>NC_084796.1:188109947-189383747 GCF_963169125.1 Humulus lupulus
CTTTGTCATTAACCAATCCAAGACTACCTTCCCGGTACCTAACCCACACTTTCGGAACCCCCAAAACCTTAGAACAACACCCCGGAGACATCCCCCAAACCCCCGGAGCAAAGGCCAAAAATTGCAAAATATAACACCCTGAAATTTGCCTTGTGCCGCGGCACCACTTTCTTGTGCCGCGGCACCCATCAATCAGAGACTCCAGGCCGCGGCACACAAAACCCGTGCCGCGGCACGCCTTCGCAGCCCAGAATTCTGGGTTTTTCCTTCGCATTTTCCCGAGCTCCAACCTCTCCAAATCACCCCAAACCACATCCTAAGTCCCAAAACCAACTCTAAACCCCTAACAAACCTCACAACAACCCAAAGACATCATACCCAAGCTCACTCACACCTTCAATCCTAAAAGTCACTCTTGAATTTCACACTTAACAACTCAAACCAGAAAATTAAGAACAGCTTGAACTCAAACACAAACCACACTCCAAACTCCCTATACCTTAACAGAAACAAGCCTAATAATCACACAGAAACCTTACCTTGAGTGGTGAGTCCAACCTCCAGCTCTAAACCTCCTTCCCCCTTGATTTCCCAATTCTGAGTTCATACAAAACCAGCCACCAATTTGTTTCAATTCATATTCATCTCTACAAATTCAGACTTGAAACTTAAACATATTATAGCCAAATCCTTACCTCTGAGTTTTCTTGGCCTAAGCTTGGTTGACAACCTCAATCACCCCCTTGATTCTCCTTCCAAGAGCTAGAGTTCAACTTCTCTTTTCCTTCTTTCTTTTGTTCTACTTCTAGGTCTCCAACATTCAACATAAACCAACTCCCAAAGTGTTATACGTAAATGTTATTCCTTCAGCTCAAACTCATCTATTTACTACCAAATTACCATTTTAACCCTCCATTAATATCAATTACTAACTAAACCTCAAGGGCTTATTTGTCCTTTCCCTATCTTTACAATTCTACCACTTTCCCAATAAAACCTGTTACTCTCTATAGTTACTAACAGTTACGCAGGTTACCAAATCACCAGTTACCATTATCTAGTTTCCTAGGACCGTCTTGGCACGTGCATCACATTTGTATCACAGCACCCACACAGTACAATTCACATATCATAAATATCACATAATATAATTCACATATCATATAACATGCTTAAAATCATAGTCATCACACATAATTCTCATCATGCCCTCCCGGCACACTAATCAAGGCCCTTAAGCCTTATTAGTGAATTTGGGTCGTTACACATAGGCTATCACCTTACCAGCCTGCATCAACACACACCCCAAACCCTGCCTAGACGCATCACAATAAACCACAAACTTCTCATTCTCTGTCGGCAAGCTAAGTACTGGTGCAGTGATCAATCGCCGCTTAAGTTCCTTAAAGCTGTTCTCACATCTATCCGTCCAAACATACCTGGTCTTCTTCTTTGTCAACTCTGTCAATGGCGTAGCTATTCTGGAGAACCCCTCAACGAATCGCCGATAATACCCTGCCAAACCCAGGAAGCTTCTCACCTCAGGAACATTACTCGGTCTAGGCCAATCTCTGACCGCTTCAATCTTACTTGGGTCAACCAGAATCCCCTCCTTACTAACGATATGGCCCAAAAATGTAACTTGTGGCAACCAAAACTCACACTTACTAAACTTAGCATACAACTTATGCTCCCTCAACCGCTGTAGTACCAATCGCAAATGCTGCTCGTGCTCCATCTCTGTCTGAGAGTACACCAAGATATCGTCAATGAACACAATCACAAACTTGTCCAGATAGTCCTTGAAAACCCTATTCATCTTGTCCATAAAAGCTGCTGGGCCATTGGTTAATCCAAAGGACATAACCAGGAATTCATAGTGTCCATACCTCGTTCGGAAAGCGGTCTTTGGTATGTCCTCCTCTTTAATCCTTAGCTGATGATTACCTGATCGGAGATCTATCTTGGAGAACACTGTTCTACCTTGTAGCTGATCAAACAAATCGTCGATCCTAGGCAATGGATACTTATTCTTGATGGTTAACTTATTCAGTTCTCTGTAATCAATACACATCCTGAGGGACCCATCCTTCTTCTTAACGAACAACACTGGAGCACCCCACGGCGAGAAACTCGGTCTAATGAACCCCAAATCAAGTAACTCCTGTAGCTGAATCTTTAACTCCTTTAACTCCACTGGAGCCATTCTATAAGGTGTCCTGGATATTGGCTCCGCTCCTGGTATCAATTCTATGACAAAGTCAATCTCCCTCTGAGGCGGCAACCCTGGAAAATCCGCTGGAAACAACTCCGGAAACTCACACACCACCCTTGTCTCACCCGGTCCAACCGGCACCACCCTAGAAGTATCCACAACGCTCGCCAGGAATCCCATGCAACCTTCCTGCATCAGATCCCTAGCCCTCAAGGCTGAAATCATTGGTACACGTGGTCCACTAACTGTCCCCACAAACACAAAGGGTACCTCCCCTTCCGGTTCAAAAGTCACCATCCTGCGCCTGCAGTCTATCGTTGCCCCATACTTGGATAGCCAGTCCATTCCCAAGATTATGTCAAAATCATCCATCTCCAACTCAATCAAATCAACAAACAATTCCCTACCATCTTCCTCCACAGGTAATGCCCTAATCCACTTCCTAGAGACTACCAACTCCCCTGTTGGCAACAAAGTCTGGAATCCTCTAGCATACACACCACTAGGTCTACAAAGCTGATCTATCAACCTAGCAGATACAAACGAATGGGTAGTCCCAGAATCAAACAATGCAGAATACAAAGAATCAGCACTAAAGATCTGACCTGTCACCACTGAGGGGCTAGCCTCCGCCTCAGTCTGTGTCAAAGTGAACACCCTGGCAGGAGCTAGACTATCACTCTGCTTCTGCTCCTCCTTCTTTACTTGAGGGCAATCCCTCTTCAAATGACTGCCACTTCCACAAACAAAGCAGGCCCTGATTCTGCACTCACCCTGGTGTCGACGCCTGCACCGTGGACACATAGGAAAACTCCTCCAACTATCACTGCCACCCTGACGGGCGGTGGTAGCACCCCGCACTCTCCTATCAAAACCAGGAGAAGTAAATGAATCTGGAACTCTCCTTTTCTGCTCACTGGGGCCACTGCCCCGACTGGTCCCAACAAAAGAAGGCACTGTCCTCCTGGCATCGCGCCTAACAGCGCTGTCCTTCAATATTTGATCCTCAGCCCTCTCAGCAGTAAGGGCCTTATCCACCGCTTGGCCATAAGTGGTAGTCGCTGGATCCAAGGTAATGTTCACATCACGGGCAATCATAACATTCAACCCCCGCACAAACCTATCCCTCCTAGCCGCATCCGTCGGCACTAGATCTGGCGCAAACTTCGCCAATCTATCAAACTTGATTGCATACTCTATTACTGTCAATCGATTCTGAGTTAGATTGACAAACTCATCAACCTTCGCAGCTCGCACTGCCACACTGTAATATTTCTCATTAAAAACACTTTTAAACTCCTCCCATGTCATAACCGCAACATCCCTCCGCTGGCTCACCACATCCCACCAGATGCGAGCATCAGCCCTGAGCATATAGCTTGCACAGTCAACCCTGTCATGTCCTTTGACCCTCATAAAATCCAAAACCACAGAGATCAAGTTCATCCACTGCTCTGCCAGCAATGGGTCCGAACCACCCTCAAAAGTAGGAGGTTGCTGCTTCTTGAACCTTTCATACAATGGTTCCAACCTATTCTCCAGAGTAGACTGAACAGGCACTGGCACTGCAGCCTGCTGCATTGGCAGCCCAGTAACCTGAGGCGAGGCCTGCTACCTCATCTGTCGCAGCTCTTCCTCTGTCCTCTGCAGTCTGGCCTCCATTTCGACCATAATCTGTTGCCAATTCTGTGGGGTAGGCGGAGGTTCCTGACCCTGGTTGTCATCCTCGGCCCTACTGCCGTGGAGTCTAGCTGATTGACGAGGCATCTCAACAAATATGCCTGCAACCATCGACGCCGCTCATTAGGCAAGACAACAACATACAAGACCACCTCCCAGGCACATCAGAAATCCACACAAAGTAGCTCATATAACATATAACACACAACGGGCCATGCCCTAACATCATGCATATGTTAACTAATTCATCATGCTCTATAAAAAACATACAGGCATACAGGGCATTTAAACACGTATTCAAGCATACCAACCAATCTTACCAACCAACCCTGAGTTAAGCCTGTCACTGACTGCGTGTGTACATGTTCGGTCAATCTCCAGAATCAATAACCTTGGCTCGCTTTGATACCAAGTTGTAACGCCCTACTCCCTTAGAGTCGTTACTAAGTGTGTTTAAAATCGTGCCTCAACTCGCTAATCGAGACTTTGAATAAAAAAGCGTGTAACTAAACCATAATTAAAAGAAAACATTAGAGAAATTAGATTTCATAACTAATCATAAAAGTTTACACTTGGGATCCCAAAACAAGGTTTAGAAAATATTTACAACACAAAACTGATCAGAGTCGACTAGACGACAAAACCTAGGTTCCTTTACAAACATCTCCCAAAATCCCCTAGCTGTGGCAGCCAGGCTGGCCGGACATGTACACGCTGCCTCATGCCAGCTGTGCTCATGGTTGGTTGATCTTCTCTTTACCCTTACCTGCACCACAGAGCATCTGTGAGCCGAAGCCCAGCAAGAAAACCCAAAACAGATAACATATGCAAAATACAAGTCGAACATATAAACAGGCCACCAATGCCTAAACACATACGGCCTAGCCGCCTAGGCGTTTACCAAGCCCTAGGTTCGTGGACCACGCCGTGATGATATCCCAGGTATCCTTTTAGGGACTCGCCCTGGCAACTCGCACCCCTCGTGCTCAACGCTACTCCCGGCCCTCTGCCGTTCTCGGCCATGCACTCAACGTGCCTGATGCCGTTCCCGACCCCACGCCGTTCCCGGTCTACACCGTTCCCGGCTCTTGCCGATCACACATATAATATCAACACAGTATAGCAACAGGCACATAATTCAAGCATAAACAAATAAAGAGCCATGCTCTTCAACTCTAGTATATAGGGCTCGGCCCTGCATGTCATTTCCATTCAATATATTGGGCTTAGCCCTGCACATAAGCTCTATGGAAACAGGGGTTTTCTTACCTGAGTTCCGAGCTACCTGAGCACCGATGCCCCGAGCACAGTCCGCCAACGTGAGCCTTGCCGGACCCCTAGTCACAACACATAACAATATCCGACCATCAAATTCCAACCCAACAAATAACCTCGAATTGTAACCCTAACCTCCGGGATCTTGAATTCTATCACTTCGAGTGATAAAATCCATCCCAAGCCTTCCCCTTAAAGTTCCCAAGTCAAAAATATCATTAAATTCCTCACTGACACTAAGGGCTGCGGCCCCTCCCCCTAGAGTCGCGGCTAGCCTCAAAACAGAGGCTAGCTCTCCACTGACCAACACGCGGGCCGCGGCGCGCCCTGCAAGCGCCGCGGCGCGCCCGAATTCCTTCAGCCTCCCACGGCTGTGCGCGCATGCGGGCCGCGGCACACCCCTCCTAGGGCCGCGGCACTAACAGCAAACCCAGAATTTCCATCAACTTTTCATCCCTTCTTCAAGCCAATTACCACCAAAACCAAGCTAAGACTCCTATATATTCAACACAGTTACTCCAGCACAGAAACAACATCAAAACCTCATCAAAGCATGCTCCAAAACTTAGCTAAAACACCCAAAGATCAAGCAAGCTTAACTACATGCAAACCTCTAAACCAACAGAAAATTAAAGACTAAACCTTAGTGTTTAAAGCTTACCTTGCTGAGCTTAAACCCAGAATTATGATCCTCAATCCCAAAGCTTCAAGCCCCTAGAGTTTCCCAGCTGAACTCCTTCAATTTCCCAAGCAATTCCTTTAAGTTCCTTCAAGTTTAGCCTTAGAGAGAGAGAGACAAAAGCTATTTCTGAGCTCAAGGAAGATATGAGTCGGTTTCCCTCAGTTTCTGTACAGTTCAATTTTATTTATTTGTTTTATATGACTTAAGTCTAAAGGTTACCTCAAGGCTCGGGGTACCAAAACGTCCCCGAGGCAAAAATGGTAAATTCCCCAAATATTCTCGCCTAAACATTCTATCCTCAAATATATCTCCAAATATTTATTTCTATGTCCCGATAATCCCATAACTCAACTAATACCAGAATTACCTCGAGACTCGCCCCGAGTCCGAATCTCAACCCCGTTGTGACTCCCTGGCCCACTGCTCCCCAGGACTGTCTCGGATCGTGCTGTACAGACATATCACACATATACAACATGTATTTCATTTATCACATTTATCACATTTAACTCAATTAACATGCATCATAATCATATATACACATAGATTCACATATAAGCATATCTAAACCACTTATTGCCCTCCAGGCATACTAGTCAAGGCCCTAAGCCTGATTAGCGAATTCGGGTCATTACATATAATATCTAAATATGTTTATGATAATATGTAAATGTATGCGAATAAATTCTTGCAGACAATAAAAAAAGGGAAACATATGAATTAGGCCCAAATGTATTTCATTTTTCAGGTTAATGGAACGATGTGTTTTGTTTGATAAGAGGAGGAAGTGTTCGGAAGCCAAAGAGCAAAGGCAGACCACCAATCTAGCCTTTGCGATTCGGATCTGTAAGAAGGCATTTTTGGCGGGAAAATCTGTTATGCAAACGACTAATCAGAAAGTCCTTCCCAATTGGGCGCTTCCTAATTTCTCCTATAAATAGTACATTTGAGGATTCATTTAGGAGCATGACTCTGACTTAAGCATCGGAGTATCTTTCTTGTAGGTACCTCCAGACAGTTCAACAGTCATCGTAGATCCCAATTTGATCGGAGAAGATCGGAGAATCGACGAGTTTCGAGAGAGTACTTCTAGTAATAGAAAGATCAAAATTGTTACATCAAAAATTTGGCATCGCCTATGAGAAGAACGAAAGAATCAAGAATCGGTTCTAATACTTCACGCAATTCTGGCAAGGAGAACAACCCCTCCCTGAAAAGTCTTGTGAAATCAAGAGTCGATCGAAGGTAAAGACATGCTGTCGAAAACCAGTGGAACACCAACCACGGTTTCTACAGCTACGACTACTATTGATATCTGCGAACATGTGGACAAGATGTGTAGACTGAGGCCAGCCAACAAAAGTATGACGAGGCCATCAAAGCGATGAAGGAAGCACATGCAAAGATGGAAGCATAAATTGTTGAATTTAAGAAGAAGAATGTCGAGCTTCGAAAGAACCAGGACAAGAATTAGTCCAACATTGATCGATCTAGAACTCCCATTGTCATAATTGAGTCGCTCGAAGATGACACTCCTCTTAACAGGTTTGGATCCCAAGTTGCGAGACCACAGTCGCATGCTTGCCAGCAACCAAAGGCAATTGATCATTACGCAGAACCGCAAGAAACACACGAAGATCCAAACGTAGAACTACCATAAGCCTACCCCACTGTCGCTGAACGTAGATTCCCACGACCCACTAGTGGAGTTAAGACAGAAGCAAAAAACGAGAACCCAGGCCCAACAACCAGATTCCTCAAGAATTGGAAATAAGACATGTTGGAGTAAGTGATGGAAAAATCTTAGAAACAAGACCACAACACTGGTTGAATTTAATAGAACTGGTCACTATAGGCGCGGATAAGTCCCCATTCACTGAATGGATCCGGAATGAGCCCAAGCCCAAAGACTTCATGATCCCCTCTCTGCGCGCCTTCAATGGAAAAAGAGACCCACTTAGTCACCTTTTTCAACTTCAACAAAAGAGGGTGTTGGAGGTTAACAATGAAGCAATACATTGCAAAGCATTTTCCATTACATTCTCTGGGCCAGCTTTAGTGTGGTTCCATGAACTCAAACCAGGATCAACCAACAGCTTTAGCAATTTCTGCAAATCATTCCTGCATCAATATAATGCCAATCGCGAAGCCCCGAGATCTATGGCAGATCTTTATCGAATAGAAGAAGGAGAAAATAAACACCCACAACCGTATTTGCAATGATTCATTGACTTGCTTCACCAAATCCACGACGTGGATCCCACTATAGCAACAAACTTGTTTGTCAAAGGCCTGCAAGTGGGGATCCTCTTGCATGAAAATCTCACTCTCACTCCGTGGAAATGCGTCTTTCACGTGTTAGAATGCCATGAACATGCCTAAAAGAAGTCAACAATTATCTCTAAACCACCACCAGAAAATCCCTTACCCCCCATCAAGAAGAGACAAACGCAAGGGGAACGACCCACCTCCACAAAGGGGAGGCAAGAGATCGAGAGGCAGCATTAACACTTCAAGATTTTTTTTCTTTCAAGTTTACGGTCCTGCAAGAAGTCATATATGAAGAAAACAAAGATCGCCCAATATGGCAAGAACCTTACAAAATCACCACATCGCCCGAACGTAGAGACGAGAATCAATTTTGTACTTTCCACAAGGATCACTGGCACACAATTTCAGAATGCCATAAACTCCATAATCAGATTTAGACCCTGATGAGGAGTGGACGATTGACTCAGTACATTAAAGGCTCAACGGGAGCTACCATTACACAACCAACAACCATTGTGCCTGCCCCGGCAACAATGATAGCTCCTGCTCCAATAACCGTGACTTCCATGAGCGCGCAAGAGCCTCTGAAGCAAGTCCCCATTATACATGGAATCGTAGAGCCCTCTGTTGAATATGAAAGAAGAACTAAATGTCAGAAGCGAATGGAAGAAAGAGTTAAATGGTATCGATCCCTCGGGCACTCAGTCAACTCTATTATAGTAGAGGAGCAATGTTATCCTGCGGTCACTGTCACATTCATAGAAGCATATCTATGTGGCATCCACCTGCCACGTGACGATCCCTTATTTATCAAACTCCAAGTGCATCGATGCCAACTGGGCAGAGTTTTAGTTTACGGAGGTAGCGGCGTAGACATCCTATTCTGGGAAGCCTTTCAGAAGATGGGCCTCGAAGAAAGTCTCATCAGAACATGTACAGCGCTAGTACTGGGATTCAATGGCCTCTGAGTCTACCCGAAAGAAGCAATGAAATTGATTGTATTCGCGGCAGAGCGTATCTTGGAAGTTGATTTCTTGAGCCTCGATTCCCTTACTAGTTACAATGCAATAATGGAAAGGAATTGCATTCACTGTATGCAATGAGAAGTTTCTAATCTAATCGGTCGACGACCACTATACCATCAACATTAAAGGTTGCAAAAAGTAAGCCAAGAAATTCTACCTGGCCCTGAAAGAAATTAACAACTTCGACGCCCCTGCTTCTGAGGACACTAATCCCAAATAGCAATCAAATGGCAAGTTACCAGCATATCTCAAATAGATAGAAGAGGAAGAAGAGTACAATAAGTTGCAATCAACACTTGATGAATTAGCAAAAGTTTGTATAGATCTGAATGATCCATCTAAGAAATTGCTAGTAAATGCCTGATTATCAGAAGCCAAGAAGCAGAAGCTGGTTAGATTTCTCGCGACATGAATAAGAACCTTTGCCTAGACCCCACATGATATGCCAGGAATTGACCATAATGTCACGTCCCATAGCCTTAACATCTCCAAAGACTTCCCAGCTATTAAACAAAAGCAACGACGGTTCGCTTCTGAAGTGAATCAAGCAATCCAAGATGAAGTAGAAATTTTATTGAGCATCGGCGCAATTGAGGAATGTTTATACCCTAGTTAGCTTGCTAACCCAATTGTGGTCCCTAAGAAGAATGTGAAGAAGCTGGTGTGCATCAACTATACAAATCTCAACAAAGCTTTTCTGAAAGATAGCTATCCACTCCCAAAGATCGCCCAGATGATTGACGCAACAGGGGTTACAAAAGAATGAGCTTCCTCGAAGCCTATTCAGGGTATAACCAAATCCCAATGAAACAAGAAGATCGAATCCATACTTTGTTCACTACAGAGCAAGGGCTATACTGATATAAATTCATGCCTTTCAAACTCAAGAATATTGGGGCTACATACCAACGGCTAATGAATAAGCTATTTTCTGCACAGCTGGGCAACAATATGGAGGTATATATTGATGACATGGTGGTTAAATCCAAATCAAGCTCCACTCAGGTGGAGGACTTAACTGAATGTTTTGACTTAATCGAAAAATACCAAATGAAGGTTAACCCTGCGAAATGTGCCTTATGAGTCGCCTTAGGACAATGCTTGGGGTATATAGTTAACAAAAGAGGCATCGAGGCCAATCCAACTCTGATAGAATCACTATTAGAGGTCAAAGGACCTAAAACTATATGCGACATCCAGATAGTGACAGGCAAGATATCGGCTCTGAGTAGATTCAAATCACTGCCAGCCATTCTTTCAATGCATAAGAAAATCTGCAAATTTCATATGGGGTGATGAACTTAAGCGAGCTTTCTAAGAATTAAAAAGTTACCCCAGCACTCCACCTAAATTAAGCTATTTGATCTCGTACGAAGAGCTCTTCATGTACTTAGCAGTGTCCGTCATCGCTGTGAGCTCAGTCTTATTTTAAGAGGAAGAAGGAAAATAGAAGCCTGTATTTTATTGTGGAAAGATGATGTTAGACGTCGAAACTCAATACAACGCAATGGAGAAGTTCGTACTAGCATTAGTAACGGCCAAGAAGAAACTAAAGCAATATTTTGATGGCCACACCATCACGGTGTACATGGACTACCAACTCAAGCAAGTACTTTGCAAGCCTGACCTTTCCTGCATGTTATCCAAATGGGCTATTGAGCTCAATGCGTATGACATCTGGTTCTAGCCTCGTAAAGAAAAAAGTGACAAGTGCTAGCCGACTTCTTGGTAGAAATACAGTCATTCACGCCCGCAACTTCGCCCCAATTTCAAAACGCAGAAGAAGAGTGGATATGGAGTATTAGCACTGATGAAGCTTCTAACTCGTGTGGTGCTGGAACAGGATTAGTATTAGAGGCCCCCTCCGAGTTGAAAGTCAAAGAAGATCTGCAAGTTAAACATCTTGCTACTAACAACGACGCTGAGTACGAGGCTTTGATATATGGATTGGAGCTAGCACAAAACATGGGCATCAAACGAGTAAGAGTCAGAGGTGATTCCACGCTCATGTCAGAATAAGTGGCTGGAATTTTCATACCAAGGCACCTCGCCTGGCAAGCTTCTTGAAGAAGGTTTCGACTCTAAAATCACAATTTCTCCTTTTCAAACTTACCCAAATTCCCTGAGAATTGAATCAGAGGGTGGATGCCTTAGCCATGAAAGCTTCAGCGAGCAAATATACATGTCACTCCAATATTTCAATAACTCGCTCCTTTGACCAACCACAAATTTTCTTAATTTTCATAGAGCCCAAATGTTGGATAGACCCAATAATGCGATATTAGTCTACATCAGAGGTGTTGTTTGATAAAAAGGAAGCCAAATTACTACGCCTAAAGGCACAATGATACTCCATAACAATTGTTATTCTGTACATATGCTCCTTCAATGGGCCATATTTATGATGCCTTCGACCAACTGAGGCAAAAAGGTTGCTTGAAGAAATTCACGAAGGGGTGTCAGCAACCACACTGGTGGACGTAGTTTGGCCCACAAGGCATTGTCGACAGGGTACTACTGGCCATACATGACGACAGAGTCCTGTGATTATGCTAAGAAATGTTATAAATGCCAGAACTTTGCCCCAACAATCCACCAGCCTGCGCAGCTTCTACACTCAGTTGTCGCTCTGTGGCATTTCGCTAAATGGGAAATGGATGTAGTTGGACAGCTGTAATGCCCTAAACTCCAGGGACCGTTACGGTGTGCATTTTAAACAGTGCTAAACTTGTTAATCGAGTCATTTGGACATAATCGTGTAACTAAGTATGATTAGAAGTTTAGGGTTAATTTTTTTTGTTAAGATACAACGTTTCACTAAAACGTTTACCATATACATTGGGATCCCAAAAATATAATTTAAAGGTTAATTACAACAAAATATTTACGACTAGCCGACCTAAGCGGAAAAATAGGATATAACCCTAGTTCCTCTTTCAACCCTTGTCTGTGGCGGTCGAGCAGCCGCATATGTACACATCGTCACCTAAGTTCTCTAACTCAAGGATGGTCCAACTTTCTTCTGCTTTTACCTGCACCACATAGCACCTGTGAGTCGAAGCTCATCAAGAAAACTTAATATGCTCATGAACAAGTAATAACATGTTACTAAGTCATAACAGGCATGCCTAACAGTAATAACCCTACTCATGCATGCAAGCAGGTACAAATAAATGTTTGTGGAGTCCTGCGCTCTGAGTAGATGACTAATAAGTCTCTCTTAAGTAAACGACTAATAAGTCTCTTTGAATAGTTGACTAATAAGTCACTCTCTAAATATATGATTGATAAGTCTATCTCGGTCAGATGACTAATAAGTCTATCTCGGTCAGATGACTGATAAGTCTATCTCGATCAAATGACTGATAAGTCTATCTCAGAGGTCCTATACCCTCCTAGCCATGTGACGTGTAGATCACCTTAGCCTTTTGGCTTTGGCTCTAAATAACTAGCCTTTAGACTAGACAAGCACTTTTGGTTTTCATCGAAGTTAAGGTTGGACAAGCATTTCATACTTTTAATGATAATGCTTATGTCGATTAGATCTAATCTTTTCGGCTTGCGTTAAACACGCTAATACTGTTCTTGACTCATAAGCCAATACCATACGACCAGTGCTCAGTACTACTGTTGAACTTGACTAATGAGTCACAGCTTCATAGTTAATACTGACACCATTGCCAATTCTGACTAATAAGTCAGTACCATTCACAGATAGAAAAATGCCAAGCACTTGATATGCAATCAATGTCCACATTTAAACACTCAACATGCCTCATTAATAACCATGCATGTCACATATGGGGTGTGTTTTCTTACCTCTGGTTCGAGCGAGAAATACGTTAAGAACGACCCTTGAGAATGATCAATCCTTTAATTCCTTAACGGTCACCTAGTCATAACCAAATATGGAATCCAATTAATGAAATCAACAATAAAAGGTTCTTGACCTAAACCTCACTCCCGGGACCTCGAATCGTACCCAAACGGTGAGTAGATTCGATCCTGAGCCTTAGGAATTGAAACCCCGAGCCAAAAACCCTCAAAAGTGCCCAAAATATGCATCAGGAAAAATAGGCTAGTACTACAGCGCTGCCCCCCTAGCGCCCCAACGCTACAACCAGGGTAGTCTGGCCCTAGACAGCGCTGTAGCGCCCTCCCTTGGGCCCTACAGCGCTAGGACCAGGCTGGAATAGCCCTGGTTCCTCCTCCTTCGAGTTTTCCATTTCCAACCTGAAAAATAAGCTTCCAAACCCCCAAATGAACCCAAATATCCACTCTACATGTCCTAGGCATCATAACCCAAGTAACCCTTGCCAAAAACCTCCATCAATTCCCATTATCCAACTCAAAAATCCAACTGAAAACCAAATGAAAAACAGGGAAAGAACCAGAGTTTTAATGGCTAAAATCTCACCTCAATCTCAGAATCACACCCTCTTCAATGTATAACATAACCCTAGATCATCAAAGCATGGTGTAACGCCCTGGATAGCCAAGACCGTTACACTGTGTGTTTATAAGGTGCCAAACTTGCTAATCAAGTATTTAAAGTAAAAGCGTGTTACTTAAATGGTAGAGGAACTAGGGTTAAAAGAGTTTTGGTCTCAAAAGGTACGTTTTCATTACTAAACATTGTTTATGTACATGGGATCCCAAAAATGACAGTTTAAAAGCCATTTACAAAAGTTACAAAGTCTATATACATCAACAGCCATACTAAGGCAAAATGAGCAGTTAGGTAATCTCCGTCCTGACACACTCCTCGACTGTGGTGATCGAACGGCTGGCTATGTACATTACACCTCGGAGCTCTCCACCTCAGGCCTGGTCCAGCTTGCCCTTACCCTTACCTGCACCACGAAGCACCCGTGAGCCAAGGCCCAGCAAGAAAACACAGTAATAACAGAGCATGAACAATTAGCAATCAACTCAGTTACTCATACAGCATCTCATAAATTCAAGTATACCACATACAAAGCATTTCAACTCATGATACATATTGCACAGACGATAACCAGGGCTAGCGCTCACAGGCCGCTCCCACTGTTATCCTATTGTTTCTGGCTCCCAGTGGCCAATTCGCGCCTCGTGCGCTAAAAATCATGAACGGTACTCTTAGACCGCTTATACGTGTCCCTTGGCATAATACCAACGATGACACAATACAATTCTCGGGAGCACTTAGTCCCACCACAATCATACATTCAGGTGCAGTTTTCTTACCTTTCAATTCACTGGTTTCCGATGCCACGTAGCCACAAGCACGGTCCTCTACCCCGAGCCTCTTCAAAGTCCTAATCACAAGACAAATATAATATTCTTTGTCATTAACCAATCCAAGACTACCTTCCCGGTACCTAACCCACACTCTCGGAACCCCCAAAACCTTAGAACAACACTCCGGAGACATCCCCCGAACCCCCGGAGCAAAGGCCAAAAATTGCAAAATGTAACACCCTGAAATTTGCCTTGTGCCGCGGCACCCAACACCAGAGACCCCTAGGCCGCGGCAAGCAAAAGCTGTGCCGCGGCACACCATCGCAGACCCAGATTTCTGGGTTTTCCTTCGCGTTTTTCCCGAGCCTAACTCACTCCAAATCACCCCAACTTCATACCCAAGCCCCAAAACCTGTTTGAAACCCCACATAGACCAACCAACAACTTTTAAACACTATAACCCAACTCAACTACACATTTACCCACAGAATTCACACCTAAATTCAGATTTAAACCATTGAACCAAAGCTTGAGAAATGTGTAAACCAGCCCCTTTAGATTCTTAAACCATAACAGCTACGAAAATTTAAACATGATACACTCTTACCTCAGTCAAGTACTCAGCTTGGATTCTCCCCAACTCTAGCTTCAAATCACCTTCTCCTTTTGATTACTCCAACTCTAAATTCATGCAAAACCAGCCACCAACTTGCTTCAATTCATATTCATCTCTAAAAATTCAGACTTGAAACTTAAACATATTATAGCCAAATCCTTACCTCTGAGTTTTCTTGGCCTAAGCTTGGTTGATAACCTCAATCACCCCCCTTGATTCTCCTTCCAAGAGCTAGAGTTCAGCTTCTCTTTTCCTTCTTTCTTCTGTTATATTTCTAGGTCTCCAATATTCAGCATAAACCAACTCCCAAAGTGTTATACGTAAATGTTATTCCTTCAGCTCAAACTCATCTACTAACTGCTAAAATACCATTTTAACCCTCCATCAATATCACTTACTAACTAGACCTCAAGGGCTTATTTGTCCTTTCCCTAACTTTGCAATTCTACCACTTTCCCAATAAAACCCGTTACTCTCTATAGTTACCAACAGTTACGCAGGTTACCAAATCACTAGTTACCATTATCTAGTTTCCTAGAACCGTCTTGGCACGTGCATCACATTTTTATCACAGCACCCACACAGTACAATTCACGTATCATAATTATCACACAATATAATCCACATAGTCATATAACATACTTAAAATCGTAATCATACATCTTAATCATAATAACCACACATAATTCCCATCTTGCCCTCCCGGCACACTAATCAAGGCCCTTAAGCCTTATTAGTAAATTTGGGTCGTTACACATGGTTCCCTAGCTTGGTTCCTCAAAAGGAGCTTCAAAATTCAAAGAAAGAAGGAGAGAAAATGATGAACGATTGAAGAAGGAGCTATGCTTTATTTTGGTTCAGTCCTACATCCTTAATGGTTCATATATATCTTAAGGTCAAAAGAACAAAATGCCTCCAAGCCTAATTAAAACCCTTAACAGCCACCAAGGGCAAAATCGTCCTTTCCCGCCTATCTCGTTAATCATAACTAACACCCTTCAATTCTCGTCATTTCCAATATTCTCAAATGCTAATAAATCATATCCCATTACCTTTTAATTTCCGGTAATGTTCTAATCCTCAAATCACCCTGAGACTCACCCCGAGCCCCGAAATTAACCCCATTATGACCAGACCAATAACTTGCATTCAAAGATCGTCTCATACCGAATGGCTCAAACAAATCCACATTATGATGTGGTCTTATTCATAATTCACAAACATGCATGAAAAAACACAATTACGCCCTCAACGGGCCAAATTACCAAAATGCCCTTATTATTAAAAGTGGACCCAAATGCATGCATTTATCATCATATAATAATATAATTCACATAACACATGCATATAATCATTTAATGGCATAATAAATCAATTATGGCCCTCCCAACCTCCTAATCAAGGTCCTAAACCTTATTAGGAAATTTGGGTCATTGCAACAACTACCCAGGGAAGCAGGAGAAAAATGTTATCCTCTACTACCTACCGATTATTTTATGAAGTGGGTGATCGCATAGGCCTATAACACTGTCAGTAAAACCGACACAATGTGCTTTATATAAAAGCATATCATTTGTCAGTTTGCCATCCCTTGGGAAATAGTGGTAGACAACAGAACACCTTTCCAGAATGCAAAGGTGTAAGAGCTCTGTGATACGAAGCATATTAAGTTAAGCTTCGCCTCTGTTACCTATCCGCAAGGAAAGGGGAAAGTAGAGGCCTCTAATAAAGTCATTTTCACAAATATTAAAAAGAATTTGGAGGACAAAAAGGTTCTTAGCTAGAAGAATTACCTAAGGCGTTGTGGGCCTACCGAACCACTAAACACGCATCTACAGGAGAATTACGATACACAATAGTGTACAAATTAGAGGCCATCCTACCAACAGAAGTGGGCCTTCCTACCCTCCATACAGAAATAGACTTTAATCAGTCTCTAAACATCAAATAGTTATCGCACAACCTGGATCAACTAGATTAATTTTGAATTATTATGAAAATTAAGCCTGAAAAGTATCTGAAGGTTGCCAACCACTTTTACGATAAGAGGGTAAACTCGCATTCTTTCAAGAATAGCGAATTGGTCCTTCAGTGCATTACTAGTAATCAAAAGAAGCTAGAACCTATTGGGAAGGACCATATGAAGTCACAAAAGTACTAGGCAGAGGCTTTTACATGCTCAAATACATTTTCTCTGGACGAAAAGTACCGCGTACTTGGAATTCTATGTCTTTAAAACATTACTATTGTGACCCAAATGTACTAGACTTGAAAGTTAATAAAACAGTATTCCTTTTTTCGAGCATTTTTTCAACTTTTTATTTATTATTTGCAACAACAACTTTGCATCTCTTACATACGCATATCCATTACCACGCGAAGAATCTTTTATGACATAATTTGAATGTATAACCACGTGAATACCTATCACATCTCTTGAGTTTTGTCATGTAATAACTCAGTTAAATGAAGTTATTTCTATAGTCAAAACAAGGCTTACACACTTATAAACAACCTACACCTAACTCGCCTACTTATTCTTCACATGAGCAAAATTTTACCTACTTCACAAAGTATATAAAGAGCAACTTACATATTACTCAGACACAAAACTGATATCACCTACATGTCCACACTTATGAGCTCAAAATTATAACCCATGTTTATGCCTAACTATCAGTATAGACTACTACCTGATTGAGTTTTTCCCTTCGTCGCACCAATTAACTCAGGTGCCTGCAATCTAATATGACCAGACTAATGTAGTAGGGAACTAGGGCAAGGCATTTCGTAGTCTAGTCTGCCCTGACTACACAGAACCTGTATGTCCTGGTGCAGTCCAAGTGATTCTACTCACACTCCTTAGCCTTTTCTCCCCTTCTCCAACAATTTCTCGGGTGGCTTCTGCCTAATCCGAGGCCTATGGACAAATTGTTCAAAAAGGTCGAATACTAAGGGGTGCCACCATCACTTCGCGACCCATATACACGCGGCCTAGTCTGCCTTGACTACTACTCAAGAACCCTTGGGTTTGCCACTTCAGAGCGTATTCAACTACGGATGAACTGGTTTGACAATCCAAGAATGGGGTAACTTTCAAAGCACTCTAGTTGTGCTGCCCCTGTGGCCATATTTGTTGAGGTTCCCCCTCCCTTAGGATGGCTTTCCCAAAAAATGGCATCACGTAGAGTGTGGTATGGGTGCAATGGAAAGATTTGTGTACCATCGTCATCCTTCTCGGCTCAGCCTCAGCTCTAGCCCCATGTACCACACCTAGCGTGCATCTGGGGCTAGGTTGCACCCTCTCGCAAATGATAGAGCATCAGCTCCCCTACTCTTTCATATGCTCAAGGGTATGCCTGTGTGCTAAGACTACTGCAACATCTCTCATGCTCGCTTTGCTTGTAATAGTCCAAGTTCGCAAGGAAAATAGGCTATGGACCTCTCCAATTTCACAAGGAAAAAAATGTAATTGCATACTTTTGTAATTTTGAAAAATACTTTGTAAATACGACTATCTATTAAAATTAACGTTTCCTATTACAAGTTCTTTCTACAAGACTACGCAAGAGTTTTTAAACACAAAACATTGCTTTCTTGTGCTAATTAATCCCATTCAATGTGACAATGATATTCAGTCGTAGCACTTTAGGTGCCATAACCCATAGCGCTCACATAATATTTAATATGGAATCCCACTATTTATGAGCTCTAACAACGCCCACGTAGAATATAACCACCCCGGTCCCATAAAGATTCGCCTTAGAAATGACACTTTCACCCAATATCGGTGCTCACTTGTCAAACAAGCACCATTAGTGGCTACACCACATTACAAAAAAAACTGAATCATTAACTTTACAAAAATCACTTAACTGGGTATTCTCACCCACCATCTATATGGCCTCCCAGTGTACCTTTTTGAAAATGGTCTAAATGGTATCTGCAGGCTTTCTATCATAACATGACAAGCGCATCCTATGAATTGAAAGTTTCAAACTATACGCGATTAACATAAGGATCACAAACTTGCAAGTGTGAAACTACTTAAAGACAATCATTACCATTGCGAAATCCAAATTCAATTTACAATTCCAAAATGTCACAACACTTTCTAACAAAAAGTTACAGAAAATAAATATTTGTGCTACCTACAAAATGTTCTATACAATACCTTTCTCGCAATTCCTAATAGTTGCCTAGGCAGAACTTGGTTGTCCACTTGCCTCTAGCATAGTCACTTCTACAATAGAGGTTGCCTCCAACCACTTGACCACCTTGCTAGATACTTGCGTCTACTACAGAGGTCACCATTTTTGTTACCTCATCCTCTTCAATGGGATTGCCAAAGTGTTCTTGTGGATACTCACACAATAGTTTTGCAGCTTGGCCCATTTTTCCTTCGGCATCTGTTTGGTATTCCATAGTGCCATATCCAGATATTTTTCCATATCCACCTCGGCTATTTGGATGAACTTACATTCTATAATTTCTTGATCCTTAATACACCGCCCGGTTGCCTCTACTTTGATGTCGTCAATTTCCTGCACACAATAACAACATATCATCAAGATTTTACCAATGATTAACAACAAGTACCACATGAGAACACACAATACATATACCTCTACACAAACTTAAGGCAATAAGTGTTAATTAGCTTCATCAACTCTTCCACGCGTCGCTCACTTTTTGACAGCTTTTGTTCAGCATTACTGTCACTTGCGCAGATGCTCTAAGCTTTTCTTTTGCTATCGCCCAAAGACTCCTCCACCTCCATATTTTGTTTATGTTAATTTATCAAGTTAAACTCCAAATTATCTACTTTCTTCCTCAGGTCTTTCCTCCCTGCCTCAGCTTCATCTTTTTTCCATTTGTTCGTTAACAACCTCATCATGCATATCATCAACTTCATTTAATAATTTCTCCACCTGATCTTTGTGCTTATGGCATAGTTGTTGCTTCTCCATCCAATTGTTGGTCACGCTAACCAGCTCCCTCTTTAATCTGTCTCACTCTAACTAAACCTCCACAGAAGACACTAACTTAGCCTTGCTAGCAACAGCTCTCGCCTCACCTCTGATAGCTCCCCTTTCAAATTCTTTATCCCTTCCGCCAGGGAACCGCACCTCTCCTCAATGCTTCTCCTTTCTATCCTCTCCCTCTCCAATGCAGCTGCTTGTTCAGCCAGTTTCATATCGTTCACCATCGATGTAGCATAATCCTACCTAGCCGCTCAAGCACATACATAGCTCTACACAGAATAACATACAGTTAATATTATCAATAAAATGCCAAAATAACATATGTACTATTGCTAATGTAACAATAACAACACTCATCATCCAAATATGATATGATGCTTGTTGTAGAAAATCTCCATGTGCATCTAGCATGCCAAATGCCTCTACAGGTAAATGTGGTCGACTGATGTGCAGCATCTCTTCCAAAAAAAATCAATAGAAGAAGCTTCCCCATCCTCAGATGCTTCTACCCTTCTTGATGCATTTACAAGTGGTAACAACGATTCACTCCTTACTATTGCCTCCATGTCAGCTACTCCTGCCACGGATGCAATGGGGGCAGACATTACCTCACCCACCAATGAGGCCACAACTATGCTATCAAATGGCACCGCAGCGAGCCTTAAAACAGGAAAACATGGAATAGGAGGGTGAGAAGTTGGCACCTAATCTTCATCTTCACTAACATCAATGGGAAGAAAATAAGGTGTTTGGGTAACAGAGGAAACGAGCTAGTCCAAAAATGTGTTTGGGGAAATAAAACAAAAAATAAACGACATAGACGAAGCCTCAGTCTAGGGTAGAGGCTCCTGAGACAGGGGCATTCCCTCTTCCATAACTGGCCCCACCACCATATGTGCGACAACCTCTGATCCACTTGTTTTGAATATAGAATTCAAACTTTGTGGAATCGATGGAAGTGGAAAAGAAGCCTAAGTGGACGATGAAATACTTGGCTTAGACTGATCAGTTAAAGTCTGGGTAGGTTTTGACCTTTAGGGCTCGCTACAGCATCAGAACCACTAGAATTCAGGTCTTGAAGCACATTGGTGATGGCTTGGCTCACATTAACCAAACCGAAGGCACTTCTCGTGGTGTTATTGTCATCGCCAAAGGCATCATCCAAGATACACCTTTTATGAGAAGCAAAGGCAGAACGTTTCCCACCAGAACCTGGTAAAGTAACCTGGTGAGGATCTGCACACTTTGTAGCTTTGGTAGCAATGGGTCTTGTATCAACATAACTTTAAGGCCCTATACCCAGTGGTCCTATGCTCTGAGATGCCGAGTCAAATGATTTAACGTTCATAGGCACCCCATTTGAAGTTTTGATGTAGAGGGGCACATCTTATGATGTTGTACTACTCGGGGGAAAGAACCTTGATGACACGACACTTGAAGGCACAACCTCTATCACCGACACACTTCAGAAGCTAGTTTCAGATAGTTTAATGAAACTAGAAATACCTTTTGGTGAGGATTTCTAGGAAGATATTGTTGAATAAGACTTTTTCTGTTGGACAGTAGACACCTAACCCATCGCCTTGGCATGAGGCGGTACTATTTTTCCAAACGGCGCCTTTGGAAGCACCGGGGCAGAAGCTTTGGCCAATGTCTTCGATGGCTCAGAAACATAGGCCTTGGCCATTTTAAACTTGACTGCCAATTCTTTGCCATCATCCGAATCATTGTCAGGGGAGTCTTCATAAAGCTTTCACTTCCTCTAACTCTCCTCAGATAGTGGTACTTGTTGTAGAGGCTCCACAGATAGAGCCTCTCTAGATGATGATGTTCATTTCCTTAAATGGGTCATCTTGCACGATGTTTCCAAAGATGACTTATCTGTGGAGTCGTTTGAAGAATGAGATGGCTCTAAACTGTCTCTCATTCTGAGCTCCGGAGTAGGTTGACGTCTGGCGCACGCTTTATAAGTCTCAGAGCATGCTCTGTCAAACTCAGCTTTGTTTAGCTCAAGAGTGTAAGAGGTAGGAAGTCTACTGGAAAAATCCTTTAAACATTTGACACATAGAGCCATGACATCGGCTTCGTGTTTATCATCCCAGAGGGTCCGAACACGAATGACACTTTTGTCGAATTTGTTTTGGAAACAAAGGAGAGTCATGATTTGCATGCAGTAGGGGTTGATAACTCCTCTGATACTAATAGCAGATTCCTTTGATTCATGGAGAATCCCATTCTCCGTTAAGTAAGCTCGCCTACTATAACTCATACTGACATTAGGCCACGCAAAATCTGCAGCAATAGAGAAAGCTAGTATATGCAGAATCGCTAGTTAGACAAATTTGGGATTTATGCAGCATAACAATGAGCGGAGTCAAATGATTATAAAAATGCAAGGGAAATAAAAAACCTTCAATAAAGGTTCTGGCAAGAGGAAAGACCTCCTTAGGCAGGAACCTTGGGTACCACTTTCTGCCGACGGCGAAGAAATTTTCATCCTAGCTTTTGTGTAAGCAATCGAAATCGGTGAAAAGGGTCCTGTACACCCTGAAAATCAGTACATACCTTTTTAAACAACTTGGGTACAGCTGGCACGCAAAAGGATATAATTGATGTTCCACGTGTCCACCTTTTGTCAGGGGAAGTCTAGCATGATTCCCTAGACATAATGGCACGAGCTGATGAGTTTGTGGAAACATACTGTCTAGAATCACTTGTTGAATACAGCATTCATTGGCACAATCTTACAGTATGCTAGCTCGTGGTACGCCAGAGGTCTGACATACCCCAGGGTCTTTATAACGTTGACTACGCAATGTAAACGTGCGTGAACAAATGTCACGTGTCTGTTTTATCCTGAATTCCCGGATACGCAATATAAACGTGCATGATCAGATATCACATGCCTAAATTAGACCATGCAGCCCATGATCCATTTTACCTAATGATTAGACCACACTTTAATATAAAATGTAAATATTAATCATTGATGCAACAGAGATGATGCGAGGGATCGAGGGATCAAGGGATCATGGGATGACCCCAATGCCTACCCAGGGATCATTCTCCTATAAATACCAAAACCCTGGGTAGTGTTGAGGGTTGGATTTTCTCTGTAATGCAAGGGCTATAAATTATAGAAAGAGATACAGTAATAACACCAACTCGTGGACTAGGGGAATTTTAACCTTCGAACCACGTAAAAAGGAGTGATCATTTTCTTTGCATTTGACTTCCAACATCCTTGAGTCTTATCACTTTCTTAGTACGGCTTATCATTAAGCACTAATCCATCCTAGTTATTCATATAATTCACTGTTGGCTAAAAACCGCGTCAATAGTTTGGTCGCTTTCATTGAGAGGATTTAGATTAGTGCTATCACGAAAAGTTTATCATGCTGGTCACTCGTTCAAGGCATGGTAACGAAACGGATCAGCATGGTGGGCAGGAGGCTCACCATACCGTTGTGTCCAACGAACAAAACCCAGAGATTCAGCAACGATTGGTAAAACAGCCGATGGGCCATGATGACACCGAAATTTTAGCGCCCCTATCACCAAATCCAAACCCGAGTGACTTGACGTTAATGGAGATGGAAAATATTCAGTTGAGGAGCCATCTGGCCAAAGCAAATAATCAAATCGAGGAAGTCTTGGCTTGGCTACCCCCACTTGCAACCAACGTTAACGTCTGAAAGAGGCAAAGCAAGACTCACAAGTCCCGCCGGGATAGTCGGCCCAGGCCCAGTCAATCGGTTAGAACCTTAACCCCGAGTTTTGCGCCCATGTCGCACCATCACCAGGAAACTATGTTTGATGATTTTCCCAGGGACCATCAACGAGTTAGGCAGTTAGTCATAACTTTAACCCCAAGTTTGGGTCCACCTTCAAATGCACCTAGGAGAGCTCGTGACGATTCAAGAAGGAGGTCTGGGGGGAGCTCGCGTGGCCAACCTGCTCCGGCTAGCCCTCCCGCATAGCGATTGGATCGCCAGACACAGAGGGCTGGACGCGCTGGAGCAGAGATTTGGGATAAATGATCTTGGGATTTGAGGATTTGGGATGCTTGGGATGAATGGAGAGTGTTCATAAGCTTGATTTTGAGTTTGGTAAAGATTTGGGGAAGTTTGGTATGAGATTGGGTGAAAGAAATCGCAGAAATGCGATTTTGGGTTTTCTGGGCTGCAACTAGCGCTACAGCGCTAGTCAGTGGGCGCTGTAGCGCTAGTCCCTATTTCTGGAGGGGTGTTCTGCTTGTAGCGCTACAGCGCCCTCTTTAGAGCGCTGTAGCGCTGCACTGTTCACAGAGGGGAATTTTTGAGTTTTGATGAGGGATTTTGACCTAGGGTTCGGGGCTTGTTTCCGCCACTTTGTTTTGGGGATTTGGGACTTCCCGGGGGCTCGGGATTGGTCCCGAGGCTAGGTATTCGGACTTGGGGTTCGGTGTTGACTTTGACCTATGTTTGTGCCTAGGTGCGCGCGAAGGCTCGAGTGGGATCGTGCTCAAGGAGTCAGGTGATTTTAACTATCGCATTGTCAGGTAAGAAAACTATAACACCCGTAGGATAGGGCGTGGGCCCATAGTATGATTGCGGGGGCGCGGCCCTATATTGCATCACATGTTAGGGTGCAGACTTAAATGAATTAATATTTGATTGCATGTTGTTGTGTTATATGATATGTGTGATTATGATGAAATGAACGGCAAGGGCCGAGTACGGCGTAGGCCGGGGCGGCCGTGGGCCGAGTACGGCGTAGGCCGGGGCGGCCGTGGGCCGAAAGTAACACCTAGCACATGGGATGCTATATTCAGGGTGGGACCCAAGGGATACATGAGTTATCCTCGCGGTGAGAACCGATACCCCAGGGCTTTGGTAAGGGTCCTGGGGCGGCATGGCCGTGTTTGCTTAGTCTAATGATTGACTTGTTTATTTGTGGATGATCTGTTATGATAAGCTGTATACATTGCATATGTTATGTTCTGCATGAGTTTTCTTGCTGGGCTTCGGCTCACGGGTGCTCTGTGTTGCAGGTAAGGGCAATGACTGAATCAACCAACCATGAGTACGGAGAGCGTGAAGCGGCGCATACATGTTTGGCCTGCCCGACTGCTTTGGTTGGGGGTTTATTTGAAAATGGCTGTAATAATCTACGATTTTATGATTTATCGACTGTAAACTTATTTCAAGATGTAAATAGTTTTCAAACCTTATTTTGGGATCCCAAATGTTTAATAATAGAAGTTTTAATGAAATGACGCATTTTCAAAGATTACAGCCTTAACTTTTAATTAGTCACACTTTTGTTTCAAAACCTCGGTTAGCGAGTCCATTGCACACTGTTTTGTCTTAAAAACTCACTTCGTAACGGCTCTAAGGAAGTAGGGCGTTACAACTTGGTATCAGATCGAGCCAAGGTTTATTGGTTCTGGAGATCGACCGAACATGTACGCTCGCTGTCAGTGACAAGCTCGACTCAGGGTTGGTTGGTATGATTAATTGACATGTCTGAATATATGTTTGAATGCCCTGTTTGCCTGCTTATTTATATGGAGCATGAGGAATGAAGTGACATATGCATGAGATACTGATAGGGCCTGGCCCTTGACTATTGCATGTTGAGATTGATGCATGCTGAATAATACTATTATGCATATGGATGAATATTGGCATAATGGTTCGCATATTGAGTGTATGTGGTTAATTTTCTGAATTTATTCATTAGTTATATCTGTTTATTTGCTTGTGTGAAGCATGTTGAGATCTGGGTATACTTAGTGATGATAGAATCTGGTAGCTAAATGTATGACATTGTGGATTTGATCTAGTATATGCTTGTGTGTGCATTTTTCTGGTGGATATTTGGACCTAGTGGTGGTTTGGTTCAGGGTATGAACCACAGAGTTCAGGAGTTGGGTCAGTTTTGACAGATGAACTCGTGTTGTTTGTTCCTAGAAGGGTTTGGGGACCTGATATCGTGTTAAAAAGGGGATTCTAGATATAAGTTGGGGTTGGGATCCCCAGTTATCCCTGAAAGTTGCAGCAGAGAGTCACTAGTGTGTGAGTTAGCTGTGGGGTTGGTTAGTTGAGATGGGATGGAAGAACAGCGGATTTCTCTGGGGGAAATAGCTGATTTGGATGTTTTAGCAGTAAGGTTACCGGTGTTGGTTTACTGTGAGGTATGGACAGATAAGGGTATTAATGAGAGGCTTAAAGGGTGTTATCCTCGGGTTTTGAGGAGAGTTCGAGTTGACAAGGAATTATCAATAGACGGGCAGACTTATAAGTTTGGTTTGGGCTGTTAGGGTAACAACAGCATAGATCAATGGGTATGGTGAATTGGATAATTCATTTTGGGAATTTATACTGATGGATGTATCTGGAATTGATGGCGACCCATTTAAGGAATTGAGATTTGGAATAGTCTAAGGAGTTTGGGCTGTTCTGATGTAAGGACTTATCGTCTGTATGTGGATGGCAGAGAGAGCCATGATGTCGAGGAACTGATGGTTGATGATTAGAGCATGAGTGCTAGAGCCGCAAGGGCAGTGCTTCCTTTGATGGAATTAGTAAAGATAGATTCGGGACAATCAAGTTAAAAGAACCCCGGATAGGGTTGTGGCTTCTGGAATTGCCAAGAAAGCGGAGAGGTCTGGGTGAAAGGATGGTACTTTTATTTGATAGAACGCAGCAAGGTTGGATTCACGATTGTTGAGGTAGAAGGACCCCAGACAGTGCTTGGGCACCTAATTTGAGATTTGAACGAAGCTTGATTGCTAAGGTGGTTGTCGAGCTGGCGACAGGAACCAGGGAGGTTAGTTAGTATGCGCTTGGGGGAGAGGATGCCACCTGAGAGGAGGTCAGGTGAGGACTTCTACATAGAACGACTCGATATGTTGGGATGGATTTCCCATGGTGAGGGAACGGAGAACCAGAGTGCAGCGATACATTCAAAGTTCGAGGCTGGGTCCTCAAGGGTGAGTATTTAACTGATGAGCTTATGCTTTGGTCATGTAGCGAACTGGCAGGATTCGGTGTTGAGAATGCTCCGAGAGGGTGATGGACATAGAGAGGTTGCCTCAATGGTGCCATTCGAGAGGCTGAGGACAGTGATACTTATTGAGAAGGAATTGGAAACTTTGGCAGATGGATTGTTGAGGATATCATCTGGAGTATGTAAAGGAGACAGAGCTGATCAGTGGGAAGATTGCGTGGGTATGTAAAGAAAGATTTAGGGGATACTTCAAGGTCAGACTACAGATAGGATTGGTATAAGAAATGTTGTAAAAGACGGTTTGGCCGACAGAAAGTCTATTGAAGCGATCGAAGGAATCTGAGCCTGGTGTAGTGTAGTCAGTGTGCTATACTGCGGGGATTGTTGGCATCATCGGGTTAGAACAAAAGTTTAATGTTGGATACAAGGTGGGACGATGTCTCAAAGAGGGATCTATGACCTGGTTATTACCAGTTGGAAACCAAGGATAAAGACATTTCGTGAATTGTTTAGTTTGCACCGGATAGGATGTGAGGAGCTGGTAACAAAGACTCTAGAATGGTTCAAGCTACAGCAGCATAGGTAAGTTCTTTAGGCAGAGAATGCATGAACGGTTTGGACAAGTCCCCTTCAAGCTCACGAGCAGTGCGTGTGGATTACTCCCAGACGGAAATGGCGAGCAAATGACTATGCGGAAGGCGTTTGTACCCAGAAGGCAGAGTCTCAGGTAAGGTTCTACGGAGTATTAATTTGGGTGTCGTCAAGAGTACTCAGATTGGAGCTACAAGAAGAAAGGACAGGTATGAGAAGATTTGATCTGAAGCCGCAAAGAAGCCAGTGATGAATATCTGAAGAATTGAAGGCATAACAAGACTGGTAAGCGCGTCATCTATTGCACAAGCACCTCCGGAGACAACTACATCAGAGATGAGGAGAACAGTAAAACTTGAGGTTAGACGGACTGAGTGGCGTCAAATCAGAAAGAAATTCAGAAGACAGGTAAGAATCGATTGATATCTGGCAATGCTGGAATTTGTGTATGTTAAGGTTTAGTAAAGAGTGATTGCATAGAGGACCTGATCTATGGTAAGGACATGGAAGTGGGGGAGTGTACCACGATTTGGGCACGCCCAGGAATTAATTGACGCGAGGATAGATTGAACCTTGCGGGAGGCGACTAAATGGATCATGGTTGATAAACTTGGAACGTTAAGTCGACTGTTGTGCAGGGCATAAGGTACCTGAGTGTTGGGTATCAGTAAGGAAGGTAGCGTTAAGACACAGATGTGGTGAAAGGTATCAGATGGGTGATCAGTGTTTGAAATCCTCGATTGAGCGAGGGGAGATTTAATTGGAGGCGGGACTCCTAGCTGTGAGGCGTGTGTCAGTCAGGTAATAACGCCATAGATTATAATGGAGGACGAGGCAACGACTGAGATTGGCGTAACGTTAGTAGGTATGATTAGCTGGTGAGTGTCACTGAGCTATGGAATCCGAAGTGTCGACTTTGGGTTGAAGCAGGGAAGGACCCTGCTAAGGTGGTACAAGTTGGGATACCAGGAATGGATGAAGGATCCAATTAGATTTGGTTTGCGAATGAGGATTCGGAATGGATATCATTCCACCTCCTAGGGTACGTCGTACCGGGAGGGTCGAGCGGGTGACAGAGTCTAGTGTTTTCCTTGGACCCTGAAGGGTTAAGTGATGTGGTAGTGTATCACGGGAATAGACAACTTTGGACCTTGAGTAAAGTGTTTGGACATGAAAAGTTTTAACTCGGTGGTTTGAGTTAATGTAGTTGGTTCAGGTGAACTGGTAGCAGGGTAAAACGTCGATGATTCGGAATTGAGACCCAAGAGTATTTTAAATTTTGGAATGGGTCTAAAGAACGAAAAGAACAGAGTGGGAACCTGGAATTGTCAGTTGATTGCAAGTGAATTGGCAGTCTGAAAGTTATCAAAGATCTTAAAGAATTAAGCGCTGAGTAGGCGAATACTTGAGGTATTAAGGGAAGTGTAATCCCTGACGAGTTAGTCGCGGTGGCAGTCGTTGGTGTCTTGTTAATGTAACGCATAATGAATACTATGGTTTGGCTTTGGTTCAGAGAGAAAGCCAGAGAGGTTGTTGGAATCCTTAAGGCA
This sequence comes from Humulus lupulus, assembly GCF_963169125.1. Lineage (NCBI taxonomy): Eukaryota > Viridiplantae > Streptophyta > Magnoliopsida > Rosales > Cannabaceae > Humulus > Humulus lupulus. The sequence continues at coordinate 188,139,051 of NC_084796.1, forward strand.
GGAGTGTCTGCATATTCGAAAGAATAAAGAGCAGGTAAATTGTTAAATGTTGAGGAAATAAAGTTCCGGAAGGAAAGATTTGTAGCTCTACGTAATAACAGACGAGGATCTGTAAGGTGTTCAGAGAAAGAAGGGAGAGTTCTGACTCTTGTTTCAACATGAAATTCAGAAGTTGTACTAAGGGTTAGGCCAGCGGGGCCTACAAGCTGATCCCACCTAGTAGAGGTGATGAATTGGTCAATGAATTGGCTATCGAGAAGACAATGAATTGGTCATTGTAATCTAGGCAGGCCCTGAGGCTTCAGCAGGGTTGCTGTGTAAGCGAAAGGCTATCGGGAGTATGGCCGTTAGACAAGATCTTGAGAGGCAAGATTGTTACTCCTGTAGGACTGTTGTTGAGAAGTAAAGTAAAGGCGGTGGACCTTGGAAGTTATGGTCAAGAGCTGCGGGTTTATTGATTGATATGTTGGACAAATTTCGAGGACGAAATTTTTATGAGGAGGGGATAGTTGTAACGACCCAAATCCGCTATTAAGGCTTAAGGGCCTTGATTAGCGTGCCAGGAGGGCATGATGGGATTTAGGTGTGATTTTAATGATTTAAATGCATGGTTATGATTTAAAGCATGTTATATGACCATTTGTTTATCTGAGATGCATGACTATGTATGTTAGTATGCATGTAGGCCCGGATCGTGTTAGAAGGGCATAATTGTAATTTTGGCCATGTTGGGCATAACTGCATTGTTATGTGATGATTGTTGAGGCCACAGTGGTATGTGGATGTATCTGTGCTTTGTGACTCGAGGCGATCCCAGTGAGCAGGCTAGCGGAAAGTGTTGACAGGAATTTATACCCAGCTCGGGGCGAGCCTGGGGGTATGAGCAGGAATTCAGAGAAATAGATTGAGATTATTTTGATGATGGGGGATAATTATTTGGTGATTTATCAGGTATTGGGAAGCAACGGGAAAATATTAGAGACACTTGAGGATTAGCGGGAATTGGGTGAATGACTAAAATGGCCCTACTTGAACAAAAGGATTTAGAATTTATAGGAAGGGCGTTTTGGTCATTTGGCTTTTGGAGATAGGTTTTTTTTAGGCTTTATAGAGAGAGGGAATGCTGAAAGAAGAAGAAAAGAAAGAAGAAGGAAAGAAAGAAAGAAAAGAGAGAAAACAGGGGGGGTTTTCTCAAGGAACGGTTTGTGCGTTCTTGCACCGTTCCTCTCCGTTTTTCTTGGGGAAAAGCTCGGTGGAGAGCTAGGATAGGCTGGGCATCAAGAATCTTAAGGTTATACTTGAAGATTTGGCAAGGATTAGCAAGAACACATCAATGTTTGAGGTAAGTTTTAGAGATTTTCGGTTTTAAGGGTTTTGATGGTTTGAGCTGTGTTTTGAGCTGGATTGATGGGAATCTCAGGGGATTTCTGGGCAAGCTTTGGGGGATAGCAATCTAAGGAGGCCTAAGGTTGATTCAAGGTCGAAATTTGCAGCAATGGTATGATTTCTAAGACTTTATCTTTGTGGTTTGCATGAATTTCTGGTTTAGGGTTGTTCATGGTAGATTTTGAGATTTGGGATAAATGATCTTGGGATTTGAGGATTTGGGATGCTTGGGATGAATGGAGAGTGTTCATAAGCTTGATTTTGAGTTTGGTAAAGATTTGGGGAAGTTTGGTTTGAGATTGGGTGAAAGAAATCGCAGAAATGCGATTTTGGGTTTTCTGGGCTGCAACTAGCGCTACAGCGCTAGTCAGTGGGCGCTGTAGCGCTAGTCCCTATTTCTAGAGGGGTGTTCTGCTTGTAGCGCTACAGCGCCCTCTTTAGAGCGCTGTAGCGCTGCACTGTTCACAGAGGGGAATTTTTGAGTTTTGATGAGGGATTTTGACCTAGGGTTCGGGGCTTGTTTCCGCCACTTTGTTTTGGGGATTTGGGACTTCCCGGGGGCTCGGGATTGGTCCCGAGGCTAGGTATTCGGACTTGGGGTTCGGTGTTGACTTTGACCTATGTTTGTGCCTAGGTGCGCGCGAAGGCTCGAGTGGGATCGTGCTCAAGGAGTCAGGTGATTTTAACTATCGCATTGTCAGGTAAGAAAACTATAACACCCGTAGGATAGGGTGTGGGCCCATAGTATGATTGCGGGGGCGCGGCCCTATATTGCATCACATGTTAGGGTGCAGACTTAAATGAATTAATATTTGATTGCATGTTGTTGTGTTATATGATATGTGTGATTATGATGAAATGAACGGCAAGGGCCGAGTACGGCGTAGGCCGGGGCGGCCGTGGGCCGAGTACGGCGTAGGCCGGGGCGGCCGTAGGCCGAGTACGGCGTAGGCCGGGGCGGCCGTGGGCCGAAAGTAACACCTAGCACATGGGATGCTATATTCAGGGTGGGACCCAAGGGATACATGAGTTATCCTCGCGGTGAGAACCGATACCCCAGGGCTTTGGTAAGGGTCCTGGGGCGGCATGGCCGTGTTTGCTTAGTCTAATGATTGACTTGTTTATTTGTGGATGATCTGTTATGATAAGCTGTATACATTGCATATGTTATGTTCTGCATGAGTTTTCTTGCTGGGCTTCGGCTCACGGGTGCTCTGTGTTGCAGGTAAGGGCAATGACTGAATCAACCAACCATGAGTACGGAGAGCGTGAAGCGGCGCATACATGTTTGGCCTGCCCGACTGCTTTGGTTGGGGGTTTATTTGAAAATGGCTGTAATAATCTACGATTTTATGATTTATCGACTGTAAACTTATTTCAAGATGTAAATAGTTTTCAAACCTTATTTTGGGATCCCAAATGTTTAATAATAGAAGTTTTAATGAAATGACGCATTTTCAAAGATTACAGCCTTAACTTTTAATTAGTCACACTTTTGTTTCAAAACCTCGGTTAGCGAGTCCATTGCACACTGTTTTGTCTTAAAAACTCACTTCGTAACGGCTCTAAGGAAGTAGGGCGTTACAAAGACAAATATGACTCGGGGGACGAGCTCAAGCTTTTTGCCCCCAACATCGCAACAACGGCGTACCCGCCGGGTTTCAAGATGCCCCAGCTATCCAAATTTGATGGGGATGGAGATCCGTCGGATCACTTAGGGATGTTCAACACCCTGATGATGGCCCACAATATCGGGCCCGAGCTGAGATGCATGATATTCCCTTCGACTATGATCGGGCCAGATAGGCAATGGTTTAAGAAATATAAGAAACATTTTATCAGCTCGTGGAAGAGTTTCTCTGTCGATTTCAAGAGGGCATTTTGGGCCTCTCAGGAAATTCGTGTCAAGGTGGACTCCCTTGCTAACGTAAAGCAGTAGCCCGAAGAACCCTTAAAAGCTTATTGGAGCAGGTTTGCCAACATTGCAGCCCGAGCTAGAGACGCGGACGAAAGTTCCAGACTCATGGCTATGAGAATTGGAATCCTTGTTGGGGGTGACCTATGGAAAGAAATCCAGGGGAAGGGCGTCAATACCGTGGATGAATTCCTGAACAAGGCCCAGAGATGGATAAACTTGGAAGAAGCACGAACGTCGGTCGCAGGAACTGGCCAAGTCCCTGACAAGCCCGCTCGAGCAGAAACGGGCGTCGTAACTACGACTCAAACTGTTGCCCTGAATAACTATGGGGGAGGAAGCAAGAGAAAGGGAAACGATGAGGGCGGCCAGAATGGTCCAAAGAAAAACAAGCCCGTGGAGAAGTTCAAACCAGTCTACGCGACTTATGCCGACCTCACGGATACTAGAGAGCGTATTTTTCTGGAAAATTCTACTCGCCTTCCTTGGAAAAAGACGGAGCCCTTAAAAAATCAAAGGGCAAAAAGAGACCCTTCAAAATTTTATCGATTCCACAACGACATTGGTCACAACACAGATGATTGCAGGCATTTTAAGGATGAGATTGAGACACTCATTAGGGCCGGACCCTTGGCTCAATATGCACAGAATTGAGTCCCTCCCACTCATCTCGCTGGGCAAAGCATTCAACAAGCTGCGGAGGCTCCTCTTCTGGCAGGCACGAGCATAGGTTCCTAGAAGAGATACATCAATGAACTGAGGTCTCATAACGGAGTTGAGTTTATCCCAGAGCAGCATCTACCTAAACAGTAGCGATTGGAGAGACAGCCCATCATTTTTACCGAAGAAGATGCTAGTCATGTCCAGTTTCCGCATAACGAACCTCTAGTCATAACCGCCCATCTCGCCAATCGGAGAGTTAGGAGGGTACTAGTTGATAATGGGAGTTCGGTGAACTTGTTGTTTCGGTCCACGCTAGAAAAAATGAGGTTGTCTGTAACCGAGCTGAAGGCCACCTCCATGATGTTGTATGGGTTTTCTGGTGAAGGGTCGGCAACGATAGGAACAATTGAGTTAGTAATAACCTTGGGTGAGGGACCCCGAACTGTTTCCAAGATCCTCGAATTTTTGGTCATCGATTGTCCCACCGAGTACAATGCAATTTTAGGTCGGCCTACATTGATGGCATTCGAAGCCATAACTTCTTTCTAGCACCTCGTAGTCAAATTCCCCTCCTCTACAGGGATATGTACGCTCCGAGGCGATCAGCTCGCTGCCAGGGAATGCTATAGCATTTTCATGAAGGGAAAGTCACAACCCGAGCAGCAGACGATGGCCATTCAGGGCGGGAGCGAGGAATCCCATGAAGTGAGGACTGGCCCTGGGATAAAAGAACCTCAGCAGGCCAGTGGCGTAGGTACCACTCGGAGTGATGATATCGACCCTAGAGTAGGCAAAGATAGATCCAAGCTCCAGGCTATTGAGGTAAACATAGATGTTAAAGACCTTTCGAGGGTGGTTAGGCTCGAGAAAAACCTTGGCGATGAGAGAAAGGCGGAGCTGCTAAAATTTCTACAAGGAAATCTAGTTGTTTTCGCCTGGTCTCATGAAGACATTGTAGGGATCAGCCCGAGCATCATCATGCATACCCTTAACTTGGACAAAAGCATGTCTGCGAAGTCCCAAAAACAAAGGTGTATGGGCACAACCCAAGCTGCGGCCCTGGAAGAGGAAGTAGCTCGACTTTTAAAATGCGGCTTTATTCATGAAGCACAATACCCGATCTGGGTCGCCAATCCTGTTTTGGTCCCAAAACCTAACAGAAAGTGGCGGACCTACATCGACTTCTCTGACCTAAATAAAGCATGTCCCAAGAATTGCTTCCCCTTGCTAAGAATAAACCAAGTATTAGGGGAATACCAAGCGCAGGGAACCAAGATGGCGGCCTACCTGGCCAAGGTCAAGAAAGAGCTGTCTGAATTTGAATATAGCCTAGTCGAGCAGATCCCTCATGAGTAGAACGCCAATGTTGATGCTCTAGAAAAACTCGCCACCTCCAAGGAGGCTGAAACCTTGAGCCTGATACCGCTATAATTCTTGGAAAGACCAAGCGTGGTGGAGAAACAAGGGAGATCGAGATGATCGACACTAGGCCAACATGGATGACTCCCATAGTGGAGTACCTTACAACAGGGAAGTTACCCGACGAGCAAAATGACGCGAGAAAGATACTCGATCAAGCTCTGAGGTATACAATCATAGACTGGACTTTGTACCGATGTGGCCTTTCTCTGCCTCTTCTACGATGTGTTCTGCTAGAAGAGGCTAAAACTATTTTGCAGGAGGTGCATGAAGGCTTTTGTGGAGATCACGCTGGGGGGAAAAACCTGGCCTTGAAGATATTGAGGCAAGGATATTATTGCCCCACTCTATCAAAGGACTCAATTTCCTACATCCGAAAGTGTGACAAGTGCCAACGGTTTGCCACGATAGCCCGAGCTCCACCAGTCAAGCTAAAGATGATCTCGTCCCCATGGCCATTTGCGGTCTGGGGAATTGATTTAATTAGAGCCCTGCCCACGGGAAAAGGAGGAGTTTGCTATGCAGTAGTGGCCATTGATTATTTCACGAAGTGGGTAGAAGCAGAGCCCCTGGCAACAATTATGTCAAAGAGAGTCCTCGATTTTGTGGTTAAGAATATCGTTTGCTGGTTCAGATTTCCAAGGAAGATCGTATCAGACAATAGAACCTAGTTCAATAGCGACCTCTTCACCGAATTTTGTGGAAGACACGGCATAATTAAGAGTTTCTCCTTAGTGGCCTACCCTCAGGCTAATGGGCAGGTCGAAGCTGTGAATAAGACACTCAAGGCAAGGACCCCAAAGATGGTGCCTTAGGCCCGAGCTGGGAAGGGCTCTATCAGATAATCAAAATCGTACAAGAACGTACTTTCAAATTGGCTCGACTTAATGGAGAAATGGTACCACAGACCTGGAATGCTATACATTTGAAAAAGTATTATCACTGATCAAACCACCTGTTTATGTAAGGCTTGAGTATAGAAGCCATTTAATTTTAGAAATATATAATTTAGTTCTAAGAGACAATCTATGGTATATTTGTGTCTTTGCACGATTTCATATGCATGTTAGTTCAAAGTAACCCAGAAAGTCCACTTCCTGATTACTTGGGCAGCAGACAACCCGAGGACCAGGTTCCAAAACTTGGAAGTTGGTTAAATTGATTAACAATGTTTTTTCTAAAGAAAAAGCGGAGTATTCAATAAAACTAACACGAACTAAGTTTTTAAATTAAATATCCTGGACACGACCAGGTTCCGAAACTTAGAAGTTGGTTAAATTGATTAACAATGTTTTTTATAAAGAAAAAGCGGAGTATTCAATAAAACTAACACGAACTATGTTTTTAAATTAAATATCCTGACATGACCAGGTTCCGAAACTTAGAAGTTGGTTAAATTGATTAACAATGTTTTTTCTAAAGAAAAAGCAGAGTATTCAATAAAAATAACATGAACTAAGTTTTTAAATTAAATATCCTGGACACGACCAGGTTCTGAAACTTGGAAGTTAGTAAAATTGATTGACCAGTGTTTTTTCTAAAAAACACAAAACGTCAATAATACTAACACGAACTAAGTTTTAAATTAAAATTCTGGATACGACCAGGTAAAAAACTTGGAGGTTAGTAAAAATTGATTAACCAGTGTTTTTTCTAAAAAAACACAAAATATCAATAATATTAATGCGAACTAAGTTTTAATTTAAAACCCTGGATGCATCCAGGTCCAAGCCCTGATGTTTAACAAGTAAGATATAAATCGGCATCAATTTTGGTCACGACCAAAGTTAAAGTATCTATCTCAACCTAAAACTCATTTCCCTTAATTTTGGATGAACGAGTAATAGGCATATAAAAAATATTTAATCAAAACCAAGGAATAATTGAAAAATAGATACTTAAATTACAGATGAATTGTCTCGAGGAAAATAACCTCATGTCAAGCCAAAAATGGCAAATGTGTACAAAAAAAAAAAAAAAGAGAAGTTCTTTAAACAAAGAAATAAACTAGGATTCCCCTGGACGCCTCGAAGAGGTCACCTCCTCGGTTTCTTGCTTGCCGATAGCAGAGGTCTCCCCGGTCTCAGAAGGCGGCTCTTGTTGAAGTCGAGCCTTAAACTTCTCGAGATATGGCTCCCACACCTTGGGGGCCAGGAAAGAGAAGTTGTCGTCTTGATTGAAGGCCCAACAGTGGTAGAGCATGGCCTCCATGGAAGAGCTAGAAGACACCTTCTCTGCCTTGGTCGCAGCCTCGACCTCCAGCTGTTTAGCCCTGGCCTCCGTGAGCTCAGCCTTCACAGCAGCCAAGGAGGCCTGGGCAACCTGCTTGCCTTATTGGGTAGCCATCAAGGCAGCCTTGGCACTTTGCTCTTGTTAATGAGCGGTTGCGAGGGTGGCCTGAGCAGCGGCCTGAGCAGTCTAGATCTCGGCCCTGAACTCTTCATTCCTGGCCCTGGATCGAGCTAGGCTGTGATGTAGGGCCAAAGTCGCCTGCAAAAAAGTAAAGAAAGTTAGGCGGGTGCTTGGAAGAAAGCCAAAGAATAAATTTAACTAAGTAGGCTTACCATGAGGTTCATCCCCAATGCAGACTCTATGATATTCTTGAGACTCCTCACCTCGATCTCCCTTAAGCTCTTCGGATTGGCTTTGTAAAAATGCTCCACCGTGTAGTTCGCGGTCTCATAGACCGTTCCCCGGAAGGTGTCTGGGATTTTCTCCAAATCTTGGGCGTTGACCGGGATACGCACAGTGGTAGTGGGGACTGGTGGAGCTCCGGCTGGTGCCACCTGGTCCCGAGCAGGGGCTGGGTGTCGTGGGGGAGGAGGTGGCATCTTCTCCGTAGCTGCAGGGGTCTGACCTCTCCCCTTGGCAGGGGACTTGGAGGTTGTCCCAGCGGCAGGAGGAGTTTTATTGGGAAGCCAGGGCCTCTTTACAAGTGGCCCGGATGGCCCAGAGGAGGGATTCCCCTCCTGGAAGATGGAGTGCAGGTCGTTGTCCCCGGCCTGTGCCATCTCCTCGCCTGAAACAAGAGGAAAAGGACGTTATTATACATGTAAAGTTATTATATTACAAAGGAAATCTAAAGGTGTATTGAAAAAGTCCTACCCTCCGAACTAGAGGATGAGTCTATTGCCACGAACTCCAGCCTCAAAACTTCTATAGGGGAGGGGGAATCTAAGTCTACTACTTCATGAATCAAAGGGGGTTCAGGGTCAGGATCTGCCTTAGGACTGGACTCCTCTACGTATTGTCTAAGTCTTGGAGCAACTATACCCTCGAGAAGGGAGGGCCACGACCTAAGGTTGGTCCCATACTCCTCAAAGAAGGCCGACCTAAAAGATAAGGTGTTGTCTACTACTACGGTACCCCTAATTGATCTATGCACTGGAGCAAGGTTATGTTACGGTCTAGGTCATTTTGGTGATGGTGTACAAGCTGGTTTGGGTTAAACCTAGCTAGCCTGAGGTCTACGGCAGCCCTGTCTAGGTCCCTAAAAGGGAGTGGGTTACCTTGGCCGAAAGGACCGGCTACTACCCCTGATTGAGCTCGTTCGAAATCAAGGTCCCGAGCAACCTCCAGAGCTTGCCTCTTTCGCACGAGCAACACCTCGGTCTCTTCTTCCTAATCATCGCCATTGTCAACTGCAGCGTCTCCCTCGGGAATAGGCACCAGCTCGCGGGCTACTGGGTAATTAGCCTGCGTCCTCCTCAAGGCCAGAGTTTGGTCTGTAGAGATTAACTTACACGCTAACATCGTGTCATCATACATGAGCTAGCGGTAGTCCTTCTCACTGAGCGGAAGCCCTGCCAGAGTATCATATTGACCCCCAAGGGTCACGGATTTGGCCCTCCTTGCAAAAATGGTTGCACGATGGTGCTCCAGTCAGTATACACGCGAAAAGACAGAAAAATAAAAAGTAATAATAATTTCGTGAGCTAAGAATAGAAAGGAAACTTACGAGGATGGCTGAAGTAATGGTGCTCGCAGTTGCAAAACCCATTCGACATAAAGAACTGATTTGGGATGGTTGGGCAGTTCGATGACTGCAGGTGAGTTCGGGAAGCGGGTCAGGTAGTAGAACCCATCACCTCGTCCCCGTTGATCCGAGCTGGCCTTGAGATAAAAGAAGTAGAGGATATCTGTAGGGGTGGGGACCTCCCACATTTGCTTCAAGAAAAGATGCCTCAGTCTGACCAGCAGACGATAGGAATTCAGAGGAAGTTGAAATGGTGCCAACTTCATGTAATTAAGGAAGTTGGAAAAGTACTAATCAAGGGGGAGGAAGGCCCCGGCCCTTAAATGCTCGTCACTCCAGGCCGTGAAGTCCTCCTCGAGGGGTGCGCAGCTCCTCTCCCCCTCGAAGGGAGGTCGGGCGATAAGAGCACCAGTCCCAATCTCGATGTTATGGGACAACATTATTTTGTTGACCCTCCCTTGGGTCGTGATCTTCGAGACTATCATCTCCGCCTCAAAGTAAGCATCAGGTCCCACCTCGAGCTCCTTCTCCACCGTGGGACCGAACTAGGGGATGGGGGATTCTACTGCGACCTCCTTTCCCTTGCTGGATTGCTGGGACGATGAGCCGGCCTCGCTTTTCTTGGACATACTCCTTTTGGGCGCCATCTGATCACTTAGCAAACAAGAATGATGAAATACTTAGTAGGCGACCTAAAAGTTATGAAAGGACAAACAACACAGGAAGAACAAAGGTTTTTCATACATGTGCTGAGGTAATCTCAGCCCGCGGTGTGACGCCACGCGCTGTCGTGAACACGAGCCTAGGTTTCCAACAGACCCCTGATGTTCAGGGATCCGTGTGTCAGGAGGGTCAAGCTATTACTTGCCTTGGGGGAGAGGTTTTTAGAGAAAAACCACCTAAGAAGTGTGACCCCTAAGCTACCCGGTTTTATACCCTAAAAACCTCTCATCTTCCGTATCCCAAATGGGTATTTCCTATTATTACCCAGAAGTCACCCAGAAATTTCCTAATTATGAACATCACAATCTTAAACAAATTTATGATCGACTCAATAAGCCTAAAATTGAAACTTATGCACCAAAGTTATTTACAAATAGCCTACCGTTTGTCACTATAAAGTACAGATCCACATAAAAAAAAAAAAACAGGCAAGTCTCGGAAAGACAGGAAACTTATAGTATGTTCTTCAAGTGAAAGAGGCAAGCAACATAGAGAAAAAGTTCCTAGGGAAATCCTTGATGCCCAGGTTTCCAAGGGTTCTTTTTGTGACGAGGTTATTGAGATTTTGGGATTTTAATCAGGAAAAGAAGAAGAAATTTTGTTTTCTTAAGCTCAGAAGAGATGATAAAATGGAGAAAAATTTCGAATGAAAGGTGGTGAACACTGAATATTGCCAGCCCTATTTATACGTAAAAGGCGTAAGGAAACGAGGATCGTCCAATCAAGCTGATACGAGATACGAGGGTCATGATTTGAAAGATAAAACGGTGGAGAAAAGGTGGCCATACCATTTAATATGATCCTCGAAACCCGAACAGACGCCAATCACGACGTTCCACGTGTCCAGTACTCAAGTGATGGGCAGGGTTTGGATGATCGCAATGGGAGTTTAAAAGTCCCTACTGTGTAAGTCAGAAGTGATGTCATGGAACACGAGCAGGGACTTGGGGGGCAAATGTACGCCCTGAAAATCAGCATGTACCTTTTTAAGCAGCTCGGGTACAGCTGGCAAGCAAAAGGATATAATTGATGTTCCACGTGTCCACCTTTTGTCCGGTGAAGTCTAGCATGATTCCCTAGACAGAATGGCACGAGCTGATGAGTTTGTGGCAACATACTATCTGGAATCACTTGTGGAATACAACATCCATTGGCACGAGCTTACAGTACGCTAGCTCGTAGTACGCCAAAGGTCTGACGTACCCCAGGGTCTTTATAACGTTGACTATGCAATGTAAACATGTGTGAACAGACATCACGTGTCTGTTTTATCCCGAATTCCCAGATACGCAATATAAACATGCGTGATTAGATATCACACGCCTATATTAGACCATGCATCCAATGATCCATTTTACCTAATGATTAGACCACACTTTAATATAAAATGTAAATATTAATCATTGATGCGACAAAGATGATGCGAGGGATCAAGGGATCATGGGATGACCTCAATACCTACCCAGGGATCATTCCCCTATAAATACCAAGACCCTGGGTAGTTTTGAGGGTTGGATTTTCTCTGTAATGCAAGGGCTGTAAAGTTATAGAAAGAGATACAGTAATAATACAGACTCGTGGACTAGGGGGATTTTAACCTCCGAACCACGTAAAAAGGAGTGATCATTTTCTTTGCATTTGACTTCCAACATCCTTGAGTATTATCACTTTCTTAGTACAGTTTATCATTAAGCACTAATCCATCCTAGTTATTCATATAATTCACTGTTGGCGAAAAACAGCGGCAACAGGTCCTATCTTTCTTTAGAGAAAGGTAGAACGTCTGCTAAGGTTTACTTTTGAGGACTCTATTTTATGGACTTGGTGAAAGTACTCAGCAAAAATTTCAACATTGCGTAAGGCACCTATCATTTGAGCCCCAACGATGGCTTGCACAAAGTTTGGGAGAAATTTCCAAAGGTGAGCTTTCGATGAAGAAGCAATCTAAAATAGCATGGCAAGGAGAGGGAAATGAAGCCATTTGATGTGCTTTAAACTTAATATGATTTCCCGCAGCCACACTGTAACAACCTGTGTTTTGAACACCCGATAGTAGCCGGTTGGAGCCGATGAAGAATTATGTGGAATATTATTTTGATAAATGATATTATATGAATTGGTGATGATTAGTGAATTTTATAGCTGTTGTAATAATACGTTAAATGATCTAGCTTTATGCAAAGAAAGATTGGTCTCGGACCAAGGAATAAACCATAATGGGAGAAAAATTTCGGATTAAATAAAATAGGAAATACTATGGCATAAAAATATTAATTTTTTTCTAGAAACTAAGACTTTATAGTCAAGCCAATAAGTTAAGAAAAATTGATTGAGCTTTGAATTCGAATCAACTGGGCATAAGAATGAGAATTTCTTGCTCTGGTCTCTACGGGCATTTTGGTCAATTTGATAAAATTACAAAAATTATGTGATATGTGACGATTTTATTTTTGGGTCACATTTAATTTAATTAATTAATCTTGGCGATATTTAGAAACTATAGGTTAAAAGTTATGGGAAATTTAGAGCACAAAATTCCCAAAGGGCTCTTGGATTCCTTATATGTGAGGTAAAATAAGCAAAGGAATAAAAGTAAACTCCAATGAAAGAGAGAGAGAGAGGTGGGAAGCAAGGCTAGGGGTAGACCCTAGGGCTCTCATAAGCTAGGTAACTTACCCCACAAGCTAAAGAATGGGAAAAAGTCTCTTACCTTCTTCCACAAGCCAAAACCTAATCATTTCTCTCACAAAGTTTCTTTTCTCTCAAGAAACACTCTCTCTACCTATCCCTCTCTCTAAAAATCCGAAAAACACTCTCTCTCTCTACTCTCCATTGCTGCAATTTTTCTCTCCATGAGCCAAGAGCACTCATTTCCCCATTGAAGGAGGGAGAAGCTCAAGAGCACACTTGTGTAGAGTAAGTTTCGAGACCTACTTCATTTTTCTCCACTTTTCCTCTTCAAACCCGAAACTCTAAGGGTTTATTTTGCATGCATTTGATCTAAAATCCATGCATGACATTGATCTTGTGTTCTAAGGGTTCAAGAGACACTTGTACAGGTAGGATCTCAAGGATTTAACACTTTGGTGATCAAGCGAATGCAAGGTAAGAGATCTTGGTAGTTTGCATGTTTTCTCCCTCATCTAAGTATTTCTACCCTAACTCTCTCTTAAAAATCTGCAAGTGGGACTTTGGGGCTCACTTTGAGATTGTAGAGCACAAGGGGGAGTTTGAGAAGCTAAGGAAAACACATCTCCAAGCTAGAAATATCAAAGGTAGAGATTTATGGTTGTTCTTGAGTTTTGTTATTTATGTTGGTAGATCTGGTTGTATAGGTTATTTTAATGGATTTTAGATTTAATTTTATGCTTGAGGTTTTGTTTTCGAGTTTGTGTGTGTCCACCGAGATAGACACACTTTTTATAAAAAAAAAGGGGATATTTGCGGCAAAATACCCCTATTGTTTTACAAAATTTGCGACAAACCCCCCAATCAAAAAATTTAGTGACGAAACCCCCTATTCTTTTACAAAAGTTTCGACAAACCCCACAATCAAAAAACTTTGTGACAAAACCCCCTTCCGTTAATGGTTTGTTGCAAGTTACCCTTTTTAGATGTTAAATGTCATGTAAGCAAGTTAAGTGCCAACTAAGATACACGTGGCAACACTTTATAGGGTCACATGTCAAAAAATAATTAATTATTATTTTTATAAATAATAATTTTAATTAATAAAAAAATAGAAAAAATAAATTTAAAAACTTTTTCAATTTTAAGTTTTGTTTAATTTTAATTATGTATTATTATTATAAAACATTAAATTAATAGAAAAAATCATTAAAACACTAAAAGAAAAAAAATTAAAAACTTTTTCAATTTTAAGTTTTGTTTAACTTTAATTATGTATTTTATTATTATTGTGAAACATTAAACGAATAATAAAATAATTAAAACACTAAAACAAAACATAAAATACAAATATAAATTTAAAAACTTTTTTCAAAACTTATTAAATTTATTCCCTTCAAAATTTAAATTTCCTTGAATAAAGTTCTTAATTTTTTTATTTTAAGTTGTTTTAAAAAAATATTATAATATTTTAATGTTGTATAATAATTATTATTATTATAATAATACATAATCAAAATTAAAGAAAAAAATAAATTGAAAAAAAATCAAAATCTATTTTTCTATTTTTTATTAATTAAATTTATTATTTAAAAAAATAATAATTAATTTTTTTGACATGTGGCCGTATAAAGTGTTGACACGTGCATCTTAGTTGACACTTAACTTTCTTACATGACATTTAACACCTAAAAGGGGTAACTTGCAACAAACCATTAACGGAAGGGGGTTTTGTCACAAATTTTTTTTATTGTGGGGTTTGTCGAAACTTTTGTAAAAGAATAGGGGGTTTCGCCACTAAAATTTTTTATTGGAGGGTTTGTCGCAACTTTTGTAAAAGAATAGGGTTTTGTTGTAAATATCCCAAAAAAATCAAATTTTGCCCAAAAATTGGGCTTTTCTCGGCAGTCCCCCTCAGGCTCGCTGAGATAGGCTTTCTTTTCTTTCTTCCTCTTTTCCCCTCTCTTCTCTCTTCCTTTTCTCCATTCGGCCAGCACCCAACCAGCCATCATTTTTTTTTTGGGTTATAATTGAAGTTTTTGAGTTATTTTTCATCACTATTTTCTTCTAACATCAAGAGTAACTTTGGGTACTTGGTATTGGTAAGTATTTTTCCCTAATTTCTAGTTTTTTTAAGTTTGAGAAATTGAGAAATATATGTTGTTTTATGGATGTGTTTAGGTTGAATCTAGAGTGGGTAATATTCATAGAAGACTAAAGGAGCTTGAGGCATTCATTTGGAACTATCTTGGGTAAGGTTTGCTTTTTTTTTTTATATTTGGCCGAAAATTGAATTTTGTTAGCTTTAATTTGTGTTATTTTTGTATATTATAGAGTTAAGTATATTGGGTAATGGTAGTAGTGATAACTAATTTGTTGTAAATTAGTTTAGAGTTATTTAAACCATTATTTTTTTATTTTGGCTGAAAACTAGAGTTATACTTTATTATTTTAATTTTTTAAATATTTTAAATGGTATATTGTGCTTATTTAAATCTTATTGTAGAAATGTATATGCTAGAGTAGTTATTTTGACATAATTTTTATTTTTAAAGTTTTTATTTTCTTGGTTTAGTAGTTTAATGAGATATAATTTTTTAATTTAATTTTTGTTTATTGTCTAGTTAATATCTTTAAATAATATTGTTAACATTGTAGGTGGATTTGGAAGGACTTAACACTTTGAAAGGTATGTGTTGCCCATATTTTTCACCGTGAACACGTGGCATGGTCAAACGGGCTTCATAGACTCTCAGGAAAGGCCCGGGCTCAACCAGGGCCCAGTGAACGATGAGCAACAAAACCCTATAGGCCCGAACCATGCTAAGCCCAATAAATAGCGAATAGCACAAGCATAGCAAGGGGCCCAGACATGAAATGTAGGCCCGAACCAACTTTACAAGCGCACCCAATCTCCATCCTGTGGGATTTAGATTGTGGTTGTGGACGGTTCATTCTAGAAGAAGGATCCCATCATGAGGGATCCGAATGAAGTTTCTAGATCCACCCTCAACATTTTGACTTGCTATCAGGATACGTCCCTCGATCCGTCATCACTAACTGATGTCCGCCTTGGTGAATGAACCCAGGTCTTAGTAAATGAGCCTGAATCTTGGTAAATGAACCTGAACCTTCGTAAATGAACCCAGACCATACGTCCGAGTAGAACAGGACCTGTTCTTCGTGCAGTTGACATATCCCTGGGAAATCCAGCAGTTGGTCTCCTCAACTAACCCAGGCAGCTGTAAGGCTCTACCATTCTTAAGCCGGCCCAGTGGGCCTAGACTAAACCATATGTAATTATGTTACACACTTGTATTATAGCTCCATTAGAGAGCATTTATGCTTATATCCTTATTGGGCCCAAATTAGTCCGCCCCAAGCCACATGACCGCCTATAAATAGGGTCATTTGTGCACTGTAGCGAGGATCTGATTTCTCATGCACGTATAAACGGTGCTGAACTTGCAAAAAACCTCCATTGCTAAACTCTCTAAAGCTCAATACTATTGACTCGTGGTCTAAGGATCATTAACGCCCCAGCCACGTAAAAATTGTGATTTTGTCCATTTCTTTGCCTTTCTTTCGAGCTTTTATTTGTCAATATATTTGTAGTTTCTGAAAAACTCGATAAACATTTTTGTGCTTTCATTGAGAGCCAGAAGAAAGCTTGAACCAGTCTTTGTCATCTACGAAGATTGTGAATACCAAACACATTGTGTTTGATCCGCTCAATAGCAGCAACAACAGGATAATGAAGAACCATTGCAAGGCCAACAACTTCCTCAACACCAACATGAGGATGTACCTTATCACGGGCCCCTTCCTCAACACCAACAGGATAATATGACTAAGAATATTACGAGGAAGACGAAGAGGGCTACGAAGACCATGAAGCCGAGAATCCCATCAATGCAAGTGAGAATGATGTGGAACTTGAACAGGAGGACCCAGTAAGTGGTTTGTTTGAGACAACAGGTCCTCAATCAAGAAGCAAGGATGGTAGAACAATAAGTAACCACCCGCCAGATGCAAGAATCCCTCTTGGTTCTTCAAGCATTTATTGCTGCTCAGGGATTTACAGTTAATCCCCCAACTGTTCCTCCCACAGGAACTTAGCCACCTGTCCCACCTACAGGGACTGGCGCTCCCAACAACGCTACAACCCCTACACCTCCTCTGGGATGATCCACTCATCCCGGAGTCAGTCCTTCTAACTCAGCTCAAGAAAAAGGGAAAGCCAAAGCGGCCGATCCCATAGGAAAAAGCAAACCCCCAAAACAAGACTCCTTCCACTCCAAAAACTAAGGTTGACCTAGGGCATTTCCCTAGGAAAGAACGGGTGAATCCTGTCCCAAGACGGAATCACCTGAACAATCCACAGGGGAAACGCCATCAGGGCAATAAGCCCCAAAATGTCCCGAGACATGACGACAAGGGAAGACGTTTTTATGCTAGAGCATCCGTGAACAAGGATCACGAAGTCCATAAACGCGGAGAGGAGCCGAAAGCTGTTAGTTCGGGAGATGACACACCTCGTGTAGATTTGCGAGAGAACCTTAATGCTCAAAAGGAGTAGGCCCATAAAGAAAAGATTCACCCTCGGGGAGGCGACTTGAGAAATAACCTCAACGACAGGAGGAACGAGAGAGTTCCCATTAATGATGGAATGGCTAGGCAATTCATAGAGCAGCTGGCCGATCTCAAAAAGGTCACGGACCACTTAGTCTAAAACCAAGAAGGAAAAGGTTTCAATTCAAAAGATGAAGAAAAGGAATCGTGTGCAAAACACATCCTCGATGTCGTGTTACCCAAGGGGTTTAAGATGTCGAATATACTCGTCTATACCGAAAACACCGACCCTAAAGACCATCTATCTCGCTACAACCGCCTAATGATAGTAGCCCATGTCTACGATAACAGAAAATGCCTATGCTTTTCGATAACCTTGGTTGGATCCATTGAAGAGTGGCAGAAAAGTCTCAAGACAGGATCGATCCAATCTTAGTCTGGATTGTAGTCGGCTTTCCATAAGCAATTCGTAGCTACCCAGAAACTAGACATGGAGGCCAGTGTGCTGGCAACCATAAAACAACATCCCATTGAGACCTTAGGGCTTACATCCAATGTTTCACAGAGGAAGCTTCAAAGACTAAGGTGTATGATGGGCAATGCTTAGTAGCCCTCTAGTCTGAAATTAGATCTGGATCCCCTCTCTGGGATGACATGCAACGCAGTAAGGCGACCATTCTTGAAGAATCTATTAGAAGGGCTCAAGGCTTCATAAATTGGGAAGAAGCTCAAATCCAAGATTTTAGATGGCCTCCGACACCACAACCAACAACCCAAACCATTCCTGGGTTCGAGGCACGATACCCAGCCAATCCCAATCTGGTGCCTCTAGCGATGCCCGAGATGCAATACATGACTCCGGCCGTATATGCACCTACTTCATCAGCATATATTCCAGCTTCTTTTTCTAGGTACAAAGTGGCACTGACCGGATATAGTGTCGCTCCCAGAGCAGTTCAACCATCCCAAATTGAGCGGTAGAGGCGAGCATAAACCCTTCCGGAGGAAAATGATCCAACAAGAATCAGAGTCGGGTCGAGCCTGCAAAGAAGAGAAAGAGGGGGTACGAGCTCCATTACACATAATACACAAACTTGGTGGATACTCGGGAGGATATCTACCTTGCAATGGGAAATGTAGTCCACTACCAAAAACTAAGCCCCATGTTTAAAGGGGAAAAAAACCCAAGAGACGCGAGCAAAAGAAGTGCCTATCAAAGGAACATAGGCCATGCAACTGAGGAATGTCATCAGCTGAGGGATGAGATTGAGAATTTAATCAAGCTGGGGCACCTCCACCAATGGGTCAAGATGCCGGCTGGAATTCCAAGACAACCCACAGCTCCAGGACAGCCTTTTTCCCATGGAGCACAAGAACATTTCAGAACTCCTCAGGGAGAGTACGCTCCAGGACTAGGAGCACAGGCCCCTCAGAGGGGCCCAATAGTGCGACCTCCTGGAGGTCCTATGGCTCCTGGACCCAGGATGTCGTATTAGCCTGAAACTGTGCCCCCTTGAGTAGATGGCCACATAGCCACCATCTCAAGAGGCCCGCACCTGGGAGGATCGTCCCAGAATGACCAAAAGAGGTACCTCAGTAAGATCTACCATGACCATGAGATGTGTGCGTTGGTCCAAACTCTAGCCCAACGCCTAATGCTGATGAATCTACCAATAATGTTCATGAAGGAAGATGCCTAAAATGTCCACTTCCCACATCACGATCCCTTGGTCATTGACGCCCGAATTGCCAACAAAAGAGTATCCTGAGTATTGGTGGATAATGGTTGTTTTTTCAATGTCTTGTTCAAGCCGGCTTGCACATCGATCGGCCTAAATAAGGTGGACCTAGCATCATGCCCAACGCAAATCTAAGGCTTCAATGGGATTCATTGGTCCTGGTGGGAAAGATATAGCTCCTTTTTACATTGGGGAATGATGTTAAAAAAACATTCAAGTATTTCACATCCATTATGGTGGATTGTCCCACTGGGTATAATTTGCTTTTTGGGCGCCCCGCTTTGGTCGACTTTGGTGTCGTTACCTCCATCTGCCACCTATGCTTAAAGTTCCAATGTGATAACGGCGGAGTGGGGACAGTACGGGGGGATCAAAAGAGCACCTAGAAGTGTTATCACGTCTCCACCCGACCAATCTTCATTGTCTGCGAAGAGCCCCTCGAAGAGGAGAACATTGCTCCAGTCCCAAAACTATAGCCAGCACGGGGGTGTTCCAGGAAGACGATGAATTGGATCCTCGGATAGAAGCGAATAGGGCATTAGAACCTATGGAGGAGATTGAAGAGGTGTGCATCAATGACACTGATCCGACTAGAGTAATCCGAGTAGGAAGAAATTTGAATCCGGAGGTCAGGGGTGCCATAGTTACCCGAGTAAAAGAAAACCAGGACGTCCTGGCCTGGTCCCACTCGAATATGACAAGGATTGACCGCAACATTATATGTCACACCCTGAACATCGATGAAAACGCAACTCCAATTTGGCAGAAGTGATGGTCGTTGGGCACGAAACAGGCAGAGGCTCTCAAGCTAGAAATCAAGAAGTTATCCTCGATTAACTTCATCTGGGAAGCATTGTATCCCATTTGGCCAAAACCAAACGGGACATGGAGAACTTACATAGATTTCATGGACCTCAACAAGGCTTGTCCAAAGGACTGCTTCCCTCTGCCCCAGATAGACCAGATGGTGGATGCCACATATGGGTACGAGTTACCAAGCTTTATAGATGCCTACTCCGACTTTAACCAAATTTTGATGCACATAGCAGACCAGGAACACACCAGCTTCCAAATGGACAAGGGTGTATACTTCTACATTGTCATGCCTTTCGGGCTAAAGAAAGTCGGAGCCACATATCAAAGGCTTGTCAACCGGATGTTCCAGAACCTACTCCGGAAGAACATGGAAGTCTACATAGACGACATGTTGGTCAAGTCCAAGACGTCGGCGTAACATGCAGACGACCTGGTTGAAGCATTCGCCATTAGCTGAAAGTACAAGATGAAGCTAAATCCCAAGAAGTTCACTGTTGGCGTGGCATTCGGGATGTTCCTAGGCTTCATAGTAAGCTGAAGAGGGATAGAAGCCAACCCAGATAAGATCAGAGCTTTGATCGACATGCCATCACCACAGAAACACAAAGACGTTCAGAGCTTGACGGGAAGAATAGCAGCTTTGAGCCGCTTGTCAAAGTGCACAGACAAGTGCATCTCTTTTTTCAACATACTTCATGGAAACCAGAGGTTCTAATGGACAGCCAAGTGTGAAGAGGCTTTCCAAAAATTGAAAGAGCATTTGGCTCAAGCACCAATCTTGTCGAAGTCGGTGGATGGGGAACCACTTTACCTGTATTTGGCCGTGTTAGAACATGCCATAAGCACTTCCTTAGTGTGAGAAGAGGGAAAGGTCCAAATCCCAGTCTATTACATTAGAAAAAGGTTGCTGGGAGCGGATTCCAGATACCCTTTGATCGAGAAACTGACATTTTGCTTACTGACCGCTTCTAGGAAGTTAAGACCTTACTTTCAGGCTCATGCCATCAAGGTATTAACAAACCATCCTCTACAACAAGCATTACAAAAACCAGAATCATCAGGAAGACTTTTGAAGTGGGTCATGGAGCTGAGCTAGTTCAATATTGCCTACATTCCCAGAATCTCCATCAAGGGACAGACCCTAGCTGGCTTCATCGTAGAATGTACCAGGATTGTTGAGGACAAAGAGCCAATCGACCCTGTAATGCCCTTTTTGGAGATCTTTATTGACGGAGCCTCCAATGACAATGGGGCCGGAGTCGGGATGATCCTAATTCCCCCCAAAGGTCACCAATTGCAAAGAACCCTACGCTTCTAGTTTGAAGCATCAAATAATGAGGCGAGCACGAGCCCATGCTGGCCGGATTACGCTTAGCTCGGGATGGGGGGGCAGAAAACATTGAAGTCCACAACGATTCCCAGTTGGTGGTAAGGCATATTTTGTAAGGACCCGAATTTGCTAATCAGGCTTAGGGCCTTGATTAGTGTGCATGGAGGGCAATAAGTGGTTTAGATATGCTTATATGTGAATCTATGTGTATATATGATTATGATGCATGTTAATTGAGTTAAATGTGATAAATGAAATATATGTTGTATATGTGTGATATGTCTGTACAGCACGATCCGAGACAGTCTTGGGGAGCAGTTAGCCAGGGAGTCACAACGGGGTTGAGATTCGGACTCGGGGCGAGTCGAGGGGTAATTCTGGTATTAGCTGAGTTATGGGATTATCGGGACATAGAAATAAATATTTGGAGATATATTTGAGGATAGAGTGTCTAGGTGGGAATATTTGGGGAATTTACCATTTTTGCCCTCGGGGACGTTTTGGTACCCCGAGCCTTGAGGTAACCTTTAGACTTAAGTCATATAAAACAAATAAATGAAATGGAACTGTATAGAAACTGAGGGAAACCGACTCATATCTTCCTTGGAACTGAGAAATAGCTTTTTGTCTCTCTCTTTCACTCTCTCTAAGGCTAAACTTGAAGAAACTTAAAGGAATTGCTTGGAAAATTGAAGGGGTTCTACTGGGAAACTCTAGGGGCTTGAAGCTTTGGGATTGAGGATCAAAATTCTGGGATTAAGCTGAGCAAGGTAAGCTTTAAACACTAAGGTCTAGTCTTTAATTTTCTGCTGGTTTAGAGGTTTGCATGTAGTTAAGCTTGCTTGATCTTTGGGTGTTTTAGCTAAGTTTTGGAGCATGCTTTGATGAGGTTTTGATGTTGTTTCTGTGCTGGAGTAACTGTGTTGAATATTTAGGAGTCTTAGTTTGGTTTTGGTGATAATTGGCTTGAAGAAGGGATGAAAAGTTGATGGAAATTTTGGGTTTGCTGTTAGTGCCGCGGCACTAGGAGGGGTGTGCCGCGGCCCGCATGCGCGCACAGCCGTGGGAGGCTGAAGGAATTCGGGTGCGCCGTGGCCCGCGTGTTGGTCAGTGGAGAGCTAGCCTTTGTTTTGAGGCTAGTCGCGGCTCTAGGGGGGTGAGGCCGCGGCCCTTAGTGTCAGTGAGGAATTTAATGATATTTTTGACTTGGGAACTTTAAGGGGAAGGCTCGGGATGGATTTTATCACTCGAAGTGATCGAATTCAAGATCCCGGAGGTTAGGGTTACGGTTCGAGGTTATTTGTTGGGTTGGAATTTGATGGTCGGATATTGTTATGTGTTGTGACTAGGGTTTCGGCAAGGCTCACGTTAGCGGACTGTGATCGGGGCATCGGTGCTCAGGAAGCTCGGAACTCAGGTAAGGAAACCCCTGTTTCCATAGAGCTCGTGTGCAGGGCTGAGCCCATTGTATTGAACGGAAGTGATATGCAGGGCCGAGCCCTATATATATGTTGGTATTGTAGAGCATGGCTCTTTATTTGTTTATGTTTGAATTATGTGCTTGTGGCTATATGGTGTTTGATATTATATGTGTGATCGGCAAGAGCCGGGAATGGTGTAGACCGGGAATGGCGTGGGGCCGGGAACGGCGTCAGACATGTTGAGTGCAAGGCTGAGAACGGCAAAGGGTCGGGAGCAGTGTTGAGCAAGAGGGGTGCGAGTTGCCAGGGCGAGTCCCTAAAAGGATACCTGGGATATCCTCACGGCGTGGTCCATGAACCTAGGGCTTGGTAAACACCTAAGCGGCTAGGCCGTATGCGTTTAGCCATTGGTGGCCTGTTTATATGTTTGACTTGTAATTTGCATATGTTATCTGTTTTGGATTTTCTTGCTGGGCTTCGGCTCACAGATGCTCTGTGGTGCAGGTAAGGGTAAAGAGAAGATCAACCAACCATGAGCACAGCTGGCGTGAGACGGCGTGTACATGTCCGGCCAGCCTGGCTGCCACAGCTAGGGGATTTTGGGAGATGTTTGTAAGGGAACTTAGGTTTTGTCGTCTAGTCGACTCTGATCAGTTTTGTGTTGTAAATATTTTCTAAACTTTGTTTTGGGATCCCTAGTGTAAACCTTTATGATTAACAATGAAACCTACTTTCTCTAATGTTTTCTTTTAATTATGGCTTAGTTACACGTTTTTGATTTAAAACCTCGATTAGCGAGTTGAGGCACAATTTTAAACACACTTGGTGACGGCTCTAAGGGATTAGGGCGTTACATATTTTGGGGGAGAAGATGACTGCCTATGTGACACGAACTCGAGAGTTACTCAAATCATTCGAAAGATGCGTCATCCGCCAGATCCCCAAAGAACAGAATGTGTTCGCAGACACACTGGCAAAGTTTGCCACAAATCTTGAAGGAGTACTCTCCAAGGTAGTCCCAATCGACCATCTACCCGCACCCAGTATTCAAGCCCCCAAAATTAAAAATGTCATCGATTACACAACGTCCTGGATTGGGACTCTCATCCAATATCTAACCATTGGAGAATTGCCAACGAACAAGGCTGCCTCCAAAAAGCTTCAGTACCAGGCCCTCAGATACGTCATGATGGATGAAAAGCTCTATCATAGGGGTTATCCATGTCTTATCTTTAATGCGTATCTGGGACCAAGATGAGTGCGATCACGCATGAAGTGCATGAAAGCTTTTGCGGAGATCAGTCAGCCGGACTCAGCTTGTCCAAGAGAATCCTAAGGCAAGGATATTTCTTGCCAACAATGAAGAATGACTGTGTAGATTACGTCCGCAAGTGCGAGCAATGCCAAGGGTATGCGAAGATCCCGCGAGCTCCTCCCATGGAGATAACCTTGATGACCAGTCCCTAGCCTTTTGTAGTTTGGGGAGTTGATTTGGTAGAATCCCTCCCGACCAGGAAGGGTGGATTGAAATAGGCCATTGTCGCTGTCAACTATTACACCAAGCGGGTCGAGGCGGAACTAATGAACACCATTACCTCCAAAAAGGCCTTGGACTTTGTCATTAACAATATTCTGTGCCGATACGGCCTCCCTCATAAAATCGTGTCTGATAACGAGAAGAAATTTGATAGCATCCACTTCACCGACTTGTGTGAAAGACATAAGCTTCTCCGCAATTGTAAGGCCTCAAGAAAATGGGAAAATAGAGATCGCAAACAAAATTTTAAAAAGGACATTGAAGAAAAAGCTACAAGCTTGCAAGAGCAAGTGGCAAGAAGAATTGCCTCGTGTCTTATGGGCATACCGGACCATGAAAAGAACTTCAATCGTACATACTCCATACTTGATAGTTTATGGATGTGAAGCAACCATCCTAGTAGAAACTACGGTCCCGTCCCATAGACAAGATACGTACGATCCCGTCAAGAATCACGCCTTGTTCCAGGAATCCTTGAATCTCATCGATGAGGTATGGGAAGAATCGCAAGTGCAGCTGAAGATGTATTAGTGAAGGATCACAAGACACTTTAACTCCAAAGTTAAGAGTCGAAGTTTCGGGACCGGTAATTTGGTCATGAGAAGAGTCTTCCCTGCATCTCAGGATCCGGGAGTGGGGGTTCTAGGACCTAACTGGGAAGGAACGTATAAGATCCAAAATGAAGTATGTTCGAGAACATATCGCCCAAAGCAGCTAGACGGAACAAAGGTCCCAAGGGCCGGGACCACCGAACACCTCCACTGGTACTACTAGAATTCAAGAGGATTTAGCCATATCTTCTCTCTTTAACATGTTAGTTTTCAAGTAATATACACCCCAGGGGCATTTCTTATTTAATGTAAATGGTGTGAACAAACCACCATAGGAAATGTTTTAAGAAAAGAAAAAGTTTATGTTCGTCTTTAATTTTTACATGAACAAGTGACCTAAGACTACACTCTTTGTTCACTTGGGGGGTAGGACCATCTATACAGTCCAGGATTAGAAACAAAAGGGGATGCAAAGCTTAGAGCTTAGTCCTAATCCAGATTCGTATAGACTGGGGTTCAAAACCCAACTCCCAAAAAATTGGTGTAGACCTTACATGGTCCGAGACAATTTAATCCTTATTTTATGTTTCCCCATAACGGTCTAGAACCGTTGGAACTCGAATCTTAGATTTGAAATAATTAAATTTAGTCTTTTAAACGGTCCAGGCCGTTGAGACTTGAACCTTAGATTTAAGACAAATTAATCAGATTATATTTGATAATTCCTTAATGGCCCAGGTCGTTGGACCCTGAACCTCGGGTTCAGAATAAGTTAATTAACTAATTTCTACCTTAGCCCAGGACGTTGGAACCTAAACCGTAGATTCAGGATAAATCAATCAAATTATATTTGGTAAGTCTAAAACGGTCCAGGCTATTGAAACCTGAACCTTGGATTTAGGACAAGTTAATCAACTTCCACTATTTTTTCCCTAATGGCCATGGCCATTGGAACAAGGATTCCACATCTAAAAAATTCATGCATAGTGGTAAAACACTTAGTGAATTTTTAAAGAAATATATGAGCATAAAATGGGAAATAAAGGTGGGCAAGGATAGAAACCAATATAATAACTGAAGAATAAGATAAATCATTGTCTTAAGCACATCAGCGCCCATAAAAACTATGTTAAAAAAAAGAGGGAGGAAGCCCCAAATAAAATTACAAAGGCTCAGGCCTGGGCTTCATTCTGATCCAGAACATCTGAAGCGAATTCACCCTGTGGATCCTCAGCAAGAAGCTTCATGTCTTCTTTCTCCTTGGCCTCAAACTCGGCCCTTTTTGCATCCGGATCTGGATAAACAAAGAGATTCATATTCTTGTCCTGGAACCAGGCCATGTAAATGGCTTCATCAAAAGTGGCCGCCAGCAACTCTTCAGCCTGCTCCTTCTCCTTGCGAGCCTCCGCGCACTTCTTCAACTCCATCTAAGCCTGGACCGCCAAAGCCTGGACTTGGGACCTGAGAGATTCCACCTTCTCCCACTCTTGACAAAGTTGGGCCTCAGCCACCTCCAAGAGTTCCTTGGTCGAAGCTTCTGAGCCACGAGCATGGGACAATTCTTCCTCCAAGTTGTCCACCACCTTCTTGTAGTCAGCATCCTTCCTAGACAAAACTTTCTCATGCTGAGCTTGAACCCGAGTAGTCTCCTTAGAAGTTTCCAGTTGCTTAACGGCCCCCTCTAGCTCCATCTGAGTCGTCTCTAGCTTCATGGCCATCTCATACACTAGGTCCGCGTTCCTATGAGGCAGTAGTGCAACATGGAACTAAGCAAAGTTAGAACACCACAAAAAGAAAATGGTAATAAAGAAAAAAGATGAGGAAGTGGCTTATCGTCGTGGCCTAATGATGGATGGCCTTGGAGATGAAGAGGACGTCTTTGCTAGCCAGGGTGGCATAGAGCTTGAGTTGAAGGGAGGACATAGATGTCCCCACATGGGCTAGTAATTTCGCAGCGAATGGGGCCACGTCCTGCCCCAACTTAGGCTGAAACTCAATCTCGGCTCCCAATCAATCCATGAAATGCTGAGGAGTGTTAAAAGCCTTGAGACGTTCAGAGAACTCCACATTCTGGTGAGTCATCAAAGCCCAGGCCGCCTCATTTTGTTCATTGCAACCCTCATCCCAAGCACGGGATACCATCCCCATCCTCTCCTTCAGGATGATTAACTCCTCTTCCCCAGAAAGAGTCAGGTGGATGGAGAGCATGGAAGCGTCGAGGAGCTCCAATGTGATGATAAGGCCATCTTCGGGGCTGTGTGAATGGAGCCCCCTAGTGTCTTGGCCTTATTTTCCCACTTCGAGGAATCATGGAAGCGGTGTCCATCTTCCTTTTACTCACCCCGCCTTCTACTGGAGGTTTCTGCTCCAAATTTATGACTTGGAGAGGAGCAGGTAAGTGTAGGCGCTACTCAACAGATGCCATAATGGTCGAAATGGCACCTTGAGTTCCCTCTAGGGCCCCCATAGTCGGTTCTGCGACCCCAAGTATCAGGTCAATGACCTTCGTCCTGGTTGGACCCTTGGTGGCCTTCTTCGCTGATGCATTGGCTTTGGCACTCCTGGCCTCGATCATTTCTTTCATCTTGGCCACGAGATCAGCCATCACCGATTCACCTGAAATAAGAGCAAAATATAGATTAATAACGAAGCGGAAATGACATATATAAAAGAAACATGCAAATCTAAGTCCTCTGGGATATACCCTTATCTATGGAATGGGATTGACTTAATTCTCCTAAGTCAAAAGCATGAATTTGATCCCCCATGTCATCCAGACCCAAAAAGCTACCATACTGAAGGAATCAGGACGAATGCATGAGGTTCAGCATGTCCACGGCAATGGGTCAAGGAAGCCCCATGTTGCTAACAGTCTCAGTTAAATAGTCTCGATGTTGTTGCCTATTCCTAACAAAACCCTTAGTATGAGGAGCATAAGTAAAAAACTAGAGGTGTTATACCTTGCCCTGAGATTCTGGCCCCGGGAGCTGAAGTGTTGGGTTACCTCCCCTCGAGCAAGGCCTCCAGCTCCATAGATTTGGCCAGCTTCTCAAAATGTGAATGCTCTGCCTTCAACCTTTGCATACGGACCTGTTCAAAGGAACGTGAGTATCTGATGAAAAAAAAAGGATGAGACAAAGAATGGGAAAGGATAACTTACCCACACTTTGAAAGTCCAGCACTAAAGTGGGGTTCTTCTCCAGAAGGAACCCAAATGTCATAAACCAGTAGTGTCTGACATCCGGGGGATGTTTCCAGGAGTTGTGTGGAGCAGGACTGACATTACGGCTCTTCAATTGATAAAATGAATCCCACGTCTTATCATTGGAGCTCAGCTATGGCTCCAACCGATAGTAGTAAAACACCTCCGTGGAGGTGGGTGCTACGATCTCCTTCCAGGCGCAAAATAGACGCCACCTCGCAAGCAACTGGTACGCTTGGGGTAGGAGCTGGAATGGCGCAATCCCCATGAACTTGAGAAATCGCGTGAAATAGTCGAAGAGCGGGAGAATGGTCCTGCCCTAATGTGGCCTGTGCTCCAGGCCCTGAATATGCCCACTTTAGTATGGGCCTTCTCCTCTTTCCGGGCTAGCCTGTTGAAGAAAATCCCCGGAGTTGACTCTATCCCAAAGGATTCTCTAACTCGTTCAGCATCTGGTAGTTCTGAAACATTTACCTCCGCATCCATTTCCCACGTGTGGCCAGTGGGAAACTTTTTTCCCTCCAGGACGACGGGGCCCGCATTTACAGCATCTTTCGGGTAGAGGGTAATGCCGTGAGCCATGATATAAGACCTAGAAGCGACCAAAAAAAGCAAGAACCAAGCAATTAGCACCAAAACCAAAAAATTGGTTAAGGTACAAGGATTCTCCTAAACTGCTTGAAGAGGTCCCCTCCAAACACAAATCCAGGAAAAATTAAGGCCCTAGGAGCATGAGTCGAGAAATAAAGGCAAAATATTGTTGTAAAAGGAAAATAATTCACCCAGACAGTTTTGAGGCATCTGGGTTCGATGATTTAGAGTAGTCCAGCCCACTCCATCGATCACTACCTAGAAAGTGTCACATAGAAAGTTCTCTATTATTCATGACAACCTAGAACCACCCTACACGGTGGTCACAGCCCTAACGACCACATATTCATGGAGGAAATATGATAATAATAAAAAAATAATGAGGGAAAATAAGGAATTGACCAGAAAACTTACTGAAGAAACATGAACTTGCGATTTGTTGATGTTCAGGCGATAACACCGGCATAAACTCACTCTTGAACTTGAGGAGGCGGTAGAACAGCTCATCGATGTTCTCATAAGGATCGTTCGGGGAGAAGTTGTCCTCTTGATGAACGGAGGGTGGCATCAATTGAAATAGATGGGCTCGAAAAAGCAACAAATGTTGGAAGAGTCATCTGCGATTTCGTACATTCAAATTTTTTTCTCTCTGCTCTCTAGTTTGAAAGTTTAAAATCAGTAAAAAGAGAGGAAAGGAGCCCGCCGGGGTATTTATAGGAGAAAAATTGCATGTTCGATCCAACGGTCCATATGGAATATCCCCAAAAGATCTACATCTGACAGTTCCAGATAACAAAGGCGCATTAACTAGCCCAATCAAGTGCTAAATCATAGATTCGTCAATCCGCGATCCGCGCCTCTCTCATCCAACTTACAACATTGAAAATCCCAAGGCAATCCTCTTCTGACGGTTCCAGATAATATAGCAACATTAAGTAGCCCACCCGAGCACTAAAAGTGTCTTTTCATCCATATGGGACCCTTCGAGAAATGCACTAATATCCATCAGTCATCCAGGACAACAAAGGATTTTCCCCAGGCTATTTGGGCACGAGTGGCACAAACCTACCATTTACCTTGAGACATGTGCCTGGGTCAGTGGGAATTCGAAAGGTAGAGGATTAACCAGTTGGCCCCCAAGTAAATGAATCGGGACTCAGGTGAACGAACCAGGAAATAAGTAAATGATCTTGGAGCTAGGTGATTGAACCGGAACAAAGAAGCAAGTTTCCACTGCGCAAACACAGATGAAGACTTATGGGGTAAATGTTGCCCATATTTTCCACCTTGAACACATGGCATGGTCAAACGAGCTTCATGGGCTCTCAGGAGAGGCCTGGGCCCATCCAGGTCCCAACAAATGATGAGTAACCAAACCATGTAGGCCCAGACCATGCTAAGCTCAATAAATAGTGAATAACATAAGCATAGTAAGGGCCCGGACATGAGATGTAGGCCCGAACCAACATCACAAGCGCACCCAATCTCCATCCTCCAGGATTTAGATTGTGGTGGTGGACGGTTCATTCTAGGAGACGGATCCCATCATGAGGGATCTGGATGAAGTTTCCAGACCCATCCTCAACATTTCAACTCGCTATCAGGAAACGTCATTCAATCCGTCGTCGCTAACTGATGTCTGCCTTGGTGATTGAATCCGGGTCTTGGTAAATGAGCCTGAATCTTGGTAAATGAACCTGAACCTTAGTAAATGTACCTGAGCCATATGTCTGGGTAGAACAAGACCAGTTCATCATGCAGTAGACATATCCCCGGGAAATCTGACAGTTGGTCTCCGCAACTAACCCGCGGAGAGGGTATGCACGGAATGTACGATGTTCCTAGGGTTCGGTTTTGCCACTACTCTGACAGCTTCTGTCTCCTAAGTCCCCCTAAGGGCTCATGCACATTTGTCTATATCAACATACAATGGGCAACTGTGAGGCTCTACCATTCTTAAGCCAGCCCAGTGGGCCTAGACTAAACCATTTGTAATCATGTTACACACTTGTATTATAGCTCCATTAGAAATCATTTATACTTATATTATTATTGGGCTCGGATTGGTTTGGCCCAAGCCAAATGACCGCCTATAAATAAGGTCATTTGTGCACTGTAGCAAGGATTCGATTTCTTATGCATGCATAAACGTTGTTGAACTTGTAGAAAACCTCCGTTGCTAAAATCTTTAAAGCTCAATACTATTAACTCGTGGACTAAGGGTCATTAACGCTCCAACCACGTAAAAATTGTGATCTTGTTCATTTCTTTGCCTTTCTTTCTAGCTCTTCTTTCTCAATATATTTGTAGTTTCCTAAAAACTCGGTAAACAGTATGTTATCATAAACTTTATTACATATTTATATATTATGATAAAGATAAATGATTGCTAGAGAAGAATTAGGAACTAGGACTTGTGTGTTGTGGAGAACTAAGGATGAACTTTATTGTGTGGCATTGTTTAATTGTTTTGTTGTGATATGTAAAATTGTGAATAGTATGTAGAAATAGGGGAAACTCTGCTCAATTTTTTTTAACCTCGTAGATGATTTTCAATTCCTTGTTAACTGGTATGTTTAAAAATTTATGAAATTGATATATTATGACAAAGATTAATCATTATTAGATAAGAATTAGGATATGAGACTTGTGTGCTGCAGAGAAATAAGGATGAAATTTGTAGTGTGGTATTGTTTGATTGTTTGATTGTCTTGTTGTGGTATGTAAAATTGGAATCCACAATGTTTTATATAATCCAAGAAGGGATCCACAATGCTTTATATAATCCACAATATCACTTGGTTTCCAGTTCAAGTATGATTTCAAATGTGAAACTTATTTCATTTGATTTATTTTTTATAATTGATTGAATAATTATAATAAATTGTCTAATATATATACAGGGTCCTTAACAACCCAATGATACTGTGTACGCTTTTTACGTCAAGCGGCTAATGAGATATTTAACTTTAGAGAAAAAACCAAAAGAATATCTTTTGAAGCATGTAAGTACTTAACATATCTTTTTACTTTCAATTTTAAATTATCAAGACACTACTAATATATAATTTGATATTGACTTTTCCTTTCTAGTGTCATGGAAAAACAATATATACAATGGATGAGAACGACACTGTGCGTGAGGAATGGGTGGACTACTTCACTAAGTATATGTCGGCATAACTCTGTACTTAGCTAGACTTTCAGTTAGCTTATTAGTTTATAGCTAAGCTAATAACTACTAACTTGCAACATGTTTACCCTAAAAACAGCTGCATATGACATGGCAAGGATTTCTCACACGTGGTTGACACGTGGTAGAAGTACTACTGGACTATCGACCAGAAGCACATCGCTTCCCCAGGGGTTAATTTTTAGATACGACCAAACTGGTCGTATAACCTGACTTATTTCCTTCTTAAACTATAATCTTATAATAATTGCATGGAATATTTCTTCATTATTATCTTGATACGCGATCATTAAGGAAAGATAGGGCACATTACCATATGTAACCCTCCTTGAGCCTATAAATATACATGAAATAGCTCAAGGAAGGGACTTTTGATTCCTGAATCTTTTTGCTAAGATAGAGAAAAAGAGAGAGCTATAGTGCAATTATCCATCGTTTTATTGTATTTTCTTCCAAGGTTTGTGAAACTCAAGAACCCTAGTTCTTTGATCACTGCTTGGAGATTCAATCTTAATAATAGCACTAAGTGGGCGTAGGTCATTACCATCTTTTGGGGCCGAACCACTATAAATCCTTGGTGTTTTCTTCTCTTCCATTAGATTATCTTTCTTACTTGTCGTTTTATCCTTTGTCGTATATTTGACTCTGTGTCGTTGGCCAAATCGTGGGTCAACATTCTGGTGCTTTCATTGAGAGTTGAACTCAAGACCTCCCGCTTACCAAACAGGTGCTCTAACCAACTGAGCTATGAAAGCACCAGAATGTTGACCCACGATTTGGCCAACGACACAGAGTCAAATATACGACAAAGCTGAAGGAAAATGGGTTCATCAGGGTGGCGTTTTATCCATCGTGGGTCTCTAATCCCGTGCTAGTTCCCAAGCCAAATGGAAAATGGTGTACGTGCGTGGATTGTACAGACCTAAATAAAGCCTGTCCCAAAGATTGTTTCCCACTCCCAAGAATCTACCAGCTGGTCGATGCCACTGCAGGACATGAGATTCTCTCATTCATGGATGTATACTCCTGGTATAATTAGATTAGTATGCATCCCCCTGATGAGGATCACACTAGCTTTCGGACTGATACAGGGCTTTACTGTTACAAAGTAATGCCCTTCGGTTTGAAAAATGCTGGTGCGACTTACCAGCGACTAGTCAACCACATGTTTAAGGAACTGATCGGCACAAACATGGAGGTCTATGTCGATGACATGCTGGTCAAGTCAAAGAAGGCAGAAGGGCATATAAAGGATTTGCAGGAGCGCTTCAACATAGCGAACAAATATCAGATGAAGCTGAATCCCCTCAAATGCTCCTTCGGAGTAGGATCAGGGAAGTTCTTGGGATTTATAGTTAACTCGAGAGGAATTGAAGCCAATCCCAAGAAAATCAAAGCCCTGATCGATATGAAATCGCCAGCAAAGATTAAGGATGTTCAAAGTTTAACCGGAAGAATTGCCGCTCTTAGTAGATTCATTTCGAAGTTAACAGATAAGTGTGTTCCATTTTTTCATCTACTTAGAGGCAACAAAAAGTTTGAATGGATGGAGGAGTGCGAGCAGACCTTTCAAGCATTAAGAACTCATATGGCGCAACCTCCCATCCTGTCAAAGTCGGTCGATAAAGAAACTTTGTTCATCTACCTGGCGATCACGAAGTATGCTGCTAGTGTCGTTTTAGTAAGGGAGGAAGAAGGCGTGCAGAAGGTCGTTTACTATGTGAGCAAAAGGCTAATTGGAGCAGAACAGCGGTACCCGACCATCGAGAAGCTAGCCTATTGCCTAATTTTGGCCTCCAGGAAGCTGCGACCTCACTTTCAAGCTCACCCAATAACGGTTTTGACCGACCAGCCTGTACGGAAAGTCCTGCAAAAACTAGAGGCTGCGGGTAGATTGCTAAAGTGGGCAGTCAAACTTGGGCAGTTCGATATATCTTATTTGCCGCGAGCAGCGATAAAAGGGCAAGCCCTGGTTGACTTCATTGCAGAGTACACTAAACTTACAGATGTCGAGCAGATAGAAGAGCCTAGTGAGCTTGAGTGTCAAAACCAAGCTCCCTCGTGGAAATTATTTATAAATGGTTCTTCTAACGAGTGCCACGCTGGATCAGGAGTGATAATGATAATGCCGGAAGGGCATCAATTTCACTGCGCAATCAGGATTGACTTCACTGCTTCTAACAACGAGGCCGAGTATGAAGCATTACTCGCTGGGTTGCGGTTAGCCAGGGACATGAATATAAAAGTGCTTGAAATTTACAGTGATTCTCAACTGGTGGTGAATCAAGTCATGGGAGAATACCAGGTGCGAGTTTTAAATATGGTTGCCTATTTAAACAAAACAAGAGACTTATTGGCTCTGTTCGACAAATACACCCTTCAGCAAGTACATCACGACCAAAATTCCAATGCTGATGCTTTGGCCAAATTGGCAAGTGCGAATGATGCTGATACTCTGAATATAGTGCCGATTGAGCGGCTATCTATGTTGAGCATCCAAGCAGAGGAGATCGCTATGGTGATCCAGATGGCGGATGCATGGATGACACCATATATAGAGTATCTGACGCAAGCGTATTACCAACGGACAGAAACAAAGCCAGGACCCTTCAGCGACAGGCTACTAGGTATACCCTGGTCGATGGAATCTTGTACCGAAGGGGATAATCAATGCCACTCCTCAAATGTGTTTCGAAAGAGAAGGCCAAAGAATTGATGAAAGAGGTACACGAAGGCTTTTGTGGAGACCACGCTGGGGGGCAAAGCTTGTCAAAAAAGATCCTGAGGCAAGGATACTTATGGCCCACGATGAATGAAGACTCAATGGAGTTTGTGCGGAGGTGTGACAAGTGCCAAAGGTTCTCCAAAATCCCACGAGCAGCCCCCAATGAGCTTAAACATATGCAAATTCCATGGGCGTTTACAGTTTGGGGAATAGATCTAATCGGATCTTTGCCCACAGGAAAGGGCAGCGTCAAGTATGTTGTGGTTGTCGTCGACTACTTCACTAAATGGGCCGAAGCCAAGCCGCTCGCAACCATAATGACCAGGAAGGTGCTAGATTTTGTGATCAAAAACATTGTTTGTCGCTATGGATTGCCAAGGAAAATCGTCTCAAATAATGGCACCCAGTTCGATAGTGATTTATTCACGGATTTTTGCGAACGGCATGGCATTATCAAGAGCTTTTCTTCAGTCGCTCATCCCCAAGCAAATGGACAAGTCGAAGCGGTCAACAAAATGTTAAAGGATACACTAAAGAAAAGACTAGAAGAAGCTAAGGGGGCGTGGCCAGAACAATTGCCTGAAGTCCTTTGGTCATATAGAACTTCCCACCGAACAACAACAGGCCATACTCCATTCTCTTTAGCTTATGGATATGAGGCTATGTTGCCTGTTGAGTTAGATCCGCCTTCGCATCGCAGAATAACGTACGATCAAGGCTCGAATAGCCAACTACTAATGGAATCCCTAGACTCGATCGATGAGAAGCGTGAGCAAGCCCAACTTCGAGTAGCTGTGTACTAGCAAAAAGTCACTCGGTATTTCAATTCTAAAGTTCGAGAAAGGAAATTCAGTGTCGGAGATCTAGTACTTCGAAGAGTTTTCCTGAACACCCGCGACCAAGCTGCTGGAGTACTCCGACCTAATTGGGAAGGGCCATACCAAATCGAAGAAGTCCTTCTCCCAGGCACCTACAAAATTGCTCACTTAAACAAAGATCTTGTTCCTCGCTATTGGAATGGAGAACACCTGCGCAAGTACTATCAATAAACAATCCTTCTTTTTTACAAGTTATGAAAAAAGGTTGGTCATTTTATGTGACTAATCACTTATAAGTGTAAGATCTTTTTTATCACTCGTACAGACACGTTTTGTCCATTTATTACGAGAAATATAAGGGACTGTGCGCAGCCAGTCATTCTTGCCAATTATTGTATTTTATACAAGTATTTGCTCATTACGTGTGTTTTTTTCTGTATTACAATTTTAATTATTTTGCTACGAGCAGTATTGTTCAAACAAGTTTTGGTCGAGACAAGTGACCAAGGACCTAAAGCTCCTTGATCACTCAGGGGGCATATAACGTATCTACTAAGCAAAGCATATCGAAAGGTATGTAAACACATGAGCAATATAAGTGACAACATGCTAGGGTACTTAGAGTATTTTCAAAATTTTGTATTTTGTGAAATCAAACCAAAGTACTATGCTAAGTTCGGGCATGTGCACATATATTATAATGTCAAAGTGTATCCTTTTACACCGCGAGCAGTCACTACTCGGATGTAATTGTTCAATTAAAAGTAAATGTTGCCCATGCAGCAATAAATAGTCAACTGGAAAATAAGTGTCTTTACATCACGACCTATAGGCTGTGTACTTGAAAAATAAAGAGAAAAATGGCAGACTACGAGGCTGGAGGATCTTGAGGGGTGCCCTGGTCGACGACATATGTAGGTTCATTGTCCGCCTCGTCCAAGCCATTTACTAAGGAGATTTCGGGCGAGGCAGGTACCCTTGCTTTCTCTTCTTTCGCTAATCGAGCAACGAAGCAGGCTATCTCAGCATGCCTAGCGCGCTCGGGAAGGCAGCTAAAGTCAGCCTCATGGTTGTGTTTCCAGAAGTCATAGAAACACTTAACCGTGGCGTTCTTGTACCTTTCCAAATTGCTGGCATTGGCTTATTCAAGCTTCTTGATCCGGCCCTCCAAGGCTGTAGTCTCTTGTCTACTCGCAGTCAAGTCCTCCTCGAGCTTTTTAGCTGCACGGTAATTGATGCGGTTAGACTCCTTGAAGTTTTCTCTCTGCTCGATGGCCTTATCCAGAGCATTTTTCTTCTCCCTCAACTCCTCAGCCAGTTTGTTCTTCTCCTCGAGCACCGCCTCAAGCTGTTCAGCGTATTTTTCTTTGGCAGCTTTGAGTTCGTCAGCGTGTCGTTGCTCCAAAGACTTGGACTGCTCGATAGCAGCATCCGAGCGGAGCCGGCCGACAGCAAGGGTCAGCATTGCCTGCGATCAGAGCAAAGGTTAGACTAACTGTAGAATGTAAAAGGGTTGTCTCCATAGAAAAAGATAACTTACACTGGCAAACTCGTTCAATGCGAGGGTTAGGATCTGGTAAACGTCCATTGTCTCCGTCGAAGCCATCACCTCTCAGCAACGTTCGTGCTTCAAAATTTTGGCGACCCTGTCTTAGACCGATCTTAAGGCGCGACTCGATATGTCACCCCCTGTGGAAGCAGGACTAGCCTGTTGAGTTGGGTCGGTTGGGGTCTGTGGAGACAGTGTCGACCCAGCAGGAGCAAGGGGAGTTTGCTGCTCGTGAGGAGAAGGAGGAGGTGTTACATTTGCTGAGGGTCCATCAGCCGAAGGGCCTGCAGTGTGGGCTTTCTTGGCCTGAGGCGTTTTACTGCTTTCCCTGGGATGCCTCTAGCTTGTTTTCTTCTTGCTCGAGGGAGCCTCGGGGGCACTGTATATGTCGAATACGTTCTCGGAGTCCATGTCTGAAATAGAAGCAAATACACGAACAGTGAGATAGTATAAACGATTGAGTATGCTATGTCAGGAAAAGAAAAAAAGAAAATTGTAAGTGAAATACCTGAGCTATCATTACTGGTCACTACTTTATATACTCTACTAGTCTTACACTCACTCTCTAGCATGAAGAAGTCTGGATCTAAATTTGGAGCGAACTTAAAATTGTCGTCCCCGTCAAATAAGTGACAGGGAATTGGCAAGCTATCTAAGAGCGAGAGATCAGTACCGTTCTCATCCGAAGATTCATTGAGGGGCTCGAGAGGTTTGGTGGCCTTCTTTCTTCCTTTTCCCATTGGGGCGGGGGGAGCAGCAACCAGCGGGGTGTTAGAGGGTTCCCTGATTGTTACTCCAGTGGCCCTCCTCGGAGGGGGTTGTTCCACGTCTGGGTGCTGCTCGGGAACCTCTCCGCCAGTGGCACTCCCTGCCGTTGACTCCCTCACATCCTGATGAAGGGCCAAAAGGCCGACCAATCTCAGATTGGCCTCCGTGACCAGCTGTTTGATGCTTTTCTCTATGTCGGTCATGCTGGCCAGGAGGGCTGATCGCATCTCCATGTTTGGAGTAGGATTTGGTCACAACCATGGGCCTGAAACGCACTGAATTTCTAAGGAAAATGCAGCAAAAAATTGAAGAAATATTGACGACCAGTGGTATAAAGACTTTACCCCCTTGAGTGAAGGCCAAGTTGTTCGCGACCATGTCAGTCGTCAGGAAATACTCCTGATGGTACTTCCCCACATTCGAGATATGAGTGGTGTCAGACAAGAAAGTGCAACCTATCTCCTAGTGACAAAAGTGGAAAAACCCAGTGTTTTCTTGGTTAGGGTTAGATTTCAGGTCGAACAGATAGTTAACCTCATGTGGAGTGAGGACAGGCCATTTTTTGTGGCTATAAAGGATATAGAGTGCAGCAAGACTTCTATATCCGCTGGGAGTTATTTGAAAAGGGGCGGCCCCGAAGTAATTGGCCACCCCTTGGAAAAAAAGGATGAAGAGGCAGGGTCGCTCCTGCCTCAATGTGATACCTCGACCAAGCCTGAAGGCGCCTCCAGGCAAGTTTGCCTGTTGGTCTTGAGTGGGTTGAACTAATGTCACCCTAGGGAGTCCATATTTTTTTATGTAATTAGTGATCATCATGATCGTTACCTGGCTGCCAGGTGCAATGTACCATTCAACATCTGGTTGAACGTCGTTTCGGGGCTGAGCATGAGTTTGAATGTTTGGGTCGGGGATATTCCTTTCCCGACCACTAGTCGAGGGAATTCCAGCCTGAGGAGCGGGCTGGTATGAAGGTTTGGAAGATTTCTTTTTATGGGCTGTGGATTTTACTCTACCTATGGCTGGAAGGTTTCTCTGAGGTCTATTGGGTGGGGTTCGAGAAAAAGGAATCTCTGACACCAGCTGCGACGGATGCTCCTCGTCTTTAAGTAATTGGGCAAGCAAATCGTCGTCGATAAGCTTCTCACCTCCCCAAGGATCTTGCATGAAGAGCTGCGAACAGAGAAAGGGGGAGGTGAGAATGTGAAGCCTTAAAATCTGTGTTGAAACTTAGAATAACGTTGCTCGCGTATAAAAGTTAAGCTTTTATACGACCTGCAACATTCTAGCAAAAACACTAAGTTCTATACGAGCAGTTTGAATAACAGATTGAAAAGCAGAAGTAAAAAAAATTTCGAGAAAAAACTTTTTCGACTCCGAAGGGGTGGGAAAAACCCAGTTTTTCAACTAGCCTAAAAGTCAAATTTTTACTTCGATTTTACGCCCTAAACCTACAATCTCGACTACCAAACTGGCTCTTAACCCCTACAAGACGTTGTTTCATCACCCTTTCAAGTGTCGGTTAATATTCCCTATCTCCCCAAAACAGTTTCAGTCAAGAACTCAGAAATCAGGAATAGAGACAAATAAGTACTGCATGGCATATTAACAAATGAAAGGTTCGAAGAAACATACTTGTATGAAAGATGGAGTGAAGTTCTGAGGCACTAAGTTGATTCGGCTGGGCAAGAGCTTCGTGATCCATCTGAATTTCTAGGTTTCTGGAAGTATAGCTCCTGGTTCTTCAGTTCCTTGAAGATAAAGTTAAAGTGTAAAAAGTAAAAACTAATTCTGAAGGATTATTTATATTAACCGAGGAGCGGTTACCAAGGTAATCAAAAAGGGTAACTTTCCAAGGCATGGGGAAGTGTGATAGCCGTCAGACAAGTTATTGGGAAGCCGAAAAGCCTTGATTGGACATGATTGATCGCCTTTTTTCGAGAAAGTATGGGCGGCTCTGACAGATTTCGTGGGGTATTCGAAGAGCAGTTTCCTAAGTTTACTTATTGCTGGTCGCAATAAATAAACTTGGGGGGAAAATGTTTACCCTAAAAACAGTTGCAGATGACGTGGCAAGAATTTCTCACACGTAGTTGACACGTGGCAGAAGTACTGCTCGACTATCGACCAGAAGCACATCGCTTGGCCAGGGGATAATTTTTAGATATGACTAGGCTGGTTGTATAACCTGACTTATTTCCTTCTTAAACTGTAATCTTATAATAATTGCATGAAATATTTCTTCATTAATATCTTGATACGCGATTATTAAGGAAAGATAGGGCACGTTACCGTATGTAACCCTCCTTGAGCCTATAAATATACATGAAATAGCTCAAGGAAGGGATTTTTGATTCCTGAATCTTTTTGCTAAGATAGAGAAAAAGAAAGAGCTATAGTGCAATTATCAATCGTTTTATTGTATTTTCTTCCAAGGTTTGTGAAACTCAAGAACCCTAGTTCTTTGATCACTGCTTGGAGATTCAATCTTAATAATAGCACTAAGTGGACGTAGGTCATTACCATCTTTTGGGGCCGAACCACTATAAATCATTGGTGTTTTCTTCTCTTCCATTAGATTATCTTTCTTACTTGCCGTTCTATCATTTGTTGTATATTTGACTCCATGTCGTTGGCCAAATCGTGGGTCAACACAACATATATCCACAAATCTATATACATTTTTTATGAGTTTTTGGGTAATATTTAGAGAGCATATTATCATATATATATATATATTCTATAATATGTCTATCTGTTGTAAATTGTCTGAGTTTGTTGTAAATACATGATATAATCAATGAGATATAGCAGGGGGGAATAGCAAAAAAGACTACAATTATTATTTCCCCCTGCAATACCATATCCCAGCGGAACGAGGCCGCCGAGATGAACTACTTACAGTCATTCTCAACGGGCCACAAAAGGCCCGTCGAGATTATCTAAATCTCGGCAGGCTAAGCTTGTCGAAATTGCTCCACAAGCCGTCGAAAATTGCCCAATCTTGATGCGCGTTAATTGGCCTACCGGTATTGGGTAGAACACATGATCATTCTTGGCGCCCAGATTCTTGGTGGGCCCCGCTCGTCGAGAAAGGCCCGTTTTTTAGTAGTGATATCAGAAAAATTCATATCAGTGCAATTACTAAAAAAGTACAGTCCTAACCTTTCATCCGAAATAAGATGAATGGTCAAAATTGTATTATACGATCTTAATGAATGTTGCTAAGGGACACCATTGGTGCCCGATAATACATGAAGTAACATACAGTTATTGGTGCAATCAAATACTAAGATCCACACATTTTAATTTAATAAATAAAATTAAATAATATTACTAACCAAACATAATGAGTCATCTCATGTGGTGTTAGACACCTTAAGATGTCAAATAACAACACTCATGTACATATAATAGAGATAAATGAAATTATCCATTTATTCTCGTAGACAAAAATAATGACAAAGGGTCCATCTGTCGCAGGCATTTAGATTCACTAAGGGCATCTCCAACCTATAACACTATATATGATGTTGCACCAACACCCAAACTAAGGAATTTTAGCACCATATTTTTTTCCATTCCAACCACAACACCAAAAATTACACCAAAAAATATATTATTTATTATTATATTATTTTTTAATAAAATGTAATATTTTTTTATTATTATATTATTTTATCATTTATTTATTTAATTAATCAATTAAGTAAAAATGTTATTATTAATTACATGAAACTTATTTCATAAATATTAAAACTTGACAAATTATAATAACACATTACATTTTCCTATTTAAATATTACACTACTAAAATAAAATACATTCAATTAACTCTAAAACATAACACACCCTTGAAATATTAATTAAATTAAACTAATTTTTCGATACTATATTCGTCCCACAAGTGTTCAATTAATGCATTTCGACGTGGAATGTGAGCATCCTTGTCTTTGATTTTTCTATGTCGACCTAGAAATTCTTGAAATCGAGCATCGTCATTACCCACCATCTCAAATTCTGGATTTGGCACTTCGAGTCGTTCTTCAATGGGTGCATTAAAGTCGCATTCATCTTCTATTATCATATTATGCATAATAATACATGAAGTCGTTTTTAAAATTATTAGAAGTATGTCTTAGTTTGTCTTGTGTTCTACAAATATATATATATATATATTGTTGTTTATAGTTTTATGTTTGGTGTGTTTGATTTTAATATTAGATGTAAGTTTGTAATATTTTAATTATCTTTTGTATCTTTAATCAATTTCAATGTTAATTTTACTTTCTTATAGTGTAAAGTAAGAATTTTCATACACAAATTAAAATAAATTATATAAGAAATTAATTATGAAATATTTGAAATTTTATTTATAAAATTAAATTACATGTGTATTTATAATTTAAAAACCCAACATAAAATATAGACCAAAATAATACTTATATATTTATATATACAGGATATAAATATTTTTATCTTTCAAAAAAAATATGAAATATATATTAAAAAATAAGAGGATTTTTGCCGCGTGAAAAGTGCACAGTATATATACAATGACACTATTGACACATGGCTAAATAGGGTAATATATGCCGTTGGGTTGGAGGTAGTCACGGCATATATATATATATATATATATATATATATAGGGTAATGCCGTTGGGTTGGTATTGGCCTAAGAAAGAAGAAACCAGAAGCTAGGGTTTGGAAAAGAAAACCATAAGACCTCAACCCTTGGGATATGCCCAGAGATTATTAATACACGGGGGACAAGTCCCACTCTCACTGCCTCGGGTCCTTTGGTTTCCTCACCTCACTCATCTCTCTAGCTGCATTATTCACAGTTATCGGTTACCATCATATACATAAATATACTATTTAAATTAATTTGCTGTACCACTCATGTTAAAGAAAAAAAAAAGAAAACCAATAAATATACGTATAGCTTTATGGGCATTACTCCGGCCTGTTTTAATGTGAGTGGAAGAATAAAAAATAAAGGGATATGCATAAAATGTTCCATTACACTAGAGATATCATAAGTATATTTATGTACTTCTAGTACTTCTATTATATATAATCAGACTCATTATTACAAGATTATTTAAGATCGAAATCAATTATATATTAATCCAAGAAATAGAGAACAAAAATATATAACTAATGACACAAACATTAATTGCTAATATAATTCATCACATTTTCTTATAAACCCCCTACACATTAATTATCTATAGATCAATATAGGAATTAACCAATTAATAAGTGGCAATATATCATCACTTTAACTAAAACTAATACCACTAGAAAAGAAGATCTTCCCACTTTTTATACATCTCATTCAGCCATGTATGTTATTGGCCTGCAAAATCAGAAATAGTGGGTGGGGGGGAATTCTTCAATAATACTCAAAATATATATAAAAAAATAGTGACTCAAACAATATTTTATAGTACAACTACCACATGATTTTGACATTATTGGTGTCTTGTCCACTAGACCAGGATTACACTACAGTGCCAAAAAAGAAAAATATTCTGGAGAGAGAGAGAGAGAGAGAGAGAGAAAGCAAAGCTGGTAAAGATGAACTAATAATAATCTAAGTTCTAAATATGAATTAATTAAGCTAAACCCAAGTGAGAAAAACAACTGTTAAACCATGCTGCTGCATGTGAAAACAAAAAAAAAGAGTTACCTTTCTTCCCAAGTAAGTGGTCTTAGATTTAGGGTTATTGGGATGTCCCCATGAGCTTTGCCTGTGAA
Source organism: Humulus lupulus (assembly GCF_963169125.1). Lineage (NCBI taxonomy): Eukaryota > Viridiplantae > Streptophyta > Magnoliopsida > Rosales > Cannabaceae > Humulus > Humulus lupulus. The sequence goes on from NC_084796.1 coordinate 188,182,336, forward strand.
CTCTAGGTTTTCCATTTGAGTGATCAGGCGGAGGAATTGATGAGTGGGTCTCAGGTCCTCTATAATCAATCTCATAAATCTCATGACTATCCACCACAATAGCCCCTATTCAAATACCCAAAAATACGTACATTCAATTAATTCTGTGTATATATATATATTTATATACTCATAATGAAAACTCACTCGAACAATTAAATGTGCTTATATACCTATATTATTTACTAATAAATATTTACAATAGTTAATTTTAGTAAAATACAAACCTGTTGAGAAATAAGGAAGAGTGGCAAAGAGGAAGAGAATAAAGATGAGAGTGAAGCTAGACTTGTTGATGATGAACTCCATATATATTATATATAACTTTTTTGAGAAACTAAAAGGGTGTCTTGAGCACTTATTTATAAGGGGAAAGGTTTTGGAGAAAATGAAGAAGAGAGTTGGCAGAAGGAAGGGTTTGAGGTATTTTTAGGGATATGTTATGAAACAGTCACAATCTAAACAGCAATAAGTAGTGCGGTACCGATGTGGATGTGTTGTGTTGGAACATTAATGTTATAGTGTAGCTATATCAGATACCTAATAAAGGTTTTATCTTAATATTTAATTTTTTTGGTCCATATTTCTGTAAAAAAATAAAAATAAATCTTTCATTTGTTTATTATTTAAAAAGTTTTTTGCATTTTGGGTCCGGACAGCTGCATGTGTACATAATTGAAATGTCATATAGTATGGGCAAGAAAGGAAACCACATCAAAAGCTAGCTATATCTCTCCTTTGGCCAGCTGATACTCACATTAATTATATACTCATACCTACTATCCCTTATTTTGTTTCTTTCTCTCATTAAGCTATCAAAATCTTTGGTTAATTAATAATAATAATAAATATTATGGAGTGTGGTAAAATATAATATGTTTTTAGTCACTTTACATAAAAGTTTCTTTTTTTATAATTATTTACAAAATGATCTTACAAAAAATTATCAAGAAAATATCATTTAACATAATAACGTTAAAAAAAATAGTTTTCACCAGTTATTATTATTTTTATATAATTGGTGAAATGATGAAGCAAAATACATTTTACGCTTGGTTTCTAGTAGTGGGGATGGATTCTCTCTAGATAACTGGCTCCAATAAATCCACACCATTGATAATTTTTATTATAAATTAAATGATTATAACTTATATTTAGTAGATATAAACTCAAGTATATAATTTGTTCAATACATAAATTATAACATTAGGTGCGTAAATGATATGGTCAAAATTCAAAGTTTTAGTGATGATGATGATGATGTGTGTGTGTATATGTCATGTGCATATATGTTTTTATATAATCATCAGTATGTTTTGTGACTAATATCAATTAATCATGTAATATTGACTCAGAACAATTAATAAAGAAGGAAAAATAATGGTCAATATTAAGGTCCAAGTTAATGTTGTAGTTTGCAAAGATAAACATACATAAAAATTGTAATAGATTCCCACTACTTGAGAAAAACTTTACATCATTTAATTAGTTTGCTGGTCTTTTCAGAAAAAGCATTGAGTGAAATTAAAATTGTTAAAATTGTCAGAAAAAGCCTTTAATTTCTGATGTTAACTTAAAAGAAAGAAAGAAAAATAAAGTTTATAAAATCTTGTAATGAAGGCATGATAAATTAATCTTCACTTCAATCTATAATCTCTCTATATAAATCTAATTAAAGGGATCAAAATTACTCTATTAATAATTAAAGAATCCGATGTATGTGATGAGGTAAGATTTAGTTATCATTCAATTCAACTCAAGTTGTGGTTTGATTTTGATGTGTAATTAATATATTATTATTCCCTAGCTATATAACTAGACAATATATATAGCAACAATTCCACAATATCTGTTTCCATTTAAATCAACAATAATTAAAGATTTGCCTGACAAGATTTCATTTCCATATCCTTCTTCATAATCAAGTAATCGACCATCCAAGCCTTGTTTTTACTCATTTAAATCTTTTGATAAGATAGGAATCTTACAGCAAATTGTAATCATTAGATAAATAACTGAAATTAACAGAACTTATTCCAATGACATAAAGTTAGTAATAATATATATATAATAAACTAATATATGTTAGAATGCGTAGAATAAATTACGAGATTTATCTTAAAACTAATTGATAAGTGGAGTAACATACTCTAAATTGATAAGTGAGTAACATACTCTAATATTGCTCTAATATTATAAATTGTACGAGAATCTCATCCATTTTCTATTCTCTAACAGTATACACATATGATATCTCAATTATTTATAACACACCTACTAACATGGAAATGTCTTTTAATTGTGCTCTTTTAATAATAAGAGATGGGTTACTAGTAGTCAAACTACTCCCTACTCAACCTTTTGCACGAACACATACATAGCTTAAAATAATATATATATATATATTTATATATTAATTAAACAATTCTACAATAATATTATTTCCAAAATACAATTTGAATTTTAAATTTTAAATTTTGTTTACACAAGATATATTGTTTAATCATATATTTACGTATCCAAGAACATAATATATGTATTTAATGGATCTAATTTATTGGTCTTAGGAAACAAAATATACAACCCTCAATTTGATCATAATGGTATCATATAAACTATAATAAGAAATGCTTTGAATTTGGTATAATAAGAAATGTTAGAGTAGTTTCGTTGCATGCCAAAAATTACTTTTATGTAGTAACTACGTACATTATATAATTGTTATTGATTATACATAAAATACAATTTTTAGACATACATAATGAGCCATATATACCTTGGTGGCACCGAATGCAATCACAGAAATAAAAATGAAAATCTTGAATCAAAGATAGAGATATTTTCACGAAGGGGGAATTATATTAGTTAGATGGGATATTATAAAACTAGAGAGTTGAATGTGAAAACTAATAAGGAGATGTCAAATGAAATCTGATCAATACAATCAGGATGTGTGTGCACCAAACCAATCAATTTCAACTCATGCTCTGATTTTTGCATAAATTGTTAGCACTAGTAGGTATGTAGTAGTGCATGCATGCAGTTCTTTATAGGGTTTAAATTTTGACTAATAATTGAGACTGGAGTGTATATTACTGACCACGAAATTTAAGAAGAAAAAAAGGCAAAATATATACATATAGTTTCAGCTCGGTTATTTAAAGGTCAAGTCATTTTCATGAGATTTATTATGAGTGGACCCATTATATGTTAAAGATATTGAATTCGAACATTGAATGTAAAGAAAGTGCTGAGAAAGGGTATGCAAAATAGAATAATATATATTGCTTTTATTGTATTTATATATAAAGGACATACAGCTAGAAAATGGTCCAATTTAATTTTTCCATTTGGCTAAAACTTTTTTTTTTTAAATATTTGAATAGTCACTATGTATATAAATGTATGTATGTATGTATGTAGTTAATTTTACATTTACACAGAATAATAAAAGTTAAATAGCATTTAGAAAGCTCATAAATGATTGAGTTGGTTTAGCATCGAAAGTCAAATGCAAATATATATATAGGGTCGTACAGCTAGAAAACGGTCCAATTTCTTTTTCCCATTTGGCTAAATTAGATTTAGAATTTTTTTTAAAAATGAATTACTAAACACATTTAAAACAAATTTTTGAATAATCACTGTGTGTGTGTAGACTTACATTTACAAAGAAGAAAGAAGTTGAATAAGAATTGGAAAGCTCATGAATGATTGAATTGGTTTTAGTTTGTTTTTCTGCATCGAAAGTGAAATGCAAAGATATATATATATATATTTTAAAAAAAAATAAGAAGAAGAATTATAATTATTAGTAGAGTGCATTAGGTGATTAATGAAGACCACATGGTATGATTTATTAGAGTTGTATTTTGATTGATGCATTGTCGGGTCCATCATCACCTAACAGCAACTTAATGGCTGGAGATATAGAAGAATGGGCCATCTCATCTCAATCTCATCCATTTTGTATATCATATACTTACATATATAAATATATATTTATATATTCATCATCATCATCATCAAGTTGAAGAACTCTACTTGACCAGGACACTTTTAAGTTAACATTCTTTTGACTAATAATTTTGTTTAAATCTATACATGTGTTGAAATTATATAAATTTCTATATACATAAATATCTATAGTGTTTTTGCAAACTAGTCCTTTAAAAACCTTCAAATGACAGTTTTGATTCTTCTAATTCTAAATAGGGTGGTCATCTCTGACCATAGGAAATGTGGTATTTCTTATTCTAATTTCCACTAAAAAAACAAAATAAAATGTGAAGAGAGGGGTAGTGATGATCTTTTGAGAAAGCAAGTAGATTTTCTACAAATAAAAAGATGAAACATTTATAAATCTTCAACTTCATATTATTGTTATTATTATTATTGATAGATGGAAAATTTTGAAGAAAAACAAAAACGTTTTAAATAAATAAGGAGCACTTTTAATAGTTACTGCCTATGAGTGGTTACTTAATATTAATTATTGTATTAAAATCAATGATCCATATTTATAATTGTTAATTGCTATTTCTAAAAATAAATTTTGATTTTTTCAAACGTTTGAAATGGCTATCTAATTACATGACAGTCACATATTTATTAAATAAATAATAAAAAAAATCTTATTTAACATTCGTTCTCCATTCTTGATTAATTCTTTTTATCCATTCCATGAGAAAAAAATTATTTTGGAATTAATGAGAATAATTAATATGACCATTATTTTTCCAACTAATGTTTATTACCTAATTAATCTAAAAAAATTGAAATTATTGATTTTATATATTTTATTTACTTATTTTCATCACCATTATAACCATTCATCATCAAAAACTTGTTTAGTAATTTATGGTATTCATTCATGGGTAGTAACCATTGAGAAGTCTTCCAAATAGATATATAACAGCTAGCTAACATAAAAATATTATCTTTAGTACCTAAACTCTAAATTTGTTTCAGTATTTATAATTTGTATTAATATTATAAATTAAGTGATCAGCTCTGTAGCTTAAAGGTGAAAATTTCATTACTAAGAAATATACTTAAACTCAAAAGTATATTTCTATCTATATAAAGAAAGTATTTATCTCATAGGCTAGAAAGAAGACTAGAAGAAATTAACCCAGAGCAAGAACAAAGTTGATATGTGTAATTTGTAAACATATACTTCCTTTTAATATCCCTTTAAAAATGATCTATTTTAATAATTATTTGCAAAAAAAGAAAAACTTCCAAACAAAATGTCTAGTGAAATCTTACAATGTGTTGAGTAAAGTCGGAGTGTATTTAACTGGATAAGAAGTGTGTTTGGGAAAGCTACTTCATAAAAAATTATCAAAATGAAACTATTTTACAAAAAGGCCCCAAAGCATTAAATTTATAATGCTTTTCACTACAAAAGGAACTCACAAATATAGACAGAAGAAATAAAAAGAGTAAGTAGGCAATGTTTAGAAACTTGGGTGGGATGGATTTTCGTCTTTAACATTATCTTCCAGAACGAGTTTGATACCATTGTTTTTAAGTGCATTAACAATGGCCCAAACTTTGGTACGATTCTTAAAACCTTTTTTCTCAACCTCCATATTTACATCATCAACATGAATCCCTCTTCCTTGTCCCTGGTCAAGGCCTTCCACCCTCAGCCGTATAGCCAACACCTCCACCACAATTGTGGCAGCCTTTGCATTACACGAACGACCGCACTCAAGCGAGTTCTTGATTGAATGTTCGACCGTTGATGTCGTCGCAATGATCCGCCAATTGTTTCTATCAACTACATTTGTTGTAATGTATTTCAACGACATGAACAACTACAACACATAACGTTTCAAAACTGTCATTTTTGCTTTTTAAATCTCCTGTTGTGTGCACTAAAAGCAAAGACTTATAAGATTCAGAAGCCACATAGGAATAAGAAGTGTCAAATTAAGTCTAGATATTGAAATTTAGTTATTACAGCCTCGTTCCCCAAAACCCCACCAAATAAATACCTCGAAAGTACAAGGAAAAAGAAACAATATGGTGCTAATAAAGGCATAATGCCTAACAACCAAAAGCTCTTGCAATGCATCACTACCAAATTCACAACAACCTAAGCCCAAAACCTCAACGAAAGAGAAATACAGCACCCACGTTTATTTTTTTTTAAATAAAAAACATATGATCCCCTACTAATCCTAGGACTTGAACCCCGAGACTTTGGGGAGGTGATCACATGCCAGACCATTTAAGTTATCCCTCTTGGGTGATATACAACACACCCTTTTAACTTAAAGTCTACAAAAAAACATGGAAAGGAAAGGAACAGGAAAAGAGCACTGCATTACTGCTACAATATCATAAGTCAGTGACTCACGGCCACAAGATCACAGAGGACTTGGTTAATCTCTGGTAGAAAGTCGAAGTTTATAAAACTTTTAATCTAAGATGTAACAAAATAAAAAGTAGTAAAATACCATCTAATAATATTTGACAACCCAGAAATTACTAAAGTATAGCATAATGGCACCATTAACTCAAACCTAATTCCTTATAGACTTTTCCCAACAAATAATGGACTAGAAACAAAATAATAATAAAAATAATCCAGGATCAAAATTGTAAATCTCGAAGTGCCTAAATGGTGACTTTGATAAATGATAACTACATAAATTTTTTCCATGAAATGTATATTTCAAAAGGAATCAATTAAACTACTACAAATATTCAAGTAACAAAAATAGTAGACAAATCTAAAATATGAAGATCGACCATATGCTTTTATGTAACAATAAAAACTATTTATCCACCCTCTAAATTTAAATTACTATGTCATCTAATGTGGGTGGGTTCGGCACTGCCTTATAGCAATATTCTATATAATACCGTCCCATTTCTGAACCGACTATTCACATTAATGCCTAGATATTAGCCTAACAACTTGGTGCTAAAACATACTTAATTCCTGATAACATATCTTAGTACTCTCACAAATAGCATTTCCAAAAGCTCTTATAATGCATCAGTACCAATATCACAACAACCCACAAGCAAAAGCTCAGAAAAAGAGCAATACAACACAAATACACCCTTTCAACTTTAAGCCTAGGAACAAGATAAGGGAAAGGGTACAAGAAAAGAGCACTACATTAAGTGAACAGAGTAAAAATAGGAAGTATTGATAACAATGAATAAGTACATGCAAAAGAAATAATGTATCATATCAGGAGAACATAATATTGCCATTATAGAGAAGACAATAATTATGGCTTAAGGTTTTGGCAAAAAAGAAGAATGAGTAAAGGAACAAAAACTCACCACATAAGAGGTTGAAACAGAATTTGGAGAAAGGAAAACCAAATCGGAGCAAGCTGAAACTTAAAAGTTGACCATATGCAAAAATAAGGCAGTAGAAACAGAATTTGAAACCTTTGTATCATCATCCATAAATTCCTTACGAAGAACAAAATAAGAATATGCCCAAAAGATAATCTATACATAAAATTAAATGGAAAGGAAGAAAAATAAAAATTGGAAGGTAAATATCAACCTGCGCTATTGTCTACATTTAACTCATATCTGATGTATAAAATACTTCCTTCAACCATTTAAACACAATCTATAAAATGGAAAGTAAATACTATCCCATTTTCCTAAGTATAAAATACTAGCGCAGGTTGGAAGGTAAATATCAACCTGCGCTATTGTCTACATTTAACTCATATCTGATGTATAAAATACTTCCTTCAACCATTTAAACACAATCTATAAAATGGAAAGTAAATACTATCACATTTTCCTAAGTATTATCATGGTGAAGCCAATTTTATTCTTTCAAAGCAATAAAGTTTCTTTTTGTGTTCAGAAATCAAATTGGGTTTCTTGTAAACACACACACACACATATGATAAGGTGAGGCCCAAATACCAATTGCATTGTATACACAATAGTTGAATCAATTCAGTCAGGTCTGGATTAGGAAGAAACATTGCCCAAAGAATGAACTCGATCATAACAACACAACATATAGTAAGCACAAATAGAATCAATATATCAATCAAGTTTATATAACAAGATGTATAAGAAGTAAGATGAGAAAAATTATAAATACAAGAAAAACCTATGAATCAAACACTTGCTACCTTGTATTTAATTCAAAGGTGCTTCAATTATTCCATGTTATTAGAGAAGGGGGGAATAAAAATTCATCTTAATCACAAAAAGTTGGTGTACATGAATTTACGATACCCAACCTTAAGATTTTCACGAAAATCAACTCTGAATCGAGCTTCTTCCCATTTCTGTTTCACATCCTGTTAGTATGAGAGGTCATCCAAATCCTAAAACATCCGCTGGTTTTTATTCTTCTTCTACTTCTTCATTCATTGTGCATGCCGACTTGGAAAACAATTTCTCAAATGAAGTTGACTCGTCAACTTCCTGACAAAGCTTTAACTTAGTAAATTCCGTCACTTGGTAAGTCGGCAAAAATATGAAGCATTCTTATATGCTAAGTAGAATCCTAACTTGGTAAGTGACCACAATAATAACATAAAAATTAGTTAAATTCTTTTGCCAAAATATGCAACAACACCAATGAAGAGTGACAAGACAAAGGAAAAATGACTTTAACTCAGAACTTCTATCAAACAGATGGTGTGCCAACTGCCAAGGACTATAATATTAGCTCTCAAGACTAAGATTCATAACCACCCAAAAAGAAAATAATCTGCCATCAAATATTAATTATTTCAATGCCTTAGACTCTTCAAATTTTCGATGTCAAACATCCAAAAGTAGTTAAAGAACTTCCAACTGCAGAAATATAATTTGAACTAAAAATCCAATATATTATATGAACACCAAAACTATAAAAGAATACAAACAGAAATTGGAAACCAAAAATCGAGTAGAAACAAGAAAGGAACGTATGTAAATAAATATATATATCTGAGGCATGGCTAGCTAATATATTTCATATAGAAAGTTATACCAACATTTCAAATCTAAGAGCACATTCAAATCAAAATACAAATCATTACCTAAAATAAATTAGCACCAAAGCCTTAGAGGGCCTGGACTGGAGAGGACCGACAACCATTGCCCTCGTTCCCCAGCAGCCATGAAACCTATTTCACTAGCCATCGCACTTGTCGGACTGGAGAGGGCCTGGTCCGAGAAGTGCGGTAGCTATAGTGAAGGAGGTTTCATGGCTGCTGGGGAACGAGGGCAATGGGTGCCAAGAAAATGATATTTGAATATAAGGCTGGTTAAATTGGAATTGTATAATTTTAGTGGGAGTAATTTGGCCATGTAAAATATTCATTAAAGGGAAATTTTATAAGGTGTATGACATTGTTTTCAGTTTTCAAAATTGTGTTTTCAAAATTGAGAATAGAAAACACTTTTTGTAACTTTCAAAATGTAACAGTGTTTGGTTATTGTTTTCTAAAAACAATATCCAAAAAAACAAAAAACCAAAAACATAAACATAAACATGTTTGGATGATAAAAAACAAACAACTTTTAGAAAATAGATTTTAAGCCAAAATAGCCACAAGAGAACTCCTCTTGGAAAAGCATATATCGATTAATGAAACCTAATATAGAAAATATACGGTAATGTCATAGTGTCTACAACATGCAAAATATAAAGGAATATATATTAAATGAGTTCAGTCTAAGAGTGAAGTTTTCTAGTGAAGTGAGAATAAGAATAAAAAGAAGAAAATAAATGAAGCTATAAGGACTAAGAAACATTTTTTCTCTGAAATGACGAATGGATTGGTAAGAGAAAAGAGATCACTTAATGAATGGGCTTGCTTAAGTATTAGTTATTTATAGAGTTCAGAAATAACGATAATAGCTTAATAACTAATCATAGTTGTCATGATCCGCTTCAGTTGTATACTCAACATTGAAGAATTATGGGCTCTTTCTATATATATGCTCTAAAACACCCAGCATATATATCTAAAACATTTGTTAAGAATCCACATAATCCCAACTTTAAACTACTCGGCTAAGGACTAAATTAGGAAGAAAAAAGTTAATAAAATATTGTGTTTTTTTGTTACTCAAATGCTTATACTCAAAAGATGTATATCATAGTATCTGCCTTAAGGAAAAGTTCAAAAAATAGAAGAATGGTTCTAAGGATCTATGAAAAACTAAAACTGAGATCCTAATAAAATAGCAAATACGTAGTTTTATTTCTACTTTGCTACACTTTTTTGGATGTGCTTGGTTGGTCCCTAAGATACCCATATAAAGTATTGCTTACTTTATGATTTATAAATTGTTTTTATGGAAGAAAAGAAACTCCTGCATAAAAGAGAATGTCATTTTTTTTCTTTCTTAAAAGTAGTTTGGACACTAAAATAAGAGCCCTCATCTGGGCTTGTGATGGATTTTGAAATGATATGGAAATGAAGCTGATTGGGACACATCCATGATAAGGGGAAAGGTCTCTAATGGGGCAATAATGTAAAAATCTTATTAATAGCATGAAAATTAGAAACAAAAAAATTCAACTTTACAACACAACATGTTCAAGAATTCAACAGATCAAATTCATTGTAGGTAAACTGAAAAGAAACCAGACTCATTGGCCATTGCACATTACCCAATGCCTAATGCCATATAGTAGAGCAATCTAGCATGTCAACCTAGAAACTGTTGAGAGAATCTGCTCTAGTCTGTAGTACAGAGGAGAACAATGGAGCTTTGTGCGTGGAGAAGGTACTCAGAGACAGAAAGATGGAGGAGAAAAAGGAGCTCAGAGCTCCACTAAATCGACAGATGAATGAGAGAAGTGAGAATAACTTTGGGTATCTCCGTGAACTAACCTATTCAGCCCTATATTTATAACTCTAACCTTAGTTAAAGTTTTTCACATTTTTAACAAAATTAGCCCTTTTGTTAAACAACCCAAATAAAACTCTTTCAGTTTCTTCCCCTTCCCCCTTCCCGTCCATTGAAAACCCTCCCTCCCAAACCCAGATTTATTCCCGTTGAAGTTGCGGTGGTACTCCGGCCAGCACCCACCTTGTCCCTCCTCCCACTTGCGTCATCATCTCCATAGCCACCAGCCCCTTTTAGACTCTTGGTCCCGAACCCACGAACCCATCCCCTTCGCTTGGTCCCGACGCCGAACCCACCCACATTTCAGCCATATCGTCGAGCCCACGTCGCCGGAGCCCAAGGTTTACAACACCTAAGACCCCACACTCCCCTTGCAAGCCCGATACCCTAGCCCAAGGTATTGTTGTTGGGATCCCTTGTTGTTATTATGACTCCTTTGTTTATTTTGAATTTGTACTTTGGTTAAATTTCTAACTACTTGAGGCATGTTTTAATTGGGAAATAAGGAGTGAATTTAGTGTGAATTTGGTGTGAAGTGAAGTTATTGTGAACCATATGTAATTTCAGTGTGAACAATGTGTGAAATTGGTGTGAACCATGTGTGATTATGGTGTGAATTTAGTGTGAACCATGTGTGAAGTGAAGTTGTTGTGAACCATATGTAATTTTAGTGTGAACAATGTGTGAAATTGGTGTGAAGCATGTGTGATTGTGGTGTGAATTTAGTGTGAACCGTGTGTGAAGTGAAGTTGTTGTGAACCATATGTAATTTCAGTGTGAACGATGTGTGAAATTGGTGTGAACCATGTGTGATTGTGGTGTGAACCATATGTAATTTCAGTGTGAACGATGTGTGAAATTGGTGTGAACCATGTGTGATTGTGGTGTGAACCATGTATGAAGTGAAGTTGGTGTAAACCATGTGTGATTTTAGTGTGAATAGTGTGTGAATTTGGTGTGAATAGTGTGTGAACGATGTGCGAACCATGTTCCGAAATTATGGTGAACAATGTGAGAATGATGTGTGAACCATGTGTGAATTTGGTGTGAATGGTGTGTGAACCATGTTTAGAACTTATGGTGAATAATGTGTGAATTATAAAAGGAAACTACACTAACTAACCCTATTAAAAGTGATTCTTGAACCTTTTCTTGATTATAATAAGCCATTATTAGACTTATTTCCTTGTAGTGAGGCAAGAGTATGATGAGAAACTTGTACATACTGTCAATATCAAATTGTACTGTCTTATTTTGAAGTGTTGAAATAATTTCTAAGTGATGTGTATTATGGTATGGCCTCGGCTGAAATCATGAATATATATATATATATATTTCTTAATATAACCATGAAAAGGTTGACTAGAATGAGGAATGGGACTGTATTTTGGGAACTTTTGAGGAAATAATATTCTGGTTGTTGTGGGGTATGCACTATGATTAGGCTTGTTTTAGTTATAATAACTGTTATTTAAGGATGTCTCTCACATTAGTTACCATATGTACTAAGTGGTCAAGAGTAAGACATATCTTATGGCAATGCTGGCCAGAGTTGCATTTGGTTCTGCAATTGCAGCCAATGGGAAAGCAACAGTGAGTGAAAAATATTTAGAATATGTGTTAATATCTCACAGTGTCCAAACAATTTTCTTGAGCAATATTGTTGAGGATCATAATCATATTCAGACCACATGTTCTGATATATATTTATGGCAAAGCAAACAACTCAACAGTGGAGAAAATGTGGTTTAAAATTAAGGTGACAACTAGAATTTGCAGTTTGTACATGTGGGGCTGCAGAATTGGTTTGGCAATCATTTTCTGATGTGTTTTAATCATTACACCTCTGATGCAAATGATTGGATGAGTTATGGAAAACTTGTACGGTAAATGGCTGGTGAAAAAGGTAGAGAATAGAGAAAAAGAGAGAAGAGAAGCTTTGTAACTCTTTGAGAATAGCGAATTGAGATGGCAAGACTAGCAAAATGAACTTAGGAGACCTTTATGTTCTGAACTCCCCTGTGTTTTCTTTACTTGTCATTGCTGCAGTGTTTGGTATTTTGGTTTTGGTGTGATATGGTTGCTGTAGAGTTTCTAAACTAGTGTACATAAAATGTACCTCAATAGTAAATTTTTATATGACCCCACAAATGTATTACCGAAAATATATATTTTTACTCTTGTTGTAAAAGTTGTTTAAATGTGGAATGGATAAATCTTTGACACTTTTATCTTATTAAGTTATGTGTGAATTGGGTGTGAATTAAGTGTGAATCAGGATTGAAATATGTGTGAATCGGGATTGAACTATGTGTGAACTATCTGAGTTATGTATTAAACGCTTATTTAATTTACCTTTTCAGATGTCACTCCTCATGCTTCCTACTGAAAGGCATTATCCAGCAAAGGCTGCGTATAGGGGAGGGAGCATTATGAGTACAATAATAGCGAAGTTCACGACATTTGACTTGTTGGAACGAGCGAAACAGTCACCATTCAAGCAATTCTTCTTAGCTCCGCCTCTACAATATTCTGGAGTTATTATTCACCAGTTACTGCTTAGGAGAGTTGTTGGTAGAGGAAAGAACGAATACTGCTTGAATTTTAATATTTGTGGTCAGAATACAAGGTTTGGAATTAGTGAATTTGGTTTGATCACTGGATTGAATTGTGGAATTTCTCCGGATCAGGCAAAGTATAAAGAAATGACCAAGAGTAAAAGACTTCTCCAGACATACTTGAACAATAAAGAATGTTTGTCTTCTGAAGAGTTGGAAGATGGATTCAAAAGGTGCGATGTGAAAGAAGACGTATGGAAATTAGGTCTATGTTTTTTGGTAGACTCTCTTTTATTACCTAGTGAACCAAAGAAGAAATGCTTTATTGATGTCCTTTCCATGGTGGAAAATGAAGATGACTTCTTCAACTATCCTTGGGGGAGATTATCATACGAGAAGACATTATTCGGCTTGACAAAAGATATGGAAAGGCTAAGGAATAAATACTTGAAGAATGTTGAGCAAAAGAGAAAAAGACCAGCACCTCAGTACACAATTTATGGTTATGCCATTGCTCTGCAATATTGGGCCTATGAAATTTTCACAAAGTTCTCTGCATTTGCTGATCAACAACCCCTTGCCTTTCCAAGAATGCTTAGCTGGTCAGCGCATAAAATGCTGAAAGAGAAAGATATTGAAGGTGTATTTAAGAAAAAAAGTGTAAGTCGTTAAGATTTTATTTGAGTTTGTGATTTATAAGTAATGTTTATACCTTATTAATTTATTATTTTGTTGCAGAATCTTGTGAAGGCCACGCTCAATCCAAGACCCGAAGAGAAAGAATTTCATGACTCTATTATTCAAGGACCAGATGAACTACTCATGGGACGTGTTATTAGCTTTGTAGACGATGATGTGGAATTGGAGTTTGAAGGGGAAGAACGTGAGGAATCTCCCACAAAGCCCGATGTAGCAGATGGGCATCGTCACGAGCAAGACAAGAAAGAGATACCAACTCCAATTAACACCCACCATGAAAAGTTGTTAGCTGATATTGACACTTTGAAAAGTAACCAACAAAGAATGGAGGAGAAGTTGGATTATCTAATTGAATTAGTGCTCTCGCAACGTAAAGGTAGTGATTCTGAGGATTCATTATCAGATGAGCATCTTGCTTCACCACACCGTACATTTATTATGGAGCACGTTGTTGGAGAAGATAGCCCTAGCTATAAGGTGGTATCTCCTAGAGATATGGCTGGGGTGGACTTCAAGAGAAGGAGGGTTCCAACGAAAAGAATTTTTGGTTCCGAGTTTACTGATCCAACTAAGAAGAAAAAGAAAGCAAAGACAATTGTAACTGATCCTTGTGAAATTAATCCCCTACAGCCATATGACGAAAAGCAAATGAGACGTTTTAAGAAATGGGTAATTGGTTTAAAAAAGAATGATAAGCCTATTTCTCTCTTGGATGGTTCGTGCACTGCGAAATGGTTTATTCAGCTACTTACACCACGTACATGGCTGGACGGACTGGTAAGACTACTGAAATAATTTTTTTTTAAAAAAATATATAATTTGAATGTATATATACTTATAATATTTGGCATACAGCACATTGATGCAGCTTTAGGGTTGATGAAAGAACGAGTGTACACTTACAAGAAGACTTACTCCGAAAGATTCACCATCGTGGATTCTATGTTCCAACAGTTCTTCGAACCACATTGGGAACAATTCAACAAGAAGAAAATCAAATCAAGCTACATTTGGCCACAAGAAGTGCTTGATTACTTGGTAGGTGATGATAACAATTTCAAAAGGAGTTGGACAGACATTGACGAAGTGTTTACCCCAATTAAATTTTCTGGGACACATTGGGTGTTGTTAGAGATATCATTGACAAGCTGTCTTATAAAAGCTTATGACTCTGATATCACTGTGGTCTCCAACAAGGAGTTTGAGAATAAAATGAGCAGATGGGGAAAAATGCTACCATTTCTAATTCAATCCAGTGGGCTGTTAAGCCATAGGAAAGATGTCCAACTACAAGCAGAGAAAGTGTGTTTTTAGTTCACAAGACTTGGCACAGAAAAAGTGCCACAGACCAAAACTAGGTATAACTTTGTTAACCATATTTATATTAAAAAACTTTGGTCTTCCAATAATCAATATGGTCTTCCAATAATTAAAAAACTTTATTTCCTTTGCAGTGGCGATTGTGGGGTGTAATGACCCACTAATCTAGACTATTTGGACCATTAACGAAACTATACATAAACTTACATTTTTACGAAAATACCATAATTTTATTGAGTAACTTGTAAAAACAAGAGTTTCTTACAAAAATAGAATACTAAGAAGGATATGGGATCCCATTGTCTTTAAAAACAAAACATGATTTAAAATAAAAGACATTACATACATAATGCGGAAAATACATGTAAAACCATAAAAAAGTAAAATGAGACTACATCCTCGAATCGAATAACACTCGGCCCCTTGACTCCATTCACCATCGATACACATTCTCTAAGCGTCACGAATCTTACCGCCTCTAAAGCTATTTTCCTGCACATAAAACAGAAAGGAGTGAGCCTAATGCCCAGCAAAGAAAAATCTAACACATAGTCATACACATAAATTTCATAAGAAACATAAAGACTTAACATAATACATATAACATACACTTATTATAATGGTCATTATTACTTGGGGTCCCATAGACTAAACAAGCATATGCCCATGGGATTAGTGGGGTCCTACTAGCTAAGTAGGTCATATGCCCATAACCCATTTGGGGTCTTGTTAGTCATATGGGTCATATGCCCAAGCCTACAAACATACATACATACATATCATAACACATTTAACAACATAAAACATAAGATAACATAAGCATATAACATATTGATTCTAGCCTATTTTCCTTACCAAAGTTACCGGGATATGTGGACTGAGTTGGGACTTTTGGAACACTCCTAATAACCATAATGAACAAGAGTGAGTTGAAAGAAGAAAAGAGATGAAAAGGAAAATGGGAAGACTAAACCATTTGAAAATCATGCTTACCGAAACTTATGTGCTCAAGAACTTAGATTCCCTAACCAAAATGAAGATTAAGGTTAGAGATTGAGTAGAAGACTATGAGAAAGAAAATAACATAATACAGAAATGAACTAGAGTTTTGGTTACCTCAAAGACTTGAAAGACCAATCTACACCTCAACCGAAATACTATAGAACCTCACTTCCCAAAGTGTTTGATAAGCTTATGATGTTCAAGCTTATGTTTTTCCCAAACCAGGTGTTTATACCCTCACACTCACTTAACACTAGCAGCTTCTGAACTTAGAGCAAAAGGTGAATAATGGCTGGGTACTAGGTCCTATTTATAGAGTTTGGGAAAGAAAGTATCTTGATTTTACTTGAATAAAAATAATGGCTTTTTAGGTGAAAATCATTTGAATAATCGTTCAGCAGAGGCTGAAGACTTGTTCAAAAGATGCTGGATTGTTGAAGGAGTTTGAATGGCTGAAAGGAAATTAATTCAAAAACGTTTGAAAACATACTGGAGGAGGCGATATATCGCCCCCTATAGGCGATATATCGCCTGGACCATTGTTCCCGAGGCGACCGTGCATCGATTCGTGTTTTCTGTATCTACGTGCTGCGATATATCGCCCCCTATAGCTGCGATATATCGACACACGCTGAATATTTAAACACGAAATTACACATTTTTAGCTAAGTTTGAATGGAGTAAATAGCCTTGACTAAGCCCTCAACGTATTCAAAGCTGATGACTGACCCTATAACATTCAAACTTTACTCATTATTTTTAATCCTAAAAAATACTTAATCCTTAAGCACCATTCATAACATGTGTTTAAAATCCTATTTGTTGATATCTAAACCTTATAGTATAATAAATATAATCCTTAATATCAGTCACATTAATCAAACCTTAGGTTAAACTTAATATTCTTAAACTATAGATTAAACTTAGAAAATCTATAAGTACTACTATGAGTGTCCAAATAATTCCCGGTCTGAACCAAAAATCCACAGTAACAAAGATAATGCTATAAATACTATCATACTATTATCTGTCTTAGCTAAGTAAAGTTCTTGGACTCTACAATTCTCCCCTACTAAAAAGAATTTCGTCCTCGAAATTTACTTATCAAATAACTCCGGATACCAGCCTTGCATGTCCTCCTCTAACTCCCACGTTGCCTCGCGTTCAGAACTATTGCTGTAACGCCCTACTACCTTAGAGCCGTTACTAAG
Organism: Humulus lupulus; assembly: GCF_963169125.1. Classification (NCBI taxonomy): domain Eukaryota; kingdom Viridiplantae; phylum Streptophyta; class Magnoliopsida; order Rosales; family Cannabaceae; genus Humulus; species Humulus lupulus. The sequence goes on from NC_084796.1 coordinate 188,200,022, forward strand.
TGAGTTTAAAACAGAAATTGTGCATTTAATTGACTCAAAGTGGTTTCTAAAACCAAAAGTGTGATTAAACCAGAGTTTAAGGCTGTACTCTTTTAAAAATGTTTAACTTCATTAAAAGCGTTAAGTATAGAACATCTGGGATCCCAAAATAAGGTTTACAAAATGTTTACAACTCAAAAATAGATTTACACCAGGTTATCTTTCAAAAGAATGGATTAATACAGCCATTTACAAAAAAGCCCCCAACCAAAGCAGTCGGGCAGGCCGATCATGTACGCGCCGCTCCCACGCTCTCCATACTCATGGCCGGTTGACTGACTCCTTGCTTTTACCTGCCACACGGAGCACCCGTGAGCCGAAGCCCAGCAAGAAAACCCAAATAGCACATAACATATGCAAATAATATCACTGGCATAATTCACTGATAAATAGGAAATCATCAATTAAACAAACACGGCCATGCCGCCCCAGAGGCCTTACCAAAGCTTGGGGTCTCGGTCATTACCGTAGGATATCCCATGTATCCCTTGGGTCCCACCCTGGCTATAGCATCCCATGTGCTGAGCGTTACTTCCGGCCCCGCTGCCGTACCCGGCCTACACCGCTCTCAGCCTTAGCCGTTCATTCCATTACAATCACACATATAATACATTCAGAAATAACCATTCAAACATACAATAATTTATCTAGGATTACACATTTGCACACAATACAATCTAGGGCCGTGCCCTGCAATCACACAGTGGGCCTATGCCCTATTCTCGGGTGTTACGGTTTTCTTACCTGTATTTCGTGCTTTCCGATGCACCACGGTCACGAGCACGGTCCACTAGCACGAGCCACTCTGAAATCCTAGTCACAACACACATAAAACACTTTTAATACTAACCAAGCCCAAAACCACTTCCCGGTACTAATCTCGTACTCCCGGGACCTCTAAAACCTTAAAACAACACCTCGGAGACATCCCCCGAACCCCCGGAGCAAAGGCCTAAAATTGCAAAAAAAGGCATCCTGAAAAAGGCCTTGTGCCGCGGCACCCAGCAGTCAGGGACTCCCACGCCGCAGCACACAAAACCTGTGCCGCGGCACGCCTTCGCAGCCCAGAATTCTGGGTTTTTCCTTTGCGTTTTCCCGAGCTTCAACCTCTCCAAATCACCCCAAACCCCAAAACTCAAATCCAAACTTCATATGAACAATCTAACACCCTATAAACACTAGGATCAAGATCAACACATCAACACACCCAAGATCCACACCTTTGATCTCAAATTCAGCAACTCAAACCAAAACCCATGAAAATCTTAACTTAAGCATTAAACTCCTCAATCAACACAGAAAACAAACTTAAATATGCACAAGATCCTTACCTCAAGAGTAGAATACACCCTAAAAGTTTCCTTGATCTCCTCCTAAGCTCCCACTTCTCCTTCTCTTCTTCTTCTTGCCCTAGCCTTTCTCTCCTCTCCTTTTCCTTCTCTTCTAATTTTATCAAAACACTAAATGATCCAATGCCCAAACCGTACACCCCATATACCCAGCTGAAACTTGTCTATTTGCCTTGCCAAAAGACCAATTTACCCCCTTCCTAATAATCCCTCCTAACTAAACCTTCAAGGGCACTTAAGTCTTTACACTTCTATTTCAATTCTACCATTTTCTATCTAAAACTTGTTACTCACAGCAGTTACAAATGGTTACCAAAATACCAATAACAAACCACTCATTCTCAACTCAACTTATAAGATTCCCGAAGTACCCCTAGGCTCCTCCCGAGCCGGGTACAACATCCCGTTGTGACTTTAAGACTAATTGGCTCACTAGGACCGTCTCGGTGCGTGCATCCTGATAATAACATCACACTCACATGGCACGATCACATAATACAATTATCACAGTCGTGCTCTAAAATGGCCAAATTACAATCATGCTCATTCTAAGACAATCAGGTCTACATGCATACTAATTCACATAGTCATGCATCTCAAATAATCAAATAGTCATATAACGTGCAATAAGTCATAATCATGCATAAAACTCATTAAAGACACACACAGAATTCCATTATGCCCTCCTGGCACACTACTCCAGGCCCTTAAGCCTTAACACTGAATTTGGGTCGTTACAATTGCTCCATAGGACTTCGACTATAGGAAGGCTCTTAGACCGTAACTACTTCATCCCTCTATCTAGGATGCTAACCGGTCGTTCCTCGTAACTTAAGTCTTTCTGGAGCGCTATTGTATCGTACTTGAGGACGTGAGATGGGTCTGACACATATTTGCGTAGCATCGAGATGTGGAAGACATTGTGACTATCGGCTAGTGCTGGCGGTAGGGCTAGTCTATACGCAACTGTTCCCACTTTGTCCAATATCTAAAAGGACCTATGAATCGGGGACTAAGCTTGCCTTTCTTTCCGAACCGCTTGACACTTTTTATAGGAGATATCTTGATCTCCAACTTGGAATTCCACATCGCGTCGCTTGGTATCCGCATATCTTTTCTGATGGCTTTGAGCAGCCAGCATACGCTGTCTACTAAGCGTTACTGCTTCTTGAGCTTGTCTAACAGCTTCGGGCCTTAGAAGCTGCCTTTCTCCTACCTCGTCCTAGTGCAACGGTGATCGGTACCTTCGTCCATATAGCAACTCATAAGGTGCCATTCCGATCATTGACTGGTAGCTGTTGTTGTACGAGAACTCGATCAGTGGTAAGTACTTGTTCCACGATCCTCCGAAATCAAGTACACATGCGCGTAGCATATCCTCTAAAATATGAATCGTACGCTCGGACTGCCCATCTGTCTGAGGATGGAAAGCTGTACTAAGGCTTAATTTAGTACCCATAGCTTGCTGTCAGCTTCTCCAAAATCTTGACGTAAATACTGATCCTCTATTTGACACTACCGTCTTGGGGATTCCATGCAATCGTACAATCTCTTGGATGTAGATGTCTGCATATTGGTCTTCCGTGCATGAAGTTCTAACAGGCAGAAAATGAGCCGACTTGGTTAGTCTATCTATTACTATCCAAACGGAATCATGTTGCTTGTTCGTCTTTGGTAGCCCCGTCACAAAATCCATGGCTATATCATCCCACTTCCATTCTGGTACGCTAAGAGGTTGCAATAAACATGCAGGCCGTTGATGCTCCGCTTTCACTTGTTGGCATACCAGACACTTAAATACATACTCCGCTATCTCCTTCTTCATCCCTGGCCACCAATAGACTGCCTTGATGTCATGAGTCATCTTGGTAGACCCTGGATGAACTGAGTACGGGGTACTGTGCGCTTCTTCTAGGATCGTCTTCTTAACACTTTGATCATTTGGCACGCATACCCGATCCTTATATCTCAATAAGCCTTGGCTAGATATTGAGAAGTCGGTATTCTTGCCTTCTCTGACTGCTTCCATGTGTGCTGCTAGCGATTCATCATGTCTCTGACCAATCCGTATGTCCTAGCAGATTCGATTGGATAGAAAAGTTAGCCAGCTTGCCTATAACTACTTCTATTCCGGCACTAATTAGCTCCTGCTGTAGCGGCTTTTCTATTCCGGCTAAAGCTGCTAAATTCCCATAATTTTTCCTACTAAGTGCATCGGCAACTACGTTCGCCTTTCCCAGGTGGTATAGGATTTCGCAGTCGTAATCCTCTACTAACTCTAACCACATGCGCTTGCCTCATGTTGAGCTCCTTCTGCGTAAAGAAGTATTTTAAACTCTTGTAGTCCGTATAAATCTCGCACCGTTCTCTGTAAAGATAATGGCGCCAGATTTTCAACGTAAAGACCACCGCTGCCAACTCCATATCGTGAGTTGGATAGCGTTGTTCATACTCTTTCAATTGACGTGAGGCGTAGGCTATCACCTTGTTGTTTTGCATCAACACGCATCCCAATCCTAGCTTTGATGCATCGCATTAGACAACGAACTTATCGTCGGGTGTTGGTATACTAAGTACTGGTGTTGAGCAAAGCTTATCTTTAAGCAACTGGAAACTTTCTTCCCACTTATCGTTCCAGTTAAACTTTTGTTGCTTCCGAGTCAGGTTGGTGAGTGGAGTGGCTATCTTAGAAAATCTCTCTACAAACTTCCTATAATAACCTGCTAGCCCAAAGAAGCTTCTTACTTCAAATGCGTTCTTTGGTCTGGGCCAATCCTTCACGGCCTCTACCTTTGATGGGTCTACTGCAACTCCGTCTTTCGATATGATGTGCCCGAGGAACGCCACTTGCGAAAGCAAAAATTCGCATTTCTTGAACTTGGCGTAGAGTTGATGCTCCTTCAATCGCGTCAAAATCATCCTCAAGTGTTCCTCGTGCTCCACTTCATCCTTGGAGTAAATTAAAATGTCGTCGATGAACACAACGACGAATTTATCCAAGTAGTCCTTGAAGACCCTATTCATTAAGTCCATAAACGCGGCGGGTGCGTTAGTAAGACCAAAAGACATAACCAAGAACTTGTAATGTCCATAACGAGTCCTAAAGGCTGTCTTAGGAATATCTTCTCCCTTTACCTTGAGCTGATGATACCCAGACCGTAGGTCGATTTTTGATAATACCGTCACGCCTCGGAGTTTATCGAATAAATCGTCAATCCGAGGTAGCGGGTACTTGTTCTTAATCGTTACTTTGTTCAGCTCACGGTATTCTATGCACATTCGCATACTTCCGTCCTTCTTCTTCACGAATAGTACCGGAGCTCCCCATGGTGAATGGCTTGGCCTAATGAAACCCAAGCCTAGGAGTTCTTGTAGCTGCGTCTTTAACTCCTTGAGTTTCGTAGGTGCCATTCGGTATGGTGCCTTAGAGATAGGCTCGGTGCCCGGTACTAATTCTATCGTGAAGTTTATCTCTCGAGTTGGCGGCAATCCTGGAAAGTCATCGGGAAATACCTCTGGAAATTCTTGTATAACTCGAACATTTCCAACCTTAAGTGGCGTCTTCTTTTCCATGTTCGTGATGCTGGCTAAGAACACTTGACATCCTTTCTCTATCCTTTGTTGAGCTTTGAGAGATGACACTAACGGGGTGCGTAATTCTGAAGCTTGTCCCATGAAGCATCGTCTCTGGCCGTCAGGAGTCTCGAACATCACCTTCTTGCATTGATCGCTGCGCCATGCCGTGCTAGCCGATCCATGCCTAGTATTACGTCGAAGTCCTTGATCACTAGCTCTATCAGGTCTCCTTCTAGTTCTATGTCCTCAATCTTGATCGGTACGCCTCGTACTATTCGTGATGATAGAACTACTTTTCCCGAAGGCAACTCGGTTACAAACCTAGTTCTAAATCTTTCACTAGGTTTGTCTAGTTTTTCTATCATTCCTAACGAGATATACGAGTATATTGCTCCCAAATCAAGTGATACTAGAACATATACTATCGAGGATAGAATCTGACCTGTAAATCCTTGTTACTAGCATGGGTTCCTCCTTGGGTCAAGGCAAAGACTTTGGTCTGGAACCATCGTTTAATCCTTCTTCTCCTCACTAACATTCATCTGAATCCTTTCTACTTCTATTGCCGTTTCTAGAACATTGGCATAGGTAGTGGTTCCCAGGTTTGCTAACTTAACCCCTAATTCCATCTTTGGTCTAAGTCCTTTGACGAACTTGGTCAACCTCGTAAAGTCGGTTGGGACCAACTCTGGTGCAAACTTGACTAATCTGTTGAACTGACGAGCATATTCTTCTACCATTAGCGATGACTGCCGAGGTGTAATACTTCTTGTGGAACGACTCCACAAATCTTGTCCATATCATGGTGGTGACATCGTTAGTCTGCTGAACTAAGTCCCACCATATTCTGGCATCCTTCCTGAGTAATGACGAGACGCAGGATATGCGGTCCGTATTACTGAGGTTCATGTGCGTAAGAATTGGCTCCACATTCCTTAGCCACTCTTCTGCCTCAAAGGGGTCTATAGTCCCTTCGAAGTTTGGAGCGTGCTGCTTGCGGAACCTCTCATACACTGACTCCATATTCGGTACTGGATGTGGCGCGTAGTTCGTCACTGGCCATCCCCCATATGGACCAACTTGTTGGGGTGCTAGGGCCATTTGTTGTAGCTGCGGGTGCGGTTGCGGCGGAAGCTGAGGCTGAGTCTGCGCCTGTTGACGTTGTTGCTACAAGAGTTCCTCGACTTGTTGTCGCCGTCTAGCGATTTTCGCGATGTTGTCAACTGACGGTGTCGGCGCGTTGCGGCTAGTAGTAGCACGCACTCCTCTTCTGCGAACTGGAGGGCATCATTGGTCGTTGGAACAACGTTGGAGGCGTTTCCGTTGGTGCGTGCAGATCTTCGGAGCGACATCTTCACCAAAAGTTCTAACAGTTGAGAACTTGTTAGAACTTACCCTAATAGGCTCTAAGGCAAAAACTTATTCTAAAACAAACATATCTCGGACCTATTTATTATGACTTCTTATGAAAAATTATATAGGTCTTTATTTATTATTAGAGTGGGTTTCTATACTTAGAAAAACAAGTCATCTTTATTTTCTAAGTGTGTTTCTAATCTTCCTATATGACTTAATTCTCAGGCTCGAAACTTATCTTTGTTCCAAAGTTAACCATATTGAGGGAGGGCTAGGATCAGTAAATCGTTCCCACTACTAAGGCCCCCTAACTCTCAATAAGGAAACTTGGTTCATTGATTTGTATCCACCCTCACCAAACTTAGTCATTATTCATTTTATTTATTACTTATTATGATTGCGAAAATAAAATCAAACTCATACATGATGATAAAATAACATGAAATTAATTTGGAAAAATAATTTTCACTTATTACAATCATAAAATAAAGAAATAAACAAAACAAACAATGAAAAACTAGCTATTCTAAAAAATCGGGATCTTCTACATCCGATCCTTCATCTAGCATATCATCATCTATCTCCTTATAATCATCATTGTCTTGAGCCTCAAAATTTCCTCGGGGAAGATTCAAGAAGATCCTATGTTGTTGTTCATTAGTGAATTGAAACTCTAAATCATAGGTGAACTTAAGTATGAGAGAATAATATCTTAGGGCTACTTGTAAGTCATCATCATTATTTATAGTCCCCCATATTTCTTCTAAAGTTAAAATTACTGAAGGAAAATCTTTTAAAAGCCTAATTACTAGGGCATATTGTTCTGCAGCTCTCATCATGATTTGCTTAGACTCTTGAAGGTGACCTATCTCTTTGTGGAACAAGATCAATCTTCGAGTGATCTTTTCTAGTGCTCCTACGGTGTTCCTTGGCTCCCTTATTCTTTTTAAAGCCTTAATGGCTCGGATATCCTCATAGGTTAAAGCTCCGTTCATACTTAACTGAAAACATACACTAAAGTTGTTAGCTATACACATAAGCAAAATAACTATAACTTAAACACTTACTTGGCGGTCAGATTCGGAGCTTTGAGCGTGTGTATCGAGGAGAACTTCATGCGAAGGAACCATTTCTCTGATACCAACTGTAATGACCCACTAATCTAGACTATTTGGACCATTAACGAAACTATACATAAACTTACATTTTTACGAAAATACCATAATTTTATTGAGTAACTTGTAAAAACAAGAGTTTCTTACAAAAATAGAATACTAAGAAGGATATGGGATCCCATTGTCTTTAAAAACAAAACATGATTTAAAATAAAAGACATTACATACATAATGCGGAAAATACATGTAAAACCATAAAAAAGTAAAATGAGACTACATCCTCGAATCGAATAACACTCGGCCCCTTGACTCCATTCACCATCGATACACATTCTCTAAGCGTCACGAATCTTACCGCCTCTAAAGCTATTTTCCTGCACATAAAACAGAAAGGAGTGAGCCTAATGCCCAGCAAGGAAAAATCTAACACATAGTCATACACATAAATTTCATAAGAAACATAAAGACTTAACATAATACATATAACATACACTTATTATAATGGCCATTATTACTTGGGGTCCCATAGACTAAACAAGTATATGCCCATGGGATTAGTGGGGTCCTACTAGCTAAGTAGGTCATATGCCCATAACCCATTTGGGGTCTTGTTAGTCATATGGGTCATATGCCCAAGCCTACAAACATACATACATACATATCATAACACATTTAACAACATAAAACATAAGATAACATAAGCATATAACATATTGATTCTAGCCTATTTTCCTTACCAAAGTTACTGGGATATGTGGACTGAGTTGGGACTTTTGGAACACTCCTAATAACCATAATGAACAAGAGTGAGTTGAAAGAAGAAAAGAGATGAAAAGGAAAATGGGAAGACTAAACCATTTGAGAATCATGCTTACCGAAACTTATGTGCTCAAGAACTTAGATTCCCTAACCAAAATGAAGATTAAGGTTAGAGATTGAGTAGAAGACTATGAGAAAGAAAATAACATAATACAGAAATGAACTAGAGTTTTGGTTACCTCAAAGACTTGAAAGACCAATCTACACCTCAACCGAAATACTATAGAACCTCACTTCCCAAAGTGTTTGATAAGCTTATGATGTTTAAGCTTATGTTTTTCCCAAACCAGGTGTTTATACTCTCACATTCACTTAACACTAGCAGCTTCTGAACTTAGAGCAAAAGGTGAATAGTGGCTGGGTACTAGGTCCTATTTATAGAGTTTGGGAAAGAAAGTATCTTGATTTTACTTGAATAAAAATAATGGCTTTTTAGGTGAAAATCATTTGAATAATCGTTCAGCAGAGGCTGAAGACTCGTTCAAAAGATGCTGGACTATTGAAGGAGTTTGAATGGCTAAAAGGAAATGAATTCAAAAACGTTTGAAAACATACTGGAGGAGGCGATATATCGCCCCCTATAGGCGATATATCGCCTGGACCATTGTTCCCGAGGCGACCGTGCATCGATTCGTGTTTTCCGTATCTACGTGCTGCGATATATCGCCCCCTATAGCTGCGATATATCGGCACACGCTGAATATTTAAACACGAAATTACACATTTTTAGCTAAGTTTGAATGGAGTAAACAGCCTTGACTAAGCCCTCAACGTATTCAAAGCTGATGACTGACCCTATAACATTCAAACTTTACTCCTTATTATTTTTAATCCTAAAAAATACTTAATCCTTAATCACCATTCATAACATGTGTTTAAAATCCTATTTGTTGATATCTAAACCTTATAGTATAATAAATATAATCCTTAATATCAGTCACATTAATCAAACCTTAGGTTAAACTTAATTTTCTTAAACTATAGATTAAACTTAGAAAATCTATAAGTACTACTATGAGTGTCCAAATAATTCCCAGTCTGAACCAAAAATCCACAGTAACAAAGATAATGCTATAAATACTATCATACTATTATCTATCTTAGCTAAGTAAAGTTCTTGGACTCTACATGGGGTATATGTCATTAAACATCTAGAGTACTTGCTAGCCAAAAAACCACTATCTGAAGTAAATGACGACAACATGGATTTCTTTAGAAAAAAGACTTGTGCAGATTTGTTTTACCATAACTTACAACCATAGTTGTCTTTTATTTAAATATATGTATCTTACTTTTGAATGTATGAAGAAACTATGTCAACTTCATCTCATTAAATGGTATTGAATGACTTCGTTTATTTCATCTTAATAGTGGAATGGATAAATCTTTGTCACTTTTATCTTATTAAGTTTTGTGTGAATTGGGTGTGAATTAAGTGTGAATCAAGATTGAAATATGTGTGAATCGGGATTGAACCATGTGTGAACTATGTGTGAATTATGTGTGAATTATGTGTGAACTGCGTGTGAAATATGTGTGAATAGTGTGTGAATTAGGTGTGAATTATGTGTTAATATGAATTAGGTGTGTCCGAAACAACAAACTTTAACACAAAAAGTCGTATTACTGAACCAATCTAAAAATTCAAATTCTGCAATTGAAGAGTACAAAGTAAAACAATAAAAGTACAAACTAAGCATGTCTATACGGCGGGGGACAAACAGTGGTGCACGTCACTCGATTGTGGCCCAGGACACCTCATCTACTACATCTATGTTGTTTGCTATTCTTCTCACCCTTTGATAAACGTCATTTCTTCTTTGGACGACCAGCCTTCTGCTTCACTAAAGGAGGAGCTATCATCATACTTCCTATGTCATTTGGTATCACCCAAGATTCTTCATTACCCAGCGTATATACAGATCCACCATAGGATGACAACCACACTTCAACTGTGTAGAATCTGGAGCATAAACTATATGGACTAATGCCACGATCTCGAGCACCAGCTAGAGCGTGTTCACAAGGAAGACCTGTCAAATCAAATCTTCTACAACTACATGTTTTCCTCCTCAGGTCGACATCTCCATCAAGATCACCATCCAATACTGTTATTTCATATTGACTAGACGGAAAAGAGAACGAGGTAGTGGACTTGTCTGTTAACTTTCGCAAATCAGCTTCCACTTCTGTGGCAAGAGGACTTGTAGCCGCTGATGCTGCAGTTCGACGCTCGAAAAACCATTTTTGTAAAGTGTGCCTCATAAATTCCATGAGACAAGTAATTGTCCACCCACGTGCCTCAGCAATGACATTGTTCCAGCTTTCGGCAATACCTGTAGTCATTAAATTATATCGATGACCAGGAAAGAAAGAACAAGCCCACTTTTCAAAACCCACTTGATTCTCTAAGTATTGAGCAATTGCAAGATCTTTGAATTTAATCTTCTCAAAATGGCGTAAAAACTCTCGCTTTCTATAAGCTTTCGCTGCAAGGAAGAATTCTTCATGGCAATGGTCAGTTTTGAACTTCGCACGGATATTCATGCTAACATGATGTATACAAGCACCGTGGTGTACCTCAGGAAAATTTTTAGTCAAGGCACTTGCTATACTAGTATGTCTATCAGACACGAATAATAGATTCTCCACTTCACCAATCGCTTCCTTCAACCTCAGTAGAAAATACAACCATGAGTCATTATTCTCTGAGTCAACTACTGAAAATGCAATTGGATATATTTGCTTGTTAGCATCTTGTCCCATGGCACATAACAAAGTACCTCCACACCGAGTAGTCAAGAAGGTTCCATCTACACATATAACTGGGCAGATATATGTTTTAAACCCCATTATAGAAACACCTAAGGCCATGAAGCAATATTTGAACCTACCTTCATTGTCCATTTGCAAATGAGTAACAGTTCCAGGATTTTTTTGCTCCATCATGTATAGAAATGAGGGAAGTTTCTGAAATGATGATTCTGGTGTACCTCTTATGTAAGCCAATGCATGCTTTCGACACCTCCAAGCTTTAGCATAGCTCATATGAACTCCATATGATAAACTCACATCTTTTACAATTGACCTTGGCTTGTAATTAACATCATCACCCTCAAATTTTCTCCTTATGACATGTCCAATAAGCCATGGGGATGCCTGACAGTGATCTTTATGTCGAACATCCAATGAGCATGTGTGTTCACCGAAAAATTTACGAACCTCGAACATATTGGAATTAACCAATTTTGTAGCCCTCAACCTCCATTTACATTTATCATCAACACATACTGTACACCATATATTTTTCGCAGACTTCTTTACTTTAAACTCAAAGTTTTTCTTTAATGCATAAAGATGGAGTTTCATCTTCAACTCTTTCTTGTTCTCAAATATTTGACCCTCTTTTATTTCCCACGAATTGATACTCGAAGAAGATGTCAGTAATTGAGCTGTTGAGGCTGAAGTAGAGCCTTTTTCCCCTTGATTCAACAAAAGTGGAGTACTCCATAGATTATCTTCACCAACCTGTCTTACTTTACGACCTCTATTATTTGAGGAATCATGGCTCTTCAATACTTCATTGGAGGTTGACTGTTGTAAATTATGCTTCACAAGTACATCATTGCAGGTATACCTATCAATATTTTCATTATCATCTGAGCTTAATGCATCATTATTATCATCATCACAACTGTCTTCATTGCCATCTGCATCATTATTATCATCATCACAACTGTCTTCATTGCCATCAATGCAAAAATCATCATTCACTTTGGTTTCAACTGGAGGAATAGTATACAACTCACGTGTTTTAGTAACCAAAGGATCATTACTTCTCTTCTCTATAGTAGACACACATAGGGGTGTCCGATGATTGATAGATGTTCCTATCTCATCAAGAAAAAAAGCAACATCATCATCATTACTAATCAAAGATGGAGGGATACCTTTACTTCCAAAATGATAGATTACATTTAAGTCAAGATCAATACGAGACTTGTCAGCTCCGATTAAAGTATACAATTGATCAACAAGACTATTGTAAGTGATAGTCTTTGGCACCTTCATACCCTTGCTTTGTTTAGCACTAAATGACCAACCTTCGTTCAAAACTTGTTCCCATGATCCATTATATAACACCACAATATTTATATGTGTTTGACCTGTATAACATATGACAAAAGGTTCGAAATCCAAAGGTTATTAGGTAAAACTAGCCAAAAGAAACAAGAAATAAATGTGTGAAGCAAGCATGTGTGAAGCAAGCATGTGTGCAGCATGTGTGAACCAAGTGTGAAACGTGTGTGAACAGTGTGTGAACTGTGTGTGAACCCAGTGTGAATTATGTGTGAACCAAGTGTGAATCATATGTGAACCAAATGTGAATCATGTGTTAAGTACTCGTGAACCAAGTCTGAACCAAGTATGAATCATGTGTGAACAAAGTGTGAATAATGTGTGAACAAAGTGTGAACGCAGTGACCTAAATTGCGAAAATGTGAACCAAGTGTGAACAAAGTGTGAATAATGTGTGAACAAAGTGTGAACACAGTGACTTAAATCGCGAAAATCATTCGAAAATTCGTCATCTCAACATAAAATTATTTCTTTTCACAGATTTTTTAGTGTATAGTAGTTCCAAAATTCTATTTAAACTATTACACAAGACACCCATAACCTATAAATAAAAAAAATACTTACTCATTATCAAATCAAATGTTAAATCTTCTTCAAGTTTGGGAGATGATTTTTATTTAATCTTCTTCAACTTGGGTGAGAAGAAAAGAGATGTGGGAGATAACGTCACTTTCTAAACTTGGTGCGAAAAAATGGTGATGACCTTTGAGATTTGATGATTTGAGAGAGAATATGTGTTTGCTATATTTTGTGAGAGTAGATCATTTCCATGGCTGCTAGGTACGTGCAATACAAACAAAAGAGAGAAGGGAACAACTTAATATCTATTGAAGGGTATTGATGTCTTTTTAAGTGCCTATAAGGTCATTAATGTGAGAAACATTAATGATGGGTTATGGTTATAAATATATGGTGAAAAAGGGTTAATTCATGGAGTTACCCATAACTTTTGAAAACATAATTAGGGTGTTTTGAGTTAATGAGCCAAATAGGCCTTTAGATTCCCGAATAAGCTACAATCTCAAAGCTGGGTTCTCAAAGTTGGTCTAACCCAGCTTCGGCTTCTAGCTGTGAAAGAAGCTCCAATTATTTAATATGCCAACTTTTTTATTTTTACCAAAATACTTTTAGGCAATCAGCTCATTAAATAAGTGATTTTAGCTTATCTAAAAGCTCCCCCAAAGGAGAATTTTGTTGGATTAATCCTATTAATGAAATTTACTATTAATTTCATCAACAACAAAAAAACTTATAAAGACCAAATTAACACAAATAAACTACATAAAAACAAATGACCTAGGTTTGGGAATCTGAGGACCTAATTGGTTCGTGATTTAAAAGCTGTAATATTAGAGAATTTACTCATTTGGTATCCTGTATTTTTGCAAAGTATTGTTTTGGTAATGTTATCCTCAAAATTTCAGTTCGATGACGTGGCAATTAGAAGTGACAAGTGGCAATGGATGGTCAGTAAATGGCACATTAATAGTCAATAAATGTGTTGGCTCTTCAGAGTTGTGATAAAGTGATCAGACAGACCTGATAGAATTTATGTCCGACCGGTAAAGATTTTTGACTAACCAATTAGGAGTTTGGCCGACCAGTCAGTTGTTTTGACCGACCAGTCATCTGTTTTGGTCGACCAGTAAGTCGTTTTGGCCGACCCGTCATTTGTTTTAGCCGACCAATCATTTGTTTTGCCCGACCAGTAAAGTGTTTTGCTAGACCAGAGATGTGTCATGCTAGACCAGAGGTGTGCTAGAGGAGTGCTTTGCCTATACCGACCAGAGGTGTGCTTTGCCGATGAGAGGTGCTTGCCTATGTCCTGAGTAATAGCTTCAACCCGAATCATTCTCAACTGTTGCGGGAATCTCTCAGATATCCCGGAATAATAGCTATATTATTGTAATTCATTTATATTTTATTAATTAAAGTCTGTTGGAAGAATGAAGGACCTGGTCAAAGGGAGATATCTGATGTACGATCCATGAGCCTATAAATAAATGGCTCATGGCATCATTTGAGGGGATCTGATCTTTTTAGACTGAGAAAAACTCTCTAGTTTGGAGACTTTGGGACTGTTACTTGGGGCATTTTCTGAGAGAGTTTAGAGAGAGAAACTATGTATTTTTTTACTTACACTTAAGAAACTCAGTTGACTCAAGTTCATCTGATCTTAAGTGTAGGATATATATATCACAACTCCAAGTGGATTAGGCTATTACCAATAAATTGGGGCTGAACCACTATAAAATTATCAGTGTCGTATTTTCTCTTAAAGGTTTATTGTAGTTTTGATGTCTACTCGTCGTTGGCCAAAATCGTGGTCAACATTTTGGTGCTTTCATTGAGAGCCTGAAGAGAAGAAACACATGACTATCATATCAAGATGGCGGCCAAGAATACCAATGTGGCATCCAAAAAGTCAAGCACGTCAAAAGAGCCTACTAGATCAGAAGGTCCTAGACTGCAGAACCCAAAGACTGAGCCCAGGGTCTTTCTCGAGGAGACCACTCCAGAAGTTGAACAACTCCAGGAAGAAATAGGCGCTTTCCAAGAGGAGATGATGCAATTCAATGCTCGGCAGAAGTCTTTCGCTGAAGAGATGGCCAAGCAGAGAGATGTGTTAGAGCAGCAAAGGCGCGATATGGAGGCCAGAAGCGAAGAGTTCAGACAACGATAAGAGGAGGCCGACCGAAGACATCGTGATGTAGCACTTGCTTTAGAGGGGGCTACCCAATTGGCCCAAGCCAATGCTTAAGTTGCGGCATGAGCAACCACCCAAGGAGCACGAAAGGACAATGCTAGTCGGAAGTCCCCTGTTGGAAGGACGGACTCTTGGGGACCTGACCGGAGTCGAAGCAATCAGATTGGTCGGGTAGATGAGGGAGTCCGCTCTAGAACTGCATCAACACAGAGGGAGAACTCTAGAACTCCCTCCAGGAGGCACTGATCAGAAACTTCGAGATCAAGAAGTCACCGATCGGGCAGTAAGAAAACCCCACCCAGACAAGATCATACCAGAACTCCTCGAGATAAGGGAACTTCACAGTTCAAAGATGGACATGGTCGTGATGAGGCTGATAGTCATCACACTGACCAGTCAAAGGATAAAGAAGACAACAACCCACAAGGAGGAAAAGACTGCCCGGGACGTACCGAAAAGCCTCCACTGCACCCCGGCCAATAGCGTAGTAGGAGAGGGCAAGTCCCGCGCAGTAAGCCCTCTGAAAAATTGAAGAGTACGGTGTTCGATCGGGCAGGAGAGCATGCTTCCTGGAAGGATCTAAGGGACGTTATCACCAACAAGAGGAGGATCGTCTTGGTCGAAGGGCAAAATCTAAACCGCCTTGCCAGTCAAGTAAAAATACTTGACAACAGTGCACCAGATGGTAATGCCCAACCAGGCGGTCAAGACCTTGGAACTTCATCAGTTGCACCATCCATCCAAGCCTAGCTTGACGTGCTAACAGCTGCAGTGCAAGGTTTGTCAAAATGACCTTCCCGGATGGATGCGATAGACCACCGGAGTGGCAGCCTATTTTGTGCCCGGATTAGAGCAGCCCAGCCGCCGGCAAAATATAAAGCACCGGTTCTGCCAGTATATACAGAAAAGGCAGATCCCATCAGACATGTTGGGAAATTTGAGGACCAGATGGAATTGCTCAGAATACGTGACAATTATCGGTGTAGAGTTTTCCCGACTACATTGTCGGATACTGCCCAAGAATGGTTTTGGAAGTTTAAGCCAAATTCCATTACCTCTTGGGAAGCATTCAGGTAGGAGTTTTGTAGATAGTTCAGCGCTGCCCGGACTCCACCAGATTATGCCAACCACTTGGCAGATATCAAACAAGTAAAAGATGAGTCTTTAAAGAATTATATACAGAGATTCATGAGAGAAGCCAATAGAGCAACTGCCGTAGGAGATGAGGGGAAAATGGTTGATAACTTATTGGAGCCCTTTGTGGGATAGTATACATAGAAATCCAATTTCAACATGTTATCCAAAAAATTAGCATTGATGACGTGGCAAGTAATCCCTGGACACGTGGCTGACACCTGGAAACGTTATGCTAGAGTATCGACCAGAAGACGCATTAGAAGCAGTAAGCAGCCTAGTCTTACCTGCGACCAGTCTGGTCGATAGTTCCACATACAAAGCAACATTAATGAGAAGATCTTTGTAAATCCCAAATTTATCTCACACAATCTCCTGAGTATCCGATTATTCAGGAAAGAATATTTGTAACAATCTTTTGTAATCCCCCTTGAGCCTATAAATAGCAAAAGATAGCTCAAGGAAGGGACACTTTTGGCTTTGGAATTATTTGAGACTATAGTAATTCTCCTAGTGATATTGTATTGCTCTTCAGAGGTTAGTGAAACTCATTGAACCCTTATTCTTTGATCACTCCTTTGATTCTAGATCAATAACAGCCTAAGTGGACGTAGGTTATTACCAAATCCTGGGGCCGAACCACTATAAAAATATCGTGTTGTTATTACCTTTTGTCATTACGTTCTTCTCATCATATTCATTCATATCAAGCATATTCTGACTCCGTGTCAGTTGGCCAAATCTTGGGTCAACATTCTGGTGCTTTCATTGAGAGCTTGATTATTCATTGCTAAGAAAACTAATGGCGAAAGCTACGAAGAAAACTGGACAGGCGGCCACCGCTGCACCGTCAAACCCGCCACCTCCTCCTCCTCCTGCAAGCGTGGCGGAAGATGAGCAACTTCTGGACTTTGAGGAAGAGGAAATGGATGATGCAACGTTGAAAAGTACCCTGGGCGCGTTGCAGGAAGAGCTGGCTAGTTTGAGAGCCAGTCAGAATAACGTCGCTGAAGTTATGGCGCGGCAGCAGCAAGAGATTGAACGACAGCGCGCAGAGTTGAGCGAAAGGCAGGCGGAGGTGGACCGCCGCCAGAGCGAAGCCATGGCAGCCCTCGAGGCAGCCTTACAACTGGCTAGAAATCAGGCTGCACCTGCCTCGTAGCCTGACCAACCTACGAATGGGCCACCTCAGAGGGGTCCCAATCCTAGCCCACCGATCCAGCCTTCAAGTCCGCAAAGGCCCGAGCAGCCTCAGGTGCCCCACGACAATGTCCCACTGGACCTTGAGGCACAGCCACCATCCCAAGCTGCTCGGGGTAATCCCCCGCAACAGAGGCAGAATAGGGCCGAGCATCAGCCTCGTAGTCCTAGACGCCGTAGGGATGATGGACCAAACCTACCGAACAGAGGTCAGTACCCTCCTGGTATCAGGAGAGACTCAGAGTTAGGCTCTGCGGTCCGGGGTCCCCCACGGCATGATAATGCACGGGGACACCACGACCAGCGCAGGCCACCCTCTAACGCTCGGGACGTTTCAACCAGAGACGGGAATAGAGGGAACAGTCGATCCCACCATAGCCAGTCGAGGTTCAGAGATGGCCATGGGTATAATGAGGCCGACTCAGGCAAGGGAAATGCCGGTGGGAGGAACGAAGAAAGAGGTAAAGGCAGGAGCCAGGTACCTCAAGATGACCAACCCAATAGATGGGATGCTGGGGGGCAGCCCAGGCAAAATAATGTCTTCAACCGGCTCGGGGGTAGTGAGCAGCGGAGAAGAGATGAGGATTTGCATGACGTACTTAACTATCGCCGCTAGCGGCATGGCGAAAACGTCCCCCCAGCAACAGAGGCCACAGCGATTCCTACTGCTGTGCAGGCCCAGATAGACGCCCTCAACCAGGCAGTGCAACAGCTGGTCGGGGGAAGGACTTCTTATATCGATCACGATAGGAGGAAAGACACTCCTTTCGTACAAAGGATAGCTAATACTGAAACCCCGAGCAAGTTCAAAATGCCTACACTCCCAAACTTTGACGGATATGGGGACCCAGTGTCTCATGTCAATAAGTTTGAAATTCAAATGGACATTCAGAAAGTGTCCGAAGACGCTCGGTGCAGGATCTTCCCTGCAACACTTTCTGAAGCTGCGCAGGAATGGTTTTTTAAGTTCCCTCCTGCAAGCATAGTTTCCTGGGAAATGTTCGTAAGGGAGTTCTACGGACAGTTCTACGCAGGTCGTGTGCATCCGACCGAAGCAAACCAGTTGGTTGAAATTCGCTAGCAGGATGGGGAGTCAGTGAAGGACTACATCCAACGCTTTATGCGAGCAGCAGCTGGAGCGAAAATGGTCGGGGATGAAGGCAAAATGATGGCCATAACTGTAGGAGTTAAGCGTCGTTCTCCCCTCTGGAAAAGTCTCCGAAAGGAAGGGGTGAGAACTACCCAAGAATTTTTGGACCGGGCTGATCGCTACATCAAGCTCGAAGAAGCCATTGCCGACGATGGAAAGCCCTCAGGCAAGGATAAGAAGGCTTCCAAACCCACCAAAGCCGCCAATGGGTCCAAACCTAATGGCAACGGCAAAGGCAACGGGAACGGCAACGGAAATGGCAAGAATGGTGGAAAACGGCCGTATAACGAGCCTTCCACCTCTGACAACAAATGAGCCAAGGGTAATCGTTATGAACCTTGGTTCACTAACTACACTGTCCTCGTTGAGTCCCAGGGAGAGGTTTACCAGGCCACTAGTTCTAGTGTGCCTTACAAAAAACCTGGCCCCATTCGAAAGGACATTTCGAAAAGAGACATTACCAAGTTCTGTCGTTATCATAACGACTACGGACACGACACCAATGAATGCAACCAGTTGAAAGACGAGATCGAGTTCCTTATTAGACAAGGACACTTAAGAAGGTACGTATGGGCCTCGGGAAATTCCCAACGACAAGCTCCGAGAGGCAACGAGCAGGTGCCCACGCGCCAGCGCTCACCACCCTTACAGCCTGCCCCCGTAACTGGAACACTCTTAACCATTTTTGGAGGCCCGCACCTCGCGGGAAATAGTGGAAAGGCCAGGGAACGATATGCTCGGACTCTGCGCCACGACCAGGACATCGAGATGATGACTGTGGAGGACCGTGCACCAAAAAAGACTCGGTCAGAGGAAGGTGATATAACCTTCTCTGACGGCGACGCCCAACACGTCAGGTTCCCACATTCCGATCCGCTGGTCGTGGACATCCAGATGGCCAACATGATGGTGAAGAGAGTACTGGTCGATACAGGAAGTTCAGTGAATATCCTGTATTAATCAACACTGGAACGCATGAAATTGTCCGTTAAGGACTTGGAGCCCTGCAACCAAACGATATACGGCTTCTCTGGAGAAGGACTCGCCCCCGCTGGATTGATCAGACTCCCAGTAACGACGGGTACAGCGCCTACAACAAGGACATTACTAGCCACTTTTGTAGTGGTCGATTGTCCTTCGGCGTACAACGCCGTTATTGAAAGGCCCATACTGGTTGATCTGCGGGCCGTCATCTCTATGTGGCACCTAGCCATGAAGTTCCCAATAGACGCGGGGGTAGGACACGTGTTGGGGAACCAAAGGGAAGCCAGGGAGTGCTACAACGCCTCAATCACCAAGGCGAAGAGTGGAACGTCGAAGAGCACTACCCCAGATAGGTTGCAGATGGCAGTTGATACACAAGCCCAATCCGGTGATGAAGTCACCAAATAGGGTGTTGCCCAAAGTGAGGATAGAGATTTAGATCCTCGCTTTGGGGATTTTGAAGAAAATATTGGACCTGTCGAGGACCTGGAGGAGGTCCAACTCGACAAAGAAGACCCGACCAGAGTCGTAAAGGTTGGGAAAAACTTAGAGCCTACCACGAAGCACGCACTGGTGGAATTTTTGCGAAAAAACCAGGAGGTTTTCACCTGGTCGCATAAAGACATGGTTGGGATAGATCCTGCAGTAATCAGCCATGTCCTGAATATAGACAAGACCTTTCCACCTGTACAACAAAAGAGAAGGCTGCTCGATAAGGATAGATCAAGAGCCTTAAAAGAAGAAGTCGAAAGACTAAAGGAGAATGGGTTCATCGGGGTGGCATTTTATCCATCGTGGGTCTCCAATCCAGTGCTGGTTCCCAAGCCTAAAAGCAAGTGGCGGACCTGTGTGGATTTTACAGACCTCAATAAAGCCTGCCCAAAAGACTGCTTCCCACTCCCGAGGATCGACCAGCTGGTCGATGCAACTACAGGGCACGAGATCCTCTCATTCATGGATGCGTATTCAGGCTACAACCAGATTAGCATGCATCCCCCTGACGAGGATCACACCAGCTTTCGGACCGATACGGGCTTATACTGTTACAAAGTAATGCCCTTCGGACTGAAAAACACAGGTGCGACTTACCAACGGCTAGTCAACCACATGTTTAAGGAGCAAATCGGTGTAAACATGGAGGTATACGTGGACAACATGTTGGTAAAGTCTAAGAAAGCAGAAGGACATGTGAGGGATTTACAAGAGTGCTTTGATGTGTTAAACAAGTACCAGATGAAGTTAAATCCCCTCAAATATTCCTTTGGAGTCGGATCAGGGAAGTTTTGGGGGTTTATCGTAAATTCAAGAGGAATCGAGGCCAACCCCGACAAGATAAAAGCCCTGATCGACATGAAGTCGCTTGAAAGGATCAAAGATGTACAAAGTTTAACCGGGAGGATCGCAGCCCTAAGTAGATTCATTTCGAAATCAACAGACAAGTGTGTTACTTTTTTCAATCTACTTAGGGGAAATAAGAAGTTTGAATGGACAGGAGACTGCGAGCAAGCATTACAGGCTTTGAAAGCCCATATGGCACAACCTCCCATCTTATCGAAGCCAATTGAAGGAGAAACTTTGTTTATTTAACTGGCGATTACTGAAGTTGCTGCCAGCGCGGTATTAGTGCGAGAGGAGGAAGGCGTACAAAAAGCAGTCTACTATGTGAGCAAGAGAGTGATCGGGGCAGAATTAAGATATCCACCAATTGAGAGGTTAGCATATTGCTTGATCCTGGCCTCTAGGAAGTTACGCCCCCACTTTCAAGCCCATCCTATTACAGTTCTAACTGACCAGCCCCTTCAGCAAGTCCTCCAAAAACTGGAAGCAGCTGGACGATTATTAAAATGGGCAGTCGAACTGGGGCAGTTCGATATAACTTATTCACCGCGAGCAGTAGTCAAGGGACAAGTCTTGGCCGACCTTATTGCAGGGTTCACCGAACTCCCAAACAGCGAGCAGTGCGAACAGCCCGAAGCGCCCGAGCCTCAAGACAAGGCTCCTTCGTGGAAGCTATTCACGGATGGTTCATCCAATGAATCCCACGCTGGAGCGAGAGTGATATTGATAACGCCGGAAGGGCATCGATTTCACTGCGCCATCAGGTTCAACTTCACCGCGTCAAATAATGAAGCGGAATACGAAGCACTCCTCGCTGGATTGAGGATGGCGAAGGATATGAGCATAAAGACGCTTGATATCTACAGTGATTCACAGCTGGTGGTGAATAAAGTCCTAGGAGAATATCAAGCGCGAGGCTTGAAAATGGTGGCCTACTTAAATAAAACAAAGGACCTGCTAGCCCAGTTCATGAAGTACACCCTCCAACAAATCCCACGGGATCAGAATTCAAACGCAGATGCCTTAGCCAAACTCGCGAGCGCGAAGGATGCTGACACTTTGAACATTGTGCCAGTAGAAAGACTGAGTAAGCCAAGCATACAAGCGACTGAATCCAGTATGGAGATTCGAATGGAGGATACATGGATGGCGCCTTACTTGGAGTATCTGACAAATGGTACGCTACCAACAGATAGAAACAAAGCCAGAAATCTACAAAGGCGAGCTGCTAGGTACATACTGGTCGATGGCGTTATGTACCGAAGAGGATATTCAATGCCATTACTCAGATGCGTTACACCATAAAAAGCTAAGGAACTCATGAAAGAGGTGCATGAAGGCTTCTGTGGGGATCACGCTGGGGGGCAGAGTTTGGCAAAGAAGATTCTAAGGCAAGGCTACTTCTGGCCAACTATGAACGAGGATTCGATGGAGTTTGTACGAAGATGCGATAAATGTCAAAGGTTCTCCAAGATTCCACGAGCGACTCCAAACGAGCTGAAACAGATGCAAAGTCCATGGACTTTTGCAGTATGGGGGATAGATTTGATTGGATCCCTACCTACAGGGAAAGGCGGAGTAAAATACGCAGTCGTGGCGGTCGATTACTTCACCAAATGGGCCGAAGCTGAACCGCTCGCTACCATCACGACCAAGAAAGTCCTTAACTTCGTTATCAAGAATATTGTCTGTCGATATGGTTTGCCCAGAAAGATAGTTTCAGACAACGGGACCCAATTTGACAGCGACTTATTCACCGATTTCTGCGAAAGGCATGGAGTTATTAAAAGCTTTTCTTCAGTTTCACACCCCCAGGCGAATGGGCAGGTCGAAGCCGTAAATAAAACTCTTAAAGACACCTTGAAGAAGAGGCTTGAAGAAGCTAAGGGAGCATGGCCAGAACAGTTGCCTGAAGTCCTCTGGTCGTATAGAACGTCTCACCGAACAGCGACAGGACATACCCCATTTTCCTTAGCCTATGGATATGAGGCAATGTTGCCTGTCGAATTGGATCCCCCCTCACATCGACGTCTAACATACGACCAGGACCAGAACAGCCAATTGATGATGGAATCCCTAGACTCGATTGACGAAATACGGGAGAAGGCCCAACTCCGAGTTGCTGCATACCAACAAAAAGTCGCCCGGTACTTTAACTCCAAAGTTAAAGAAAGAAAATTCAACGTTGGAGACTTGGTGCTACGACGAGTTTTCTTAAATACCCACGACCCTACTGCTGGAGTGCTCGGACCTAATTGGGAAGGACCTTACCAGATCGAAGAAGTCCTTCATCCGAGCACCTACAAACTTGCACGCTTAAACGGAGATCTCGTTCCACGTTATTGGAATGGAGAACACTTGCGCAAGTATTATCAGTGAACAGTCCTTTTTAAAGGACTGGCTTGTAATAATTTTTTTTTCTTTTTACAAGTTTAGCAAAGAGGGTTAGCCGCGCTATGTGGCTAATCACTTGTATATGTAAGATTCTATTTCAGAATCACTCGTAAAGACATGTTTAGTCCATTTTTAATACGAGATTATAAGGGACTGTGCGCAGCCAGTCATTCTTGCCAACCTTTGTGAATTTACATTTACAAGAATTTGTTCATTACGTGTGTTGTTTTGCTGTATTACAAGTATCATTTTTCACACGAACAGGAATGTTCGAACAAGTCATGGTCAAGGCAAGTGACCAAGGACCTAAAGCTCCTCGATCACTTGGGGGGCATATAAGGCACATCAATAGCAAAGCGTACCATGAGGTATGTAAACACATGAACAAAATGAGTGAAAGCATGCTAGGGTACTTAGAGTATTTTTCAAAATTTATATTTTGTTAAATCATGCCAAAGTACTATGCTGAGTTCGGTCATACGAACAAATGTTATAATAAATGAAAATATTATAGCATCATGCAATCTTTTACACTGCAAGCATCACTGCTTGGATGTAATTGTTCAAGTAAAAGAAAAAAGATTTACTGCCCGTGCAACAAAGTTTAAAACAAAAATATTGTCTTTACATCACGACCCATGGGTCGTGTAGTCAAAAAGAAAGAAAAAATAATGGAAAAGTTCAAGAGGCATTTGGGGTCGGAGGGTCCTTAGCGGCATTCTGGGTGACAGCATCCTCGGCAACAACTTCTTCCTCTGCGCCAGCCAGGCTTGGGGAAGCGGGGATCCTCGCTCTTGCCTCCTCTTCAGCCAGTTGGGCAGCACAGCGAGCCAGCTCGGCAGCCCTAATATCCTCTTAAAGATAGCTGAAGTCAGCTCCCTGATTGTGTTTCCAGAAGTTGTAGAAACATCGGAGCGTCGTCCTCTTGTACCTTTCCAGATTTTTGGAGTTGTCAAGCTCCAGCTGCTTTACTTTGCCATCAAGAGTGGCAATGGCCTCGTCCTTGGGTTTGAGCACCTCTTCCAATCTTCTGATTTCATGAAGGTGGGTGCGGCTGGCATCTTGATAGTCCTGCCTTGACTTTTTCGCAGCTTCCTTTGCAGCCTCAGCCTCTGACAACTTTGTCACCGCAGCGTCCCTTTGTTGGACCATCGCCTCCAACTCTTTGGCATGCCTAGCCTCTGCAGCCGAAAGCTCCTCGGCTGCCTTCACCTGATACCCCTCAATGGCCTTTGCCTTAGCCTGCTCGATGGAAGCCTGGGTGCGGGTGCGAGCAGTGGTTGCAGACAGCAAGGCCTGTGAATAAAGGAAAAAATTAGAACCTGTTGCGAAGAATAAAGGACTAAGGCTTGAGAAACAAAGAAGTACTTACGTTGGAAATTTCATTCAGGGTCCTGTTCAGGATCAAGTCGACCGTCATGTTTTCTGCCTCGACCATTGCATCATTAACACGGTCGTTTTTCCCGATGTGCGCAATGCGGTCCTTTGCAGCTCGTACGGCACGACCCGAAAGTTTGGCCCCAAGGGTCTCTTCCCGCCTGTCTTGTTCCCTGCTGGCCACAGCCGGAGGAGGATTCTTTGGAGCCGGAGGAGGAATCTTTGGAGCAGGAGGAGTCTCTTTCTCGGCAGGGGCTGGAGGAGGAATAGGAGTCTGCCCAGCTGGCACGTCCCTGGGAGGATCCTCCGTTCGACTCTTCTTGGCCGATCTTTGGCTTGTTTCGCCGGCCTGTCTCCGCGATGACTTCCTGCGGAGCTGAGGAACTTCTTCTTCCTCCTCAGCATTGTACAGATCAAAGACGTTAGGAGTAGCCATATCTGCGCACAAGAAAAAGCATGCATGAGAATCAAGATAAAAGCAGATGAAAATTCTTTATGCAACAGAAAAAAGGTCACAAAGTGAATACCCGAGCTACAACTACTGGTCGCTATACTATTGACTCTATTAGTCATACACTCACTATCTGGCATGAAGAAGTCTGGCCCTAATTTTGAAGTATATGTAAAGTTGCCCTCCCCGTCAAACAAGTGACAGGGAATTGGCAAACTATTCAAAAGCAAAATAGTTTTACTGTTATCATCAGAAGATTCCCCCAAGTCCACAACTGGCTCTTTGGCCTTTTGTTTCCCCTTGCCTTGGGGAGCAGAAGGTCTTTTTGCGGAAGGATTGCCCGTGGGCTCCCTAATTGTAACCCCCGTTGGCCCCCTCCGAGGAGGGGACGCTGGAGGTTGCTGCTCGGGAACCCCCTCGGCAGTGGCATCGTCTACCACGGACCCTCTAGTTTCATGGCGAGGAGCCAAGAGGCCAGACAGCCTCAAGTTTTCTTCAGTGACCAGGGCCTTGACGCTTTTTGCTGCGTCGGTCATCCTGGCCAAAGTATTGGACCTCAACACCATGTCTGGTGTTGGGGTCGGACGTAACCATGGGCCTGAAAGACAGATTACAGTTTGAGAAAAATGAAAAAAGACACCTTGATTAAAAATATCGACCAGTCAAGTGCAAGCACTTACCTCCACGAGCGAAGGCCAGGTTGTTGCTGGTTATGTCCGGTGTAAGGAAGTACTCCTTACTATACTGCCCCACGTTCGATATATGCGTGGTGTCACTCAGGAACGTCCGGTTGGTTTCCTGGTGACAGAAGTGGAAGAAACCCGTTCCATACTGTTGCAGGTTGGATTTGAGGTCAAAAAGATAGTTGACCTCATGAGGCGATGGTTCTGGCCATTTCTTGAGTTTGTACAGGATATAGAGTGCGGCCAACATTCTATATCCGTTTGGAGTAATTTGGAAGGGGGCGACACCGAAATAATTGACCACCCCCTCATAAAAAGGATGTAGAGGGAGGTAAGCTCCCGCCTCTAAGTGATACCGAGACCAAGCACTGTATACACCTCCGGGGAGGTTAGCCGTCTGGTCTGCAGCAGGACGTATAATGGAAACCCCTGTAAAAGGCTATTTCCTGAAGTAGTTAGCAACCATCCGCATTGTAACGACCCAAATTCAGTGTTTAGGCTTAAGGGCCTGGAGTAGTGTGCCTGGAGGGCATGATGGGATTTTGTGTGTGACTTTATTAAGTTTAATGCATCATTATGATTTATTGCACGTTATATGACTATTTGATTATTTGAGATGCATGACTATGTGAATCAGTATGCATGTAGAACTGATTGTCTTAGAATGAGCATGATTGTAACTTGGCCATGTTAGGGCATATCTGTGATAATTGTACTATGTGAATTGTGCCATGTGAGTGTGATGTTTTTATCAGGATGCACGCATCGAGACGGTCCTAGAGAGCCAGTTAGTCTAAAAGTCACAACGGGATGTTGTACCCAGCTCGGGAGGAGCCCAGGGGTACTTCGGGAATCTTATAAGTTGAGTTTAGAAAGAGTGATTAGTTATTGGTATTTTGGTAACCATTTGTAACTGCTGTGAGTAACAAGTTTTAAGATAGGAAGTGGTAGAATTGAAATGAAAGTGTTAAGACTTAAGTACCCTTGAAGGTTTAGCTTAGAAGGATTAGTAAGGAGGGGTAATTTGGTCTTTTGGCAAGACAAATAGACATTTTGCAGCTGGGATTTAGGGGGGTACGGTTTGGGCATTGGCTCATTTAGTGTCTTGATAAAATTAGAAGAGAAGGAAAGAAGAGGAGAAAAAGGCTAGGGCAAGCAAGGAGAAGAAGAAGAAGAGAAGGAGAAGTGGGAGTCTAGGAGGGGATCAAGGACTTGTGTGGGTTCTTCATTTGAGGTAAAGGTTTTATACATATCTAAATATGGATTTTTTGTTTTGATTTAAGGAATTTAAATGCCTAAGCTAAACATTGTTGGGTTTTGGGGTTAGTTGCTGAAATTTGAAATCATAGGAGTGGATCTTGTGTGGGTTGATGTTTTGGATTTGATTCTAGTGTTTATGGGGTGTTAGATTGTTCATATGAGGTTTGTATTTGAGTTTGGGGTTGAGATATGTGTTTGGAGTTGGTTTGGAGGTATTTTGGATGAAGGATTTGAAGGAGAAAAACCCAGATTTTCGGGTTCGTAAGGGCGCGCCGCGGCCCTGTTCTTGGGCGCCGCGGCGCGAGGCTGGTTCCAGGCGAGGGGCTCTCTGACTTGCTTTAGCGCCGCGGCCCTGTAGGGCTGAGCCGCGGCGCTAGGCCATTTTCAGGACACCAAAATTCCATTTTTGAGCTTTTGCTCCAGGGGTTCGGGGGATGTTTCCAATGACTTATTTTAGGATTTTGGGAGTCCCGAGAGTGCGGGATTGGTCCCGGGAAGTGGTTTTGGGTTTGGTTAGTATTAAAAGTGTTTTATGTGTGTTGTGACTAGGATTTCAGAGAGGCTCGTGCTAGGGGACCGTGCTCGTGACCGTGGTGCATCGGAAAGCACGGATTACAGGTAAGAAAACCCTAACACCCGAGATTAGGGCATGGGCCCATTGTGTGATTGTAGGGCACGGCCCTAGCTTGAATTGTGTGCAAATGTGTAATCTTAGATAAACTATTGTATGTTTGAATGTATGATATGTGTGATTGTAATTGAATGAACGGCAAGGCCGGGAGCGGCAAGGGCCGGGTACGGCAGTGGGGCCGGAAGCAACGCTCAGCACATGGGATGCTATAGCGAGGGTGGGACCCAAGGGATACATGAGTTATCCTACGGTAATGGCCGAGACCCCAAGCTTTGGTAAGGCCTCTGGGGCGGCATGGCCGTGCTTGTTTAAATCGATGATTTTCTTATTTATCAGTAAATTATGCCAGTAATATTATTATTGCATATGTTATGTGCTATTTGGGTTTTCTTGCTGGGCTTCGGCTCACGGGTGCTCTGTGTGGCAGGTAAAAGCAAGGAGTCTGTCAACCGGCCATGAGTATGGAGAGCGTGGGGGCGGCGCGTACATGTTCGGCCTGCCCGACTGCTTTGGTTGGGAGCTTTTTTTTGTAAATGGCTGTATTAGCTCATTCTTTTGATAGTCAAACCTGTTGTAAATCTATTTTTGAGATGTAAATGTTTTGTAAACCTTATTTTGGGATCCCAGATGTTTTATATCTAACGTTTTCAATGAAGTTAAACATTTTAAAAGATACAGCCTTAAACTCTGGTTTAATCACACTTTTGGTTTTAGAAACCACTTTGAGTCAATGAAATGCACAATTTCTGTTTTAAACTCACTTAGTAACGGCTCTAAGGTAGTAGGGCGTTACACGCATGGTCACTGAGCTGGTCAGGGAAGTGTACCACTCGACATCAGGCAGATTCTGATGCCGAGGGCGGGCCCTGGTTTGGATATTAGGGTCAGGAACAGGATTTTCTCGACCACTGGTCGAGGGAACCCTAGCCTGCGAATCAGGCTGAGCAGGAAGGTTTGGACTGTTTTCAGACTCAGGTCTTTTCTTGCCTGAGGACTTAGAGCGGGCCATTTTAGAAGGAGAAGGATGGGATACAGAAGAGGATCGCGAAAAGGGAATTTCGCGGACTCGGTCAGCCGGTTGTTCTTCACCCTCGAGCAGCTGGGCGAGAAGGTCGTCGTCAATGGGCCACTCACCTCCCCACAAATCTGGCATCAATGTCTGCAAACAGAAGAATGGGGAGGTGAGGATAGAGAATTTTTAAGAGCTTTTTAGAATAACGCTGGTCGAGTATAAAAGTTAAGCTTTTATACAACAGCATTCTAACAAAAAGCTAAATTTTTCTATACGAATAGTTTGAAAGATGGATCAAAGGGTGAAAGTAAAAAAAATTTCAAAAAAGCTTTTTCAACTCCCCTTAGGGCGGGAAAAACTCATTTTCCAACTAGCCTAAAGATCGAATTTTTACTTCGATCTTACGTCCTAAAAGCATGATCCTGACTATCAAACTAACTCATAACCTTTTTTCTTGCCTACGAAACATTCTACTCACAAGCATCTCAAACCAGAAGCAGACGGACTCAAATAGTCAACATACAGGAGCATGCACCACGAAAATTTGAAGCATAAGAATTTGAAAACTTACCAAGAAAATGATCGTGGAGATGGAAAAAGGGCCTTCGGAGATCGAGGAACTCTCGGTCTGGTTCTTGGAAATACAGAAGAAACGGTCTCCGGGGACGGTAAAAGCTCTGGTTTTTAGGGTTTCTTGTGAAGACAATGGCGTGTGTAAAAAGAAAAGAAAGACTTCGAAGGTATTATATAAGTTTGTCTGTGGCATTAGAAAGATGTAATCATTAGTTTCCCTTTTTCAAAGTATGGGGAAGCGGGATGGCCGTCAAAATCATTTCTGGAGAGCCGAAAAGACGTGATTAGACAGAAGTAGGTTACTTTTTCCAAGAACACACGAAGGGTTCTGACACGTAAGGCGGGGTTACCGAATAGTCGTTCGTTCAAAAGTTTATTTATTGCTCGTGATAAATAAACTTGGGGGGAAAATGTTATCCAAAAAATTAGCATTGATGACGTGGCAAGTAATCCCTGGACACGTGGCTGACACCTGGAAACGTTCTGCTAGAGTATCGACCAGAAGACGCATTAGAAGCAGTAAGCAGCCTAGTCTTACCTGCGACCAGTCTGGTCGATAGTTCCACATACAAAGCAACATTAATGAGAAGATCTTTATAAATCCCAAATTTATCTCACACAATCTCCTGAGTATCCGATTATTCAGGAAAGAATATCTGTAACAATCTTTTGTAATCCCCCTTGAGCCTATAAATAGCAAAAGATAGCTCAAGGAAGGGACACTTTTGGCTTTGGAATTATTTGAGACTATAGTAATTCTCCTAGTGATATTGTATTGTTCTTCAGAGGTTAGTGAAACTCATTGAACCCTTGTTCTTTGATAACTCCTTTGATTCTAGATCAATAACAGTCTAAGTGGACGTAGGTTATTACCACTATAAAAATATCGTGTTGTTATTACCTTTTGTCATTACGTTCTTCTCATCATATTCATTCATATCAAGCATATTCTGACTCCGTGTCAGTTGGCCAAATCTTGGGTCAACACAACACTTCAAAAATTTCTTGACCAAGCAGACAAGTATATGAAATTGGATGATTCAATCGAGAAAGAGGAGAATGGCATAAACAATCTAGGCGGATCGACTGACCTTCCTAAGAATGGTGGAAATAGTCAGAATGGTGGAAAGAAACATGGGAATAACGAGTCTGACCACCATGAAGAAAAGAAGGCTAAGTTGAGTACAAAGGAAAAGCCAACCAAGTATGAACCTCAGTTCACTAATTACACCGCTCTCTCGGCCAGCCGAGTAGAAATATATCTTGCTAGTCATGAAGAGGTTCCCTACAAGAAACCTCCACTCATCAGGAAAAAGATGAGGAAGAGAGATATGAATAAGTTTTGTCGTTTCCATCGAGATTATGGTCACGACAAGAATGAATGAAATCACCTCAAGGACGAGATAGAATTTCTTCTCCGGTCGGGAAAGTTGAGAAAGTACCGGGCAGAGACACCCCAAGGAGAAGGAGGCTGCAGCAATCCTGGGTTCAAACGACAAAGATCTCCACCCTTGCAGCCCGGGCCTGTGGACTTTACCTTAGACACTATATGTGGAGGTCCACACTTGGCTGAGGATAGTAACAAAGCAAGGGAGAGGTATGCCGAGACACGTCGACATGAGCGGGAGTGCTAGGATCAGGAACCACTGGAACGACGAGCGTCTGTGAATATATTATTTCTAAATACCGCTTTCAGAGTGGTAGCTTTATTTCAAGTTGTTTTACTTGTTATTTAAGTTTGGTTTATGAGCTGTTTGTTTGCTAACCAGTCATTTAATTTTTGAACAATTTTTGTTGTTTTAGACTCGATATTAGACACGTTTTGTCCTTTTTTTTAATTTACGAGTAATCAAAGAGACTACGCGCAGCGTGGACGATTCTTGCTACAAATATGCATGTGTGTTAATTATCTGAACAGTGTTGAAATGGTCGGTAAAATCGGACAGTGTTCAACTGGTCGATACATTCAAGTAGTGTTCAACTGTTCAAATATTTTCCATATATTCTATGTGTTTCACGTGTAATTAACTCTCGAACAGATTTGGTCAAGTAGCAAGTGACTAAGGATCTTTCAACCCTTGATCACTTGGAGGGCACATGAGGTATACTGGTATATAATTTAACATAGGCAATGAGAGCACGAGTTAAGATATCTGTTTTTAGGCTGACTTGTAAATTTTCGATGTCCAAAAAGGTCATTAAGCTAACTTGTTTGACAAAGCTTAAGTAACTTGGAATTTTAAAAAAAACAAAATTTAAGTTAGAAGTAGATATTTGTGTGACAATAAACATTATGCTCATAAAATGTTAGAGCAATAAGAGTGTGAGAAAGTATACTTAGCAGAGACTTATGAAATGTCTAGAATTTCTAAGTTAGAAAACTAAGTACTCATGCGAAAATATAAGGCATACATCAGAGTGACTTTACTATTCACAAGAAACTTATAACTTTTTAAGTCTAAAAAGACTTAGAATGTTTCAAGTTAGCAAAGAAAAGTAAAGTATAAATGCCAATAGCTCGGTTGTACGAGAAAAATATCAAAGAGGCTAAGCAACAATTGTCTTCACAAGAAAAAAGAGTAAACTACTGGCCAGGTACAAAGTTTAGCTGATCAGGTGCAAAGTTTTTCTGGTCGAGAGAGCAGATACAACTTCCCTGGTCGGCTGAGCATATATCATTGCTCGAGTAGGAAACTCTGTTGTTGAGCATGACTAACAGCGATGAGTCCCTGGAGTGAATCAAACAAACACGAACAAATGAATGCAAAGTAAATACTACATAGTGAAAAAATGTCTTTGAGAAGAGAAGTCAATTTTCCCCAAGATTGATTGAGAGAAATCAATCTCTCAAAATACTTTTGAGAGATTCGAACAAGTGTTTTGATAGTGTTTGGAGGGATAAGTTTTAGGCATATGCTTAAGTAGCTATGCCTTACGCCCGATCGATTGGATGATGGTCGAGCGAATGCCGAGTGCGCCCAAGTAAGCCCGCGCGCGCGTCTGAAGGCTGGTGTCCGAGCACCTAGGGCTGCGTCCGAGCGGATGTTGGCTGCGTGTCCGAGCAGCTGGGGCTGCGTCCGAGCGGATGTTGGCTGCGTGTCCGAGCAGCTGGGGCTGCGTCTGAGCGGATGTTGGTTGCGTGTCCAAGCAGCTGGGGCTGCGTCCGAGTGGATGATGGCAAGTGTCCGAGTGGTTGAAGGCATTCGAGAAGCAACCTGTCCAAAGGCATGGGCGTCCGAGTGGCTGGGGTGGTGTCCGAATGGCTGGGGTAATGTCTGAGCGGCTGGGGGCATCTGAGGAGTAGCATGCCTGATTAGGCATGGGTGTTCAAGCGGCTGGGGAGGTGTCCGAGCAACTGGGGTGGTATCCGAGCGACTGGGGTGGTGTCCGAGCGGCTGGGGTGCGTCTGAGAAGAAGCATGTCTGAGGAGTCGCATTGCCAAGAAGCTGTTTGGGTTCCGAGGCACAAGGCTTCCGAGGGACAAAAGAAATTTGATCGGTTAAGAATGGTAAAAGAAACAAGTTTTATGGGCTATAGGAAACGTTTGATCGTGAGTTTAATTCAAAAGTGAAAGTTATTGACTGGATGGAAGCTTTTGCATGACCTCAAAAACATTTTGCTAGAGAACAAGTTTATCATACGAGTAAATTATATAATAAACTTGGGGGGCAAATGTTATCCCCAAAATTTCAGTTCGATGACGTGGCAATCAGAAGTGGCAATGGACGGTCAATAAATGACACACTAATAGTCAATAAATGTGTTGGCTCTTTGGAGTTGTGATAAAGTGATTGGACCGACCTGATAGAATTTATGTCCGACCGGTAAAGATTTTTGACTGACCAGTTAGGAGTTTGGCCGACCAGTCAGTCGTTTTGACCGACCAGTCATCTGTTTTGGCCGAACAGTCAGTCATTTTGGCCGACCAGTCATTTGTTTTGGGCGACCAGTCATTTGTTTTGCCCGACCAGTAAAGTGTTTTGCTAGACCAGAGATGTGTCATGCTTGACCAGAGGTGTGCTAGAGGTGTGCTTTGCTGATGAGAGGTGCCTGGCTATGTCCTCAGTAACAGCTTCAACCTGAATCATTCTCAACTGTCGTGGTAATTTCTCAGATATCCCGGAATAATAGCTATATTATTGTAATTTAAATTCATTTATATTTATTAATTAAAGTCTGTTGGAAGAATGAAGGACTCGGTCAAAGGGAGATATCTGATGTGCGACGCATGAGCCTATAAATAAATGGCTCATGGCATCATTTGAGGGGATCTGATCTTTTTAGACTGAGAAAAACTCTCTAGTTTGGATTGTTACTTGGGGCATTTTCTAAGAGAGTTTAGAGAGAGAAATTATGTATTTTTCTACTTACACTTAAGAAACTCAGTTGACTCAAGTTCATCTGATCTTAAGTATAGGATATATATATATCACAACTCCAAGTGGATTAGGCTATTACCAATAAATTGGGGCTGAACCACTATAAAATTATCAGTGTCGTATTTTCTCTTGAAGGTTTATTGTAGTTTTGACGTCTACTCGTCGTTGGCCAAAATCGTGGTCAACAGGTACCCTCTTTTTTCAATAATAGTCATATAGTACCATGTATTCTAAAATCATACATATTTGGTACCCTAGACTCAGATTTGATAAAATAAAATTTATCAATATGATCAAACTATCATCAGTTTTGTGTAATTACTGAATTTGAATTTGGAACTCATAGTTAAGAGTAGTTTGATTAAATTAACAAAATTTTATCAATTAAATATGAATTTAGGGTACCAAATATGTATGATTTCAAAATACAAGGTACTAAATGTGTATGGTTTAGTGATGGAAAAAAATCGGATGGAGATCCTGCTCCGACAGGGCAACTTCGATCCAGTTCAATTGGGGCGCAAAATTGGACAAGGCATTGACCCACCTCGATCCAATATTTAAAAGATCTTTTATTGAAGAAAAAAATTCCCATAAGTTCTTAAATATCTCTTCTTCTTCTCTTTAGCCTTTTCTTTCTTTCGCTCTCTTGCATGGGTTTTCAAGAAATTTTGGATATATATATATATATTGAATGCCTTTTTTGCTATCAACTTAATCTGAAAGATTACAGGAAAAACAAGGAAAGAACACATGATTTTACGTGGTTCAGGCTGTAAAAGAGCCCTAGTCCACGAGTCTCTATTATTTAGTGAGCTTAAAGCTTGCAGTAGCAAGCTTTAATGGTGGTTCTTAGACAGTGTATATATTGCACTAAGTTACAGAGTTTCTCTCTCAAAAAAACCGAACCCTTTACAAGGAGATTCCCTAGCCCTATTTATAGAGGCTAGGGTCATTAATGTTAATCATCTCTCATTAATATCAGATTCTCCCTTCTTGGGGTATTAATGTTAAGTTAATATAAAAAGGGTTATGCTAAAATAAATACTATGGCCCACATAGATTGTATGGGGCCCATTGCAGAAAGTCACACACCAACTTTATGGGGAACATATCTATGACTGTCATGGTGCGGCACACATTTTCCCATGTAAGGCGGCGTTGTGGGAAATGTCAATTGTCGAGTGTATGAAATCGGCACCACTAATCAAGGCTCGCCAAAAGTTATCAAATGATCCTTTTGAGGCCAACACCCGCAGTGACTGGCACTTGGCATCAATTCCGAGTTCAAACACCAAAGTCTTGGAGATGGGGAATGGCTAAGTGAAAATGGCAACTCGGGATGTGACCTTACCTGGAGACATCCTCACCTCGAGGACATGACTCAGGGCGTGGCCTCAGTCGATGACATTCATGACTTAGAGACTAGCTCGGGATGTGGCCTTATTGGACTTCTCGGAGGAGCCCGCCCTCCAAGAACTTAATGGTTTGCCGCTAATTACTCCTAATTTTCACGTGTCGGGTGATGAAAACATGGACAACATTTGCCCCCAAGTCTTCACTTGTCCTCGGATAGTGGAGACTTAGACTGAGGAGTAATTCAGAAAGGTCTTCGAGGGAGACGCTTGGGCTCCCTCTGACTTACTCTGAAAAGTCACGCAACGTGTCAACTCTCTATTGCTGGACCCATCAATCCGTACAATTAATGAGGAGTCCATTCCACTAGGTGTCATTTTGATCCATACCCAAGGCGTCCTTTTCCAAAGCTAATGATCACAATTAGTGGCCTTTATAATCTGATCGTTGGATTACACTCGAGTGCCTATGTCGTATGTAATCCGACGGTTGGGGTGGAGTTGCTTCCCCCCATGTTCTAAGAGAATAAAACTCGATAACCGCCTCTAAGCAAGCACTCTTACCATTCGAAATTTTAAATTCTCATAACTCTCTCTTCTCTCTCAAACTTCCCAGTCCTTCAACAGTTCCTGAGTTTCTTCTGCAATATTGGACGATTGGCGAGAATCGTCTTACTTCTGGGCGAACGACAAGCAATTCTTCAGCACCTGAGCTCATTTAAGCAATTATCGACACTACATCTTGTGTAAGTATTTACTAGTTTTGTGTTTGTGTTGGGCTTAATTTGGGAGTTGTGAATCATACTTAGGAATGAGCTTTTTGTGGTATTTTGAAAGGATGATTTGACCTTTTACAAGTCTTTTTAGGAACATTTTGGTGTAAGGAGTGGTCGAAATGGCCTATTGGCAACCTTGGGTAACTTTTGCCTTTCTGGACACTCAACCGGAATCTGGAAAATTCCCAGATTTCGGCAGTGTTCATAAGTTTTGGTGTTGTTCTTTGATGCTGATTTTTTGACTCTGAGGACATCCCAAGCCTTTAAGAATTATTTCCTCTACTCCCCAAGCAGTAGTCTTAGGGATTCTCATTTTGACCCATCTTTCTTCGGGCCAAGGCGCTAACTGCTTAGTATGTTGTTTCAGATGTTCGAGGAGCTCCATCAACTACACAAACAGGGGTTCTACACCTTTGACACCGAGATCATACAAATGGCACGAGAAGTTGGGCAACACCCCGAGAAAGGGAAGCAGGTGGCTGGCAGCAATCAAGCCCTCGTAGTACGAGAGAGCTCCGTCGCGGTGGCGACAAGACCCCTTCGAGTTACCCTCTCGAAGGAAGAAGCCAATGCAGGGCTGGTGCCGTCAAACAACACCTACACTACCGCAGGGTTCGAGGCAAAGGAAATCCCCAGCAAGCTTTGGCACAGAGGTGCCTTGGAGAAGATTCTTACCCACTATGGGGTTTACACCTGTGGGGTGCTAGTGCACCTATCTCGGGAGGATGAGAAGGCACGTGAGAGTATTCATGGATTCGATCCCTGGAGTGCCTCTCATCTCCAGGCTGGTGCAACCCTACCATTTCCCCAATACTATGTCGACATCCTCAAGTTCGTCGACATAGCTCCCTTCCAGCTCTCCCCGAATGGATATTGGGTATAGGCTAGGGTTTACGTTTTGTACAAAAGATAGAACTGGCCCACACCTTCCCCCGCTAAGATATTGTATATCTACAGCTTCTGGCAGTGCCCAAAAAAGGGGGAACAGGATGGGTACTACACCCTGATGAAGCACACGATCCCAGGGAGAAGCTACAAGGCTCTGAGCGGCAATGAGAACCACACTCAGAACTACAAGGATTAATTCTTCTGGGCACGTGGTTTCCCAACGAGGACCTATCCCACCCTACTCCTAAACTTCGCTAGAGTTGGTAAGCATCTTTTTCCTCGCATAGTTTTGTCTAATAGTATTTCGCTCGCAATTGATTCTTAATCTTAAAAATGTCTCTTTCAAGGTCCCTATCATCGTGCACCTTTCGTTGATTCCTTAGATGAAAGGTTTATGGCGATGAACACTATCTGCAACGAGGAGTTGGATCTCACTTTCCTTGCCACTAATGCCCACCTTCGACATTATGGGTTATTGCAAGAGGGGCAAAGGATAAGCCCAGTGGCCTTCACCGAATTTCAAGACACGAAGCAATCACGACACGAGGCAAGGCTCCACATGGAATATGTCATGGCCAAGGCGCAGTTTGAATACACGTACTACCTTCGTGAGGAGCATGCAGAGAGAATCCTCGCCATCAAGGCAGCTGCAGAGGCAAAGGAAGACAAAGAGCTCAAGGCGGGGATCGAGTCGTCTTCCATGCATCTAGGTAAATCTCCAATTGTTCTTCATTATGCTAAGAATGTAGGGGAGGGAACTAGTCCCGACCATTCTTCATTTTTGCCCTCGCTTCTTGAGTGTGGTCAAGTCTCGGGGCGTCGTTGGTCCGAGGAAAAGTATCAAGACTATCAGGACCTCACCAACGTGTTCCTCCGCAATTCGAGGAGGAAGAGACACCCCTGCCTCTTGGAGAGATGATGAATATGTATGCCACTTGGTTATATTAGTACAAGACCAATCTGACACAAGAGATGGGTCGGTTCATTCATGAATTTGTCCATTCTGTCCTCCACTCGGAGGAGCCTGATTGTGGTGGGGCTCCCAAGGAGATTTATACTTAGTCTCGGATGCGCTTTTACTTGTTCTTCTTGTTTTTATTCCCTTCCGAGGCTCTAACCAATTTTTTTCCTTTGTGAAGAAAGCATGAGCTTGTTCGAATTGGTTAAGTCAAAGCGTCAGAGGGTGTTAGGACCCTCTCAGATAGATTTTTGAATGATATCAACCACGGTGCTCACACCCTCGACCGCTGTAGCTCTAGCCCCAGTTGCCCAAGCAACCTCTGCAGCTGCTCCACCGATCCTCACCCCGAGGACGATGGCTCTAGGTGAGGTCATTGACCTCAAGGTTTCCTCCCCTCAAGATGGGGGATTCTCTGGGAAGGGTAATGAAATCCCTTCTAAAGTGCCTGACTCCCCTCCAGTGAATGCACCTTAGTTGACAATCTTCTCGATGCTCTATGATAGGGACTTGGAGACGCACAAGCAGATCATTGAGTACTACAACGCCCGTATTGATGAGGGAGATGAGGACTTTAAACTCCTTGGTGAGATCCTGCGCGAGGTTTGGCCGAAGGATCCTATTGTTCCTCCTTGCCGTGAGGAGTTGGAGACTCTCCTTGCGGGGAGAATAGGTACCAGGGCCATTCCGCTTGCCGCAGAGCTTCTTCAAGGGTTAGCGGGGTCCCTATGCGAGATGCCTTCTCCCAACTTCGCCAATTGTGGTAGCAACAATGAGGTTTTGTTGATAGCCACCAGTCGCCATTCCTACTTAAAGGTAAGTCTCCTAATGCTTACCTCAATTCAATTTCTACTTCTTTATCTTTTGCTGATTTGATATTCTGATTTGGCAGACTGCGTCACTCAACCAATGGCTTGGAGACATCGTGTTGATGCGGTCCTTTGAGCTGAAGGGGCCTTGGGAGGAGCTTGCCCAGGCTCGAGAAGAGCTGACACAGTTATAGGAAATCGTGGTCCCTTTGGTGGAGCACTCGCGACTCTAGAAGGAAGTCAAGGACACAAGGGCCCGTGTCAACGAGGTAGAGGGTCTATTGGCCACTGAGTGGTATAATTTATCCACTTTGGAGGAAACTTCCTCTAAGTTGTTAGAGGATGTCGCAGGTCGCACCTAGGCTGCAGAGGAGGAGCTAACGAAAGCTCGCAAAGAGCTCCGGTTGAGCCAGGTAGAGTCTTTGGCCCATGCGGAGGAGCTGAAGAAAACCAGGGAGGATGCTGCATGGGCCACCAATGAGGCCGAAGACCTCCATCGCCGAGCAGATGAACTAGAGAAAGACCTTGATGTGATCACCGATGATACACTCCTTATTACATGGCAAAGCAACAAAGATATAGATATCTGATTCACCAAGGAGCACAACATAAGGACAATGCTCGAGGTGCGTCTTGAGGCGGAAGAGGCCAGGGCAGCCTAGGAGAGGGAAGCTATGGCCATGAGTCGCATTCCCAAAGTCGACCCTGTGATCGAGATGGTGGCAGAGGTGCCCCCAAGCCAAGGGTCCCAGTAATTTTGTCATGTATTACATTGTAGCTAAGTAGGCCTATGTGCCATAGTTTATTGGGGTATAGACAATCAACAATCGAGCCCCCGAGCATTGTTGTAATTATTTTTCCATTAAACTTATGCAGCTTGCACTATTTTTTTTGCATGATCGCACTATTATTATCGAATTGATATTTAATAAATAGGTAACATGGACTTTGCTAATTCAACTCATTGTACTCGTGAGAGTCCCAAGTCACCGAATCAGGTCTTGTGCTCGAGTCTTGAAGACTTGAGTTTTTATCAACTTCTCTTAGTATTTAGGAAATTTTTAGGCATTTAGTGTCACTATGTAGGCTCACAGTCCTTGAGAGTAACTTTAACGCGCTGTTAAGTGAAACTTGATGCGACCCTATGTCCCTGAGTTCCAATAACTCAGGACGGGGCTTGCCTGTGGTACTTAGAGCTTGAGGATCTTCATGCCAGTGTTTAGACACTTGTGCATCTAGCATTTCATCTTAGGCTCGAGGTCATAAGAGTAACTTTGATGCAGTTTCAAGTTAGGGTACTCGACTATCCTACGCCTTCGAGTTTCAACGACTCGGGCTTTAGGAGGTCTTGTACTATAGGGTTCTGCCTTAGTGCTCGACACTTGAGACATTTACTATTGCCTTCCAGGCTCAATGTCCTTGAAAGTAACTTTAATTTCATCCTATGTCCCCGAGTCCTGATGACTCGGGTCTTTAGGGGGTCATCCACACTAAGCTATCTGCCCCCTGAGAACATGGCCACTGGCGGGTCAGGATTCTTGGTTTGGCCCCCGAGTACATAGCTCGGGACCTAATTGTGTGGAAGTCGTGCGCTCATTGTCCCATGCTTAGGAGGTTAAGTTCCCCACCTTTTTACTAGGTGTTTTGGAACTCATGTTTTAGCACTTGAGGTCTGGCCCCAAATTCCAATGACTCAGGCCTCTATTCCCATCTTGAGATCATAGGATAGAGTCACTACTCCTTAGGCATGGTGTCCTCGAGAGGTAACATTAGTCCATACTCATGCTATTTAGGCTTTATTTACTCTTAGGGTCAATATCCCGCAGAGTATTCTACTTAAGTCTAAGGCGACGTATGCTCGTGCCCGAGTACCGATGACTTAGGCTTCCGTTCACATCTCGAGGATTGGAATTTGTTCATTATTCCTCGGGCATGCTCCGTCCTCGGGAGAATGCGCCAAATCCAATCTCGCCACTTAGCTATGAGGTCTCAT
The DNA here is from genome assembly GCF_963169125.1 of Humulus lupulus. Classification (NCBI taxonomy): domain Eukaryota; kingdom Viridiplantae; phylum Streptophyta; class Magnoliopsida; order Rosales; family Cannabaceae; genus Humulus; species Humulus lupulus. The sequence continues at coordinate 188,240,468 of NC_084796.1, forward strand.
GACATTAGAGGTGCTTCAATCGTCGACTAGTCAAGCTTCCCATGTCATGGACTTCCTGATGCTACTTTTGCTCAAGGCATATGGAAGAGTTGGTAAGAACTTTCCAGGCGCAATGTCCACGGGAGGTGTCCCAAGTCAGCCCAGGGACTAAGTACAGAGTACTCGATCTTTTGTTCGTATCTTGACATTAAAGGACTTGATCAGAGCTCCTCAGGCGCAATGTCCACAGGAGGTAACGTAGGTCCATTCTCGCACTACTAAGATTCTTAGTTTAGTCTCTAGATGTTAAGCCCTACTCTGCTTAGAATAAGCTTAGTTTCTTAGGTCACGGACTAAAGACTAGTTTCCTAGTTTTTTCTATTCTAGGGTAGTGACACTAGGCTTACTCCGCTTTCGACAACCTTAGTTCCCTAGGTCGTTCCTCACGAGGCATGACGCTGCCCTAACTCCATGCCCCCCAAGCGATCGGAGACTAGTCTGCATTCACTTGTCCAGGCCAGTGAGCGGGTGCTCTACGCATAGAACTAATATAATAAAGGAAACTAAAAAATATAAGCAAACAAACAAATTTCTTCTTTACCGTGTTTTATATACCCAGTTTCCATTAAATGTGTCTGGAAGCTACAAGGGAGATTACAAAAATTAATAAAGTTTACTGCTCATATTACTGGTAATATCGGTGAAGATGCTCGACATTCCAGGCATGGGTTATCAATTCCCCATTCAGTCAAGCCAATTTGTATGTCCCCAGACCTACAATGCTCTTGACTTGGTATGGGCCCTCCCATTAGGTCCCAACACTCCTGCACCAGGATCTTGGGTCGCTAAGAAGATTCTTCGTAACACCAGATCTCCGACCCCAAACTTTTTATCCTTCACTTTGGAGTTGAAATAACTGGCCACTTCTGCTGGTAGGACGCTACTCGAAGCTGAGAAGCTTCACGGAGCTCCTCCACCAGGTCCAGGGATTCTCGGAGTAAAGCGTGGTTTGTGGTCATGTCATACGTGTCTCATCAATGCGTGGAGATTGCAGCCTCAACTGGGAGCATGGCCTCATACCCATAGGCCATTGAGAATGGAGAGTGGCCAGTGGAGGTCTTGGCAGTGATGCAGTATCTCCACAATGACCTAGGTACCTCCTCGGGCCAAGCGCCTTTTGCCTACTCAAGTCTTTTCTTTAAGGTGGCTTTAAGCATCTTGTTGACTGCCTTTACCTTCCCATTTTCCTGGGGATGGGCGATGGAAGAAAAGTCTTTCATAACCCCGTGTCAGACAGAAATCCGTGAACACCTCGCTGTTGCACAACAGACCATTGTCAGAGTCTATCTTCCTAGGGAGCCCGTAGAGTCAAGCAATGTTCTTGATGATGAAATCTAGAGCCTTCTTGGACCTGATAGTAGCGAGTGGCTCAGCCTCAACCCACTTCGTGAAGTATTCGACCGCCACTATTGCATACTTCACTCCTCATTTTCCCGTGGGCAGTGACCCGATAAGGTCAATGCCCCAAACCGCAAAGAGCCAAGGACTCGTCATCTGAGTGAGCTTATTCGAAGGAGCTCGAGGTATGTTGGCAAAACATTGGCACTTGTCACACTTCATCATGTAGTCCATCACATCTTCGTTCATGGTGGGCCAGATGTATCCCTACCTAAATATTTTCTTGTCGAGGCTCTGCCCCCTAGCGTGGTCTCCGTAAAAGCCCTCATGCACTTCCCGGAGTATCATATTGGCTTCTTTCTTGGACACGCACCATAATAGAGGCAACGAATATCCCCGCTAGTATAACTTGTCCTCCATGATAATATACCGAGGCACCTGGTAAAGTAGCTTCCGAGCTAATTTCTTGTCTTGTAACAACTCTCCCGAGGCGAGATATTTCATTATAGGCTCTAGCTGTATACAATGCAATTATAGGACGACCTTCGTTAATGGAATTTGAGGCCATAACCTCTATCCGCCACCTAGCAATCAAGTTCCCCTCAGCTACGAGGATATGCACCGTTAGAGGCGATCAACTCACTGCCAGGGAATGCTATAACATTTCTATAAAGGGAAAATCACAACTCGGGCAACAATCTATGGTGATAAGTGACGGAGGTGAGGAGTCCCATAAAGTGGAAGACACTTTAGGGACGGAAGAACCTCAAGAAGCAAAGGATAGCGACATCGTCCCACATGATGACATTGACCCACGAATGGGCGAGGACAGGTCAAAGCTCCAGGACATTGAGGAGCTCGAGGAAGTAAGAATAGACCCCAAAGATGCTTCAAGATTGTTAAGGTTGGAAAAAATCTTGATGATAAAAGGAAGAAGGAGCTGATCAATTTCTTACAAGAGAACCTGGACGTCTTCGCCTGGTCACATGAAGACATGGCGGGAATAAGCCTGAGTGTAATCATACACACTTTAAACTTGGACAAGAACGTGCTTGCGAAATCCCAAAAATAGAGGCGTTTGGGAACAGAACGGGCTGAGGCACTGGAAGAAGAAGTAGCTCGGCTATTAAAATGTGCGTTTATTCGTGAAGCAAAATACCCAATTTGGGTTGCAAATCCCGTGCTGGTACCAAAGCCAAATAGGAAATGGAGGACTGTCATCGATTTCTCTGACCTGAACCAAGCATGCCCTAAGGATTGCTTCCCGCTGCCAAGGATTGATCAGTTGGTAGATGCCACGGCAGGTCACGAACTCATGTACTTCATGGATGCATATTCTGGATATATCCAGATCGTGATGAATCTTGCGAACCAATAACATACTAGCTTCATGACTCCGACTAACGTGTACTGTTATAAAGTCATGCCTTTCAGGCTAAAAAATGCAGGAGCTACATATCAACAATTAGTCAATAGAATGTTTGCTGATTAGATTGGGAAAAATATGGAAGTGTATGTCGATGATATGCTTATCAAATCCAATATTGTCGATAACCATATATCTTATCTGAAAGAATGTTTTGAGATCTTAAGGAGGTATGGCATGAGGCTGAATCCCCAGAAGTGTACTTTCAGAGTAGCATCAGGAAAATTTTTGGGATTCATAGTCAATATGAGGGGGATAGAGGCAAATCCTGATAAAATCAAATCATTGTTAGAAATTACCTCACCTAGGTCGCGTAAGGAAGTTCAAAGCCTGACGGGAAAGTTGGCAGCCCTGAACTGTTTTATTTCAAAATCCACTGACAAGTGCTTGCCATTCTGCAACTTGCTCAGAGGAAACAAGAAATTGAATGGACTGAGGAGAGCGAGCAGGCATTCCTCGACCTAAAAATGCACTTGGCCGAGCCCCCAGTATTGTCTAAGCCTATGTCTAGAGAACCTCCTTTATTTGGCTGTGACAGAAAATGCAGTCAATGCCATGTTAGTTCGAGAAGAAGACCGCGCCCAAAAATTGGTGTATTATATAAGCAAGAGGATTCTTAGAGCTGAATCATGATATCCGCTAATAGAGAAGATGGCATTCTGTCTAATATTGGCTTCCAGGAAGCTCCGACCATATTTCCAGTCCCATTCAATCAACGTCATGACCGACCAACCTTTAAAGCCGGTATTGCAAAAACCTAAAATGTCGAGACATCATTTAAAATGGGCGGTTGAACTCAGCCAGTTTGAAATATTGTACGTGCCATAGACCTCAATCAAAAGTCAGGCCCTTGCTAATTTTGTGGCTAAATGCATTGGATTTCAAAAGGAGCTTTTGAAGGAACCGGTGCAGGAGTTGTGGAAAATATTCGTAGATGGGTCATTGAACGAGAACGGATCAGGAGCTGGGATCATATTAATCTCTCCAGAAGGGCGTCGATTCCATACAGCTCTGAGATTCGGATTTGAAGCATCAAACAACGAAGCCTAATATGAGGCTGTGCTAGCTGGACTAAGAGTGGCGAAGGATCTCAAAGAGAAGGTCGTACATTGTTATAGAGATTCCCAGCCCAAAGTCAATCAGGTGTTGGGGGAGTATCAAGCTCGAGATACCAAGATGGCGACTTACCTATCTAAGGTGAAGGGGGAGCTATCTGAATTTGAGTACAGTACTGTTGAACAGATACCTTACAGGCAGAACTCTAATGTTGACGCTTTGGCAAGGCTTGCCACCACCAAGGAAACTGAGACTTTGAATGTAGTGCCAGTAGAGTTCTTGGAGAGTCCGAGTGTGGTAGAAAAAATGGTAGAGTTCGAGATGATCGACACAAGGCCGACCTGGATGACCCTAATAATAGAATACCTTACAATGGGAAGGCTACCTGAGGAAAGAAAAGATGCAAGAAAAATACTCTATCAAGCTCCGAGGTATGTGATAGTTGATGGTACATTATACCGACGTGGTCATTCATTGCCTCTCCTACAGTGTGTTCTACCTGAGGAGACTAATACTATTTTGCAAGAAGTGCATGAAGGCTTTTGTGGAGATCATGCTGGGGGGCAAAATCTAGCATTGAAAATATTGAGGCAGGGCTATTATTGGCCCACTTTAACGAAAGACTCCATCTCGTATGTTCATAAATGCGACAAATGTGAGCGCATCGCCACAGTTTCTCGAGCTTCTATAGTCGAGCTAATAATGATCTCATCCCTCTGGCCATTTGTAGTCTGGGGGAATCGACCTAATAGGATCCATACCTATGGGAAAGGGAGGAGTTCGTTACGCGGTAGTGGCAATCGACTATTTCACGAAGTGGGTAGAGGTCGAGCCTTTGGCAACCATCACTTCAAAAGGAGTCCTGGAATTTGTGGTGAAGAATATTGTATGTTGGTTTGGGCTTCCTAAAAAGATCGTGTTGGACAATGGAACCCAGTTCAATAATGATCTCTTCACTAACTTATGTGAAAAATACGACGTTATTAAGAGTTTCTCCTCAGTAGCATATCCACAGGCCAACAGACAGGTCGAGGCTATGAACAAAACCCTAAAGGTGAGCCTTAAGAAGAGGTAGATGAGGCCAAAGGAGTATGGCCCAAATAGCTTCCGCAAGTACTTTCGGCATACCAAACTTCTCACAGAACCTCCACGGGACACACTCCTTTCTCCTTAACTTTTGAAAGATAGGTCGTCCTTCTAGTCGAAGCTATGGTGACCACCCACAGGAAAAAGACATTTATCCAAGAACAGAATGATGAATTACTTAATAGATCTCTCGACCTGATTGATGAGAAACGAGAGGATTCGCAGTTATAGCTCGCCCATTATCAACAAAAAACCACTCGTTACTTTAATTCTAAGGTCAAGAGACGAAGTTTTGGATTAGGCAACCTGGTTCTCCGAAGGATTTTTCTGGCGAATAAGGATCCCAAGGATGGCGCTTTAGGCCCGAACTGGGAAGGACCATATTAGATCGTAGAAGTTTTGTGTGAAGGAACCTTCAAGATAGCTCGGCTAAATGGATAGATAGTCCCACGGACCTGGAATGCCATGCATTTAAAAAAGTATTATCAATAGTACGGTCATCCATGTAAGGCTTAAATATAAAAGCCATTTAATTAAATAGCAATGGGTTATTAAATGATTTTTCTTGTTAAGGTTGTATTAGCTATTGCAATTGGGTCGTTGCGATTACAGGTTGGGAATATTGATGTTTGTAAAAGAAACCAAGAAAGTCTCTACATTCTGGTTACTTGGGGGGCATATAACCTGAGGTGGATTAGAATAAGATCGCTGGATGAGTTAAAATTACTTAAAACTACCCTGGATACAACCATGTCCAAAACTTAGAAGCTTGGAAATTTGATTATTCGATGGCCTTTTAAGAGCTCGAGATGTCAATAAACCAAGCATAAACTCAGTTTTAATCATTTAAAACCCTGGATACAACTAGGTACAAAACTTTGAAAGTTGGGTAAAATTGTTTAAATCAAGGGCTTTTTAAAGCTCGAGTTATCAATAAACCTAACACGAACTAAGTTTAAAATATTTAAAATTCCGGATATAACCGGGTCCAAGGCCTGATTCTTAACAGGTATGATATAAATCAATAAACCTAAGTTTGGATATAACTGAGCGCAAAATATCTATCCCGATCTAAAAATCGATTCCTAAAATCTCGAATGTACAAGTATAAGGAGTCGTAAACATGAGAGATAATAAAGGAAAGATGAATAGATAAAAAGTTAGATGTATAAATTAAAAATAAATTTATCCCGAGGAGAAAAACCTCGAACTGAGCCCAAGGGCAATTGTTTACAAAAAAAAAATGGAACGAGATTGTTATTGAGTCCCTCCAGGTTGCTCTGAGGACGTGACCTCCTCGCCTTCCTGCTCGCCCACTGCAGAAGCATCCCCCATTTCTGACGGCTCTTGCAAGATCCGAGCCTTGAATTTTTCAAGGTATGGATCCCATAGCGCAGGATCCATGAAAGAAAAGTTTCCATACTGGTTAAAGGCCCAACAATAGTACAACATGTCTTCCATGGACGACAGTGAGGCCGCCCTCTCTTCTTTAACTGCAACCTCGGCCTGTAGCTGTTTTGCCTTGGCTTCAACAACCTCGGCCTGGAGTTGTGCAGTCTGAGCCTAGAGAGCAGCCGAGGCAATCTTTTCAGCCTGCTCACTTTCCTGGGATGAGGCGAGGGTAAACTTGGCATCATACTCGCTCTTTTGAGCGGTTGCAAAAGTAGCTTTGGCGGCCTGCTCGCCTTCTTGGGCAGCAATCAGGGCAGTCTCGACGGCATTAATTTCAGCCTAGAGCTCATCATTTCTAGCCCTAGCCTGGGCTATGCTGTGATGTTAAGCCAGGGAAGATTGCAAAATAACAAGGCAAGGTAGATATATACTTTGACATGATAAAAAGAAAGATGTCACCAAGGAAGGAGGAGGAATCCTCCTCTGAGTGGCAGAAGACACTGGAGCTGTCGAGCTTGTGCTTTTCCCCATAGCAGGGGACTTTGAAGCATTTCCCGTTGCTGGAGGGGTCTTCTTGGTAAGTCTACACCTCTTCACAACAGGGCCCGAGCCAGTTTTCCCAGCCTGGAAAGTGGTGCGGAGGTCAGGAGCTCCAGTTTGCTCCATCTCTTCGCTTGAATATAACAAAAGGTGGTTAGGTCACAAGTAAATTCAAAAGAATACACACAGAAAATAAATAAAGATCCTACCCTCCGGGCTAGGAGAGGAGTCTATTATCATGACCTCCAACCTTGGGATTACTTGAGGAGAAGGAGAGTCTATGACTAGTATATCTTGGATCCTAGGAGGTTCGGGTTCTGTTTCTACTTCAGGGTTGGACTTATCTACATACTGCTTAAATCTAGGGGTAAAGGTGCCCCGGAGCAGAGAAGGCCATGACCTACGGTTGGTTCCGTACTCCTCAAAGATGGCAGACCTAAAATTTAAGGTATTATCTACAACAATGGTGCCCTTAGGGTAACTATTGTCATGACGCAACACTAAGTGGTCTACACACTGGAGCAGGGTGATATTACGGTCTGGGTCGTGAGGGTGACGATGGACGAGCTGATTGGGGTTAAATCTAACTAACCTAAAATTGGAAACAACCCTATCTAGTTCCCTATAAGGATATGGGTTACCTTGGCCAAAGGGGTTGACTGCTGCCCCTGACGCAACTCGCTCTAAATTGGATTTTCGAACATCCTCGAGAACCCGCCTCTTTCGCAAAAGAGGCACCTCATCCTCGCCTTTGGTGGCCAGCAAGGCCTCTTCTTGAGAGGGAAGGAGCTCGTGGATTACGGGGAGAGTAGCCTGGGTCCTTAAGGCCAACGTCTGGCCTTTGCCAATCAATTTATATGCTAGCATCATGACGTCATTTAGGTTCTGGCAGTAATCCTTCTCACTGGGGGGCAACCCAGATAATTTCTCGTACTGACCCCCAAGGGTCACAGACTTCGCCGTCCTCGCGAATATGGCTGCACAAGAAATAAACTCAGTTAATACAAGTACAAGGGAAATATCTTAGAAAGAATAAAATTTCACGAGCTGAGATAAGAGAATAAAAGACTTACACAGACGGTTGAAGTATCTGTGTTTATAGTTTCGAAACTCGTTCGACATAAAGAACAAGTCTTTATAGTCATTAGGGTGGCTTGGGAGCTTAATGACCGGAGCAGAATTTGGGAATCTGGTGAGGTTGTAGAACCCATCACCTCGACCTCTTTGCTCCGGGCTGGCCTTGAGGTAGAAGAAGTATAAAATATCTACCGAAGTGGGGACCTCCCACTCGTTCTTCAAAAATAGGTATTTTAGCCCCGCCAAAAGCTTATAAGAATTCAGGGGCAACTTAAATGGAGCCAACTTCACGAAATTTAGAAAATCCGTGAAGTATTATTCCAAGGGAAGGAAGGCACCCACCTTCAAGTGTTCGTCACTCCAGGCTGCGAAATCGTCCTGGAGAGGGGAACAGCTCTGTTCCCCTTCAAAGACAGGTCGGGCAATGAGGACTCCGGTCCCGACCTCGATGTTGTGGCTCAGCATAATCTTGTTTACCCTCCCTTGGGTCGTGATCTTGGAGATGATTCTTTCCGCCTCGAAGTAGGTGTTGGGGTCCACACCTACTTCCTTTTCCACCACTGGACCAAAGTTGGGAATGGGAGACTCAGGGGTGACCTCCTTCCTCTTTTTCCTTTGTTGAGAGGACGAGATGGGTGTGTTCTTCTTGGGTGCGTTCTTATTGGGAGCCATTAGATTGCCTAACGAATAGAACGACCTAATTAGTAGGTGACCTAGGCGGATTTAAAGGTTACGACGCAGAAGTACGGAGAGGGAATGTTTTATTTTTTTTTTATACACGAGCTTAGTTGGGCTTAGCTGCGTCGTGTGATGCCATGTGTTACCCTATGCTACGCGCCTCGGTTTCCTTATAGACCCCTGATATTTAGGGATCCGTGTGTCAGAAAATCAGGCCACTACTTTCCTTGGGAGGCGATTTAGTGCAAAACCACCCAAGAAGCGTGACCCCTAAGCAATCTAGTTTGGACCCTAAAAGCTTGTCATCTTCTATATCCCGAATGGGTATTTCCTAAATTCCCCATGAATTACCCAACTTTACCCATAAATTACCCAGTCTTGTGAATGTCGTAGTTCTAAAGAGATTTTAGGGCCTACTCATTTAAATCTAAGTTGAAGCCTATTTGCTAAGAACATTTGGGAAATAACCTAATGTTGACTATGGTGAAGTGTGGATGAGCATGGTGAAGGAAAAAAAAGACCCGTAAAAGAAAAAATTCTTAAAAATCAAAAGAAAGAGTACTGACAATATGTTCTTTGATGAAAAGTGGTAGATTTTGCAGGGGAAAGCTCCTAGAAGACTCCTGAGTAACTGAGTGCAACGAATGGTTTTTGGGCTTTTTCCGAGAAAGAAGAATGATTCGGAGATACAGAAGAGAGAAAATATGGAAAAATTTCAAATGAAAGGTGGTGAAACTTGAAAATTGTTTACCCTATGTATATGTAAACAACATAAATTAACTTGGGCCATCTGATTTGGTTAGTACAAGATCCAAAGGCCATGGTTAAAAAGAAAAAACGGCGGCAAAAAGGTGACAAGACAATTATTATAAGCCTTGAAACTCGAACAGACGCCAATTGTGGTACCCCACGTGTCTAGTACTCAAGTAGTAGGCAGGTATGTTTTAATGCAGCAGAAGTCTAAAATTCCCTATTGTGTAGGTCAGAAGGTGACATCGTGAATCACGAGCAGGGACTTGGGGGGCAAATGTTGTACCCTGATTTCAGCACGAGTCCTTCACTCAGCTCGGGTACAGCTAGCAAATAATATGCGGAGAAATAACCAAAGAAATGATGTCTGTTTATCATCCACATAAGCAATTCCGGTTTCACCTAGGCACGAGTGATGTTAGGCGTCCTGGGTTTAACCCAAGCTACAGACATGAAGGTTGTGAAAGCACGAGCTCATGATATTCAAATTGTTGCCGAAGTACGAGCTCAGAGAGATATCCAGCTCGTGATAATTCGAATATATTGCGTACCCACAAATCCCCAAAGACTCGGGTACTTTTATTATTACCAGCCTGTCATATTTAATGTCCCAGGTATTAGGAGACCATTTATTTTATGATCAAACCATATCCCAGTATAAATGGGAATTGTTTGTATTAAATGTAATAAATATGTAAATCTATGATTGACTCACGCGGTTACCCAAATCTGTCCAAGGAATTTCTCTATAAATACTGATAATATTGGACATGAAAAGGGGACAATTATTCTGTAATAATGAAACTCTGCCAAAATAGGGAGAGAAACAACAATAATATAGACTTGTGGACTAGGTGGATTTTAACCACTGAACCATGTAAAAAGATTTGTGTTCTTCTGAATTCATTTCATATTTCAGTTTATCATTAAGCACTAATTCAACCTTTTATTTCTTTAATACACTATTGGCAAAAAATCGCGTCAACAGTTACCATGTGTGAGTGGTGATATATTTGTGATTCATGATCCGAGACTGTCTTAGGGAGCAGTTTACCTAGAAAGTCACAAGGGATCAAATACTCTGCTCGGGAGGAGCCTAGGGGTATTTTGGGTATATAATATGTGTTTGGAATTTATTGAATAACTAGTAGTGATTTGGTAGTTATTTGGATATGTCAGGACTTAACGGGGATTTATAGGAACACTCGAGGAATTAGCGAGATTTGGTAAATGACTAAATTACCCTCGGTAGTATTTGATGACTTAGATTAACTTAAGGGGGGACCTTTTGGCAAGTGGATATACTCAGTTGGGAGCTCGGACTCTAAAAACACTTAGACAAAACCAAAGGATAGGAAGGAAAAGAATCCAAATTTCTCTCAGCTCTCTCTCCCATTCGGTTTTCTCTCTCTCTCTCTCTCCATAGTGCTTGATTTTGGAATACTTTAGGCCAGAATTCAAGGGTTCAAGTTTTTGTGAAGCTTAAGCTTAGGAATCTAATAATTTAAGCTTGGAGATGGATTTGAAAGCAGCTCAGGGTCGAATTCCTACTCAAGGTTTTCAATGAGGCTCGGATTAGAGGACTGTGCTCGAGATTTCGATGCTCGGGATCACTTTGGATTGTCAGCTCGGGACACCAGGTAAGAGAACTGTTTGTACCCGTAGAGCTATGTGTTGTGTTGTACAATATGTATTATTTATGTTTGTTATGTCATACATGTGGTTATGACTGATCAGCAAGAGCCGGGAGCGGCAAGAGTTGGGAGAGGCAAAAGTCAGGAGCGGCAAGGGGCCAAGATCGGCGTTAAGCATGCTGAATGCTGGCCGCTAGGGTGAGACCCTAAAGGGTGCTATACACACCTGTTCGGCTGGGACTGCGGACTTGGTGCCTAGTAACGCACCCCGATCAGCGAAGGCCACTGTTGTAGTATTGAGCTTCTGTGTTAATATAATGTTGTATTATTATGTTAACGTGCTATCTTATTGTAATGAGTTATTGTATTGTCATGTTATGGTACTGATGTGTTATTGTACAACTGTGCTATTAGGCTGTTATGCCATTGTGCTTTTGAGTTGTTCTACTACTGTGCCGTTGTGCATTCTGATAGGATCTGGTATCTGTTTCTTGCTGTAATTAAGTATGTTTCGTGAAGATATATTGTTATTATTTGTTGTTGTTTGAAGTTCTCTTGCTGGGCCTCGGCTCATGGGTGCTCTGTGGTGCAGGTAAGAGCAAGGAATTGGGTCGAACAACCATGAGTTGGAGGGCGTGGAGCGGTGTGTACATGTTTGGCCTACCTGGCCACCACGACTAGGGTTATTTTAAGGAACACGTGGTAAACGTTCGATTTTGTCGCTTAGGTCAACTATACTGTACCTTTAGATTATAAATGTATTTCTAAACAGTGTTTTGGGATCCCAATGCAATGTTTTTACGAATTTCAATAAAAGACCAAAAGTCTTTGTACTTAATGTTTATTAAATGAGTCTTTATTCTTATCTAAGCACACTTTTTAACCTAAAACCTCGATTAGCGAGCTAATGGCACAATTATAAATCACTTGGTAATGGCTCTATGGAAGTAGGGCGTTACAACTTGGTATTAGAGTGTGCCAAGGTTTATGGTTGGTATTAAATGCAATATTTGTTCAACTGCTTATGTGAGTTGCCTTATCTACTAGAATAGGGAGCACGATGAATATGTATGTGTTTTGTGGGAATGGGGTCTGATGATTTATGCATGAGCGTTACGGTTTTGTATTGTAGTATGTGTATTATATGGCTATTATGTTCATTGGTCTTACTATGGTTTAGTGCTGTATAAGAGTATCAGAGCTGGTAGGCCAGATTTTTGGCTACAGATAGATTTGGAAGTTTTATATCTGAGGCAGTCAATTGGATCAGGTAGTGTGGATGATGGAAATTGAGGCCAGAATTATCCGTCAACCCTGGGGTTGGCGACAAGTGTTTGCTGACATACAAAAAAGATTGTAAAGGCCAGAGGAAGAGATTAAGTGATCGAGACAGTGGGTTTCGTTAGGGAACGCTTTCTTGTGAGGGTTGGCAACAATAGCACCAGTTACGACTTAACCTAATGGTGGAAATAGATGGGAATTACTATATGAAAGACTTCAAAAGTGTTAACCTCCAGTCTCTGAGGGAGGTTTGGACCCTTTTAGAATTGAACAGTGGATGAGCATTGTTAGCCCCGTCTTCAACTATATAGGAGTGAAAGGCAATGATGGAGTGGCTTGTTCCATGTACATGTTGCGGGAGGATGCCCGAACATGGTGGGAAGTTATATCCCAGACTCAGAATATTGACATGGTGGGTTGGAAAGAAACTCAGACAATGGTTCAATGAGAGGCACTACAGTGACGCAGTTTGAGTTGCAAGGACCGATGATTTTATGAACTTGGTTCAGAGTATGACAGTGACAGAGTATGTTAGTGAGCTTTGTAGATCGGCCAAATATGCGTTTGGTTTGGTACCAATGGATGTGACTCGGAAGGAGCAATGCACTCGAGGATTGAACCCTGGGATGGCTAGAGTGTTAGGATCGCTCTAATGTAGGAGACTGCTACCTACGCTTGGGCAGTAGGAAGGGCCTTTATGATAGAGGACGCAGGAGTCGAGACATGAAGTAAGAGTGTCGATGGGTAGAAAGCCCGATCAAAGGTATCTTCATTTGTGGGAGCAGATAGAGGCGGAGGCCCAGTTACCAGGAAAGAAAGACCTCCGATGGTTCTATTACTCCTAGTCCTGACAGAAGAGTTTATAGTGTCCAGGGTGGTCGTTAGGACGAATGTGAGGTTCGGAGGGGTTACATGGTATGCGTTAGGTGTAGGACACATCATGTGGGTGAGTGTTGAGAGATGGCATGTTATTGATGAGGAATTGTAAGGCTCATCATGGAGAGTTGCCCGAAGACAAAGACGGAAGAACTATAGAGTACAGATAACCCTACCCCAGCTTGAGTGACTGTTTCGATATGGTTAGAGCCCGAGGTTGGTCCTCAGAGGCGATTGGTTGGCTTTCTAGTTCTTGTTCTTGTTTATAAATTGAATTTATTGAGTTGGTTTTATGAGATATATGAGGTGATTTTGAATGTGGATTTTTCGATTAAATAAGGGACAACCATGGATTGAAGAATAAAGATGGTGACTTCTGAGGTTAAAAGGAAAGGACCCAGTTGCAGTTGTTGGGTGCCTAGCTATTGAGAAAGATACCACTGAGGTTATACCAGATAGACCACATGAATACCGGATCAACGGATAAGGTTTTAGATGGGTTCATGAGGATTCGATGGGATAATTTCCACATTTAGGGAAAAGAGCATGCAACAGGATTAAGGAAGAGATAGAAGCGGTATCCGAGACATTATGAATTATAGCACTAGCTCAGCGAGAAGAATTAAGGTTCAGTTGAAGAGGTGTTTGACTTGAGCATTGATCAGACAGACCATCTTATCATGGAACATGTCAATACGGTTTGATAAGAAAAAGGGCCAAGTCTACGAGGATGTGTATCGCATGTGGGCGGTCAAGGGAGTGATTGTTAGGGACAGGTATCCATTGCCTAGAATAAAGGTTTCATTACCCGATTGCGAGGATAGGACAATGTTTTCAAGAATTACTCAGTTAAGGATGAAGGCAAGAGGCGCTTCAAGAATTTCCTCTTGCACTAAGTAGGATAAGATGGATTATTGGAAAAGGCTTTTAAACTAACCATTGCTTCAGCAATCTAGGTAAGTTAGTTAAGCAGAGAGTACAAGGATGATGTTGATGAGTCATATTCAGATTGATCAAGGATGTTTCAGACTACTCCTAGCTAGAGGCAGAACACAAATAACACCTTTATTGATAGTACCAAGGTTAAGGAAACAAGGTTACAGGTAAGGTTCCAAGAAGGACAAGTTCTGATTTCTCCAGAAGATGTTCAGGGTCATGTTATGGGAGGTAATGGGATCATATATAATGTAATTAAGATGGAAACCTTAAGGAAATTACTAAAGGAACGCCTTAGGGGCAAAAAGCATAGTGAAACCAGAGGGACACATCTACTACTATATGAGGCATCTTCGAGGACATCCATACTTTGACTAAGGTAACATGAGAACATAAAGTTGATCTAAATGGATGGTTGCTTACCAGATTTTCAGAAGTTGGTATAAAGATTGATTTACATGTCACGGTATTAAAGTTTGTATGTATGGGCTGGTACAGGAGAATGATGCGAGAGCCACCGTCCTTTCTTAAAATGGGTAGTAGAAGTTTTTGGAAGTATAATACATGAAGGAGCATTAGATGAAATAGGTGCAAAATATTCAAGCAAAGTTGTTTCAGGCACAACATTTTCATCAACGGGAATTCTATTAGTATTAGCAATTGGTTCCATGATGCTCAAATTTTTACTAACACTTTCAATTTCAAACAAAGATAAACGTCTTTTTACTAATCGATTTTTAGAGTTATGTTCCCAATGATACAATTTTCACAAACAAAGCAATAGGGATAATCTCAAGCAAACAATTTTCTGATGTGGAAGATCAGTAAAAACTGCAACCACAAAGCATACTTAGAATTTTTTAAAGATTTCGCAACAATATAATTTTTATGATTTACTTGTCCCCAGGCCTATTTGATTCCACTTGCTCGCACACTACTAACAACTCCCCGAGGTTAATTAGTTGAGGCGGATCGAGAATTTTGTTCAAATTTCCTTTAAGCAAAAATTGCTTATGGTGAAGGACAAGATTTAGGTTTTTTTTCAAGTATATTTTCACAATTACACAATAATATGATAAGAGACAGAGAAATAAGGTAAAATTTAAATAAGATTATACAAAATTAGACAAGAGTAGGGAGGCATAGCATGCCATCAACCATAACAAAAATAAGGTAAAAGTTAGGAGGCACAAGTGCCATCAACTAAAACATAAGATAAAGGACTAGGAGGAAAAATTGCCATCAACATGGTTAGAGCCCGAGGTTGGTCCTCTGAGGCGATTGGTTGGCTTTATAGTTCTTGTTCCTGTTTATAAATTGAATTGATTGAGTTTATTTTATGAGATATACGAGGTGATCTTGAATGTGGATTTTCCGGTTAAATAAGGGACAACCATGGATTGAAGAATTAAGATGGTGACTTCTGAGGTTAAAAGGAAAGGACCCGGTTGTAGTTGTTGGGTGCCTAGCTATTGAGAAAGATACCACTAAGGTTATACCAGATAGACTACATGAATGCTGGATTAATGGATAAGGTTTTAGATGGGTTCATGAGGATTAGATGGGATAATTGGCGCATTTAGGGAACAGAGGGTGCAACAGGATTAAGGCAGAGATAGAAGCGATATCAGAGACATTATGAATTATAGCACTAGCTCAGCGGGAAGAATTAAGATTCAGTTGAAGAAGTGTTTGACTTGAGGGTTGATCAGACGGAGCATCTTATCATGGGACATGTCAATACGGTTTGACAAGAAAAAGGGCCAAGTCTACGAGGATGTGTATCGCATGTGGGCGATCAAGGGAGTGATTGTTAGGGATAGGTATCCGTTGCCTAGAATAAAGGTTTCATTACCCGATTGCGAGGATAAGACAATGCTTTCAAGAATTACCCAGTTAAGGATCAAGGCAAGAGGCATTTCAAGAATTTCCTCTTGCATTAAGTAGGATATGATGGATTATTGGTAAAGGCTTTTAAACTAACAAATGCTTCAGCGATCTAGGTAAGTTAGTTAAGCAAAGAGTACAAGGATGATGTTGATGAGTCATATTCAAATTGATCAAGGATGTTTGAGAGTACTCCCAGCTAGAGGCAGAACACGAATAACACCTTTATTGATAGTACCAAGGTTAAGGAAACAAGGTTACAAGTAAGGTTCCAAGAGGGACAAGTTTTGATTTCTCCAGAAGATGTTCATGGTCATGTTATGGGAGGTAATGGGATCATATATAATGTAATTAAGATGGAAACCTTAAGGAAATTACTAAAGGAACGCCTTAGGGGCAAAAAGCATAGTGAAACCAGAGGGACACATCTACAACTATATGAGGCATCTTCGAGGACATCCATACTTTGACTAAGGTAACATGAGAACATAAAGTTGATCTAAATGGATGGTTGCTTACCAGATTTTCAGAAGTTGGTATAAAGATTGATTTACATGTCACGGTATTAAAGTTTGTATGTATGGGCTGGTACAGGAGAATGATGCGAGAGCCACCGTCCTTTCTTAAAATGTGGAGTTCTTGTGTAGTATGTTATGAGTTAAGGTGCGTCGTGTGTAACTGAAAGAGTGATTGTTTGCACCTCACAGTGGATGGCAAGTCGATAGTCATGCTGGTTAACCATGGTTAGAATTAAGTAATGATTGAGTTTGATTTGGAACTTGCGGTTGATAGTGAGAAAATATATTCCTATGAATGAACAATGAAACACAGGAAGAGGGTCTTGTAGGAAAGGTTAAGAATCCTACTGCTTTGGAATAGATGAGTTAAACTATGCATATCAAATGAGTAATCTGAAGGATACTAGCATTGAGGGGAAGATACGGGGTGAACCTTAAGTCACCCCTTACGGTTATTACATCCATGAAGTTGAATGGATGCTGAAACTACACTTTGTATATCGAGAGGCGCACGACCTAATCATTTAGGAAATAAGAGGTAATAATTAGAGGTTAGAAGGGCTATTATGATTCTAGTATATCCTGGAGTTGGTATAAAGGGATATGATTATGAACCCCAGGGGTGGACCACCTTGGGTTATAGATGAGGTAAGTAAATACGAAAGTTATGATTTGACCTATTTGGTTGGCACACCATGGTTGGTGTGAGTGAAGTATGAAAAGAGAGAATGGGTACAAGAGGAGGTCGTACGTCTCCATTGGACACCAAGGGTTATTGTGTCAGATTGGAACCCATGGACTTCAGGTTCGTGAAAAAAAAAAGGGTCGTAGAGTGATTCCAAGTAGAATATTGTGAGACAGGGAACGAGAAGTGCTTATTCCAGAGACGAACCCATGGACAAGAAGTACCCTAGCTCAGAAATAGCTTAGAGGATCAGCGAAATTATTAAGAAATGCTAAGGACAGGAGTGTCTGCATTATTACAAGGACATGCGAATTCGCCTGATTGGGTGAGGAGACCCTGGGAATTTAGTGAGTTTACTGTGTAAGGAAAAGCCAATGGAATTATGGATAAAAGAAAGAAGGTCTTACAGATTAAGACTATTGTTCTTGTGAGAATGTTGTAAGTAGTGATGATGGACCCAAAACGGGATGTTTTAAAAATTTATAACTCGCAAGTGCACGAATCGTATATGAAGTATAGTGTTCGTGTAAGCATGAGATCGAACCCAAATGAGTTGTCTAAAATAAAAAAGAAAACTATTTTAAACCAAAATTAATAGATTCTAACCTAGCTCCAAAGATTGATGAGATTTAATGTCATGAACATAAAATAAAAGATTTAAAATAAAGTTATTTAAGAGAATGAAAATAAACCAATAATGATTTGAAAATAAGTGTTAAAAGGAAAGATTATTAAGATGCTAGAATCCACAAAATGTAAGTTTAATAATACATATTAGTATATTGATTCCCAAGTTTTAGTGATAATTAAAATAAGTCAAACTATCATTTTCCAAATATATTTATAATTTTAAGCACAAATTATTTCTAAAAAGATAGGATTTTTCTTAACTTTTCAAAAAAGTATAATTTCAAAGTATTTAATGTGAATCCACCTAATGAAACAAAAAAAAATCAAATAATATTATTTATAAGGCAAAACATAATATTTTTGTTCTAAGCATTGGATGTGTACAATTTAATGACACATCTTACACAAAGAATATTATGTTTTGCAAAATGAAGAACAAAGTGCAATATTATCTAACAATCGAAAATATGAGATATTAAAGATGAAAGACATATATGAAGAAGGAAAATCCATAAACTTTGTTGCATTACAAGGGAAATCAACAGACAACATAAATATTATCTAGTTACAAGTTGCTTCATCATGATCTTAATAATCTTATGGAAAAGATTAGAAGCACATAATTATAATAGAAATTACAAAATAAATAAAATACAAACTTGAAAATGCTCTTGAAAAACACAAAAATGGAAGAGAGAATGGTAGAGAGAAACTGGTAGAATGAAGATGGTAACAAAAAATTTAGCTCCCTAAAATGGTCTTGAAATTCCGTATTTATAGCAAAAATTAGAGCATTAAAATAATCAACTTAAAATAATTAAATTGGTTAAATTAATTAAACAAAGTAGACATGGCATGTGAAGGTAAATTATAGGGTATAATGATGATTTTTGTGGTGAAATGTGTGTAAAAATTGGGTAAAAATTTACATTTTAAGGACAAATGGACAAAATGGGCTGAAGAGGAGAGTGCTGGTGGCTGGGCCAGGTGGTTCAGTCTGCTGGGAGGCATTGGGCTAGATGACTGCCTAGGGCCTAGGAAAATGGGAGCAGCTAGACGTGATGGGCTGGCTGATGGAGGGCTTCGGCTGGGGTTGGACTGGGCCTGGGGAGGCAGGCGGCATGGAGGAAGCTTGGGGTGTGTGGGCTCGGCTTTGGGCTGCTTGCAGCTGAGGAAGGAAATGGGCCTAGGCCAAGGAGAAGCAGGCAAACGAGCTGGGCAGGTGACTTCGGCTGGGCAGGAGCTGGGCCCGTGTGGCTGAAGGGAATCTGGTACTTGGGTCTTAGTTTTCAAAATTACCACACATTTTTTCCTTCTTTTTCTTGGCTTTCAAGAGCTAAATACAACATAATTCCTACAAAAATAAATATAAATTAAGTCATGATAAAATATTTTCAATTATAAAATTAATCATATTAATTCTTTGAAAATATAACTTAATTTAATTAAACAATTAATCTCAAAAGTGCATCTTTCTACTTCTAACTTGACAATATTGATTACAAATAATTAAACTACAACATATTATAATAAAATATCTATAAAAACATATAAAAATAAAAAATTACTTAAAAACTTAATAAGTTACTTAAAACTCAAAGACTTAGCAACAATTATCATAAAAATGTGGTAAAATAACTTTATTTTGTAGATTTATCAAGTCACCAAGTAAAAGACTTGAATCTGGGATTATAGTCAGGTTTGCGGGATTAGTGTTCCGAGGTATGTGAATAAATTTCGAGGACGAAATTCTGATAAGGAGGGAATAGTTGTAGCGTCCCAAATTTGCTATTAAGGCTTAGGGCCTTAATTAGCGTGCCTGGAGGGCAATAATTGATTTATTATGTTAATATGTAAATTTGATGAGTATGTGATTAGAAATGCATGTGTTAGGTGAAATAAATATGCATGTGGGCCCCATTTGGTTGTTAGGGGCATATTTGTAATTTTAGCCCGTTGAGGGCATAAATACAATATTTGTATATTTTGTGATTGTTACCATGTGTGAATGGTGATATATTTGTGATGCACGATCCGAGACAGTCCTAGGGAGCAGTTTACCTAGATAATCACAATGGGGTCAAATACCCGGCTCAGGAGGAGCCTAGGGGTATTTTGGGTATATAATATGCGTTTGGAATTTATTGAGTAATGGGTAGTGATTTGGTAGTTATTTGGATATGTCGGAACTTAACAAGGATTTATAGGAACACTCGGAGAATTAGTAAGATTTGGTAAATGATTACCCTTAGTGGTATTTGAGGAATTAGATTAACTTAAGGGGGGCAATCTTGACCTTTTGGCAAGTGGATATACTCAGTTGGGAGCTGGAACTCTAAAAAAACTTAGCCAAAAATAGAGGATAGGAAGGGAAAGAATCAAAATTTCTCTCAGCTCTCTCTCCCATTCAGTTTTCTCTCTCTCTCTCTCTCTCTCTCTCTCTCTCTCTCCATAGTGCTTGATTTTGGAAGACTTTAGACCAGAATTCAAGGGTTCAAGGTTTTGTGAAGCTTAAGCTTAGGAATCTGATAATTTAAGCTTGGGGCTGGATTTGAAAGTAGCTCAGGGTCGAATTCCTACTCAAGGTTTTCAACGAGGCTTGGATTAGAGGACTGTGCTCAGGATTTCAGTGCTCGGGATCGCTTTGGATTGTAGAGAACTGTTTGTATCCGTAGAACCATGTGGTGTGTTGTATTGTATGTATTATTTATGTTTGTTATGTCATACATGTGGTTATGATTGATCGGAAAGAGCCCGGAGCAGCAAAAGCTGGGAGAGGCAAGAGCCGTGGGTGGCAAGAGCCGGGAGCAGCAAGAGCCGGGAGCGGCAAAAGCTGGAAGCAGCAAAAGCCGGGAGAGGCAAGGGGCTGGGATCGGCGTTAAGCATGCTGAATGCTAGCCGCCAAGGCAAGACCCTCAAGGGTGCTGTAAACACCCGTTCGGTTGGGACCACAGACCTGGTGCCTAGTAACGCACCTCGATCAGCGAAGGCCATTGTTGTAGTATTGAGCTGTTATGTTAATATAATGTTGTATTATTATGTTAACGTGCTATGTTATTGTATCGAGTTATTTTATTGCTATGTTATGGTACTGATTTGTTATTGTAGAGTTGTGTTATTAGGCTGTTATGCCATTGTGATTTTGAGCTGTTCTACTACTATGTCATTGTGCATTCTAATTGGATTTTGTATCTATTAGTTGCTGTAATTAAGTATGTTTCGTGAAGATATATTGTTATTATTTGTTGTTGCTTGAAGTTCTCTTGTTGGGCCTCGGCTCACGGGTGCTCTGTGGTGCAGGTAAGAGCAAGGAGTTGGGTTGAACAACCATGAGTTGGAGGGCGTGGAGCAGTGTGTACATGTTTGGCCTACTTGGCCACCACGAATAGGGTTATTTTAAGGAACACGTGGTAAACATTCAGTTTTGTCGCTTAGGTCAACTATACTGTACCTTTAGATTGTAAATGTATTTCAAAACAGTGTTTTGGGTTCCCAATGTAATATTTTTACGAATTTCAATAAAAGACCGAAACCCTTTGTACTTAATGTTTATTAAATGAGTATTTATTCTTATCCTAACACTTTTTTTAACCTAAAACCTCTATTAGCGAGCTAATGGCACAATTTTAAATCACTTAGTAACCGCTCTAAGGAAGTAGGGCGTTACAAGATGCACTTATCTGTCGCCTTCAAAACGAAGCGACTTAAGGCCACGATCCTCCTAGTGAGGCTCTGGATGTTCTTATGACTTTGGGGATATGCCTCTATTCCACGAGCTTTAATCTTCTCAGGATTGGCCTCTATTCCATGAGCACTGACGATGAAACCCAGGAATTTTCCAAAGGCGACACCAAAGGTGCACTTTTGGGGGTTCAATTTCATTCCAAACATGCAAAGAACTGAGAACACCTCTGCGAGGTCCCTCATGTGATCAAGGGCCATTCTTGACTTTACCAGCATGTCTTCTACATGCACCTCCATGTTCCATCCCAACTGTTCTTTGAACATATGATTCACGAGCCATTGGTTGGTGGCCCCAACGTTCTTCACTTTGAAGGGCATCACCTTGTAGCAGTAGACTCCTTTGTTTGTTTGTAAGGTGGTATGCTCTTGATCCGCGACATGCATGGAAATTTGGCTGTATCCTAAGTATGCATCCATGAAAGACAAGAGTTCATACCTGGAGGTGGCGTCGACCATCTGATTGATCTTCGATAGCGGAAAACCATCCTTAGGTCAGGCCTTGTTAAGGTTTTAAAAATCTATGCAGGTCCTCCAGGTGTCGTTTGGCTTAGGCACAAGGACCAGATTGGATACTTACATGGGGTATTGTGCGCTCTAGATGAAACTGTTCGCAAGTAGCTTGTCCACCTCTGCCATAAGGGCTTATGCTATAGTCTAATCAAATGTCCTTTGGTTCTACTAGATTGGAGCAACGTTGGGATCAACATTCAAGGCATGGAAAATAATATGTGGGTCAATGCCTATCATGTCAGAGTGAGACCAGGCGAAGACATCCTCGTTTTCCCAGAGGAAGGATAAGAGTGAGTTTCAGACTTTTTCCTCTAGATTTTTCCCTATATTGGTTCTCCTATCAGGAGTGGCCACATCGAGAGCTAACTCCTCGAATTCCTCCATCGGTTTGACCACCCTCTCTTCCTGAACCCGCAGGTCCAACTCATTGGCCTCCTCAACCAACTCCTCCTACACTTTTACGTCCTCCGGAAGATACTGTCCTCGGACCACATTCTTGACTACCATATTATTGGTTGTCTAAGGGAAACATTGCAACATTGCCTCACCTCATTTTGGTTGCCTCGGAACGTACCGATTCCCGAGTTCGTGGGAAATTTCATGCACATATGCTGAATGGAGGTGACGGCACCGAACTCCACTAAGGTCGAACGCCCTAAAATGGCGTTATACATAGAGGGACAATCAACCACCATGAAGGTGCAATATTTCAAGGCATGGTGAGGCTCTTCCCCCAGTTTCACAGGTAGCTTGATTTGGCCCACTGGTGTATCGACCCAAAATCACTAATATGGCGTTGATTAGTGTGCCGGGAGGGCATAATTGGTTTATGTGTGAATTTATTAATTTAAACGCATGATTATATGATAAGAATGCTAGTATGGCTATATGAATGTAAATGTGATTATATGTTATATTTGTGAGAACCACATTATTATGTGGGTAAATCTGCAGCAGGCGACTTGAGGCGATCCTAGGGAGCTAGTTAGCGGGAAAGTCACAACGGGGCTTAATACTTTACATAGGGAAAGTCAAGGGGTGTTTATGGTATTAGGTGATTATTTGGGCTATCGGGTTATGGAAATAAATAATTGGAGATATATTTGAGGTTAGGAAGCCTAGGCGGGAATATTGGGGAATTTTACCATTTTGCCCTCGGGGACGTTTTCGGTACCCCGAGCCTCAGGAATGACTTAATTAACTAAGGTTAGACTAAGTAAATAGAAGACAGTAGAACAAAAACCAAAACCGACCATTTTTGTTTCTCTCTCCCTTCTCTTCTCTCTCTCAAGAAAAAACTACTGAAACCTAAGGGAATTCAGCTGAAAATTCAATGGTGTGGGCTGGAATGTTGAATGTTTAGTCCAATGTTCAGCTAAGGAAACTCAACCAGGATTAAGGTAAGGGCTGAGTTACACTCTTGATCATTAGAATTCTGAGTTTTGGCTGAGTATTAAAAGTGTTTATGGTTTTGATGTTTAAGGACTAAATATAAGCTGAGAAGCTTGGGTTTTAGCTCAGAAATTTGTTAAGGAAATGGTTCATCAAAGATGGTAAGCTTCAATTCGTAATTTAGGGTTTAAAATATGAGTTTGCATGACTGGTTTTAGAGTTCTTGAGCAACTAGGTTTTAGAAATCAAAATGGGATCTTAATGAGTTTTTAAGCTAGGTTTTTGTTGGATTGAGTTGCTAGAATCATGTTACGAGTCCTATGATCAATGGGTTTTGGAATTAGGGTGCTTTGGGGTGGTTTCTAGCAAGGTTAGGATGCTAGAAATGGTGGTTTTTCTGGGCACGAAGGGTTGGGCCGCGACTCTGTTCTAGAGTGCCACGACCCTGCGAAGCAAATAAGAGCCAAGGAGGCTCTGCAGTGGGGAACCACCGCGGCGCCACAGGGCAGGGCCACGACGCGTGTTTGTCTTCAGAGAGGCCTAGCCTCTATTTCAGGGTCGGGCTGTGGCTGGGTTTCAAGGGCCGTAACCCTCAAGGGTATTTTTGATCTTTTGGAGGTTTTAAGCGCGAGAACCTAACCTAGGGTGCTCGGGATCGATTCCACCACTGTGTTTGGTGGAATTCGATGTCCCAGAAGCTAGAACTCCATCCGGAAATATTAACGCGATTATTAATGGTACTCCCTATCATGGTTGTGACTAGGTATTAAGCTAGGGCTCGGGAAGTGGATCGTGCTCGAGAGATGTCGCTTGTAATCAGTAAACTTGAGAATTAAAGGTAAGAAAACTGCACCCGGTTGAGGATTTATAATGGGACTAAGGGTTCCCTACTTTTGTATGCTTTGTAAAGCATGGTATTATGCCATGTGAATAGTAAACCAACGGCCTAAGAGTGCCTAAGTTTACACTAGAGCATAGGGCGCGACTCGGCCACTAGTAGCTAAGGACAACTTATTATGCACTGAGCTCAGTTTAAGCGGGCCGGAGTCAGTGGGGTAAACAGAGGGTGCGACCTATGATGTCGACCCTGATTATTATGTGATTTTTTTTGTTATTATTGATTGGTGGATTGTTATGTTGTATAGCTGGGTGATGATTAGCTGACTCTTTGGTTGATTCTTCATGCTTTGTGATTATTGTGGTATGTTAAGTGTATGAACATGCTTAAAGGGTTATCCAAACGTTATCATTTCTTGTTATATTATATGATATGTTTTCTTGCTGGGCCTTGGGTCACGGGTGCTTCGTGGTGCAGGTAAAGGCAAGGACAAGCTTGAACAACCCTGATTTGGAGAGCTCTGAGAGCACAATGTACATGGTCAGCTGCTCAGTCGCCACGGTTGAGGGGAGACAGGGACAGGAAAACCATAAACTTCTATTTTGCCTTTAGAAAGGCTAGTGGTTGTCTGTACACTGGAAATTTTGTAACCAGACTTTTAAACGCTATTTCTTTTGGGATCCCATGTGTAAAGATGTTTAATTATATGGAAAGTATCTTTTGAGACCAAAACTTGTTAACCCTAGCACATTAATGACTTTAGAAATCACGTTTTAAACCTAATGGCTTTATTAGCAAGTCTTGCACCTTTACAAATACACAGTGTAGCGGTCTTGGCTATCCAGGGCGTTACAACTTGGTATCAGAGCATCCTAGGTTTAAGGGTTCCTGAAGACCGGCTGGACATGTACATTCGCTGCTAAAGACAAGCTCGATTCAGGGTTTTGTAATGTGTATATGTGCATGTATGCTTGTATGTTTGGAATGAATTATGAATGTTGTTATTTATTGGATTAATAGGAATCATGAGATACTGATAGAGCCTTGCCCTTGACTGCTGTATGAAAATATTAAGGCATGCTTATTAGCATCGCTATGCATATAAATGAATATTTGGATGATTAACTGCATATTGTGTATGGGTGAATGCTTTTATCATAGCTGTTGTGTGGTAATGTTGGGGCATGCTTATTAGCAGCCGGTGCATGTGGATAAATGCTTATATTTTGACTGTTTGTGATTGGTTATGTTCCTTTGGTGGACTTTGGAGAAGCTTTTACCCTGTCATCATGGTTTAATAGCCGAGTCGTTAATTGCATATTGACTTGGGTAGCTATGCGTCCAAGAAAATCTACATGACTAGCCGGCACTAGGTCTGGGACCGTGGGTGATGACCAGGGCCAGATTCCCCTGCCAGTCCCTGAGAACTGGCAGCAACTTATGGTAGATATGCGAGTGCGATTACAGAGTCAAGATGAACAGATTCATTTGTTGCGATAGCAGGCTCCATCAGGGACTGCTGCCACTATTGTACCACCTGCAGTGGTACCAGTTGTACAGTCAGGGGAGGTTGGGAACAGGTTGGAGCCGTTATATGAGTGGTTCAGGAAGCAGCAGCCCCCAATCATTGAGGAAGGACCTGATCCATTGAAGGCCGAGCAATGGTAGACTATGATTACTACTATCCTGGATTTCATGAGGATAGAGGGACATGACAGAGTGGCCTGTGCCACATATATGTTGAAAGAGGATGTCCGCATCTGGTGGGAAGTGGCCTCTCAGACCAGGGATGTCACTGCATTGAGTTGGGAAGGATTTAAATATTTGTTCAGTCAGAAGTACTATAATGTTGCCATTAGGGCAGCAAAGATTAATGAGTTCGTAGGATTAGTTCAGGACAGCATGACAGTTACAGAATATGCCCTGAAGTTTGACAGACTCGCGAAGTTCACACCAAACCTTGTGACTACAAATGCAGCCGAGCAAGACAGGTTCATTAGGGGGCTTAATGCTATTATATCTCAGGATGTTAGGATTACAACGGTACCTGGAGGAACAACTTATGCCCAGGCCGTTGAGAAGGCTTTTACCGCTGAGGAAGCGGAGAACAAAATTTGGAAGGAAAGTGCAGTGAGGCGTGAGGGTCGCAGGGTGGTCCCTCCTTATTCTGGGTCAGGTAGGGGCGGAGGCCCTAGTGATTTCAAGAGAAAGACCCCTGACACTTCGACCGCTGCTGGTCCTGATAGGAGGGGTCGGGGTGGTCAAGGCAACCATCAGAGCAGCGGTGAACCATGGAGGAGTTATCCAGAGTGCCCAAGGTGTAGAAGACGCCATCAGGGCGAATGTCGGGCCAAGACTTGTTATGTGTGTGGCACGGTGGGGCACCTCAAGAAGGATTGCCCCAACAGTGAAGAAAGGGGAAGCAGGAAAGGTGGACAGCTTGACTCCAGCTCGAGTGTTCACCTTGACGTAGGCAAAGGCCGAGGCTAGTCCCTCGGTAGTGACAGGTTAGCTTTCTAGCGCTGGCTCTCCTTTTTCTATATTGATTGATTCTGGTGCTACACATTCCTTTGTTTCTAGTAAAGTGATTGATAGACTGTGTAGACCTTGTGAGTATCGGACTGCGGGGTTTGGGACTTTATTGCCTACTGGGGAACTGGTAGTTTTTAGGAGGTGGATTAGGGCACTGCCAGTGATGGTTGATAGTAGGGAGCTTTCTATTGACTTGATTGAGCTAGATATGGAGGACTTCGACATGATCTTAGGGATGGATTGGTTGGTCAAATATGGGGCTACTATTGACTGCAGGAAGAAGAGGGTGACTTTTGAGCATGAGGGCGAAGATCTTTTTGTCTTTGTAGGTGCGGTGTGTGGACCCCGCGTACCCATGACATCTGCATTGAGAGCCAGAGACTTGTTACAGGGTGAATGTATAGGTTTTCTGGCTAGTGTTGTGGACACTACCAAGATGTTGCCAGCAGGGCCGAGTGAGACCAGGGTGGGTTGTGAGTTTTTAGATGTATTTCTTGAGGAGCTACCAGGGTTGCCGCCACGCAGGGAGATTTAGTTTGTTATTGAGTTAGCATCGGGGACAGAGCCAGTATCAAGGGCACCATATAGGATGGCACCAGCAGAGTTGAAGGAACTGAAGATACAGCTGCAAGAACTTCTGGATTTGGGATTCATCAGACCTAGTTACTCTCCATGGGGTGGTCTAGTTTTGTTTATTAAGAAGAAGGACGGGACATTGAGGATGTGTATAGGTTACAGGGAATTGAACAAGTTGACTATTAAGAATAAGTATCCTCTACCAAGGATTGATGACTTGTTCGATCAACTGCAGAGGAAGACAGTGTTCTCAAAGATTGATCTTCGATCTGGTTATCACCAGCTGAGGATCAAGGATGAGGACATACTGAAGACTGCCTTCCGAACGCGGTATGGGCACTACGAGTTCTTGGTCATGTCTTTTGGTTTGACTAACGCCCCAACAACTTTTATGGATCTAATGAACAGGGTGTTCAAGGACTTCTTGGATCAGTTTGTCATTGTCTTCATCGACGACATCTTGGTGTAGTCTAGTTCAGGGGTAGAGCACGAGCGACATCTTCGGCAGGTTTTACCGAGATTAAGGGAGCACCAGTTTTATGCTAAATTTAAGAAATGTGAGTTTTGGTTTCCAGAGGTGACTTTTCTTGGATATATAGTTGGTGCAGAGGGGATTAAGGTGGATCCGTCCAAGGTGGAAGCAGTGAGAGATTGGCCGAGGCCAAGGAACGCCTCAGAGGTATGGAGTTTTCTTGGGTTGGCAGGCTATTACAGGCGGTTTGTAGAGGTATTTTCAAAGATTTCTTCACCAATGACAGAGTTGACAAGAAAGAACTAGAAGTTCATTTGGTTAGAGAAGTGTGAGGACAGTTTCCAAGAGTTGAAGCGACGGCTTATTACTGCACCTGTACTGAGTCTTCCTTCGGATGAAGGAAAGTTTGTAGTATACTATGATGCATCGATGATGGGTTTAGGCTGTGTGTTGATGCAAAATGAGAAAGTTATAGCTTATGCATCGTGATAGCTGAAGGAGTATGAGCAGCGGTAACCTACCCATGACTTGGAACTGGCGGCAGTGGTATTCGCACTGAAGGTTTGGCGGCATTATCTGTATGGGGAGAAGTGCGAGATATACACTGACCATAAGAGTTTGAAGTATTTCTTCACCTAGAAGGATCTGAACATGAGGCAAAGGCGTTGGTTAGAGTTGGTTAAGGACTATGATTGTGATATTCTTTACCACCCAGGAAAAGCCAATGTTGTAGCAGATGCATTGAGCCAGAGGGGCTCGGGGCAGCTATTCAGTTCTGTTCAGATCTCGAGAGAATTGGCTGATGAGATGGCCAAGGCAAAGATAGAGCTGGTGGTGGGCCGGTTGGCCAATATTACCTTGCAGTCGACCTTGCTAGAGCGGATCAAGGAGGGGCAGTTGGTAGATGCACAACTTCAGTAAGTTAGGTAGAATGTCTTAGCAAGGATAGCTAAGGATTATTCTGTTTCTGAGGTTGGTATGCTTCGATTTCAAGGGTGGATTTGTGTTTTGGCAGATAAGGGGATCAGACGAGAGATACTAGATGAGTCTCACACTATGCCATACTCGCTTCATCCGGGTACCACAAAAATGTATCAGGATCTACGGACATTATATTGGTGGCCTTGGATGAAGAAGGATATGGTAGAGTATGTGGCCAGATGTTTGACATGTCAGCAGGTGAAGGCTGAGCATTAGTGGCCAACAGGGTTACTTCAGCCTTTGGGTATCCTTGAGTGGAAGTGGGAAGACATTACGATGGATTTTGTGGGAAGTCTACCCAGGACAGTGGGACTTTGTGACTCGGTGTGGGTAATAGTGGACAGATACACCAAGTCTGCTCATTTTCTGCCAAGGAAGTCAACTTATACAGTGGAACAGTATGCTGAGTTGTATGTGAGGGAGATAGTTCGTCTCCATGGGGCTCCCAAGTCTATTGTATCTGATTGAGACCCTATCTTTACCTCTAAGTTTTAGGGAGCTCTGCAAAGAACCATGGGGACTCAGCTGAAACTTAGTACAACTTTTCATTCTCAGACAGATGGACAGTCTGAGAGGACGATTCAGGTGTTGGAGGACATGCTTAGGGCGTGTGTGATTGATTTCGAGGGATCTTGGAGTAAGTATCTTCCGTTGATCGAATTCTCGTATAACAATAGTTATCAATCCATGATTGGAGTGGCTCCTTATGAGATGTTATACAGAAGGAAGTGTAGGTCACCCATTCACTGGGATGAGATGGGTGAGAGGAAATATTTGGGGCCAGATATGGTTCAGAAGACAAATGAGGCCATTGAGAAGATTCGAGCCAAAATGCTCGCTTCGCAGAGTAGGCAGAAAAGCTACGCTGATCCTAGGCATATAGACGTGGAGTTTCAGGTTGGGGACCACGTGTTTCTACGAGTTTCACCACTGCGAGGGGTGAAGAGGTTTGGAGTAAAGGGCAAGTTGAGCCCTTGGTTTGTTGGACCTTTTGAGACTTTAGAAAGGATTGGACAGGTGGCTTACAGGTTGGCCTTGCCGCCTTCGTTGTCGGGAGTTCATGATGTTTTCCATGTCTCTATGTTGCGAAAGTATGTCTCAAATCCGAAACATGTATTGAAGTATGAGGATTTAGAGTTACAGACAGATTTTTCCTACGAGGAGCGACCAGTTCAGATTTTGGACCGGAAGGATAAAGTTCTATGGAACAAGACGATTCTGTTAGTTAAAGTGTTGTGGAGAAATAACAAGGTCGAGGAAGCAACCTGGGAGCTACAGACGGTGATGCAGGATTAGTATCCCGAGCTATTCAGGTAAATTTCGAGGATGAAATTTCGAGGATGAAATTCTCAGTAGGAGGGGATAGTTGTAACGACCCAAAATCACTAATATGGCTTAAGGGCCTTGATTAGTGTGTCGAGAGGGCATAATTGGTTTATGTGTGAATTTATTAATTTAAACGCATGATTATATGATAAGCATGCTAGTATGGCTATATGAATGTAAATGTGATTATATGTTATATTTGTGAGAACCACAATATTATGTGGGTAGATCTGCAGCAGGCGACTCGAGGCGGTCCTAGGGAGCTAGTTAGCGGGAAAGTCACAACGGGGCTTAATACTTGACATAGGGAAAGTCAAGGGGTGTTTCGGGTATTAGGTGATTATTTGGGCTATCGGGTTATGGAAATAAATAATTGGAGATATATTTGAGGTTAGGAAGCCTAGGCGGGAATATTGGGGAATTTTACCATTTTGCCCTCGGGGACGTTTTCGGTACCCCAAGCCTCAGGATTGACTTAATTAACTAAGGTTAGACTAAGTAAATAGAAGATAGTAGAACAAAAACCCAAACCGACCCTTTTTGTTTCTCTCTCCCTTCTCTTCTCTCTCTCAAGAAAAAACTACTGAAACCTAAGGGAATTCAGTTGGGAATTCATTTGTTTGGGCTGGAATCTTGAAGGTTTAGTCCAGTGTTCAGCTAAGGAAACTGAACCAAGATTAAGGTAAGGGCTAAATTACACTCTTGATCATTAGAATTCTGAGTTTTGGCTGAGTATTAAAAGTGTTTATGGTTTTGATGTTTAAGGACTGAATTGAAGCTGAGAAGCTTGGGTTTTAGCTCAGAAATTTGTTAAGGAAATGGTTCATCAAAGAAGGTAAGCTTCAATTCGTAATTTAGAGTTTGAAATCTGAGTTTGCATGACTTGTTTAGAGTTCTTGAGCAACTGGGTTTCAGAAATAAAAATGGGATCTTAATGAGTTTTTAAGCTAGGTTTTAGTTGGATTGAGTTGCTAGAATCATGTGATGACTTGGTCTATCATTCGTGGCATCTGGGCTTGAAAATGATCTAAGGCCAACACCTCATCGTCATGGTTTAAGGACAGCACGTACCTATTCTGTGAGCCCTTGGAAGTGCCCCTAAGTGGGGTCCTCTCAAGATAAGCCCTACTCTTCCGTTCATCGAAGGTGCCCTATTTGCTATTGGTTGTGGCAGAGCTATGGGTATCAGGTTCGGAGATAGTGGAGCAGCGGGTTGTGCAGGCATTACCGCTTTTGGGGTCGAAGCTTGGCGAGGCCCGCTTCGAGCTTATTGGTGGAGGTGTCCCAACTTTATGAGGTTCTCAATCTCATCTTTGGGTTGGCAGCACTCATTGGTTTGGTACCCTGTCCCTCCGAATGGGTTGTGGCTTTTGATAATGGACATGATATTCCATGGCCACAAAAATGTTCTCACGGGAGTCCACTAAGTTAGTGTACTCGGAGTACTGCGAGACATACTTCTAACTAGGGGTAGTTCCCTATTCAGCCTATGCAGTCCCATTTCCCTTGGGCTTTCTGCCCTTAACTTTGCCCCAAGTCTACTACTGCTGGGGGACCGACTAAGTGCGGCAGATTGGCATGGAACAACAACTCCAGCACTGAATGCAGGCTGAAAAGCACTTTACCCAGTGGGCGCCGCTTCGTATCCCGTCGGAGCTGCATTAAAACCTACGGGTGGCATGGCACTAAAGCCAGCTGGCGGGACACTCAGACTGGACTAGACTCCCCTAAAACTCGGTTGGACAAGAGCGTAAGGTGGATACTGGGTCCCCGAAATGACGAGGCTAGGCGCTGTTAGATCAAGAAAGGCGACGGGTCCCCCAAACGCTCCAATTTGGGCATCCTCCTAACTGATATATTCTTGTGCTTGACGGATGAATTCGTCGAGTTGTCGATACCCTCTGTGCTAGAGGTCATCCCACAATGGGGACCTCGCACGGATGTCGGCCTACAAAGTCATCAATTGTTGGCCATTGTCAACCCTCTTGATCCTCTCAACTTCCTCCTTGAAGCATTTAATATATGCTTTGAGGGTCTTGAAGGGTCCTTGAATTATATTGGCCAAAGCATTGACCTCGAAGCTCACCTTCCAAGCTGCTATGAACTACCTCTAGAAGGAGGACGATAGTTGGTGCCATGATTGAATGGATCTTGCCTTGTATTTCTTGAACCATTCGTCTGCTGGCCTCATTAAAGTTATCAGGAACACATGACACTTGGCGTCCTCAGAGACGCGATGCACCGACATCAACCTATTGAACTTTGAGAGGAGGTTAGTGAGATCTGTGCCACCATCATAAGACGTGAGGGGAGGCATCTTGAAGCCCTGCGGTAAAGGGGCTTCCACTATGTGAGGAGTGCATGACTCCCCATCTTCATCATTCGAGTCGGAGTCATGGCCCTGTCGTCGAGCCATTCTGAGCGTGATCCTCTTCAAGCTCTCTAACTCTACGGTGAGTGGGTTGCAGTGTTGGTTGGCACTTTGTGATGGGTTATCTCTTCTCTGGACGTTGAGATTGTCCCTGAGGTTCGATGGACCTTTCTTTGCGGGTTCACGCTCGTGGGTCTTATTGCTCTAATAAACATTAGGTTCATCCCGTAGGTCAGTCTGACCTTGGAACACACCATTTTCCTTGGGACAAGCCACCTCTGTTTCCCCGTCTGACTAAACATTCTAATTGTTAACCAAGATATTGATGTCACGCTCTCTGCCAACAGGGAAGTTTCGCATGCTGGCCCATCAGCCATTGTTCCTATGGTGATGACAAGGTGCCTGGAGGACACCTCTTCTGGGCCTCGCGGGATCCATATTAGCGCGCCTGGGCGGAACGCCCTGGGTCAGTGGCGCCGACGGCCTGGCGGTGTCCTCGGGCTCTTCGGCCTTCACCCATGCTAGCTGGCCTCGAGACCTAATTGTCTTTGGGGTTCCGACGAGCCTTCTTTGGTTTGGGAGCAGGGTTGTCGTCAACCTTACCTTTGCCATGGTCTTGTGGCATAGGTGGGGTTACATCTCTAGCTGAGTTTACGGGAGGCACACCAACTGGCGGATCTCGCTCCACTTCAGCCGGGTGCTCATGAGGCACACTGGGCGGGATGACATGTGGCATTCCAGCTGGGGGCACA
Organism: Humulus lupulus; assembly: GCF_963169125.1. Lineage (NCBI taxonomy): Eukaryota > Viridiplantae > Streptophyta > Magnoliopsida > Rosales > Cannabaceae > Humulus > Humulus lupulus. The sequence goes on from NC_084796.1 coordinate 188,273,791, forward strand.
AGCGACACACTTGATAGCTTCCTTGACCATAATTCACCATGGGTGTCCACTTGTAGCTCTCATGGCGTTAACCATCTCTTACAAGGCAGCGATGTTACCCTCTTGGGTGTCGATCTTTTGTTATTGAGTGGCCACCTAGTCATAGACCTCCACCACTTTTGGTATCTCCTCTGCGTCCATGGAATGAGGATATTCCTCCTCATAGTATTCATCGTCACCTCCGTCGTCCATGCCGTCGTACTCGACATTTTTGTCATAGTCTTCCACCGCGTCCGGGTGGTCTTGCGGCGTCATGTGACTGGTTTCTCCTCCCGCAGCTGCGAAGTGAGGGGTGATATCGTCTGGTGAATGCCTTCAAGTGGTCACCATGACTATTCTCCAAGCTTCCTTCAAGCTCTCAGTGAAAGCACCAAAATATTGACTGCTTTTTTTTTTTCTGTCAACTTAATTTGAAAGATTACAAGAAAACAAGGAAACAACACAGGATTTTATGTGGTTCAGGCTGTAAAAGAGCCCTAGTCCACGAGTTTCTATTATTTAGTGAGCTTAAAGCTCGTAGTAGCAAGCTTTAATGGTGATTCTCTGGCAAAGTATACATTGCACTGAGTTATAAAGTTTCTCTCTCTAAAAAACTAAATCCTTTACAAGGAGATACCCTAGCCCTATTTATAGAGGTCGGGGTCATTAATGTTAATCATCTCTCATTAATTTCAAATTCCCCTCTATTAGGGTATTAATTTTAAGTTAATGCACAAAGAGCTATGCTAAAATAAAGACTATGGCCCTCACGGATTCTACGGGGAACATATCTATGGCTGTCAGGGTGTGGCGCATGTTTTCCCATGTCAGGCGGCGTTGTGGGAAATGCCAATTGTCAAGTGTAGGCATCACTAATCGAGGCTCACTAAAACTTGTCAGATGATCCTTTTTGAGACCCACACCTGCAGTGACTGACACTTGGCATCAATTTTGGGTCTAAAGACTAGAGTCCTAGACTTGGGGAATGGCCGAGTGAAAATGGCATCTTGGGATGTTGCCTTACCTGGAGACATCCTTGACCGGAGGACATGACTCGGGGCGTGGCCTCACTCGAAGACATTCATGACTTGGAGACTAGCTCGGGACGTGGCCTCACTGGACTTCTCGGAGGAGTTCGCCCTCCAAGAACTTAATGGCTTGTCACTAATTACTCCTAATTGTCACATGTTGGGTGATGAAAACATGGACATCATATATATATTTATATAGCTCCACTTGAATATTTTTTGGAGATCTTAAGATATTTTGAAATTGATGAAGGTATTTGTAGGTAATCTGAGTCTAAAGTACCAAATATTTATGATTTTATAATATATGGTATTATGTATTTTATTTGTGTTAATTTTGTCTTTGTAAGTATTTTTTGTTGTTGTTGTTGAATTTAATAGAAAATATCATTAATAGGATTAATCCATCAAAGTACATAACAGATACAAAACAATTTCAAATGACCAATGTATGCTAACTTATAAGTTTACAAGTTAATCAATGCCACATCATGAGCTTTCAAAAATTTTAAAAGAATAAATGAGAATGTCATTTTGCAAATTTCAATATCCATTTCCACAAATTCCTCTCCTTCTAGCCATTAAATCAGAAAAAAAAATAGCAGAGTAGATAGTTCTAATGAGCAAAAACCCATCTCAAAATTAGTCTTTTGAACTAATCGATTCGGAGAAAGTAAAAAAGTTAAAGCTTTTCAAAGAAGTTGACGGGTCAACTTCATTTGGGAATTCCAAGTCGGCATACATAAATAGAAGAAGAATAAAAAACAAAGTTTTAGGTTTCGCATGAACTTTCATACTAACAGGGTGAGAATCAGAAGCTGGGAGAAGCTCGATTAAGAGTTCATGCACACCATCTGTTTGTAATTAAGATGAATTTTTATTCCCCCTTCTCTTAAAACATGGAATAATTGAAGCACCTTTGAATTAAATACAAGGTTGCAAGTGTTTGATTCATAGGTTTTTCGTGTAGTTTTTATTTTTCTCATCTTACTTCTTATCCATCTTGTTATATAAACTTGATTGATATAATGATTCAATTATTGTGTTTGCAATGCAATTAGTGCTTACTATATGTTGTGTTGTTATAATCGAGTTCATTTGTTGTGCAATGTTTCTTCCTAATCTAGACCAGGCTAAATTGATTCAACTATTGTGTTTGCAATGCCATTGGTATTTGGGTCTCACCTTATCATATGTGTGTGTTTACAAGTAACCCAATATGAAATTTGATTTCTGAACACAAAAAGAAACTTTATTGATTTGAAAGAATAAAATTGGCTTCACCATGATAATACTTGGGACAATATAATGGTATTTACTTTCTATTTTATAGAACGTTTTTAAATGTTTGAAGGAGATATTTTATACATCAGATATGACTTAAATGTAGACAATAGCTCAGGTTGATATTTACCTTCCCATTTTATTTTTCTTCCTTTCCATTTAATCTTATGTATATTATTATCTTTTGTGTATATTCTTATTTTGGGCTTCCTAAGGTTTTTATGGATGATGATACAGAGGTTTCTGATTCTATTTCTACTGCCTTATTTTTGCATATGGTGAACTTTTAAGTTTCAGCTTGCTCTCATTTGGTTTGCCTTTCTTCAATTTCTATTTCAACCTCTTATTCGGTGAATTTTTGTTCCTTTACTCATTCTTCTTTTCTACCAAAAACTTAAGCCATAATTATTGTCTTCTTTATAATGGCAATATTATGTTCTCCCTATATGATACATTATTTCTTTTGTATGTACCTTATTATTTCTTGATATTGTTGTTGTAATGTAATTCTCTTTCCTTATACCCTTTTCTTTATTTATCTCCTAGGCTTAAAGTTAAAAGGGTGTACTTGTGTTGTATGCTCTTTTGGTGAGCTTTTGGTCGTGGGTTGTTGTAATATTTGTACTAATGCATTGCAAGAGCTATTGGCGTGTTGACACTTCTATTTGTGAGAGTATGCTAAGAGAAGTTATCAGACATTAAGCCTATTTTAGCACCAAGTTGTTAGGCTAATATCTAGGCATTAATGTGAATAGTTGGTTCAGAAATTGGACTGAGTTAAAACACGATACATTTTAAAGTTGAAACTTGAATGACAAAGTTGTGGTAGAGAGTACCCCACAACACAAATATTTAATAATATCATAGCAGAATTGTGTTCACATCATGCATAAACGAAAAAAAACATGAAACAATACAAAAAACTTGGTGATGAACAAATTACTAGTAAGTTAGTAAGTTACCATGAATAAAAGTCTGCCACGAGAATTCAATATTAAATATGTAAACAGATTTGAGTTTCAATACTAAAAATATATAAACAATTTTATATATATATATAAATAGTGTTTGGGTCTCAATACTAAATATATATAAAAAGATATAAATATATATATGTATGAAATTCTATTGTAGGGGCTCTTGTGTATTTCCGACTCGTGAATAGTTTTTGGTGCAATTTTTATTAAGAGAGTGTATTTTGTAGTTATTTAGGCAAATTTTCAGAAAATTTTGAACAATTTGCACTGTCGAAAACTAGGTTCAAACAAGTTTTCCACGCACATAAAAAAAATTAGTCATACGTGTAACAACCTTTTTTTAACCTAGTTTTCGGTACTGTAAATTATTCAAAATTATTCACAATAGCCAAAACTTTGGTACGATTTTTAAAACCTTTCTTTTGAACCTCCTTATTTACATCAACATGAATCTCTTTTCCTTGTCCCTAGTCAAGGCCTTCCACCCTCAACCGCATAGCCAACCCCTCCCCCACAATTGTGGCAGTGTAATGCTCCAAAATCCCTAATGAGGTTTAATGGTCGAATTAGAAAGCCGGGAGGGTCATAATTGATTTATTATGCCATTAAATGATTATATGCATGATTATGTGAATTATATTATTATATGATGATAAATGCATGCATGTGGGTCCACTTTCATTATAAGGGCGTTTTGGAAATTTGGCCCGTTGAGGACATAATTGTATATTTTCATGCATGTTGGTAATTAATTGATGAGGCCACATTATAATGTGGATATATTCATGCTATTCAGCATGCGACGATCTTTGAATGCAAGTTAGCAGTTTGGTCATAACGGGGTTAATTTCGGGGCTCGGGGTGAGTCTGGGGTAATTTGATGATTAGTACATTACCAAGAATTAAAGGGTAATGAGATATGATTTATTAACATTTGAGAATATTGGGAATAACAGGAATTGGAGGACGCTAATTATAATTAACGAGATAGATGGGAAAGGATGATTTTACCCTTGCTAGCTTTGAAAAGAAATTACTTAACCTAGGGGAATTTAGGTCATTTGACCTTAGGTTATATGTGAACTAGAAAGCTGAAGAAGGAAGCTTAGGCAGAGAAAACAGAGCACGTTTCTCCTCTTCCTCCTGATCATTTTTCTTCTTCTTTTTCCTTTGAATTTTGAAGCTCCAATTGAGGATTCAAACTAGGAAATCAAGCCTTGAGGGTCTAGGATTGTGTTCTACCATTGAAGAAGGTTTAAGAATTTAGCCATGGAAACTCTGATTTTTGCCCTGTTTCTCAATTAGTTTTCAGCTGGAATTTTGGATTTGATAGTTGGGAATTCAATGAAGTTTTTGGGAAAGTTTAATTGGGTTTTGATGCCTAAGACTTGTAGGATTGGTTTTTAGGTTCATTTGTGGGTTTGGTTGAGGCTTGGAATCAGCTTTTTAGGTTTGAAAATTGGAGAACTTGAAGGGGGAAAAACCAGGGCTGACACACCCTGGTTCTGGTACTACAGCGCCCAGGGATTGGCGCCACAGTGTTGTCTAGGGCATGGCAACTCTGGTTGTAGTGCCATAGCGCCTGGGGGCAGCGCTGCGCCTGGGGGCAGCGCTGTAGCGCTACCCTGTTTTTCCAGGATACTATTTTGGGTACTTTTGAGGGTTTTTTGCTCGGGGTTTCAATTCTTAAGGCTCGGGATCGAATTTATTAACTGTGTTAGTAGGATTCAAGGACCCGAGAGTGAGGTTTAGATCATGAACCTTTTATTATAAATTTTATTGATGGAATTCCATATTTTCTTATGACTATGTGACCGCTAATGGATCAAATGATTGATCGTTCTCAAGGGTCGTTTTTAACTTGTGTCACGCTCAAACCAGAGGTAAGAAAATTACCCCTAGTATGTGACATGCATGGTTATTAATGAGACATGTTGAGTGCTCTATATGTGGACATTGATTTCATATTAAATGCTTAGAAATCTTGCTTACTTGTTAGTGGTACTGACTTATTAGTCAGAATCGACAATGGTGCCAGTATTGACTGTGAAGCTGTGACTCATTAGTCAAGTTCAGCAGTAGTACTGAGCATTGGTTGTATGGTATTGGCTTATGAGTCAAGAACGGTATTAGCGTGTTTAACACAAGATGAAAAGATTATATCTAATCGACATAAGCATTATCATCATAAGCATGAAATTCTTGACCGACCTTAAGTTCGATGAAAAACAAAAGCGTTTGTCTAGTCTAATGGCTAGTTACTTAGAGTCGGGGCCAAAAGGCTCAGGAGACTACATCGTCACATGGCTAAGGGTGCGGAGCCCAAGTTCGTGACTTACTCATTAGTCACCTATAAAGAGTGTGACTCATTAGTCACCTATCCAGGGAGTGACTCATTAGTCTCTTATCTGATTAGGGCTATAAGCCCCAGTATGATTATCGTAATCATCAATTGATATTGTATACATGCAGTAATGAGTTTTCTTGCCGAGTCTTGGCTCACGGGTGCTATGTGGTGCAGGTAAAGGGAAAGAAAAGCTCACCCAGCCTTGAGTGGAGAGCTTAGGTGGTGATGTGTACATATGTGGCTGCTTAACCACCACGACCAAGGTGTTTCTTAGGGGAACTAAGGGTTAACCCTATTTTTGCCGCTTAGGTCGGCGAGTTGTAACTTTTACATTGTAATGACCATTTTGGATTGTAAATAACTTGTAAATGCTTTTATGGGAACGTGTACAGTTTTATGTTTTAAATAAAATATATTCATTCCTTTTAATCATAATTTTTCACCTTAGCCTATTAATAACACCTAGATGCATGTTTATAACCAAATGACTCGTTTAGCGAGTTAAGCACTATTTAAAGTTCACAATAGCAGTCTTGGAGTAACCAGGGCGTTATAACTTGGTATCAAAGCGTGCCAAGGTTTAGGGTTCCTCTAGACTGGCTGGGCATGTACATTCACCACTGAAGACAAGCTCGACTCATGGTTTGGTAACTATTTATGTGGTTATATGTTTAACTGCTCAAATAAAGTATAAATGCTTTACCTGTCTACTTGGTATACATTAATAAGGATGGGCCTTGACTACTACATCATAAGTAAGAACGTGCTTATTAGCACTGATATTGCTAGAACATACTTATTAGTATTGTTCGTTGTGGATTATTAACTGATACGTGTTAAATGCTAAATGCTATGATTATGAATTCATATGTATATTTGTATAATTGTGGAATATGGGTGATTATCTGTTGATCTTGGACCGTGAGGCGGCAAGAGGTTTAGTTATCACTGCCTAACTAGCCGCATTGACTATTGCAGGAAGGTTAAGTTAATAAGAATGATTCCAAGACAGAGAGATTCATCAGTTGGTTAGGAAGATCAGGGCCAGAATAACAAACAGGGTCAAGAGAATGACCAGAATCAGATTCCTCAGCCAGCTCCTGATAATTCGCAGCAGTTATTTAATGACTTACAGGCCAGTGTATTGAGGCAGAAAGAAGAAATCTGCCTCCTGAGACAACAACATGTTCCTGCAGGGAACGTTTTACCAGATGCACCACCTGTATTGGTGCCAATAGTTGAGCAGCTGCCTAAGGCTGGAAGCAAATGGGAACCTCTTTATGAAAGGTTCACGAAACAACAACCTCCAGTTTTTTAGGGTAGTTCAGATCTAGCTAAGGCTGAGCAATGGATAGCATGATTATTACCATCCTTGACTTCATGAGGGAGTCTTGTAATGAGAGGGTGGCATGTGCCACATACATGTTTTGGGAGGATGCCAGATTTTGGTGGGAGGTTATATCCTAGACCAGAAATGTCAATGCCCTGAGTTGGGAAGAGTTTCAGGCTCTGTTTAATGAGAAGTACTACAATGATTCCATTAGGGCTGCAAAGGATGAAGAGTTTATCAGATTACTTTAGGGGAGTTTGACAGTGACTGAATATGCTCTGAAGTTTGATCGATTGGCAAAGTTTCCATGTAACTGGTGCCCACTGATGGGACCAGAAGGGAGAGGTTTCTCCAGGGGCTACAACCTAGACTAGCCCGGGAGGTTCGTATCACACTGTGGCTGGAGTTACTAATTATGCACAAGTGGTGGAGAAGGCTCTCACAGTTGAGAGTGCAGAGAATAAGATCTGGAGGGACAATGCAGACAGAAGAGAGTTTAGGAAGGCATGACCTCCATTTGTGGGTACAGGTAGGGGCAGATGGCCCAGTGATCAAAAGAGGAAGGCTCCTGATACCTTCCTAGCTCCAGGTCCTGATAGGTGACCATGAGGTATTGAAATGGGTCGTCAGGGTGGCAGTGAGGCTTGGAAGACTTATCCAGAGTGCCCTAGGTGCAAGAGGAGCCATTTGGGGGAGTGTAGGGCAAATGCTTGCTTCTTATGTGGGGCAGTGAGACATTTTAAGAAAGACTGCCCAAAAGCAAGAAAGGAAGAGCCCAGAAAGGAAGACAGCTCGGCTCTAGCTCGAGTGTTCGCATTGACTCAAGCAGAAGCTGAGACTTCACCCTCAGTAGTTACAGGCCAACTTTTTAGTGCTGGAACCCTTTATACTGTTTTGATTGATTCTGGTGCTACACATTCTTTTGTTGCTAGTAGAATTATTGATAGACTGTGTAGACCATGTGATTATTATGTTGTGGGGTTCACGACCTTATTACTCACTGGGGAGATAGTAGTATCCAGGAGATGGGTCAGATCTTTGCCAGTGACAGTGGAGGGCAGAGAGTTGTCAGTGGATTGATAGAGTTAGTTATGACTGACTTTGATATGATTCTAGGGATGGATTGGTTAGTGAAGTATGGGGCAACCGTAGATTGCAGAAGGAAGATGGTCACCTTTGAACCTGAAGGTGAGGATCCTTTTATATTTGTTGGCTCCGTCCCTGGTGCCAGTTCTATCACAAACTCAATCTCTCTGTGTGGTGGCAACCCTGGTAAATCTTCTGGAAACACATCTAGAAACTCACAGACTAGTCTGAAGTCACGAACTTGGGCTTCGCACCCTTAGCCATGTGATGATGCAGTCACCTGAGCCTTTTGGCCCCGGCTCTAAGTAACTAGCCATTAGACTAGACAAACGCTTTTTTTTTTCATCGAACTTAAGGTCGGTTAAGAATTTCATGCTTATGATGATAATGCTTATGTTGATTAGATCTAATCTTTTCGTTTTGCGTTAAACATGCTAATACCATTATTGACTCATAGGTCAATTCCATACGACCAGTGCTCAGTATTACAGCCGAACTTGACTAATTAGTCACAGCTTCATAATCAATACTGACACCATTGCCGATTCTGACTCATAGGTCAGTGCCATACACAGATAAGCAACCTTCTAAGCATTTAATATGCATTCCAGATATACAAATAGGGCATTCAACATGCTACATCAAAAACCATGCATATCACATGCCGGGTGCAGTTTTCTTACCTCCGCTTCGAGCAAGAAATAATAAAAGAACGACCCTTGAGAACGATCAATCCTTTGAGTTCCTTAGCAGTTACCTAGTCATAACTAAATATGGGATTCCATCAATAAAATCAATCAATAAAAGGTTCCCGGAGTAAGACCTAGCCTCCAAGAAGTCGAATCCTACTAAATCAGGTAGTAGGAATGATCGCGAGGCCTAAGGTTTAAGTTCCAATGATAAGAACACCATTCTGGCCAAAAAGGCCCTTAAGAGCCGCGGCCCTACTCCACCATGCCGCGACCCGCCTCCCAAACAGAGACGCCAGCCTCCCTGCCTTCAGTACACGCTGCGACCAGCCTCTCCCCGTGCTACGGCACCAAGGCCTTTCAGCACCACCCCTTCTTCTTCATCAAGCTCGGGTTGCGGTTCTCTAGAACAGAGCCGCGGTACCATCTGAAACCCTGCCAAACACCCCTGTTTTCCCTCTTTGAACTCATTTCAAAAACCTATTAAAACACTTCCAATTACACAAAGAAAAGTTCCCAATTATTACCACAACTTATCCATCATATATCAATCAAAATCTAAGCTTTCAACCATTCAAAACCTCATCAAATTCAGTCCCAAAATATTAATTGAAAACCCAACTAAAAGAGAGCATAACCAGAGAAAATCTGCCTGAGATTCTTACCTTCAACCCATAATTGAATCCCCTTCACTAGTTGAACACTAGCCTAGGACCTCAAGCTTTAATTTCCAAGTTTGAACCCTCAATCTTAGCTTCAAAATTTCGAAGAGAGAATAGAGAACAAGATGATTGTGGGGGAGGGAAAGGACTGCTCTGTTTTGCTTCTAAGGTCTCTACAACATCCTTAAGTTAGCATATATCCCTTGGTCAAATGACCAAAATGCTCTTAAGCCTATCTTCTTTTCTTAACTGCCCCCAAGGGAAAAATTGTCATTTCCCACTTATACCGCAAATCATAATTAACGCCCTCAAATTCCCATTATTCTCAATGTCATCAAATAATTACTAAATCATATCCCATTACCCTTGAATTCCCGGTAATGCACTAATCATCAAATTATCCCGAGACTCACCCCGAGCCCGGATATAACCCCATTATGACCAAACCGCTAACTTGCATTCAAAGATCGTCTCATACCGAATAGCTCAAAAAAAAATCCACATTATAATGTGGCCTCATTAATAATTCACCAACCTGCATGAAAATATACAAATATGCCCTCAACAAGCCAAATTACCAAAATGTCCTTATAATGAAAAGTGGACCCATATGCATGCATTTATCATCATATAGTAATATAATTCACATAATCATGAATATATTCATTTATTATCATAATAAATCAATTATGGCCCTCCCAGCCTCCTAATCAAGATCCTAAGCCTTATTAGGAAATTTAGGTCATTACATGTAGCTACTTACAATTTAAGCTGAATACGTTCTTAAGGAACAAGTTGAACTTTGAAATATGTGTTCAAGTATTCGTTTAAAAATTAGGTCAAAACACCAAAGTGATCTTTGTTGCTAAAGACGGAATGGAAAACCCAACAAAAATATGCTTGAATAACAAGAAAAAGAGTTCCAAGTACCAAAGTGAGGAAGACAAAGAGCAACTTTGCACACCAATTACTTAAAAATGATCATTAATATGAAAATAATGATGATTAGATTCAAAAAGTAGAAAACACTGAAATAATTATCCAAGGAAGCACTCTCAGGCTCAGCTAACCAGAAGGCATACGAAATTGCATAACTAACATTAAAAGGTGACACTCCAAAACTTGGGTAGATAAATGAACTAGCTACAGCTTAGCTTTGTGAGGCATCTGTGACTTAGTTGAAAATTTCATTATAAGACCATATTTGGTTTGAATCAAGTTTCTTATGATGATAGCAAGACAGTCCAAAAGACTTACATATGTTCAAAGACCCTTATAGGAACTGTATACCATTTTAGCAGATACAGAATTAAAATAAGAAAAAAGTCACAGCAGCCTAAAAAGGACCACTTAAATCTGAAAACACTTTCTATGAGCTAGAATATGATCTTTCTAACTAAGTGAGCAATTTTATTTTGGTCTCTTCTTAAATATTTTGGTTAAGCTTTTCAGACCCTTCCAAAGCATACCAAAGAAAAAATAATATTGATCGAAAGGACCACTTGTTTCAGTGTAAGATGTGAAAAGTCAACCATATTATTATGTTGGGATTTTATGCCCTAATTAAAACTAAATTTCTTTGTAATTTCATTTATTATCAATAAACGAATAGAAATCATTTTTTGAATTGGTCAATCACTTTGTTCACACATTTTATTTTTATGACTATTTGTTTAATATGAACTTTTATTAAATCTCGAGCATATAATTAATCGTATTTATAGTGACGTAATCATAGTTGAATATAAATATGATTATATGTTCACAATAAGTTAGTCCTAATATTAGTAAGTGCACATGATTTACACTGACTTGCTAATCTACGATATATTCTACTTACACATCACACTGTTAGCATTAGCAAAGTAGATAAGATCATATGTATTTGTTACATCGAATTGGACCGATATTGATAGTAGATAGGATAAGTAAACATATCATTATTATCTATTCTAGTCATATCATAGTTGACCATAAGTCAATTAAATATCAATTCTTAGTGGTTAGTATTCTAACTAATTGTATTATTTGAGTTCTTTGACTTGTTCGTTACCAACTTACCCTACGGACTAGCCCATACTTACATCTTGGGAACTCGGTAGTATAATTGAGTGGGAGTGTTAGTCATAGATATAAACATCTATAGCTTCTGATGAAGAAGTGAAATGATGCTTTCCTATTAGTTTGGTTCAAGGTGCTAAATGATAGAGATCTCATTTCAATAATTAATATTAGTTTACTGAAATATCACTTCCAATGAACTAAATGTTTTAAGGATAAAATACAATGATGGGTAAAATGGTATTTTAGTTCCATCTCATTGTAGACCGTTTATAGAGGATTGAGTGACAATTATAGTTGTAACAATGGATAATTAATAAAAAATCTATATTGCTTATAGAGCATTCTATGAATTCAAGAGTGCAATTCTGAGTCTTTAGTAGAGTCACGATGAATTAATAAGTTAGTAAATTTATTTGTTAGATTTATGATAACTTATTGGAGCTTGATTTCATAGGCCCATGTACCTTGGATAAAATCATCTCGATAGTCTCAATTAATTGATTTAATTGTCAATTAGAATTATCAAAGTTGACCAGGTCAATTTTGGATAATTTCCCAGAGTTATACAATTTAGAGAAGAAAAGAGAAATTAGGACAAATTTATTAATTAAGATAAATTGATATCTAAATTAATAAATAAGTTTAAATCAACGTTAAAATTATAAATAATTAATTTGATAAATGATTTGAATAATTATTTAATTAATTAAATTAATAGGAAATAATACATAACTTGATTTTAAGTCCAATGGACTTATAATTGAATGGGAAATTTCACGGGCCTAAAGCCCATGATAATTTTGACCTAGGGCTGACTATTGGCTATTATTTTATTGATTTTTTAATTAAATAAATGACTTAATTGAGTCTATAAAAAAATGCTAAGAGAGAGTTGAAAAAAAAAGTTCAGATTTCTAAAACACAAGTCTTCGATAAGTTTTAGATTCTCTCTAAACATAAGTCATTTTCTAAGTCTTATTATTATTTTCTCTTCCTCTCTGTATCAATCTCATATGTTGAGAATTTCCCACTCTAGTCTAGGTGATTCTAAGGATACTTTGGAAGACTGTGAAGAAAATTGAAGATCGGTTCAGTTTCTTGGTAATACTCTGCAACATAAATGATACAAGGGTTAGAGAAACTGAAGGAAATACTCAAACATTCCGCTGCGTATAATGTAAGTATTCTTCTCATTATTTCTCTTTAAATTCAATTTTAGAAACATGTTCTAGGTTGTCTCATATTAACTTGTTTAATATTAGATCTAAATGAAAATAAATAAAAATCATCTATTTTTCCTAACATATTATTCCATGGTTAAGCTTTATTGCCTATGAAAAATTGTAATCGTATAGAACCTTCTGGTGTGATTAAATATACTGAAATATTCAACATCTACAAAGTGGAAATACCTTGAGTTATGTATTGTCAACTAGGCTCTTATGTACGGTGGAAATGCCTAAAACTATATAGCTTAAGAGGATAAGCTATATATAAATACTTGGTTTCACACTTTTGCAAAAGAACGTCAATTTTCTATTTTTTGAAGGGAAAAGTATGTCTGTAATATAAACAAGTAATATGCTGTTGTTGATTCTAATTTTCTTTCTAAGAAACTATTGACATAATATCATTGAGCAATGATTGTATTACATGAGAAAGAGACCAAAGCCAATTTTCGGAATTCTAAAAAAAAAAATTAATATTATATGATGAGTAACTATCCAAACTCTGACTTGAAGAATTCTAATTCACATATAAACACAACACCCAAAACCTCCAAATCCGGCGTGAGATACGAACATATATGAGAAAGGGAAGAGCTCCATACTTGGGGAATATCTAGTGTGCCTGAGGTGTTGTTGTGCATAGGAAGAAGGAAGAAACTAGTCACTAGAGAAGAGAGGAAGACTCCAGTTGCACGAGTTGTTGTGGTCGAACAATGGCCTCTCCTGTGGTCGAGTGGTGGCTAGGCTACTGTCAAGGGTTGCTGTGTTGGGTTGTCAAATGGAGGTAGGTGTGCCATCACTAAGGAGGTGCTACGTGCCAGGTCAAGCAGAGGAGAAGGGGGTTACAATTGCGGCAATTTTTTAAACCTAAAAGAAGGAAGAGAAATCGTTAAAGAAAGTCGTTATAGCTAGCATTTTTGTTTTATTGGTCAAGTTTTATTTTAATTTATCAACTTTTCTGTTTCAAAAAAATAGTTCTTATTAGTTTTAAAAGAAAAAAATAAAACTACTACTATAAATTTCTTAATAAGTATCATTGAATTTTTAATAAATAAAACTTCTTTTATTAAATATACATGTACTAATTAAATTAACAATTGATATTACAAAGTATAAAAAATTTAAACAATTATTTGAATAACTCATTTTCACCAAAAAAAAAAAAAACTAATTCTTTAACTAGTAGCTATTGTGTGTTACAAATTATTAATTAATAATTTTTTATAATATATTTACATAATATATTAAATTATATTAAAAAATACAAATTAAATTTGTTCTTGATTAAAGAATTTGTAGTGTATCACTACCAATATCACAACAACCTAAGGCCAAAACCTCAACCAAAGACCAATACAACACCCTCGTTTATATTTTTTTTTTTAAAAACATAGGATCCCCTACTAATCCTAGGACTCCAACCCTGAGACTTTGGGGAGGTGATCGCATGCTAGATTATTTGAGTTATCCCTCTTGGGTGATATACAACACACCCTTTTAACTTAAAGTCTATGAACAAAAACAAAACGGAAAGGAAAAAGAAAAGAGCACTACATTACTGCTACAATATCACAACCCAGTGACTCACGACCACAAGATCACAGAGGACTTGGTTCATTTCTAGTACAAAGTCCATGTTTATCAAACTTTTCATCTAAGATATAACAAAATAAAAAGTAGTAAAATACCATCAAATAATATTTGACAGCCCCAGATATTACTAAAGTATTGCATAAGGGCCCCATTAACTCAAACCTAATTTCTTATAGACTTTTTCCCAACAAATAAAGGATTAGAAAATAAATAATAATAAAAATAATCCAGGATCAAAATTGTGAATCTAGAAGTGCCTAAATGGTGACTTTGATAAGTGATAACTACATAAAAATTGTCCAGGAAATGTATATCTCAAATGGAAATCAATTAAACTACTTCAAATATTCAATGAACAAAAATAGTAGACAAGTTTGAAATATGAAGATCGACCATATACTTGTATGTCACAATAAAAAAATTTCATCCATTCTCTAATTTTAAATTAACAATGTCATCTCTTGTGGGTAGGTTAGGCACTCCTTTAAAACAATATTTTATACAATACCGTCCAATTTATAAACTAACTATTCACATTAATGCCTAGATATTAGCCTAACAACTTGGTGCTAAAAAAGGTTTAATGCCTGATAACTTATCTAAGCATACTCTCACAAATAGAAGTTCCAACACAGCGAAAGCTCTTGCAATGCATCGGTAACCAAAAGCTCAGTTAAAGAGCAATACAACACAAACAAACCCTTTTAACTTTAAGCCTAGGAACAAAATAAGGGAAAGGGAACAGGAAAAGAGCACTACATTACCACAACAATATCTAGATCACAACTCATTGACCCACAAGACCAATTAAGTGAACAAAGTAAAAAAGAAAAATAGGAAATATTAATAACAATAAATAAGTACATGCAAGAGAAATAATGTATCATATCAAGAGAACATAATATTTCCATTATAGAGAAGACAATAATTATGGCTTAAGTTTTTGGCAGAAAAGAAGAATGGGTAAAGGAACAAAAATTCACCAAATAAGAGGTTGAAACAGAAATTGGAGAAAGGCAAACCAAATGAGAGCACGATGAAACTTAAAAGTTGACCATATGCAAAAATAAGGTAGTAGAAACAGAATCTAAAACCTCTGTATCATCATCCATAAAAACTTTAGGAAGCCCAAAATAAGAATTTACACAAAAGACAAGAATATATAAAATTAAATGACAAAGAAGAAAAATAAAATGGGAAGGTAAATATCAACTTGAGCTATTGTCTACATTTAACTCATATCTGATGTATAAAATACCTCCTTCAAGCATATAAAAATATTATATAAAATAAAAAGTAAATACTATCATATTTTCCTAAGTATTATCATGGTGAAGCCTATTTTATTCTTTCAAATCATTAAAGTTTCTTTCTATCTTCAGAAATCAAAATTCTTATTGGCTTACTTGTAAACACACACGAGGCCCAAATACCAATTGCACTACAGCCACAATAGTTGAATCAATTGAGCCAGGTCTGGATTAAGAAGAAACATTGCACAAAGAATGGACTAGATCAAAACAACACAACATATAGTGAGCATTAATAGAATCAATCAAGTAAGTTTATAGAACAAGATGGAGAAGAAGCAAGATGAGAAAAATAAAAAATATAAGGAAAGCCTATGAATCAAACACTTGCAACCTTGTATTTAATTCAATGGTGCTTAAATTATTCCATGTTTTTAGAGAAGGAGGGGATGAAAATTAATCTTAATCAGACACAGTTGGTGTGCATGAATTTACGTTGCCCAACCTTTGTGTCTTTCGAGAAAATCTACTCTGAATCGAGCTTCTCCCTGGTCCTGATTCACATCCTATTAGTATGAGTTCTCTATGTACGTTGACATGTAAAATAATTTCCCAAATGAACTTTTTACAATTTCCTGGCAAAGCTTAAAATTTTTTTTGATCTCCGAATGGATTGGTTCAAAAGACAAATTTTGAGATGGGATTTAGCTCATTAGAACTATCTTCTTTGCCTTTGAGATGTGTTTTTCTTTCTCTGTTTTTCCTACTTAATGGCTAGAAGGTGTAGAATTTGACGAAATGGAAATTTGGCGAAGGTGAGGAATTTAAAAATGATGATGTGGCATTGATTAACTTGTAAACTTGTAAATACCAAACACAAATAAAATATATTAAAACAAAATTCCTAAGGGATTCTTCACATATCTGTCGAGTATCTTCTCTCCCCCTTCACATCTATCTCTTCTTTTCCATTCAAGAGAGAAGAGGTTGATCCTTTCAGAAGTCAAAAGTTCGTCGGCCACAAGCTCCGACTACCCTCAATGGAGAGGACATAATTCGTGGTATTTTTTTCTTCTTCTTCTCATTTCCACTAAAACCTTCACTTTTACTTATTCTCTTACTACCTAGAACCCTAAAGAAAACATAACAGTAGCAACAATGGATGACTCAACTACATTGTCAGCCCTCATCAAATGAATAAGTAATATTAGAATTACGAGTTCAATGAATTAGAATGATTTTTATTTTTATTTTTATTTTATTGATGCACAAATTAAAAAAAATACTATAATTTTGAATATTATATATACTTGGTACAAAAAGTCAAGTGATATACTTTTACAACTGTCCTCACAAATGTACTCTAATGCATAATTGTAGAAGTTGATGCAAATATAAATATTTCATTAATGCTCATTTAATATTTATTGAAATTATAAAAAAATAATATTTTACTTTTTATTATATTATTATATTAAAATCTAATTATATAAAAACTTTTCATTTACATTTAATGTTATACTAAAAGTAATAATAAAAGATAAAAATAAAATAAAAGTAAATAAAAAAGAAACTAATTAATGATACTCCAAATATACATCATGTTATATTCAGTGCCAAATTTGACACAACTTTTAGCACACTATTGGAGATGCCTTCGCCCAGCGCGGACAAAGAAGTTCAGAGCTTGACTGGAAAAGTGGCAGCGCTAAACCGATTTATTTCAAAGTCCACTGACAAGTGTTTTCCCTTTTACAACTTGCTCAGAGGAAATAGGAAATTTGAATGGACTGAGGAGTGCGAGTTGGCATTCCTCGTCCTAAAAACGCATTTGGCCAAACCCCCTGTATTGTCTAAGCCTATATCTGGAGAGCCCCTGTTCCTATATTTGGCCGTAACAAAAAATGCACCCCTTAAAATGGGCAGTAGAGCTCAACTAGTTCGAGATACTGTACACACCACGAACCTCGATCAAGAGCCAGGCCCTTGCCAATTTTGTGGCTGAATGCACCGAATTTCAAGAGGAGCTTTTGAAGGAGTTGTGCAGGAGTTGTGAAAGATATTCGTG
Source organism: Humulus lupulus (assembly GCF_963169125.1). Lineage (NCBI taxonomy): Eukaryota > Viridiplantae > Streptophyta > Magnoliopsida > Rosales > Cannabaceae > Humulus > Humulus lupulus. The sequence goes on from NC_084796.1 coordinate 188,291,416, forward strand.
GACGGCTCATCTAATTAGAATGGATCCGGAGCTAGGATCATGTTGATCTCTCCAGAGGGGCATCGATTCCATACAACGCTGAGATTCGGATTCAAAGCATCAAACAACGAAGCCGAGTATGAGGCTTTGTTAGTCGGGCTCAGAGTGGCAAAGGAATTGAAAGCAGGGGTTGTCCAGTGTTATAGTGATTCCCAGCTCGTGGTTAATCAAGTGTTGGGAGAATATCAAGTGCGTGGTACCAAGATGGCAGCTTACCTAGCCAAGGTGAAGAAAGAGCTGTCAGAATTTGAATATGGAACTGTTGAACAAATCCCTCACAAGCAGAACACTAATGCTGATGCTTTGGCAAGACTGGCCACCACCAAGGAAGCTAAGACTTTGAACGTAGTACTAGTGGAATTCTTGGAGTGTCCAAGCGTGGCAGAAAAAGTGATAAAGGTTGAGATGATTGACACAAAGCCGGCCTGGATGACCCCCATAGTGGAATACCTTACAACAGGAAGGTTACCTGAGGAAAGAAATGATGCGAGAAAAATACTCTATCAAGCTCCGAGTTATGGTCATTCACTATCTCTTCTATGGTGTGTTCTGCCCAAGGAGGCTAAAACAATTCTGCAAGAGGTGCATGAAGGCTTTTGTGGAGATCATGCTGGGGGGCAAAACTTAGGCTTGAAAATATTAAGGCATGGTTATTTTTGGCCTACTTTAACAAAAGATTCCATCTCCCATGTTCAGAAATGTGACAAATGCCAACGCTTCGCCACAGTCGCCCAAGCTGCTCCAGTTGAGCTGATGATGATCTCATCCCCATGGCCATTTGCAGTATGGGGAATTGATTTAATAAGATCTTTACCTATGGGAAAGGGAGGAGTTTCTTATGCGGTGGTGGCTATTGACTATTTCACGAAATGGGTATAGGCCGAGACTTTGGCAACCATCACTTCAAAGAGATTCCTCGACTTTGTGGTTAAAAACATTGTGTGCCAGTTTGGGCTTCGTAAAAATTTCATGTCAGATAATGGAACCCAGTTTGACAGTGATCTCTTCATCGATTTCTGTGAAAGACACGACAAAATCAAGAGTTTTTCTTCGGTTGCATATCCACAGGCCAATGGACAGGTTGAAGCTGTGAAAAAGACCCTAAAGGAGAGCCTAAAAGAAAAGGTTAGATGAGGCTAAAGGAGTCTGGCCCGAGCTGCTCCTGCAGGTACTCTGGGCATACCAAACTTCCCACAAGACCTCCACAGGGCACACTCCTTTCTCCCTGACTTTCGGAAGTGAGGTCGTCCTTCCTGTTGAAGCAAAGGTAGCCACACACAGGTTACAGACATTCATCCAGGAGCGGAATGATGAGTTGCTTAATGCGTCTCTCGACCTGATTGATGAGAAACGAGAGGATTCACAACGAAAACTCGCACATTACCAATAGAAAATCACTCATTGTTTTCATTCCAAGGTCAAAATACATAATTTTGGTTTGGGCGATCTAGCTCTCCGAAGGGTCTTCTTGGCGAACAAGGACCCTAAAGATGGCGCTTTAGGTCCAAACTGGGAAGGACCCTATCAGATCGTGGAAATTTTGCATGAGGGAACTTTCAAGTTAGCTTGGCTTAGTGGAGAAACAGTCCCACGGACCTGGAACGCGATGCACTTAAAGAAGTATTATCAATAGTGTTGACCACGATTTTGGCCAACGACGAGTAGACGTCAAAACTACAATAAACGTTCAAGAGAAAATACGACACTGATAATTTTATAGTGGTTCAGCCCCAATATGTTGGTAATAGCCTAATACAGTTAGAGTTGTGATATATAGATCCACACTGAAGATCGGATGAACCTGTGTTAACTGAGTTTCTTAAGTGTAAAATGAAAAAAATACAAGATTTCTCTCTGAATACAAATGCTCTCTCAGAAAAATCAGAATCTGAATCTCTTCAATGATGCCATGAGCTCTTTATTTATAGGCTCAGGATCGTACAAATCAAAATCCCTCATAATCGGGATAATTTAGTTGCTCCAACCAATATTTACTTAATAATCAAATTTAAAATACAACAATATGCGATTTCTTTGGGATAATCTGAGAGATTCCCGCTGTGGGTGCGACTAATTCTAGTTGAAGTCGTTACTGAAATTTTGCTGCAGAATCATGATCTGTCTGGTTGGCCAACTCCACTCCCTGAGGTGAGACTGGTCGGCCAAAGAACCCTTCCGATTAGGCAAAACTCTTGACTGAACGGATACACTTGACTCCAAGATTACTGGTCGGCCAAAACGAATGATTGGTCGGCCAAAACAGATGACTGGTTGGCCAAAACGAATGACTGGTCTGCCAAAACGACTAACTGGTCGGCCAAAATGATTGATTGGTCAATAAAAAATCTTTACTGGTTGGACACAAATTCTACCAGATCGGTCAGATCACTTCCAAACCAGATAAATAATTTTCATGTCCAGTAATATCACAAGATTAATCTGAAACCTTTGCCCCAGCCATTTATTGCTACTTGTCACTTTTATTTCCATGTCATCGTATTTAAATTTTGGGGATAACATTTTCCCCCCAAGTTTATTATATGATATACTCACATAATAAACTTTTTCTCAACTACTGAGGGCATAAAAAGAGAAAACTGACTTTCCACATTCTCCCGCCTTTGCAAACAAACCACGGCATCTTACCAGACCACGATCATGGTAGTTACGTGTTCCCAATCGTGGGGGAGAGAATAGCAAAAAGAATTCCAAGAGTCTAAGGGTAAGTGAAAATTTCCACTCTCTTCCCTTTAAATAGACCCATAAGTGCTCACAATTCATAAGCAAAAAAGAGGGCTCACAAACTACTCATCTCTTGTTTTGGCCGAAACCTTCAAGGTTTACTCTCCTCTTGGCCGAAATCTTCAAAGAACTCCAAGAAGGGCTCCGATTTCTTCAAGAAAATCTAAGGATTCTTCAAGAAATTAACACCTCTTCAAGATATTTGGGTAAGTTCTTCTTCCTCATCTTCATTTGTAAGCTTTTTAAGCTCTAAAATTTACATAAAAGCTTGTTAAACTCTTGTATGTGCGAAACCCCTTTTGGAATACACTCTTGGATTTGTGTATGAATCTTTGATGAATGATGCAATTTGTGGCTGTTTTGATGTAGTTTAGGCTATGGGTAAATCAATTTTGTCTCCAATTTCATGAAAATTTGAAGAAAAAAATGATTTTTCACTCTACATTGCATATTTGGGTTTATGGGTATTTGATGAGCATATGAAATCCCTTGAACCTCATGAACTTTTCAAACTCCACCTTTTGATCTTGATGTAGTGTCCCAAAAATAGAAGAACATGTTTGTGCCCCAAGCCTTTGAGATTTATGGTCTTTTCGGACCCTATAGCTAATCGATTAGTGTTTTTGGCCCTTAAATTCTTACATGATTAGTAGTAAAGTATAGCTCCTCATAAATAGATTATTAGGGATGCATGTGTATGGCTGATCGGCTATTCTTAGCTGTTCGAACATTTGGATACGACCAAGCAGCTCGAATGTGCACATAAACGCCTCGGACACACCCAATCCACTCGGTCCAGTTTCCAGTCAATCAGGACACCACGCCTCCCGCTCGGATCAGCACTCAACCGATCGGATGCTCCCCTTCCGCTCGAGCATCACGCAGTCTACTCAGAACACCACGCCATTTACTCGATCATCACAATAACCACTCGGGTTACCACGACATCCGTTCGGACCATCACCCAGCCGGTCGACTTTATACTTCCTTCACGAAGAATAGTTTCTTAATCAACAGCTTCAACATCCACCAATGAGGGTGAAAAAATCCAAGCGACTTCCTCAAGACCAAGATCCTCAAGTGGCTCGTAGAGCGACATAGAAGGTAGTGGAACGTGGTGAAGCCCAAATTGTAGCTTCTTTAAGGCCGCCGTGCCAGATCCAAAAAGCTAGAAAACCCCGAAGAAAGACTATCCAAAAATTCACAACTGAGATTCAGCAATAAACTGTTCTAAAACCAAGAAAATATGAAGAAGAAACACCCTCTTGGTTCATAGCCAAACCTTCTAAACTTAACTCCAGCATGTTTGATAAACACATTCAGGCTTTAGGCCTTGAAGGAGTAAAATTTATATGCCCGCGACCTCATCAGAGAGCTAATAAGCGTGGTGGACCCAATTGCGCCTGGTCTAGATACCATGTTTTTGCAGGAGCTACTATCCCACTGCACCCTTTTTTTTTCGGTCAGTAGCAGATTACTTCAATGTCTCTCCTTTCCAGATAGCTCCTAATGGAATTCAAGCATTATCTGCTTTATATATTCTCTACTTCTTTCAAGGCTGGGATCCACCCACTCCTCATGAAGTTCACTACCTATTCGACTTTAGGACCAATCCAAGCCACAAGAATACAGGTTTTTTCCACCTCTTCCATAGGCATAAATGTAATGCCCCAAATTTCCTAATAAGGTTTAGGACCTTGATTAGGAGGTCGGGAGGGCCATAATTGATTTATTATGGTATTTAATGATCATATGCGTGTTAATGTGAATTATATTATTATATGATGATAAATGCATGCATATGGGTGTATATATAATGATAAGGGCATTTTGGTAATTTGGCCTGCTGAGGGCATATTTGTAAATTGGGTGCATATTGTAATTTGTGAATGAGATTTTATTATTATGGAGATATATTCGAGCTATTCGGCATGAGACGGTCATGTATATGGATTAGCGGTTTTTTCATAACGGGGTCAATTTCGGGGTAATAGAAATGTTTATTTGGTGATAGATTGGGAGTATTTGAGATCAGGATGGAATCTTGGAAGTTTTGACTATAGTATCCCCGGGGGTGTTTTTGCGACCTCGAGCACTAGGTTTTATTTGAGGTTACTTAAGATTGAAGTAGCTTCCTAGATAAGAACATACGTTGGAAAACCTCTCGTTCTCTCTCTCGACAGTCCGTTATACCGTTTGAGTATTTTTTAGGAAATCTTGAGTTCTAGGAGTCGGAATCAAGCGAGGGTCGAGGCATAGCAATCCTAGGAAATATTAGAAGCTTCTTAACCAAAGGATTTGATGGAAAACAACCCAATCAAAGGTAATCTAAGTTTGAAGTTTGAAGTTTTTAATGTTTTTAAGCTTAGAATTGGACTTTGTGAATTGTTGAGTTTTGGGTTAGTTTGAACCTTGGGTTTTGAGGGTTTTGGAGTATTGGGAAGCTTGGGAACTTTGATTTGATGATTGGGGAATGTTTGGGTATGTTTTTGGAGGATTTGGAGTGCTTAAAACACGTTTGGGAATGGCCCAGGGTTGGGGGCCGCGACCCTGTTCTTGAGTATCGCGGCCCTAGTTCGATGAAGCAGGTGTCAGGAAATTGGCCTTGCTGGGCGCCGCGGCCCTTGCCTCAGAGAATCCTGGGGGCCGCGGCCCAAGGTGCTAGGGCCATATCCCTTGCCCTGTTTTCACCCCGTTTGCTCGTTTTGACCCCGGGAACTTAGCTATGGGCCTCGGGAGTGTCCCTACTACTTGGATTAGTTTGGATTGATCTCTTGGAGACTAGATATTGATTTGAAAACCTTTGATTATCATGTTATTGATGGTGTTCCATATTTGGTTATGATTAGGTGACTGCTAAGGGCTTAAAGGTTGATCGTTCTCAAGGGTCGTTCTTATATTGGTTCTAGCTCGAATCTGAGGTAAGAAAACTGCACCCTGTGTATATGTGACATGCATGATTATTCTTAATGCATGTGGGTTGATTATTAAGTATGACATGCATGGCTATTCTTGATGCATGTTGGTTGATTATTGAACGTGACATGCATGGCGGTTATTGGTGCATGTTGGATTGTTGAATATTATGCATATGATGCATGAGAAACATGTGACCAGGACATGCTTTGTATACTGAGTATGATATCATTCAGAGCTTGAGCCTCTGTGTTTATGCATGATCCTAACTGTGTTGGTACCTGTTTAGTAAGCATGATGAATACCTTGTTTATGGATATTGAACATGTGATATATGTTTGGTGGGATGGCTCACCTGTGTATGGCACTGACTAGTCAGGGACCGACCCTAAAGTCGATGATCATGCATTGAATGGCTCTATGGCATTAATGCTGGACCGACCCTAAAGTCGATGATCGTGCATTGAATGGCTTTATGGCATTAATGCTGGACCGACCCTAAAATCGATGATCACGCATTGTATGGCTCTACGGCATTAATGCTGGACCGACCCTAAAGTCGATGAACTTATAAGCGCTTGCCTGGACTAAGACCAGATGTTCATAGCCAAGGTATATGACCCCGGTGACTGTTTGTCACATGGCTAGGGGACGCTGTCCATAGTTACGACTCTAGAGTCGGGAGGAAGGTTATGTTGGTGACCATTCACCATGCACCTGTCCTGATCGAACTTATGAAAGGACAACCTACCAGTTAAGCCCTGGTGACCCTATCGTCACATGGCTAAAGGGTGCTGACCCCACATTTATGACTCTTGTGTTAATCACCTATTTGTTTGAACTATTGGTCCTGAATAACCAATACAATTACTGTTGATATTATATCATGTTATATTGTGTTTCTTGCTGGGCTTCGGCTCACGGGTGCTATGTGGTGCAGGTAAAGGCAAAAGGAAGCTGGACCATCCTTGAGTTGGAGAGCTTAGGTGATGACGTGTACATATGCAGCTGCTCGTCCGCCACGACCGAGGTTTGAAGAGGAACTAGGGTTAAACCCTGTTTTGCCGCTTAGAACGACCTGTTGTAAATATTCTCTATAATAGACTCTGAAACTATATTTTCGAGATCCCAATGTATATATTAAACGTTCTAGTGAAACGTTACATCTTAACCAAATTTTTAATCCCTAAACCGCTAATCATACTTAGTACACGATTTTGGCCAAATAACTCAATTAGCGAGTTTAGCACTGATTACAAGGCACACTGTAACGGTCCCTGGAGTTGGGGCGTTACAATAAAGGGAATAAATACCTCCATGGTATCGCACATAAATCGAATCCCAGAAAATACTATACAGAGTATTTTCTTACTTCAGACATTAAGGCCAACAACTTGGCCTTCACGCATGCAGGTCCTTTCCATCAACCTTTGCCCACGAAGGAAATGTATTCCCGAGCAGAAGAACTTGCTAACATGTCCACAGAAGAGAAAAATGTAAAAGGGTTGGTCAACGTGGACAATCTTTAGATGGTGGGGTTGTTACCAAGCAATCAAAACATCCTAGAAGATAGCACTACTGAAGAAGCAAATGCAATTGACCAGTCAAATGTTGACACTGAAGTAGTGACCGATCAGTTCTCTCCTGAACAATCTCCCTACTCTCGTAGACCAGGCGACCTTATTATTAGGGAACCCCTTCCAGAGGACCATCGTAGATGTGCCATTCCTACAAAGCCTAGGAAAGGAAAGACCCTCGAGCTCCATAGAGATGTCAACTCGTCATCTGAAGAAGAGGACGACTTTCTTGATCAAATTCTAGACTCAGGTTTTTCAGCCAATCAGTAACCATAGTTTGGTGTTATGATATAAATAACTTCCCTTGAGAATGATTGTATGAAATCTGTAGAGTTATGTGGTAATAGTAAAATTTTCATTTATTTATACATTGTCTCCCATTTTTACTAACAAGTCTTGTGCTTCATTCTTTTTTTCAGATCCAGATATGTTCAAGCAATTCAACACTTCCTCTGCCCAAAAGAGGAAACCTGGGGAGGGTAGTAGCTCAAACCCTCCAAGAAAAGTCGTGAAGACAATACCGACCAGTCAAGGGAGATTACCTGACCAGCCTATCACCATCCCGCAGTTGACTCCTTCTTTAATTCCTCCTTCTGGTAGTTTAACACCTACCCGCTCGGCTGCTTAAGTGAGCCCCTTCACATTGCTGGTGATATTGGGAAGAAATTGCTTAACCACACTCTACACCATGCTACAACAACTCAAACCTTTGAGTCTTTGCCCCGGCTCAGTGTTGAAGTTGTCCTGCAAAGGGGTCTTGTCCAACTGATGAGTGTAAGTATTTTATCATCAAGACATCCCATTTTGTTATTAATTGTTTTTACTTTAAGTAAATCTCTGTTATCCATTTCAGTCACTTATCACTATCAGTCATGCTCAGCACCGAGCAGTATACTATAAGGAATTGATCAAAGTCTTAAATGATCAATTGGTGGAAGCCCAAGCCAAGATTGAAACTTTAACTACATCCGAAGGGGATCTTCGATCCAAGGTCGAGCAGGTGGAGAAGACCATTGTCGAGCGGGATGGATCTCTAAGAGAGTTGGCTGATGAGAACAAGAAACAAATTCAAACCAACAAGATGTTGACTGATCAGCTGGAGAAAATGACTTGCGAGAACGAGGAGCTGAAGCGAGAAAAGGAAGCCGATCTTGCTCGCTATGAAAAGATTTGTTTCAACTGCTTCCACCAGGTATGGAAGTTGAACAAGCCCCTCAACCTCGACTTTCTCTCAGAGGAGGCCAGGGCAAAAGAACTTGCCAAATGCGAGGCAAAGGCCGCTGAGGAGGCAGCCAATCCTGCTGGTGTTATGCCTTTTTCTCCTGCTTTATCATTCCGACCAGAGGATGTCACCGATGCCGAGGATGGTGTTGATCAACCTGTTAACAATTTACTAGAGCAGTGAGCATACTTTAGCCGACTAGAGAGTCTCTTATCCAACTAGTAGACACTTATCTCAACTATCTCCTTATTATACTTTGCTCGTACGGCCGAGCTGTTAGCTTGTATACTTTACTTTTTAGACTTAAATCATTTACATGTTTTTTATGGAATAGTAAAGTCATTCTGATATATGCCTTATATTTTCACATGAGTACTTATTTTCTAACTTAGAAATTCTAAACATTTCATAAGTCACTACTATGTATACTTTCTCACACTCTTATTGCTCTAACATTCTATGAGCATAGTGTTTTGTTTACACACAAATATTTGCTCTTAACTTAAAATTTTGAAAAAATTCCAAGTTACTTAAGCTTTGTCAAACAAGTTAGCTTAATGGCCTTTTTTTACTTCAAAAATTTACAAGTCAACCTAAAAACAAATATCTTTGCTTGTGCTCTTATTTCCTGTGTTGAATTACATACCATTATACCCTATGTGCCCCCCAAGTGATCGAGGGTTGAAAAATCCTTGGTCACTTGCTACTTCACCGAATTTTTTCGAGCAGTGTTATTACTCGTGAAACACATTGAATACAAAGAAAATATTTGAGCAGTTAAACACTGCAAAAATATTCGACCAGTTAAATGTTGGAAATTTATCTGATGGATACCGACCAGTTGAACACTGCCCGGTTTTTTCCTCTCAGAAATTTCTTTTAAATACACTGACACTTGAACACTGGGAAAGTAAAAATAATCAACACATATGCAAAATTTGTCGCAAGATTCGACCGCGCTGCACGTGATCTCTTTTATTATTCGTAAAAATAAGGACAAAGCGTGTCTAATCACGAGTCTCAAACAAACTAAAATTGTTTCAAAAATAAAATGTCTTGTCAGCAAATAAATAGTTCACAAACAAACTTAAATAACAAATTAAACACTTGAAACTAAGCTACCGCTCTGTAAGCAGTATTCATTGATAATACTTCCTCAAGTGCTTGCCATTCCAATAGTTCCTGATCATCTCTCCATTTAGTCGAGAAAGTTTGTAAGTGTCGGGTGGCAGGACTTGCTCAATCTGATACGGTCCCTCCCAATTTGGTCTTAGCACTCCAGCTGCTGGGTCTTTGACGAACACTTTTCTAAGGACCAAATCTCTGACCTGGAACTTCCGATCTCTAACTTTGGAATTAAAATAGCGGGCCACTTTTTGCTGATGGGCAGCAACTCTCAAGCTTGCTTTTTCTCGTTTTTCTTCAACAATGTCCAAAGATTCAGCTAATAACTGGTGATTCTCCTCCTGGTCATACGTACTTTTTCGATGGGATGGTGGGTTGACCTCGACAGGCAACATGGCTTCATATCCATATGCCAAGGAAAAAGGAGTATGACCAGTTGCTGTCCGGGCAGTAGTTCTATACGACCAAAGAACCTCTGGCAATTCTTCTGCCCAAGCACCCTTAGCTTGTTCTAGATGCTTTTTTAGAGTATCCTTTAAATTTTTATTCACAGCTTCAACTTTCCCATTGGCTTGCGGATGAGCTACCGAGGAGAAACTTTTTATAATGCCATGTCTAGTGCAAAAATCAGTAAACAAGTCACTATTGAATTGAGTGCCGTTGTCGGAGACTATCTTCTTCGGCAGACCATAGCGACATATTATATTCTTAACCACAAAATCTAACACTTTCTTTGAGGTGATTGTTGCTAGTGGTTCAGCTTCGGTCCACTTAGTGAAATAATCCACAGAAACTACCGCGAACTGCACCCCTCCTTTTCCTTTGGGTAGCCTCCCGATCAGATCAATTCCCCACACTGTAAAATGCCATGGACTCTGCATCTGCTTTAAGACATTCAAAGGCGCCTTGTGTATTTTAGAAAATCTCTAGCATTTATCACACTTCTTCACGTACTCCATGGAATCTTCATTCATTGTAGGACAGAAAAACCCTTGCCGTAAAATATTTTTGGAGAGACTTTACCCCCCAGCATGATCTCCACAGAATCCCTCGTGCACTTCGGTCAATAAATTTTTTGACAGGTTAGGTGTTATGCATCTAAGCAGTGGAATAGAGTACCCTCTTCTATACAATACCTCATCCATCATAATATACCTAACAGTTTGCCTCACAATCTTCTTGGCTTCATTGAGATTATCTGGTAAGACTCCTTGCTGAAGGTAAGTAATGATGGGTGTCATCCAAGTGTTAGCTAATGTGATGGGCATGGCTTCCCACTCATTAATACTCGGCTTTGCCAAGTATTCTACCGGTACTATGTTCAAAGTTTCAGCATCTTTTGCACTAGCCAATTATGCTAAAGCGTCTGCATTGTAATTCTTCTCATGTGGTACCAGCTTAATAGTATACTCCTCGAATTGTGCTAGCAGGTCCTTAGTTTTATTCAAGTATGCCACCATGCGCAAACCCCTTGCTTGATATTCCCTTAAAACTTGGTAGACCACCAACTGGGAATCGCTGTTTACTTCAACCGACCGGGCACGAACATCACTAGCCAGGCACAATCCTGCTAGGAGGGCTTCATACTCTGCCTCATTATTAGAAGCATTAAACCCAAACCTCAACGCGCAATGAATTTGATGTTGCTCAGGTGTGATCAATATAATTTCCGCTCCTGAATGATGTTCATTTGATGACCCATCAATAAAAAGTTGCCAGGTAGGAAAATTCTCTCTCTGCCCAGTCGCATTTTCTTGCCAACCGGGAAGATCAGGAATCCGAGTGCATTTAGCAATGAAATTCTCCAAAGCCTTTCCTTTTATGGCGGACCTAGATTGATATTTGATTTCAAATTGGCCCAATTCGACCACCCATTTAAGTAAACGACCAGAGGATTCTAGCTTCTGTAAGACATGGCATAAGGGTTGGTCGGTAAGTACTTTAATGGGATGTGCCTGGAAGTACGGCCGCAATTTACGAGATGCAAGTACTAAATAATAGGCCAACTTTACAATCACGGGATACCTTGACTCCGCTCCTATCAACCGCTTGCTAACATAATATACTGGATGTTGCACCTTATCTTCTTCTCGCACCAGAGCAGCATTGACAGCATGCTCTGTGGCTGCCAAATAAATAAAAATGTCTTCCCCATCTATTGGTTTTGAAAGAATAGGAGGTTGAGCCAAATGCTTCTTTATGGCTTGAAAATCTTGCTCACACTCCTCCGTCAATTCGAATTTTTTGCTTCCTCTAAGTAAGTTAAAAAATGGGACACATTTGTTCGTTGATTTGGAAATGAACCTACTTAGAGCAGCAATCTGCCTAGTCAAACTTTGCACATCCTTAATCCTAGCTGGAGACTTCATTTGCGCGAGTGCCTTTATCTTCTCAGGATTCGCTTCTATTCCTCGCGAGTTAACAATAAACCCAAGGAATTTTCCAGAACTTACTCCAAATGAGCATTTGAGGGGGTTCAGCTTCATGCTATACTTTCTCAGTACCGCAAAGCATTCCTCCAAATCTCCTGCATGTCCTTCAGCTTCCTTTGACTTTACCATCATATCGTCTACGTATACCTCCATGTTTTTGCCGATTAAGTCATGGAACATGCCATTCACTAGACGTTGGTAGGTGGCTGTTGCGTTCTTCAAGCCGAATGGCATAACCTTATAACAGTCCAACCCTATGTTTGTTTGGAAGCTGGTATGCTCCTCGTTGGGAGGATTCATAATAATCTGATTATACCCCGAGTAAGCATCCATGAAAGACAAAGTTTCATGACGAGAAGTTGCACCAACGAACTGGTCTATCCTTGGTAAAGGAAAACAGTCCTTAGGACATGCTTTATTCAGATCGGTGAAATCCACGCAAGTCCTCCACTTCCCATTGGACTTGGGCACTAATACTGGGTTTGAAACCCAGGCGGGGTAATAAGTCTCTCTTATGAACCTGTTTTCCTTTAGTCGCTCAACTTCCTCTTTGAGAGTCTTCGCTCGCTCCTTGTCAAGGAATCTTCTCTTTTGCTGCACTGTTGGGTAGCTTCCATCCACGTTGAGCACGTGGCTGATCAAATTTGGTGAGATACCCACCATATCCTTGTGAGACCAGGCGAAGACATCTTGATTCCTTCACAAAAATTCTACTAGTTGTGCTCTGACTTCCAACTTCAACTTTTTCCCAATTTTGACCCCTCTAGTCGAGTCACTTTCATCTATTGAGACCTCCTCTAACTCTTCCATGGGTCCCACTTCACTATCCAAATCCCTAAAGTGAGGATCAAAGTCCATTCCCTCGCTTTGGGAAACGCCCTATTTGGCGACTTCATCACTGGATGGGGCTTGTATCTTATTGAAACCAAGAGTACTTTCTTGGTTGATAACTGCTGACACTTTCTCCTGGTCGGCTACAACCATAATGCTCTGTTGGTCGATATCCATCTCCTCTAATTCTTCTCTATCTACACACACAATCATATTATTCTCCTTAGCTCCCTTCCGTGCTTTAACTACGGAAGCATTGTAACACTCTCTAGCTTTTCTTTGGTCTCCTCGGACACAACCTAGTCCTGCACTGGTTGGGAACTTCATGGAAAGGTGCCATATAGAGATTGCCGCATGCAAGGCCATGAGTAGTGGTCGACCAATCACCACATTATAATCCGACGAACAATGGACTATCAAAAACTCCGTCAGAACTGTCTCGTGTCTAGGAGCATCTCCTGTTGTGACCGGTAACTTGATTGTTCTGGCCAGTGACAACCCTTCTCCAGTAAATCCGTAAATAACTTGAGAGCATGGCTTCAAGTCATTTATGTATAATTTCATCCTTTCAAAAGACGACTTGTAAATAATATTTACAGAACTTCCTGTGTTGACCAGACATCTCTTCACATTCATGTTCGCTAATTGGACTGTAATGACGATCGGGTCATTATGAGGATATCTTACATGCCGAGCATCATCTTCAGTAAAAGTGAGAGACTCACTTTCAAACCGTGGATTCTTTGGAGGTCGCTCCTCTACAGCCATGGCCTCTGATGTCGATGCTGCATCCAACTCATGTCTAAGTGTTCGAGCATATCTCTCTCTTGCTTTGTTACTATCTCCAGCCAGGTGTGGACCTCCATATATAGTGTCTAAAGTGAAGTCCACAGGCTCGGGTTGTAAGGGTGGAGACCGCTGTCGCTTAAACCCAAGATTGTTGTTACTTCCTTCTCCTTTGGTCTTTTCTGCTCGATTCTTTTTTAACTTTCCCGACCAGACGAGAAACTCTATCTCTTCTTTGAGATGATTGCATTCATTTGTGTCATGACCATAATCTCCATGGAAATGACAAAACTTATTCATGTCTCTCTTACTCATCTCCTTCCTGATGAGTGGGGGTTTCTGGTACGGAACCTCTTGATGACTCGCAAGATATATTTCTGCTCGGCTAGCTGAAAGAGTGGTGTAATTGGTGAATCGAGGTTCATACTTGGTTGGCTTGTCATTTGGTCCCGACTTAGCCTTATTTTCCTCATGGCGGTCAGAACTGTTATTTCCACGTTTCTTTCCACCATTTTGTCACTTCCCACCATTCTTAGGAGGATCAGTTGATCCGCCTAGATTGTTTAGGCCTTTATCTCCTTTCTCAATCACGTCATCCAATTTCATATATTTTTCTGCTTGATCAAGAAATTGTTGTAGTGTTGAAATTGGATTGCGATGTATACTGTCCCACAAAGGACTCCGATAAATTATACCAGAAGATATGGGAACCATCTTCCCCTCATCTCCAACAGCAGTTGCTCGATTGGCTTCTCTCATGAACCTCTGTATGTAATTCTTGAGAGATTCATCCTTTCCTTGTTTAATATCTGCCAAGTGATTGGCATAAACTGGAGGAGTCCGAGCAGCGCTGAACTTTCTACAAAATTCTTTCCTGAAACTCTCCCAAGAGGTAATGGAGTTTGGCTTGAATTTCCAATACCACTCTTGGGCAGTATCGGACAACGTAGTGGGGAAAACTCTACAGCGATAATCATCACTCACCTCGAGCAGCTCCATTCGGTCTTCAATCTTCCCAACATGCATTATGGGGTCTGCCTTTTCTGTATATACTGGCAGTACCGGTGCTTTATACTTTGCTGCCGGCTGGGTTGCTCTGATTCAGGAACAAAACGGACTGCCACTCCTGTGGTCTACCGGATCGATTGCAGAAGGTCGTTTCGACAAACCTTGAACTACGGCCGTTAGCGCATCAAGATGGGCTTGGATGCCTGGGGAAATCGTTGGGGGCTCAAGTTCTTGACCACCTGATCGGGCATTCCTATCTGGCGCACTGTCATCAAGTATTTCTACTTGATTGGCAGGTCAAGTCAGATCTTGCCCCTCGACCGGGATGGTCCTTCTCTTGTCCATGATGACATCTCTTAAATCCTTCTGATAAATGCGTCTTCCCAATCGATCAAACACTGTGCTCCGAGTTTTTTTAGAAGGCTTATCGCGTGGGACGTGCTCTCTCCCACTGCGCTGCTGGCCGGGATGCAGTGGTGGCCTTCCTGTTTGTGTCGGGTAGTCCTTTCCTCCTTGTTGGTCGTTGCCATCTTTTTCCTTCGATTGGTCGGTGTGATGACCTGTGAGGTTCCTTTACCTCAAGGAGTCTTGGTTTGATCTTGCCTGGGTGGAGTCTTTTTACTACCCGATCGGGGACTCCCTGATCTAGAAGTTTCTGATCGGTGGCTCCTGGAGGGGGTTCTAGAGTTCTCCCTTTGCGTCGAGGCAGTTCTGGATCGGACCCCATCATCTTCCCGACGAGGGGGGTTACTCCTGCTTCTGTCTGGTCCTTAAGAATTGGCTTTATCAGTTGTTTTTCGACTAGCATCTGTATTACTTGCTCCCTGGGTAGCTGCTCCTCGTGCTGCAGTTTGGACATTGGTCTGGGTCAACTGCGTAGCCGCCTCCAGAGCAAGTGCAACCTCGTGGTGTCACCTATCGGCCTCCTCCTGCCGTCGCCTGATCTCTTCGCTCCTGGCATCCATCTCCTGTCTTTGCTGCTCAAAAGCAGCTTTCTGTCTGGCCATCTCTTCAGCAAATGACTCCTGCTGAGCATTGAATTGTGCCATCTCCTCTTGGAAGGCCCACATGGCTTCTTGGAGTTGTTCAACCTCTAGAATCATTTCCTCGAGAAAGACCCTGGGTTCAATCTCATGGTCTTGAGGGCTAGGACCTTCTGATCTAGCAGGATCTTTAGATGTACCTGGCTTCTTGGAGGCCGCATTGGTATTCTTGGGTGCCATAATGATACGATAATAGTGCGTTTCTTCTCTTCAGGCTCTCAATGAAACCACCAAAATGTTGACCACGATTTTGGCCAACGACGAGTAGACGTCAAAACTACAATAAACCTTCAAGAGAAAATAGTGGTTCATCCCCAATATGTTGGTAATAGCCTAACCCACTTAGAGTTGTGATATATAGATCCACACTCAAGATCAAATGAACCTGTGTCAACTGAGTTTCTTAAATGTAAAATGAAAAAATACAAGATTTCTCTCATAATACAAATGCTCTCTCAGAAAAATGAGAATCTGAATCTCTTCAATGATACCATGAGCTCTTTATTTATAGGCTCGGGATCGTACAAATCAAAATCCCTCATAATCTGGATAATTTAGTTACTTTAACCAATATTTAATTAATAATCAAATTTAAAATACAACAATATGTGATTTCTTTGGGATAATCTGAGAGATTCCCGTTGTAGGTGCGAATAATTCTAGTTGAAGTCGTTACTGAAATTTTGCTACAGAATCATGATCTTTCTGGTCGGCCAACTCCACTCCCTGAGGTGAGATTGGTCGGTCAAAGCACCCTTCCAGTTAGGAAAAACTCTTGACTTACCAGATACACTTGACTCCAAGATGACTGGTCGGCCAAAACGAATGACTGGTCGGCCAAAAAAATTGACTGGTCAGCCAAAAATCTTTACCGGTCGAACATAAATTCTACCAGATCAGTCAGATCACTTCCCAACCAGATAAATAACTTTCATGTCCAATAATATTACAAGATTAATCTCAAACCTTTGCCCCAGCCATTTATTGCCACTTGTCACTTTTATTGCCACGTCATCGTATTCAAATTTTGGGGATAACAAATAGTATTACCAACCATCTATGTAAGTCTTAGTTATAAAAGCCATTTAATTAAATAATGAGGGATTGTTATATAATGTTTCCTGTTTGTATGGTTTTAAATATTTTTCCCTTATAAGGTTATTCATAAATTAGTTTGTGTATTGATATTTTTAAAAGCAACCAAGAAAGTCTTCACATTCTGGTTACTTGGGGAGCATATAACTCGAGATAAATCAGAGCAAGGTTGCCAATTTAAAATCCTGGATACAACAAGGTACAAAAATATCCTAGATATAACTAGGTCGGAAACTTAGAAGCTTGGAAAAATTATTATGCGACGGCTTCTCAAGAGCACGAGGTGTCAATAAACCTAGCACGAACTAAGCTCAAATTACTTAAAACCCTTGATACAACCAGGCCCAAAACTTAGAAGTTAGCAAAAATTGAATATTCGATGGCTTCCCCAAAAGCTCGAGATGTCAATAAGCCTAACGTGAACTAAGTTTGAAATATTTAAAACCCCGGATATAACCGGGTCCAAGGCCTGACACATAAAGGTACGATATAAATCAACATATTTAATTTGGAAATAACCAAACTCAAAATATCTATCCCAATCTAATGATCGATTCCTCAAAATCCTGAATGTGCAAGTATAAGAAAGCATAAACATGAGGGATAATCAAGGAAAAGACAAATAGATTAAAAATTAGATATATGAATTAAAATTCAAGTTGTCCCGAGGAAAAAAAAAACCTCAAACTGGCCCAAGGGAAATTGTTTACAAACACATAAAAAATAAAAAAGAGAAATAAAAAAGGCTTCATCAAGCCTCTCTAGGGCGTTCTGAGGACGTGACCTCTTCAATCTCCTGCTCACCCGCAGCGGAAGCATTCCCAGTCTCCGACTGCTCTTGCAAGATCCGGGCTTTGGATTTCTTGAGTTATGGATCCCACACCTTGGGAGCCATGAAAGAGAAGTTTCCATCCTGGTTAAATGCCCAACAATGGTACAACATGCCTTCCATGGAGGACAGTGAGGCTGCTTTCTCCTCCTTAACAGCGACCTTAGCCTCTAACTGCTTGGCTTTGGCCTCAGCAACCTCGACCTGAAGAGCAGCCAAGGCAACCTTTGCGGCCTGCTCGTTTTCTTGAGACGATCCAAGGGCACCCTTGGCATCGTGCTCGCCTTTTTGAGCAGCTGCGAGGGCATCTTTGGAAGTTCGCTCGCCTTCTTGAGCAGCGGTCAGAGCGCTCTTGGCAGCCTGGAGCTCAGTCTAGAGTTCATCATTCCTAGCCCTACCCCGGGCTATATTGCGGTACTGAGCCAGGGACGACTGCAAAATAAAGAGACAAGTTATAGGCATACTTCGGCAAAATGAAAAGAAGAAATTCACTAAGGAACGATATCTTACTGTGAGAGTCATCCACAAGGCGGACTCCAGGACGTTCTTTGGGCTCCTCTCTTCTATCGTCCTCAAATCCCTCGGGTTAGCTTTATATATGTGCTCCACCATGTGGTTCGCCATCTCATAAGGAGTTCCCCGAAAAATATCGGGGACCTTCTCCAGATCCTGAGGATTGACTGGGATACGCACAGTAGTGGTGGGGACAAAATGAGCTGGGGGGATCAGCTTGTATAACTTGATCCCGAGCAAGAGTTGGTGGAAATCAAGGAGGAGGAGGAATCCTTTTCTTCATCATGATGGAAGTCGGAGTTTCTGAGCTCGTACATTTCCCCTTAGTAGGAGATTTGGAGGTGTTTCCTACCACAGAAGGGGTTTTCTTTGTAAACCAGGGATTTTTTATGGCTGGACTTGAGCTGGTTCTTCCCCCTAGAATGTTGTGCGGAGGTTGGGAGCTCTTGATCGTACCATATCTTTGCCTAAATAGAACAAGAAGGGTGTTAATACATAAGTAAAGTCATAAATTTACATGAAAGAAATAAATGAAAGTCCTACCCTCCGGGCCGGGGGAGGAGTCTATTATCACGACCTCCGGCCTTGGGATTACTGGAGGAGATGGGGATTCTAAGTCTACAATTTCTTGGATTATAGGAGGTTCGGGTTCAAGTTCTACCTCGGGGCTAGACTCATCTACATATTTCCTAAATCCAACGGCAAAGGCGCCCTGGAGCAAAAAAGGCCACGACCTACAATTGGTCCCATTCTTCTCAAAAATGGCTGACCTAAAGGTTGAGGTGTTATCTACAACAACAGTGCCCTTAGGATAACCCATATCATGATGCAACACTAGATGGTCCACACACTGGAGCAGGGTTATGTTACGGTTGGGATTGCTAGGGTGGCGATGGACGGGCTGGTTTGGGTTAAATCTAACTAGCCTAAAATCGGCGACAACCCTATCTAATTCCCTATAAGGGTATGGGTTACCTCTGCCGGAGGGGCTGACTGCTGCCCCTGATGCAGCTCGTTCTAGATTAGGATCCCGAACAGCCTCAGGAGCCCGCCTCTTTCGCACAAGAGACACTTCATCTTCTTCTTGTTCCTCCTCTTCAGCGGCCTCAAGGTCTCCTTGGGGAGGCGAGAGCTCGTGGACTACCAGAAGGGTAGCCCATGTCCTTAAGGCCAAAGTCTGGCCTTCACCGATCAATTTGCACGCCAGCATCGTGACATCACTCACGAGCTGGCAATAATCCTTCTCGCGGGCTAGAAGCCCAGATAATGTGTCATACTGACCCCCAAGGGTCGCAGACTTCTCCATCCTCGCAAATATGGCTGCATAAAAAATAGTAAACTCAATTAGTATAAATACAAGGAGTATGTCTATTAAAAAGAGAGAATGATTTCGTGAGCTGAGAAAAGAAAGAAGTCTTACGAGGACATTTGAAGTATCAATGCTAGCAGTTACGAAACCCATTCGACATAAAGTATTGATCCTTGTAGTCATTGGGGTGGCTGGGGATCTCGATAACAGAGGCTGAGTTCAGAAATCCGGTGAGGTAGTAGAACCCGTCACCTCGCCCTCTTTGCTCCGGATTGGCCTTAAGGCAGAAGTAGTAGAGAATATCTGCTGGAGTGGGGACCTCCCACTGGTGTTTTAAAAAGAGGTATTTCAGCCCCGCTAGAAATCGGTATGAGTTTGGGGGGAGCTGAAATGGTGCCAACTTCACAAAGTTGAGGAAGTCAACAAAATATTGATCTAGGCGAAGGAAGGCCTCCGCCTTTAAGTGCTCGTCATTCCAGGCCGCGAAGTCGTCCTGGAGGGGCGCGTAGCTCCATTCCCCTTCAAACGGAAGTCGAGCAATGAGGACGCCGGAACCGACCTCTATATTGTGACTTAGCATTATTTTATTGACCCTTCCTTGGGTCGTGATCTTGGAGACGATTTTCTCTGCCTCAAAGAATGTGTTAGGGTCAATCATGATCTCCTTCTCCATCACAGATCTGAAATGAGGAAGAGGAGATTTAGAGGCACTATCTTTTCCCTCGTTGGTTTGTTGAGCTGACGGGCCAGGTGCATTTTTCTTGGGTATGCTCTTCTTAGGTACGCTCTTCTTGGGTGCCATTAGATCACCTAACGAACAAGAATGACGAGTCACTTAATAGGCCACCTAAGATTTTATAAAGGTAAAGACACGAAAGTACGAAGGAAAATGGTGTCTCTGATATACGAGCTGAGTTAGTCTCAACCTGTTGCATGATGTCACACGCTACCCTATGCTACGCGGCTCAGTTTCCCCAACAAACCCCTGATGTGTTAGGGATCCGTGTGTCAGAAAATCTGGCCACTATTGTCCTTGGGGGCGGTTTAGAGAAAAACCACCCAAGAAACGTGTTCCCTAAGCAATTTGGTTTTTGAACCCTATCCTTTCATATTCTATACCCCGAATGGATATTTCCTAAAATTTACCTAGAAAATACCCAGTTTCATGAATGTCATAGTTTTCAAGAGATATTCTAAACCTTCTCAGTAAACCTAAAGTTGAAACCTAAGTGCCAAAAACATAAAGAAAACACCATAATATCAACTACGACAAAGCATGGATGAGCATGGTAAATAGAACACAGAAATTCGTAAAGAAAGAGTTTATTTGAAACGACAAGACTTACAGTGTGTTCGTTGGTTGAAGATTTATATTTCGCAATGCCTGGAAGACTCACTCCTGAGTAATCAAACAACTGGATGTTGGAGAGATCTTGCAACGAAGAGTTCTTGGGGTTTCTTTTCTCTGAGAAAGAAGAGGGTTTGAAAAGCACAGAAGATAGAAAATAGAGAAATTTTTTGAATAAAAGGTGATGAACTGTGATAATTGTCTATTCTACTTATATGTAAACGACATAAATCAATGTGAGCCATCCGATTTGGGCAGTACAAGATCCGAGGTCTGTGTTTTAAAGGAAAAAACGGCAACAAAAAGTTGACAAGACCATTATTGCAGTCCTTGAAACCCGAACAGACGCCAATGGTAGTGTTCCACGTGTCCAGCACTCGAGTAGTGGACAAGTATGGGAAATTGAAATAGAAGTCTAAAAGTCCCTACTATGTAGGTAAGAAGATGATGTCATAAACCACGAGCAGGGACTTGGGGGCAAATGTGTATCCTAATTTCAGCACGAGTCTTTAACTCAGATCGTGTACAGTTGGCAGGTAACTGCAGGGAAGGAATAGCCTATAAGTCCAGGTATCCTCCACATTGATAACACGGCTCTCATGACGATTGCATGAGCTAGGGATGCATAAATTGAAAAGCGCGAGCTTGTAATATTTATAAGGCACGGTCTCCATGATACGAGCTCGACGGTGCATTCAACTCGTGGTAACTTGGAGATATGGCATGTCCACAGATTCCCGAAGACTCAGATACTTTATAAGATCATTTATGTCCAGCCTGTTATAGTTAAAGTCCTAGATATTAGGAGATTATTTATTTCATGATCAGATCATATCTTAGTATAAATGGGAATATTTCAAAATAAATGTAATATATACGCAAATCCGTGATTGACTCACGCAGTTACCCAAACCTGTCCACGGAATTTCTCTATAAATGTTGAGAACATTGGACAGGAAAATAGGACGTTTATTCTGAAATACTGAGACTCTGTCCAAATAGACAGAGAAAAATAGTAATAATATAGACTCATGGACTAGGTGGATTTTAACCACTGAACCACGTAAAAAGACTAGTGTTCTTGAGAGTAATTTTCTAACTTCGGTTTACCATCAAGCACTAATTCAACCTTGTATTTTCTTGATTCACTGTTGGTGAAAAACTGCGTCAACAATAATTAATATTAGTTTACTTAAATATCATTTACAAGGAACTAAATGTTTTAAGGATAAAATACAATGAGGGGTAAAACATTTTAGTCTCGTCTCATTGTAGACCGTCTATAGAGGATTGAGTGAGAATTATGGTTGTAGCAATGGATAATTAATGACGTATTTATATTGCTTATAGAGTGTTCTATGAATTCAATAGTAAAATTCCGAGTCTTTAGTGGAGTCACGAGGAATTAATAAGTTAGTAAATTTATTTGGTAGATTTATGATAGCTTATTGGAGTTTGATTTCATAGGCCTATAGTCCCCACTGTACCTTGGATAAAATCATCTAGATAGTCTTAATTAATTAATTTAATTATCAATTAGAATTATCAAAGTTGACCAGGTCAATTTTGGATAGTATCAGAGAGTTATGTAATTTAGAGAAGAAAAGAGAAATTATGGCAGATTTATTAATTAAGATAAATTGGTATCTAAATTTATAAATAAGTTTAAATCAAGGTTCAAATTATAAATAATTAATTTGATAAATGATTTAAATAAATATTTAATTGATTAAATCAATAGAAAATAATACACGCCATGATTTTAAGTCCAATGGGCTTATAATCAGATGAGAAATTTCATGGGCCTAAAGCCCATGATAATTTCGACCTAGGGCTATTAATTGGCTATTATTTTATTGATTTTTTTAATTAAATAAATGACCTAGTTGAGTCTATAAAAGGAGTGTTAAGAGAAAATTCAAAACACAAGTTGAAACACAAGTTTCTGATAGGTTTTAGATTCTATCTAAACATAACTCCTTTTCTAAGGCTCAATTTCTCTCTCCCATTCTTCTTCTCTCTGTATCTATCTCATGTGTTGAGAATTTCCCACTGTAGTTTAGGTGATTCTAAGGATACTTTGGAAGGCTGTGAAGAAAATTGAAGATCGGTTCAATTTCTTGATAATTCTCTGCGACAGAAATGATACAAGGGTTAGAAAAACTTAAGCAAATGACACTATTATGTGTTTGAATAATTGGATGGATTTTCATGTTTTTATGAAGCATATTTATTTTATGTGATTATTAGCAAATTTTAGGTTATTTTTGTGTGTTTCCTATGCCATTAAATTTTATATATGTTTTATTTTGTGTAAAACATATTAAAAATTAATTAGAAAATGGTTTTTGTTTGAAAAATTGTACAAAAAATATTTTTCGAATTTTTTTCCTCTGGCTGCCAATGCGCATCACCCCAGCACCCCGCGCGAGCAACCCTCGGTCGTCACCCTACCACCCGCCGTGTCCCTCGGCAGCCAGTGCAAATATCAGATTTGTTTTATCATTTAAAAATGTTTTTTTTTAAATAAGACAGTTTTGTTGGTTGAGATTTAAATAATTAGATATTTTCTACAAAGATTCAAATTCAAATTTAAAAATAGACTAACAACTTAATTTTAAATCTTTTAATATATTAAAATATTATAATTAAGATATCATATGTTTAAGATATTTTCTTTTAAATACTTGATATTTTTATTAAATATTTATTTGAAAATATAAATATATGTTTATTCTATAGTTTTTAATATTTTCATGGATATTTGAATTTGTTTAACTGTTTTAAGATATTCTAGGGTTGTTATAACTATTAATATTTTTTTTAATAGTTAAAATATTAGCTTATTGTTGTAACAATATAAGATATTTTTGAAAAACAGTTAAGATATTGATTTTAAAATTTTAAATTGGTTAAATTTTGAAAATATCATTTTTTCCAACCAATTAATAATATTTTTTTTTTAATAAATGAGATTTAAATTAACTTTGGTTAATTGTTGATAAATCCTATTTAAATTAAATTGATATTTTTGTTTTCAAATTAACCTAAACCAAGTTGATTGTTGATAAATGAAATTTAAGTTAACTATTGTTAATTGTTGATAAATTTTATTTAAATTGACTTATTTTTTTGTAAAAATTTAACAATTCAAATTTTTGATAAATTCTAGATAATTAATTGTGGTATTTTTGCATAAATTCATAGACTTGCTTATATAGTAACATGAATAGACCCATCCAATTATAACATGTTTGTATGCACTATATGTGATATTTTTCAATTGGGCTTAGATGCATATAGTGACCCATATGTTTGTTAGATATATGGATTTTGCCAAATAAAATATTCATAAAATGATAGGTTTTATTTGGGCTCATTAGAAAATGTAAAGTTTAAATTCCTTTCTTGTTGGTGATTCTACTTGTGAAGGCCCATTTGCTTTGGATGACTATAGCGGGCCTAATCAATTAATAACAATAAATAAAACGAAAGGTTTAAATTACTGTCTTTTGAACCTTGTATGAAAGTATGGGGGCCTTTGTAGTGTGAACGGCATACTGGACCCAGCCCTCCTCCATACAAGCCCAATTGTTAAAGCCCATTTACCTGAGTTGGACTTAATTGTATAGGTTTGTTATATTAGTTAAACCTAAATATTGATTAGCAACAAATTAATTCTAAATTAATTGAATTTGTTTCAATGTGACACTTTAGAATTAATAGGAAATTATAAGACTTTGGTTTTAAAAAATTCTAATCTTACATTTTTTTGGAGAACCAGTCATTAATTTTTGAAAAATAATAAAAATACTACTTTTAATTTTATAATGAGCTTATTTTAAGAACTATATTCGATCTCCACCGTTGGTTTAACAAAGTCAATAGCTTAATGGGGTCTCGAGACGCTAAGATTCATCCCATTATGAAAGGTTTTCATTAGTTATTTTGACAAGGTTAAATTTTGAAATATAGATAATTATAGGTCAAATTCTACTAGACTCACCCCTACGGTGACTACTAGGAATAAATCTATGATTATTGAAACCGTGGGTCTAGCTCATAAAATAAGAGATTTTGTTTTTTGTTTTATTTTGATCGAATAGTAGGTTGTTATTAATGGTGTCCATTATTAAATAAGTTTACCACTTTATTTAACTAGTGGCATTTTTGACGCTCGCAAACCGGGACAAGGATGTCATAGATTAGTTAAAAACCTTATGAAATAGAGATATGATGATTTTGGTATTTTTTTTCTCATATCTTACATATTTTTTATATATGTTGTGTTATTTCTTGAAATTTGTGTGAATAGGAGTTTTATTGAGCAAATGTGATTGATTTCTATTTTATAGATAATCGGTAGTTTTAAGCATGGTTGTCTACTCCCATCATTTTTCAACTTTCGATGGAGAAACTCACTGGAGAAAATTTCCTTAAGTGGAAGAAGAACATCAACATTGTGTTGATTGGTGACAACTCCGAGTTCGTCATGATTGAGGAATCCCCAGAACAAGCACCGTGTCAGCACGTTCATGATGGCACTGTCAATGCTCGTGATGGCACCGTAAATGCTTGGATAGCACCATCTCTGCACATACGTGATGATACCATGAATGCTCGAATGGCACCATGTCTGCACATTCATGATAACTCAACTATGGTCTGACACAGCTCATTAACGAGCTTAAGATTTTTGAGCCTATCATGGGTGGACCTAGTAAGGGAGGAGAAAATAAGACTACTACTACTGTTGTTGATCTAGCTAAGGCTGAAGCTAACCAAGTTTCATCTTCAAAAGCTGGAAATAAGAGGAAAGGTGGAAAAAACAACAATCCCAAGCCTACAAAGGCTGCAAGGATGAGTGCACAACCTAGTGCACATACGCCTAAGGAGATAAACAAGAAAAACAAGAAAGGTAAAGATAAGTACTTTCACTAAAAAGAGAAGGGGCATTGAAAACAAGATTTCCCCAAGTTTCTATCATTGAAAAGCAAAGGTAATGATTATAGTTCATTTATCTTAGAAACATGTTTTTTTGAGAATGATAAATCTGTTTGGATTATTGATTCTGGATCTACCAACCATGTTTGCAACTCTTTATAGCTTCTTGAATCGTGAGAGGAAGTGGAAGAAGGCAGATTAAAACATAGAGTTGGGAACGGAGCGTTCGTTGCGACCCAAGCTAGAGGAAGAGCTTGTCTGAAGTTGGAAATAAATACTTAATCTTGAATGATGTATTTTTTATTCCAGATTTTAGTAGAAATTTAATTTTAGTTTTCATGTTGCAATTAGAACGATTTGTTATGACTTTCGCAAGTTCTAATATATCTATTTTTTTCAATGGATCACAATTGTGTATTCCATTTGGAAAATGGACTTTATATTCTACGACCTAACTAACCCCTTGCTCTTAACAATGATTTATTCAAAGTTGCTAAACCTAGGACCAATAAATGTCAAAAGACAAATAACGATACTGCGACGTATTTATGACACTTAAGACTAGGTCACATTGACTATGATAGGATTCAAAGACATACAAAGGACGGGCCTTTGAGGGAACTCGCCTTAGGTGAATTACCTGTCTGTGAATCTTATCTAGAAGGCAAACAGACCAAGCGTCCATTCTCTGCAAAGGGTGATAGGGCCAAAGAACCACTTGGACTTATGCATTCAGATGTTTGTGGACCTTTGAATGTACAAGCCAGGGGTGGTTTTGAGTATTTTGTCACTTTCATTGACGATTACTCTAGATACTCATGTCTTTACCTATTGCATAGGAAATCGATAACATTTTCAAAGTTTCAGGAATTTCTAGTGATGGCTCAGAACCAATTAGGTAAAACGTTAAAGATCTTGCGATCTGAGAGGGGTGGAGAATATTTGGATATACAGTTCTAAGATCATTTAACTGAACATGGGATTTTATAACAACTTACTGCCCCCAGGTACTCCGCAAAAAAATGGTGTAGCGGAACGTCGGAACAGAACTTTATTGGAAATGGTTCAATGCATGCTTAGTTACTCAACTCTACCAACTTCGTTCTGGGGACATGCAATTGAAACTGTGAACGACATTCTCAATGTCGTGCCATCTAAATCAATCCCCTAAACACCTTTAGAACGCTGGAATGGTCGTGAACCTAGTTTACGCCATTATAAAATCTGGGGGTGTCTCGCTCATGTCCTGAGGAAAAAAGAAGGACAACTAGAACCGCGAATTGAAGTTTTCATGTTTGTTGGATATCCTAAAGGTACTTGGGGTGGACTTTTCTATAGTCATTTAGAGAAGAAAGTGGTTACTTCTATGAATGCTACTTTTCTGGAAAATGACTATGTCCAAAACTTCAAACCTCGCAGCAAAGTAGTTTTAGAGGAGATGGTTAAAGAGTTGACTCCAACCAATGTTCCATCGCCATCAATACGATTTGATAATGAAATTCCAACTCTTCATGTTCAACTGAAGCAAGTCGATTTAAATGAAGAAAGTACCACTGTTCCTAAGCAAACAGTCACGGAGCCTCGTCGTAGTGGGGGGTTTCAAGGAACCAAGTTCGCTGTGGTTTGGATAGTGAAACCAATAAGGTTGTTGGTGACACTAGTGATGATGATCCGTTGTCTTTGAAACTGGTAATGGCTAGCCCTTAAAAGGAACTATGGTTCGAAGCCATGAAACTTGAAATGGAGTCCATGTACTCAAAGTCCGTTTAGGATCTTGTGGAAGCACCTAGTGACTTTAGGGCCATTGGGTGCAAGTGGATCTACAAGAAGAAACGAGGTGTTCATGGAAATATCGAGACTTATAAAGCTCGATTAGTGGAAAAGGGTTTATACCGAAAGAGAAGGCGTGGACTATGAGGAAACTTTTAGTTCGGTAGCCTTGTTCAAATCCATTCGCATCCTCCTATCCATAGCAGCCGCTCTCGACTGTGAGATCTGGAAAATGGATGTTAAGACAACTTTTCTTAATTGGAAGCTTGATGTAGTCATTTATATGGATCATCCAAAAGGATTTAAAGTAGCTGGACAAGAAAGAAAAGTTTGCAAGTTGAATAGGTCTATTTATGGACTTAAGCAAGCTTCTCGTTCCTGGAACCTTAGGTTTGATGAAATGATCAAAACCTGTGGCTTTGAACAAAATATTGATGAGCCTTATGTTTACCAACTAAAGGCAAATCAAATAGTGGTATTCCTGGTTCTTTATGTAGATGATATCTTACTCATTGGAAATAATATTAAGAAATTATCAGATGTGAAGAATTGGCTGAGCACTCAATTCCAAATGAAGGATTTGGGTGAAGAGAGTTATGTTCTAGGTATCCAGATCATTAGGGATAGAAAGAAAAGAATCTTAGCTCTATCTCAAGCAGCTTACATAGATAAAGTGCTTGAACGTTTCTCAATGAAAAATTCTGAGAAAGGACGTTTACCGTCCCGCCATGGAATTCATCTTTCAAAGAAGCAGTCTCCCCAGACTCCTAAAGAGGAAGATGCAATGAGAAAAGTTCCTTACGCATCTACGGTTGGAAGTCTGATGTATGTCATGTTGTGTACTAGACCAGATATCTGCTATGCAGTGGGAGTAATGAGCAGGTATCAGTCAAACACAAGACCAGAACGTTGGATAACAGTTAAGCATATCCTGAAGTATTTGAGGCGGACTAGGGATTATATGTTATTCTACAAGGATGGTGTTCTGAACCCTGTAGGCTACATCGATTCAGATTTTCAGAATGATGTCGATGACAGGAAGTCTACTTCTGGAATAGTGTTTACTCCTGGGGGTGGAGGTTGGATATGGAGAAGCGTAAAGCAGTTTGAAATCTCAGATTCCACCATGGAGGCTGAGTACATAGCCACGTTAGAAGTAGTTAAGGAAATAGTCTGGCTAAAGAAGTTCTATTCGGATCTTGATGTTATTCCAGAAATGGATAAACGGCTTGTGTTGTGACAATATAGGAGCGATAGCCAACTCGAAAGAACCTCGTAGTCACAAGAGGAGTAAGCATATAGAAAGGAAGTATCACATTATTCGAGAATATGTGGGCAGGGGAGATGTGAAGGATATGAAGATTGCATTTGAAGACAATCTTGATGATCCGTTTAGAAAGACACTACAAGAAGCTACAATTGATAAGCATATCAAGGAAATGGGATTAGTAGAATTAAGACATTAGTTTCAATTGGTGCAAGTGGGAATTTGTTGGGGTTTTATGCCCTAATTAAAACCCAATTTCTTTGTAATCTCATTTATTATCAATAAAAGAATAGAAATCATTTTTTGACATGGTCAATCACTTTGCTCACATGTTTTATTTTCATGATTATTTGTTTAATATAAACTTCTATTAAATCCCGAGCATATAGCTAATCATATTTATATTGACGTAATCATAGTGGAATATAAATATGATTATATGTTCAAAATAAGTTAGTTTTAAGATTAATCAGTGCACAGTATTTACACAGACTTGCCAATCTACGATATGATCTACTTGCACACTACAGTGTTATGTTCTTTCCAGAACATTAGCAAAGTAGATAATATCAAATGTATTTGTTACATCGGATTGGACCGATATTGACAGTTGATAGGATAAGTAAACATGTCGTTATTATCTATTCTAGTCGTATCATATAGTTGACCATAGGTAAATTCAATCTCAATTCTGAGTGGTAAGTATTCAAACTGATTGTATTATTTGAGTTCTTTGACTTGTTCATTACTAGCTTACCCTACGAACTAGCCCATACTTACATCTTGGGAAATCGGTAGTATAATTGAGTGGGAGTGTTAATCATAGATATGAACATCTATAGCTTCTGATGAAGAAGTGAAATGATGGTTTCTTTTTAGTTTGGTTCAAGGTGTTAAATGATGGAGATCTCATTTCAGTAATTAATATTAGTTTACTGAAATATCATTTACAAGGAACTAGGTGTTTTAAGGATAAAATACAATCAAGGGTAAAACAATATTTTAGTCCCATCACATTGTAGATTGTCTATAGACACGTGTGGTGTTAGGCGTCCTGGGTTTAACCCAAGCTACAAACACGAAGGTTGTGAAGTGTGAGCTCATAATATTCAAACGGCATTCGAAATAAAAGCTTGGAGAAGATGTTCAGCGTGTGCTAACTCGAATGTATTGCATACTCAAGGATCCTTGGAGACTCAGAATCCCATTATACTGTTATTTATGACCAGGCTATCATATTTAATGTCCCAGATATTAGGAGAACATTTACTATATGATCAAATCACATCCCATTATAAATGGGAAATATACGTATTAAATGTAATAAATATGTATATGCATGATTGACTCACGCGATTACCCAAACATGTCCATGAAATTTCTCTATAAATACTAAGAATATTGGACAGCAAAAGGGATCGATTATTCTGTAATACTAAAAATCTGCCAAATAGAGAGTGAAACAACAGTAATATAGACTCGTGGACTAGGTGGATTTTAACCACTGAACCACGTAAAAGATTTGTGTTCTTGTGAATTCATTTTATTTTTCATTACAGTTTATACTAAGCACTAATCTGTCTTACTATTTCATAATACACTGTTGGCGAAAAACCGCGTCAACAGTTTGGTGCTTTCATTGAGAGGGAAATTAGTGCTTTGTCAAAATCCTAGTCGAATCTCATCATGGTGCTCACTCGCTCAATGCACGACAATGAGATAGAACAACTTGGTGGGTAGGAGGCCCATCATACCGCTGCTTCGAACAAGCATGGCCCTGAAGTCCAGCAACATCCGGGAAAACAACCAGCTGGTCATCGCAAAACTTGGAGTTCAGCGTCATTACCATTGAATCCAAACCCAGACTACTTAACTACCGTTGAGTTGGAAAATATGTAGTTAAGAAGCCATCTCGCTAAGGCAAACAGGAAAATTGAGGAGGTTTTGGCTCGGTTACCCCCTCTCATAACCGACGTTAATGTCGGAAAGAGGCAAAGTGGGTCTCACAAGTCCCACAGGAATAACTGATCCAATCCCAGGGGCCCTCATAGGGGTCATCAGCATATTGGTCGATCGATTAGAACCGTAACCCCAAGTTCGGTGCCTCCTTCACAAGCACCTATGAATGCCCATGGAAACCCACGAGGTGGGGCTGGGACAGGCTCATAGAGATCAAATGCTCCAGCAAACCCTCCTACGTCATGATCAGATCATCAGGCATAGAGAGCTAGGAATAATGGGATAGAACCAAGGTGGGCTAATTTAGTTTGCCCTGATGGGACAAGGATTGCCTCACTAGTTAGGCAATCCCCCGTCACCCATAAGACAACTGACGCCACCTCATCCTACACGGGACATTCCTGCTTATGGAGACAATAGGAGAAATCCTTCTCCGTTTGCCCATACCTATGTTCCACGGACACATGTTGAAAATCCAGATCCTCGGCCTCAACTGCGAGCTGCATTTGCAAATGAAAGTTATTGGACTGAAAGTCGTCGAAGTGGTAGATTTGAAGGCGATCTGAGAAATCATCTGATTTTGGCACAAAGCCCTCGATACGATTCACAACCTGATCTGTGTGATTGTCTGATTCACAGAGAAGAAATTTAGTTCGGGATGAGCATGTTAGTTATACTCGTCGTGAGGGAGGTCCTTCCATAGTACGTGATAATGGGAATGCCCCAGCAAGCCAAGCTTGAGCTTGGAGGGAAAATAACCCATCAAATGCGTACGATAGGATGGGAGCTGTTGAACAACCCGCAGATAACCTAGGGGCTAGGGACCAAACTCTCGAGAGGCTAGTGCAGATGGAAGAGCAAATGAAGAAGCTTTTATCTGGAAAAGATAAAGACGATTGCGATTCAGAGGATGAGTTCAAGCCTTTCACTCCAAATATTGCGGCGGCTACATATCTGATGGGCTTCAGAATGCCACACTTGTCAAAGTTTGATGGACATGGAGATCCATCAGATCACCTTGGGATGTTTAACACCATGACGATGACCCACAATGTCGGACTCGATCTAAGGTGCATTTTGTTCCCTTCAACACAGATTGGGCCAACTAGGCAGTGGTTTAAACAATAGGCATTAAATAAGCTCATGGAAGAAGTTTTCTTTTGTATCAAAAAAGAATTCTGGGCTTCCCAGACAACTCGGGTTAAGGCTGATTCATTAGCCAATGTAAAGCAGCAACCTGGCGAAACGTTGAAGGCATATCTAAGTAGGTTTGCCAATGTCTATGCACGAGCTAGAGATGTCGATGTCGATGACAACTCCAAGATCATGGCAATGAGGACGAGAATCCTTGTTGCAGGCGACCTGTGGTAAGAATTACAGAGAAAATCAGTTAATAGTGTGGACGATTTCTTGGCACGAGCTCAAAGTTGGATTAACCTGGTAGAGGCGCGAGCTTCCATCGCAGGAACTAGCCAGATCCTTGTCCATCCCATTGGAGCGATAACAGACGTTGCAGCTACGACTCAAACCATTACCCAGAATAATCAAGGGGGGAGTAACAAAAGGAAGGGAAATGGTGAGGGCGACCAGAGCGGAACAAAGAAAAATAAATCTGGGGAGAAATTCAAGCCTGTTTACGCCACTTATACTGACCTCACGGATACTAGGGAGCACATTTTCTTGGAAAATTCTACTCGCTTTGCATGGAAAATGCCAGAACCGTTGAAAAATCAAAGAGCGAAGTGAGATCCTTCAAAGTTCTTCCAATTTCATAATGATATTGGTCATTGTGGATGCTGAAAATTCTACAACGGTAAAGAACCCACATCTCATGTCTAAGGTGTAACGACCCAAATTCGCTAATAAGGCTTAAGGGCCTTGATTAGTGTGCCAGGAGGGCAGGTTGGGATTTATGTGTGATTTTATGAATTAAATGCATGATTATGATTTAAAGCATGTTATTTGGCTATTTGTTTAAACTGAGATGCATGGCTATGTTTACTAGTATGCATATAGGCCCGGATCGTGTTAGAAGGGCATAATTGTAATTCTGGCCATGATGGGCATAACTGTATTGATATGTGATAATTGTATTCTGTGAATTGTACCGCGTGTGTGTGGTTTTATTATTGTGATGCACGTGCCGAGACGGTCCTAGAGAGCTAGTTAACTTAGATGTCACAACGGGATTTTGTACCCGGCTCGGGAGGAGCCTAGGGGTATCTCAGGAATTTTATGGCTAAGTTGAGATTTAGCGGGTAATGGTTATTGGAGATTTAGTAACCTGGGTAACCATTAGTTACTGCTGTGGGTAACAAGTTTTAAGGTAAAAAGTGGTAGAAATGAAATAGAAATGAAAAGACTTAAGTGTCCTTTGAGGTTTAGCTAAGGAGGATTAGTAGGAAAGGGTAAAATGGTCATTTGGCAAGGGTTATAGGCAATTCTCAGCTGGGTTTTAGTGGGTCACGGTTTGGGCATTTGGGATATATGTTGGCTTTGCTAAAATGAAGAGGAGGAGAGTTAGGGCAAGAAAGAGAAGAAGAAGAAGAGGAAAATGGGCTGAAGTGGGAGCTTAGGAGGTGAATCAAGGGAGCTTGTTGGGTGGATTCTCCACTTGAGGTATGGATTTTATGAGCATTTAAGTTTGATTTCTGTTTTGAATTGTGAAATCTAGAGCTTGAGTTAGTGTGTTTGAGTTTTTGGTTTGAGATGCTGAAATTAGGAATCATGGGGTGGATTCTTGAGTGTGTTGATGTTTTGATCTTGTATCTAGTGCCTATAGGTTGTTAAGTTGTTCATATGAAGCTTGGAATTGGTTTTAGGGGTTTGGGTATTGGTTTTGTATGATTTGGGATGGTTTAAGCTCGGAGAAAACGCAGGAGAAAACCCAGAATTCTGGGTCTGCGAAGGCGTGCCGCGACACAGGTTTTTCGTGCCGCGGCAAGGGATCCTCTGTCTGATGGGTGCCGCGGCACAAGGATGTGGTGCCGCGGCACAAGGCAAATTTCAGGGCATCATTTTTAGACAATTTTAGGCCTTTGCTCCGGGGGTTCGGGGGATGTCTCCGGGGTGTTGTTTTAAGGTTTTAGAGGCCCCGGGAGTGTGGGATTGGTCCCGGGAAGTGGTTTTGGGTTGATTAGTAATGAGGGATGTTTCTTGTGTGTTGTGACTAGGTCCTTTGTGAGGCTCGTGCTGGAGGACCGTGCTCGCAGCTTTAGTGCATCAGGAGGCTCGGAATACAGGTAAGAAAACTATAACACCCGAGGTTAGGGCATGGCCCCATATTGTATTATGTGCAAATGTTTAACCTTAAATGAATCATGATGTGTGTGAATGGTTATTTCAAATGTACTATATGTGTGATTATGATGAAATGAGCGGCAAGGGCCGAGTACGGCGTAAGCCGGGGCGGCCGTGGGCCGAGTACGGCGTAAGCCGGGGCGGCCGTGGGCCGAAAGTAACACCTAGCACATGGGATGCTATAATCAGGGCGGGGCCCGGTGGATACATGTGTTATGATATATATTCAGGGTGGGACCCAAGGGATACATGAGTTATCCTCGCGGTGAGAACCGATACCCCAGGGCTTTGGTAAGGGTCCTGGGGCGGCATGGCCGTGTTTGCTTAGTCTAATGATTGACTTGTTTATTTGTGGATTATATGTTATGTTCTGCATGAGTTTTCTTGCTGGGCTTCGGCTCACGGGTGCTCTGTGTTGCAGGTAAGGGCAATGACTGAATCAACCAACCATGAGTACGGAGAGCGTGAAGCGGCGCGTACATGTTTGGCCTGCCCGACTGCTTTGGTTGGGGGTTTATTTGAAAATGGCTGTAATAATCTACGATTTTATGATTTATCAACTGTGAACTTATTTCAAGATGTAAATAGTTTTCAAACCTTATTTTGGGATCCCAAATATTTAATAATAGAAGTTTTAATGAAATGACGCATTTTCAAAGATTACAGCCTTAACTTTTAATTAGTCACACTTTTGTTTCAAAACCTCGGTTAGCGAGTCCATTGCACATTGTTTTGTCTTAAAAACTCACTTAGTAACGGCTCTAAGGAAGTAGGGCGTTACAACTTGGTATCAGAGCGAGCCAAGGTTTATTGGTTCTGGAGATCGACCGAACATGTACGCTCGCTGTCAGTGACAAGCTCGACTCAGGGTTGGTTGGTATGATTAATTGACATGTCTGAATATATGTTTGAATGCCCTGTTTGCCTGCTTATCTATATGGAGCATGAGAAATGAGTTGACATATGCAGGAGATGCTGTTGGGCTGAGCCCTTTAGTATTGCATGTTGAGATTGATGCATGCTGAATAATACTATTATGCATGTGGATGAATATTGGCATAATGGTTTGAATATTGAGTGTATGTGGTTAATTTTCTGAATTAAATTCATAAGTTTATCCGTTTATTTGCTTGTATGAAGCATGTTGAGACCTGGATATACTTAGTGGTGATAAATCTGGTAGCTAAATGTATATCATTGTGGATTTGAACTAGTATATGCTTGTGTGTGCATTATACCTGTGGATATTTGGACCTAGTGGTGGGTTGGTTCAGAGTATGAACCACAGAGTTCAGGAGTTGGTCGGTTTTGACGGATGAACTCGTGTTGTTGGTTCCTAGAAAGGTTTGGGGACCTGATATTGTGTTGAAAAGGGGGTTTCTAGATGTAAGTTGGATTTGAGATCTCCAGTTATCCCTGAGAGCAGCAGCAAAGGGTCACTAGTGTGTGAGTTAGCTGTGGAGTTTGTTAGTTGAGATGGGATAGAAGAACAGCGGATTCTCTGGGGAGATGATTGAATTAGATGTTTTAACAGTAAGGTTACCGGTGATGGTTTACTGTGAAGTATGGACAGATAAGGGTACTATATGAAAGGAGTATAGGGTGTTATCCTCTAGTGTTGAGGAAGGTACGAGTTGACAAGGAATTTATCAATAGATGAGCTGAGTTAATTCCACCCTTGGTTAAGAGGACGAGAGATCCTGATTAGGGGGTTATGTTAAATGTGGAGGTAGAGAGTTTCCTGGAAGTGATACTCGGGCTGAGGTACTAGTTTATTGGGTTGGAAAGAACCTAGATGATGAATGGTTAGAAGAGATTTTAAAGACATGATTAGAACCGTGGAGACGGGCAAATGTGTAAGTCTGGTTTGGACTGTTAGGGGTAACAACCGCGTAGATCAATGGGTCTGGTGAATTGGATAATTCATTTGGGAATTTATACTGGCGGATGTACCGGAATTGGATGACGACCCATTTAAGGGCATGAGATCTGGAATAACCTAAGGCATTTGGGCTGCTTTGAGGAAAGAGTTTTTGGTCTGTATGTGGATGGCGGAGAGGGCCATATTGTTTGAGGAACTGATGGTTGATGTATAGAGCATGAGTGCTAGAGCCGCAAGGGCGGTGCTTCCTTTGATGGAATTAGTAAAGATAAATTCGTGATAATCAAGTTGAAAGAACCCCGGATAGGGTTGTGGCTTCTGGAATTGCCAAGAAAGGGGAGAGGTCTGGGTGAAAGGATGGTACTATTATTTGATAGAACGCAGCAAGGTTGGATTCACGATTGTTGAGGTAGAAGGACCCCAGACAGTTCTTGGGCACCTAATTTGAGATTTGAAAGAAGTTTGATTGCTAAGGTGGTTGTCGAGCTGGCGTCAGGAACCAGGGAGGTTAGTTAGTATGCGCTTGGGGGAGAGGATGCCACCTGAGAGGAGGTCAGGCGAGGACTTCTGCATAGAATGACTCGATATGTTGGGATGGATTTCCCATGGTGAGGGAACGGAGAGCCAGAGTGCAGTGATACATTCAAAGTTTGAGGCTGAGTCCTCAAGGGTGAGTATTTAACTGACGAGCTTATGCTTTGGTCAGGTAGCGAACTGAAAGGATTCGGTGTTGCGAATGCTCCGAGAGGGTGATGGACATAGAGAGGGTGCCTCTATGGTGCCATTTGAGAGGCTGAGGACAGTGATACTTATTGAGAAGGAATTAGAAACTCTGGCAGATGGATTGTTGAGGATATCATCTGGAGTACGTAAAGGAGACGGAGCTGATCAGTGGGAAAATTACGTGGGTATGTAAAGAAAGATTTAGGGGATACTTCAAGGTCAGACTACAGATAGGGTTGGTATAAAGAATGTTGTAAAAGACGGTCTTGGCCGACAGAAAGTCTATCGAAGCAATTAATGGAATCTGGGCCTGGTATAGCCAGTGTGTTATACTGCGGGGATTGCTAGTATCGTCGGGTTAGGACGAAAAGTACAATGTTGGATACAAGATGGGACGATGTCCCCAAGAGTTGATCTACGACCTGGTTATTGCCAGTTGGAAACCAAGGATAAAGACTTTTCGTGAATTGATTAGGTTGCACGGGGCAGGGTGTGAGGAATTGGTAACAAGGATTCTGGAACGGTTCAAGCTACAGCAGCACAGGTAAGTTCTTTAGACAGAGAATGCATGAACGGTGTGGGCAAGTTCCCTTCAAGTTCACGAGCAGTACATATGGATTACTCCCAGACAGAAATGGTGAGCAAGTGACTATGCGAAAGACGTTTGTACCCAGAAGGCGAAGTCACAGGTAAGGTTCTACGGAGTGTTAGTTTGGATGTCGTCAGGAGTTCTCAGATTACAGCTGCAAGAAGAAAGGACAGGTATGTGAAGATTTGATCTGAAGTCACAAAGAAGCTAATGAAGAACGTCCGAAGAATTGAAGGCATAACAAGACTGGTAAGCGCGTCATCTATTGCACAAGCACCTCCGGAGACAACTACATCAGAGATGAGGAGAACAGTAAAACTTGAGGTTAGACGGACTGAATGTGTCGAATCAGAAAGAAATTCAGAAGACAAGGTAAGAATTGATTAATATCTGGGAATGCTAGAATGTGTGTGTGTTATGGCTAAGTTAAGAGTGGTGGCATAAAAGACTTGGTCTATGATGAGGTACTTGAGTTGTGGGTATTAGTAAGAAGGTTAATGTTGAGACCCAGTGGTGGTGAAAAGTAACAGACTGATGATCAGTGTTTGAATTCTCGATTGGACGAGGAGAAATTTAATTAGAGGCAGAGCCCCTAACTGTGAGGCGAGTATCAGTCAGGGAATAATGCCATAGATTGCGATGGAGGATATAAGGCAACGACTGAGATTGGCGTAACGTTAGCAGGTATGATTAGCTGGTGAGTGTCACTGAGCTATGGAACCCGAAGTGTCGGCTTTGGTTGAAGCAGAGAAGGACCCTGCTAAGGTGGTACAAGTTGGAATACCAGAAATGGACGAAGGATCCAATTAGATTCGGGTTGTGAATGAGAATTCTGAATGGACATCATTCCACCTCCTAGGGTACGTCGTACCGGGAGGGTCGAGCGGGTGCCGGAATATAGCGTTTTCCTTTGGACCCTGAGGGGTTAGGTGATGTGGTAGTGTATCATGGGAATAGACCACTTTAGACCTTGAGTAAATTGTTTGGACATGAAAAGCTTTAACTCAGTTAAGGGAGTTAATGTTGTTGGGTCAAGTGAACTGGGTTCGAGATAGAACGTCGCTGATACGGAATTGAGAGCCTATAGTATTTTAAATTGTTGGAATGGATTTAGAGGACAAAAAGAACAGAGTGGGAACCTGGAATTGTCAGTTGATTGCAAGTGAATTGGCAGTCTGAAAGTTATTAAAGATCTTAAAGAATTAAGCGCTGAGTAGGCGAATACTTGAGGTATTAAGGGAAGTGTAATCCCTGACGAGTTAGTCGCGGTGGCAGTTGTTGGTGTCTTGTTAATGTAACGCATAATGAATACTATGGGTTGGCTTTGGTTTAGAGAGAATGCCAGAGAGGTTGTTGGAATCCTTAAGGCAGGAGTGTCTGCATATTCGAAAGAATAAAGAGCAGGTAAATTGTTAAATGTTGAGGAAATAAAGTTCCGGAAGGAAAGATTTGTAGCTCTACGTAATAGCAGACGAGGATCTGTAAGGTGTTCAGAGAAAGAAGGGAGAGTTCTGACTCTTATTTCAACATGAAATTCAGAAGTTGTACTAAGGGTTAGGCCAGCGGGGCCTATAAGCTGATCCCACCTAGTAGAGGTGATGAATTGGTCAATGAATTGGCTATCGAGAAGACAATGAATTAGTAATTGTAATCTAGGCAGACCCTGAAGTTTCAGAAGGGTTGCGGGGTAAGCAAGAAGCTATCGGGAGCATGGCTATTAGACAAAATCTTGAGGGGCAAGATTGTTACTCCTGTAAGAGTGTTGTTGAAAAGTAAAGTAAAGGCGGTGGACCTTGGAAGTTATGGTCAAAACTGCGGGTTTATTGACTGGTGTGTTTGGATAAATTTCGAGGACGAAATTTTTATGAGGAGGGGATAGTTGTAACGACCCAAATTCGCTAATAAGGCTTAAGGGCCTTGATTAGTGTGCCAGGAGGGCAGGTTGGGATTTATGTGTGATTTTATGAATTAAATGCATGATTATGATTTAAAGCATGTTATTTGGCTATTTGTTTAAACTGAGATGCATGGCTATGTTTACTAGTATGCATATAGGCCCGGATCGTGTTAGAAGGGCATAATTGTAATTCTGGCCATGATGGGCATAACTGTATTGATATGTGATAATTGTATTCTGTGAATTGTACCGCGTGTGTGTGGTTTTATTATTGTGATGCACGTGCCGAGACGGTCCTAGAGAGCTAGTTAACTTAGATGTCACAACGGGATTTTGTACCCGGCTCGGGAGGAGCCTAGGGGTATCTCAGGAATTTTATGGCTAAGTTGAGATTTAGCGGGTAATGGTTATTGGAGATTTAGTAACCTGGGTAACCATTAGTTACTGCTGTGGGTAACAAGTTTTAAGGTAAAAAGTGGTAGAAATGAAATAGAAATGAAAAGACTTAAGTGTCCTTTGAGGTTTAGCTAAGGAGGATTAGTAGGAAAGGGTAAAATGGTCATTTGGCAAGGGTTATAGGCAATTCTCAGCTGGGTTTTAGTGGGTCACGGTTTGGGCATTTGGGATATATGTTGGCTTTGCTAAAATGAAGAGGAGGAGAGTTAGGGCAAGAAAGAGAAGAAGAAGAAGAGGAAAATGGGCTGAAGTGGGAGCTTAGGAGGTGAATCAAGGGAGCTTGTTGGGTGGATTCTCCACTTGAGGTATGGATTTTATGAGCATTTAAGTTTGATTTCTGTTTTGAATTGTGAAATCTAGAGCTTGAGTTAGTGTGTTTGAGTTTTTGGTTTGAGATGCTGAAATTAGGAATCATGGGGTGGATTCTTGAGTGTGTTGATGTTTTGATCTTGTATCTAGTGCCTATAGGTTGTTAAGTTGTTCATATGAAGCTTGGAATTGGTTTTAGGGGTTTGGGTATTGGTTTTGTATGATTTGGGATGGTTTAAGCTCGGAGAAAACGCAGGAGAAAACCCAGAATTCTGGGTCTGCGAAGGCGTGCCGCGACACAGGTTTTTCGTGCCGCGGCAAGGGATCCTCTGTCTGATGGGTGCCGCGGCACAAGGATGTGGTGCCGCGGCACAAGGCAAATTTCAGGGCATCATTTTTAGACAATTTTAGGCCTTTGCTCCGGGGGTTCGGGGGATGTCTCCGGGGTGTTGTTTTAAGGTTTTAGAGGCCCCGGGAGTGTGGGATTGGTCCCGGGAAGTGGTTTTGGGTTGATTAGTAATGAGGGATGTTTCTTGTGTGTTGTGACTAGGTCCTTTGTGAGGCTCGTGCTGGAGGACCGTGCTCGCAGCTTTAGTGCATCAGGAGGCTCGGAATACAGGTAAGAAAACTATAACACCCGAGGTTAGGGCATGGCCCCATATTGTATTATGTGCAAATGTTTAACCTTAAATGAATCATGATGTGTGTGAATGGTTATTTCAAATGTACTATATGTGTGATTATGATGAAATGAGCGGCAAGGGCCGAGTACGGCGTAAGCCGGGGCGGCCGTGGGCCGAGTACGGCGTAAGCCGGGGCGGCCGTGGGCCGAAAGTAACACCTAGCACATGGGATGCTATAATCAGGGCGGGGCCCGGTGGATACATGTGTTATGATATATATTCAGGGTGGGACCCAAGGGATACATGAGTTATCCTCGCGGTGAGAACCGATACCCCAGGGCTTTGGTAAGGGTCCTGGGGCGGCATGGCCGTGTTTGCTTAGTCTAATGATTGACTTGTTTATTTGTGGATTATATGTTATGTTCTGCATGAGTTTTCTTGCTGGGCTTCGGCTCACGGGTGCTCTGTGTTGCAGGTAAGGGCAATGACTGAATCAACCAACCATGAGTACGGAGAGCGTGAAGCGGCGCGTACATGTTTGGCCTGCCCGACTGCTTTGGTTGGGGGTTTATTTGAAAATGGCTGTAATAATCTACGATTTTATGATTTATCAACTGTGAACTTATTTCAAGATGTAAATAGTTTTCAAACCTTATTTTGGGATCCCAAATATTTAATAATAGAAGTTTTAATGAAATGACGCATTTTCAAAGATTACAGCCTTAACTTTTAATTAGTCACACTTTTGTTTCAAAACCTCGGTTAGCGAGTCCATTGCACATTGTTTTGTCTTAAAAACTCACTTAGTAACGGCTCTAAGGAAGTAGGGCGTTACATAAGGTCCCTGGGAGATCCCAAGCAACCATGTGTGAAGTCCCTTTGATCCCTCAATGGAATTTCCAAATCAACCCTGCTCCAAATGACCACTTCGCCTCGCGCGCCCAGGCGCCTCGCACGCCCAGGCACCTCGCGCTCCCTATCTCCTTGCACGCCTCAGGCTCCTCACTCGCCCCAGGCGCCTCGCGTGCCCCTTGGTGCCTCCTGCGCCCCAGGAGCCTCGCGCACCCCTGGCACCCCGCGCGCCCCTGGTGCCTTGCAACCGCCTCCGCGCCCCGGGCGCCTTGCACCTCATGAATGCACACGGTGCCTTGCGGGTGCTTATAACGCCTCGCTCTCGTGTTTCCTCGCAGGTGTATATGGTGCCTCGCTCCTCATGGGTGCACACAACACCAGAACCTTCCTACATCACAAGAGAGGGCCAACCAAGTATGTCATTCATCAAAGTTTCCCACCAGAGACAAGAAGTATGAATAAGGTACCTGTATATAGGTACATACATGCCTGCAAGGATCAATGTACAA
Source organism: Humulus lupulus (assembly GCF_963169125.1). Lineage (NCBI taxonomy): Eukaryota > Viridiplantae > Streptophyta > Magnoliopsida > Rosales > Cannabaceae > Humulus > Humulus lupulus. Next base: position 188,333,311 of record NC_084796.1, read on the forward strand.
ACCTAAGATTTGTACCCAACAAGTGATGGTGGTAAGGGATAGCACCACCTCCACTCCTCTGACACTTGTACTAAATAAGTGGTGGAGACATGCCCACAGAACCTGACCATGTACTGGAGCCAACACCACTACCCTTAAGACCACTCACCTGACAGCATACTTGTGTACCGTCTGGTCCCCTAGACCACAATGTACTAGGGGCCATTAGAGCCCACTATAAAAGGAACCCTACTTCCACATTGAAAGGGGTTGGAAAAAACACTGTAGCACTACACCATGAAAAATACAAGTTCATTTCACCATTTTCTTTCTGCAACTATTCTTTGAGTTTCTGATTAGATCTTTGAAGTTTTTCATTTGATAAGCTCTATATTTCAATTTTTTTGACTTAACTTTGTTGACGAGTTCTCACCGTCAACAGTCATAACACTGATGACTATCGACAGCTGAAGGATGAGATCAAAACTCTTATTAGAGCAGGTCCTTTGGCCCAGTACGCCCGAAATTGGTTGGTCCCTAATTAGCCCGCTGGAAAAAACCCTTCGTGAGCTCTCCAAGCTTAAGTAAATCAAACCGGAGCTCAACTGAATCAGGATGATCCTCCTCCAATAATAGGAGGAGATATAACTACAATTTTGGGAGAACCTCATCTGGCAGGCACAAGCAGAGGGGCCAAAAAGAGGTATATTAACGAACTGAAATCCCACAACAGAGTGGAATTCGTCCCAGAATAGCGGTTATCGAAACAACAATGATTGGAAAAAGAATCAATCATTTTTGTAGAAGAGGATGCTAGCCACGTCCAATTTCCACATAGCAATCCCTTCGTCATAACCGTTCACCTCGCCAACTGGAGGGTCCGTAGGACACTGGTAGATAACGGGAGTTCTGTGAATCTATTTTTTAGGTCCACCTTCGAAAAAAATGGGGTTGTCTGTCATAGAACTAAAGGCGACCTAAATGTCTCTGTATGGATTTTCTGGCAAAGGATCAATAGCCATCAAGATAATCGAATAAGTGGTAACATTGGGAGAAGGCTCGCGAACTGTCTCCAAGTTACTTGAGTTTGTTGTGATCTATTTTTGAGCTGCATACAATGCAATTTTGGGCTGACTTGCCCTGATGGCATTTGAAGCCAGAACTTTTATCCGCCACCTAGCAATAAAAGTCCCCTCAGCTATGGGAATATACACTGTCAAAGGTGATCAGCTCGATGCCAGAGAATGCTATAGCACTTCTATTAAGGGAAAATCACAACCCGGGCAGCAAACTATGGTCATAAGTGACGAAGGTGAGGAGTCCCAGGGAGTAGAAGGTACTTATTTGATGGAAGAACCTCAGTAAGTAGAGGATAGTGATGTCGCCCCACGAGAAGACATTGACCCACGAATGGGCGAAGACAGGTCAGAACTCCAAGCTATTGAGGAGCTTGAGGAAGTAAAAATTGATCCCAAAGAAGCTTCAAGAGTCATTAAGATTGTAAAAAATCTTGATGATAAAAGGAAGAAGGAGCTGATGAATTTTTTACAAGAGAATCTAGACGTTTTTGTCTGGTCACATGAAGACATGGTGGGAATAAGCGCGGGAGTAATCATGCACACTTTAAATTTGGACAAGAGCGTGCCTGCTAAATCCCAAAAACAAAGATGTTTGGAAATAGTCCGAGATGAAGCATTTGAAGAAAAATAAAGAAGTAGCACAACTGTTAAAATGCGGGTTGATTCGTGAAGAAAAATACCCAATCTGGGTTACAAATCCTGCGTTGGTCCCAAAGCCAAATGGAAAATGGAGGACCTGCATAGATTTCTCTGACTTGAACAAATCTTGCCCCAGGGACTGTTTTCCATTACCAAGGATTGATCAGTTGGTAGACGCCACGGCAGGTCACGAGCTCATGTCCTTCATTGATGCATATTCTGGGTATAACCAGATCGCGATGAATCCTGTGGACCAAGAAAATACTAGCTTCATGACCCCAATGATCGTATATTGTTATAAAGTCATGCCCTTCGGGCTGAATAATGTCGGAGCTACATATCAGCAGTTAGTCAACAAAATGTTCACTAATCAGATCGGGAGAAATATGGAAGTGTATGTCGATGATATGCTTGTCAAATCCAAGACTACCGTTGTAACGCCCTGGATAACCAAGACCGTTACACTGTGTGTTTGAAATAGTGCAAGACTTGCTAATCAAGTAATTTAAATCAAAATGTGTAACTAATGGCATAACAAGTTAGGTTAAAAATAATTTTGGTTATAAATGATTAAATTTTACTAAAATACATGTTTAATACTTGGGATCCCAAAACAAGGTTTAAATAACGTAAATACAAAATTCTCGCTAACAAATAAACAACCAAGCCACTCTAATGGAAAAATTCATAGTTTAGGTTCCCGTCCCTGTACAATCCCCCGACCGTGGTGGCCGAGCAGCTGACAATGTACACCTCGCCCCCAGAGCTCTCCAACCCATGGCCAACTAGCGTTACCTGCACCGCGTAGCACCCGTGAGCCAAGGCCCATCAAGTAAACATAACATCGTAATATAACAGTTTATTGAGTATAATTCAAGTAATCACAAGGCATTAATCAATTACTAGCACACCATAAAGTACATTCAAGGCAGCACACTTGCCAATAACCAATAATTCAACTCCAGATACTCATCAAGTCATACACAATTATCAACAATGGAACATATGTCAATGCCCGCAGGCTGCACCCTCTATTTAATTCACTGTCTTTGGCTCGCTTAGGCCAATCCCAGTGACATACCCACTGACTCCGACCAGCTTAACCGAGCTCAGTGATTAATAAGCTGTCCTCGGATACCAGTGTCCGAGCCGCGCCATGTGCGCAAGTGTTGAATTCGGCACCCTTAGGCTGCTTATCACATGTCCTAGTGGCATAATACCACCTCGTGACATTCCTATAATTATAGGGAACTCTTAGTCCCAACATATTCACATAGCAATACAAACAAATATAGGGAACACTTAGTCCCAACCTATCCACCTACATAGGTGCAGTTTTCTTACCTTGATTCCAAGTGCTTTAATTAGAAAGGACGACCCCTGAGCACGATCCACTTCCCGAGCCCTAGCTTATCACCTAGTCACAACCAAGATAATGGATTCCATTAATATTCAAATATAGGTTTTCGTATACAAAACTAGCTTCCGGGAAGTCGAATCCCACCAAGCACAGTGGTGACATTGATCCCGAGCACCCTAGGCTCGATCCCCGTACTTTAAAACTTTGAACGTTCAAGTATGCGTCTAAGGGCTGCGGCCCTGCCCTTAAAACAGAACCAAGGCTCTCCCTGAAAGAAGACACGCGCTGCGGCCCTTGCCTTGGGTGCTGCGGCGCTCACCCTTGGCCGAGCCCTCCTGGCTCATCTTCATCCTAGGGCCGCAGCGCTCTAGAACAGAGCCGCGGCCCTTCCCTTCGAGCCCAGAATTTCCACCATTTCCAACCTCCAAACCTTACCCAAAAGCATCCCAAAGCTTCCTATTTCAATATCAATCATTCCCAACACTTTTAAGACAACTTTAACATCATAATTCAACAGGAAACCCAATCTAGAACTCATTGCAATCCTTGTTTCAATCTCTGAAACTCAAGAACATCAAACACCAAAACCAACCATACAGAACTCAAATTTAAGCTTCTAAATCATAAATTAAAGTTTACCTCTTCAGCTGAACCCCTTCTCTAAGCAGAATCCCAGCTAGTTCCCAAGTTTCTAGCTTCAATTCAACCTTAAACACCAAAATTATAATTATCTTACTAATCAGAAAAACTCAGAGCTTCTAACCTCAAAAACACAGTTTGATTCTCACCTTGGCTTTGATTAAATGTTCCTTGGATAATCCTTGAGCTAAGCTTTTAGATCCCCACTGAAACCCTTTGAAATCCCAGCCCAAATCCTCCAAGTTTCCTCTGTTTTCCTTGTGTTTTTTCTAGTTTCCTTGAGAGAGAACAGGGAGAGAGAATGAGACTCGGTCTAATCTTCCTTTCCACTAGCTTCTGTCTTAACTAAGTCTATCCTTTATCCCGTTAAGTCAATCCCGAGCCTCGGGGTGCCGGAAACGTCCCCGAGGGAAAAATGGTAAAATTCCCCAACATTCCCACCTAGACTTCCTAACCTCAAATATATCTCCATATATTTATTTTCATAACCCGATAGTCTAAATAACTACCTGATACCTATAATACCCCTGACTTATCCAAAGTCAACTATTAAACCCCGTTGTGACTTTCCTGCTACTTGCTCCCTAGGATCGCCTCGTGTCGATAGTTACAAATGCACACACATGTACACGCACATATATATTTATCTATCTATCCACATAATGATGTGGTCTCAATAATTTATCAAACACATACACATTTATGCCCCAACGACCAAAATTACGATTAAGCCCTTATCAGCCAAATAGGGCCCGCCTGCTTTCTTGCCATTAATTCTCTTAACCTCCAATTATGCCCTCCCGGCACACTAATCAAGGCCCTTAAGCCTTATTAGTAATTTTGGGTCGTTACAACTATCCCCTCCTTATAATAATTTCGTCCTCAAAATTTACTTGAGCACATCGGACTGTGTACCCCATACCTCTGGCTATAATTTTTTTTTCCAAGGTCCAACGCCTTTATTCTTAATTTTCACTAATACCCATACGTGAGTACAATCTTGTTCCACAGGATCTTCTCTGATAACTATATTCTCTTTTACTTTTACTTCCACATCAAATCTGCTGAAACTTCAGAGTCTGCTAGTTCACAACGAGTACTTCATTGATTTAATCTCAATGCTAGAAATACCTATGAGTCATCACCCTTACCAAGGTGAGACCAGCTTATAGGCCCTCGACCCAATCATTAGTACGACCTTAGAATTCCTGTCGAATCGGAAGTCAGAACTACCTTTTTTTTTTTCAAACTATCACTCTTTCTTGCTACATAGCTTGGAGAGATATAAATCTCTCATCCTGGAACTCTGTACCTCAAAGTTAACAACTTGCAAGTTCTTATATCTTTTCGAAAATTGCGCTGTCCTTAGCGTCTCAAGTTCTCACATACTTAGCACCTAATCCTTTAACATAACTGTTAAGTCCTCAGACTGCTATCCTATTTGCAATCAATCGGTAATTCCAGATTCCCACTCTGTTTCCTTCGCTCTCTGGTCCCTTTCTACAGCTTAGAAGCTATAAAGGCTCAACTCAACATTACCAATGCTCTACTTCATTACCAATTGTACAAACCAAATTATGCTAACTCATTCAGTTGAGTTACAACTTCTTCTCTGTTCAATCTCCTCATTTACAACTCAATATGGTCCATTTCTATAATCCGCCTCCTTATCTATTTATCTCTCAATATCTAAGTACACAGAATTATGTCCCCAATCCAATCGTTCTGGTATGACATACCTTAGGGAATGAAACGATATCAATTTAAGATTCTCTCCTACTCACCAAATTCTCATCGGATCACTCATCCAATCCTGGTACCCTAACACGTAATACCTTGACAGGGTTCTTCCCCGTTCCCACAAAACCATCACTCTGGATTCCATTATCCAAAGAATACGTATATGTTCATCACCACACACTAATACTATACCCATCTCAGTTGTTACCTTGCCCATTCCATTGTAATCTGTGGCAGCCTTTTTAACTGACACATACCTTTCAAGTAGGAGATCCACCTCCAACTAAATCCCCTCCTCGTACAATCGAGAACTTCTAACACCAACCATCCATCTCCTATGTTCCATTGAATTTTAGTCTCAAGATTATCTTTCTTACCGATAACCAAACACTCAAGTACCTTACCCTATGCATAAACTGTCAATTTAACGTTCCGTGTGTATCCACCATGTTCCCATTCTTTTGCCTCCCGCGAGGCTCGATCCATCCTTGCGTCAGTCTGAGCCTGGGTGTGCCCTAACCCGAGGTGTACCCTCACAATCTTATATCCTTATCAGAAGTTTGCTTCTTTATGCTACTCTTTCACATCCAACTACAACACATGTATTCCTGTATCACCAAGTGCTAATCAATTCTTACCCTGTCTTCTGCACTCTGACTTGACACCATCCATTCAGTCTAACTTCAAGTTTTACTGCTCCTCTAATCTCTGATGTAGCTATTTGCAAAGATACCTATGTGATAGATGACACACTCGCCAGTCTTGTTGCACTTCCTGCCCTTTAGACGTTCTTCAACATCTTCTTTGTGGCGTTAGACCAAATCTCCTCAAACCTGTCCCTTTCTCTTGTGGCTTCTTTTCTTGTAGTACTATTCTGAATATCCCTGGCAAAACCAATCTGATACTTCCTGGAACCTTACCCATGACCCAACTTCCTTAGTACTAACGCCACCAGCATAGCAGTCGTTCGCTTTCTACTTCCATCTGGGAGTAGTCCAATATATCGCTCATGAACCTGAAGGGGACTTGTCCACACCGTTCTTATATTTTCTGCTTGAAAAAACTTACCTGTGTTGCTATAGCTTGAATCAATCTAGAACCTTTGTTATCAACTCCTCACACCCTACTCGGTACAAGTAAAGATTCCTGAAATGTCTCTTTCCTTGATCTCTAGCTGGAAATAACCAGGTCGTAGATCAACTCCTGGAGACATTGTCCCGTCTTATACCCGATGTAAAAACTTTTCATTCTTAACTGGCGATGCTATCCCCGCAGTATAATGCTCCATCTATTCCAAAATCAAATTTCTTCAATTGCTTCAGTAATTCTTTCTGCCAACCAGTACCGTCTTCCACAACATTCCTGATACCAAATCTACTTGTAGACCGACCTTGTAATACCCCCAATCTTTCCTTATATACCCATATAACTTTCCCACTGGTCAGCTCAGTTTCCATTCAGTCTAATTAAAGTACTCCAGATAATATCCCCTTCAATCCATGGTTGTCTCCTAACAGATTCACTTTCACTCTGATTCATGTTGAGGCTTCCTTATGACGAACCCTATTATTTTCACCATGAACTTCTTGATTTCTTATACCCCAATTCATCTTCCAGGAGCTTCTAGTTCCCCCTCAACAAATACTACTATCCCCAGCTTCTCGCATAGCACCCTTGGGACAACCTCTTTATGTTTAACTCTCTCTCAGAGCATTCACAACGCTGATAGTAGAACCCGTCACTTTGCCCCCTCTGTTCCGGGCAAGCTTTAAGGTAGAAGACATATAATATATCTGCCGGAGTGAGGACTTCCCACTCATGCTTCAAAAACATGTATTTCAACCCCACCAAAAAGCTTATAAGAATTTAGGGGGAGCTGAAATGGAGCCAACTTCACTTAGTTTAAAAAGTCATTAAAATATTGGTCCAGGGGAAAAAAGGCCCCCGCCTTAAAGTGCTCACTACTCCAAGCCGCGAAGTCCTCTTTTATAGGGAGCAACTCCATTCCCCTTCGAACGCAGGTCGGGCAAGGAGGGCCCCAGTCCTGACCTCTATATTGTGGCTCAGCATGATCTTGTTCTCCCTCCCTTAGGTCGTGGTCTTTGATACGATGTGCTTAGCCTCGAAGTAGGCGTTGGGATCAACCACCACCTCCTTCTCCACCACTGGACTGAGGTGGGGGATGGGAGACTCTAGGTTGATCTACTTCCCCTTGTTCTTCCGCTGAGTGGACAAACTTGATGCATTCTTCTTGGGGGCGGTTTTTTTGTGAGGAGCCATCAGATTGCCTAACGAGCATAACGGCCTAGTTAGTAGGCGACCTAAAAGGATTTAAAGACTGACGCAAGAAGTACGAAGGGGGGAAGGTTAACTTTTGTTAGACGAGCTGAGGTTAGCCTCAGCCCCATCATGTGATACCACGTGATACCCTAAGTTATGCGCCTCGGTTTCCTAATAGACCCTTGATATTTAGGGTTCCGTGTGTCAGATTGCCAGACCACTACTTTCCTTGGGAGGCGGTTTAGTGTAAAACCACCCAAGAAGCATGACCCCTCAGCTACCTGGTTTGAACTCTAAAAACCCTTCGTTTCCTTTATCACGAATGGGTATTCTTTAAATTAATTCACCATATAAATTACCCACATTTACCCAGAAATTTCCCAGTTTTATGAATGTCTTATTTCTAAAGATATTTTTGGACTCACCTGTTGAACCTAAGTCAAATCCAATTCGTTAAAAACGTTTAGAAATAGCCTAACAATTACTATAGTGAATATTGCGAATGAACATGGTGAAGAATAGAAGTCTAAAATAAAATAAAAAAATCTTCAAATCAAAAGAGAGAGTTACTTACAGTATGTTCTTCAATAGTAAGACGTAGACTTTGCAAAGAGAAGCTCTTGGAAAAATTCTGAGTAACTGGGTACAATGAACGAGTTTTGGGGATTTCTGGGAAAGAAGGAAGTTTCAGAAATGCAGAAGAGGAAATTTTTAAATAAAAGTTGGTGAAGTCTGAAACTTGGCCATTCCTTTTACACGTAAGTTGTGTATTGGGTTGGTTCAAGATCCAAGGGCCAAGGTTAAATAGACAAAACGACGGCAAAAAGGTGACAAGACAATTATTGTAGTCCTCGAAACCCGAATAGATGCTAATTGCAGTACACCACGTCTCCAGTACTCGAATAGTGGGCAGGCAGGGTTTTGTGTAATAGAAGACTAAAAGCCCCTACTGTGTAGGTCAGAAAATGATGATGTCATACACGAGCAGGAGCTTGGGGGCAAATGTTGTACCCTAATTTAAGCTCGAGTCATTCACTCAGTTCGGGTATAGCTGACAAATAAATGTACGGAGAAATAACCAAGGGAATGATATCTGCTTATTATCCACGTAAGTAACTCCAGTTTCACAAGGCATGTGTGGTGTTAGGCGTCCTGGGTTTAACCCGAGCTACAAACACGAAGGTTATGAAGTGTGAGCTCATAATATTCAAACGAAATTCAAAATACGAGCTTGGAGGAGATGTACAGATCGTGCTAACTCGAATGTATTGCATACTCAAGGATCCTTGGAGACTCGGAATCCCATTATACGGTTATTTATGACTAGACTGTCATATTTAATGTCCCAGATATTAGGAGAACATTTACTATATGATCAAATCATATCCCATTATAAATGGGAAATATACGTATTAAATGTAATAAATATGTATATGCATGATTGACTCACGCGATTACCCAAACCTGTCCATGGAATTTCTCTATAAATATTGAGAATATTGGATAGGATAAGGGACCGATTATTCTGTAATACTAAAACTCTGCCAAAATAGAGAGTGAAATTGCAATAATATAGACTCGTGGACTAGGTGGATTTTAACCACTGAACCATGTAAAAGATTTGTGTTCTTGTGAATTCATTTCATTTTTCATTACGGTTTATACTAAGCACTAATCTATCTTACTATTTCTTAATACACTGTTGGTGAAAAACCGCGTCAACAAAGATATTCCATCAATTCGTCTATTCAAACGGTTTGAGGTTGCGTCACTAATTCTAGATAGTGTGAGATCCTGTAGATCGTCCCAAAGGCCTGAGACACGACTTGCAGATCGCATTAGTCAAGCTTCGAGCATCACTTGAGTTAGATCACCCTTTGTGTATAACCTTCAGTCCGAGGATCACATTCAGCTCGTGGCAGTAATGTGACATACATACAGAAAAATTCCCATAGATTGTGAGATTCTCTATACGCAATTAATCCGTGTAATCGCTATCCAATAAATGCCCGATATCAAGGGAATTAGCATATTTAAGGAATTATGAATTTGGGAAGTTACCCATTCTTGTAAATTATCAAATATTGTAGGGTTACCCATAATTGTCCATTAATCCCCAATAAATACAGAGGGAATTGAATGTAAAGGTGACCAAATTTTGTATGTAAGAACTCTGCCAAAATTGTCTTAAGTAATAGAAAATTTCTCCAATACTTCATAAAAAAAATAATCGAGACTAGTGGACTAGGTAGATTTTAACAGTTGAACCACGTAAAAAAATTTGTGCTCTTATTTTATGGTTTACAAAAGCCTAATCTTTTTTTTCTTCAGCTTTCTTAATTTACTGTTGGCCAAAAACCGCATCAACATATTAGTGCTTTCATTGAGAAAGCAGATTAAAGAGGAAGAGATTCATTCTGTCAAAGTCTACAAATAAGGACTTTGATGAAATCATCTCCAACAAACCCCCAACGACATCAAAGACTAGATCAGTCCACCTGTTCTTGAACCTAGGCCATTTGCGGTGCAATTGCAAATTGTAAACATGCACCATATTCGTCCAAGACAAATCGCAGATCTAGGAAAATAATTTCACTTAATTGCACTCAAATTAGGGTACAATGTAGAAATTAAAAATCCAGCGATTCTGAATTACAAGGTGGCGTAATCATGGTGGATCCACAAAATATCCACCTGTGGTCGCAGCTCTGTCAAGCTATAAAGGGTAGATAAGCTATCTGGAACCCATAGTTACATACAAAGGATGAACAAGAACCAAAGCGAAGAAAATTAGCAAGATGTGGCTCGATTCAACGTTGTTTCAAGTTCTCACCCCCAAAAAGAAACTTGTTCGCTCATCTGTGCACACATAGTTTGAACAAGAGTCCTGTTCACCCATCTTCACAGGCGAATTACGAGTGGAATAAAAGAACTCATGTAATTCTGAGCTAACTTATATGAGTCGTCAAGGACATCAACTCGCAAGCTTCAAGGCACCTAATTTCAAATTCAAGCTCATATAGCAAAGATAATATGTTCGTTTATGTGTATTTAAAATTAATAGATTGAACAGAGCTTCCACCAACAAAAATGAACTCGCTCACCCACATGTCCTAATTGGAGGTGAACAAGGACCAAGACGACATTAGAAGGATTTAATGGAGCCTTAATAAACAAGGTATCTTATGGAAGAAACAGCTTGCAATCATTAGTGACAATTCCAAGAAGATCAGAGTCATTCGAGCTGGTCATCACTCTACACAAGTCATCTGAGCCATATCTGGTATACATAGTCGAGCTGATCGCCCCACTATAAGAATTGTTTGAGGCATATCTGGTATCCATACCTGAGCTGGTCATCACTTTACACGAGTCATTCGAGCCATAAACAGAGTTCATCTCTGAGCTAAACCATAGTATACAACTGAGTTGGGACACAGTTTATCTCTGGGACAACAATCATCCAAGATGAAATTTAAACCCAAATAAATTTCTACTCTCAACTGTACTTGTGTAAAACAAGCAGACATAAGTGATTTTGTGGTTTTTGAGATGACTTATTCGCCTTTTCGAGATGGTTTTCTATATGACTTCATTTTTGAGATCATATTCACACATTTTAGCCTATGCTAAGCGAACAGCAAAGGGACATTATGCTTAAACCATTTCGAGGTCACCACAAAAAATTTGATTACACAGTCAAGGGGTTATCCAGAGTAAGCAAAGATGGTTGGACCAAAAGTTAATGAACACAGCTCAAAAGATTTACGAACTCGTTTCTCCTTTGGATGAAACATGTTCCTCCATGCGTTCATACATGGGTCGAACATGACTAAATGAGCATAGCTCAAAAGATGTGTGTGCTTGTTTGTTCCATGGCAAACTTTATTCAAGCTAACTTATTTATGTCATTCAAGGTGAGTTTGTAACTTACCTTCGAGATATTTTTTGAACAAACTGGAGCATAGGGAAACCTAGTCCCTCATTATTCTCAGAATCATCCCCGAGCTGACTTGAATGAGTAATCTTCGAACTGACTTGTACCTTTCACTCGAACTGACTTGAACAAATTATCTCTTAACTAACTTGCATTAGACATTCAAGCAAAGATTAAAGAATTGCAATATGATGACAAAGCATGGTTATTCTCCCTTATGCTGACACATGGAACGAAAAGAGTCTAAGGAAGAATCAAAGGAGCTTGTTCATTTATATTGCATTTGTAATGTCCACCTAATCCATGACCGTTACACTATGTAATTTTAATAGTGCTTAACTCGCTAAATGAGTCATTTGGACTTAAATCGTGTCATTAAAACTAACCACAGGCTTAGGTACTAAAAATTTCGGTCAAAAGTCAACTATATCCTTAAAAGAGTTTGAATTTAATACATGGTATCCCAACATAGTTTGAAACGATTACAAACCCAAAAATGTATACAAAAGCTGACCTATGTGGAAAAATTAGGGTCCAACCCTAGTTCCAACTAATGACCTCGGCCATGGCGGACGAGCAGGCCGTATATGTACACTCTGCCCGTGAAGCTCTCCAACTCATGGCAGGTCTAGCTTTTCCTTTCCTTTACCTGTACCATTTAGCACCTATGAGCTGAGGCTCAGCAAGAAAACATAATCATGCTTATAAGCAGTACATTATTGGATCACAGATTCACAATTAGCATGAATAATAGTTTTAACCCTACTCATGCATACAATCAATCCAGATAAGTGACTATAGAGTCACACCAGAGCCTATTGCCCGATTTCTCATATAATCAGCCGTAGAGATGGCCAAACAGGTCTGATGCTGTAACGCCTTGGATAACCAAGACCGTTACACTGTGTGTTTGAAATAGTGTGAGACTTGCTAATCAAGTCATTTGGTTAAAAATGTGAATCTAATGATACAAACATGTTAGGTTTAAAATATTTTGGTTATATATGAATAATTTTCATTAAAATACATGTTTGGTACATGGGATCCCAAATTAAGGTTTAAATAACGTAATTATAGAATTTCCAAAGCATATAAATAACCAAACCACTCTAATGGAAAAATACATGTTTTAGGTTCTCATTTCTGTACAAACCCTCGATCGTGGCAGCCGAGCAGCTAACAATGTACACCTCGCCCCCAGAGCTCTCCAACCCATGGTCAACTTGCCTTACCCTTGCCCTTACCTGCACCACGTAGCACCCGTGAGCCAAGGCCCAACAAGAAAACATAACATTTAAAACACAACCACTAATAATATTCAATTATTTCACAAGATATAACCAGGTACTCAACAGAACACAACATTCACCCATTCAACGATAATATTCAACTAACCAACAAATCATAATCATCATAATAATTGCACTCAAATCACCAAATGGTTAGGGATGGCAACTTAGGTCGCATCCTCTGTTTAACCCACTAACTCCGGTCCGCTTAAACCGAGCTCAGTGCATAATAAGCTGTCCTCAGCTACCAGTGGCCGAGCAGCGCCCTGTGCGCAAGTGTAAACACCAGCGCTCTTAGGCCGCACGTGTACTATTTACATGGCGTGATACCATCCGTTTACAATTCACATGGCATAATACCATCCTCTTTAAAGAGCATACAAAATAGGGAACCCTTAGTCCCAATATAAATTCCACAACCAGGTGCTGTTTTCTTACCTTTAATTCCATGTGCTTTAATTTGGAGAGACGACCCCCGAGCACAATCCTACCCCGAGCCCAAGCGTACACCTAGTCACAACCATGATAAATGATTCCATCAATAATTGCATAAGGGATTCCGGATAGAATTCTAGCCTACGGGACATCGAATTCCACCAAACACGGTAGTGGGATCGATCCCGAGCACCAAAGGTTAGGTTCCCACACTTAAAAACTCCAAATGGCCACAAATGCCCTTAAGGGCCGCGACCCACCCCCTAAAACTGAGGCTAGGCCTCTCTGACCACAGACACGCGTCGCGGCCCTGCCCCTATGGCGCCGCGACGCTCCCTCATCTTAGAGCCCTCCTGGCTCTTCCTTGCTCCGAAGGGCCGCGACAGTCTAGAACAGAGCCGCAGCCGAACCCCGCGAACCAAGAAAAACCACCATTTTTAATATTCAAACCTCACCCAAATTCATCCTAGACCATCCCAATAACATAACTCAACTATCACAACTCTCTAACATGTTTCCAGCAGCAAAACCTAGTAGAAATCTAGTCTAGAAACCCATCAAAATAACATTTAAATTTTTTGAACCCACAAACACTCAAGAACACTCAAACCAGCCACAAAACACCAGAATTCAAACATTAAATCATAATTTCGAACTTACCTTCACTGCAGAACAAATTCTCCAAGCTATTTCTGGGCTAACTCCCAAGTTTCTAGCTTCAATTCAATCTTCAATTTCAAAACCCATAAGTCTCTTAAAATTCATCCAAAGTCACAAAATTCTAACCACCATACATAAAACTTTCAACTTACCTTAGATTCTAGTTAGTTTCCCCAGCTTCCACTGAGTTAATCCTTCAAATCCTCAGCTCAAATCACTGAATTCCAGCCAAATCCCCTTTGGTTTCACTAATTTTCTTGAGAGAAAAGGAGAGAGGGAGAGAAGAGTCGGTTTAGCTTTGTTCCACTGCATTCTAAAGTTTACTTAGTCTATCCTTAGGAACTTAAGTTTATCCCGAGGCTCGGGGTACCGAAAACGTCCCCGAGGGCAAAATGGTAAAATTTCCCCAATATTCCCGCCTAGGCTTCCTAACCTCAGATATATCTCCAATTATTTATTTCCATAACCCGATAGCCCAAATAATCATCTAATACACGAAATACCCCTTGACTTGCCCCAAGTCAGGCACCGGGTCCCGTTATGACTTTCCCGCTACTTGCTCCCTAGGATTGCCTCGTGCCGAAAGCTGTAAACACATATATCCACATAATAATGTGGTCTTAATAGTTTATCACAAAATCACATTTATGCCCTAACGGCCAAAATTACAATTATGCCCTTACAACCAGACAGGGCTCGCATGCTTATCCAATACTCATAAACATGCATTTCACATAATCATGCATAACACACTCCATTAGTTCACATAACTTCCAATTATGCCCTCCCGGCACACTAAGCAAGGCCCTTAAGCCTTATTAGTAATTTTGGGTCATTACAACTATCCCCTCCTTACAATAATTTCGTCCTCGAAATTTACTTGAACACATTAAACAGAAAACCTCATACCACTAACTATAATTCCAAAGGCCCAACGCCTTATTCTTAATCTTGACAACACTCAAATGTGAGCATCAACCTTGTTCCACAAGATCTTGCCTAATAACTATACTTCCATTAACCTCTACTTGTATCACAACCCTGCTGAAACTCCAGAGTCTGTTTAGCTCGCAATGATCGCTTCATTAACTTATTCCCAATGCCATAAATACTTATGAGTCATCACCCTTACCAGGGTGAGACTGGCTTATAGGCCCTCGGCCTAATTCTTTGTACAACCTTAGAATTCCTGTCGAATCGGGAGTTAGAACTCCCCTTTCTTTTCTTGAATAACATACTCTTCCGTATCTACACTTACTTGGAGAGATACAAATCTCTCATCTTGGAACCTTGTATTCCAAAGTTAACAATTTACAAGTTCCTATGTCCTTCCAGATAGGCAGGCACTCATGTCTTAAGAATTCCAATAATCACTTAGTTTTCCCCCTGGACTGATACTGAACCACAGTATCCGTTATCTTCCAGTTCTTTACTTTACATAGTACTCTTTGCTTTTCATCTTACCAAGTCTTACGTCGTGTCACCCTTGCTACACCTCAGCATTCCTTACTGTGACTATCTATTCAAGGTTTACACTTTTCTTAATGTCTCGAGTATTCGCACACTTAATGCTTAATTCCTCAAGATAACTATCAAGCCTTCGGATCGCTATACCATCTGCAATCAATCAGTAATTTCAGATTCCCACTCTGTTCTCTTCGTTCTTTAATTCCTTTTCTAAACTTGGAAAG
This sequence comes from Humulus lupulus, assembly GCF_963169125.1. Lineage (NCBI taxonomy): Eukaryota > Viridiplantae > Streptophyta > Magnoliopsida > Rosales > Cannabaceae > Humulus > Humulus lupulus. Next base: position 188,349,039 of record NC_084796.1, read on the forward strand.
CTATAGGATCTTAACTTAGCATTAGCAATGCTCTACCCCATTACTAATTTATACAAACCAAATTATGCTAACTCATTCAGCTGAGTTACAATTTTTCCCCTGTTTGATCACCTTATTTATAGTTCAATGTGGTCCATTCCTATGATCCACCACCATATCACCTTACCTCTCAATATTCAAGTACACTGAATTCTGTCCCCACTCAAACTTCCCGGTACAATATACCCTAGGGAGTGAACGATGTTCATTTAAAATTCCCATCTCCACGCCAAACCTCCATCGGATCATTCATCCGATCCTGGTACCCTAACTCATAATACCTTAACAAGGTTCTTCCCTGTTTCCTCCTAACCATCACTCTTGATTTCGTTGTCCAAAAGAACACATACCTGCTCATTACCACACACTAAGGCTATACCAATCTCAATCATTACCTTGTTAAGTCTATTATAACCCATGACGTTCTTTTTAGCTGACACACATTTTTCCCAAATAAAAGATCCTCCTACAATCAAATCTTTCCCTTGCACAGCCGAGGTTTTCCAACAACAACCATCTATCCATTATATTTCACTAAATCTTGGTCTCAACGTTATCTTTCTTACAAATGACCAAACACTCCTTATCTTACTCTATACATACCCTACCTACCTACCACTTCCGGTATATCGACCATGTTTCCATTTTACCTACCGTGAGACTTGATCCATCCTCACATCAGCCTGAGTTTGGGCGTGCCCAACCTGTGATGCACCCTCACAGTATCATATCCTTATCTTAGGTTAGGTCCTTTATGCTATTCCTTTATACTCAACCATAATACGCATACTTCTGCATCACCAAGTGCTAATCAATTCCTACCATGTCTTCCAAATTTTCGATCTGACACTATCCATTCGGTCTAATCTTCAAGTTACATTGTTCCTCTAATTTCTGGTGTAGCTGCCTGCAAAGTAACTTATGTGGTAGATGACGCACTTACCAGTCTTGTCATGCTTCCTGTCCTTCAGATGTTCTTCAGTAGTTTCTTTGTGACTTCAAACCAAATCTCTTCATACCTGACCCTTCTTCTTCCTGTAGCACTATTCTGAATACCCCTAGCGAGACCAAACTGACACTTCATAGAGCCTTACCTATGACCTTGCTTCCTTAGTACTAACATCTTCAGCATAATAGTCGCTCGCTTCTCACTTTGATTGGAGAGTAATCTGACATACCGCCTATAAAACTAAAGGAGACTTGTCCGTACCGCTCTTATATTTCCTGCTTGAAGAACTTACCTGTGTGACTGAAGCTTGAACTAGTTAAGAACCTTTGCTACCAATTCCTCACACTCTACTCAGTACAAGTAGTAATTCCTTAAATGTCTCTTTCCTTGATCTCCAGCTGGTAATAACTAGATCGTAGATAAATTCCCGGAAACATTGTCCTGTTTAATAGCCGAGTATGTAAAACTCTTCATCCTTAACAGACGATATCGACAATTCCCACAATATGATGCTCTGTCTAATCCAAGGCCAGATTTCTTCAGGTGCTTCAGTAATTCTTTCTGTCAACCACATTGTTCCTGATATCAAACCTACCTGTAGTCCAACCTTGAAGCACACCCAATCTTTCCTTGTATGGCCATCTGAATTTCCTATTGATCATTTTAGTTCCCATTTCGTCCAATTGAAATACTCCAACCGATATCCCTTACAATCCATGAATGCCTTTTAACAGATTCACTGTCACTCTGGCCCATGCCGAGGCCTCTATATGACGAGCTCTATTGCTCTCACCACGACCCTCTCGATTACTTGTATCCCAATTTATCTTTTGGAAGTGTCTAATTCCTCCTCAACAAACACTAATACATTTAGTCCGCGCAGTACCATTGAGGCACATTCTCAACATCGAACTCCCCCAGCTCGCTATATAACCAAATACATGAACTATTCCATCAACTGATCATCTTCGAGGAACTAGTCTCGGACTTCTTCTATAGCAAAACATCCTAATCTTCTATTTTCCCTACCATGGAAAATCCATCCCAACATATCAATTCATTCATTTGGAAGTCGTGCCCTCACCTGATATCCCTCCAGGTGACGTCCTCTGCCTCAGGTGTATACCAAACAACCCCACTGGTTCCCGTCACCACCCTAACGACTATCTTTAAAATTAATTTCCATTCCTATCAAAATTAAGTGTCGTGGCACTACCTGGGGTTCTTCTACCTCGGTTGCCGAAAGTTGATCCTTACTGAATTCCACCAATGGGTGTATTGCCTTTTGCATTTCTTGCCCTACGAAATTCATGCTCTAACCTCTTTTCCCCAAATCACAACTATCATGGCCCTCATCGCTGCCTAAACACAAACGAAGATCTCATACCTTGGAGCAACCCTGATACTCTGACCCATACCAGAGTTTGACCCTTAACCGAGCCATCATTTCCAATGACCTCCACCCATATCAACCTTCCAAAATGAGTTACCCAACTCACAAAACTCATTGATATACACCATCGTTACCTTATCATTCCAAATCAAGCTTATAAGCCTATTAGTCTTCGCAGCTCAGACTATACCTTTATAACCTCTTTTATCAAATCACCATATGAGTTCTTTCCAACCCATTATGCCAATATCTCGGTCCGAATACCATTTCCTGGCATCCGTCTGCCACCAGTACTTAGTACACTCCTTATTTATGACCTCTCATCTTCATATACCCCCAAGGAAGCTTTGCCCATCCAGTAACCAATTCTTAAACAAACCCGAATTTTCCCCCTCAAACTAGAGGTCAATGCCCTTTTTGGCCTACCATTTAATACTCTTTATCTGCATGTATCCTTATATTAAACCAACTCTGGTAATCCTTTTGTCGAACTATGCAAAGCAATTCTTTCCCTGAAGAGTCTGCCATTCACCCATCAAGTCTCTACTATAGGACCCCACAGCTTACTCACATACTAACAAACATCTGCTGCAACTTTTAGGGGCAGATGGAGGTTTCCAACCCCGACTAGTTTCTGCAGCCCCCCTTGTAACACAATTCAAAGCCCACTTACCCATTCTAGCACAAACAATTAGAATTCCATCCACCACTGTTGACTAAACTCCCCAGCCTTGAGGTTCACACTCCGAACCAACCACAGCCAGGTCCAGACAATCACAATATTCATGCGTACATCAAACACAGATCCGTATTGCTATACATTTAACTAGCAACTTTTATTGCTACCAAATACATTCACACTTTACCATGCTTCCTACATACAAAGAAACAGTAGGCAATTAACTACATACAAACAGTAGGCAAACCATCATCCAAATATTCATTCACATGCAATGGCCATGCTAATCAACACGCCTCAATCTCATCACACAATAGTCAAGGGACAGGTCCTATCAGTTCTCATGCTCCCTATAGCCATTCATCATTATACATTCAAATTTCAATAAAAAAACTTAAGCATATAATCTCATATATTCAGTTACAGAACCCTGAGTCGAGCTTGTCTTTAGCGGTGAGTGTACATGTCCAGCCTATCTCCAGGAACCCTTAAACCTAGGACGCTCTGATACCAAGTTATAATGCCCTGGATAACCAAGATTGTTACACTGTGTGTTTGAAATAGTGCGAGACTTGCTAATCAAGTCATTTGGTTAAAAATGTGAATCTAATGATACAAACAGGTTAGGTTTAAAAGATTTTGGTTATAAACGAATAATTTTCATTAAAATACATGTTTGGTACATGGGATCCCAAAGTAAGGTTTAAATAACGTAATTATAGAATTTCCAAAGCTTATAAATAACCAAGCCACTCTAATGGCAAAATACACGTTTTAGGTTCTCGTTCCTGTACAAACCCTCGACCGTGGCAGCCGAGCAGCTGACAATGTACACCTCGCCCCCAGAGCTCTCCAACCCATGGTATACTTGCCTTACCCTTGCCCTTACCTGCACCACGTAGCACCCGTGAGCCAAGGCCCAACAAGAAAACATAACATTTAAAACACAACCACTAATAATATTCAATTATTTCACAAGACATAACCAGGTACACAACAGAACACAACATTCACCCATTCAACGATAATATTCAACTAACCAACAAATCATAATCATCATAATAATTGCACTCAAATCACCAGATGGTTAGGGTCGACAACTTAGGTCGCACAATCTGTTTAACCCACTGACTCCGGTCCGCTTAAACCGAGCTCAGTGCTTAATAAGTTGTCCTCGGCTACCAGTGGCCAAGCCGCGCCTTGTGCGCAAGTGTAAACACCTACCCTCTTAGGCCACACGTTTACTATTTACATGGCGTGATACCATCCGTTTACAATTCACATGGCATAATACCATCCTATTTAAAGAGCATACAAAATAGGGAACCCTTAGTCCCAATATAAATTCCACAACCCAGAGCAGTTTTCTTACCTTTAATTCCATGTGCTTTAATTTGGAGAGACGACTCCCGAGCATGATCCTACCCCGAGCCAGAGCGTACACCTACTCACAACCATGATAAAGGATTCCATCAATAATTGCATAAGGGATTCCGGATAGAATTCTAGCCTCTGGGACATTGAATTCCACCAAACACCATAGTGGGATCGATCCCGAGCATCAAAGGTTAGGTTCCCACACTTAAAAACTCCAAATAGCCACAACTGCCCTTAAGGGCCGCGACCCCTAAGACCTGCGCTACGACCTGTCCCCTAAAACAGAGGCTAGGCCTTTCTGACCACAGACATGCGCTGCGGCCCTGCCCCTGTGGCGCCGCGGCGCTCTCTCCTCTCAGAGCCCTCTTGGCTATTACTTTCTCCGAAGGGCCGCGACACTCTATAACAGAGTTGCGGCCCAGCCCCGCGAACCCAGAAAAACCACCATTTTTAATATTCAAACCTCACCCAATACATAGCCGGTTGCTCAGCCGCCACGGTTGAGGTTTAGGCAGGGACGCGAGACCCAAAGACTGTCTGTTTTGCCTTAGTATGGCTAATGATTACTCATGTACCTTTGGGAGTCTGTAAACTTACTTTTAACACTGTTTCTTTTGGGATCCCGTGAATATAACAGTTTAATTATATAAAATGAGTCTTTTGAGATCAAAGTCTTTTTATCCCTAGCACTTACATGTTTAATGACACGTTTTTAAAATAATGACTTGATTAGCAAGTCTTGCACCTTTATAAGTACACAGTGTAGCGCTCTTGGCTATCCAGGGCATTACAACTTGGTATCAGAGCATCCTAGGTTTAAGGGTTCCTGAAGACAGGCTGGACATGTACATTCGTTGCTTGAGACAAGCTCAAATTAGGGTTCGGTAATGTGTATAATTGTTTATGTGCCTGAGATGAGCTATGAATGTTGTTATTTACTGGATTACTAGGAAGCATGAGATGCTGATATGGCCTAGCCCTTGACTGTTGTGTGAGAATATTGAGGCATGTTTATTAGCATCGTCGTGCATGTACATGAATATGTGGATGATTAATAGTATATCGTGCATGGATGAATGCCTGTTCTATAGCTATTGTGTGATGAGTATGAGTTTGGAGGCGTGCTTATTAGCAACCAGCGCATGTGGATGGATGCTTATATGTTGAATGTTTGTGATTGGTTATGTTCCATTGGTGGATCTTGGAGAAGCTTTTACCCTATCATCATGGTCTGATTGCCGAGTCGTTATTTGCAGATTGACTTGGATAGCTATGCATCCAAAAAAAATCTACACGACTATCCGGCACTGGGTCCGAGACCGATAGTGATGATCAGGGTCAGAATCCCTCACCAGTCCCCGAGAACTGGCAACAGTTAATGGCTGATATGCAGGCTCAATTACAGAGTCAGGATGAGCAGATCCGCATTCTGTGACAGCAGACTCCATCAGGGAGTGCTGCTCCTATTGTACCACCTGCAGTGGTTCCAATTGTGCAGACAAGGGATGTTGGTAACAGATGTGAACTGTTATATGAGTGGTTCAGAAAGCAGCAACCCCCAATTTTTTAGGGTGGACTGGATCCGTTGAAAGTCGAGCAATGGCTAACGATGATTACAATAATTCTGGATTTTATGAGGATAGAGGGGCATGATAGAGTGGCCTGTGCCACTTATATGTTGAGAGAGGATGCATGTATCTGGTGGGAAGTGGCATCGCAGACCAGGGATGTTACTGCTTTGACTTGGGAAGGTTTCAAAGATTTGTTTAGCCAGAAGTACTACAATGTTGTTGTCAGAGCAGCAAAGGTTAATGAGTTTGTGAGTCTGGTGTAGGGCAATATGACTGTTACTGAATATGCTCTGAAGTTTGATAGGCTTGCGAAGTTTGCACCAGATCTTGTGCCTACTGATGCTGCTAGGCAAGATTATTTTATCAGGGGGCTTAATGCTATGATAGCCCGAGATGTCAGGATCACAATGGTACCTGGAGGAACAACTTATGCCCAGGCCGTTGAGAAGGCTCTTATCGCTGAGGAAGCGAAGAATAAGATATGGAGGGAGAGCGCAGTGAGGCGTGAGGGCCGCAGAGCGATGCCTCCTTTTTCAGGGACAGGTAGGGGCGAAGGCCCCAGTGACTTCAAGGTGGTGGCGAGGCATGGCGGATCTATCCAGAGTGCCCGAGGTGTAAAAGACACCATTTGGACGAATGTCGGGCCAAGGCATGTTTCGTGTGTGGAGCAGTAGGGCATCTCAGGAAAGATTGCCCAACGGTGAAGAAAGGTGAAGTTTGAAAGGTGGATAGCTTGATTCCAGCTCGAGTATTCACCTTGACTCAGGCAGAGGCTGAGGCTAGCCCCTCAGTAGTGACAGGTCAGCTTTCTAGTGCTGGCTTTCCTTTTACAATATTGATTGATTCTAGTGCTACACATTCCTTTGTTGCTATTAGAGTGATTGATAGATTGTGTAGACCTAGAGAGTATCGGGCTGCAGGGTTTGGGACCTTATTGCCTACAGGGGAACTGGTAGTTTCTAGGAGATGGGTTAGGGCACTGCCAGTGATGGTTGATAGTAGGGAACTCTCGGTGGATCTAATTGAGTTAGATTTGGAGGATTTCGATATGATCTTAGGGATGGATTGGTTGGCCAGGTATGGAGCTACGATTGATTGCAGGAAGAAGATGGTTACTTTTGAGCCTGAGGGCGAGGACCCTTTTGTCTTTGTGGGTGCGGTATCTGGACCCGCGTACCTATGATTTCGGCATTGAGAGCCAGAGACTTGTTGCAGGGGGGATGCATAGGTTTTCTGGCCAGTGTAGTGGATACCGCTAGAGTTATGCCGGCAGGGCCGAGAGAGACCAGATTGGTGTGTGAGTTTTTGGATGTATTCCCTGAGGATCTGCCAGGGTTGCCGCCACGCAGGTAGATTCAGTTTGAGATCGAGTTAGCACCGGGGACAGAACCAGTATCAAGGACACCGTACAGGATGGCACCAGCAGAACTAAAAGAATTGAAGATACAGTTGCAAGAACTTCTGGATCTGGGGTTTAACAGGCCTAGTTATTCTCCTTGGGGTGCTCCAATGTTGTTTGTTAAGAAGAAGGATGGGACCTTGGGGATGTACATCGATTATAGAGAATTAAACAAGTTAACTATTAAGAATAAGTACCCTCTACCAAGAATTGATGACTTGTTTGATCAGCTGCAGGGTAAGACGGTGTTCTCAAAGATTGATCTTCAATCTGGTTATCACCAGCTGAGGATCAAAGATGAGGATATACTGAAGACGGCCTTCCGGACACGATATGGGCATTATGAGTTCTTGGTCATGTCTTTTGGTCTGACCAACGCCCCCGCAGCTTTCATGGACTTAATGAACAGGGTGGTCAAGGACTTCTTGGATCAGTTCGTCATTGTCTTCATTGACGACATCTTGGTATATTCCTGTTCAGAGGCAGAGCATGAGCAGCATCTCCGACAGGTTTTACAGAGGTTAAGGGAGCATCAGTTGTATGCCAAGTTTAAGAAGTGTGAGTTATGGCTACCAGAGGTGACTTTTCTTGGACATATTGTTGGGGCAGAAGGGATCAAGGTGGATTCGTCCAAGGTAGAAGCAGTTAGGGATTGGCCAAGGCCGAGGAATGCCTCGGAGGTGCGAAGTTTCCTTGGGTTGGCAGGTTACTACAGACGATTCGTTGAACGGTTCTCGAAGATTTCTTCACCGATGACAGAGTTGACAAGAAAGAATCAATAGTTTTTCTAGTCAGAGAAGTGTGAGAAAAACTTTCCAGAATTGAAGCGACAGCTTATTTCTGCACCTGTTGGGTCTTCCTTCGGAGGAAGGGAAGTTTGTGGTTTATTGTGACACGTCGAGGATGGTTTTAGGCTATGTGTTGATGCAGAACGAGAAAGTTATAGCCTATGCATCTCGGCAACTGAAGGATTACGAGCAGCGGTATCTGACTCATGATTTGGAGTTAGTAGCAATGGTATTCGCACTGAAGGTGTGGCATCATTATCTGTTTGGGGAAAAGTGCGAGATATACACTGATCATAAGAGTCTGAAGTATTTCTTCACCCAGAAGGATCTGAATATGAGGCAGAGACGTTGGTTGGAGTTGGTTAAGGATTATGACTGTGATATCCTTTACCACTTTCCGATTGGTCGAAAGGGTCTTCAAGGTTGGTGCCTTCGACTATGAAGTCGTCCAATGCTTGTCCTATTATGGCCATCCTCAAATGATAAGTGATATCAAACAGTCCTAGTTCCACTGCGCACTTGAGTAATCGTCCTGAGGCCTCTGAATTCTGAAGAACCTGTCTCAACAGTTGATCGGTGAGGGCTCGAATCGAGTTAGCTTGGAAATATGGACGCAGATTTTGAGAGGTAATTACTAAACAGTAGGCTAGTTTTTCAAGAGGGGGATACCTAGACTCCGCACCTACTAGCCTTTTACTGATATAGTATACAGGGTGTTGTACCCTGTTCTCTTCCTTTATCAAAGCAGCACTGATTGCATGCTCGGTGATTTCCAAATAGATGAATAATACTTCACCATATATTGGCTTTGCTAGGACGGGAGGTTGGGTGAGGTGTTCCTTCAGGGCCTGGAAAGCCTCCTCACACTCCTCGGTCCATTGGATCTTCTTGTTGCCCCTCAGTAAGTTAAAGAAAGGGACACACTTGTCCGTAGACTTTGTTATGAACCTACTGAGGGCAGCAACTCTCCAAGTTAAGCTTAGCACTTCTTTGATTGTGGTAGGTGACTTCATGTCGATAAATGCTTTGATCTTCTTGGGGTTAGCCTCGATTCCACATGAATTGACTATGTATTCGAGAAACTTACCAGAAATAACTCCAAACGAGCACTTGAGAGGGTTTAGCTTCATGCCCTTGTCGGTGCGACCCGGCCCCCGAGCCTCTCCTCCTACATGACTTTGAGATTTGGAGTGGCCATTTCCATACCTGTCACGCCTCCAAGATGTTTGACCCTCATCTCCGGCGTTGTTTTATCGGTCCCCCTGGGAGGGGGCCTTTGGGTTGGTAATACTCTTACTCCTAGATGGAGTGCTATTCTTCTTAACCATGAAGGAGGCAGTCTTGGATTGTGCCTCTTCATCCTGGGAAAGTGGTTCTGAGAGTGTGCTTGGGGTCCTACTCATGCCCTTAGACTCCCTGTTACTATAGTCTTGCATTCATGCTGCTTTGGCCTGAGCCTCCTTCACCGCCTGAGCAGCAGCTTCAACGTTAGCTCGGGCTAACTGAGTAGTCGCCTCTATGGCCACAACAGACTCCTGGTGCCTCCGGTCAGCCTCCTGCTCCCTCTAGACCATCCTCTGGACCTTCTCATCAATCTCCCATCATTATCGTTCCATAGTCGCACTCTGAAGGAAAATTTCTGCAGCAAAGGCCTCCTGCCTCGCCAGAAATTACGCCATCTCCTCCTGGTGAACGTCTTGTGGATCTTCTGCATCAAGTTGATCTCCAACCTCCACCTGAGGTTCGTTAACGGATCTATGGGACCATGGGTGGTGGAGTCCCTGGGAGCAGTCTTCTTGGTCTGACTGGGTTTCGGAGGCATCGTAAAAATGACGAAAGTGTGTTTCTTGACCTCGTACTCTCAATGAAAGCACCAAAATGTTGACCTGTAAAATTGGCCAACAGTCGTATGTACAATATATGACATCTTTTGAAGGGAATAAGTAATATAAATGACAGAATATGATTATCTTAAGTAAACACACAGAATTTTATAGTGGTTCAGCCCTGTTCTGATGAACAGTAATAACCTAATCCACTTAGTCTTTAGTATTGAGTTACTCAACAATTGCAAGTATGAACTCAGTAATTCACTTCTCAGAAGAGTTTTTCCAATCCAAAAAAGAGAGTCCGAAAAAGTCCTTTTTATGAAGCCTTGGGTCCTTCATTCATAGTACACAGGGGTTGTTACACGATTAGTAGTACTGGAGATCGTGGTTTGGTACACGATCATGATGAGTGGAGATACGTGTCCACCTTCCCACGATTATGAGACTGTGGGTCTTCTCTTGTTTCTATAGATCATGGTGGATGATGCATGATAGAAACTTCTGGGAAATGCTAAGACTTTTTTGGTATGTCAAACTTAGGTGCTAGGCCAGACGACCAAAGCTTGGGTGCTGGACCTGTGACCTTCTGGGTGCTAGGCCTATTGATCTTCGGGATGCTAGGCATGTTGATCTCAGTTTGAACGAGAGTAATTACTTCTCAGTGAAGTGTTCTTGGGGTTTTAGGTCGACCATCGTATGGAGGATAGGGTTTGGCCGACCACCCCAAGGGGGTATAGAGACTGCTTGGGCTGACTACCCTTAAGGGGTATAGAGCCTACTTGGGCCGACCACCCCTAGGGGATATAGGGTCTGCTTGGGCCGACCACCCCTAGGGGGTATGGAGCCTGCTTGGGCTGACTACCTCTAGGGGGTATAGAGCCTACTTGGGCTGACTACCCCTAGGGGGTGTAGGGCCTGCTTGGGCCGACCATCCCTAGGGGGTATAGGGTCAGCTTGGGTCGACTACCCCTAGGGGGTATGGAGCCTACTTAGGATGACTACCCCTACGGGTAGGGGTCAGACCAACCACCCCTAGGGGTACTGGCTTGGTCAATTTTCCTATAGGTCCTGGACCTATCCTTTTTTGCCCGTCGGTCTTTTCTCAATACTTTATCATTTTTCCTTGATTTATGATGCCACGTGTCACATTTTCATTCTCCACGTCATCCTTGTATTTTTTAGGGATAACAGTTTATATTAAACAAATAATCATGAAAATAAAACATGTGAGCAAAGTGATTGACCAAATCAAAAAACTTATTTCTATTCTTTTATTGATAATAAATGAGATTACAAAAAAATTGGGTTTTAATTAGGTCATAAAACCCTAACATCATCTTCCTTAGCATACTCTGTCACTGTCCTGCCATCCCGAAAAAAGTCCGTAAACCCATTGGTCTTTGCAGTTCAAACTGCATTACAGTAGTCTCTTTCGTCGAACCACTGTCTAAACTCCTCCTAACCCAACATACAACATTCCGGGTCTGGACACTACTTCCCACCACGTCCAGGCATCTTTTCGTCTCATAAGCGTGGCACAACTGCTCTATCATGGGCTACCATTCCCACACCATAAAAGACTGAGCTAACCATGCCCATTTACTGATTAGTTCTGAACAAACCCAAACCTCCCTTGGAAACTTGAGGATAGTGCCTCTAAGTTCTTTCGTACATTCCCAGGTTGTACCCACAGTGCTGCCATCACTGTCAAGATATACGAAGCAGCGTTCCCCAACAGAATCCACTGTTTCCACCATCCAATATCCTCACTTTTATCTAGCAATCTTACTCGCATACCAACAAACATCTCCTGCAAATTCCAGGGGCAGATGGAGGATTCCAAACCTAACAATCATCTGCAACCTCCCACACACTAACGATACCAGGTCCAATTAACTATCTTAAATACATATGTTCTGAATCAGTCCGCAACCAATGACTTAACCCCTCAGCCCTGATATTCATATCCAAAAATATACCACGGGCAGGTCCAAACAATCACAATAATCACACACACAATATACATATCAAAACACAAATCTACATTACTCATGCGTCAATAATCAAATTCCATTTCTACCAAATACATTCATACACATCATGCTCTCTATACTAACATGCATAAAATACATATAGAATCAATTTAAACAACTAACCACATAATCATGCCATTGAGTACCTAACCATGAGTCGAGCTTATCCTTAGCGGCGAGTGTACACGCACAGCCAGTCTTCAGGAACCCTTAAATCGAGATCGCTCTAGTACCAAGTTGTAACGCCCTGGGTAACCAAGACCTTTACACTGTGTGTTTATAAAAGTGCTTAACCTGCTAAGCAAGTCGTTTGAACTTAAATGTGTAATTAAAGACTAAGTCAAGGTCAAGTAATAAAAGATTTGGTCAACAAAATGATTATTTTTCATTAAAATATTAAGTTTGTACACGGGATCCCAAAAATCATTTTACAGTATTAAAAAGATAAACAAATACAATTTAGCCATCCTAAACGGCAAAAATAGGGTTTAACCCTAGTTCCTCCAAAGCTATCCCGACCGTGGCGATCGAGCAGGCTGCATATGTACACACTGCCCTTAAATCTCTCCAATGCATGGTTGGTCCAGCTATTAACTCCCTTACTTGCACCACGTAGCACCCGTGAGCCAAGGCTCCACAAGAAAACCATATACAACACAAGAGCAATTATTAAACTTCAAACCAATTAATTCAATTAATCAACAGTATACAAGTATCAAGCTAGGCAACGATTAACATATACTTTCACACATAACTCAAACTATAATACGAATACTTAGGTGTCGGGGCCCTTATTCCGAGCCCTCTGGTAATTTAGCTAACCCCAGCTCGCTTAGGCCGAGTCCTCTGAAAATTTAGTTGACCCTAGCTGGCTTAGGCCGAGTCCTTTGATTATTTAGCTGACCCCGACTCTCTTAGGCCGAGCAGCGTCCAATACGCTTATCATCAACCCTGGCACCCATAGGTCGTCTTTCATATCCCACATCACAAATATATAACTCACAGAACACATATATTCAATTACAAGGAATCTCAGTCCCAACAACAACCACATGGGTGCATTTTTCTTACCTCAGGTCCCGAGCTATAACAGCCCCGAGCACGATCCCTGATCCTTGATCTCGTGCGGTAAAACCTAGTAACACTGTGATAATGGATAACCAATAAGATCCTAAACCAATAAAAAGCTTTGGATTCAAATACCAACCACCGGGACCTCAATTTATACTAAATCGGGTTGTACAAATCTTCCCAAGCGCTTAAATTTAGATTCGCGAGCCACCCCGAGCTTTAAGACAAACCTAAGATAAAACTATCTAGGTGGGCCGCAACCTGGCCCTGAGGGTCGCGACGCGCCTCAAGTCAGAGGTGCAACCTCTGCATCTTGGGGGGGGGGGGGGGGGGGAGGGGGAGGAGGTGGGCTGCGACTTGCCCCCTACAGTTGCGGTGCACCTTCATGTCAGCAGCCCTCCCAGGGCCTTCTGGGGCACACAGGCCACAACGCCCATGAACTGGGTCGCGGAATGTCCCCATGAACCCATAAATCCCTGGGTTTCTCCAACGTTTCTCCCAACCAAACTCAACAGAAATCTTCCCAAATGTGTGCCAAAGCTAGAATCAAGCCTAAAACTCTCAACACCACATCATAAACAGTACAAACATCCTGGAATCTATAACAAATCCTCAATCCAACTCAGAATCAAAGCTAGAGCTAAACTCAGCCAGAGCATTATCCAAACCCATCATAGAATTCACAGTAAGAAAACCATGTTATAGAATTCACCTCAGAGATGTTCTGATCCTTGAGCTAATCCTTAAATACTCCTAGCTTTATCCCTCAGCTACTACTTGTCCATTGCTAGCTTTAATTCTCAGCTTTGCTTCCCAAGCTTTCAATTCTCTACCTTCTCCTCATCAACTTCCCCAAGACATTCCACTAACCTCAATGCCCACCAAGGGGAGATGTGCCAACCGACTAAGGAGAAAGGGAGAGAGACTCTACAGGCTTCTACTAAGCCTATCCACTTACCAAAAGACCATATTTCCCCCTAAGTATACCCTTGACCTTAAATGGCCCCAAGGGAAAAATCGTCATTTATCATAATTCTCGCTAATTCCTCGAGTAGTCCTATAAATTCCCAATTAATCCCGACATGCCCATTTAATCACCAAATATTTACCCATTACTCAGTAAACCTCAAATATACATTAAACTTCCCAAAATACCCCTAGCTCGCCCCGAGCCAAGTATTAAATTCCATTGTGACTATTCTGCTAATCCACTCACTAGGATCGCCTCGAGTCGTATACTGCAAATATATCCACATAATAATGTGGTCTCAATCATTTACTCACATATGATAATATTTATGCCAACAACGGGCCAATATTACAAATATGCCCTAACTATCAAGAATGGGCCCACAAATAAACATGCATTTAAATATATTCATTTCATCATATATATCATGCATGCCACATAGTCACCCATTTAATCAGTTAATCACACATATATCCAATTATGCCCTGCCAGCACGCTAATCAAGGAACTAAACCCTATAAACATCTTTTGGATGTTACATCGTAAGTCTCCCAACTTTATGAAGTATGTACGTGAATTCTCTTATTATTTTTTAATCCTTCTAAGTGAGTTCGTTCCTTGTGCAGCTATATTCAAGAGGACAGAGCAATCTGAGACCCTTGGGGGTCTATACAAGACGATGTCCTATCTTCCTTCGTAGGAGAAGGACTTCTGACAAGTAGTGATTGATGCTACCATGGTGGCCTGCAACCTGATGCGCAAAGGCCAGACGATGGCTATTAGGATCCAAGGCCCACCCCCACGTTCTTCCTGAGCTCCCTTATCCTCAAGAAGTCTTTTCCACCATTGAAGAGATTGAGGAGGAAAAGGATGTGGCATAGCTAGTGCGCAAGAGGAGAGTTTCTAAAGATGATCAGGGTCCTGATCCAAAGTGAACTGAGTTTGGGGTAGCATCTGGCACTTTCGGCCAAGGTAATCCATATAGAGAACTAGATCGGTTGCTGCCAATTTTAGGCTGACTCGCTTTAACCCCCATCAGCTTGTCATTCGACATCCTACTAACACGAACTTAAACACAACACTCCTTCAATGTGTGGATCATCTGGTGATACGGTATGACCATAGCTACAACAAATGCACCATTGTGGTCAACAACACCCTCCACTTTAGGTCCTCCATTATTGAGGAATATGGGGGAAATCATAGGACATGGCCTTCCTTACGTCAGGGTGTATTCTCCTCCGTCTTTAGGTATTCTATAGATGATTCTAACTCAAAAGAAGAGCCTGAACCCTTTAGGACCCAAGATGTAATAATTCTAGACTCTCCCCCACCTCTGGTAGTCTAGGAATTAGAGGTTATACCTAGTTCGATTCATAACCTTGAGCTGATCGTAGTAGATTCCTCCTCTAGCTCGGAGGGTAGGGTTATTTCTCTGTTCTTGTCTTTGCATCACTTTGACTAACTATCCCTTGTATCTGAATCTTCTACTCGTTCCTTTTCAAGGGAAGAGATGGACTTGCCAAACGCCTCGGGTTTAAGGGATGCCTTCAAGGCTAGCGGGGCTGGAGATGGGCCCGTGGTGAAAAGGTATAGGGTGACAAAGAAACATGCTTCCAAGATTGGAACTTCCACCGGGTCTCTTGTCAAAGACAAAGGTGCCAGCTCCACCCTGGAGCAGCAACAGCAAAATCAACCCCCACCCCTGGTAACAACAGTCACAGTTCTAGAGGCTCCTCCTCCTCTCCCTCGTCATGTAACTCCTTTGGTTCCTTAAGTAATCCGAGGTGAAGCTCCCTCCGCTCAGGTCCCAACTATTCAGATCCCGGTAAAGCAAAATGAGCGAGCAAGGATCCCCAAAGCGTTTTGGGGGACTGTATACAAGATGGCAAGCCATATGGTGGGCCATGCGTATAGAGCCAATGTCAAGGATCTGAGGGCCATGGAGGAGCCTACTCCCGAAGATGTTCTTGAGTCTGTTATGGGAATGAACCTCACTACAAGCCCCTTTCATTCTTCTAGCATTTCTTTTTCTTTTCTTCTCTCTTTTTTTTACTAACCTTACCTTGCCTTTTCCTTTTGCAGTCTGTCCTGGCTCAACTCCGCAAAATTGCTCGGATTCGAGCTAGGAGTGATGACCTCCAAGCCACCCTGGTCGCCTCCCAAGAGATTGAGCGATCTGCAAAGGCTGCCCTGACTACTTCCTAGGAAAGCAAGCTGATTGCTAAGAATCAGGTCGTGGAAGTGAGCCGTCGACTGGACCAGCTACAGGCCGAGAATGATGGCCTCAAAAAGAAGCTTGGCGAGGTTGATGCCAAAGCCAACGAATAGGTCGAGAGGGTGAGGCTAGAGATTGTGAAGTCGTCGAACTCAATGGAGGAGATGATTTACCAGTGCTGGGCTTTCAACCAGGATGAGAATTTCACTTTCATGCAACCAGGATTTTGGAAACCTTATCTTTCCAAATTCAAGATTCGATTCTCACATGAACTCGCTGAGAGTGTCGAGGCTTCTGAAGCTGCTGAAGGGGATGGTGAGGAAGTGACCTCCTCTGAGGAAGTCGATGGAGCTCAATGATTCATTTTCTTTATTTTGTATTTTGTAACTAAGTCCCCAGGGATTAAAACATTCGCCTTCGGGCTCAGATCAAGGTTTTTTCCCTCCTCGAGATAACTATATGCTCTTGAATACATATTTAATTTTTGATCTATTCATGTTCCCCTTAGTCTATTATTTTCTCATGTTTGTGAATTCTTGGATTCTTGTACACTCAAAATCTTAAGGGTTGTCTTTAGATCAGGATAGATTTTTGATGGCTTGACTAACTAATTTTAGTCGATATCTTAGTTGTATCCAAGATTCTGCCTACCTAATTGCATTATACCAGTTATGAATCAGGCCTCGTACGTGGTCATATCTAGGGGTTTTAGTCTGCTTAATAGCATTGTACATGTTAGGAATTAGGCCTCAGACCTGGTTATTTCAATAGGTTCTGTTTTAGAAATTTCTCAATCTTAGTCCATGTTCGGAATTTGAAAATCTGAGTTTTAAAATGTCGTTGAATAATCAATTTTTCCAAACTCTAAGTTTTAGATTTCATCCGAATACGCTGAACTCTTTTAAAAGCTTTCTTTTCTTATGTGTCCCCCAAGCAACCAGAACTTATAAATGTTCTAGGTTACTTTTACAAAGTGAGCCCGCGATAATAAAACGAAAAAATGAATTACGTAATAATCCAATTGTTATTAAAATGAAATGGCTTTTATAGATAAGCCTTACATAAACAATAATTCTAAAAACATTAAAGAAAACAAAATTATTGATTGTACTGTTTGAGGTGTAGGACATTCCAGGTCCGTGGAACTATTTCTCTACCTAACCGGGCTAGCTTAAAGGTCTCTTCGCGCAAGATCTCCATGATCTAGTAAGGTCCTTCCCAGTTCGGCCCTAACACACCGTCCTTGGGATCTTTACTTGCCAAAAACACCCTCCGGAGAACCAAATACCTTGTCCGAGTCTGCATCCTTTTACCTTCGAGTTGAAGTAACGAGTGATTTTCTGCTGATAATGGGTGAGCTGCAATTGTGACACTTCTTGTTTCTCCTCAATTAGATCAAGGGATGCACTGAGTAGCTCGTGGTTCTGATCTCGATCAAAGGTATTTAGTCTGTGGGTCATCACCAGCGCCTCAATTGGGAGCATAGCCTCGCTTTCAAAGGTTAGAGAAAAAGGGGTATGTCCCGTGGAGGTTCGATGTGAGGCTCTATAGGCCCAGAATACTTGCGAGAGCTTCTTGGTCCATAGTCCCTTGGCCTCATCTAATCGCTTCTTTAAGCTTGCCTTTAGGGTCTTGTTTATGGCCTCGACCTGCCCATTATCCTGTGGGTATGCTACCGACAAAAAACTCTTGGTTATGCCATATTTTTCACAAAAGTTTGTGAAGAGATGACTATCGAACTAAGTTTCATTGTCAGACACGGTCTTTTTTGGGACCAAATTGACATATGATATTTTTTATGAAAAAATCTAGGACTCTCTTCGAGGCAATGGTTGCCAGACGGTCGGCCTCCACCCACTTCATGAAGTAATCAATTGAGACAACAGCATAACATACTCCTCCTTTTGCTTTTGGAAAAGAACCAATCAAGTCCATTCCCCATACTAGAAATGGCCAAGGGGATGAGATCATGGTTAGCTCAGTGGGATCTAGTCAGGAAACTATGGCAAAGCGCTGCCATTTGTCACATTCCTGCACCTACGAGATTGATTCCTTTGTCAGTGTGGGCCAAAAATATCCTTGTCTCAGTACCTTCAGAGCCAGCTTTTTCCCCTAGCATGGTCTCCGCAGAAGCCTTAGTGTATTTCATGCAAGATAGTATGTGCTTCCTCGGGCAGAACACACCGTAGGAGAGGTATTGAATGCCCTCGTCTATATAATCTCCCTTTAACCATAACATATTGTAGAGCATTATATAGCAGCTTTCTCGGACCCTCTCGATCTTCAGGATACTTTCTGGTTGTGAGATACTCCACTATGGGGGTCATCCAGGAAAGTTTTATGTTAATCATTCCGACCTCATTTGTTTCTGCTGTTATGCTCGGGCTTTCCAAGAACTCCCCCGGGACTACATTTAGTGTATCCGCTTCTTTAGTGGTAACAAGTTGAGAAAAAGTATCAACATTGGAATTCTACTCGTGGGGTACTTGTTGAATGGAGCTAAACTCGAATTTAGACAACTAGCCTTTAACATTGGCTAAGTAGGCCGCCATCTTGATACCGCGAGCTTGGTATTCTCCCAATATCTGATTGATTACGAGCTAGGAATCACTATGACACTAGATCGCCTTTGCTTTTAGCTCTTTCGCCACCCTTAGCCCTGCCAATAAGGCCTCATATTCGGCTTTGTTGTTGGATGCTTCGAATCCAAACCTAAGAGCATTGTGGAATCGATGCCCTTCAAGTGAGATCAAAATTATCCCAACTCCCGATCTGTTTTCATTAGAGGGTCCATCAACAAATATTTTCCACAATTCCTGCATCAGTTCTCCTATTGGCTAGTCCTAAAAACTTGTGCACTCAGCCACAAAGTCAGCGAGGGCCTGACTCTTGATTGTTGTGCATGGTATATATAATATTTTGATCTGGCTGAGTTCGATGGCCTATTTTAGCAGACGTCCCAATGTTTCAGGTTTTTGCAAAACCTACCTTAAAGGTTGGTCGGTTAAGACATGGATAGTGTGGGACTGAAAATATGATCTGAGCTTCCTTGAAGCCAAAATAAGATAGAACGCGAGCTTTTCTATTATTGGATACCGAGATTCAGCTCCGAGAAGTCTTTTACTTACATAATACAATGGTTTCTGCGCCTGATTTTCCTCTTGAACTAACACAGCACTGACCACACTTTTCATCACGGTCAAATACAGAAACAAACATTCCTCATACGTTGGTTTTGATAGTACAGAGGGTTTAGCCAGATAAGCTTTCAAGTCATGAAGTTCCTATTTGCATTCTTCGGTCCACTCGAACTTCTTGTTTCCTCTGAGCAAGTTGTAAAATGGGAGACAGTTGTCAGTGGGTTTTGAAACGAAGCGGTTTAGGGCCGCCACTTTTCTGGTTAAACTTTGTACTTCCTTACACGAGCTAGGCGAAGGCATTTCCAACAACGATATGATTTTCTCTGGATTTTCCTCTATCCCCCTTGTGTTGACTATAAACCCCATAAACTTTCCCGATGAAACTTCGAAAGTGCACTTCTGGGGATTTAACTCCATGTCATATCTCCTTAGTACGCCAAAACATTCTTCCAGGTCGGATACATGGTTACTGACATGCTTTGATTTAACGAGCATATCATCGACATACACCTCCATGTGATCTCCCAATCTGGTTAGCGAACATTTTGTTGACTAATCGTTGGTACGTAGCACCGGCATTCTTCAGCCCAAATGGCATAACTATGTAGCAGTATACGTTATGCTCAATCATGAAGCTGATATGCTCTTGGTCTACAGGATTCATCGCGATCTAGTTATATCTAGAATACGCGTCCATGAAAGATATGAGCTCGTGACTGGCGGTAGCGTCTACCAACTAATCAATTCTAGGTAATAGGAAACAGTCCTTAGGACATGCCTTATTGAGATCAGAGAAATCAATTCAAGTTCTCCACTTCCCATTTGGCTACGGGACCATTATGGGGTTAGGAACCTAGATCGGGTATTTTGCTTCCCTAATAAATCCACATTTAAGTAGGCGGGCATCTTCTTATAATGCTTTCGACCGCACTCTCCCCAAAAGCATTCATTTTTGGGACTTTGCATGCACATTCTTCTCCAAGTTCAAAGTATGCATTATTATACTCCGACTGGTTCCCACCATATCTTCATGCGACCAGGAGAAGACGTCCAGGTTCTTCCTTAAGAATTCGACCAACTCATTCTTCCTTTTCCGCTCCAAGATTTTTCCCAACTTTTACAAATCTTGAAGATGTTTATGGGTCGATACTGATTTCCTTAAGCACCTCCATTGCTTTGAGTTCAAATCTATCTTTGCCTATTCACGGATCAACATCGTCCTATTGGACGACCTCATTATCTCATTCTCGAGGTTCTTCCATCCCATGGGTAATTTCCATTGCCTGGGACTCCTCACCTTCTTCGCCTATGACCATCGCCTACTGCTCGGGTAGTGGTTTTCCCTTCATGGCTATGTTGTAGCATTCTTGGGTGGTGAGCTGGTCTCCACGTACTATGCATATCCCCAAAATTGAAGGGAACTTCATTGCCAAGTGTTGGATCGAGGTAATGGCTTCAAAAACCATCAGTGTGGATCATCCCAAAATCGCGTTATACGGAACTGGAGAATCGATTACAACGAACTCAAGTATTTTAGTAACAGTTCATGCACCATCCCCATGCATAACCACCAGTCCGATTGTCCCTATGGTCGACATCCCTTCACCTAAAAAATCCATACAGTGTCATTGAGATCACCTTTAGATCGGCCACGGATGATCCCATCTTTTCTAGGGTGAACCTAAAAAGCACATTTACTGAACTTCCATTATCTACCAATATCCTTCATACCCTTCGATTAGCGAGCTGCACAGTTACCACCAGTGGGTCATTATGTGGGAACTGAATGTGGCTAGCGTCCTCCTCCGTGAAAATGATTGGTTGTTTTTCCAACCGTTGTTGTTTTGATAACCGTTGCTACGGGATAAATTCCATATCGTTATGAGTTTTCAGCTCTTGTATATACCTCTTTTGGGCTCCATTGCTCATTCCAACCAAATGAGGTCCTCCGACAATAGTATTTATATCTCATCCTTTTATTGGAGGAGGGTCAACTTGGCTCTAATTCATTTGATCCACCTAAGACTTTGGCTGACCTGGCGGAGTTTCTGGAGCTGGACGAGAATTATACCCGGTAGATTGATTGGGTCTTTGGTCTAGATAAGAGCTTCTTCATTTGCTCCTCCATCAAGGTCAGACGCTTGAGGGTTGGGTCTTTGGTCTCTATGTTTGCTGGGAGCGATTCACCAACTCCCATCCTATTGTATGCATTTGATGGGTTGTTTTCCCTCCAAGTTCGAGCTTTGTTAAGTGGGACATTCCCATTGTCACATACGATAGACGGACCTCCCTCATGTCAAGTATAACTCAATCACCATTGTGAGCTGGATACCTCCTTTATGAATTTAGATGATCACGCAGGTTGAGATGTGGATCGAAACGACAACTTTGTGCTGAGCTGAGATGATTCCTCAAGTCGCTTTCAGACCTGCCTCCATGCTGGCTCCCCATCCAGTAACTTCCACTTGTGAAATTTATAGCCAGCAGCTAAGATCGAGGACCTGGATTATCAGCACATGACTGTGGGACATAAGTGTCTACTGACAGGGGAGGATTTCTCCCACTATTTCCACGAGCTGGAGCGTCTCTTTGTAAGCGCAGTGGTGTAGGATATCTAACCAGCAATGGAGGATGTCTTATCATTAAGGCTATCCTCGCTCCCTCAGGACGAACTAAATCAACCCGTCTCGGCTCTACCCTGATGTCCCGAGTTCTCTATGCCTAGGGTTCTGATCGCGGTGTTCGAGGATTCGCGAGGGTGTTTTGTCTCTATGAATTTGTTCCAGCTCGCCTTGGTTGGTTGTTATGGGAATTTTTGGGAATCTATGTGAAAGGCACGGAGCTGGGGGTCGCAGTTCTGACCAACCGACAAACATGTGGATGATAGTTCCTATGATAATTAGTGGGTTGAGAACTTCGGTGATTTCTCTCTAAAGGTACAGAGCTCGGAGTGGCGGTCCTGATAGAACGACTATGTTTGGACCGATTATTCCTGTGTGACTTATGGGACCCATTTTGCCTCTTTCAGATTTTAGCATCAGTTGCAAGAAGGGGTAATCGAGCCAGGACCTCCTTGATCTGTCTGTTTTCCCTAGCATGATGGCTCCGTAATTGGGCATTCTCCATCTCGATGGCTGTTAAATATCCTGGATTAGGATTTGGTGGGCATGACGCTGAACTCCGAGTGTCTTCTTGGCCCACCAGTTGCTTCCCAGGACGTTGTTGAACATCTGAGCTCTTTTCAGTGGGAACGGTTGTATGATGCGCCTCTTACCCCCCAGGTTGTTCCATTTTGTTATCATGCATCGATCGATTAACCACCATGATTAACGTCGAATGAAACTTGTAAAGTATCAAGCACTAATTTTCTCTCAACAAAAGCACCAAATTGCTGACGCGGTTTTAATAAGAGTATTAGTGCTTATTTGTAAACCGTAATCAACTTATATGAACCCTTTCTTACACACACAATTTTACGTGGTTCAGAGGTTAAAATGCACCTAGTCCATGAGACAATATTATTACTCTCTCACAATTTCTGCATAGTTTCAGTATTACAAAAAGGTTGTCCCTTTCCATGTCCATTTTCCCTAATATTTATAGTGGAATTTCCTTGACAAGTTTGGGTAACCGTGTGCATAAATAAGGTAATCATTTAATAAAGATAATTCACATTTACATAGGGATATGATTACCTAATAGAATATACTCATGTTATCTCGGACAATAAATGTGCAATACAGCCTGAACATTAATGAACGTATAGAGTGCCTTTGAATCTCTCGGGATCTTTTAGTATGCGTCATGACCAGGTTTCCAAGAGCTGAACATATTCAGAGCACCCTAAAGGGGATCCAGCCACTACATGTCTCGAACTGGACTGTCATCCTAAGAGGAGACCTGCCAATTAACTAAATGTCATTATGACAAAGTCCTAACTCGAGCTGCTCACATCATCATTAGTTAGGTGTTCTACTCATCTGCTTTTTTCATATATTCGTCTGCCCACTATACCCCTAGCTGAGTGATTAAACTAGTGCTAATTTTTAGGGTGCAACACCATGTCTTTTACATAAGTCAGTGAAGTGGATGCTATCAAATTTCTTCCCATTATGGGACACGATTTTGTGAGGTAGGTCGTATCGGCACACAATGTTGTTGATGACAAAGTCCAGGGCCTTTTTGGAGGTGATGGTGCTCATTGGTTTCGCTTCGAACCACTTGGAGTAATAGTCGGCGGCTACAATGGAAAATTTTACTCTGCCCTTCTCGGTCGGGAGGGATCCTACCAAATCAATTCCCCAAACTGTAAAAGGCTAGCGACTGGTCATCATGGTTATCTCCATTGGAGGGGCTCGCACTTGCGGACATAATTGACACAGTCCTTCTTCATTAATGGCCAGAAACATCCTTGCATAAGGTTCTTCTTGGACAAGCTAAGTCCGGCAGTGTGATCTCCGTAAAATCCTTCATGCACTTCGTGCATGATTGCGCTCATTTTGGTCCCAGATATGCATCGAAGAAAAAGCATGGATAACCCCCTACGATAGAGTTTGCCATCCATCATAACCTATCTGAGAGCTTGGTATTGAAGCTTCCTGATGATGGCCCTATCCGTGGGAAATTCCCCAGTGGTTAAATACTTGTAACGCCCTACTACTCAGGGACAGTTACATTGTGTATTTTAAGTAGTGCTAAACTCGCTAAATGAGCCATTGGTCATAACCGTGTAACCAAACGTGATTAACGGTTTAGGGATAAAAAATTTAATCAAAGATACAAATGTTTCACTAAAATGTTAACTATATACATGGGATCCCAAAATACATTTAAAAGCTTAATTACAATAAACGAGTTACAACCTGCAGAACTAAGCGGCAAAATAGGGTTTGACCCTAGTTCCTCTTTAAACCCTCGATCGTAGTGGTCGAGCAGCCGCATATGAACGCATCATTACCTAAATTGTCCAACAAAAGATGGTCCAGCTTTCTTTTCCCTTTACTTGCACCATATAGCACCCGTGAGCTCGGCAAGAAAACTTAAACATGCTCATAAGCAATTATAACATATTACCAAATCATAATAAGCATGCCTCGAAGTAATAATGCTACTCATGCATGCATACCATCCATATAAATGACTACAGCGTCATATGGGCCAATAGCCCAAGATAAACGATCAAGGGCTCATATTGGCATCCAATGCCCAAAATACATGATTATGGAATCATACTAGGCTCAGCGCACAAACACATGATTCATAAAACATACCAGCTCAACGCTTAAGGATATGGGACTAATGAATCACCCCAGGGCCCTTTGCCCAGTCCTCTATATAACCAGACTTGGAGCAGGCCCAACGTACCTGGCATTGAGTTTTCCCCCGATTGAAAGGTCGGTGAAGCGTATAATGCGCTTCTGGTTAGACATAACCATATCGAGCAGCGCTCAGCATGCTATTGTTGCTCTTGACTCATAAGTCAATGCTTTACAACCAGCACTCAGCGTGCTAAGGCTGTCCTTGACTAATAACTCAATGCCTTATGACGAATACTCAGCGTGCTAAGGTCATACTTGACTAATAAGTCAATGCCTTACAACCAGCACTCAGTGTGCTAAGGTCATCCTTGACTAATAAGTCAATGCTTTACGACCAGCACTCAGTGTGCTAAGGTCGTCCTTGACTAATAAGTCAATGCCTTACGACCAGCACTCAGCGTGCTAAGGTCATCGTTGACTAATAAGTCAATGTTGGGGACTAGCCCTAGGATATGGAACTATTAAGTCACCCCAGGGCCCATTGCCTTATCCTCTATATAACCATCCTTGGAGCTGGTCCAGCATACCTAGCGCTGAGTTTTCCACAACCATTGGGTCGAACAAGCGTATGATGCGCTCCTGGATAAGCATAACCATAACAACCAGCGCTCAGTGCGCTATTGCCGCCCTTAACTAATAAGTCAAGCCTTTCTCAATTAGATAATGCAAACCAGCATATACTATATATCAAATATCCAAATACAAAGCATTCAACATTCTTAATAAATAATCAGAAGCATAATCATAATCATGCACATTCTCAGGCGTTCATGCCCTATTCATATCCCTGTTCAATAATTCGAGCCAAGCCATAACCACATGTATCACATACTGGGTGCAGTTTTCTTACCTTTGGTCCAAGTATAGGTTACCAATGAACGACCCTCAAGCACGATCCCGTTTCTGAGCCCCTAGCGATAACCTAGTCATAACCATAACATAGAATCCCATCAATATTGAGTAAACACAGGCTTCCGAACAAAGGCCTAGCCTCCAGGACGTCGAATCCCACAAAATTGGGTAATATGATCCATCCTGAGCCCTTAGGTTTGAGTTCCCATCACAAAAATCCCATTTTACCCATTTTGACCTGCACCCCCAAGCACTTGAGTCGCGACCCGCTCAAGTCAGGGGCCTAGCCCCTTCTCTGCCTGTGCCCCGCCCCGCGACGTGCCTACCAGGCGTTGCAGCCGTAATTTCCCAAGAGCCTATTCTCCTCCTTCAAGCCTGAGACATGGTGCCCAAGAACAGGGTTGCGGCCGAACCTCAAACCCAGCCATTTTCTCCATTTTCCTCATTTCAAAACCCTCCATAAACCTATCCAAACATATCCAAATCCCAAAAACAAAGTTCCCAATCAACTTCATTGCCAAAAACCATCAAAACCCAAGTCCCAAACAATACAAAAACTCATCAAGACATAAAATCCAATCAAAGCTTAAAAACTCAAAAACTCAAAACTTAAAGTTTGGATTATCTCTTATTGAGTAGTTTTCCTGTCAAATCCTCCGGCTATCAAGCTTCTAATCTTCCCTAGAATCGTTATGACTCTAACCTTGCCTGAATCTGAATCCTAAAACTTGAGTTTCCTTCAAAAATGCTAACGAGCGCCAAATAAACGAATGGGAGAGAGAGAACTGGACGTTCTTTTCATTCTGACAGGTTACTTCGAGCTTAAGTAACCTCAAGTAAAACCCAAGGTTTAGGGTCCCGAAAACACCCCCGAGGGTAAAATAGTCAAAATCCCCAGAATTCCCTCCTGATCTCACTAACTCCAAATATATCATCAAATAATCATTCCCATTACCCAATAACCCGATAATGTACTAAATACCCAATATACCCCTTGACTCACACCGAGTCAAGTATGGGTCTCGTTGTGCCTTTCCCACTAACTTGCTCCCAAGGATCGTCTCATGTCGAGTAACCCAAATACAACCACAAAATAATGTGGTCCTACACATATATCACATATATGCCAAATATACCTATAACGGGCCAAATTACAAAAATTGCTCTTTTAATCAGGAATGGGCCACATGCATATCAAGTCATATTATAATATAACTCACATAATCATACAATGATACACATATATATAACATATTCACATAATTTCCATAATTCTCCATCCTGGCCCCCTAATCAATGCTTTAAGCCTTACAAGAATTTCTTCCTCGAAATTTTATCTGAACAGCTCGGGATATAGATCCCGCATATCTTATTTCAGTTCCCAGCCTTAACCAGATGAATAGCTTTGTTCCTCAGAACCTTGTCATTTGTATCTCATATCTTGATTGGTTGTTCCTCACAGGATAACCCAACCTCCAATTTCATATTCTCATAACTCAACACATGAATTTCATCTAATACATGTTTTCTCAACATTGAAATATGAAATACATTGTATACGGCCGACAATGTCAAAGATAAGGCCAATCTATAGGCCACCTGACCAATCCTATTCGGGATTTCAAATGGCCCTACAAATATAGGGCTTAACTTACCCTTATCTCCTCACCCCTTTACATGGTGATACTCTAAGGAAGACATAGTCTTCCACTTCGAACTCCACGTTCCTGCATTTCAGATCAACATAACTTTTCTGTCTATTCTGAGAAGCAAGCATCCAAGCTCTAATCCTTTCAATAGTCTCAATGGTCCTCTGAACTACCTCGGGACCCAAATATTTCCTCTCACCCCATCTCATCTCAGTTAATGGGCAATCTATACTTCCTGCCATACAGCATCTCATAAGGTTTCACTCCAATAATCAGTTGGTAGCTATCCTTATAGGAAGACTCTATTAGAGGAAAATATTCATTCCAGGATCCTTCTAAGTCCAATACACTTGCTCTCAGCATTTCCTCTAGTATTCGGATAATCCTCCCTGATTTACCATCAGTTTGAGGATAACAAGTTGTACTAAACTCTAGCTATATACTCATCGCCATCTATAACCTTTCCCAAACTTGGAAGTAAAGACAGGGTCCCCATCTAATAAGATAGACCTCGAATTCCATGAAGGCGTACTATCTCTCTCACATAGAGATCTGTATTGTTTGTCCTTACTGATAAAAAGCGAGCTGACTTCAAGTGCCGGTCCATAATAACCCAAACTGAATCACACTGGCCCACTACCATGGGAAACCCCATCACGAAATCCATCGTCATGTCCTCCCACTTCCACTTTGGGATACACAAAGGCTGTAATTGCCTTACTAGTTTATGATACTCTGCCTTGACTTGCTAACAGGTCAGGCACTTTGCCACGTACTCAGTTACATCACTCTTAATCCCAGGCCACCAATATAAAACTTTCAAATCATGGTACATCTTCATGGTGCTTGGATGAAGAGAATAAGGGGTAGTATGAGATTCATCCAGAATCTCTCGTTTAATCCCAGTGTCCATCGAATCCCAAGTCCAATCCTTATACCTCAATAAATTCATGCCTGATGTTGCGATAATTTTGCTATGCAAGTGCACACAGTCGCAAACTCGTAATAAAATGGTAAAACCAAGTATCGTCCTCAAGGACTGAGTTATCAATTACCAGTCAATTAATTTCTTGTTCTATTTGATGAA
This sequence comes from Humulus lupulus, assembly GCF_963169125.1. Taxonomy (NCBI): domain Eukaryota; kingdom Viridiplantae; phylum Streptophyta; class Magnoliopsida; order Rosales; family Cannabaceae; genus Humulus; species Humulus lupulus. The sequence goes on from NC_084796.1 coordinate 188,377,401, forward strand.
TTAAAATTCTTGATTTTTGTAAAATACAGCAAAAGAACCAATAAAGTGCAGAAATAATAATCAACAATTAAATAGAATAATAACTAATAGAAAAATTTTAGTTTAATCACTGAGAAACAATTAGGATATTCAATCTCATCAACTATCCTTCCTATTATTCCCTAATGCAAAGTATGAATTCTTCTTATTTTTTACCTAATTCAATTAACAAGTTGAAACAGCAGCCTATAATCATACTATGAATTATAAACTCAACCTAGGTGACAATTTCCTATATTTCTATGGTAAATTGAACCACAAAGGTAGCATTAAATTCCACAACTTAATAACAGTTACACAATTAATTCAGATACTTTCGTTCTAAATTAGAATTATGTCCAATATAACCAAAGCATAATTAAATCTCACTTTTCAGATTTTGACTTAAAAACATATATCTATATGACTAAAGATGGCCAATCAATAATCAATCTATAAGAACAGGTTATAAGGAATTGAAGAAGATTGAAGAAGAGGAAATTAAAATTGCATTAGGTCATAACAGAAATTCAAGTGATTCAATTGAACATCCTAAACAGAAAATTAGTTCATAGTCATAGTGCTAATCACAACAGAAATTAAAGATAACATCAGGAAGAAAAACATGTAAAAATACTCTAAGCTTGAGCCTTCAAAACCAGAACTCCTCCCTTCGTCCGTACGTGCGTTTTCTTCTCCTTTTTCGTCCTTTAAAACCTAGGATTTTAGATTTTAGAGAGGCGGGTCGCGGCCCTACATACACTATGCCGCGGCCCGTGTCCAAATTCCTGGGCAAAAAGCCCTTTCCATGCCGCGGCCCTCCGAAGCCATGCCGCGGCCCGTATCAAAATTTCTGGGCAGGAGGTCCTTTTCATGCCGCGGCTCTCTGAAGCCATGCCGCGGCCCGAAGACTTCCTGAAAAACAATGCTTCTGTTTCCCACCTAGCCGCGGCTCCCTTTTGCTCATGCCGTGGCTCTTAAGGGAAATCTCATTTTTTTCAAGTTTTCATCCCAAAATTTCACCAACACTTCCAAATTGTGTTGAGAACCATTCTTGATCAAAATATGATGGAAAACTCGGTTATTTCTTCCCTTTCTTTGGCATTTTCTTCCACATGCTCAATTCTTCCTAATATTCACAAAAACAACCAAACAAAGCGTAAACCCGCACTAAAACAAGGAAAAACAAAATAAAAGACTACTAAAAACATCACCAAAACATAATAAAAACTAGACTCATCACCTGACACTGCATAGTCCTTAGCTATTCCAACTAAGACATCCCCCCAATCCTTCCCATTTGTGGGTCACTCAACTGTTTTTTCTTTGATTCTCTCTAAAAGAGTAAACTCAAGCGTAATGTTGGCCAACTAGCCCACCAGTAACTCTACTCTAGTTCCGGTCATATCTTTCAACTAACGTGATGTATAGGCAATCACCTTTTCTTCTATCTGTATAAGAACACAATCAAATCATGTCTCAAGGCATCATAATAAACCATAAGCTTGTTCTAATCTCTTATGTGTTCCTTGGCCTTAACCAATCTCTGACTGAAAGTATACCACAATGTCGCCGATAAACACGATCACAAACCAATCCAAATAATCATTGAATACCTTGTTCATCAAATCCATAAAAACAATTGGAGCCTTAGTCAAACCAAAAGTCATGACTAAAACTCATAGCACTCAAATCTGATACAAAAAGTAGTCTTCTGCTTTTCCTTCTCCCTGATCTTCAGCTGGTAATAACCAAATCGAAGATCCATCTCGGAGAATACCGTCTTACCCAATAACTAAACCTTTAGTTCATTTAACTCTGCTGAAATTATTCAATATGGTGCCCAAAACATTGATTATGTCCCTGGTACCAACATAATCACAAATCTATCTCGTTGTGTAAAGGTAATCCTAGCAAATCCCTTGGAAGCACATCCAGAAACTCATAGACTAATCTAGTTTGTCCTGGTCCCAGTGGCATGACCTAAGTGGTATCCACCACACTAGCTAAGAATCCTATGCATCCCCCTGCAATAGGTCTCTAGCTTTAAGTACAAACATCATAAGCATATAGGTTCCATGCACAGTGCCAGCAAATGTAAGGCTTTCTCACCCGTAAGCCCAAGGGTTACCATCTTTTCCTTGCAATCTATTATTGCCCCATACTTGGCTAACAAATCCATATCCAGGATCATATCGAAGTTAGTCATAACCAACTTTATCACATCAACTGATGAGTCCTTTCCCATAATAATCTAACCCATCTCTTAAAATTACCAAATTCTCATCACATTATAACCACGTAATCCACATACCAAGTCTGTGCCTCTACTAAATGCAACAAAACAAAGAACAACATGGCATCAGAACCAATCAATACAATACAAGAATCAGAACTAGGAAGCTGACCTGCCACCATTAAGGAACCAGCCTCAATCTCAGTCTCTAACTCTGACTGTGTCAGAATAAACACTTGAGTTGGATTCGAGCAATCCGCCCCCTTTGGTTCATCCTTCCTTAGCCCTGGGAAATCCCTCTTGACGTGCCCAACCATCCCACATAAGAAACATGTCTTTGCTCGACATTCTCCCAAATGGCATCTCTTACACCAAGTGCATTTCAGGTATAGTTTCCAATCCTCATCCTCGCCTTGATGGCCTATCTGACCACTTCGGAACCCCTTTTCTTATCCAGAGGTACCGAATACATTGATAACTTTTCTTTCCTGATCATCGGGACCCAGAAGCTTCCTTTCTCCTACTGCGTCCCAGTGTAACAGTGATCGGCACCTTCTTCCATATAGCAACTCATAAGGTGCCATCCCGATCATTGACTAGTAGCTATTGTTGTAGGAGAACTCTATCAGCGGCAAGTACTTATTCCATGATCCTTTTAAATCAAATATACAAGCGCGCAACATATCTTCTAAAATCTAAATCATACGCTCTGGACTGCCCGTCTGTCTGAGGATGAAAAGTTGTACTAAGACTTAACTTAGTACCCATAGCTTGCTGTAAAGTTCCCCAAAATCTTGATGTAAACACCAATCCTCTATCTGACACTATTGTCTTGGGGATTCCATGCAACCGTACTATTTCTTAGACATAGATGTCTGCATATTGGTCTGCCGTGTATGAAGTCTTAACAGGCAAGAAATGAGTAGACTTGGCTAGTCTATCTATTACTATCCAAGCAGAATCATGCTGCTTATTCATTCGTGGAAAACCTATCACAAAGTCCATAGCTATATCGTCCCAGTTCCATTCTGGCACACAAAACGGTTGCAATAAGCCTGCAGGTCGCTGATGTTCTGTTTTTACTTGCTGGCATACTAGACACTTGGACATAAACTCTGCTATGTCCTTCTTCATCCCTGGCCACCAATAGATTGCCTTAACGTCATGAGTCATCTTTGTTGACCCTGGGTGAACTGAGTACGGGGTACGGTGCGCTTCTTCTAGAATCGTCTTCTTAATCCTTTGATCATTTGGCACGCATACCCAATCCTTATATCTCAATAAACCTTGACTATATATTGAGAAATCTGTGGTCTTTCCTTCTCTGACTGCGTCCATGTGAGTTGCTAGTGTGTTGTCATGATCTTGCCCAATCCGTATATCTTCTAGCAGATTTGACTGGATAGACAAATTAACCAGTTTGCCGATAACTACTTCTATTCCGGCATTGATTAGCTCCTGCTGCAGTGGCTTTTCTAGTCCGGCTAATGCTGCTAAACTTCCATAATTTTTTCCTACTTAGCGCATCAGAAACTACGTTTGCCTTCCCTGGGTGGTATAAGATTTCGCAGTCGCAATCCTTTACTAACTCTAACCACCTGCGCTGCCTCATGTTAAGCTCCTTCTGAGTAAATAAGTATTTTAAACTTTTGTGGTCCGTATAAATCTCGCACCGTTCTTCATAAAGGTAATGGCGCCAGATTTTCAACGCAAAGACCACCGTTGCCAACTCCATATCATGAGTTAGGTAGCGTTGCTCATACTCCTTCAACTGGCATGAGGCGTAGGCTATAACTTTGTCATGTTGCATCAGCACGCAACCCAACCCTTGCTTTGACGCATCGTAGTAGACTACGAACTTATCGTTGGGTGTTGGTACACAGAGTACTAGTGCTGAGCAAAGCTTATCCTTAAGCAACTTGAAGCTTTCTTCACATCTATCATTCCAGTTGAATCTTTGTTGTTTTCGGGTCTGGTTGGTGAGCGGAGTGGCTATCTTAGAGAAGCCCTCTATGAACCTCCTATAATAACTTTCTAACCCCATAAAGCTTCTTACTTCGGATGCGTTCTTTGGTCTTGGCCAATCCTTCACGGCCTCTACCTTTGATGGGTCCACTGCTACTCCATCCTTGGATATAATGTGCCCGGGGAATGCTACTTGCGAAAGCCAAAACTCGCATTTCTTGAATTTGGCGTAGAGTTGATGCTCCTTCAGTTGTGACAAAATCAACCTCAAATGTTCCTCGTTCTCTACTTCATCCTTAGAGTATACAAAGATGTCGTCGATGAACACTTTTACGAATTTATCTAAGTAGTCCTTGAAGACCCTATTCATCAAGTCCATAAACGCGGCTGGTGCGTTGGTAAGATCAAAAGACATAACTAAGAACTCGTAATGTCCATAACAAGTTCTAAAGGTTGTCTTAGGAATATCTTCTCCCCTTACCTTGAGCTGATGATACCCGGACCGTAAATCAATCTTTGAAAATACAGTCGCGCCTCAGAGTTGATCAAACAATTCATCGATCTGGGGTAGTGGGTACTTATTCTTAATCGTTACTTTATTCAACTCGCGGTAGTCTATGCACATCTGCATACTTCCGTCCTTTTTCTTCAAGAATAGCACTGGAGGTCCCCGTGGCGAATGGCTCGGCCTAATAAAACCTAAGTCTAGGAGTTCTTGCAGCTGCGTCTTTAACTCCTTGAGTTCTATAGGTGCCATCCAATACGGTGCCTTGGAGATAGGCTCGGTGCCCGGTACTAATTCTATCGTGAAGTCAATTTCCTAAGTCAGCGGCAATCCTGGCAAGTCATCAGGAAATACCTCTGGGAATTCTCTGACGTCTCCAACCTTGAGTGGTGTTTCCTTTACCACATCTGTGATGCTAGCTAAGAATACTTGACATCCTTTTTCCATCATACTTTGAGCTTTGAGAGATGATACTAACGGGGTGCGTAATCCTAAAGCTTGTCCTATGAAGCATAGTTTCTGGCCGTCAGGAGTCTCGAACGTCACCTTCTTGCGCTTGCAATCGATGGTTGCGCCATGCCATGCTAGCCAGTCCATACCTAGTATTACGTCGAAGTCCTTGATCTCCTGTTCTATCAGGTCACCTTCTAGTTCTACGTCCTCAATCTTGATCGGTACGCCTCGTACTATCCATGATGATAGAACTACTTTACCCGAAGGCAACTATGTCACAAACCTAGTTCTACAAGGTTTGTCTAATTTCTCTATCATTCCTAACGAGATATACGAGTATATAGCTCCCAAATCAATCGATACTAGAACATATACTATCGAGGATAGGAATCTGACTTGTAATTACTTGCTACTAGCATAGACTCCTCCCTGGATCAAGGCAAAGACTATGTTCTGGATCTATCGTATTATCCTTCTTCTCCTTTGGCATAAGTTGGGGACATTCTTTCTTTCGGTGTCCTTCCTGACCATATTCGTAGCATCCTTTGGTGTTTGCACGACACTCCTCAAGATGTTTCTTCTGGCATTTGGAGCATTGCGGGTATTCTACATAACCCGACCTATCACTTGCTCGCATTCTTTTGTCACCATTGGCCTACGTATTATCGTGATTCTTTCTCTTCTGCCTATTATTGTTGCTATGCTGAGGATGCGGCTGAGTTTGTTGTCGTTGTAGCAGCTCTTCCACTTGTTGTCATAGCCAGACAATTTCTGCGGTGATGTCTACTGGTGGTGGCGGCGCACTTTGAGTAGCAGTAGTAGTGGTAGCACGCGCTCCTCTTCTTTGAACCGGAGGGGCTTCATTACTCACTGGAGCAGCGTTGGAGGCGTTTCCGTTGGTGAGCGCAAATCTTCGGAGCGACATCTTCAACAAAGTTCTAATAGTTGAGAAAACATATTATAACTTGCCCTAAGAGGTTCTACAGCAAAACTTAATCTAAACAAACATAACTCGGACCTATTAATTATGACTTCTTATGAAAATTATATAAGTGTTCTTTATTATTAGAGTGGGTTTCTATACTTAGAAAAACAAGTCATCTTTATTTTCTAAGTCTATTTCTAATCACCCTATATGACTTAATTCTCAGGCTCGAAATTCATCTTTGTTCCAAAGTTAACCATATTGAGGGAGTGCTGGGATCAGTAAAATCGTTCCCACTACTATGGCCCCCTAACTCTCAATATAGAAACTTGGTTCATTGATTTGTGTCCACCCTCACCGAACTTAGTCATTATTTATTTTATTTATTGTTCATTATGATTGCAAAAGAAAATCAAACTCATACATGTTAACAAAATAACACTGATATTTATTTGGAAAAAGGTTTTCACTAAAAACAATCATACATGCAAAGATAATAAGTAAAATAAATAACGAAAAATAAACTAATTTACAAATATTCCTAACTGAAAACATAAGGGCTAAAACGTTAACTAAACACATAATCATAACAACTATAACATAAAAAACTTACATTGGCGGTTATATTCGGAGCTTGAGCATTTGTATCAAGGAGAACTTCATGCAAATGGACCGTGCCACTGATACCAACTGTAACGACCCAACTATTCTAGACTTTGGACCATTAAAAACTACTATGCTAATCAAAAGAAAACGTACATATGAAAACATCATAACTTTATTTAAAACTGTAAGCAAATGTTGAATACATAAAAATGCGTTTAGGATATGGGATCCCATTGTTTTTAAAAATAAAAATATAACATGATCTAACTAAATCAATTACAAAACTAAGTGCGGAAATATACATAGAAAATATGATTTAAGGACTTCATCCTCAAATCGAACGCTCAGTCCATCGATTCCATCCTGCCTCAATACACATCCCCAAGCTGCCAAGAACCTTTCCCGCTGCCATAGCTAACTTCTTGTACATTTAAACATAAAGGAATGAGCCTAATTCCCAGGAAGGAAAAATCTACAACATAAATCATAAACATAAACTATAAAACATATGACTATAACAACATTTATCATACTATAACAATAATGGCCATCATACATCATTGGGGCTTATTAGCTAAGCAAGTCATATGCCCATAAATTTGTGGGGCTTGCTAGCTAAGCAAGTCATGTGCCCAATATAACTTCTTGGGGCTTCCTTATCTAAACAAGTCATATGCCCAATCATCCATTCTTGGGGCTTGTTATCTTAACAAGTCATATGCCCAATCATAGATTCTCGGGCTTGCTTATCTAACGAAGTCATGTGCCCAAGCGACTGAAAACATATTCTATATACATATCATAAAATACACATATCATAACATATAACATATAACATAACACATCATACAAACATACAAGATCTATCCTATTTTCCTTACCAATATACCGGGATATGAGAACAGTATCGGGACTTTGGAACACTCCTAAAAACCATAATAAAAAGGTGAGTATACTAAAGAAAAAGGATGAAAAGAATGAACTACACCATCGAAAAGATACTTACCAACAACAATCTTACGTTCAAGATCTTAGATTCCTAACCAAGAATAAAGAATATGAGTTAGGATTTTGAGTAGAAAAACTATAAGAATAACACAGAAAGGAACTAGAATAAGGAATACCTCGAATGCTTCTATAACCGAACTACACCTCAAACTGAAATATACTATGAATCTTACTTCCCGAGTGTCTATTAAGCTTATAAGGATAAAGGTTATAACCCCAAGCCAAGTGTTTATCACTCTAAAATAACCTAGCAGCTTGTAGACTCTGAACTTAGCTTGATGAATGAATAAATGGCTGGGTACTAGGTCCTATTTATAGAGTTCAAGAATGAAAATATCTTCATTTAACTTGAATAAAATAATGGCTTTTTAATGGAAAAATATTTGAATAATCGTTCAGCAGAGGCTGAAGACTCGGTCAAAAAGATGCTGGACTTATCAAGAGGTTAAAGAATAAATTAAGCTCGGTTTCAAAAGCATTCAAAAATCATGCACATGAGTTGATATATCGCCCCTAGTAGGCGATATATCACCTGGGCTAATATGCCTGAGGCTCGTCGAGGTGACCGTGCGAAGTTATGTGTTTTTCGTATCCCCGTATGGCGATATATCGCCCCTATAGCTGCGATATATCGGCATACACTAAAATATTATACACATAATTGCACATTTCCAGCCTAATTTGAATTGAGTAAACAACCTTGACTAAGTCCTCTAACGATTTCAAAGCTGCTGACAGACCCTAGGATATTCAAATATTGATCAAAATAAACTTATTCCTCAAAAATACTTAATTATCATTAAACATACACAAGACAAGTGTTACTATCTTATTGGATCTATCTAAGCCTTATAATATAATAAATATCATCATCAATATTAGTCATATTAATCAAACCTTAGGTTAAAATTAATATTCTTAAACTATAGGTTAAACTTAGAAAATCTACAAGTGTTACTATGAGTGTCCAACTAAATCCCGGTCTGAACCAAAATCCACAGTCATAAAAAAAATACTACAACTATTACTATTACTACTACTATCTAACTAGCTAAGTAAAGTTCTTGGACTCTATAGTACATAACCTCTGATTTAGTCTGCAATCAATAACTCGAACCATTAAGCAAGATGAGTACACTCAAAAGCCTTCCCACGGGAACAATCACATAGCACCACATTCACATACCACTACGGTACTAAAATAAATGCCCATAACATTCATGCATAAACCAATAACCCCTGCTCTTTCCAACATACATATCATGCTCTCAACTCCAGCATGCAGATAACACATTCGTATATCAACTGAGCAGGTAATCACATAATCATATCAACATTCAAGGGCCAGGCCCTATCAGAATATATCATGCTTCCTAATAAGGCATGCAGGTAAAGCATTTATATCTTATTTAAGCAATTAAACACATAACCACATAAATAGTCACCATACCCTGAGTGGAGCTTGTCTTTAGTAACGAGTGTACTTGCTCAGCTTGTCTCCAGGAATCCTTAACCTTGGCACGCTCTGTTACCAAGTTGTAACGCCCTGCTACTCAAGGACCGTTACACTGTGTATTTTAAATAGTTCTAAATTCGCTAAACGAGTCATTTAGTCATAACCGTGTACCTAAACGTGATTAATGGTTTAGGGTTAAAAATTTTGGTCAAAGATACAAACATTTCACTAAAACATTTACTGTATACATGGGATCCCAAAATACATTTAAAAGCTTAATTACAATAAAAGAGTTACAACCTGCCGACATAAGAGGAAAAATAGGGTTTAACCCCTGTTCCTCTTTACACCCTCGGTCATGGTGGTCGAGCAGTCACATATGTACACACCATCGCCTAAGTTCTCCAACTCAAGGATGGTCCAGCTTTCTTTTCCATTTACCTACACCATATAGCCCTCGTGAGCCAAGGCTCAACAAGAAAACTTAAACATGCTCATAAGCAATTATAACCTATTACCAAATCATAATAATCATGGCTAGCATAATAACCCTACTCATGCATGCATACCACCCATATAAATGACTACAACGTCCTATTGGCCAATATCCAAAGATAAATGATCAAGGAATCATATCGGGGTCCAATGCCCACAATACATGATTATGGAATCATATTGGGCTCAGCGCCCAAACACATGATTAATAAATCATACCAGCTTAGCGCTCTAGGATATGGGACTAATGAATCACCCCGGGGCCCTTTGCCCTATCCTCTGTATAACTAGCCTTGGAGCTAGCCCAGCATACTTGGCATTGAGTTTTCCCCCAACCGATAGGTCGGTCAAGCGTATGATGCACTTTTGGTTAGACATAACCATATCGACTAGTGCTCAGCATGCTATTGGCGTCCTTGACTCATAATTCAATGCATTACGACCAGCACTCAGCATACTAATGTCGTCCTTCACTAATAAGTCAATGCCTTACGACCAGCACTCAGCGTGCTAAGGTCGTCCTTGACTAACAAGTCAATGCCTTACGACCAGCACTCAGCGTGCTAAGGCCGTCCTTCACAAATAAGTAAATGGTGGGGCCTAGCCCTAGGATATGAGACTATTAAGTCACCCCAGGGCTCATTTTCATAGCCTCTATATAACTAACCTTGGAGCTGGTCCAGCGTACCTGGCGCTGAGTTTTCCATGACCATTTGGTCATACAAGCTTATGATGCGCTCCTGGTTAAGCATAACCATAACGACCAGCGCTTAGTGCGCTATTGTCGCCCTTGACTGATAAGTCAAGCCTTTCTCAATTAGATAATGGAAATGAGCATATATATCATATATCAAATATCCAAATACAAAGCATTCAACATTCTTAATCAATAATCACAAGCATAATCTTAATTGATGTGTGTCGTATGCCGTATCAAATTTAAATTATTTTTTTTCACTTACACCAGCTACTTCAGTATAGCGGTAAATAAGGGTCGAACCCATGGGGACTATGATCAAATTATTATTCAAAATAATATTAGACTGAAATTAAAAAGGAGTTTTAATAGCTGAAAACATAAAATGAAATAAATATCAACGATTGAATAACTAAGGATATAACGATATTAAAGAAATAGTCAAGAATTACTCTCCACCTTCAACAATCAATCTATCAACAATGATGAATAATATTCCATATTCCCAATTAAATTATCAACCCTGCAGATAACAGTTAAGCAGTCAATTATCCCAGTGTCCCTAATATAATTAATTAAAGCTAAGCGCTCTTAATTAACCCTTTTTACCCAGCAATAAACCCATTAACATGCAATTTATTTAAACTAGTAAAAGCATTACACTTTGTGGAAACAGGTTAATCTAGGCAACAAATTCATTAAGCATGCAATTCATTTAACCTAGGTTCTATTTCTCATCACAATTAAAATACCCGTCACAATACCTTAATTGCAATTTATCACTTTACTTAGAATCCTAAAATATTAGGTGAATAGAAATCCTAAGATGATAGTAGAACAATTCAAAACCTTAATTAGTGGCCATCTAAACAAGATTTTACAAGATCCATGACATTCAAATAGAAAAATAGAAGCAATTTAATATAAGGGAATAAAAGGAATAAAATTCATCAATGCATTCAAGATCTCATGTCTAAGGTTTTGAAATAACCCTTAACTATAAAGAAAACTACTCCATAATCATATTCATATTCATAAACATAAATATATAAATGAAAATAAAAGAGTTTTGAGAAGAAATAAAAACTAGATTGAAGAATATAGATGATGATGTTTTTTCCCCCTCCTCTGGTGCTCTAGCCTCTAAAAATCGCCATCGAAAGTTATAATAAAAGTTAACCCTATTCCCTTTTGTAGCCCCCCAAAACTTACATTTAAAAATTGAAATTTAAGAAAAAATCGATCGCCGGCTGCGGCCAGTGATTCTTGGTGGCCGCAGCCACTAGAAAAATGTATTTTCCAGAAAATCGGGCTCCGGCCGCGGCCGTAGCAAGTTTTCCCGTTTTTCGGTTTTCTTCTGCTGTAGTGACCGAAAGTATTTTAAGGATAACTTCATCGATATAACTCGGAATCGGATGATTCAAAAAGGTATAGAAAGCTAAGAAAAATATATAAAACTTTTATTTCTAGGTATATTTCCAAAACAGTATCGAAAAGTTATCAACATTAAGTGTGAAGTGTCAGACTTGTAATTCCGAGCTTAACCATTGCTTTTAAAACATGCTAAATTCATTCACTTTCACCCAAATGTCTTGAAAATCCTAAAAACACAAAATAAACTAATTAAACATATATAAATAAATAATCAAGTGCATAATAATAGATGAATAATGAATTAAAAATAGACAAATTCGGTACTTATCAAATTTCCCCACACTTGACATTTGCTCGTCCTTGAGCAAACAAAATAAAATCTAAACACATAAGCAAATAAAAACATAAACAATGGTTTTGTCAAAAGCGTTTGTTGTCCCAAAGATTGATCAACCAAATACGTTATAAGAAAAATTCGAATTCCACATTCCTTAGAATTTCAACTCAACGTCTAGTCATCACTTAAACTCGATCTATTTATGATTATGCACAATTAAACCTACCAAAACACAATCATTCGAATCAATTTATACATGCTATAATATGTTTTAAAGTCTCTTCTATAATAATATTTTGATGAAAAACATTCACTCCATAGATATTAACCAATTGTTATCCACTAATGTAAACACACATAATCAAGAATCAAAAGGTCTTTAAAAGCTTGTAATGTAAGGCTAAGGTTAGAGGTAGATGAAAAATGAATATTTAAGCTTAAATCACACCATAGCCTATAATTTTCTTTTTTCAATTATCTAGATCTTCCCACAAATTTCCCATACAATTCAAGAAAATACATAATCTTTCCATTTTTTTCTTCCACATTGATCTTACTACTTCCCCCACACTTATACTTTTGCAATACTTTTTTTTTTCTTCATATTTCTCAATGCAGATTTTTTTCTATTTTTTTTTCTTTTCAATTCAACTCATTGGAAGAAATAGTAAATCATATAATTTCACATTATAATCCAACAAACCAATACAACTTCCCATTCTTACAATCCATAATCCAACCCACCAAATCAAACAATCATATAAAACTATGGTGTAATGGGTCACAAAAAGGATAAAAAAAAATTTAAGATGCAAAGGTTTCGATATTGGCTTATAAAAGAAAAAGATTAGTCATTATGGCTCAAAAATGGGAAACTATGATATTTAATTTCATAGGTAAGCTTGAAAGGCTCAAACGATCCAAATAACATGCCTTAATCATCTTCCTAATCATGTGTACTTAGGATTTCGCCTCAAACAATTAATCAATGGTTTCTAGAGTGGTCGATACTATATATATATAGATGATAGCATGCATAAATATCTCCAAACAACAATGAAAAAGTAAATCTAATTGAACACATTATGTTTAAAAATTAAAGATCAAGCTTAAGTAACAACTAGACAAGAGTTAAGCACACAATTCATGTTGAATTCATCAATTTCCTAAATATATTCTTATCTCAATCAGAAGTTTTATCATTGACAGAAAACTTTCAATATAACCATGCTTATAACAACCTAATTTTTTTTTTTAAATGACACTATAAACAACTAAACAACACAAACACAAATAACAACTAAAGAAGTGACAAATAAAAATTAAACAGATAGTTTTCCCTTCCCCGACACTTAATTTATGCATTGTCCTCAAGGCATATACTAAATAAAAAAATCAATGAAAAATAAAAATATAAAGGTAAGAAAAACTCCCGCAAGTTTGCTTTGTTTAATGTCGTTAGCTCGACTGAATGATGTGTATGTTGGGTCTTTCAATGAAGTCTCCTTCCCCTTGATCTTACCAGGAGAATCAAACACATTGAATTTGATAACGTCGCCATCAAATTCCATTGTCAGTGTTCCAGCTCTAACATCCAGCTTTGTATTTGTTGTCATCAAGAATGGCCTCCCAAATAAAACTTGTGTCGGATTGGGTATTGATGCATCCCCCATTTCAAGTATATAGAAATCTGCTGGAAAGACAAGTCCGTCAACCTTCACCAGCACATCTTCAACTACCCCTAAAGGATAAGCATTAGTGCGATCAGCTAGTTGAATAATAACTCCTGTCTCCTTTAGTGGCCCAAGATTTAAAGAAGCATATGTTGAATATGACATGACATTAATCGATGCTCCCAAATCTATCATACACCTCTCAATCCTTTCATTCCCAATAATACAAGGAATTGTAAAGGTTCCAGGATCCTTGCATTTTGGTGGTAGCTTCTTTTGGAGAACAGCAGAGACATTCTCCCCCACACTTATCTTCTCATCACCCTTCAATTTCTTCTTATTCGTGCACAAATCCTTAAAAAATTTAGCATAACGTGGCACTTGTTTAATAGCATCAAGTAATGGAATGTTTGCCTCAACTTTTCGAAAAGTCTCAAGAATTTCATTGTCAGCTTCCTCTTTCTTAAACTTTTTCAATCTGCTTGGAAAAGGTGGACGAGGGACATAACTTGGCATAGTTGGATTATGTGATGTTTTCTGTGTTGATGGTTCATCATAGATGGAGTTGTCTACTACTCGCTTTTGCACTGGAGTTGTCGATAAAGGTTGTGTGGGTGGCTCATATTGTATACCACTTTGCAGTGTTATCGCACTTACATTTTCTCTTGGGTTCCTCTCTAGTTGGGGAGGTAACCGTTCAGAATTTTGAGTTTCAAGCTTGCTCAGAGATGTAGCAATCTATCCTATTGTGTTCTCCAAATTCTTGAGAGACACTTGAGTACTCTGAAGAATTACTTGAGTTTGTATATTGGAAGCTACTAACAGTTTTAGCATATCTGCCATTGATGGTTCTTGAGCTTGTGAAGTAATAGGTTGTTGAGGCTGGGGTGTATAGGGTTGTTGTTGCCTTTGTTGATAAGGAAATCCTGGTGGTCTAGTTGGTACAGTTTGTTGTGGATTCCCATATCGAAGATTAGGATGTTCTTTCCATCCTTCATTATAAGTTATAGCATAAGGGTCATACCTTTGCCTAGGTTGCCCTGGGAATCCTCCCATTGCATTTACATGCTCATTGGTATCCTCTTGAAGTGTGGGACATGCATCAGTAAAATGCCCCACCAACTGACATATGCCACAAGGTCTCACCTGATGACCTAAAGCCATTTGTTGAACCATACTAGTTAATTGCGCCAGTTGCTGTTCTACTTTAGAGTTTGTCTCATTTAATCCCTTAACTGAAACTTCTTGACGAACTCCAAACTGTTGAGAATTAGCTGCCATATTAGAAATTAAGCTCCTAGCTGCAGCAGGAGTCTTGTCAACCAGTGCTCCCCCACTTGCTGCATCAATCATACTCTTATCCAATGGAAATAGTCCTTCATAAAAGTATTGGATCAGGAGTTGTTCACTTATTTGGTGGTGGGGGCAGCTGGCACATAGCCTCTTAAATCTCTCCCAATACTCATATAATGACTCGCCAGTCTGTTGGCGAATGCCACAGATTTCCTTCCTTATACTACCAACCTTAGATGCGGGGAAGTAACGCTCCAAGAACAATATCATCATTTCATTCCAGGTATTAACAGTTCTAGGAGGAAGGTAATAGAGCCATTCCTTTGCACCATCCTTCAAAGAAAATGGAAATGCTCTTAATTTAATCTGCTCTTCCGTTACTAAAGCTGGTTTCATCCTATAACAGACTATGTGAAATTCAGTCAGATGCTTATTTGGGTCCTCTCCTGGTAGCCCATGGACAGATGGTAATAAATGTATGAGGCCCGACTTGAGTTCAAAGTTAACGTCCAATGACATATATTGAATACACTAAGGTTGATGGTCTAGATTTGGCGCTGCCAACTCTTTCAACATCCTTTCTTGTGCCATCTGAGAATTAACTAATGTTTGAGAGTCAGAATCGTCGTCAGATGGTAATGGTATTCATACTAGATTGACTCTCTTTGAAGGTTGAAAGAGTGGATTGTCAGTGATAGTCCTTGAAGAGCGGGACGACGATGTCTCAAGATATTGTTTTATGGCTTGTAGTCTTTCTTGAGTATCGTCGTCAGGCATATACACCTACAATCAAGAAATTTAAACTAGTGAGTATGTAGTTAATTAAATTGAATAATAAAAATGATTTACAATAGTCCCCGGCAACGTCGCCAAAAATTTGATGCGTGTCGTATGCTGTATCAAATTTAAATATATATTTTTTTTCACTTACACCAGCTACTTCAGTATAGCGGTAAATAAGGGTCGAACCCATGGGGACTATGATCAAATTATTATTCAAAATAATATTAGACTGAAATTAAAAAGGAGTTTTAATAGCTGAAAACATAAAATGAAATAAATATCAACGATTGAATAACTAAGGATATAACGATATTAAAGAAATAGTCAAGAATTACTCTCCACCTTCAACAATCAATCTATCAACAATGATGAATAATATTCCCTATTCCCAATTAAATTATCAACCCTGCAGATAACAGTTAAGCAGTCAATTATCCCAGTTTCCCTAATATAATTAATTAAAGCTAAGCGCTCTTAATTAACCCTTTTTACCCAGCAATAAACCCATTAACATGCAATCTATTTAACCTAGTAAAAGCATTACACTTTGTGGAAACAGGTTAATCTAGGCAACAAATTCATTAAGCATGCAATTCATTTAACCTAGGTTCTATTTCTCATCACAATTAAAATACCCGTCACAATACCTTAATTGCAATTTATCACTTTACTTAGAATCCTAAAATATTAGGTGAATAGAAATCCTAAGATGATAGTAGAACAATGGAAAACCTTAATTAGTGGCCATCTAAACAAGATTTTACAAGATCCATGACATTCAAATAGAAAAATATAAGCAATTTAATATAAGGGAATAAAAGGAATAAAATTCATCAATGCATTCAAGATCTCATGTCTAAGGTTTTGAAATAACCCTTAACTATAAAGAAAACTACTCCATAATCATATTCATATTCATAAACATAAATATTCAATGAAAATAAAAGAGTTTTGAGAAGAAAGAAAAACTAGATTGAAGAATATAGATGATGATGTTTTTTCCTCCTCCTCTGCTGCTCTAGCCTCTAAAAATCGCCATCGAAAGTTATAATAAAAGTTAACCCTAATCCCTTTTATAGCCCCCCAAAAATTACATTTAAAAATTGAAATTTAAGAAAAAATCGATCGCCGGCCGTGGCCAGTGATTCTTGGTGGCCGCGGCCACTAGAAAAATGTATTTTCCAGAAAATCGGGCTCCGGCCGCAGCCGTAGCAAGTTTTCCCGTTTTTCGGTTTTCTTCTACTGCAATGACCGAAAGTATTTTAAGCATAACTTCATAGATATAACTCAGAATTGGAAGATTCAAAAAGGTATAGAAAGCTAAGGAAAAGATCTAAAACTTTTATTTCTAGGTATATTTCCAAAACAGTATCAGAAAGTTATCAAAATTAAGTGTGAAGTGTCAGACTTGTAATTCCGAGCTTAACCATTGCTTGTAAAACATCCCAAAGTCATTCAATTTCACCCAAATGTCTTGAAAATCCTAAAAACACAAAATAAACTAATTAAACATATATAAATAAATAATCAAGTGCATAATAATAAAAGAATAATGAATTAAGAAAAGACAAATTCGGTACTTATCAATAATCATGCACATTCTCAAGAGTTCATGCCCTATTCATATTCCTATTCAATAATTTGGGCCAAGCCATAATCACATGTATCACATACTGGGTGTAGTTGTCTTACCTTTGGTCCAAGTACAGGTTACCAATGATCCACCCTCGAGCACGATCCTGTTTCTGAGCCGTGAGCGATAACCTAGTCACAACAATAATATAGAATCTTGTCAATAACGAGTAAACACAGGCTTTCAGACCGAGTCCTACCCTCCAGGGCGTCGAATCCCACCAAACCGAGTAGTAGGATCGATCTTGAGCCCTTACGTTTGAGTTCCCATCACTAAAACCCCATTTTGGCCATTATTACAATTTTGGCCATTTTTCCCATTGTCAGTCACGGCCCCAAGCACTTGAGTCGTGGCCCGCTCAAGTCAGGGGCCCAGCCCCTTCTCTACCTGCGCCGCGACCCTAATTGCCCAACAGCCTATTCTCTTCCTTCATGCCTAAGTCGCGCTGCCCAAGAACAAGTCGTGGCCCGACCTCAAACCCAACCATTTTCTCTGTTTTCCTCATTTGAAAACCCTCCATAAACCTATCCAAACATATCCAAATCCCAAAAGCAAAGTTCCCAATCAACTCCATGGCCCAAAACCTTCAAAACCCAAGTCCCAAACAATTCAAAAGCTCATCAAGACGTAAAATCCAATCACAGCTTAAAAACTCGAAAACTCAAAACTTAAAGTTTGGATTACCTCTAATTGAGTCGTTTTCCAATTAAATCCTTCGGCTATCAATCTTCTAATCTTCCCTAGAATCGTTATGACTCTAACCTTGCTTGAATTTGGGTCCTAAAAATCGAGTTTCCTTTGAAAATGCTAACGGGCATCAAATGAATGAGCGGGAGAGAGAGAGAGAGAGAGAGAGAGAGAGAGAATTGAACATTCTTTTCTTTCTGATAGGTTACTTCAAGCTTAAGTAACCTCAAATAAAACCCAAGGCTTGGGGTCCCAAAATCACCCCAGAGGGTAAAATAGTCAAAATCCCCAGAATTCCCTCTTGCTCTGACTAACTCCCAATATATCATCTAATAATCATTCTCATTACCCAATAACCCGATAATGTACTAAATACCCAATATACCCCTTGACTCACACCGAGTCAAGTATGGGTCCCGTTATGACTTTCCCACTAGCTTGCTACCTAGGATCGTCTCAAGCCGAGTAACCCAAATATATCCACATAATAATGGTGTCCCACACATATATCAAATATATGCCAAATATACCCATAACATGCCAAATTACAGAAATTTCCCTTTTAGTCAGAAATGGGCTATAACGTCCTAGATTACCTAATATGGCTTAGGGCCTTGATTAGGGGGTCAGGATAGCAATTTATGGAATTATATGCTTATATGATATATTTGTGTGTAATTATGTGATTATGTGAGTTATATGATAATATAACTATATATGCATGTTTAGGAGTATTAAATATGCATGTGGGCCTGTTTCTTATTAGAAGGGCAATTTTTGTAATATGGCCCGTTATGGGCATAATTGTATATGTGTTCATATATGTGATATATGTGAGAGACCACATTATTATATGGGTTTATTTGGGTTACTCAGGACGAGACGATCCTAGGGAGCAAGTTAGCGGGAAAGTCACAACGGGACCCAATACCCAACTCGGGGCGAGTCAATGGGTATTGTAGTTAACTGATACATTATCGGGTTATCGGGTAACGGGAATGAATAATTAGGGATATATTTGGAGTTAGTGAGATTAGGAGGAGATATCGGGGATTTTCACCATTTTTCCCTCGGGGACGTTTTTGGTACCCCGAGCCTCGGGATTAGCTTAAGTTACTTAAGCCTTAAGAAAGAAAAAGCCAAACAAAAAGAACACACTGTGAGCAGCAACACCCACCGACTCTTTCTCTTTCATTGTCTCTCATTACTCTAAGTGAAATACATGAGGAAAACTAAGAAATTGATGGCTGGAGCTTGAGAGATTGAAGGCCTAAGCTTGGGATTGGATTAGCTATAGTTAGGGGGACTTAAATCACAGTAGAGGTAAAGCTTTAATCCCTATTTTAGTTAAATTTCTATCATGTTTTCCCTGAGTTTTGTGGTGTTCTTAAGCTTTGTGGCTCAAATGATAGATTGTGAATTTTGGTGGGTTTTTAATCAATTTTTAGGTTGGGTTTTGTTGCTGATATTAAGCTTCATATATTGTGAGGATTGAATTGTTGTTCTAGGATTGATTTGTGTAGTTTTTGGCTCGAGAAAAATTGAGGAAATCTGGGTTTGCAGGGTCAGGTCGCGGCCTTGTTCTTGACGTGCCACGACCCAACCGAACCCAGGGCCAAGGGTGAGTCCCTGCTTTACAGGCGTGTCGCAACCTCTAGGCTAGGTCTCAGCCTGTATCCAAGTTCCAGAAAGGAGGGAGCCTCTGCCCTTGGAGGCGTGTCACGGCCCTCAAGGGCAAGTCACGGCCTGCCTGGGCTGTTTTGGCCACTGTGGCTTTTGGTTGAAGGGAATTAAAACATAAGGGATCAGGATCGATTCTACTACCCGGTTTAGTAGAATTCGAGGTCCCAGAGGTAAGGACTTGGTTCGAAAGCCTTTATTTGCTCGTTATTGATGGAATCCTATAGTATGGTTGTGACAAGGTTATCGCTAGGGGCTCAGAACCAGGATCGTGCTCGAGGGTCGTCCTTAATTTACGCTATACTCGGACCTATGGTAAGAAAACTGCACGCAATATGTGATATATGTGTGATTAGGGCTTGGCCCGATTGTTGACTATAATTATGAATAGGGCTTGGGCCCCTGAGAATGAACGTGTTTAAGTTATCGTTTCGCTTATTGATTAAACATACTTGAATATTTTCTACCTGATTAAGTGTTATATGACTACTAGGGCTTGGCACTATTAGGGAGCATGGTTCTTACTATGTTTGCATTTAATTAATGGTGTTATATGATTAATATGTATGCATACTTGTATTTTCTGAAGTATGCTTATCTGTATCTATATTTGTATCTGAATACCAGGTTCAGGGCTTGACTTATGAGTCAAGGGTGGAAATAGCGCGTTGCGTGTGGCTTAGGCCTAAATCAACAACGTACTATTACGTTGGCTGACTCTATGGTCGTTGGAAAACAAAGTGTTTGACTAGCTCTATGACTTGCTACTCAGAGCTAAGGGCGAGCCTCAAGTGACTCTATGGTCGCATAGCTAGGGCATAGGGCCCCGGGGTTGACTCTATGGTCAACTATTTAGGGCAGCGGCCCCAGAATGGTCCAATAACCATTTATTTGTGAATGTATGCATGCATGAGTAGGTTAATACTGCTGGTTGGTGAGCAATGGTTCCCCATTGTCTTGTTGTTGGTGAGCAGGGTCAAACACGGTATGTCTGGTGTTCACCATTTTCACAGATGATCAAGGTTGATTCAAGCTTTCTTCAGCTCTCAATGGAAGTACCAAAATGTTTACCGATTTTTTTTCAAAACTATAAATATATTAAGAAATAAGAGCTAGAAATAAAGATTGAGAAATAAATGAGATCATAGTTTTTACGTGGTTGGGGCGTTAATGAGCCTTAGTCCACGAGTCACTAGTATTAGGCTTTAGATAGTTTTGACAATGGAGGTTTTCTGCAAGTTCAGCAGTGTTTTGCTTACAAGAGAAAATGTAGGATCCTTGCAATAGTACACCACTAATCCTATTTATAGGCAGTCATGTCACTTGGGCCAGACTAATCCGGGCACAATGAGGATATAATTACAATTGCTCGCTAATGGAGACATAATACAAGAAAGGTGACATAATTAAGGGCTGTTAATATGGGCCCTGTTTACCCAAAAATAGCTCCTGATGACGTGGCAAGAATTTATTACACATGGCACTGTCAAAGTGAAGAGGTGTTGTTCACATATCGACCAGCTCTTTATTGCTTCGTCAGATCTCGTTTTTAGATACGACCAGTCTGGTTGCATGCTTCAGTTTATTTCCTTTAATGATATGTAATCTTGTAATAACTACATTTATTATATTCCTTTTATTACCTTAATACGCTGATATTAAGGAGAATCAAGGCCCATTAGCCCATGTCACCCCCTTGAGCCTATAAATATGATTGAGAAGGCTCAAGGAAGGGACTTTTTTTCGACTCTTGGCACTTTTAATCTTTATATTCTGAGGGAAAAGCATAGGGTAATTATCCACATAAGGTTGTATTTCTCCTAAGGCTTTTGAAACTCAAGAACCCTAGTTCTTTGATCACGACATTAGGATTCAACATCAATAATATCACTAAATGGATGTAGGTCTTTACCACACAGTTGGGGCCGAAGCACTATAAATCATTTGTGTCATTTCTTTACCATTGTATTCCATTCTTGATTGCCTTATTATTTCCTATTTGTCTTTATTCTGACTCCATGTCGTTGGCCAAATTAAGGGTCAACTGGCCCTTTGGGTCGGCTTAGGCATGTCAAAGCCTTATAACTATCCTTTGTACGTTAGCATGGACTGGTCCACATGGGCTATCGAGGAGATCTTGGGGATAGAATCTGTCAGAGTAGTGGCAGTATTGTTTCTTAGGAATAGCATACGTTCCGTGTGTACACCATTCTGTAGGTTAGTTAGGTAGACCAAATTCCGGATCTCTTGGAGACACGTCAGCATCAGGGAAGACTAGGCTTGTACTATCCAGACGTATGGCCAGGGTTCATTTACCAATGTCCGGGTTCATTTACCAAAGTCCTGGTTCGTTTACCAGGACCCGGATTCATTTGTCAAGGACATTGGCATGGCCTGTTGATCCTGGGAGTGGGAGGCCATGTCAGGGTATATAGGGGCTAAAGGAGGACATCCCCCAGGAGACAAATATGGTTGGTGGGGTTTCCCATGTCCAAGGGAGACCCCCTCTGGCACACGCTCAGCCGCACCCTCGTCCGAGCGATGGTCAGCCGAAGCAGCCTTCTTCTTCTTTGATCCAGGAATAGTCCACAGCAACCCGGGATTTGAAACCGACGACAGCTTGTGAAAGTTGAGTTTTTCCACGGTGAAGAGGTATGTAGCCATTTTCTCGGCAGGGTTAGCCTTGAGGAATTCATCCACTACATCCTTCTCCAACCCAACAACTTCAGGCATGGCGAAATGCTCTACACAATCCACACAGTTACCGACACAAAACATAAGTTCCAAAACAGTAAGCTAAAAAAAAAAGGGGGGGGGGGGGGGGGGGGGGGGGGGTGGGTTGAAGTACTTACTAGGAGCAGAGCGAAAGTGCTCATGAATGGAGAGGGGACACTTCACAAAGAAAATGTCCTGCTTCTAGGACCCTGGGTTGGACACAGCGCCCTTTATCAATGTAATGACCCACTAATCTAGACTCTTGGACCATTATCGAACTATACATACAAATTCTTACTAAAACATACATTTGCGAAAATACCATAATTTATTATAAACTTGTAGAAACAAAGGTGACTTTCATAAAATTAAATAGGATATGGGTACCCATTGTCTTTAAAACAAAAATAACTTAAAGTGAAAAGAGTTACATAGAAAATGCGGAAAATACATGTAAAACCATAAAAAAAGGTAAAATGAGACTACATCCTCGAATCGAATAACGCTCGGCCCCTTGACTCCATTCGCCATCGATACACATCCTCTAAGCGTCACGAATCTTACCGCCTCTAAAGCTATTTTCCTGCACATAAAACAGAAAGGAATGAGCCTAATGCCCAGCAAGGAAAATCTAACACATAATCATAAACATAAATTTCATAATAAACGTAAAGACATATCATAACACTTAATACATACACCTATTATAATGGCCATTATTACTTGGGGTCCCATAGACTAAACAAGCTTATGCCCATGAGATTAGTGGGGTCCTACTAGCTAAGTAGGCATATGCCCAAAATCTTTTTGGGGTCTTGTTAGTCAAATAGGGCATAAGCCCAAGCCTACAAACATACACATTCATAACATATTCATAACATATCATATTTCATAACATAACACATAAGATAACATAAGCAATACACATATAGATTCTATCCTATTTTCCTTACCAAAGTTACCGGGATATGATGGACTGAGTTGGGACTTTTGGAACACTCCTAAAACCATATGAGAAAGAGTGAGTCTTATGAAGAAGAAGAAATGAAAATGAATAGGAAGACTAAACCATTGAGAAATATGCTTACCGAAACTTATGTGCTTAAGAACTTGGATTCCCTAACCAAAATAAGAATGAGGTTAGGGGACTGAGTATAAGGCTTTGAGAAAGAAAATAACATGAAACAAATGAAATAGAGTTTCGGGTTTACCTCAAAGACTTGCAAGACCAATCTATCCACAACCAAAACACTAAAGAACCTTACTTCCCAAAGTGTTTGATAAGCTTATGATGTTTAAGCTTATGATTTACCAACCCAGGTGTTTACACTCTCACACTCACTTAGCACTAGCAGCTTCTGAACTTAGAGTAAAAGGTGAATAATGGCTGGGTACTAGGTCCTATTTATAGAGTTTGGGAATGAAAGTATCTTGATTTTACTTGAATAAAAATAATGGCTTTTTAGGTGAAAATCATTTGAATAATCGTTCAGCAGAGGCTGAAGACTCGCTCAAAAGATGCTGGACTTATGAAGAAGTTTGAATGGCTGAAAGGAAAAGAATTAAAAAAATGTTTGAATTTATGCTGGAGGAGGCGATATATCGCCCCCTATAGGCGATATATCGCCTGGACCATTGTTCCTGAGGCGACCGTGCATCGATTCGTGTTTTCCGTATCTACCTGCTGCGATATATCGCCCCCTATAGCTGCGATATATCGGCACACGCTGAATATTTAAACACGAAATTACACATTTTTAGCTAAGTTTGAATGGAGTAAACAGCCTTGACTAAGCCCTCAACGTATTCAAAGCTGCTGACTGACCCTATAACATTCAAACTTTACTCCTTATTAAATTTAATCCTCAAAAATACTTAATCCTTAATCACCATTCATAACATGTGCTTAAAACCCTATTGGTTGATATCTAAACCTTATAGTAAATAAATATAATCCTTAATATCAGTCACATTAATCAAACCTTAGGTTAAACTTAATATTCTTAACTATAGGTTAAACTTAGAAAATCTATAAATACTACTATGAGTGTCCAAATAATTCCCGGTCTGAACCAAAAATCCACAGTTACAAAGATAATACTATACATACTATAATACTACTAAATAATTAGCTAAGTAAAGTTCTTGGACTCTACAATCAAGGGGACTGAAGTATTAGCTTTTTGCAGGAAATAAAAGCCCTTGGACTTAGGAGAGGGCATGAGATTGTACATGAAATGCACCTCCTGGGTCGTAGGAGCATGTTGGACACGATCCATAAACAAGATGAAGAGGCAACTCAAGGTCAGTCAGCTGTTGGGCGCCAACTGGAGTGAAGCAAGGTCAAAATAATTGAGAACCGTGACGAAGAACAGGTGTAACGGGATTGTACCACCCGCTTTCAAGATCTCGATCATAGCCACGTAACCCAGATTTGGGCAGTCAACCCTTCATGTGCTCGAAGGGACATATAACGTGTAGCCTGCGGGAACACGGTAGTTCTTCATTATTTCCAACAGTTTATTTTTGGACACGTGGGACACTAGAGTGGATGCCAACATTGGGTCAGTGCCTTGATCATTAGCAGTCACCTGTTTTCGCCCTCTCTTTGGCATATCTGCAAAACCAAAATAAAAAGGTGAGGTGGAAACAGAGCACTTTACCCTCCATTTTTTCTTCCAAGCAAGAGTCTTCCACCGAGGCACCGGCTGTGAAAGCGCTAAGCAAGGGTAGATCGAGAATAAGGGTTGAGGAGAAGACAGGATGGCCCCATGACAGTCATTAGGGGAAAACGGGTTAGGAGGCTCAGGCGGGAGATGTCCCTCCGTAAACTCCAACTCCATCTGCAAATCTAAAAGGGTCACCCTAAGGTTCGCTACATGGTCGTTAAGGTCAAGGGGGAAAGGTACTCCGTCTCCCCTCAACACCGAATCTATTTTGCTCTCTACCACCCAAATTTTACGCCTAAGTTCAGCCATATGCTCAAGATGACGAATGCGGGCCTACCATAAGGTGTCGTAGTCATGGTGAGGATTGTCCTCAGGGGAATCTGAGTCTGAAGACAAGTCAACAAACTCGACCCCCGGAGGAGCGTCGAACGAACCGTCACATGCCATGAAACCTCGTCCCGAAAGAAAAAAGGGTTCAGGTATAAATGAGAGGATTGCTACAAACACAAAGGAATGGGCTCAACACCTCTAGGTACAAGCGCTCTAAATGACCCACTACAGGGTATGAATAAGGGGGCATGCAACTGGGTTAACTCACGACAACCTCAGGCCAAAGTACCCCATCCTGAGTGGTGCTAATTTGGACCCAATAAACATAAGGGAAAAAGAAAATATACCTCAAGCAGGTAAAATGAGGCGATGTCGTTGTCAAAAGGAGGTTGAGGGCCGAAAGCACCGTGACGGACGAAGATAAGCAAATGGTCGAAAGTACGCGTCTGAAAAATCAAAGGAAAAGGGTGTTTTGGTCCTCAAATGCCTGCATGGATATAGACATACATGAAATGAACTCAAATATATATATAAAGGAAGAAAAGGAAGGGAAAAGATAACAAAAATGAGGTAGTGGGGGATTGAACCCCTCACCTCTTGAAAGGAGCAAGGATCCCAAAACCACTAAGTTGAAGAGGTAAGGTGTAAATAATAGGACAGACATGAAGTCCTATTTATAAGAATCAAAAAGGAGAGTCTACCAGAGCACCTAAAGGCCCTCTCCTAGACTGGGGGGCAAGTGTAGATGCTCAAAATTCCCTGCTTGTAAAAAACCCAAAGTACGTGATTAGGTCCCATGTCCCTAGGCGTGTATTGTGAAATCTTAACAAATGAAGCCCTGGCAAGTGCGCCACCAGAGCCTTGCGAGGGACGCCCTCGCCTGGCCACAGTCGTGCCTCGTGCGTCTCACCTGGCCATAGCCACGCCTTGCGTACCTTGCCTGGCCACGAAGGATGGCCTCACCCCGCCTCGACCGTGCATCTCAGGACCTCGCGAGGGACGGCCTCGCCTCGTCTCAACATAGTCGCGCCTAGGAGGTGCGCCTCGCACTTAGGAGCTACCCCATGCGATGGGACTCATATCAATGGTGCCCCACACCTGGGAGGTGTGCCTCGCACCTAGGAGATGTCTCGCGCCATGGGCCTCGCATCAACGGCGCCTCGCGCCTAGGAGTTACCCCGCGCAATGGGCCTCGCATCAATGGCGCCTCGTGCCTAGGAGATGCCATGCGCCATGGGCCTCACATCAACGATGCCCGTTGATGCCTCGCACCTAGGAGCTACCCCATGCAATGGGCCACGCATCAACAGCGTCTCGTGCTTAGGAGCTACTCCGTGTGATGGGCCTCGTATCAATGGCGCCTCGCACCTAGGAGGTGCACCTCGTGCCTAGGAGGTGTCCAGCGCCTCGCCTTGGCTTGCATCTCGGGGCCCCCAAGCGACCCTGCCTCGCCTCATACATCCTGATCTGTGCCACGAGAAGGGCCTTGTGCAGCAGGGCAACCTCGCCCGGCCTCGATGGTCTAGCGGCCCCACGCACATGGGGACCGTAGGGCATTGGTCTTGTGAAATGAAGCCATCGAATAATTCATGGATGCCACCAACGGGGCACCTCTCTTCCTAGGAGTCTCACGGGATGTAAGTTCAAGGACCTCGGGGAAGGCCTCACAGCAATTCGATGCGAAGACAGGAGAGGTACGAAGCGCACTTACAAACTAAGAGGAGTTAGAGCACAGACACAAGGCCCACGCCAGACAAGTAGTGGTCGTACAAGTGAGGTACCTGTTGTGGTCCTCACCAATCAATCTCTGACACTCGTACTAGGCTAGTAGTGGAGGCACGATCAAGTACTAAAGTGGAGGTGCTCCCACAGACTCTGACTATGTACCAGAGCCGACCACCACTCTCCAACACCACTACACCTGATATCACTTTCCTGACAGTGTACTTATGTACAATCTGGTCCCCTGGACCACACTGTATCAAGGGCCATTAGAGCCTACTATAAAGGGAACCCTTCTTCAACATTGGAGGGGGTTGGAAAAAACATTGTACCACCATACCATAAGAAATACAAGTTCTCTTCACCATTTTCTTTCTGCAACTATTCTTTTAAGTTTCTGATTAGATCTTTGAAGTTTTTCATTAGATCTTTTATTTTTCTAACTTAACTTCGTTGACGAGTTCTCACCGTCAACACTCTAGATGGTACTTTCCCACATTGGATTTGAAGGTGGTATCACTCAAGAAAGTGCGGGTCATTTCTTGGTGACAAAGATGAAAGAACCCCGTATTTTTTTGTTGGGGTTGGATTTGAGGTCGAACAGGTAGTTGACCTCGTGTGGCGTAGGAAAAGGCCACTTCTTATGACAATAAAGGATATAGAGTGTGGAAAGCATTCTATACCCATTACGGGTAATTTGGAAAGGAGCGACCCCAAAAAAGTTGGGCACTCCTTGGAAGAAAGAATGAAGAGGCAAGGTTTCCCTTGCCTCAATATGATACCTCGACCAGGCATTGAAGGCGCCTCCAGGCAGTTTACTTGCTGGTCTCTGGTGGGTTGGACTAAGGTTATCTCAAGAAGCCCGTACTTCCTGATATAGTTGGCTATCATCCTAACTGAGACTTGGCTAGGAGGAGCAACGTACCATTCCACATATGGTCGAATAATGTTTCGAAGTTGGGCTTGGTGTTGGATTTATGGATCGGGGGAATTTTCTTCTCGACCACTGATCAAAGGAATTCCAGCCCTAGGAGTAGGCTGATTTGAAGGAGGAGTGGATGGTTTCTTTTTCTGGGCTTTGGACTTTACTCGACCCATGTTTTGAGGTGGGGTCGATGGATTGTTTGGGGTGATATGAGAAAAAGGGATCTCTGGGATTAGCAGCAATGGTTGCTCCTTGTCATTGAGCAGTTGGGCCAGCAAATCGTCGTCAATTGGCCTCTCACCTCCCCACGGATCTTGCATGAAAGTCTGAAAACAGAAAAGAGGAGGTGAGAATCTACGGCCTAAAAACTTGTGTTTAAAAGTTGGAATAATGTTGCTTGTGTATAAAAGTTAAGCTTTTATACGACCAGCAGCATTCTAAAAAAACACTATATTTCTAGCGAACAATTTGGAAAATGGATTAAAAAGCAAAAGTGAATTGTTTTTGAGGAAAAACTTTTCGACTCTGAAAGGGCGAGAAAAACCTGGTTTTTTCTACAAGCTTAGAAATCAAATTTTTACTTCGATTTCACGCCCTAAAGTTATAATCCTAACTACCAAACTAACTCCTAACCCCAGCAAGTGTTATCCTCCTATCAAACTTAGCACAGATCAATATGCCTATTTACCCCAAAACAGTTTCTTTCAAGAACATTCAAGAACTCAGGATACGAAGCAGATATAAAATGGATATTGTATGGCATTTCAACGACTAAAAAGGTTGATAAACTTACTTGAGTAGAGATTGAAGCAAGTTCCTGAGACACTAAGTCGGTTATCTGGGCCGAAACTCCGTGGATCATCAAGGTCGTCTGGGTTTCTGAGTGTTCTATGCTTTGTTCTTCAGTGTTCTTGAGGAGAAAGTGAAAAGTAAAAAGTGAAAAATGATCCTACGGGATTATTTATATTGAACATGGCACTGCAAAAGAGGTAACAATGAGATTAATTTTTCGAAGCATGGGGAAATGCAACAGCCGTCGGACAGTTTTTGAGAAACTAAAAAGACATGATTGGTTGCCTTTTTCGAGAAGGCATGGGCAGCTCTGACAGATTTGGTGGGGTACATGAAGAGTCACTCTTAAGTTTACTTTATGCTAGTCGCAGTAAAATAAACTTGGGGGGCAAATGTTTACCCAAAAATAGCTCCTGATGACGTGGCAAGAATTTATTACACGTGGCAACGTCAAAGTGAAGAGGTGTTGTTCACATAATGACCAGCTCTTTATTGCTTCCTCAGATCTCATTTTTAGATACGACCAGTCTGGTCGCATGCTTCAGTTTATTTCCTTTAATGATATGTAATCTTGTAATAACTACATTTATTGTATTCCTTTTATTACCCTAATACACTGATATTAAGGAGAATTAAGGCCCATTAGCCCATGTCACCCCCTTGAGCCTATAAATATGAGTGAGAAGGCTCAAGGAAGGGAATTTTTTCGACTCTTGGCACTTTTAATCTTTGTATTCTGAGGGAAAAGCATAGGGTAATTATCCACCGAAGGTTGTATTTCTCCTAAGGCTTATGAAACTCAAGAACCCTAGTTCTTTGATCACGGCATTGGGATTCAACATCAATAATATCACTAAGTGGACGTAGGTCTTTACCACACAGTTGGGGCCGAAGCACTATAAATCATTTGTGTCATTTCTTTACCATTGGATTCCATTCTTGATTGCCTTCTTATTTCCTTTTTGTCATTATTCTGACTCCGTGTCGTTGGCCAAATTAAGGGTCAACTGGCCCTTTGGGTTGGCTTAGGCATGTCGAAGCCTTATAACTATCCTTTATACATTAGCATGGACTGATTCGCGTGGGCTATCGAGGTGATCCTGGGGACAGGATCTGTCAGAGTAGTGGCAGTATTGTGTCCTAGGAACAGCATACATTCCGTGTGTACACCATTCTATAGGCTAGTTAGGGAGACCAAATTCTGGATCTCTCAGGGACACGTCAGCATCAAGAAAGACTAAGCTTGTACTATCCAGATGTATGGCCAGGGTTCATTTACCAATGTCCGGGTTCGTTTACCGAAGTCCTGGTTCGTTTACTAGGACCCGGATTCATTTGTCAAGGGGGACATCTTGATGGCGGAGACCTCACCTGGATTCTTGATAGGATTTGTCTCCTAGAAACAATTAGTCTTCCACCATAATTTGCATCCCGGAGGATGTAGGTTGGGTGTGATAGGGAAGGTAATTTGGGCCTGCATCTCAGTCTTGATCCCTTTATAATTCTCGCGCCACTTGCCCGTCATTGGGCTCGGTATGGTCTGGGCTTTCAGGATTTCCTCGTTCCTCATTCACTGAGCTCAGGTTAGGCCTGTGCCACTTCTGAGGGCCCATGGACCTGTCTTGCCAAGCCATGTGTCATAGGTGGAAAATATGGATAACAACAACTAACAAACAATACAACAAAAACTGAAAAACAACAGAAAAAAGATACTAAAATTAAATCATTCAGCATTACAAATTTGAAAAAATGGGCATAAAATTCAATATGTGTGTGTGTGTGTGTGTGTGATCATTTGTTTTTGTTTCTCTATGCTTGAGGTCCTTTTGAGCCCACTCAAAAGGGATCGATTGGTCTCTCTTTTTTCTTTATGCTTGAGGTCCTTTTAAGCCCACTCAAAGGGGTTTGATAAGTCTCTCTTTTTTCTAATAACTCGTCGATACTTTATTTGGACCGGTAGTGATGGCCTCTTTGGTGCACCTTGATTGTATTTGTAAGGATATGTTGACCTTTTGGGTTCTAGCCATCCTTTTATATATTTTTGCGCACGCTTTCTATTTCTTGTGAAAAGCATCCTTCTCGTCATTATGCATAGTACTATTTTTACAAGGGTCTCTTTTAGGACCCTTTTTGGCTAGATGGCTTAGTGTCCGCTCTAGGATTATTGGTGGATGCTCTCCCTGAGGCATTTCCTCTTGTGGAGGTATCAGCCTTTATTAGGAGGTTTTTCCTATAGGACCTTTTGACGCTCTTGATGTTCATAAGGGTAACTACTCCTTGTGAACTCAAGAGATGCTTTGCCAGGTTTTCTTCTTTATTTCCTTTTTTTATATGAGGGTCTCTTTTAGGACCTTTTTTGGCTGTATACTCTTCCCCCCAAGTGGTTGGAGAGATTTATCTCTTCAGGCACTTTGATTATTTTTCTCATGCACTTTAATAATTCCAATTGGTGATAGGTGCGCGAGAGTTAGATACGTGCTCACATAAATGAGGAGTGTGGCATGCCAATAATAATCTTATTCGTTAAAAATTAGTAGAGTACATAGGTGTCTATTGCAGCATTGTTCTTACTACATATTAGGGCATCTAAGTTACCCCTCTAATTCATAGCTACTCTTAAGGGGAGGACTCACAACTATGTTGGGGGGCTAACTATGGTAACCCTTTTGATTTATTGTACTAAAAGTGGAGCTTTACCTAATGTTCTGTCTCAGGCGTGTATGCACAACCATCGATTCGGATCTCCTCAGTAACTTTGGGGTTGAACTCACGCGGGTTTGTGCTCCCATGCACTACCATCGCCATAGGTTCTGGAGGTTTCATGATTGTGCGGAGGGACGTGTTATAACATTCCCTTGCCTCTTTCTTTCCCCCTTTCACGCTCACTACCCCCCCCCCCCCCCAGGAGTTGGGAATTTTATGGCCAAGTGGTATACCAAGGTTATCGCCTTCAATTCTCTCAAGGAGGGTCTCCCTAATACCGCGTTGAAGGCCGAGGAACAGCTTACTACGACAGAGTTTGTCATTGCAGTGGTTTGTTTGGGTGGCTCTCCCATGGTGAGAGCTAACTCGATCGTGGCCAAGGGTCGTATCAAGTCTCATGTAAACCCATATAGGGAGGTGTTGCAAGGCTTTAGGTTTTTGATGCCCAGTCCCATCTTCTCTAAGGATGGGCGATATAAGATGTCTATGAAGCTCCCATTGTCTACCAGAACTCGATGTACCTTCATGTTAGCCAGTTGTACACTTAGTACCAAGGGGTCATTGGGCGGAAAGTGCACACCCCGCACGTCTTCTTCGATGAAGGTTATTGAGTCATTTTCCCCCATAAAGATTTTCGGGGATCGTTGTTCTAAGCTTAGCATGCATGGGGGTGGACTTTGTCTAGCTTCCTTGGCATATCTACCTCGCCCCTTTCTTGATTCTCCTCTGAATCCTGGTCCTCTGAAGATCGTCCTCAAGTCTCCTTGCACTTTTGGGGCTACATCTCGTGCTCGTGGTGAGGGAGGTCTATCCTTCGTTCTTTCATTTTCTCTTCGGACATATCTACCCAATTGCCCCCTACGTATGAGCTCTTCAATTTCCACCTTTAAATGAGTGCATTCCGTCGTGGTGTGGCCAATGTCTTTATGATACTGATGGTACTTTTTGGGATCTCTCTTTGACCGATCTCTCCTCATTGGTGGGGGTCTCATAAAGGGGACCTGATTCTCATTCGCTACGAAGATGTGTTCCATAGTATGTGTTAGGTCGGTGTAGAAAGTGTGGAATGTTTTCCTGGGGCTACCTCCGTGTTTGTGCTTCCTCTGGTGATCATCTCTTGGCCCTTCGTACACTCTTGTCTTCTTTGCTTCATTTGAACCTTCAGGGGCTGAAGGCTTGACAAGTGATGCTTTCAGGTTCTCATGTTCATCTTCGACACGAATGTACTTTTGGTCTCGTTCGTATAAATTGTCTAAGTCAGTGACCTCCCTCTTTAGCATGTTATCCCACAACTTACTACCCAGGCGCACCCCGGCTGTAATGGCTATTTTTAACTCCCCATGGGTTCGGCTTCCTACTTTGGCTACCTCCATATTGAACCTATGGATGTAACTCTTCGGTCTCTCTTCTTCTCCTTGTTTCACATTAGCGAGGTTGGTGCCTGGCATGGTGTAATCACGCACAGTGTGATGTTGCTGGAGAAACTCGTCAGAAAATTGTTGCCAAGACCTGAAGGACCCTGGCTGGAGTCTCTTAAACCACTTGTACGCAGGACCCTTTAACGTGACAACAAAACAGTGGCATCTAGCTCTGCTAATTATTTTCCTTAACTTCATTAGGTCATTGAATGCATCAAGATGGTATTTTGGATCTGTATTTCCCTTGTAAGGGGTCATGTGAGGCTCTGTTGGCTGGGAGCCGCACAACTTGGATTTCTCTAATGAAGGGCGATTCATAATCAAACTCATCGTCAATAGTGTGCCCCCCAGACGCAGTGATTATCTTACTCCACAGGCTCCTCATCTCGGTGTCTAAGTCTTGCCTCCTTTTGTTCAAGGAGTCTCTCAAGTCGGATGGGTTGGCCTTTCATTTCCTTTTGTCTTCCGGGGGAGCCATAGGAGGTGTGATCCTCTCATTCATCCTTGTCCTGTTGAGTTTTTCCCTCAAGTCTGGGGGTGTTTCCCTTGAAGTGACCTCAACTTCATTGTGAGGGTTAGCGTTGTTCCCCCACTCTGGTCTCTTAGGCTGCTTCGCCTGTCCGGGACGTTCATGTTGCTTTGGCCAAGGGGTATTTCTAGTGGAGAGTCGAGTCCTCCTGTCATCTACAGGGACTGCGGTTTCTCCTCCTTCATGGCCTTTTTTCCTTTCGCCTAGGGAGAGGCATGCTTGAATTTCCCTGTAGTTTGCCATTCAATACCTCTTGCATATTCTCGAAGGTGGTTTCTAGCCTTTGATTCTTTCGGTGTAACTCGCGTATCTCCTCTTCGAAGAATCGAGTTCTAGAGCTCGAGCTTATGGAATGTACCCGTGGTCTCTTGTCTGGCCTACGCGTTGATAGACCCGAATCTTGTCGGCCGGAGTTCGGCACCACCAGTGGCCTTGGGGACGGAAACTCTCCGACATCTCCCGTGGGAGCAGCCGCTGGTTTTGGACGGCTCTCATCACGCTAGACAGCTGGGGATGAAGCCTCTCTTTCATCTTCAGGAACCATGGGCTCCTTTGGTGCATCCACATTTTTGGGTGGCGGAGGATTTTTATGGAGGCCTTCAGCTGATCTCCATCAAGGTGGACCTCAACCTCTCATGGTTCTCTCAGACGCTTAGAACATCTTGTCATCTTCCTCAGCCGAAATCAATGGAAGAACAGTGGCTTGCCACTTATCCTTCCCACAAACGGCGCCAAACTATTGACGGTAAGAACTCATCAACTAAGTTAGATCAAGAACTTTTGGAGTTGTAAAAGAAGTGAACTTTAAACTCACTAAACTTCAGGCAAATTTCCTTACAACCTCAAGAACATCAAATGTAAATGCTAGAATTCTACAATGAAAAATGGAGAGAATGTTGAATATCTATTTCCATTAGCAATAACTGGTTACAAAATTCTCCCCAAAAATCTCCCCCCCCCCCCCCCCCTCCCTTCTCAGGTGAAGGGAGGTTATATTTATAGTAAAGCACTATTGGCTCATTGTACATGGTGGTCCCTAGAGACACAACTCTGCATATGCAGTCTACAGATGGTAGTGGTGTCAGGAGTGTGATGGCCAGCTCCAGTACATGCCAAGGGTCTGTGGGAGCACCTCCACTTTCCTACCTAGTTGTACCTCCAAACTGTTTAGTACAAATGTCAGAGGTTGGCTGGGAAGGACCACATCAAGTACCTTACTCGTACGACCACTACTTATCTGGCATGGTGTTTAGGGTCAGACACCTGGGCTCTTCAGGGCCGTACCCCGGTATGTACTTCATATCCGTATGATTTCTTTAAGTCATTCATAGGTTTTCTTATCCTTACAATGCATCCTACTCTTTTAACCAATAAGTGTTGAAGTCATTATGGGTCATTATGGGAGACACGATCCCAACAGGCATGGGAGGCCAGAGCCTCGAGGTGCCCAGCACGGGGGGAAGGACCATGTACAGCCTCGCGAGACATTGGCGCATAACAGGGGCCTGTGGCGCAAGGCGGAGGCCTAGGGCACAAGATGGTGCCTTGCGAGGCGTTGGCGCGCGGCAGAAGCCTATGGCGTGAGGCGATGTTGTGAGGTGGAGGCCTGGAGCACAAAATGGTGCCTTGCGAGGCGTTGGCGCGCAGCTAGGGCATGTGGTGCGAGGCACAAGGCAGGGTCACAAGGCAGAGGCCTGGGGCACGAGATGGTGTATCATGAGGCGTTAGCGCATGGCAGGGGCCTTTGGTGCGAGGCAGGGTCATGAGGTGGATTCCTGGGGCACAAGATGGTGTCTCGTGAGGAGTATACGCACAGCAGGGATCTATGGTGCGAGGCACCTGATGAAGGCCTCGCGAGGTGCATCGGCCGGGCATGCGAGGCGCGAGACGGGGGGCCTCGCGGGGCGCATCGGCCAGACATGCAGTGCGCGAGACGGGGGTCTCATGCGGCTAACGGGGCTTCGCCTGGCGAGGCTACCCAACACTCATCTAGGGGTGTAGGCGCATGTACGTACTTAGGCATTCACGGGACCTTAGCACGAGATTTGGGTTTTTAACAAGTATAGAATTTT
Organism: Humulus lupulus; assembly: GCF_963169125.1. Taxonomy (NCBI): domain Eukaryota; kingdom Viridiplantae; phylum Streptophyta; class Magnoliopsida; order Rosales; family Cannabaceae; genus Humulus; species Humulus lupulus. Next base: position 188,413,100 of record NC_084796.1, read on the forward strand.
TAGTATCCACAATACCATATACAATATAGAATGTATTGGATTGGGACACGATGATATAAAGAACTTCTGATAATCTTCGTTAAAATATAGAAGTTCAACATTCATTAATCTATGGTCGTTTGAGACTTTACCTCAATCCCGAAGTGAGTAATGAACTCCTATTTGTGCTTTTATGACTTTTGACATATCGGGTAATGTTCAATATTCCTATGATCGAATTCTTGATATCTTGGATTCATAGAACCACAAGTGGATGGGAACATACTTCATAGATATGGAATCTACTCCTTACTTAAATGAAAGTAGATTAGTTGTTCCTTTTAGTGTTGATTCGGGGCTTGAACATAGAGCGCTCAATTTTTGTTAGAGAACAGAAATTTCATTCTATAATTAAATTTATAGAATAATGTTCATTAGAGGATCAATGGAACTAATTGATAAAGACATAATTAGAGAGGTTAATGAACATTAAGAACTAGCTCTAATTATGAATAACTAACAGAGGGTCATAACTTATGCAAATGACTAAATCAATGGATGGCTTTGTAGTTATAGCTTCTAATAATATAAGACTGTACTTTTGAGAGTTAAACTATGAATTTCTAGTGGAATAATTCATAGTTAATAAATCAATTAATGGAACTATGAGTTAGTGAAATTAATTAAATTATTGGAGCTTAGAACTATGAGTTCATACTATCCCCGTACTAGCTCGATAACACAGAGGTAGAATTTTTGTATTAAAAGGAAATTGAAGCATCCCAAATTACCTAATACGGGGCTTTGATTGGGGGGTCAGGATGGAAAATTATGGAAATTATGTGATTATGTGATATATATGTGTATCAGTATATGATTATGTTAGTTATATTATAATATGACTTGATATGCATGTTTAAGTGTATTAAATATGCATGTGGGCCCATTTCTGATTAAAAGGGAAATTTTCGTAATTTGGTCTGTTATGGGTATATTTGGCATATATGGGATATATGTGTGAGACCACATCATTATGTGGATATATTTGGGTTACTCGGCACGAGACGATCCTAGGGAGCAAGCTAGTGGGAAAGTCACAACGGGTTTAATACTTATATCGGAGTGAGTCAATGGATATTTTGGGTATTTAGTACATTATCAGGATATTGGGTAATGGGAATGAATATTTGATGATATATTTGGAGTTAATGAGATCAGGAGAGAATTCTGGGAATTTTGACTATTTGGCCCCGGGGACGTTTTTGGGGTACCCTGAGCATTGGGATTTGCTTAAGGTTACTTAAGCTTGAAGTAACCTGACAGAATAAATAAAAAGAGAACAATCAGTTCTCTCTATCTCCCGTTCTCTTTTTGGCGTTCGATAGTATTTTTGAAGGAAACTCAAGTTTTAGGACTCAGATTCAAGCAAGGTTAGAGTCATAACGATTCTAGGGAAGATTAGAAGCTTGATAGCTGGAGGATTTAGCGGAAAAACGACATAATCAGAGGTAATTTAAGCTTTATATTTCTGAGTTTCAGTTTCCTTAAGTTCTTGAGTTTTGATTTGGATTAGAGATTTGGTGAAGGTTTTGATTGAAGTTGAGCTTGGATTTTAATGGTATTTATCTGCTGATAATGTTTGGGGATTTAATTCTGAGTTTGAGATTCAATTGGGTTAGATTTTGGGTGAAATTGGCTGAGGAAAACAGGGGAAATTCTAGGTTCGTGGGGTTGTGCCGGGGCCCTGTTCTTGGGCGCCGCAACCCGTGTGAACCCATGGCACATAGGCGGTTCTGTCTGGGAGGCATGCCGCTACCCATGTCTTGAATTTCAGACAAGGGGTTTTGTCTAGGAGGCATGCCGTGGCCCTTAGGGGCAAGTCGCAACCTGCCTAGGTAAATTTTGTCACCATTGGTTTTTAGTGATGGGAACTCAAACCTAAGGGCTCTGGATCGTTCCTACTACCTATTTTAGTAGGATTCGACGTCCCAGAAGCTAGGACTCGGTCTGGAAGCCTTTATTTACTCGTTATTGATGGGATTCTATAATATGGTTGTGACTAGGTTATCGCTAGGGGCTGGGAACCGGGATCATGCTCGAGGGTCGTTCATTGGTAACTTGTAGTTGGACTAAAGGTAAGAAAATTGTACACAATATGTGATATATGTGATACATGTGATGGTGGCTTGGTCCAAATTATTGAAAAGGAATATGAATAGGGCATGAACGCTTGTAAATGTGCATGATTATGATTATGCGTGTGATTGTTGATTAAGCATGTTGAATGCTTTATATTTGGATATTTGACATGTGATATATGCATGTTTGCATTATCTTATTAAGAAAGGCTTGACTTATCAGTCAAGGACGGCAATAGTGATGAGCACTGTAAAGCATTGACTTAGGAAGACAATAGCGATGAGCGCTAGTCGTAAAGCATTGACTTATCAGTCAAGGACAGCAATAGCGCTGAGTGCTGGTCGTAAAGCATTGACTTATCAGTCAATGATGACAATAGCGTTGAGCACTGGTCGTAAAGCATTGACTTATCAATCAAGGGCGGCAATAGCGTACTAAGTGTTGTTCGTTATGGTTATGCTTAGAGTGCATCATACGCTTGACCGACCTATTGGTAGTGGAAAACTCAGCGCCAGGTACACTGGGCCAGCTCCAAGGTTGGTTATATAAAGAATAGGGCAATGGGCCCCAAGGTGACTTATTAGTCCCATATCCTAGGTTTGGGCCCCAACATTGACTTATTAGTCAAGGACGTGAGTGCTGGTCGTAAAGCATTCACTTATTAGTCAAGGACAATTGTAGCACGTTGAGTGTTGGTCGTAAAGCATTGAATTATGAGTCAAGGAAGACCTTAGCATGCTGAGTGCTGGTTGAAAAGCACTGACTTATGACTCAAGGACGACAATAGAGTAACACCCTGCGTTTCGGGTACCTTTAAACAACTCGGGTCGGGATTTTTCCATGAGTAAAGAATATTATTTTGTTATCCCTCAAAAATACGAGGATGACGTGGTGAATGAGAATGTGACACGTGACATCACAAATCAGGGAAAAAATGACAAAGTATTGAGAAAAGACCGATGGGCAAAGAAGATAGGTCCAGGACCTATGGGGAAGTCGACCAAGCCTAAACCCCCTAGGGGTGGTCGGCCTGACCCCTACCCCAGGGGTGGTCGGCCTGACATGCTCAAGAACCATCTGGGTGGTCGGCCCACCCTATTCTTCATAGGGTGGTCGGCTCAAACCCCCAAGTACACTTCACTGAGAAATACTCACTCTCGTTCAAACTGAGATCAACAGGCCTAGCACCCAGAGGATCAACAGGTCTAGCACCCAGAAGGTCACAGGCCTAGCACCCAAGCTTGGGTCGTCGGGCTTAGCACCTAAGCCTCACATACCAACAGAAACTTAACATCTTCCCAGAGGTTTCTATCGTGCTTTATCCACCACGATCTAGAGAAACAACGAGAAGACCCATGATCTCATAATCATGGGGAGGTGGACACATATCTCCATTACCTGATAATCATGTACCAAACCACGATCTCCAGTTCTACTGATCATGTAACAGCCCCTGGGTACTATAAATATAGGGCCCAGGGCTTCATAAAGAGGACTTTTGGACTCTCTTTTCTGGATCTCTTTTTCTGGGATTTTGGAGGTCTAAAAAGCATTTGGGGAGAAATTCTGGGCAAGTGAGAATGAGTGAATACTTTGGTTGAACAGTGTAATTGTCGAGTGATTCAATACTAAAAGCTAAGTGGATTAGGCTATTACTATTCATCAAAACAAGGCTGAACCACTATAGAATCCATGTGTGTTTATTTAAAACTCTGTCGTTTATTCTATTTATTTCATTCAAAAGGTGTCGTATACTGTACATACGACCGTTGGCCAATTTCACAAGTCAACATTTTGTTGCTATCATTGAGAGTACGAAATCAAGAAACACACTTTCATTAGTTTACGATGCCTCAAAAACCCAGTCAGACAAAGAAGACTGCTCACAGGGATTCCACCACCCAGGATCCCATAGATCCTGTTAACGAACCTCGGGTGGAGGTTGGAGATCAACCTAATGTGGAGGATCCACAGGACGCTCTCCAGGAGGAGATGGTGCAATTTCTGGCAAGGAAGAAGGTTTTTGCTACAGAAATTTCCCTTCAGAGGGCGACTATGGAATGACAACGATGGGAGATAGATGAGCAGGTCCAGAGAATGATCTAGAGGGAGCAGGAAGCTGACCAGAGACACCAAGAGGCTATTGTAGCCTTGGAGGCGGCTACTCAGTTAGCCCAAGCTAACGCTGAAGTTGCTGCTCAAGCGATGAGGGAGGCTCAGACCAAAGCAGCAGGAATGCAAGACAACAGTAACAGAGAGTCCCAGTGGAGGAGTAGGACCCCAAGGACACTCTCAAAACCACTTTCCCAGAGACAGGATGAAGAGGCACAGTCCAAGACTGCCTCCTCCATGACTAAGAAGAATAACACTCCATCTCGGAGTAGGAGTATTACCAACCCGAAGGCCCCCTCCCAGGGGGACCGACGAAACTACGTAGTAAATGAGGGTCAAACATCTGAGAGGCGTGACAGCAATGGAAATGGCTGCTCAAAGTCATGTAGGAGGATAGGCTAGGGGACAGGGTCGCACCGACAAGGGCAAGGCAGCCTACCACCCCTACACCCTCAATCTCGCAAGGGAAAGAAACCGATGAATAACACCAGTACTGTGTTTGATAGGCTGGGGAAAGATGCACAACCTCAGGATTTGAGGGAGGTCATCAACAGGAGGACTAGCACTCAGGAGGGGGTACTAGGGACATCTACCCCGCCTAGAGCAGCGATCCCACCAGCAATGCAGGCTCAAATAGATGCACTCGTTATGGTTGTTCATGGTCTAACAAAGAAACCTTCAAACATCGAGCTGGCTCATAGAAGTGGGAGTCCTTTCAGTGCCAAGATCCAAGCTACCCAACCACCAATGAAATATAAGACCCTGAAACTTCCTACATACACTGGGAAGGAGTACCCAGTATGACACATTGGGAAGTTCGAGGATCAGATGGAGTTACTCGGTTTGGAGCATGATTATAGGTGTAGAGTATTCCCTACCACTCTCTCTGACTTAGCTTAGGAATGGTATTGGAAATTAAAACCTAGATCCATCACTTTCTGGGAGCAGTTCAGGAAGGAATTCTGCAAGGTCTTTAGTGTCGGGCGGATTCAACCAGTTTATGCCAATCAGTTAGCTGACATCAAGCAAGGGAAAGATGAATCCCTGAAAGACTACATTCCAAGATTCATGAGAGAGGCAAACCAAGTGTCCACGGTAGAAGATGAAGGGAAGTTTGTTGCCATCTCGACAGGAATAATTTATCGTAGTCCCTTGTGGGATAATATACACATGAGCCCTATCAACACCTTGCAAGAGTTCCTGGACCGAGCCGAAAAATACATGAAGCTAGATGATGCTATCAAGAAGGAAGAAAAAGGCATAAACCATCTGACCACTGTCAAGGTGGATAAAAATGGCGCAAACCCTCAGGGCGGCAGTAAAGGCAATGGTAAGAAGAGGAATACCTAAGAGGTCGAGCAGGGTGGAGAAAAGGAAGCTAAGTCAGCACCCGCTGACAAACAAGCTAAGCATCAACCCTACTATCCCAGGTTCACCAATTATACCATCCTAACCACATCAAGGGCTGAGATTTACTTGGCAACATACAAGGAAGTACCATATCGAAAACCACCACCCTTGCATCCGAAAGGAAAGAAGGACAAGAATAAGTTTTGTCGTTTCCATAATAATTATGGGCATGACACAAATGAGTTAAAATAATCGAGGGATGAGATACCATATGTGGAGGACCCCACATAGCAGGCAACAGTAACAATGCCTGTGAGAAATATGCAAGGACCCTCAGACATGAGGTAGGGGAGTCTTCCCAGTGTATGGCAGTTGAGGAGCGGTCTCCAAAAAACCAAAGTATGAAAGTGAAAACTCTCACTTTTACAGAGGATGATGCTAGACACGTGAGGTACCCCCATAATGACCATTTGGTCCTTACCATTCAAATTGCCAATGCCCAGGTGAAGATATGCTTAGTGGATACGGGAAGCTCAGTAGATATTATCTACAAATCATCCCTTGAGAAGATGACTCAAGGTCAAGGACCTGACACCGTGTTCCCAAGTGATATATGGGTTCATGGGAGAATGCCTAGCACCAGCAGGAACTATCAGACTACCGGTCACAGTGGGGGATGCCCCCAGGCAGGAGACTGTAATGATAGAGTTCTTGGTGGTAGATTGCTCACCAACTTATAATGTAGTGCTCGAGAGACCCCTCCTGATGGCATTACATGCAACAGTATCTATCTGGCATCTATCTTTGAAGTTCCCCACCAGCGCAGGGCAAGGATGCGTACAGGGTAATAAAAGGAGGCACGAGAATGCTATAATGCATCAGTGGTCAAGGCAAAGAAATGACCATGCGTAAACAACATGATAGTAACCTGTTGCGAAGAGAATGAAGGAATCGATGAGGTTGTCAACATGGAAGTTGACGTTAAAAGAAATACTCTACTGGAGTCGGGGGCTCCTTTTAACAAAGATTTGTTGTTATAACAAGTTTCCCAAAGCGAGGAAAACGACATTGATCCTTGCTTTGGGGATGACGTCATGGGGGTGGGACCAGTCGAAGATCTTGACGAAGTCCTACTAGATGAGGAGGACCCGACTAGAGTAATCAAAGTCGGGAAGGAGTTAAAGGTGGAATTTTTGAAGAAAAATCAGGATGTCTTTGCCTGGTCACATAAGGACATGGTTGGAATTTCTCCATCCGTGATAAGTCATTTCCCCAATATAGACAAGAACTACCCACCTGTCCAACAAAAAAGGAGACTGCTTGACCAAGACCGATCTCAAGCCCTGAAGGAGGAGGTCGAGCAGCTAAAGGAAAACAGTTTTATAATGGAGGCCTACTACCCTGATTGGGTATCAAACCCTCTGCTGGTCCCAAAACCAAATGGGAAGTGGAGAATATGTGTGGACTTTACAGATCTGAACAAGGCTTGCCTCAAAGACTTCTTCCCACACCCAGAATAGACCAACTGGTCGATGCAATGGCAGGACATGAAATACTCTCATTCATGGATGCATATTCTGGGTATAATCAAATAAGTATGCACCCTCCTGACGATGAACATACCAGCTTCTGGACAGACAAGGGATTGTACTGTTATAAGGTGACGCCATTCGGCTTGAAGAGGACAGGAGCCACCTACCAGCGTTTAGTGAATGGCATGTTCCGAGACTTGATCAGGAAAAATATGGAGGTATACGTCAATGACATGCTGGTCAAGTCGAAAGAAGCTGGAGAGCATGTTCAATACTTGGAGGAATGATTTGCAGTACTTGGAAAGTATAGCATGAAGTTAAACCCTCTCAAGTGCTCGTTTGGAGTTGGTTCTGGTAAGTTTCTCAGATACATAGTCGATTCACATGGAATCGAGGATAACCATGAGAAGATCAAAGCATTGATCGACATGAAGTCACCTACCACAATCAAAGAAGTGCAAAGCTTAACCGGGAGAGTAGCTACCCTCAGTAGGTTCATATCAAAGTATATGGACAAGTGTGTCCCTTTCTTTAACTTACTGAGGGGCAGCAAGAAGATCCAATGGACCGAGGAATGTGAGGAAGCTTTCCAAGCCCTGAAGGAGCACCTCGTCTAACCTCCCATCCTAGCTAAGCCAATATATGGTGAAGTACTATTCATCTATTTGGCGATCACCAAGCATGCGATTAGTGCTGCTTTGGTAAAGGAAGAGAACAGGGTACAACACCCTGTATACTATATCAGTAAAAGGCTAATATATGCGGAGTCTAGGTATCCCCCTCTTAAAAAGCTAGTCTGTTATTTAGTAATCGCCTCTCGAAAGCTGCATCCATATTTCCAAGCTCACTCGATCCGAGTCCTGACCGATCAACCGCTGAGACAGGTTCTCTAGAAACTAGAGGCCTCCGAACGATTACTCAAGTGGGCAGTGGAATTAGGAATCTTTGATACCACTTATCATTCGAGGACGGCGATAAAAGGCAAGCATTGGCAGATTCCATAGTCGAAGGCACCAACCTTGCAGACCCTTCCTACCAATCGAAGAAGGGAGATACCGAGAAGGAAGGAGATACTCCTGTATGCAAGCTATATGTTGATGGAGCATCCAATGAACACAACTTAGGTGCAGGAATCATACTAGTCACTTTGGAGAAACATCGAATCCATTGTGCTCTCAGATTTGGATTCAACACCTCAAACAACGAGGCTGAATACGAGGCATTATTAGCAGGATTATGCTTGTCTCAGGATGTACATGCACAGTCCCTGGAGATACTCAACAATTTCTAGCTAGTGGAGTACCAAGTGCTGGGGGAGTATCAAGCCAAGGGACTTAGGATGGTGTTGAATAAGATGAAGGACTTGTTGACACAGTTCAAGAGATACTCGATTACACAAGTCCCAAGGGTGCAGAATTCCAATGCTGATGCCTTAGCCAAGCTTGCCAGTGCGAAAGATGCAGACACCTGAATGTCGTTACCATCAAATCCTTGGCAGAAAGAAGCATAGCCGAGCAGGAGACAAATTTATTAATTTTGAATTATCTGTATAACAACCATTGTGCTTCAATGAATAAATATATTTAATTTCTTAAGTTTCACTTAATTCTTTAAATCTCTTTCAACGAGGGACTTGTTCTGTAGACCTATCAACCCCATCGGATCATGTTCGATTATGGTCCTTGAGGGCCCTATCGACCCATAAGATCCAAACAAGAGACTGGTCTGAGGACCTTGTCGCCAAATTATGGATCATGTTCGATCTTGGTTCTTGAGGAGCCTATCAACCCATACCATCCACTCGAGAGTCAGGTCCTAGGACCTTGTCGGTAAAATATGGATCATGTTCAATCTTGGTTCTTGAGGAGCCTTTCAACCCATACGATCCAAACGAGAGACAGGTCCTAGGACCTTGTCACCAAATTATGGACTATGTCACCAAATTATGGACCATGTTCGATCTTGGTTCATGAGAAGCCTATCGACCCATACGATCCAAACGAGAGACAGGTCCTAGGACCTTGTCGCCAAATTATGGATCATGTTCGATCTTGGTTCTTGAGGAGCCTATCGACCCATACGATCCAAATGAAAGACAGGTCCTAGGACCTTATCTCCAAATTATGGATCATGTTCGATCTTGGTTCTTGAGGAGCCTATCGACCCATACGATCCAAACCAGAGACAGGTCCTAGGACCTTGTCGCTAAATTGGTTGATCGCGTTCGATCCTGGTTCTTGAGGAACCTATCGACCCATACGATCAACAAAAGAGACTGATCCGAGGACCATTTGCCATTATTTGATCACGTTCGATCCTGGTTCTTGAGGAACCTATTGACCCATACGATCAAAAAAAAAGACTGGTCTGACGACCAGTCGCCATCATCAGATCATAATCGAATCTAGTCCTTGAGGGACCGATTGATAATTTTATCTAAGACTCATTACAGGCTCAATTAGCCCATCTAGACCCGGTTGGTCCAACTTAGACACTTCTGTCTACAATCATTATAACGAGTACACGAGAGATTACGTAGATCGTGATCGACACTTGCTACATAATCTGCATCTGTGTATAGGTATCATTACTAGTGAGTATGAAACCATCACCAAACTACCAATGAGGGACAAGCATTTGCTGCTTGCATCATTGGGTGAAAAGGATAGTACTATGTGCCTAAATGCTCAAAGCAAGGCATGTTCAAGTAACAAGTGACCAAGGCTTTTAAACCCATGATCACTTGGGGGGGGCATATAGTACATAGTGATTGGGGTATACACAAGAAATGAGGGCGTTACCTTAAGTACTAAGCAAGCTCGAGTTTTTCTAGGACATTTGCTCAACATATGTTCTGAAAGTGCAAAAAACAAAAACAAAAAAGGCATTGGTGGTCAACCATGGAGTGGTCGACCTGGCCTGTTTTGTTCATGGTACTTGGTGAAGTATCATACTACTCACATTACCATGGTTGTTAGCATTAAAAACATAAAAGAGTATACTGATACCTGAACCAATGAGGGTTGTGAGTTTATATACTTAGTAAGCATATCAAAATTTTCAATCAATACACTGAGTACTCATAACAAAAAAACATAAAGGCATAAAATGTCATATGAAAAATTGTCAAGTACAAGGTGTCCCACCAATGGCATAGAAGGAAAGACAGAGTAAAAGACCAAAAGAAGGCTAACTAGGGCGAGGAGTATCATCTGAAAGACCACCCTGAGCCTCGGCAGCCTCATGAGCCAGACACTTCCTAAGCTCCTTCGCTCGCGTCTTCTCGGGAAGGAAATCCAAGTTTAGATTTTTGTTGGACTTCCAGATCAAGTAAAAGAAAGAGAAAGTTGTCTCTGAATACTCCTCTCAAGCCTTGTCCCAGGCAGCTTTGACCTCTTGCTCCTTCTCGACAAGAGTGTCCTTTCGTAATTGCTCCATGTCAGCAATCAGCTTCTCTTTCTCGGCTTTAGACTGTTGGATCTGATCGGCAAGTTTCCCCTCCCTCTGGGTTATTCTGAGAGTCAACTCAATCACTTATTGATGTTTAAGCTCCTCGGTACTACGGAGGGTGTTGATCTCTTCATCCTTTGAAGCAATGTCAGCATCCCTAGAGCCAAGAACTTGCCTAAGGTCTAACACCTCATGGCGAATAGCTTCAAGCTCAGAATGCAAGTTAGATTAAAATAGTCTGCAACACTACGGAAGTATGGATGAAGAGGAAGTAGGGCCCCAGACTTAATGGCAGAACGTGTCCAAGCACACATACCCAGAGGGGGGTCCTCAGCTCTGTCATCTAGACTAGGGATAGTAATAGACACGCCAGAGAGGTCAAAGGTCTTCCTTAAGTTCTTTACCTTTTCTTCAGTCATGTCAAAGGCTGCCCCCTTGAACCAAACAACCTCATAATCAGCAGTTCGAGGCTTCTCAATTGGTTTCCATATGATTTCACTGGCGAAGTTGGCCCCATAATTTGATGAATTGAACTCCTTTTGTCGTCTCTTCTTCTGCTGCGCAGCTGGCGAGACCATCTTTCTCTTGGAAGGAAGGCGAATCACCTTAGGTCGGAACCTATGAATAGAACGCTCCTGATAATGAGTAGCATAGCGATGAGAACCCTCGGTATGTTCTTGCTAAGAAGAATATTGATGGGGAACCCGACTAGTATCTTGGTGCAAAGGGCGTTGCGATGAGTCTTGTTGACCTGACCTATCCCGCTGAGAAGAATGACTCCACTGAGATGTGCCTTGGGAGTCACAGGGCGTACTATGCTGAGAAGAAATCTGAGAAGAGCTAGGCGAGGAGCCCTGAGTGATGTGCCTGGCAATATGAGGATCATCTTCAAAGGGTTCCCGAGTCGTCTGTTTTACTCTCGCCATTGGACAGTACCATTTCAAGAAATCTTCCTCGCTGAACAAATATAAAGCAGAGCGAGGGAGAATCATTTTCACCCTTTCCAAGAACTCCTGGGGAGTACGCTCACTTACTGACTTGTCTGATGAAGAGGAGCTAGACATCTACAATAGAAGAATAATGAAGATTAAAGTTTGTAGACGAGCATAATGAAGCCAATAGCTGGGGGCATATCCATGAACCAAGGAGTAAAAATGAAGAAATCAGGAGTAAAATTATATATAGGGGATCGGCCCAGTGAGCCTAAGCTTGGGTCGACCACCATGAATCCATCAAATTACGAAGCATGAAAAATGGGGCATAGGTTGTCGACCTACCACCTTAGGTTGACCACCCCAGGGATGCAAGCCTCAGAAAAGTGCTAGAGGATCGTTCAAGTCTCCAGAAAAAGTAATTTTTATAGTACAAGGAAGGCCCCCAAGGAGATCAATTGAGGTAAAAAAAAAATTATTATTTTTAGGGTCCTAGGTGGTCGTCCTATGCTTGGGCCGACCACCCTGGATCCCTAAAAATCACCTAAGGCAAGAGAAAGGAGGTACTCGGCCCATGAAGCTCTAGGGGTGGTTGGCTTAACCCTAATTCTAGGCCTGGAAATCTCCTAAGGGAAGGGAAAGGGAGTGCTCAGCCCATGAAGCTCTAGGGGTGGTCGGCCTACCCCAGTTCCTAGACCTAGAAATCGCACAAGGAGAAGCCCTGAAGGTGCTCGGCCCAAACCCTGTTCCTAGACCTAGAAATCGCCCATCCTAGGGTTTATAACCCTGGAAATCGCCATTTTTCAGAGAAATCTTGATTCAAGTAAGTTAATTATTTTGGATCAAAATACAACAAAACAAGAAGATTCGGACAAAAATTCCTCAAAGATTCAAAGTGTTTCTTCCAAATCTAAGCACATTTAAAGTAAATGGTGTAAGGATTAGAATAAAGTACTTACCAAATATCTGAGTTTGATGAGGAATTGGAGAAATCAGGCTTGGAATTTGTTTGGGAGTGGCGCATAGAGCAAGAATGAGGAGAGAGGACCTACTTATAACCTCTCAGGTAGACAAGATATTTTTAGGAATTCAAATTTCCTAGAAAAATATCTTATATGGTTAAAATTTAAATTCCTTGAAAAATATCTATATTTTTAGGAATTTAAAATTCCTTGAAAAATATTTTTATTTTTAGGAAATCAAATTCCTTGAAACACTATCTTATATTTTTAGGAATTAAAATTCCTTGAAAAATATTTTTTATTTTTAGGAATTAATATCCTTGAAAAATATATTATATTTTTAGGACTTTAAAACTCCTTGAAAAATATGTTATATTTTTAGGATTTCAAATTTCCTTAAAAAAATATATTAGATTTTTAGGAAATTAATTTTCCTTGAAAAACCTAATTATTTTTAGGAATTTCTAATTGTCCCTAAAAAATTCATACCGAGCAAATTATCAATAGTTAAAAAAGTACTATGTAATGTCCTGAGGGACTTGACTATTTAAATACTGCTACGATATGTTTCTCAGGCCAGGATCAAGTTTACTGTAATGTAAACTTGGGGTGCAAATGTTATCCCTCAAAAATACGAGGATGACGTGGCGAATGAGAATGCGACACGTGACATCACAAATCAAGGAAAAAATGACAAAGTATTGAGAACAGACTGACGGGCAAAGAAGATAGGTCCAGGACCTGTGGGAAAGTCGACTAAGCCTAAACCCCCTAGGGGTGGTCTGCCTGACCCCTACCCCTAGGGGTGGTCGGCCTAAGCAGACCCAAGAGCCCTAGCGGTGGTTGGCCTGACCCCTACCCCAGGGGTGGTCGGCCCTAGTGTGCCCATGGATCCCTAGGGCTGGTCGGCCTGACATGCTCAAGAACCACCTGGGTGGTCGGCCCACCCTATTCTTCATAGGGTGGTCGGCTCAAACCCCCAAGTACACTTCACTGAGAAATACTCACTCTCGTTCAAACTGAGATCAATAGGCCTAGCACCCTGAGGATCAACAGGTCCAGCACCCAGAAGGTCACAGGCCTAGCACCCAAGCTCGGGTCATCGGGCCTAGCACCTAAGTGTCACATACCAACAAAGACTAAACATCTTCCCAGAGGTTTCTATCATGCTTTATCCACCACGATCTAGAGAAACAACGAGAAGACCCACGATCTCATAATCATGGGGAGGTGGACACATATCTCCACTACCTGATAATTGTAGCGATCCAAATTTTCTAATAAGGCTTGGGGCCTTGATTAGTGTGCCTGGAGGGCAATAATTGTTATACTGTATTAATATATGTGAATTTAATGAATATGTGATTAAATATGCATGTGGGCCCCATTTGGTAGTTAGAGGCAGATTTGTAATTTTAGCCCGTTGAGGGCATAAATGTAATAAATTTGATATATGTGATGTAATGTTGATATATTTGTGATGCACATTCCAAGACGGTCCTAGAGAGCTATTTCGCTTAAAGTCACAACAGGGTCAAATACCCGGCTCGGGAGGAGCCTAGGGGTATTTCGGGAATATCGTAAATTTAGTTCGGGACTTTTAATTAATGGTTAATGGTATTTTAGTAGCTTGGGTAACCATAGGTAACCATTGAGGATAGTTACTTTAAGTGAGAAAGTGGTATTTTTGTAAAAGAATAGGAAAGGTCTAGGCTGCCCTTGAGGATTAGCTAGAAAGAGAGTAAGATGGAAGGGCAAATGGGTCTTTTGGTTGGGATTTAGATAACTATGGCTGAGTAGGAAAGCTATTCACGTTTTCTATACTTAGATTAATTCATCACTTGCTGAAAGTTAAGGAAAAGAGAAGAAGCAAGAAGGAAAGGAAGGAAGGGCAAACCTCTTGGGATCAAGAAAGGGGTCAGGGCTGAGATTAGAGCAATTGAATTCAAGCTTTAGCTCAAGGGTGTGTTAATCACAGAGGTAAGAAATTCATCCATGGTTTTCTTTAAAGTTTAAGCTTGATTTGAAGATTTGAGAATGAGGGTTGAAGCTGAATTTGCAGCTTGTTATTTGTGAGAAATCAGCTGGGAATCAGAGGGATTTAGCTTGGAGTTGGAGTAGGAAGAAGCTCAAGGTCGAATTTCATCTTGAGGTATGAATTCCATGCATATTTGAAAGTTGTTTCTGGTTTAGTTTAAGAATTCTGAAGGCTGGTTTAAACATTGTAAGAGTTGGTTTAAGTTTTGAGAATTTTGAACCACTAAGTGATTCTTGAGTTTGATTGTGTATCTAGGCCTGTTGTTGATGTTTATAAGTTGTTATGTGGCTTATTTGGGGTTTCGAATTGAATTTGGGACTTAGGTAGGTCTTGGTAATGATTTGGGAGTGTTTTGGCTCGGGGAAAATGGAGGGGAAAACTCAGAATTCTGGGTTCATGAAGGGGCGCTGCGGCCCTGTTCTTCTGCGTCGTGGCCCTCATTGGGTGGCATCGTGGCGCTAGGCCATTTCTGGGCAGGGGGATTTCATTTTTTAGGTTTTTTCCCAAGGGGCTCGGGGGACGCTTCCGCCACCTTGTGTGGGGATCCGGGAGGTCCTGAGAGCTCGGGATTGGTTCCGGGAGATGTTTTTGAATTGGTTAGTAATGGGAGTGTTATTTATGTGTTGTGACTAGGTTCTCGGTGAGGCTCGGATTAGAGGACCGTGCTTGAGGGTTCAGTGCTCAAGAAGCTCGGGACACAGGTAAGAAAACTGTTGTACCCATAGAGCAGAGCGAGGCCCCATAGTTGTGTTGCAGAGCACGGCCCAATATGATTATGTGTTGGGTGTAGCCCATTGATTGTGTTAGTATATGTTTAAGTTTTGTTTTAGTTATGTTGTGAATGCATATATGTGAGTGATCGGCAAGGGCCGGGAACGGCAAAGGCCGAGAGCGGCAAGGGGCCGGAAGAAGCGTTAAGCACGTGGAGTGCAAGTTGCCAGGGTAAGACCCTAAAGGATACCTGGGATATCCTTATGGTGTAGACCGCAACTCAAGGCCTGGTAAAGCGCCTGAGACGGCATGGCCGTGTGTGTTTAGTTTGTTGACAAATTGGTTATATGCTAAATGGTTCATATGATTATGTTATCTATTTATGTGGAGTTTTCTTGCTGGGCTTCGGCTCACGGGTGCTCTGTAGTGTAGGTAAGGGCAAAGAGAAAATCAACCGACCATGAGTATGGAGAGCGTGAGGCGGCGCATACATGTCTGGTCTGCCTGGCTGCCACATCCAGGGGTATTTTTGGAAGTTGTTTGTAAAGAACCCTATTTTGTCGTTTAGTCGACTTTAAATATATTTTGAGTTGTAAATATTTATAATCAGTATTTTGGGATCCCAAATGTTAAACGTTTTATGACTTTCAATAAATGGAAATATTTTCAAGGTTTAAGACTCTGTTTATGGTTTGATTACATGTTTGCCTTAAAACCTCGATTAGCGAGTTAAAAGCACGTTTAAAACTCACTTAGTAATGGCTCTAAGGAAGTAGGGCATTACAGCTTGGTATCAAAGCGAGCCAAGGTTTATTGGTTCTAGAGATTGACTGAACATGTACGCTCACTGTCAGTGACAAGCTCGATTCAAGGTTGGTTGGTATGATTGATTATAAGCTTGAATATGTGCTTGAATGCCCTATTTTCCTGCTTGTTTCATATAGAGCATGATGAATGAGTTAACATATGCATTATGCCAGGGCATGGCCCGTTGTGTGTTGTATGCAATCTGTATGTTATCTGGATTGTTGTTCATGGTTGACTGTTGTGATTGGGAGGTGGTATTGGACTTTGTTATCATGCCTGATGAGCGGTGTCATTGATTGCAGGCATATAGTTGTGATGCCTCGACAATCATCTAGACTCCGCGGTAGTCGGGTCGAGGATGACAATCAGGGTCAGGACCCTCCACCTGCCCCACAGAATTGGCAAGAGATGTTTGCTGAAATGGAAGCAAGGTTGCAGAGAACAGAAGAAGAACTTCGTCAGTTGAGGCAGCAGGCCCCTCCACAGGTCACTGGGCTACCAATTCAGCAGGGTGTGGCGCCAGTGTCGGTTCTGCCTATGGTTGAGAACAGGTGGGAACCTCTGTATGAAAGGTTCAGAAAGCAGCATCCTCCCACCTTTGAGGGTGGACCAAACCCACTGCGGGTAGAGCAGTGGATGAATATGGTTTCCTCTATCCTAGACTTCATGAGGGTTGAAGGAAACGAGAGAGTTGCTTGTGCCAGTTATATGTTTAGAGAGGATGCCCGCATTTGGTGGGATGTTGTGGTTCAGAGAAAGAATGTGGCAGTCATGACTTGGGAAGAATTCAAGAATATCTTTAACGAGAAATATTACAGTGTAGCAGTCTGAGCTGCAAAGGTTGACAAGTTCATCAACCTGACTCAGAATCGGTTAACCGTGACAGAGTATGCACTGATATTTGATCGATTAATGAAGTTTGCGCTAGATTTAGTGCCGACGGATGCAGCAAGGAGAGACAGATTTGTACGGGGACTGACTGTTATGATCGCCCGTGATGTGAAGATCACCTTGGATCCAGGAACTGCTACCTATGCTCAGGTTGTGGACAGGGCCCTTATAGCTGAGGGGGCCGAGGACCAGATCTGGAGAGAGTGCGCTGTTAGGCGCGATGCTAGGAGGACAGTGCCTGTTTTTGTTGGATCTAGTCGGGGTAGTGGCCCCAGTGAGCAAAAGAGTAAGGCCCCAGATTCCTTCGTTTCTCCTAGTTCTGATAGGAGGGCACGGGGTGCTTTTAGTGGCCACCAGGGCGGGAATGACAACTGGAGGAGCTTCCCAATGTGTCCTCGATGTAGACGACGACATCAGGGTGAGTGTAGGATCAGGGCCTGCTTTGTCTGTGGGAGTGCCAATCATTTGAAGAAGGACTGCCCGCAAGTCAGGAAGGAGGAGCCGAAGCAGGGAGACAGTCTCGCTCCTGCCAGAGTGTTTACTTTAACTCAGACTGAGGCGGAGGCTAGTCCCTCAGTTATGACAGGTCAGATCTCTTGTGCTGGTTCTTTTTATACTGCATTGTTTGATTCGGGGGCTACCCATTCATTTGTATCTGCTAGAGTGATAGACCAACTTTGTAGACCTAGCGGTGTGTATGCTAAGGGATTTCAAACTTTGTTGCCAACAGGAGAGCTGGTAGTCTCTAGGAAATGGATTAGAGCATTGCCAGTAGAGATAGATGGTAGGGAATTGTCTGTTGATTTGATTGAGTTAGAGATGGACGAATTTGATATGATTCTAGGGATGGATTGGCTATCGAAGTATGGGGCAACGATTGACTGCAAGCGCAGAATGGTGACTTTTGAACCAGAAGGGGAGGTACCCTTTGTCTTTGTGGGGACAGTTAGTGGACCACGAGTACCAATGATTTCAGCATTGAAGGCTAGAGACTAGATGCATAAAGGTTGCATGGGATTTCTAGCGAGTGTTGTGGATACCTCTAAGGTTGAGTTGGTTGGACCAGGTGAGACTAGATTAGTGTGTGAATTTCCAGACTTATTTCCAGCAGATCTGCTAGGCTTACCGCCGCAGCGGGAGATTGACTTTGTTATTGAGTTAGCGCCAGGGGTGGAGCCAGTATCTAGGACGCCTTGCAGAATGGCTCCGGTAGAATTAAAGGAGTTGAAGATTCAGTTGCAAGAATTACTTGATTTGGGGTTCATCAGACCGAGTTTCTCGCCATGGGGTGCTCCAGTGTTTTTTGTTAAGAAGAAAGATGGATCTCTTAGGATGTGCATTGACTACAGGGAGTTGAACAAGCTGACTATTAAGAACAAGTATCCACTACCTAGGATCGATGATTTATTTGATCAGTTATAGGGGAGTACGGTGTTTTCTAAGATTGATCTCCGATCAGGTTACCATCAGTTAAGGATTAAAGAGGAGGACATACCAAAGATCGCTTTCCGAACGAGGTATGGACATTATGAATTCCTGGTTATGTCCTTTGGATTAACCAATGCTCCAGCGGCTTTTATGGATATGATATATAGGATTTTCAAGGATTATTTGGATAAGTTTGTGATTGTATTCATCCACGATATCTTGGTGTACTCTCAGTCAGAGACAGAGCACGAGCAGCATCTGCGGTTGGTTTTACAACGGTTAAGGGAGCATAAGTTATATGCTAAGTTCAGCAAGTGTGTGTTTTGGCTACCGCAAGTGACATTTCTAGGTCACATCGTCAGTAAGGAGGGGATTCTGGTTAATCCAAGTAAGATTGAGGCAGTTAGAGACTGGCCTAGACCGAGCAATGTTCCTGAAGTTAGAAGTTTGTGGTTTACTGTGATGCTGCCAGACAGGGTTTGGGGTGTGTGCTGATGCAAGCTGGTAAAGTGATAGCCTATGCATTGAGACAATTAAAGGAGTATGAGCAGAGGTATCCCACGCATGATCTGGAGCTGGCAGTGGTGGTATTCGCACTTAAGATTTGGAGACATTATTTATATGGTGAGAAGTGCAAGATATACACCGACCATAAAAGTTTGAAGTATTTCTTTACTCAGAAGGATTTGAATATGCGCCAGAGGTGGTGGTTAGAATTGGTTAAGTATTATGATTGTGATATCCTATACCATCCTGGGAAGGCTAATGTAGTGGCTGATGCATTGAGTCGGAAAGGCCCAGGATAACTGTTCAGTTCGAGGCAGATATCTGGTAAGCTGGCTGAGGAGATGACTAGAGCGGGAATAGAATTGGTGGTTGACCGGTTAGCCAACATCACTCTTCAGTCTACACTCCTTGAGAGGATCAAGGAGGCATAGGGGAAAGATTCCTAGTTGAGAGGTCACTGGGAGAACGTCTTAGTCGGAGTGGCTAAGGACTTTTCTCTTTTAGAGATGGGGTTACTAAAGTACAAGGGTCGGATCTGTGTTCCAATGGATTCTGTTATCCGACGGGAGATTCTAGATGAATTGCATACCACTCCCTACTCCTTACATCCAGGTACGCCGAAGATGTACCAAGACTTGAAAGCTTTATATTGGTGGTCGGGCATGAAAAGGGATGTGGTGGATTATGTGGCCAAGTGTTTAACGTGTCAGCAGGTCAAAGCTGAACATCAGAGGCCAACAGGGTTGTTGTAGCCTCTAGGGATACCAGAGTGGAAGTGAGAGGATATTACCATGGACTTTGTGGTTGGTTTGCCGAGAACTGTGGGACAGCATGACTCGGTGTGGGTGATTGTGGATAGGTATACCAAGTCAGCCACTTTTTGCCTGTCAGGATGACTTATACTGTGGAGCAGTATGCTGAGTTATATGTGAAGGAAATTGTTCGACTTCATGGAGCTCCGAGGTCTATAGTGTCTAAAAGAGACGCCACCTTCACCTCCAAGTTTTGGGAGAGCCTGCAGAAGGCTATGGGCACGCAGTTACGGTTTAGTACCGCTTATCATCCTCAGACAAATGGACATTCTGAGAGGACGATTCAGATATTGGAAGACATGTTGTGAGCCTGTTTATTAGACTTTGGGGGATCTTGGAGTAAGTATCTTCCTTTGATTGAGTTCTCGTATAATAACAGCTATCAAGCTACTATCGGAGTGGCTCCGTATGAGATGCTATATGGGAGGAAGTGTAGATCACCTATCCATTGGGACGAGACGGGTGAGAGAAGTTACTTGGGTCCTGAAATGGTTCAGAGGACCAATGAGGCGATTGAGAAGATTAGAGCGCGAATGCTCACCTCCCAGAGTCTCCAGAAGAGTTATTCAGACCTAAAACACAGGAGTGTATAATTTCAGGTTAGTGACCATGTGTTCCTTAGGGTTTCACCTCTGAGAGGAGTGAAACGGTTCGGTGTTCGGGGCAAGCTGAGCCCTAGGTTTGTTAGACCCCTTGAGATTTTGGAACTGGTTAGGGAGGTAGCTTACAGGTTGGTGATGCCCCCAGCCTTATCAGGGGTTCATAATGTTTTTCATGTGTCCATGCTCCGAAAGTATGTATCAGATTCGACATACGTATTAAATTATGAGAGTTTAAAGCTGGACTAGGATTTGTCCTATGAGGAGAAGCCGGTTCAGATTCTTGACCGGAGAGATAAAGTTTTGCGAAACAAGACCATCGCCTTGGTGAAAGTTCTGTGGAGAAACAGCAAGGTTGAGGAGGCGACATGGGAACTTGAATCAGACATGCGGGAGCGATATCCTGAGTTGTTCAGGTAATTTCGAGGACGAAATCTCTGTAAGGAGGGGATAGTTGTAGCGACCCAAATTTGCTAATAAGGCTTGGGGCCTTGATTAGTGTGCATGGAGGGCAATAATTGTTATACTGTATTAATATATGTGAATTTAATGAATATGTGATTCAATATGCATGTGGGCCCCATTTGGTAGTTAGAGGCAGATTTGTAATTTTAGCCCGTTGAGGGCATAAATGTAATAAATTTGATATATGTGATGTAATGTTGATATATTTGTGATGCACATTCCAAGACGGTCCTAGAGAGCTATTTCGCTTAAAGTCACAACAGGGTCAAATACCCGGCTCGGGAGGAGCCTAGGGGTATTTCGGGAATATCGTAAATTTAGTTCGGGACTTTTAATTAATGGTTAATGGTATTTTAGTAGCTTGGGTAACCATAGGTAACCATTGAGGATAGTTACTTTAAGTGAGAAAGTGGTATTTTTGTAAAAGAATAGGAAAGGTCTAGGCTGCCCTTGAGGATTAGCTAGAAAGAGAGTAAGATGGAAGGGCAAATGGGTCTTTTGGTTGGGATTTAGATAACTATGGCTGAGTAGGAAAGCTATTCACGTTTTCTATACTTAGATTAATTCATCACTTGCTGAAAGTTAAGGAAAAGAGAAGAAGCAAGAAGGAAAGGAAGGAAGGGCAAACCTCTTGGGATCAAGAAAGGGGTCAGGGCTGAGATTAGAGCAATTGAATTCAAGCTTTAGCTCAAGGGTGTGTTAATCACAGAGGTAAGAAATTCATCCATGGTTTTCTTTAAAGTTTAAGCTTGATTTGAAGATTTGAGAATGAGGGTTGAAGCTGAATTTGCAGCTTGTTATTTGTGAGAAATCAGCTGGGAATCAGAGGGATTTAGCATGGAGTTGGAGTAGGAAGAAGCTCAAGGTCGAATTCCATCTTGAGGTATGAATTCCATGCATATTTGAAAGTTGTTTCTGGTTTAGTTTAAGAATTCTGAAGGCTGGTTTAAACATTGTAAGAGTTGGTTTAAGTTTTGAGAATTTTGAACCACTAAGTGATTCTTGAGTTTGATTGTGTATCTAGGCCTGTTGTTGATGTTTATAAGTTGTTATGTGGCTTATTTGGGGTTTCGAATTGAATTTGGGACTTAGGTAGGTCTTGGTAATGATTTGGGAGTGTTTTGGCTCGGGGAAAACCCAGAATTCTGGGTTCATGAAGGGGCTCTGCGACCCTATTCTTTTGCGCCTCGGCACTAGGCTGCATCAGTGGACGGGAGTCCTTCTGGGCACCGCGGCCCTCATTGGGTGGCGCCGCGGCGCTAGGCCATTTCTGGGCAAGGGGAATTTCAGTTTTTAGGTTTTTGCCCAGGGGGCTCGGGGGACGCTTCCGCCACCTTGTGTGGGGATCCAGGAGGTCCCGAGAGCTCGGGATTGGTTCTGAGAGATGTTTTTGAATTGGTTAGTAATGGGAGTGTTATTTATGTGTTGTGACTAGGTTCTCGGTGAGGCTCGGATTAGAGGACCGTGCTCGAGGGTTCAGTGCTCAAGAAGCTCGGGACACAGGTAAGAAAACTGTTGTACCCATAGAGCAGGGCGAGGCCCCATAGTTGTGTTGCAGGGAACGGCCCTATATGATTATGTGTTGGGTGTAGCCCATTGATTGTGTTAGTATATGTTTAAGTTTTGTTTTAGTTATGTTGTGAATGCATATATATGAGTGATCGGCAAGGGCCGGGAACGGCGAAGGCCGAGAGCGGCAAGGGCCGGGAACGGCGAAGGCCGAGAGCGGCAAGGGGCCGGAAGCATCGTTAAGCACGTGGAGTGCAAGTTGTCAGGGTAAGACCGTAAAGGATACCTAGGATATCCTTACGGTGTAGACCGCAACTCAGGGCCTGGTAAAGCGCCTTAGACGGCATGGCCATGTGTGTTTAGTTTGGTTACAAATTGGTTATATGCTAAATGGTTCATATGCGTATGTTATCTATTTATTTGGAGTTTTCTTGCTGGGCTTCGGCTCGCGGGTGCTCTGTAGTGTAGGTAAGGGCAAAGAGAAAATCAACCGACCATGAGTATGGAGAGCGTGAGGCGGAGCGTACATGTTTGGTCTGCCTGGCTGCCATAGCCAGGGGTATTTTTGGAAGTTGTTTGTTAAGAACCCTATTTTGTCGTTTAGTCAACTTTATATATATTTTGAGTTGTAAATATTTCTAAACAGTATTTTGGGATCCCAAATGTTAAACGTTTTATGATTTTCAGTAAATGGAATTATTTTCAAGGTTTAAGACTCTGTTTATGGTTTGATTACACGTTTGCCTTAAAACCTCGATTAGCGAGTTAAAAGCACGTTTAAAACTCACTTAGTAACAGCTCTAAGGAAGTAGGGCGTTACAATAATCGTGTACCAAACCATGATCTCCAGTACTACTAATCATGTAACAGTCCCTGGGTACTATAAATAAAGGGCCCAGGGCTTCATAAAGAGGACTTTTGGACTCTCTTTTATGGATCACTTTTTCTGGAATTTTGAAGATCTAAAGGGAATTTGGGGAGAAATTCTGGGCAAGTGAGAACGAGTGGATACTTTGGTTGAACAGTGTAATTGTCGAGTGATTCAATACTAAATGCTAAGTGGATTAGGCTATTATTGTTCATCAGAACAGGGCTGAACCACTATAAAATTCATGTGTGTTTATTTAAGATAATCGTACTCTATCGTTTATTCTATTTATTTCGTTCAAACGGTGTCGTATACTGTACATACGACTGTTGGCCAATTTCACAGGTCAACATATTTTTTAAATAATATTATATTTGTTTGGAATTTATTTCCATGAGTTATTGCCAACCAAATTGTGAATTTTGTGATTAGAAGTCAAGATAAGACTTTCGGTCTTGGTCCAACACAAAAACCCTAATTGGATAAAAATCTCAGAAAATAAAATGAAAAACTATGGCAAATATATTTTGGACATAAAATACATTCACAAAAATTAAATTTTGGTCACAAATAATAAACAGTAGAGGAAATGGAAATTTTAGGGCGTTTTGTGTTAAAATGCTTAATTTTACTGAATTAGGGAATTTTATTCCATAAATGGACCTTAGGTTAAATTTTATTGTGTGATTAATTATATTAAATGTGAGAGACATTTAATTTAATTATTATGTGTTAAGTTTTATTTTTTTTTAAAAAAAAATTTATATGAGTGAAAAATGTTATAGAAAGTCATTTTGGATTTTTCTTCTTAGGAAATATTTATTAACCATTATATAAAAAAAAATAACATAAATAAAATAAATAGTAGCGGCCATGTGAAGGAAAAAAATTGGGTGGACCAAATTGTTTTAGTTTTAATCCCCATTTAAATTAGGGTTAAGGGCATCAAGTGGTCATAGTAAAAAAAAACACTCAAGTGTTTTAGATATTATAGAGTAATCTAAACTCTTCCAACCCCCCAAAATCGACCCCCCATCTTACAAATCACTCTCATCTTGTTAAAAAATTATCTCCCAAGTTTTCTCTCCATTTTCAGCCATCAAGAACACTAAGAAAGCTTTGAAGCTTAAGCTTTGGTCTAGGAAGAGTTTCCCAAAGGTAAAATTTCAAAAAACTTGACTTTTGTAAAGTTTTTAACCCTATATCTTTCAATAGCTAACTATATATGTTATTGGGGGAGTTGGTTAAGGTTTTTAAAGAGTTTTGAAGGATTCAAAGCTAGTAGAAACATCAAAACTTAAAGCAAGAAGAACAAGATGTAAAAAGTTTAGTTTTTATGGTTGTTATTGTATGGTTTTTATTTTTAAGCATTATTTTGTATATTTAATGCTTAAAGTTTCTTATTGGTGATATAATAAGGCTATGGTAGTTGCTTTATAATTTTTATGATGCTTGTGTGTTGATTTTTGAAAATAGGGACCAAAATCCCTAAGGGTTTTGTTGAAAACCCTAAAACAAAAATACAAGTTTTGAGCTGTGAATTCCAAGGGGTCAAGCATCCACTGTATATTTATTTTGAAAAATTAAATTATATGGTAATGTTGTTGAGATGGATTACATAAAATTGAGCTTTTGAAACACTCAAAAACGTTTAGAAATGAGTGAGTTATGCTATTTCAAAGTTTAGGTAAAAACTGTTTTTTTTTTTTTTTTTGTATTCTTAAATTCGAGACCAAGTTTGGACAGCCACTGTATAGGTCAAATGAACTCAGTTTTTTCTAAAATTTAGTGTACATATTCTTGGCATAACCTAGTATTCCACTGTAAAATTTTGTAACGAAATAATGAACAGTTTGAGGGTTATTAAGTGTCAAAGTTTGGAAAAAATAAGGACTTGAAAATATGGTCATTTTTACCTCAATGTTTGGAAAATATTTTCACCAATCAAAATGCTCCTTTTGACCTAAGATTTCACAAAGACCTAAATGGCATACCAAATATGGAATTGAGAAATTTTGGTAGCAATTGGGTAAGTAAATTTTTCTAGTTGTGGAATCAACAATAAAAGGCTGGAAGACTCGTTTCTCTCTCTTCCATGGCGAAGAAGAAGAAATTGACTCGGAAGCCTGTGACTCATTCGGTTTCTCAGGGCTCTCCATCAATCCTAGATGTGAATGACCAGGATGGCTTTGTTGATGATGATGTGTTCTCTGAAGGTGAAGGTCCAACTACGGGATTGACCCTAATTGCTGAAGCTGTTCGATCGAAGGAAGATGATGAAATCCAGATTGATGCGCATCGGGCTTCTGGAATGGCTACACCATCACTGAACCCACCTAGCTGGGTGGACAAGGTGGATGAAGGTGACTTTCAGGCCTCGGCTCACACTCAATGGAAACAATTAACAACAGGTAAACTCTCTTTTTGTGACCAAAAACTTGAGTTTGTTGAACCTTTGATTAAAGATGGTAAGAAGATTGCTCAGGTTGATATTGAAGAGGTTAAATACCAATCTGCTAATTGGAGTTCTAATGTTATTTGTATGGTCCTTGGTGCTAATCCTCCAATGGATGTGTTTGAAGGGTTTATCAAAAGGGTTTGGGGCCACCTAGGGATTGCTCAAATAGCCAGAATGACAATGGGGCTGACTATTGTCAAGTTTAATGATGATGCTACTCGAGACCATGTACTTGAAAATGGTATCCTTCAATTTGATAGGAAACCAGTTATCATTCGTCCATGGAAAACTGATCTCAGTGCAGTTCACCTAATCCGTTCAGTGCCTCTATGGATTAGGTTACATGACTTAGGCCTTCAGTATTAGGGTAGCAAATGCCTTAGTGCTCTTGTGAGTACGATAGGCAAACCGATAATGGTAGACAAATTTACTCGAGAGCGATCTAGAGTTCAATTTGCAAGGGTCCTTGTGGAGATGAATATCACTGATAATCCACCTAGGATTATACAATACCTGAATGAACATGGTCAACTTGTGGAACAAGGGGTGGACTATGAATGGCTTCCTATTAAATGTAAAGCCTTCTCGGGATATGGTCATTCCATGGTGGACTGTCGAAGGGAGATGAAAACTCAGTGGATCAAGAAGGACATTCAACCTCAAATTTCTCCTGAGGAAGGGCGGGACAAGGACAAACAACCTTTGGTTAATCTACCTGGTCTGACTAATGATTCAGCTAAAGCACCTACTGTTGCTGAGGGTCAGAGCACCAGTGAAATGGTTTGGCAAACTCCAATGAAAGTAGTTCTTCTTTCCAAACAAGGGCCAGCTGAGAGTAAAAACAATATGGCAGCTAAAGTTCCTACTGAACCAGGATAGAATCGAACAAACTCTTTTGTGGTGCTCCAAGAGCAGATGGAGGGTGAGAAAGGAGGTATTACTGATATTAACTCTTCTTATGGATAATTGTAATATCTTGAGTTGGAACTTAAGGGGGTTGAATGGTCCTAATAAGCAGGCTACTGTATTAGATATATGTAGTAGGAATAAAGTGGGGGTTGGAGCTCTCTTAGAAACTAAAATGAGAGGGAATAAAGTCATGGAGTTGATGGTTAATAAATTTATGAACTGGGATTATCATTCTAGTCTTGTCACTGAAGGCCGAATATTGATCATATGGAGGAAGATATTTGTCAAGGTTATTGTTCTAGAGGAGACTAATCAATATGTCCACTGTTTTGTTAAAATGGCTGGTCAGAGACATGCTTTTAGTGCTGCATTTGTGTATGGGCTTAATACAATGGAGGAACAGAAGAGTTTATGGCATAGTTTACCTAAGCTTACTTTTCCTGCCACTTCTTGGGTTATCTTGGGAGATTTTAATGCCATATTTACTGTTAAGGATAGAAATGGAGGTAAACCTGTGTCCAAA
Source organism: Humulus lupulus (assembly GCF_963169125.1). NCBI lineage: Eukaryota > Viridiplantae > Streptophyta > Magnoliopsida > Rosales > Cannabaceae > Humulus > Humulus lupulus. Next base: position 188,440,081 of record NC_084796.1, read on the forward strand.
TTGAAATTGTTGGATTCTTCTCAGTGGCTTGCTAGGAATCAAGTGGATTCACTTAAAAGTACTGGCTCTTTTTTTACTTGGACTCATAATCAAGATGGGCATGCTCGTATCTATTCTAAGATAGACCATGTCTTTGCTAATGAGGATTGGCTAGATTTTTTTCCTAACTCAATAGCTATTTTTCGGTGGGAAACTGTCTCTAACCATTGCTCATGTACTATTTCTACTATGGCCATGGAGAATCTGGGAGTTAAGTTGTTTCAGTTTTATAACTTTTGGACTGATCATAAAGATTTCAAAGAGGTGGCTTTGAATAGTTGGAGGAAGCCGATTAATGGGACTGGTTTGAAGGTTATCTATTTGAAGACTATGCGGTTGAAACATAAATTGAAGAGATTTAATAGGGACCACATTGGAGACATAGGAGTGCAATATCAGGTGGCAAAGGATCAATACCAGGAAGCTCTTTTCCAAGCTCAAAATCATCCCCGAGACCTTCCTTTTCAAGAGAAAGCCAAGGCTGCTGCTGAAGCTTTCACTACTCAGGAGCAAATGTATCATAGCTTCTTGGCTCAAAGAAATAAAATTACTTGGTTAAGGAAGGGTGATATGAATACCTCTTATTTTCATGCTTGTTTAAAAAAGCGTAAGGAAGATAATAGAATTGCTACTTACATAACTGAACAAGGTAGGGTGGTTGATAATTTTCTTGATGTGGTCTCTCATTTTTTGGATCACTTTAGAAGCTTTATGGGTAGTCCTAGTTCAGCTACTAAGAAGATAAATATGCAATGTGTGTAGATGGGAACCAAACTTTCAATTGACCAGCAGCTTAATCTTTTGAAACCTTTCTCTCACAAGGAAATTCGAGATGCAGTTTTTAGCACTCCCATCACCAAATCCCCGGGTCCAGATGGGTTTGGTTCTGCTTTTTTCAAGGTTTTATGGCTGGATATTGGTGGTGAAATATGTAGAGCAGTTGGACATTTCTTTGAGACAGGAATTTTTCCTGATGAGCTTCATAATACTACTCTTTCCTTGGTCCCTAAATCTGATAATCCTTCTTGGGTTGTGGACTACAGGCCAATTGCTTGTTGTTCTACCATTTACAAGTGTATTTCAAAGTTGTTATGTTCCCGTTTGGCCATGGTCCTTCCTGATCTGGTTCAACTAAATTAGGGTGCTTTTGTTCAAGGTAGATCAATTGCTCATAATATCTTGATATTCCAAGATCTTATCAAGAATTATGGGAGAACTTCTACCTCACCTAGATGTGCCATTAAAATTGATTTAAGTAAATCGTATGACATAGTCGACTGGTGGTTTCTTGAGGATCTCCTAAAGTCTTTGTGTTTTCCTATGAGATTTATAGGCTGGATTATGACATGCTTAAAAAACACATCGCATTCCTTGCTTATGAATGGAAGGGTTCAAGGCAGTTTTAAGGGTGAGAAGGGGATGCGTCAAGGGGATCCAATGTCACCACTTTTGTTTGTTTTAATCATGGAATATCTTACTCGGAATCTTCAATTGGCAGCTCAAGATTCTGCATTCAGGTTTCATCCTATGTGTAAAAGTCTCAAACTTCTTAGTTTATGCTTTGCAGATGACCTGATCTTATTTTGTAAAGGGTTTCTTTCTGGTGTTCGAATGCTCAAAGTAGCTCTTGAGGAGTTTAGTTTTGCTACGGGGCTCCATATTAATACCAGCAAATCTCACGTTTTCTTTGGGGGAGTTTCTACAGCTAATAGACAAACCATAGCTGCTGAGATACAACTTACGGAAGGGACATTTCCTCTTAAATATCTAGGTGTTCCTATGAGACCAACTAAATGGAAGCATGAAGATTGTGATATTATCATCCAAAAAATCAAAATGCGGTTACATACTTGGGCTAGTAGGCATTTATCCTTTGTTGACCGTATTCAGCTTATACATTCAGTTCTATTTGGGCTACGGAATTACTGGATGAGCATTTTTGTGCTTCCCCAAAGTATTATTAAGGAAGTTGAAAAACTTTGTCGTGGCTTTCTGTGGGGATTTAATGGTAATAGAAGCAAGCTTCACATTGCTTCTTGGACGAAGGTTTCTCTCCCTAAAGCTTATGGAGGTCTCGGGTTCAGAAATGGTTCAGTTTGGAACCGAGCCATCTTAGCTAAGTATATTTGGGCCATTTCTAAGAAGCATGATGTGCTTTGGGTCAAATGGATTAATTCTGTCTATTTGAAAGACTCAAATTTCTGGACTTACAGGCTGCCACCTGATACGAGCTGGTATTGGAGGAAGTTGTGTAATTTGAGGGGAAAATTCAGTCTTGATGAGGTGAAAGCTGCTGGTGGTTCAGGGAAGTTTCAAGCCTCTAAACTCTACAGTAGGATGTCCATCCCTAAGAATAGGTTTTTGCTCTGGCAAGTGGTAAACTCTCAGCTTCTTACCCGAGATAACATGCTCAGGTTCTGTGTGCCACTTAAGTCTCTTTTGTGTCCTGTTTATGGTGTCTCTGCTGAGAGTCACTCTCATATGTTCTTTGAGTGTTGTTTGTCCAAGAAGGTTACTGATTTAATCTTTGCTTGGATGGGATTTAAAGCTTGGCCTAATGAGTTTGCTGGTTGGACGTTTTGGCTTACTAGTAGTAGACCAGGAATCTTTTTTTCCATCATTAATATGATATTGGCTGCTGTTATCTATAGCCTTTGGAGGAACCGAAACAGATGTATATATGATGCGGTTACTTGGACTGTTGATTTTCTAGCCACTAAGATTATGACTATAATTCAATACATATTATTCATTGTAAAAAATAGAAAATTAACTTTACAAGAACAAAGATTTATAGACAAGATTACAATGTAATTAGATTGGGTGGGTTGTTTTTTCTGTCTCTGTTTGCACAGATTTGGTGGGGTTATTGCCTTGTTTAGTTGTATTGGTTGGTTGATTAATGAAGCTCATTTACTTCTTGATCAAAAAAAAAATTCAAGTTATGACCTAACAAAGTATGTAGTTAAAAATGTGAAAATGGAGTTTTCACACTTAGTGCAAAAATGGGATTTTGGAACTTAAGATAAAAGTACAATTTTGCATATTGCAAGATAAAAACATGGTAAGTTTTAAAAATATTTTGACCTAAAATACCACTTTGAGATTAGTGAGAATTATTTTTATTAAAGAATTTTTATTCATTCTAAAAATAAAAGATTTAATTTATTATAGAGTTGATAAATTAAAAGAGGGTTTAAAAGCCCTATATTTTGAGAAAATAATTAAGTAAATTATTTTTCTAGTAAGCAAACTTGATTAATTGACTTAGGAGAATTAACTAGTCAAGATAAGAAATTATTAACGGTTTCTCCTAATTAAGTTAAAATTAGGCGATTTTCTTAAAACGGTTATTAGAGATTAAAACCTTAAGAAAAATAAAAAGAAAATTAAGATGTTATTTTCTTGAAAAATAATTGAGGAATTTAATTAGTATTTTCTGGATATAATACCGGCTAAAATCTTCTATATATTTAACCGACTTGTTGAAAGTACGGGTTAATAGCGATACTTTTAAAGAATAAGATTTTTAGCGGATTGTGGAAAAATACTATTGCGATACCCGAGCCTAAGTATCGAAACCATAGGATAGGTCTCCCCGAGACTTAGGGTTTAGTCTCAAATTTTTTAGTATGAATTTCTTGAATGGGTTTAAAACTAAATAAGGATCGTTAATCCTTACAAATGATTTTTAAAATGATCAAACTGCCCAAAATAATAATAATGAATTATGAGTGCCATAATTAATCCGAGTATACTGTATGGATAATTACAGTATTGGCTAAACATAACTGGACTGTACGTTGGAGGGTGAAATCCTGTTGAGAGCTAAGGACTCCATAAGTCAACTTCTATTGTGTGGCTATAACATGAAACGACTATTGTATTGTATGATAGTATAGGGACACATGCACATATATACACTGTCGTAGAAAGTTTGCATAGAGACGTTAGTCTAGCAGGTGATGATTCAGAAAATTTGAATGGTAGATATTTGTCATATCCAAGACGGCTAATCCCTGTCACACTACTTTTTTTATTTTATTATGTCCGGTTCACTACCGCAATGAGTGGCCAAGAGGTGAGGATTGCTGGTTTAAACCTAGGGGCGCCAAAATGAATGGGACCTAGGGGCCCTCATGCTTACTTAATCATTGAACGGTTAGAACCTGAGCAAGTGCTCTGATAAGTTATTCTCGGATAGTAGCCGTGAATATTGGCCATTCAATGAGAGTGCCTAGAGATACTAGGGATTGCCAAGTTTGAGTGAGGCTGAACACCCTAGGGGCAACTGCTCACCAGCACCACTGATTAACATAGAAGTCTCTGTAAACCCGTGTAACTTCGATTACACTCTTGGATAATAACAATGCCCTAGGTAACTTGATGGTTACCCTTGTGAGGGATGGACTATTGGATAAGTAGTGATGCCCCAGGTAACTCGATAGTTACCCTTGATGGGGATATTTATTGGCTAGATCTAGTGTTGAGACTCGGTTCTCTCTTACAGATTAGCAATTATGCTGGAGGGCATGATACACCCGAATTGTTGGAAATTGTCGAGCATTGGTCTCAAATTATATTGTGATATATTATATCTGCTTGCTCTGGGATTTTCTGAGTGTAGGGATTTATCTGTTTATATGAAATAGTTTGTCATTGGTTCAAGCATAACCATAAGTTTGCCAGGACGCTTTTGTATTCTTGAAATTGATTGCATAGGGTCTGGATGGATCCGGAACCCTAATTTTTGTGAGCTATTGTTATATGTGGACAGTTACTTGGTCAGTGACCACCTGTCTTCTCTGCATGCTTGATAACTCTACAAAATAATGTTATTTTACCACTTTTTATGTGCTAATTTTTGTTTAGTTCTTGAGTTTTTAATTAATTTATTAAGTTTTTAAGTAATTTTGATTTTTCTTAGGTTTATTTTGATTTTATTTATTTATGTGTGTTTTTATAGTTATTTTGTTGTAAAATATTGTAGTTAATTATTTGAATTATTGTTGTTTAATTTGAGGTAAAAAAAATGTTGTATTATTGAACTTAAATGTTAAATATAAATTAAGTTATAATTAATATTTTCAAAGAATTAACTTGATTTATTTTATAGTTGAAAATATTGTATTATGATTTATTTTATATTTATGTTGTAGGGAATTTATTGCATGTTTGTGCTTGAAAAGTAAGGAAAAGAAAGAAAAAAAATGGCAAAAATGAAAGTAATCTTCCCAGCTGCCTCCTTTGGGCCCGCCTGCTCCCTGCTGCTCCAGGCCCGCTTCGGCAACCACCTAGCCAAAGCCCAGGCCCACACCGCAGCTGCTTCCTCTTCAGCCAAGCTTCAGCCAGGCCCATTTCCTTCACTAGGCCCACCACCGAAGTCCTCCAGCTGCTCCCAAAGCCCAAATAGCTTCCTGCCTCAAGCTCCCAGCAGCATTCAGCTTCCCTTTGGCCCAACATCAGGCACCTCACGCCTCATCCTCCCTGCCTTCACCCAGCCATAGCCCACCTGCCAGCCACCAGCCCCCATGCAGCTGCCTTTTCCCCTTTTTGAGCCCAACAAATCCCTTTGTCCCCTTGTCCCCTTATGTCTAATAATACCATTTTTTTACCCAATTTTTTCTAGACATTTTATCCCAAAATCATCATTACACCCTAAAATTTACCCCTATTTACCATATTATTATTAATTTAATTAATTTAAATTGATTATTTTAATACTCTCATTTTGGCTATAAATAGGGAATTTTCAAGATCATTTTGGGTGTGCTTAATTTGGGGAGAGGTTACACTACACAAGTTCTACACTTTCAAGACCTCTCTATTCTCTTCATCTTTTTCTTCTTTTTTGTCATTGTTTCTATGAGTTTTTAGAGGAAAATTTTGGGGGTTCCTCCTCCAAATTTTCCTATTTATGTTTGTAATTTTTTGGTTTGTAATTTCTATTCTAGTTATGAGTTTCTAATATTTTTAAGATTATTAAGGTGATGATGAAACAATATGTAACTAGATAGTATTTATTTTGTATGTTGATTTCCCATTTTGTACAACAAAGTTTATGGATTTTTCTTTTTCAAATATCTTATTTCATCTTAAATATCATGTATTTTTTATTGTTAGCACATATTTTACACTTTGTTCTTCATTAGTGAAAAATCATAATATTCTTTGATTAAGGTATGCCATTAAATTGTGCACATCAAATACTTAAAACAAAAATATTATGTTTTGCCTTATCAATAATATTCATTGATTTATTTGTTATTTCATTAGATTGATTTACATTAAATACTTTGAAATTATAATTTGAAAAGTGAAGAAAAATCCTATATTTTTAGAAGTTATTTGTGCTTAAAATTATAAATCTATTTGGAAAATGATAGCTTGATTTATTTTAACTATCCCTAAAACTTGGGCAATGTACTTATAAATATTATTGAACTTATATTTTGTGGATTCTAATACCTTAATAATCTTATTTTACCATCTTGATTTCTATTATTAATATATTTTTATATATTGTCTTTAATTTCCTTATTATTGTCTTTTATTTTATTTTCATTATACAAATTTTCATCAATCTTTGGAGCTAGGTTAGAATTTATTAATTTTGGTTTAAAATAGTTTTCTTTTTTAATTTAGACAACTCATTTGGGTTCGATCTCGTGCTTACACGAACACTATACTTCATATACGATTCGTGCGCTTGCGAGTTATAAATATTTAAAACATACCCGATTTGTGTTCATCAAGTTTTTGGCGCCGTTGCCGGGGAGTTGCAAGAAAGGAAATGAAATTTATCTCAAGGTTAGTGAATTCTTCTACTAGTTATTTTAATTTTTGCACAAAAAAAATATTATATATTTATATAAAATCTAAAAAAAAAAAAAGATAAAAAGAAAATTTGGGACGGTTCTACCACCCATAAAAAAAAATTACTTATATATATTTATATTTATTGTATTTTAGTTGACGACACTTGTGACTCCTATCTATCATTTTAATTTTTATACTTGACGGCACTTGTGCCTCCTATCTATCTTTTTAATTTTTATAGTTGACGGCACTTGTGCCTCCTATCTATCCTTTTAATTTTTATAGTTGATGGCACTTGTGCCTCCTAATTTTATTGTAATTTTATTTCGTTTATAACTTTGTTAGTTGACGGCACTTGTGCCTCCTAGCTCTTGTGTTATCCTCTCTTATTTTGTGATAGTTGATGGCACTTGTGCCTCCTAACTCTTATTTTCATTTCTTAATATTGTTTATGTTATCTTTTTTTTTTCTTTTTCCTTAATTATTGTGTTTAGTAATCTTCTTAATTTCTTAAAAAATATATATCTCTTGAAATGGATCATTTTAATTATAGTTGGAATTCTGAGTACAACTATTATGAGCAATCAAATTTAAATTATGGAGAAATTAATGATATGTATGATATGCATGAATCTTTTGATATCCATTTTACCCCCACCTATAATCCAAATTTTTCATGGAGCCATACCCAATCTCCAATGAATCAAGAGCATGAATTCAACATGCCTAATCCAAGTCATGCACACTCAAACCTATCATATCCCATTCAACAAGAAACGAGCCCATCTTTAGAGGATACCCTACAACAGTTCATGCAATCAACTTACCAAATCTTACAAGCCCAGTCTCAGTCACTCTCAAAAATTGAGACAATGCTAGGACAACTTGCAACTGTTATAGAATCAGAAAAACAAGTTTATCCCAACCAACCCATTCCCAATCCAAGTAGAAAAATTGAAAATGAAAAAGATAATGAAGTTGTTGAAGAACTTGTAATATGCATCCAATCCCCTAATGAAACAAAAGAGTTGGATGAAATAATTTTTTAGGCTCGTGAGGAAAATGAAAAAGATATAATTATATCTCAAGAGCCCATAAATGAACAAATTTGTATATTTACTCAAAATGAAAAGGAGTCTAATATAGATATGCAATTTTCTTATTTTATTGCTATTCCATTAAAATTGCATATTTCTAATTTTCTTGTAGGTGTGATGTTATCAATTATTATTTATGGCATTTTCATCAAAGTCATAACTCACCTTACAAATGAAATTATACACCATCGATTGGGTGTAGGTTAAAAGAAAAAAAATAAATCATAGTCGAGCTAAAGACTATAAACTAAAGCGCTTTGTGGGAGGCAACCCATATTTTTCATGTTTCATCTTATATTTCACTTTTGTTGTGTGTTTTTATTTCATGCTTTTCAAAAAGCTTGAAGGAAACTTCTTGCCCAAAAAGAAAAGAAGTGAAGAAAACAAAGGAGCCAAATCAAGGAAGCATACATCCAAGAGAGTAGTTCTTAACTTTTTCCATTTTATTACTGTTGACCCTGATTTTGGGCAACTGATACGGAGTCAAAATACACTTGACGTGGATGAATGTGTTGAAAAGAACGTGATGACGAAAATAATAAGAACACGATATTTTATAGTGGTTCGGCCCCAAGATCTGGTAATAACCTACGTCCACTTAGATTGTTATTGATGTGAGATCCAAAGGAGTGATCAAAGAACTAGGGTTCAATGAGTTTCACCAACCTCTGAAGAACAATGCAATATGACTAATTTGATAACTCTAATCAAAAGTGATCTAGAAGTCAGAAAAGAAAAAAGGATCCTCTTCCCTGAGCCCTCTTCTTCTATTTATAAGCTCAGGGAAGATTTACATTTATTTGTTACAGATATTATTTCCTAAATAATCGGATACTCAGGAAATTATGGGAGATAATTTCTGATTCCATCATAACTGCCTAAGATTTCCTCCGCGTATTACGTGCATACGACCAGACTGGTCGTATGAAGAGACCGATCGCATGATACCGAATATCTTCCTGGTCGATAGTCGAACACAGGTTCTGCCAGGTGTCCGCCACGTGTAATTAATGCCTGCCATGTCATTCACTTCTGATTTTTAGGATAACATTTGCCCCCCAAGTTTGTTTAGTGCGACCAGCAATAAAGAAACTTAAGGGAACAACCGTTCACCTTCCCATGTCTGTCAGAGTCCCCGTGCATTTTCGAAAATCGTGATATGATTATGTCTAATCAAGCCTTTTCGGTTTCCAAAAAGGCAATCTGACGGCTTGTCCACTTCCCCACGTTTCGAAAGTGGGAAGTGATGATTACTGCCTTTTGGCTGTCCCTTCGATCCCTATAAGTAGGCCTTTCTTCTCTTTTAAGAAATTTTTACCCATCACCTTTGCCAATATTTTCAAGAACTTGCACCAAAGTTTAGAGCTTTGAAAACCAGTCCGACGTCTTGCCGCAGGTCTCAAGTTTCCATCTTTCTCAGAATCTCCATTTTCGCCCAGGTAAGAACTTCGTTCTTTAAGCTTTCTATTAAAACATGCATGCCATTTCTGTACTCTGTGACCTCTGCGTTCTTGAATAGGGTTTTAAGAGTTTCTTGGTATAAGCCATCTATTGCTAGGTAAAAGTACGTTTTTATGCCTTGTATAGGTTAGGTCGATACCTCGATATATAGAATCTCTGATTTAGGACATTATGTTGGCGAAAGATTCAACCTTTAAGCCAGGTGAAAAAACCAAAAAAATTTCCCGCCCTTCAGGAGTCAAAAAAGTTCTTTTCAGAAAACATTTTTCTTTCCTTTTTGTTTATATCCGCCTTTTAAACTACCCATGTTGAAGTTAGTGTAGGACTAGGGTGCTGCTAGTTATTTAGGCACGAGCAACGTTATCCCAGCTCCTCCCACTACTTCGCGGATTGTGTCTTATCTCCTCCATTGTCTGTTTGCAGTTCATATGCAAGACCCTTAGGGGGGAGAAAGACCTATCGAAGACGAACTCTTGGCCCAACTGCTCGGGGGCAAATAAAATCCATCCACGCTGATTCCAGAAATTCCATTTTCACGTTCTAACCCAAATCCTTCACCAGCTCCTACTCAGAAAATGGCCAGAACAAAAACCAAGGCTAGAAAAAGACGCAACCCTTACTCTCCAAGTCAGCCTCCTGCTGATGCTCCCTCGACCAGTGGTCGAGGTGAATTCCCTCCTAAAACCAAAGTTCAGAGGCGTGCCCATCCTCGCCATGCCGACCAGCCGGCTGTCGAGTGGCATGTGGTACCCCCAAGTACGGTGACAATTCGCATGATCAGCAACTATTTAAATAAGTACAATCTGACGGGGATAACCCTAGTCAGACCTTCCATCGACCAGCGAGCCAACCTGTCAAGGGGGGCTTATAGCGCCTGGTCGAGATACCATATCGAGGCAGGTGCTACCCTGCCTCTTCATACATTTTTCCAAGGGGTGGTAAACTACTTTGGGGTGGCCCCTTTTCAAATTACCCCGAACGGGTATAGGATGCTGGCCGCGCTCTATATCCTTTATAAACTCAAGAAATGGCCAGCCCCTTCTCCTCACGAGGTCAATTATCTGTTTGATCTCAAGTCCAACCCCAACCAAGACGGTACGGGGTTTTTCCACTTTTGCCACCAGGAGACCGGACGCACCTTTCTGTCTGAGACCATTCATATCTCCAACGTGGGGAAGTATCATATGGAGTACTTCCTTACACCCGACATCGCCGCGGACAATCTGGCCTTCACCCGAGGAGGTAAGGAAAATAATGATCCTTAAAACAGTAGTTCCTGTGCTTTAAATATTTCTTGTCATAATACTTCACTGTTCCATTGTGTTCCAGGTCCATGGTTACGCCCGACCCCCACTCCAGGAATGGAGTCGAGGGCAGCACTCTTAGCCAGTACACCAACTGCTGCTAAGAGTGTAAAAAACTTGATCAATGAGGCTAACCTTAGGTTGGCTGGCCTTAAGGGCTCCCAACCTGCGACTAGCGAACCCGCGGCGGGTGGTGTTCACGCTGATGTGGGAGCTGAGCAGGGACCCGAGCAGCAACCTCAGGTGCCTCCTCCTAGAAGGAGGCCAACTGGGGTTACAATCAGGGAACCTGTTGTTCCCCACCAAGCAGCAGAACCTTCGGTCCCCAAGGGCAAGGGGAAACAAAAGGCTGTTGAGCCTACCGAACAGTCTGACGACTCGTCGGAAGTAAACAGTATATCATTCTCGTTTTTGAATAATCTGCCAATTCCTTCCCATCTATTTGATGGGGACGGCAACTTTAGGAACACCCCTTCTTTAAACTCAGATTTCTTCGAGGGACTAGGTAGTTTAGTAGATAATGTTACGACCAGTAGGTGTGGCTCGGGTATTTTACTTGTAATCCTTTCACTTCGATCTCTGCCCCTCGTGATCCTCTAATTTAACCTGTTCGAATTGTTTTCCTTTGTGCAGGTATGGACTCTGAGGACTTCTTCGAGCATTACCAAACCGCTGCTGCTGCCTCTGTCCCGAAGGACAGCAAAAGGGCCCGAGGGGAAAGCAGTAAGACCCCTTCAAAGAATGCTCGAACAGAGGATACTCCCGGTGCCGTCCCTTCTAAGGAGAACATGACACCTCCGCCTCCCACCTAACAGTCGACGCCCGCACCTGAGAATCCACAACCTTCTTCCAGGGCTACTGGTAGAGAGACTCTGGACAACTTGTCCGAAGGCTCCCTGTCCAGCCTCGTGGTTGGGTCGGCCAGGGAGAGAATCTACAAACTCTCGAAGCACAGACGCAGCCAGGCCGCCATCAATGAAACTGCCTCAATGGAGGCCGACCAAATCATCAACCGAGGGTTGAATGAAATAGTCAGCGTAAGTCAATTTCTGTTGTTTCATCATTTATTCTGACTTCTATTCTTTACTTTTTCGTTTTTTGTTTTCAGGGACTGATGTCTTTAATTACTGGCTGGCACCGTACTGGGGCGCTGGTTTCTTGCGGGCAAAACTTTGACTCTAGGCTTGCTCAGTCCAAGCAAGCACTTGAGGATGAGAAGAAAAAGCTGCTCGAGGAGAACCAGGAGCTGTCCAAGCTGAACGAACAGTTATGCAAGGACCAAGCCAACCTCACTCAAGAGCTTCAGGAAAGTCAAGGGGCTCTGAAGAAAGCTATCGATGAGCGGCACAGATGGAGGGAGAGTTCTATACTCCACACCCAAGAGTGTAAACAGCTCACATTCGATCTGACGGCCAGCAGGGATGAGGCAAAGAAGCTTGAGGAGCGGGTGCGCAAGGGGCGAGTACAGGAGCTTGGGGAGGATAAGGCCAAGACTTTGAAGAAGTATAAGGAAGCCACCTTCCTCTGTTTCTACGACTTCTGAAAGCACAATCGGGAGGCCAACATTAACTATCTCTCCGAGCGGTTGCAAAGGACGCTGATGGCGCAGTGTGCTGCTCGGCTGGAGGCGGAAGAGAGAGCTAAGGCCAAAACCCCTGCTGCTGATGCTGCGGCTGGATCTCCGGCTGATCAGAATGCTCCTAACCCAGAGGACCCTCTTGCTCCCCAGCAAAATTAATATTTATTATTTTTTCCAGCTTTTATGGCCCACGGGTCTTTTTGTAAAGACAATTTTTTTTCTTTTATTGCTGCGAGGGCAGCTTTTTTACATGCTTGAAAAATTACATCCGAGCAGTACTGCTCGCGGTGCAAAGGTTTTTTTTTCCCTTTTAATTTCATATTTACATCCGAGCACTAATGCTCGCGGTGTAAATGTCTGCCTTTTTGATATTATAATGTTTCTTTTATTATAATACATGTTCGCATGACCGAACTTAGCATAGTACTTTGGTTTGATTTTACAAAACATAAATTTTTGAAAAATGCTTTAAGTACCGTAGCATGCTTTCACTTATTTTGTTCATGTGTTTACGTACCTCATGGTACGCTTTGCTATCGATGTACCTTATATGCCCCCTTATATGCCCCCCAAGTGATCGAGGAGCTTTAGGTCCTTGGTCACTTGCCTTGACCACGACCTGTTCGAACATTACTGCTCGTTGCAAAATTTAATACTTGTAATACAGCAAAACAACACATGTAATGAACAAATACTTGTAAATAAATTTACAAAGGTTGGCAAGAATGACTGGCTGCGCGCAGTCCCTTATAATCTCGTATTAAAAATGGACTAAACATGTCTTTACGAGTGATCCTAAAAAAGGATCTTACACTTATAAGTGATTAGCCATAAAACGTGGCTAACCCTTTTTCGAAACTTGTAAAAAGTAAAAATTAATACAAGCCAGTCCTTTAAGAAGGACTGTTTATTGATAATACTTGCGCAGGTGTTCTCCATTCCAATAGCGTGGAACGAGATCTCCATTCATGCGTGCAAGTTTGTAGGTGCCCGGATGAAGGACGTCTTCAATCTAGTAAGGTCCTTCCCAATTGGGTCCGAGTACTCCAGCAGTGGGGTCGCGGGTATTTAAGAAAACTGGTCGTAGTATTAGGTCACCGACGTTGAATTTTCTTTCTTTTACCTTCGAGTTAAAGTACCGGGTGACCTTTTGCTGGTACGCAGCAATTCGGAGCTGGGCTTTCTCTCGTATTTCGTCAATTGAGTCTAGGGACTCCATCATCATTTGGCTGTTCTAGTCCTGGTCGTATGTTATGCGTCGATGTGAGGGGGGATCTAACTCGACAGGTAACATGGCCTCATATCTGTAGGCTAAGGAAAATGGGGTATGCCTGTCGCCGTTCAGTGAGAAGTTCTATACGACCAGAGGACTTCAGGCAGCTGCTCTGGCCATGCTCCTTTAGCGTCTTCAAGTCTCTTCTTCAGGGTGTCCTTAAGAGTTTTATTCATGGCCTCGACCTGCCCGTTTGCTTGTGGATGTTCAACTGAAGAAAAGATTTTGATAATCCCGTGCCTTTCGTAGAAGTCGGTGAATAAGTCACTGTCAAATTGGGTTCCATTGTCTGAAACAATCTTCCGAGGCAAACCATAGCGGCAAACAATGTTCTTGATGATAAAGTCAAGAACTTTCTTGGTTGTTATGGTAGCGAGCGGTTCAACTTCGGCCCATTTGGTGAAGTAATCGACCGCCACGACGGCGTACTTCACTCCACCTTTTTCGGTTGGTAAGGATCCAATTAAATCTATCCCCCATATTGCAAAAGGCCACGGGCTCTGCATCTGTTTCAACTCGTTTGGAGCTGCTCGTGGAATTTTGGAAAATCTTTGACATTTATCGCATTTTCGTACAAACTCCATCGAATCCTCGTTCATAGTTAGCCAGAAGTAACCTTGCCTTAGAATCTTTTTTGCCAAACTTTGCCCCCCAGCGTGATCCCCGCAGAAGCCTTCATGTACCTCTTTCATCAGCTCCTTAGCTTTTTCTGGTGTAACGCACCTGAGTAGTAGCATGGAATATCCTGTTCGGTACATAACACCATTGACCAGTATGTACCTAGCAGCCTGCCTTTGCAGAGTTCTGGCCTTGTTTCTATCTGTTGGTAGTGCACCATTTGTCAGATACTCTAAGTAAGGCGCCATCCATGTATCTTCCATTCGGATTTCCATACTGGCTTCTATTGCTCGTATGCTTGGCTCACTCAATCTTTCTATTGACACAATCTTCAAAGTGTCAACATCTTTCGCGCTCGCGAGTTTGGCTAAGGCATCTGCATTCGAATTCTGATCCCGCGGTATTTGCTGGAGGGTATACTTCGTGAACTGGGCTAGCAGGTCTTTGGCTTTATTCAACTAGGCCACCATTTTTAGGCCTCGTGCCTGATATTCCCCAAGAACTTGATTCACTACCAGTTGTGAATCACTATAAATATCAAGCGCCTTTATGCTCATGTCTTTGGCCATTCTCAATCCAGCGAGGAGTGCTTCGTATTCGACTTCATTATTCGACGCGGTGAAGTCGAACCTGATGGCACAGTGAAATCGATGCCCTTCCGACGTTATCAATATCACTCCCGCTCCTGCGTGGGATTCGTTGGACGACCCATCCGTGAATAATTTCCACGAAAGAACTTCATCTTGAGGTTCAGGCGCGCTATGCTTTTCGTACTGCTCGCTATCTGGGAGTTCTGTGAACTCTGCAATAAGATCGGCCAAGACTTGCCCTTTCACTGCTGCTCGCGGTGAATATGTAATGTCAAACTGCCCTAGTTCGACTGCCCATTTTAATAAACGCCCAGCCGCCTCTGGTTTTTGGAGGACTTGCCGAAGGGGCT
Organism: Humulus lupulus; assembly: GCF_963169125.1. NCBI lineage: Eukaryota > Viridiplantae > Streptophyta > Magnoliopsida > Rosales > Cannabaceae > Humulus > Humulus lupulus. Next base: position 188,455,211 of record NC_084796.1, read on the forward strand.
GGTCGGTTAAGACTGTGATAGGATGGGCTTGGAAGTAAGGGCGCAGCTTCCTTGAGGCCAGGATTAAGCAATATGCTAACCTTTCGATGGGTGGATATCCCAGTTCTGCCCCGATCAGCCTCTTGCTTACATAGTAAACCGATTTTTGTACGCCTTCTTCCTCTCGTACTAGTATCGCACTAGCAGCAACTTCAGTGATCGCCAGGTAAATGAACAAAGTTTCTCCTTCGATTGGCTTTGATAAAATGGGAGGTTGTGCCATTTGGGTTTTTAAGGCCTGGAAAGCTTGCTCGCAGTCTCCTGTCCATTCAAATTTCTTATTGCCCCTAAGTAGATTGAAAAAAGGGACGCATTTGTCTGTTGATTTCGAAATAAATCTACTCAGGGCTGCAATCCTCCCGGTTAAACTTTGTACATCTTTGATCTTTTCTGGCGATTTCATGTCGATCAGGGCTTTTATCTTGTCGGGGTTGGCCTCGATTCCTCTTGAATTTACAATGAACCCCAAAAACTTCCCTGATCCAACTCCGAAGGAACATTTGAGAGGATTTAGTTTCATCTGGTACTTGTTCAATACATCAAAACATTCTTGTAAATCCTTCACATGTCCTTCTTCCTTTTTAGAATTTACCAGCATGTCGTCCACGTATACCTCCATGTTTACTCCGATCAAATCTTTAAACTTGTGGTTAACTAACCGCTGGTAAGTCGCACCTGCGTTTTTCAGTCCAAAGGGCATTACTTTATAACAGTATAAGCCTGTATCGGTCCGAAATCTGGTGTGATCCTCGTCAGGGGGATACATGCTAATCTGATTGTAGCCCGAATATGCATCCATGAAGGAGAGGATCTCGTGTCCTGCAGTGGCATCGACCAACTGGTCGATTCTTGGGAGTGGGAAGCAATCCTTTGGGCAGGCTTTATTGAGGTTTGTAAAATCCACGCAGGTTCGCCATTTGTCGTTAGGCTTGGGAACCAGCACTGGATTGGAGACCCACGATGGATAAAACGCCACCCTGATGAACCCATTCTCCTTTAACCTTTCAACTTCTTCCTTTAAGGCTCTCGATCGATCCTTATCGAGCAGCCTTCTTTTTTGTTGCACGGGTGGAAAAGTCTTGCCTATGTTCAGGACATGGCTGATAATTGCAGGGTCTATCCCAGCCATGTCTTTGTGTGACCAGGCAAAGACTTCCTGGTTCTTCCGCAAAAATTCCACCAGTGCCTGCTTCGTGGTTTGTTCCAGGTTTTTCCCGACCTTCACGACTCTGGTCGGGTCTTTTTCATCGAGTTGGACCTCTTCCTGGTCCTCGACGGGTCCAACGTTCTCTTCAAAATCCCCAAAGCGAGGATCTAAATCTCTATCCTCACTTTGGGCAACACCCTATTTGGTGACCTGTTCACCGGATTGGGTTTGTGTATCAATTTCCATCTGCAACCTATCTGAGGTAGTGCTCTTTGATGTTCCCTTTTTTGCCTTCGTGACTGAGGCGTTGTAGCACTCTCTGGCCTCCCTCTGGTTTCCCAACACGCGTCATACCCCTGCGTCTGTTGGTAATTTCATGGCTAAGTGCCACATAGAGGTGACGGCCCGTAGATCAACCAGTATAGGCCTCCCAATGACGGCATTGTACTCCGAAGGACAATCAACTACTATAAAAGTAGCGAGTAATGTCCTGGTAGCAGGCGTTGTACCTGTCGTCACTGGTAGTCTGATTGATCCTGCGGGAGCGAGTCCCTCACCAGAGAAGTCGTATATCGTCTGGTTGCAGGGCTCCAGGTCTCTAACGGACAACTTCATGCGTTCCAGCGAAGACTTATACAAGATATTCACTGAACTTCCTGTATCGACCAACACTCTCTTCACCATCATGTTGGCCATTTGGATATCCACGACCAGGGAATCGGAATGTGGGAACCGGACATGTTGGACATCGCTATCAGAGAAGGTTATCTCGCCCTCTTCTGACCGAGACTTTTTTGGCGCGCGGTCCTCCACTGTCATCATTTCGATGTCCTGGTCGTGGCGCAGAGTCCGAGCGTATCGTTCCCTGGCCTTTCTGCTGTTTCCCGCGAGGTGCGGGCCTCCACAGATGGTTAACAATGTGCCAGTCATGGGGGCAAGCTGCAAAGGTGGCGAGTGTTGGCACGTGGGCGCCTGCTCGTTGCTACCCGGAGCTTCTCGTTGGGAATTTCACGAGGCCTGTACGTATCTTATCAAGTGTCCTTGTCTAATGAGGAACTCGATTTCATCCTTCAACTGGTTGCATTCGTTGGTATCATGTCCATAGTCGTTATGATAACGACAGAACTTGGAAGTGTCTCTTTTCGAAATATCCTTTCGAATGGGGGCAGGCTTCTTATAAGGCACACTGGAACTCGTGGCCTGATAAACCTCTCCCCGAGACTCAACTAGGGCAGTGTAGTTAGTGAACCGAGGTTCATAACGGTTACCCTTGGCTCGTTTATTGTCGAAGGTGGAAGGCTCATTATGTGGCGTTTTCCACCATTCTTTCCATTGCCATTGCCATTGCCATTACCGTTCCCGTTGCCGTTGCCATTAGGTTTAGACCCATTGGCGGCTTTAGCGAGCTCGGCTACCTTCTTATCCTTGCCTGGAGGCTTTCCGTCATCGGCAATGGCATCTTCGAGCTTGATGTAACGATCAGCACAGTCCAAGAATTCCTGGGTAGTTCTAACCCCATCTTTTCGGAGGCTTTTCCAGAGAGGGGTGCAACGCCTAACCCCTGCAGTTATGACCATCATTTTGCCTTCATCCCCCACTGTTTTTGCTCCAGCTGCTACTCGCATAAAGCGCTGGATGTAGTCCTTCAGTGGTTCGCCATCCTACTGGCGTATTTCAACCAGCTGGTTTGCCTCAGTCGGATGCACACGACCTGCGTAGAACTGTCCGTAAAACTCCTTTACGAACATCTCCCAAGAAACTATGCTTGCAGGAGGGAACTTGAAAAACCACTCCTGCACGGCATCAGAAAGTGTTGCAGGGAAGATCCTGCATCGAGCATCTTCGGACACTTTCTGAATGTCCATTTGTATCTCAAACTTATTGACGTGAGATACCGGGTCACCGTACCCATCAAAGTTCGGAAGCGTAGGCATTTTAAACTTGCTAGGAGTCTCTGCCATAGCTATCCTCTGGACGAAAGGAGTGCATTTCCTCCTATCGTGGTCGATGTAAGATGTTCTTCCCCCGACCAGCTGTTGCACCGCCTGGTTGAGGGCATCTATCTGGGCCTGCACAGCGACAGGAATCGCTGTGGCCTCTGTTGCTGGGGAGATGTTCTCGCCATGCCGCTCGCGGCAATCGTTGAGCACATCTCTCAAGTCCTCGTCTCTTCTCCGCTGCTCGCTAGCTCCGAGCCGGTCGAAGACGTTATTTTGCTTGGGCTGCCCCCAGCATCTCGCCTATTGGGTTGGTCATCCTGAGGTGGCTGATTCCTGTTTTCACCTCTTTCATCAATCCTCCGACTGGCATTTCCTCTGCCGGAATCGGCTTCATCATAACCATTGCCATCTCTGAATCGTGATTGGCTATGACGAGATCGACTGTTCCCTCGATTTCCCTCCCGGGCTGAAACGTCCCGAGCGTTAGAGGGTGGCCTGCATTGGTCGTTAGGTCCCCGTGCATTATCATGCCATGGGGGACCTCGGACCGCAGAGCCTAACTCTGAGTTCCTCCTGTTACCAAGAGGATGTTGTCCTCTATTCGGAAGGTTCGACTCGTCGCCCCTATGGCGTCTAGAACTGTGAGGTTGATGCCCGGTCCTATTCTGCCTCTGATGCGAGGGGTTGCCGCGACCAGCTTGGGATGGAGGCTGTACCTCAGGGTCTAGTGGGACATCGTCATGGGGCACCTGAGGCTGTTCAGGCCTTTGCGGACTCGAGGGTTGGATAGGTGGGCTAGGATTAGGACCCCTTTGCGTTGGTCCATTCGTAGGTTGATCAGGCTGCGAGGCAGGTGCAGCCTGATTCCTAGCCAATTGCAAGGCTGCCTCGAGGGCTACCATGGCTTCGCTCTGGCGACGATCCATCTCCGCCTGCCTCTCACTTAACTCCACGCGCTACCGTTCAATTTCTTGCTGCTGCCGTGCCATGACTTCGGCAGCACTTTCCTGGCTGGCCCTCAGATTGGCCAGCTCTTCGTGCAACGCCCCCAGAGTACTTTTTAGCGTCGCGTCATCCATTTCTTCCTCCTCAAATTCTAAATGCGGCTCATCCTCAGCCACGTTGGGAGGAGGAGGAGGAGGCGGGTTAGATGGTGCAGCGCCGGCTGTCTGTCCAGTTTTCCTGGTAGTCTTCGCCATTGGTTTTCTGAACGGTGATATATCAAGCTCTCAATGAAAGCACCAGAATGTTGACCCTGATTTTGGGCAACTGATACGGAGTCAAAATACGTTTGACGTGGATGAATGCGTTGAAAAGAACGTGATGACAAAAATAATAAGAACACGATATTTTATAGTGGTTCGGTCCTAGGATTTGGTAATAACCTACGTCCACTTAGATTGTTATTGATGTGAGATCCAAAGGAGTGATCAAAGAACTAAGGTTCAATGAGTTTCACCAACATCTGAAGAACAATGCAATATGACTAATTTGATAACTCTAATCTCAAGTGATCTAGAAGTCAGAAAAGAAAAAAGGATCCTCTTCCCTGAGCCCTCTTCTTCTATTTATAAGCTCAGGGAAGATTTACATTTATTTGTTACAGATATTATTTCCTAAATAATCAGATACTCAGGAAATTATGGGAGATAATTTCGAATTCCATCATAACTGCCTAAGATTTCCTCTGCGTATTACGTGCATACGACCAGACTGGTCGTATGAAGAGGCCGATCGCATGATACCGAATATCTTCCTGGTCGATAGTCGAACACAGGTTCTGCCAGGTGTCTGCCACGTGTAATTAATGTCTGCCATGTCATTCACTTCTAATTTTTGGGGTAACAATTACTCATTGAAGACAATGTTTCATTTAAGTTTAGGGGTAGTGTGTATGTATTTTTCTTTATGTTTATGTGTTTTTCTTTGTGTTTATGCATGTTTTTCATTTGTTGTAAAATTTAAAAAAAAAATTATTTTCTTTATTTGTTTTTCTTTTTGTTTTTATGTGATTTTCATTTGTTATATAATGTAAAAAAAATTATTTTCTTTGTTTTGTTTGAAAAAAAAAATATTGGTGATTTTCATTTTCTAATGATAAGAATTATGATTGAAATTGTTCTTAGTTCTTAGAAAAATATAAATAATTATTAAGCTTTATTTTTAATTTTTAAGTTAGTTTTGTTTAAATATATATTTTTCATAATATGTCACTTTTCTATTCTATTCGAATTTGTGATATTTGGATATAGTTTATTTAAACATTAAATTCTTTAAATCTCCATAAAAAATTGAAAATTTTTAGAATTTGTTTGATTATCTCTTGATATTTAATTTATTTTTGTTTGCATAAGTTTGTCTAATGTTCACGTGATGATTTGATGATAGTTTTTGTGTTTGCATGTTAAATATTTATTTTGAAAACAATTTTAACATTTTAATTAATTACATAAGCTTTACTTTTATTTGTGATTTTCTTTGAACTATTTCCATTATGTAATTTTTTACGAAAACATTTGACATCACCAATTAAAAAAAATGTGTGTTTTTAATTTTTCTTTTGCTTGAGGACTAGCAAAATATTAAGTGTGGGGGTGTGATAACTCTACAAAATAGAGTTATTTTACCACTTTATATGTGCTAATTATTGCTTAGTTCTTGAGTTATTAATTAATTTATTAAGTTTTTAAGTAATTTTGATTTTTCTTAGGTTTATTTTGATTTTATTTATTTTTATGTGTTTTTATAGTTATTTTGTTGTAAAATATTGTAGTTAATTATTTGAATTATTGTTGTTTAATTTGAGGTAAAAAATGTTGTATTATTGAACTTAAATGTTAAATATAAATTAAGTTATAATTAATATTTTCAAAGAATTAACTTGATTTATTTTATAGTTGAAAAAAATTTATTATGATTTATTTTATATTTATGTTGTAGGGAATTTATTGCATGTTTGTGCTTGAAAAGTACGTAAAAGAAAGAAAAAAAATGGAAAAAATGAAAACAATCTTCCCAGCTGCCTCCTTTGGGCCCGCCTGCTCCTTGCTGCTCCAAGCCCGCTTCAGCAGCCACCCAGCCGAAGCCCAGGCCCACGCCACAGCTGCTAACTCTTCACCCAAGCTTCAGCCAGGCCCGTTTCCTTCACCAGGCCCACCACCGAAGTCCTCCAGCTGCTCCCAAAGCCCAAATAGCTTCCTGCCTCAAGCTCCCAGCAGCATTCAACTTCCCTTCGGCCCAAAACACATCAGGCACCTCACGCCTCATCCTCCATGCCTTCACCCAGCCGTAGCCCACCTGCCAGCCCCCATGCTGTTTCCTTTTCCCCTTTTTGAGCCCAACTAATCCCTTTGTCCCCTTGTCCCCTTATGTCTAAAAATATCATTTTTTTACCCAAATTTTTCTACACATTTTACCCCAAAATCATCATTACACCTTAAAATTTACCCATATTTGCCATATTATTATTAATTTAATCAATTTAATTAATTTAAATTGATTATTTTAATACTCTCATTTTGGCTATAAATAGGGAATTTTCAAGACCATTTTGGGTGTGCTTAATTTGGGGAGAGGTTACACTATACAAGTTCTACACTTTCAAGACATCTCTATTCTCTTCATCTTTTTCTTCTTTTTGGTCATTTTTTTTATGAGTTTTTAGAGGAAAATTTTGGGGGTTCCTCCTCCAAATTTTCCTATTTATGTTTGTAATTTTTTGGTTTGTAATTTCTATTCTAGTTATGAGTTTCTAATCTTTTTAAGATTATTAAGGTGATGATGAAACAATATGTAACTAGATAGTATTTATTTTGTATGTTGATTTCCCATTTTGTGCAACAAAGTTTATGGATTTTTCTTTTTCAAATATCTCCTTTCATCTTAAATATTATGTATTTTTTATTGTTAGCACATATTTACACTTTGTTTTTCATTAGTGCAAAATCATAATATTCTTTTATTAAGGTGTGCCAATAAATTATGCACATCAAATGCTTAGAACAAAAATATTATGGTTTGCCTTATAAATAATATTCATTGATTTATTTGTTATTTCATTAGATTGATTTACATTAACTACTTTGAAATTATAATTTGAAAAGTGAAGAAAAATCCTATATTTTTAGAAGTAATTTGTGCTTAAAATTATAAATCTATTTGGAAAATGATAGTTTGATTTTTTTTAACTACCACTAAAACTTGGGAATCAATGTACTTATAAATATTATTGAACTTATATTTTGTGGATTCTAATACCTTAATAATCTTATTTTACCATCTTGATTTCTATTATTAATTTATTTTTATATATTGTCTTTAATTTTATTTTCATTATACAAATTTTCATCAATCTTTGGAGCTAGGTTAGAATTTATTAATTTTGATTTAAAATAGTTTTCTTTTTTATTTTAGACAACTCCTTTGGGTTCGATCTCATGCTTACACGAACATTATACTTCATATACGATTCGTGCGCTTGCGAGTTATAAATATTTAAAACATACTCGTTTTGGGTTCATCAATGCTTTTGTTTTAAAGTTGAACTTACTAAGCATTTTCACATACCTAGTTGTTTCCTGTTGTAGGTAAGAACAATGGCAAGGCAGAGCAGTGAGCACTTGAGTCTACCTTGTGAATGTACATGTGGACCGACCTTTTGGGAAGTTGATTTGTTTTTTTATTTTCATAAACTAGTCTCAGTTTACTCTTCATAATCTATGTTTGTATTAAATATTAAGTATGGTCATACGAATTTTTTTTTAAAAATGTAATACAGGCTTTTGAGACATTTTGTTACATGAAAACGTTTATATTTCTGCATTATCGGGTCTTGAAAATTTGGGACGTTACAAATAGTGCGCTGAGCGCTGGTCGTTATGGTTATGCCTAACCAAGAGTACATCATACGCTTGACCGACCTAAGAAAACTAGAGCGCCAGGTACGATGGGCCAGTTCCAAGGCTGGCTATACAGAGGATAGGGCCCTGGGGTGACTCAGTAGTCCCATATCCTAGGGTGCTGAACCCCATAATGATTCCATAATCATGTATTTTGGTTATTGGACCCTAGTATGATTTCATAATCATGTATTTTGGGCATTGGACCCCGGTATGATTTATTGATCATTTATTTTGGGCAATTGACCCCATATGGCATTGTAGTCATTTATATGAGTAGTATGCATGCATGAGTAGGGTTATTACTGCAAGGCGTGCTTATTATGATTTGGTAGCATGTTATTAACTGCTTATGAGCATGTTTAAGTTTTCTTGTTGAGCCTTGGCTCACAGGTGCTTTGTGGTGCAGGTAACGGGAAAAGAAAGCTGGACCATCCTTGATTGGAGAGCTTAAGTGACGATGTGTATATATGTGGCTGCTCGACCACCACGGCCGAGGGTTTAAAGAGGAACTAGGGACAAACCCTATTTTGCCGCTTCTGTTGGCAGGTTGTAAATTTTTCATTGTAGTTAACCTTTTAAATGTATTTTGGGATCTTATGTATAAAGTAAACGTTTTAATGAAATTATGGTACCTTTGACCAAAAAAATTAACCATAAACCATTAATCACGTTTAGTTACACGATTATGACCAAATGACTCGTTTAGCAAGTTTAACACTATTTAAAATACACAGTGTAACAGTCCCTAAGTAGTAGAGCGTTACAGAAATTAAAAATAATAAAGTAGTATTTTTAATCTCACAAATTAATATTATTTGTGAAATAATATTTAATGGCAAATAAAATTATATTAATAATTTTGTGAAATTAATTTTTTTATCGAAAATTAATTTAATCATAATTAATTTTGTGGTATAATTGTATACTACATAAAATAATATGATAAATGCCGAACAAATAACATTTTATAGAGATAAAATACCACATGGTCCACAGCCTTGCACTTGGTGCCAACCACACTCCAAATGGAATGTGGCCCACTCATAGGCCCAATATGATTAGGGCTAGGTCTTATTTCTAGTTTTATATTAATAGAATATAACATCAAGAAAAAAAATGAGACATTAGATGCATTTTCACGTTATATTTTGCCAAGAGAGAAAAATAGAGAATTTTTAGTTCTCTCTGAATTGTGAGAAGAACACTCTCTCATGTGTTGAGATTCAAAAGTGTGTTCTTGTGTATCCTACCAAATAGCATAGACATCCACGTGTTTCCTTCTTTTTGTGCAAGCCATAGTATGGAAGATGGTGGGATAGGAGGCTAAGACGCTATTTGATCTACACGTGTTCTACATTTACAAAAAAGTATTTCTACTTTTCTTTTATTCAAATTTATGTCACATGAGAAAGATCTCATTCTAGTTATGATTCCTAGAGTGATTCGTTCTTATGCTTTAATAATTGTTATTATCGCATTGAAATATTATCTCATGTTTCTACTACACTATCAATCACATGATAAAAAACTAACATGGGAAAATGATGGAATTCCCAATTTTCTTTTCTAGCAAAGCTATTTGTTCTTTTTTCACCATCATTTCATCTTTGAGCCTCCTCACATCCTCCTTAATGACAAAAATACCAACTACCCCAGATAGGTTTTTTTATTGATTCAAGCAGTTAGGTTTTGTGTTTTTAATAGCATTGTATCTAGTTGCCCCAGATTTTATATATATATATATCAAGGTAACAAGTTACTATATTCTTTCATTTCTTTTTTGTGAGTTTTTTTTTAAAGATAGGTCGCCAATTATACCAGATAAAGTTAAAAAAACCTGGGTTACCCCAAATGATTTTTTCCTATATATTAGGGTAACTAGTTACTTCATCGTTTGATTTTTTTTTTTTTTTTGTGAGATTTTTTAGAGCAAAGTAACTTGTTTTTGTGGTGATATGACGTGACCGTTGGGGTGCTGAAATGCAGAGCCTAGGTGCTGGGCAAACACCGGGCGCTTCTAGTTGGGCAAAAGGGTTGCTCTTTCAATTTTGAGCAACAATTTGAGAGTAACCAGTTACCCAAATGATTATGATATATCAGAATAATTGGTTACTTTCTTGTTTGATATATATTTTTTTCGTGAGACTTTTTACAACAAAGTAGCTGGTTATCTTGTTTTTATTGATTGTTTAAATAATTATTCATTCTGCAATTAATTATTAATTCTGAAGATTCAATAGCCAAATCATGTATATTCAAAATATTTAACCCACCAAAAAAAAAGAAAATAATAAATAGCTTAACTAAACACAAAACTAAACTTGCTATACATATATATATAGAATATTTCTCAATGGTTACTACCCATAGATGGATACTAACAATATGATGATGTGGCAACATAGTGACTTGGTATAACACGTCACCAACAAGTAAGTATTTTTTTTTACATTAATTTCGAATTTAGTTAATTTTTTTGTCATAATTATTGTTGTTTTCAACCAATGAGAGACATTAGCTATATTTAGAAATTGACATGTATTTGAAAAATGAAAAGTTTACAATATTATATTTTCATAATAAATACACGTTTTTTTATCAGGTAACTCTTCCAAAAATTTGAAAAAATCAAAATTTATTTTTAAATATATTAATTAACAACTATAAATATGGATAATTGATCTTAATTTAATGGTTAATATTAAAATAATTATGTAGTAACCATTAAGAGTACACCCATATATATATAGTAATAGATACTAGCATTTAAAAGAAGTGTCTCCTTATCACATTAGATAAGGAGAAAATTCAATTTTATGAAGCAAAGTTGGCTGCATTAACTCTAAAAGAGAATTCACATTCTGATTATTAAACAAACACAAAACAACTTGAGGACTTTGGAATTGAAAAAAAAAAAAAAAAAAGCAAGTTAAAAATAAACAAATAAAAACTAGTATTAAAAAAAAAAAAGAGTAAAACAGTAGCTTATGAAGTTTGGATTCAGAAAGATCCAATAGTGTCAGGTCCATGAAATCATCACTCAAATGTCGTTGGACAAATCCATATGTGTAAATTATGGTAATGTAGATAAGGGTTCTGTTTGGGAACCCAGGCCCTAGCCCAAAACTCCAACTTTTCACACTAGGAAGAAAGTTGGTCTAAAAGCAAGCAGCTTTTTTGAATGTTATAAAGGTGTTTGAGTATCAGAACCACCAAAATCTGAGTGCAGAAACCCTCAATCATAAAAGTGCTTGAAAAAAGCTTTTATCAAACTGGTAAAAAAATCCACGTTTGAGTTCAGAAAGTACTTTTCTATTTGTCTTTTTGGATTTTAGCCATGAGCTATGAGCATCTTATAATATATTCTTGTGGTTCATAATTCATATTTCTGCACTGAAATCATGCTTGGTAAGGTTATACGTAGCCACTACAAAGAACACCCTTTATTATTATGTTATCAGAAAGAAACACATGGTGTACTTAGGAATATTTAATTAAGGAACTTTCTTCATTAGACTTGAGCAAACCAAGCCCACTTATATTAAGTACTTTTATTTTTGTGATTACATTTTTTTATTATTATTTGAATGATTGTGATAATATCTATTAGTACTTCCAAATTAAGTGCAACTTTGAAAAGAAAAGAAAAAATGTTTACTGCCAATATTATTAGGTTAAAATTTTGGGCATTTTAAATATCAAAATATTTTTAAAATGCCCATTTCCCTCTTCTCCAATCCTCAACCCCAAACATGTCACATGTCAATTTGTTCTCGGTTGAGGATGGACAAAAAATTCTCATCAAAGTTGGGAAACTTGATAAGGATCTATAATATATAAACAAAATTAGAGTAGTAACAAAGAGTGTTGTCCTTGTATTATAATAATCATCGTCCTACTCCTACTAATACTCCATTTGCAGCGAGGAACATGAAATGTTTTCCATCAATAATCACGACCATTTGCCAATCAAATTAGCATTGTAGAATGTCTTTTTGCTATTAACTTTCATAAGAGAAGTTAAAGAAATAATTGCAAGAGCACAAAGATTTTGACGTGGTTCATGTATAAAAGAACTATAGTCCACGAGTCTCTAGTATTAGGGAGATTGCAAGCTTTTTTAGTGTCTTCTCAGACAGTATTTAGATTGATCTGAGTACAACTAGTTTTCTCTCTAAAAATCTTAACCCCTTACAACGTGACTCTCAACCCTATTTATAGATACTGGAGTCATTAATGTTAATCATAAGTACTTAATACATATTCTTCCCACAAATTGGGGATTAATACACTTCAATGCATTGGGCTTCATTGAATAGAGACCACGACCCAAGCAAGATTTGCGAGACCCACTACAGAAATGTAACCACTTTATGGGGAATATGGCACTGGGAATATCAGGGCATGTTGTACATACTTCCGTATCAGGCAGCGTAGTGAGAGTGAGAGTTGTCGAGTCGTACCATCGATAACACTGTAGGCAGATCGCCCAAAAAAGTTGTCAAGTCTTCCTCTGAGGCAGCTGATCCGCATTAGCCAACACCTGGCCTATCCCCAGGATTCCGAGGACTAGGTCCTCTACCTAGAATATAGCTGAGGGCAAAGAAAGACGCGGACTACCAAGCATCCCCGAGAGGTAACCTTATGAAGACATTCAGGACATGGCCCAAGAGAGATGTCAATGCCTCCTCTTTATTCGAGGAGGACGACCTCCAATTGTGGGTCTGACCTCCCGATGACATACCTTTGGGTGCTGGCTCATAAAAAAAGCATGTGTCTTACTCGAGAGATCACGTGTTCTTGGGTGAAAACACATACAACATGCATCATACATGACATGTGGATTATCTTTGTGGTAGAGACCCAATACAAATTACAAAATATAATATTTGTGTAATTATTATATATAAAATAATAATTTACAAATTTTGGTAGTTTTGTATAAAAGAAAAGATATGACATTTTTCAAAATTTAAGACTCCTTTCATGGATAATTCTAATTCTAGGTGCAAGTCTGACCTACCAGACATTACAGGGCATTATTTCACATTTTAAAATAATAAATAATATTTGAATGACAAAGAAAAGAAAAATAGTTTCAATAATATAATTTAAAAAATAGATTAGAAAAGGAAAAAAAAAACATTCATTATGCTCCAACTCCAAAAGTACTCAAATTGTAAATCAAAGTTTTATAATCTTTACTAAAATTAAGATTTATTTATATGTTTGATTATTTTGAAAGGGACTAAAATTAAAAGATAAATAGCACTAATTTAGTACAAAAATGCTTATACTTATCATCAAGGATTTTGGGTAGTGACAAGTTGACATTGAATGGTGTGTGGTCCACACCAATGAAGAAAATAAAACCTGCAAAACTTAGCCAAAACTCCATGTGGAAATATGACAATACTATGAGTTGGGCACATTTGCACGTGTAAACTAGAGGGTGGTGAACTAAATCGCTTTCTCAAAGAACATTTTCTGTCTCTATACCCTAATTATTTAAATTAAAATACATTTATTTATTTATATATATAATTGGTGTTATAGGGAAACCAAACCAAGTCTTCAAATGCCACGTATTGAACACAATTAATGGACTTTTGTTGTACCAATTAATATAAAAACTCGTCAAGTAAACTTGGCAAGTTTGAACTCAACAAAAAACTCTTCTTCTTCCTTTAGACGTGTCTACCACATCTAATTATATATTTTATAAATGAAGTCACATATGCCATTAAACAAAAAAATATATATTATACTTAGTTTTTAGTCAAATTTATAGAGAAAATCATTAATATACATATAGAAGTTAGTCAGAGTATCCAAAGGTGCTTAAATTATTCCAATTTTGTAATTTTCAAACATGTAAATAAAGCATAGAAATTTGGGGGGGAAATTAGTCAGAAATAACAAATAATAAATACAGCTAACCCATTAGGTGTGACAGAGTGAGTTATATAAACCTATATATTAAATAATAAATATTATTATTATTTACAATATATAGAGATTCTCTCTTACAAGTGTAAAAAATAATCAATATATTCTTGAATCTTTTCTACAAGAAAAGAAAAAGATTTATATATATTCATTCTGTAAATCTATATTGAGTATTTTAAACTTTATATATTAAAAAAATAGGAAAAGAGAAAGAAAAGAAATAATAATAAAAGTGAAAATTAATTTTAATCACAAACAGTTGGTGAGCATGAATTTACGATACCCAACCTTGTGTTTTTCCAGAAAAGCAACTCTGGATCGAGCTTCTCTCCGGTTCTGGCCGGTTCTGATTTACACCTTGTTAGTATGAGCGGTCGTTCGAACCCTGCAACTTTTTCTGTTTTCGATTCTTCTTCTTCTTTTTCATTCTCTGTGTTTGCCGACTCGGGAGATATTTTCTCAGTTGAGGTCGTTGACTCGTTAACTTCTTGGCAAAGCTTTAACTTTTGTTCAATCTCTGGCTCGATTGGCTCAAAAGACTCTAACTTTGAAATGGGTTTTCGCTCATTGGAAGAATCTTCTTCTTCCTCTTCTTCTTTTTGCTCTATATTTTCAGAATTTAATGGGGAACCCCAGAATCTAGAAGCTAAAGATGAAGATCTATACGGAGCAGATCTACACCGAGTCAAAATGAAAGCGTTCTTAGGCGGAGAGCTGGAACAAGTAGTCGTAGCAGTAGTAGCAGCAAATATCTTAGCTTCTCTTTTTTCTTCTTCTTCTTCGTCTGAATCTTGACTCTTTACATCGAATCTCGAACCAATCTTAGAGGGTTCTTCTCTACTCCCAACCTTTCTCCGAAAACTAACTTGAAAATACGAACACCACTTGCTCCAAACAGGTCTACACAACTTGGGTGTAAATGTCTCAGCAAAATGGCGGCATAACAGAGCTCTCGGAATCCATCTACACCGGCAACCAACCGAATCTCCCACCTTCGTCGGAGCTGGCTTAGTCCGACGAGGCTTACTGGGTTTTTGTTTGGAGGACCTTCTGACTCGAACTTGACCCATGCATGTAACTTTTGGAGAAGAAGGCTCTTGAGTTTCAATGGCAGAAGGGTTCTTCTTCCTCACAAACATGGGACTCGCACGTGACCTTCCTCTGCTTTTGCTTCCTACATTGGTTCTTAGAAACCTCATCAATGGAGGTGGAAACTTCTCTGTCCGACCCGGACTCGATATGGGTTTTGTGGATAACTTCATCATCAACCTCCAAACTCTCCAAAATTCAAACTTCTCTCTCTGGTTTGAGTTTTTTGTCTCAATGAAGTAATAGAGAAAATAGATGAAGAAAAAGAAGAAGAAATAGATATGGCTGGTGATCCTTTGGGGGGTTTTGTTTGTTTATGTTTTTGTTTTTATTTTTATTTATTTAAAATAAATAGTTTATCTTTACACGGATGGGTGAATCGACTGTGAAGATTTTCTATATTTCGAGGTAGTGTTTAGTGTAGTTTTAAGTAGTCTTTGCAGGTTGTGTTTGGCTGGTCAGTCAATTTTTAATTCTATTTTTTTTAGGGATTAAATAAAATAATAAAAAATTACTGAAAATTCAGTGGTAAAAATAAAATAAAATAGTGATGTTTTGCCATTGAGGTATGGCGAACTAGAATAGTTGAATCGGAGAAGTTTGCAAGATAAGGCAAAGGGTAAAGGGCTTGGCTTGTCCACTCAAAGTTACTCTACCATTCATGATTGGATGGTGATTGATTTAAAGTTTTGTTTTTTTTTAATATAATTTATTTTTTCCTATTGTGGTTGATGCAACTTTTGAAGTGAGACATCATTGGTACTAGGGGTGGCAATTTGGGTCACGACACGATGACACGACACGACACGACACGATTAAAGTAAACACGAACACGACACGTTTAATAATCGTGTCGTGTTCGTGTTTGAGTTTTTGACACGTTTAATAATCGTGTCGTGTTCGTGTTTACCTTAATCGTGTCGTGTCATAATCGTGTCGACCCATTTAATAATCGTGTCGTGTCATAATCGTGTCAGACACGATAACACGAATACTTTACATAGGTTTTCTGATTTTTTTCGTATAATTATGAATAATCGTGTCATAATCGTGTTATCGTGTTATCGTGTTCGTGTCGTGTTGACCCGTTTAATAATCGTGTCGTGTTCGTGTTCATATTTTTGACACGTTTAATAATCGTGTCGTGTTCGTGTCGACCTTAATCGTGTCGTGTCATAATCGTGTCAACACGAATCCGACACGTTTACACGAATTGACACCCCTGATTGGTACATTGACAAACAAACAATTTGCTTACTATTTGTTTTTTTAAAATATATTTTTGAGAAAACAAAGTGGAGAGACTAGTTATCATTTTATAGCTAGGTCTTGGTTGCTCATTTATTATATATCCTCTGAAAAAATCAGGGTCAGTCAATTTAGTCTTTAATGAAATTTATCATAAGAACTAGTCCAAAGTACAATAGGAAAAAAATAAAGCTTGTGCTTTAATGTTTGAATGATAGTTTGTTGCATCTGCTTGCCGGGTGTAATTAAATTTATTATTTAGACTATTCAAACCAGAGAATATAAATTTGGTAATTTAAGTGTGTTAATATATTGATTAAAAAGTCACAAGGAATGGTTGGTATAATTTCATAAAGGTAAGATGGTCAATTATTGAATTTAATGCCAACTTATTTTGTAAAGAGCTTCTGGCTAAAATCATTATAATGTAAAATAGAGAAATTGAGTGGTTTATTTGTATCAGTTCTACAAATTAACACTTGGTACGTTAGTAGATTGCCGACCCCATAATAGAAGTCACATGAGTCAAATCACTAGCTTCCTAGGCCTTACTTTGCAGTAATTTCCCATACATTTGGACTACATGGACACTTTGTCAACTTCATCATCTCCATTTCCATTTTTGATTTTGTCTCTTGATTACTTTTTATAATATATATAGATAGAACATAACCTATGTAAGATATTACAAAAATTCAAACCAAAACAAATAAAAAAAGGGAAAGAAATACTCATTCCAATCCTCTTTCTGAATTTGCCTCACAAATATAGCTTTATAATTTACATTGATGATTGGGGTTCATATAAATGAAATATTTGTCAAATACATTACATATGTGCCATCTTTATCATATCAGATTATGGCAATACTACAGTAAAGAAACTACATTATTACAAAAAGAGTTTTTGTGCTTCTTCTATCAATATGATACACCAAAAAAAGAACAATTACCGGTATATAATTTCCAGCAAAAGATCATACATCTGGGTCACTGGGGGGTCATCATTCCCACCATTTTTATAGATTTGGGAAAGAAAAACTTACCACAACCCTGACCCACTGGTAGGCACCACCTTTCCCTCTCAAGTCTCATCTGTCCCAACACCAAGGGCACAATCAACCACCAGAGCACTAATGGAATTTATTACCGAACATTTTACCCTGCTAAAATTCAAATCCAAACAGACAGGTAGTTTCTGAGAAATAATATTTAGTAATTTGATAGTGTTAAGTGGGCTAGGCTACTAAGCTGTATTCTATGACCCAACAAGGAAACAAAAAAGTCAAACTTAGATTTCAGCCTTCCTTTCTGCCTTTCTGGCATAATAATATAAGATATAAACCAAGATCCGGGCAAGGGCCAGGGAGGGATGCCAAGTCAATTTATGATTATTTTGTTAACAGGGTTCAGCTCTAGACACTAGGCCATATAATAAAGTTATCTGTAATATAATATTGCTGGTGCAGAATGCAAGAAATATGAGACTTCAAGACCCTTTCTTTTTATTTGTTTTGGCCCAACATTGCTGCAAAGACTTGAAACCCCAAATGGACCCACATCAGACAATAGAATATGCCTGGAATCTATAATTTCTTAGTAGATTTTGTGATTACCTTTGTGTCCACTTATGAAATAATGTTATATTTCACGATATTTGAATCAAGAGGTCTTTTCATCCCAACTCCTGGTTCTTTTGACTCAGATCCAACCTTCTTGTGATTCCAATCAAGGGTCTGCTCTTGTTCAGCTTCTGTCTCGGTTTCATCATCTGGGAAGAAGGAAAAAAAAGTAATAAAGAAGTCTTTAAGTCAGATCAGGTTCCATAGCTGCAGCAACTAATAAATAGCACCCAAAAAAACCATAATATAGCTTTAATAACAGCCAGAAAAGTCCTGCCTGATAAAGATGAAATAGAAAACTGTGTTAGGCGCTTAACACAGTCCTTCAGTGCTTGGAGCTCAGCTTCTTTCTCATGAAGTTTGCTTTGGGCCACATGCAATTCAGATTCCAGTTCCTCTATTGGGTTTTCCTGTCGTTCAATAAGCAAATGACACAATTTCTGATCGAGCTCTACTGGCAAAATTCCAGAATCTTGTCTCTCTTGTTCAGCAGGGAACAGTTGAGCTGAAATTTCGGTCTGTACAACATTTCTAACATTAATATGAGACAATGTTCTAAGTTGGAAATGCAAATGTCTGAAAGACATTAATTAATAAAAGCATAAAGCATTTGTTTTCATTGGTAAGCTATTAATACTACTCCTGTTCCGTTCACCAGATTCACATTTTCTAAAATCTAAAGGCCATAATTCTTAAAATTGTAGTTTCTATCAGATTACAAGAAGAAAAAGCCCATGTGTCCAGAATCCGCATAGAAGTACACAGCATTAATAACTCAATTAAGCTACATGACTAGTTTAAATGGTTGGTGGAGATGACAGCAATGCACTAGTAATGTTATAAGAAAAAGCTTTAAAAGGTCATCAATGAGTATAAAAGCAATTTAGCATAGAAAAGTACCCAAAAGCTTACCTCAACCAGATCTATTGAATCCTCAAAGTCGGAAGCTTCTACAGTGCACCATGGAAGTTTTTGTAGTTCGAATTCAAGCTCCTTTTCCAGTTGATCCATTTCCTGCACCCCTGGCTCAGGTTCTTCTGTAAGAGCACTACTTCCACATTCACCATCAATGATCATAGGATTGAAGTTGTTGATGTCATTAGGGCCAAGTTGTTCAATTCTGCTTGACTTGTTAAGGTCTGGGTGAGAATCATTGTGGTTAGAAATGACCTCACATGCACCACCTGCAACTTCAAGATTTGGAGAAAATTTCCTTTTATGAATCTCTGTTTTTAACTGTTCAACAACCTTTGCCGTCTCACTCATTGCTGTATTTAGCTTACTGAACTCGACTCTCCCAGCTGACATCATGTACATTATCCCAACCCCAAGTCCCCATCCAAATAAGGAGGTATCTGAAGAAACAAACATAACAAGAAATGAAAATTGAAAAATTTAAACCAATGCCAAGTACCCTAAGACTACGAAACCTACACAAGACTATAAAAGTGCTAATATATGCATTCAGAAAAGTTCATAACCCATACATAATTTTCCCTTTGAGAAAATTGAATCCTTATTGAGTTATTTTTTAACTTAAACACTTCTAATTTAATAAAGCTATACAAATTATCCTTACACTAACACATTCAATACTGGTAGTAAGCTTAACCGTGAAGTTGTTCAACACCATAGCCTATAAAAACCAGTATCTTGCATTACAATACAATATATCACATAACACAATCGTTACAACATACTTGAGTACTTTCACTTGTGATTCTTCCTCTTTTTCTCAAAAAGCTTTTAAATATTATAAAATTTGAACTTATCTCTAGTCGAAAAAACACAACGTGTTTGGTTTGTTAATTTCAATTGGGAAAAGAAACTAGCCCATTATCCAGCAAAATACATAATTTTCCTGTAAAATACTAGAGAGTTCAATTTTACTTTCTCTCTAAACAAAAATTTACTCTGAAACCTAACATGAATGGAAGCAGAGAAAAGAGAATCTAACCATTAGAAGAAGAAGAAGAATAGGTTTCATTCTTTCCAGCTACTTTTTTGCTAGTCTTCCTTCTCTTTAAGCAAACACCAAACCTCCTCACACTCCTCCTCTGCTCCAAACCATCAGATCTCTCAAACCCAACTCCTTTCTTCAACTGACGACCTAAAACCCTACTTTTCTTACTCAATTTCTTCGAACCAACTCGACCCCCATTCACCTCCATACTGGAAAACCTAAAGATCCCATCTTCACATACATAAGCGCTCGCATGAGACAAACCCAGATGACCAGAAGATCCCAAAAACTGGATTCCCTGGCTCTCATCCTCATCCTCCTCGTGATCGTGAATAATGGTTGGTTTCTCGGTGGCGAGAGTAGTGGGATCAGGGGTGGCCTTGAAGAGGTGCTTGGCGACTATGCCGGTGGATCCAGCAACGGCCGCGGCCAAGAGAGCTTGCCACATTCGGGTATGGAGTCTGGGAGTGTGCAATGAGGCTCTGCAATGGACTCTCTCTCCCTCTCTCTACATTCAATGTGATTGAAGGTTTGAACTTTTTGCAGTGTCACCTACCTTCGAGTTTGATCACTCTGGTCTTTCTTTCACTCACATGCTTCCCGCTTTCATACGATTTTTCGATATTTGGAGTTAATGTTATATTTGCCCCAAAATTATAACTAAATTTCATTTTTGTCCATAAAATTTGAAAAGTT
Source organism: Humulus lupulus (assembly GCF_963169125.1). Lineage (NCBI taxonomy): Eukaryota > Viridiplantae > Streptophyta > Magnoliopsida > Rosales > Cannabaceae > Humulus > Humulus lupulus. The sequence continues at coordinate 188,475,804 of NC_084796.1, forward strand.
TCTATTTTGACAGTCCTTTTTTTATTTTAGGAAACACTTCAATCTTCTATATGTTTCCTTTATTTTGTACACTCTTTTGTTACTAAAAAAAGTGATATCTTTCTCGGTCTTTTCTAAAACAACCTGTTTGTCTCCAATTCTCTGCACATTTTATTTCTAAACAAATGACATTTGACTTCATTTTAAAAAAAATAACTTTAATCTTCTTTTTCTTTTTTCCCTCCATATTTCTCTTCGTCCCTTCTTCACCCAAATGAACGTTGTTATTTTATTGAGAGGGAGCTCTGGCAAGTTTGGCTCTACATATTTTTTTAGCTATAATTGCAGTGGAAGTACCCAAAATTTTGTATTAGTAGTAATTTAATACCTAGGTTAATATTTTTACAGAAAAAATAATTTCTATCTATGTGAATTGGTGTGTTTAATTATAGGCCATTCGAAATAATTTGTAATATGAATTATTAAGATTCAGATTTGACCTTCAATCGGATTATTGAATCGAAGTTAGAATAAGTTGTTTACTTAACTTGTAGGAATCAGAATTAGAATTATCAATATTCACATTGATGTGTTTACTTTATTTTAGAATCGGAATAAATTATATGTAAGTTACAAAAATACTCTTGGTTAAAGTGTAATACATTGATAAGGTACATTATTTTATATAAATATTATAATGAAATTTATTTTAACTTAGGATATTAATTTATTTTTATATCAATTTTAAAAAATGATATATTTAAAAAATAATATGAATATTTAAATTTTAAATTATATATACACAAATATATATACAAAAAAAATTAAAATAACAAGTATGAATTTTTTATATTAATTATGTTGTACCCTAATTTTAGCTCGAGTCATTCACTTAGTTCGGGTACAGCTGACAAATAAATATACGGAGAAATAACCAAGAGAATGATATCTGCTTATTATCCACGTAAGCAACTCCAGTTTCACATGGGCACGTGTGGTGTTAGGCGTCCTGTGTGAGCTCATAATATTCAAACGGCATTCGAAATACGAGCTTGGAGGAGATGTTCAGCTCGTGCTAACTCGAATGTATTGTATACTCAAGGATCCCTGGAGACTCGGAATCCTATTATACTGTTATTTATGACCAGTCTGTCATATTTAATGTCTCAGATATTAGGAGAACATTTACTGTATGATCAAATCATATCCCATTATAAATGAGAAATATACGTATTAAATGTAATAAATATGTATATGTGTGATTGACTCACGCGGTTATCCAAACCTGTCCATGAAATTTCTCTATAAATACTAAGAATATTGGACAGGAAAAAGGACTGATTATTCTGTAATACTAAAACTCTGCCAAAATATAGAGTGAAACAGCAATAATATAGACTCGTGGACTAGGTGGATTTTAACCACTGAACCACGTAAAAGATTTATGTTCTTGTGAATTTATTTCATTTTCATTACTAAACACTAATCTATCTTACTATTTCTTAATACATTGTTTGCGAAAAACTGCGTCAACAGTTTGGTGCTTTCATTGAGAGAGAAATTAGTGCTTCATCAAAATCCCAGTCGAATCTCATCATGGTGCTCACTCGCTCAATGCACGACAATGAGATAGAATAGCCTGGTGGGCAAGAGGCCCATCATACCGCTGTTTCGAACGAGCATGGCCCTGAAGTCCAGCAACATCCGGGAAAACAACTAGCTGGTCATGGCGAAACTGGGAGTTTGGCGTCATTACCACCGAATCCAAACCCAGACTACTTAACTGTCGTTGAGATGGAAAATATGCAGTTAAGAAGCCATCTCGCTAAAGCAAACAGAAAAATTGAGGAGGTTTTGGCTCGGTTACCCCCTCTCGTAACCAACATTAATGTCGGAATGAGGCAAAGTGGGTCTTACAAGTCCCACAGGAATAACTGATCCAAACCAAGTCGATCAGTCAGAACTGCCACCCCAAGTTCTGTGTCTATAGGGTGAGACCGCCAGAATGCCCATCCGAGTGGCACTCGTAGGGGTCATCAGCATATCATTCGATCGGTTAGAACCGAAACCCCAAGTTCGGTGCCTCATTCACAATCACCTATGAATGCCCATGGCAACCCGCGAGGAGGGGCTGGGACAGGCTCACAGTGACAGAATGTTCCAGCAAACCCTCTTACGTCATGATCGGATCGTCAGGCACAGAGAGCTAGGAATAATGGGATAGAACAAAGGCGGGCTAATTTAGTTCGCCTTGATGGGACATGGATTGCCTCGCCAGTCAGGCATCCCCCATCATCCATAAGACATCTGACACCACCTCGTCCTACACGAGATATTCCTGCTTATGGAGACAACAAGAGAAATCCTCCTTCGTCTTCCCATACCTATGTCCCACGGACACATGTCGAAAATCCAGATCCTCGGCCTCAACCGTGAGCTGTAAGCTTCGCAAATGGAAGTTATTGGACTGAAAGTCGTCGAAGTGGTAGGTCTGAAGGCGATCTGAGAAACCATCTGAGTTCGGCCCAAAGCCCTCGATACAATTCACAGCCTAATCTGCGTGATCGTCTGAATTCACAAAGAAGAAATTCAGCTCAGGATGAGGATGTTAGTTATACTCGTCGAGAGGGAGGTCCTTCCATAGTACGTGATAATGGGAATGCCCCGCCAAACCAAGCTCGAGCTTGGAGGGACAATAACCCATCAAACGCATATGATAGGATGGGAGCTGTTGAACAGCCCGCAAATAACCTAGGGGCCAGAGACCAAACTCTCGAGAGGCTAGCTCAGATGGAAGAGAAAATAAAGAAGCTTTTATCTAGAAAAGATAAAGACGATTGCGACTCAGAGGATGAGCTCGAGCCTGTCGCTCCAAATATTGCGGCGGCTACATATCTGATGGGCTTCAGAATGTCACACTTGTCAAAGTTTGACAGAGATGGAGATCCATCAGATCACCTTGGGATGTTTAACACCATAATGATGGCCCACAATGTCGGACTCGATCTAAGGTGCATTTTATTCCCTTCAACTCTGATTGGGCCAGCTAGGCAGTGGTTTAAATAGTACAAGAGGCATTCTATAAGCTCATGGAAGAAGTTTTCTTCTGATTTCAAGAAAGCATTCCAGGCTTCCCAGACAGCTCGGGTTAAGGCTGATTCATTAGCCAATGTAAAGCAGCAACCTGGCGAAACATTGAAGGCATATTTAAGTAGGTTTGCCAATGTCTCTGCACGAGCTAGAGATGTCGATGACAGCTCTAAGCTCATGGCAATGAGGACGGGAATCCTTGTTGGAGGCGACATGTGACAAGAATTACAGAGAAAAGGAGTTAATAGTGCGGATGAGTTCTTGGCACGAGCTCAAAGATGGATTAACCTGGAAGAGGCGCGAGCTTCCGTCGCAGGAACCAGTCAGATCCCTGTCCAGCTCGTTGGAGCAATAACGGACATTGCAGCTATAGCTCAAACTGTTACCCAAAATAACCAAGGGGGGAGTAACAAAAGGGAGGGAAATGGTGATGGCGACCAGAGCGAAACAAAGAAAAATAAATCTTGGGAGAAATTCAAGCCTATTTACTGTTAGGAATGAGTTTCCGAATACGCAGCGGAATGGTGGTGTGGTTGGCCCAGTGTACAACAAAAATTTTGTAACATATTTAAACTACCTTTAAATATGCGGATCCATTAATATACATACATTAATCATAAGCAAGATAATAATAGAAATCATACCTCTTGAAGCCTATCAAGTGTCATTGCTATCTTTTCGTATTTAGAACGATCTTCCTATCTAAGCCACTCCCACGTACTCACACCAAGATCTTCCAAAGCGTTCTCTATACCTCAAGAAATGTGTGGGCACTTAGAGAATGAAGGATAGTTTATTTGTGATTCTACTTGATGTACTTAACACATGAGATCAAGAGAATAGACCTGAGAATTGGTTCTTTATTTTCAGGGAGAGAAAACTATCGTTTTATTTTTCACAGAGCGAATGTTCAGAGTTGTCTCACATACTATTATCTAAATAATTTTCTGATTAGTCATACTTAAAAGAAAATATTCAAAATTTAAAAAATAAATCTGTAACCATTTTACAATTTACTTTTTAATTAATTAATTATTCTATTAATGAAAAAATCCAAAAAAAAAAACCAATTTTTGAATTATCCATTAATTAATTAATTAAATAAATAAAATTGAAAATCCCATCCCTGAAAAAAAATGCCCTACACGCCACACACAGTCTATGGACTGTGTGTGAACGTGTAGCTTCCTAATTTCTAGGGATATTGGTTTTTCAAGATTTATTTAATTATTTATTCAAATTACTTTGTCAGATAAGATCTAACAACCTGATAACTAATTCAAATTTGAATTCAAATCAATTATCTTTTTAATTAATTATCAAATATAATTAATTATTTGAATAAATATTAATCTTTTAAATTCAAATCCAATTTGAACTTATCAGATCATTATCTCCCACTCAAATAAAGATATTTAATTAATTCTACCAATTAATTAAATCCAAAATTTTCGAAAATAAATATTTAATTTATTATAATTTCGAAAATTATAATTAATTAATTATTTAATTAAATTTCAAAAATTAATTTAATTATTTAATATAATTTCGAAAATTATACAATAATTAAATATTAATTAATTTTGTTAACTACAACTAATTTGTAATTAATTAATTAATCACTATTATCATATAATTGCATATTTGGCCTGAAGAACAAGTTTCTTCTTAAATATGTCTTTAAACTATTTTCCCTTCATATCAACTCTTACCTTGAATAGTGTTGATAGAGCTGCTATGGGGACCTATGGACCTATAATTCCAAGCTGCAATAAATTTGTGATTATTAATTAAACTCTTTAATTAAATAATCTTAATTTATTAATCTCATGATTATTCCACTATAAATATGAGACTGCACTATTGTAATTATAGACATTTCATTTACTGAGTACTTTATAATCATAAAGCGTCCATTGATATAATCATTGCATACAACTTGACCCTCTAATAATGGTTCATAATTAATCGGGAATAAAATTACCGTTTTACCCTTTTAATTATCTCTTGTTTCCTTAAGTACCATTGACTCTACTAGTGAAGGTTAATTCATAACTAAATTATGAATTTGAGCTCAATAACCTTTCAATCCCAAAAGTCAACCCTTAAGAGAACCATCATTCAATCTCTTGCGAGAAGGTATAGATTCCATATATGTATACTATGTCCCCAGCCATCTATATTAATGAGTTCCCAAAACAAAAGTTTTTAGCCTGATCATTCTGACAAACCCTAACAAGTGAATCAAAGAACTCATATAACATAAACAGGAGTTCATAGTAACTTCAGGATTAAGATTTATTTGTATATGATCATCAGTTGATATATTTAATTAATACTTCGAAACGGTATTTAACTAAGTATTAATAAACATATCCGGTCCAGTTCTATATATTCTCTAATATATAAAGCACCTCCACTAAAGTGTCCTACCACATTAGTGATCCGGATCTAGATCACATGTATTCATAATACTAGTGGACCGTACTTGCAGTAATTAATCTAAAGATTCCATAACTTTATTTTACTGCGAACTATTCAAGTTAATTTATCTCAAACACAATCCTCCTGTACCAATACGTGTTTGAGATCACATATATGAACTTAGGAATTTTCCTGATATTTACAAAATATTATCATAGAGTAATACAGTCCATAAAATATATGCATAACAAATTCAATTTATTTATTTATTTCAAAAAATAATGTCTACTACATATGCTTTCAGGGCACATTTCCAACATTTACGACACTTATACCAACCTCATGGATACTAGGGAACACATCTTCCTGGCAAATTCCACTTGCCTTCCATGGAAAAAGCCAGAACCGTTGAAAAATCAAAGAGCGAAGAGAGATCCTTCAAAGTTCTGCCGATTGCATAATGGTATTGATCATAACACTGATGACTGTCGACAGTTGAAGGATGAGATTGAAACTCTTATTAGAGCAGGTCCTTTGGCCCAGTACGCCTGAAATCGAGTGGTCCCTAATCAGCTCGCTGGACCAAACCCTCCGTCAGCTCCCAAAGCTTCAGTAAATCAAATCAGAGTTCAACCGAATCAAGACGATCCTCCTCCGATAATAGGAGGAGATATAACCACCATTTCGGGAGGACCTCATCTATGAGCAGAGGAGCTCAGAAGAGGTATATTAACGAACTGAAATCCCACAACAGAGTGGAATTCGTCCCAGAACAGCAATTGGAAAAACAACCAATCATTTTTACAGAAGAGGATGCTAGCCACGTCCAATTCCCACATAACATTCCCTTGGTCATAACCGTTCAGCTTGCCAACCGGAGGATACGGAGGACTCTGGTAGATAATGGGAGTTCTGTGAATCTACTTTTTAGGTCTACCTTGGAAAAAATGGGGTTGTCTGTCACAGAATTGAAGGCGACCTCAATGACTCTGTACGGATTTTCTGGCGAAGGATTAGCAGCCATCGGGACGATCGAATTAGTGGTGACATTGGGAGAAGGCTCACGAACTGTCTCTAAGTTACTTGAGCTCGCTGTGATCGACTGTCCAGCTGCATACAATGCAATTTTGGGGCGACCTGCGCTGATGGCATTTGTAGCCATAACTTTTATCCGCGACCTAGCAATAAAATTCCCCTCAGCTGTGGGAATATGCACCATCAGAGGTGATCAGTTCGCTGCCAGAGAATGCTATAGCATTTCTATGAAGGGAAAATCACAACTCGGGCAGCAAACTATGGTCATAAGTGACGGATGTGAGGAGTCCCAGGGAGTAGAAGGTACTTATGGGATGGAAGAACCTCAGCAAGCAGAGGATAGTGACATCGTCCCACGTGAAGACATTGACCCACAAATGGGCGAAGACAGGTCAGAACTCCAAGCTATTGAGGAGCTCGAGGAAGTAAAAATTGATCCCAAAGAAGCTTCAAGAGTCGTTAAGATTGGAAAAAATCTTGATGATAAAAGGAAGAAGGAGCTGATCAATTTTTTACAAGAGAATCTGGACGTTTTCACCTGGTCACATGAAGACATGGAGGGAATAAGCCTGAGTGTGATCATCCACACTTTAAATTTGGACAAGAGCGTGCCTGCTAAATCACAAAAACAAAGACGTTTGGGAAGAGTCCGAACTAAAGCACTTGAGGAAGAAGTAGCTCGACTATTAAAATGCGGGTTCATTCGTGAAGCAAAATACCCGATCTGGGTTGCCAATCCCGTGCTGGTCCCAAAGTCAAATGGAAAATGGAGGACCTGCATCAATTTCTCCGACCTGAACAAAGCTTGCCCCAAGGATTGCTTTCCATTATCAAGGATTGATCAGTTGGTAGATGCCACGGCAGTTCACGAGCTTATGTCCTTCATGGATGTGTATTCTGGGTATAACCAGATCGCGATGAATCCTGCAGACCAGGAGCATACTAGCTTCATGTCCCCAATGAACGTATATTGTTATAAATTCATGCCCTTCGGGCTGAAGAATGTCAGAGCTACATATCAGTGGTTAGTCAACAAAATGTTCGCTAATCAGATCGGGAGTGTTGACCCTCGAAGTGGCCAACAATGTGGAGTCAAATATACGACAAAATATGGAACGACACTTGAAAAGATAATCTAATGGAAAGGGAAAAAACACCAAGGAATTATAGTGGTTCGGCCCCAATGATTGGTAACAACCTATGTCCACTTAGTGTATTGTTATTATTGAACTTCAAAGTTGTGATCAAAGAACTAGGGTTCTTTGAGTTTCACAAACCTTGGAAGGATTACAATAGAACGATGAACAATCACTATAGCTCTTTCTCTCTCAATATTAAGCAAAAAAGCTAATGAATCCAAAAGTCCCTTCCTTGAGCTATTTCATGCATATTTATAGGCTCAAGGAGAGTTACACATGCTAACGTGTCCTATCTTTCCTTAATAATTGCGTATCAAGGATAATTATGAAGAAATATTCAAATGTATTTAATATTATATTACAACTTAAGAAGGCAATAAATCAGGCTTCATGATCAGCCTGGTCGTATCAAAAATCAACACTGACAATGAGGTGTGCTTCTGGTCGATAGCCAAACAACACCTTTGCCCTTCAATTCCGCCATGTGTCAATCCACCTGTGAAAAATCTTTGCCACATCATCAATAGCCATTTTTGGGTAAACATTTTCCCCCCAAGTTTATTTATCGCGACTAGCAATAAGTAAACTTAGGAAACCGACTCTTCGAATACCCCACGAAATCTGTCAGAATCTCCCATGCTTTCTCGAAAAAGGTGACCAATCATGTCTAATCAGGTCTTTTCGGTTTCCCAAGAATGTGTCCGACGGCCATTTCACTTCCCCATGCTCAGAAAAAGTAACTCATGATTACCTCTCTTAACGTGCCTTGGTCTTTATAAATAACCCCCAAGTTATCATTTTTACCTTTTACCTACTTTTGCCTTCTTGAAGAACATTGAAGAACTCGTGCTCCAGAGCCCAAAAATTCTACGCTCGGACGTTCAAAAGCTTTCACCTTTGGACTTCAATCTTTATCTGAGTTAGTTTCATGAACTTTCTTGTCTTTTGAGTTACCATACGAAACTTCCTTATGTTTGCTTTCATCTCTGAACCCTTTCATGTTCTTGGCTGAAAATGTATGGGGATTGTTTGCATGTTGACAGATGATTGATAGGGTAGTGAAATATTTTTCTGTAGGAGTTAGGAGCTAGTTTGGTAGTCGAGATTGTAGATTTAGGGCATAAAATCGAAGTAAAAATCGATTTTTAAGCGAAGTGAAAAACTGGGTTTTTCCCGCCCTTTCGGAGTCAAAAAAGCTTTTTCCTGAAAAAATTTTTACTTCCGCTTTTCAATCTGTTTTTCAAACTGCTCGTATAGAACTTAGTGTTTCTATTAGAATGATGTTGGTCGTATACGCGAGCAACGTTATTCCAACTTTCAACACAAGCTTATAAGCTTTACGTCTTATCTCCCCCTTTCTCTGTTCGCAGCTTTTATGCAAGATCCGTGGGGAGGAGAAAGACCCATCAATGACGACTTACTAGCTCAGCTGCTTGAGGAAGAGGAGCAACCGTTATCGCTGATACCTAAAATTCCCTTTTCTCGCGCCACTTCAAACACTCCATCTATCCTCATCCAAAATATGGCTCGAGCAAAAACTACAGCCCAGAAAAAGAAAAGTCCCAATCCTTCAAATCAGCCTGCTCCTCGGTGAAATTCCCTCGACTAGTGGTCGAGTATAAAATATTCCTGACCCTAATATCCAAACTCATGCTCAGCCCCGAAATGCCATTCAACCAGATGTTGAATGGTATGTTGTACCTGAAAGTCGGGTGACGATCAGGATGATCGCCAACTACATTAGAAAATATGGACTCCCGGGGGTGACATTTGTTCGACCCAATCAAGACCAACGGGCGAACTTTCCCGGAGGTGCTTTCAGCGCCTGGTCGAGATACCATATTGAGGCAGGGGCTACCTTGCCTCTTCATCCATTCTTCCAAGGGGTGGCCAACTACTTCGAGGTCGCCCCTTTCCAAATAACTCCCAATGGGTATAGAATGCTTGTAGCACTCTATATCCTTTATAGCCACAAAAAATGGCCTGTGCCAACACCCCATGAGGTTAATTAATTGTTCGACCTCAAGTCTAACCCCAACCAAGAAGGTACATGGTTTTTTCATTTTTGTCATCAGGAAATAGGGCGCACCTTCCTGACCGACACCACTCACATATCAAACGTTGGGAGGTACTACCAGGAGTATTTCCTCACGACTGACATGGTCCCGAACAACCTGGCCTTCACTCAAGGAGGTAACGCCTTTGTACCACTGGTCGTTAATCTTTCTTTAATTTTTTCTCTACATTTTCTTAGATTTTTAGTGCCTTTCAGGCCAATGATTGCGACCAGACCCCACTCCAGACATGGAGTTAAGATCAGCCCTCTTGGCCAGTATGACTGACGTGGAGAAAAACGTCAAGCATCTGGTCACAGAGGCTAACCTTAGGCTGGTTGGCTGGTTGGCCTTTTGGCCCCTCATCAGGATGTGAGGGAGTCAACAGCGGAGAGTGCTACTGGCGGAGAGGTTCCCGAGCAGCACCCAGACGTGGAACAACCCCTTCCGAGGAGGGCCACTGGAGTAACAATCAGGGAACCTTCCAGCACACTGCGGGCTGCTGCTTCCCCTTGCCTCAAAGGGAAAAGGAAAAAAGAAGGCCACTGAACCCCCCGCTCCCACTTCTTCTTCAAAATCCCCAAAGCAAGGATCTAAGTCCCTATCCTCACTTTGGGCAATGCACTATTTGGTGACATTATCACCCGAGTGGGCCTGAACATCAGTCGCCATTTGCAACTCCTTTCCGGTGGCATCTCTCAATACACCCTTCTTTGCCTTGGTGATCAAGGCATTGTAGCACTCCCTCACTTCCCTCTGGTTTCCCAATACGCAACCTACTCTTGCGTCTGTTGGGAATTTCATGGCGAGGTGCCATATCGAGGTGATGACTTGCAGGTCGACCAGAATTGGTCTCCCAATTACAGCATTGTATGCTGAAGGACAATCAACTACTATGAAAGTAGTGAGTAATGCTCTATTAGCAGGCTCAGTACCTGCTGTAACTGGAAGCCTAATCGACCCTGTTGGGGCGAGCCTTTCACTGGAAAAACCATAAATGGTTTGGTTGCATGGCTCCACGTCTTTGACGGACAACTTCATTCTTTCCAGCGAAGACTTGTATAGGATGTTGACCGAACTCCTCGTGTCGACCAACACCCTTTTCACCATCATGTTGGCAATTTTTACGTCTACGACCAGCGGATCGGAGTGTGGGAATCGCACGTGCTAGGCATCATCATCAGAGAAGGTTATCGATTCCTCCTCTGTACGGGCCTTTTTTGGTGCTCGATCTTCCACACTCATCATCTCGATGTCCTGGTCGTGGCGTAGGGTTCGAGCGTATCGTTCCCTTGCCTTCCCACTGTCTCCTGCAAGATGTGGGCCACCGCAGATGGTGAGTAAAGTGCCTGCCACAAGAGCTGGCTGTTGTAACGCCCTACGTCCTTAGAGCCGTTACTAAGTGAGTTTTATGAAAAAACAGTGTGCAATGACTCGCTAACCGAGGTTTTGAAACAAAAGTGTGACTAATTAAAAGTTAGGGCTGTAATCTTTGAAAATGCGTCGTTTCATTAACAACTTCTAGTATTAAACACTTGGGATCCCAAAATAAGGTTTGAAAACTATTTACATCTTGAAATAAGTTTACAGTTGATTAGTTATAAAAATCATAGATTATTACAGCCTTTTTCGAATAAACCCCCAACCAAAGCAGTCGGGCAGGCCAAACATGTACGCGTCGCTTCACGCTCTCCTTACTCATGGTTGGTTGACTCAGTCTTTGCCCTTACCTGCAACACGGAGCACCCGTGAGCCGAAGCCCAGCAAGAAAACTCATGCAGTTCATAACATATGCAAAATATACAGTTAATCATATCAGATAGTCCACAGATAAACAAGTCAACCATTAGACTAAGCAAACACGGCCATGCCACCCCAGAACCCTTACCACAGCCTGGGGTCTCGGTCCTCACCGTAAGGATCTCACATGTATCCTCTGGGTCCTACCCTGACTATAAGCATCCCATGTGCTAAGTGTTACTTCCGGCCCCGTTTCCGTTCTCGGCCTTGCCGCCCTCGGCCATAGCCGTTCATTTCACTATAAACATATATAGCATAAATCAAACAACATTCAAACAAATATCAATTCATTTAAATCTGCACCCTAACATGTAATGCAATATAGGGCCGTGCCCGGCAATCATCTCATCATGCAATATAGGGCCGTGCCCCGCAATCACACTATGGGCCCACGTCCTATCCTACGGGTGTTATAGTTTTCTTACCTTTCCCTTCAATAGCTTAGATCACCTGACTCCTTGAGCACGATCCCACTCGAGCCTTAGCGCACACCTAGGCACAAACATAGGTCAAAGTCAACACCGAACCCCAAGTCTGAATACCTAGCCTCGGGACCAATCCCGAGCCCCCGGGAAGTCCTAAATCCCCAAAACAAAGTGGCGGAATCGAGCCCCGAACCCTAGGTCAAAATCCCTCATTAAAAACCCAAAAAATCCACCTCTGTGAACAGTGCAGCGCTACAGCGCTCTAAAGAGGGCGCTGTAGCGCTACAAGCAGAACACTCCCCCCCCCCCCCCCCCAGAATAGGGGCTAGCGCTACAGCGCCCACTGACTAGCGCTGTAGCGCTAGTTGCAGCCCAGCAGAACCCAAAAATCACTTCTTGCGATTTCCTTCAACCAAATCAACCCCAAACTTGTCCAAACCTTTTCCAAACCCAAAATCAATCTTATAAACATCTCACACTCATCCCAAGCATCCCAAGAACTCAAAACCCAAGCACATTCAACCCAAATCTCAAAATTCACCATGAACAACCCTAAACCCAGAAATTCAGTCAACAACAAAGTTAAAGGCTTAGAATTCTTACCATTGATGCAAATTTCGACCTTGATTCAACCCTAGACCTCCTTAGCTTGTTCATCATCAAAGCTTGCCTAGAAATTCCCTAAAATTCCCATCAACTCAGCTCAAAACACAGCTCAAACCATCAAAACCCTTAAAACTGAAATCTCTAAAACTTACCTCAAAAGTTGATGTGTTCTTGCCAAATCTTCAAGTCTAACCCAAGATCCTTGATGCTCATCCTACCATTGCTCTCCACTAGACTTTGCTCCAAGAAAAATGGAGAGGAATGGTGCAAAAATGCACAAACCGATCCTTTGGAAAACCCCTCTGTTTTTCTCTCTTTTCTTTCTTTCCTTTTTCTTTCTTTTCTTTCTTTCTCTCCACAGCCAACACTCTTTCTCTATAAATCCCACTAAGTGTATAAAGCCTCGTAAATCAACCTTCTAAAAGCCAATTGACCAAAATGCCTTTCCTATTAACTCTAAATCCTTTTGTCCAAATAGGGCTATTTTAGTCATTTTACCCAATTCCCGCTAATCCTCAAGTGTCTCTAATATTTTCCCGTTGCTTTCCAACACCTGATAAACCACCAAATAAATATTCCCCATCATCAAAATTAATCTCAATCTATTCTCTAAATTCCTGCTTATACCCCCAGGCTCGCCCCGAGCCGGGTATAAATTCCCGTCATGACTTTCCGCAAGCCTGCTCATTGGGATCGCCTCGAGTCACAAATCACAGATACGCCCACATACCACTGTGGTCTCAACAATTATCACATATCAATACAGTTATGTCCAACATGGCCAAAATTACAATTATGCCCTTCTAACATGATCCGGGCCTACATGCATACTAATATACCTAGTCATGCATCTCAGATAAACAAATAGTCATATAACATGCTTTAAATCATAATCATGCATTTAACTCATCAAAGTCACACATAAATCCCATCATGCTCTCCTGGCACGCTAATCAAGGCCCTTAAGCCTTATTAGCGAAATTGGGTCGTTACAGCTGTAGAGGTGGTGAGCGTTGGCGTGCAGGCGCCTGCTCGTTTCCACCTTGAGCCTCTCGCTGAGAACCTCCTGTAGCTCGTACATATCTTCTCAAATGTCCCTGCCTGATGAGGAACTCAATCTCATCCTTCAACTGGTTACATTCGTTGGTGTCGTGCCCGTAGTCATTGTGAAAACCACAGAACTTTGTTGTGTCTCTCTTGGAGATATCTTTCCTTATAGCTACGGGTCATTTGTAAGGCACGCTTGAGCTGGTCGCTTGGTAGACCTCAGCTCAGCTTTCGACAAGGGTCTTGTAGTTAGTGAATCTCGGCTTATACCGATTGCCTTTGGGGTGCTTACTCTTGGAGGTTGAGGGTTCATTGTTCGCCCGCTTTCCACCATTTCTACCATTGCCATTCCCGTGGCCATTGGGTTTTTCAGACCCATTGGCGGCTTTGGCGGGTTCTTCCTTGGGCCCCTTGTCTTTTGTTGGCGATTTCCCTTCGTTGGCAATCGCGTCTTCGAGCTTGATGTACCGATCAGCTCGATCTAAGAACTCTTGGGTGCTTCTTACCCCATTCTTTCTGAGGCTGCTCCAGGGGGGTGAATGGTGCCTAACCCCAGCAGTTAGAGCCATCATCTTACCTTCATCGCCCACAGTCTTGGCTCCAGCTGCAGCTCGCATGAAGCGCTGAACATACTCCTTCAAGGGCTCTCCCTCTTTCTAGCGTATCTCGACCAACTGGTTGGCCTTAGTGGGGTGCACGCGACCTGCATAGAACTATCCGTAAAACTCCTTTACGAACATTTCCCATGATACTATACTAGCAGGAGGTAACTTAAAGAACCACTCCTCGGCGGTGTCAGACAGTGTTGCAGGGAAGATGCGGCAGTGGGCATCTTCGAACACCTTTTGTATATCCATTTGTATCTCAAACTTATTAACATGGGATACCGGGTCTCCATACCCGTCAAAATTTGGCAGTGTTGGCATCTTGATTTTACTGGGGGTTTCAGCCATAGCAATCTTCTGTACGAAGGGGGTGCCTCTCCTTCGATCGTACTCAATGTGGGATGTTCGCCCCCCGAGCAGCTGCTGCACCGCCTGGTTCAGGGCATCGATCTGAGCCTGAACAGCTTCTGGGATTGCTGGGGCCACTGGTGCCGGGGGAACGTACTCATCGTGCCTTTCACGACGGTCGTTAAGTATGTCTCTCAGATCATTGTCTCTTCGTCTCTGCTCCCTGGCTCCCAGCTGACTAAAGACGTTCTGCTACCTGGGCTACCCCCCAGCGTTATGGCCCGCTGGTCGGTCCTCTCTAGGTGGGGGGCTCCTGCCTCCACCTCCTTCTTCGTCTCTCCGACCAGCATTTCTTCTACCAGAATCGACATCATTGTAGTCGTGGCCATCTCTGAATTGTGGCTGACTATAGTGTGACCAGCTATTCACTTTGTTGCCTCCTCGGGCTGGCATTTCCCGAGCGTCAGGGGGAGGCCTGCGCTGGTCGGTGGATCCCCAGGCATTGTTATGCCATGGGGGGCCCCTGACCACAAAGCCTGTCTCGGAGTTCCTCCTGTTGGCAGAAGGACGCTGCCCCCTGCTCGGTAGATGCGACTCTTCATCCCCTGGGCGTCTAGGGTTGCAGGGCGGTTACCTGACCCTATTCTTTTTTGGGCGCTGGGGATTGCCTCGACCAGCCTGAGATGGAGGTTGCTGCTCAGGATCCCTAGGTGGGACATCATCCTGAGCCACAGGCGGCTGCTCCGGCCTTTGAGGGCTTGCCGACTGGAGTGGAGGGCTAGGATTGGGACCCCTTTGAGGCGGACTGTTTGGTGGCTAATCTGGCTGGGAGGCTAGCGTAGCCTGATTCCTAGCCAGCTGGATGGCTGCTTCAAGGGCGGCCATGGTATCCCTCTGCCGACGATCCATCTCAGCCTACCGCTCGCTCAGCTCCTGACGCTGGCGTTCTATTTCTTTTTGCTGCGATGCCATTATCTCCGCAGCATTCTCTTGATTGGCCCTCAAATCGGCCAGCTCATCCTGCAACACCCCCAGCGTTGCCTTCAATGTTTTAGAATCTAACTCCTCCTCATAAAACTCCAAATGTGGTTCGTCCTCAGCCACATTTAGGGGAGGAGGCTGGGATGATGCAGCGCCAGCGGCCTGTCCGATCCTCTTGGATGTTTTCGCCATTAGATTCTTTCACAATATCTCAATGAAAGCACCAGAATGTTGACCCTCGAATTGGCCAACGACGTGGAGTCAAATATACGACAAAATATGGAACGACACTTGAAAAGATAATCTAATGGAAAGGGAAAAAACACCAAGGAATTATAGTGGTTCGGCCCCAATGATTGGTAACAACCTACGTCCACTTAGTGTATTGTTATTATTGAACTTCAAAGTCATGATCAAAGAACTAGGGTTCTTTGAGTTTCACAAACCTTGGAAGGATTACAATAGAACGATGAACAATCACTATAGCTCTTTCTCTCTCAATATTAAGCAAAAAAGCTAATGAATCCAAAAGTCCCTTCCTTGAGCTATTTCATGCATATTTATAGGCTCAAGGAGGGTTACACATGCTAACGTGTCCTATATTTCCTTAATAATCGTGTATCAAGGATAATTATGAAGAAATATTCAAATGTAGTTAATATTAGATTACAACTTAAGAAGGAAATAAATCAGGCTTCATGATCAGCCTGGTCGTATCAAAAATCAACACTGACGATGAGGTGTGCTTCTGGTCGATAGCCGAACAGCACCTTTGCCCTTCAATTCCGCCACGTGTGAGAAATCTTTGCCACATCATCAATAGCCATTTTTGGGTAAACAGGGAGAAATATGGAAGTATATGTCGATGATATGCTTGTCAAATCAAAGACTGTTGATAACCATGTATCCGATCTGAAAGAATGTTTTGAAATTTTAAGGAAGTATGACATGAGGTTGAACCCCCATAAGTGTACTTTCGGAGTAGCATCAGGAAAATTTCTGGGATTCATAGTCAATACGAGGGGGATAGAAGTGAATCCTGATAAAATCAGGTCATTGTTAGAAATGTCCTCGCCCAGGTCGCGTAAAGAAGGTCAAAGCCTGACTGGAAAGGTGGCAGCTTTGAATTGTTTTATTTCAAAATCCACTGACAAGTGCCTACCATTCTACAACTTGCTCAGAGGAAACAAAAAATTTGAATGGATTGAGGAATGCGAGCAAGCATTCCTTGACCTAAAAATGCACTTGGCCGAGCCCCCAGTATTGTCTAAGCCTGTGTCTGGAGAACCTCTATTCCTTTATTTGGCCGTGACAGAAAATGCAGTTAGTGACGTGTTAGTTCAAGAAGAAGACCGTGCTAAAAAACCAGTGTATTATATAAGCAAGAGATTTATCGGAGCTGAATCACGGTATCCACTGATAGAAAAGCTAGCATTCTGTCTGATATTGGCTTCTAGGACGCTCCTGCCATATTTCCAGTCCCATTCAATTAACGTCATGACTGACCAACCTTTAAGGCAGGTGTTGCAAAAACTTGAAACGTCGGGACGTCTTTTAAAATGGGCAATTGAACTCAGCCAATTTGAGATATTGTACGTGCCATGAAAAGTCAAGCCCTTGCTGATTTTGTGGCTGAATGCACTGGATTTCAAGAGGATCTTTTGCAGGAGTTGTGGAAGATATTCGTAGATGGATCATCGAACGAGAACAGATCGGGAGCTAGGATCATACTAATCTCCCCAGAAGGGCATTGATTCTATACAACTCTGAGATTCGGATTCGAAGCATCTAACAACGAAGCCGAATATGAAGCCTTACTAGCTGTATTGAGAGTGGCAAGGGAGCTCAAAGTGAAGGTCGTCCAATGCTATAGCGATTCTCAGCTCATGGTTAATCAGGTGTTGGGAGAATATCAAGCTTGAGGTACCAAGATGGTGGCCTACCTAGCTAAGGTGAAGGGAGGGCTATCCGAATTTGAGTACAGTACTATTGAACAGATACCTCACGCGCAGAATTCTAATGCCGACGCTTTGGCAAGGCTTGCCACCACCAAAGAAGCTGAGACCTTGAATGTAGTGCCAATGGAGTTCTTGCAAAGTCTAAGCGTGGCAGAAGAAATAGTAGAGATCGAGATGATTGACACAAGATCGACCTAGATGACTCCTATAATGGAATACCTCACAACAAGAAGGCTACCTAAGGATAGAAAGGATGCAAGAAAAATACTATATCAAGCTCCAAGGTACGTGATAGTGGATGGGACATTGTACCGACGTGGTCATTCATTGCCTCTCCTACAATGTGTTCTGCCCGAGGAAGCTAAAAACATTTTGCAAGAAGTGCATGAAGGTTTTTGTGGAGATCATGCTGGGGGGCAAAACCTAGCACTAAAAATACTGAGGTAGGGCTATTTTTGGCCCACTTTAACAAAATACTCGACCTCGTATGTTCAAAAATGCGACAAATGCCAGCGTTTCGCCATAGTGTCCCAAGCTGTGCCAGTCGAGCTAATGATGATCTAATCCCCGTGGCCATTTGCAGTATGGGGAATCGAACTCATAGGATCCCTGCCTATGGGAAAGGGAGGAGTTTGTTATGCGGTGGTGGTGATCGATTATTTCACGAAGTGGGTAGAAGACAAACCTCTCGCAACCATCACTTCAAAGAGAGTCCTAGACTTTGTGCTAAAAAGTATTATATGTCGGTTTGGGCTTCCTAAAAAGATCGTGTCAAATAATGGGACACAGTTCGATAGTGATCTCTTCACTAACTTTTGTGGAAAATATGGCATTATTAAGAGTTTCTCCTCAATAGCGTATCTGCAGGCCAATGGACAGGTCGAGGCTGTGAACAAAACCCTAAAGGCAAGCCTAAAGAAGAGGTTAGATGAGGCCAAAGGATTACGACCCGAACAGCTCCCGCAAGTACTTTGGGCATATCGAACTTCTCGCAGAACCTCCATAGGACATACCCCTTTTTCCCTAACTTTTGGAAGTGAGGCCGTCCTTCCAGTCGAAGCCATGGTAGCCACTCACAGGCAAAGGACATTAAACCAGGAACAAAATGATGATCTCCTTAACGCATCTCTCGAACTGATTGAAGAGAAACAAGAGGAATCGCAATTACAGCTCGCCCATTATCAACAAAAAATCACTCGCTATTTCAATTCTAAAGTTAAGATGCGAAGATTTGGATTGAGCGACTTGGTTCTTGAAGCTTCTTTCTGGTGAATAAGGATCCCAAAGACAGTGTCTTAGGTTCGAACTGGGAGGGACCATATCAGGTTGTTGAAGTTTTGCATGAAGGAACTTTCAAGATATCTCGGTTGAATGGGGAAATAGTCCCGCGGACCTGGAATGCCTTACATTTGAAAAAGTATTATCAGTAGTACCATCATCCATGTAAGGCTTATCTGTAAAAGCCATTTGATTAAATAATAGATGGATTATTGAATAATTTTTCTTGTTAAGGTGGTTTTAAATAATTTTTCTTGTTAAGGTTGTATTAGCTCGTGTATTAATGTTTGTAAAAGCAACCGAGAAAGTTTTTACATTCTGGTTACTTGGGGGGAATATAACCTAAGGTTGGCTAGATTAAGATCGCTAGATAAGTCTAAATTATTTAAAATCCTTGATACAACCAAGTCCAAAACTTAGAAGCTTGGAAAATTAATTATTCGACAACCTTTTAAGAGCTCGAGTTTTCAATAAACCTAGCGTAAACTAAGTAGAAGTCATTTAAAACCCTAGACGCAACCAGGTCCGAAATTTAGAAGCTTGAAACATTGATTATTCAATGGCTTTTTAAAGTCTGAATTTTCAATAAACCTAGCGTGAAATAAATTTAAAATCATTTAAAATCGTGGACGCAACCAGGTCTGAAACTTGGAAAGTTGGAAAAATTGTTTAATATCAAGGGCTTTTTAAAGCTTGTGTTATCAATAAATCTAGCACGAACTAAGTTTCAATAAATTAAAACCCCCGGATATAACTGGGTTCAAGGCCTAATTCTTAACAAGTATAATATAAATCAAACACACAAAACTTGGATATATCCGAGCTCAAAATATCTATCCCGATCTAAATATCAATTCCTAAAATCTCGAATGTACAAGTCTAAGGATTCACAAACATGAAAGATAGTAAATGAGAGATAAATGGATCAAAAAGTTAGATATATATTGAAACAAAGCAGGCATTATCCCGAGGAGAAAAACCTCGAACTAAGCACGAAGGCAATTTTTTAATAAAAAAAACTGTTAAACAATTATAGACAAATAAAAAAAAGAAGCTATCATTGAGCTCCACCAATTTGCCCAGCCGAGTTGACCTCTTCACCATCTCCCTCAGCTGCCCCGAAAACCTCACCAGTCTCTGACGGTTCTTGCAAAAGCCGAGCCTTGAATTTTTCAAGGAGCGGATCCCACAACCTAGTTTCTATGAAAGAAAATTTCCCATCTGGGTTGAAGGCCCAGCACTGGTATAACATCTCTTTCATGGAAGACAATGAGGTTGCATTTTCTTCTTTAACTGCGGCCTCGGCCTCGAGCAGTTTGGTTTTGGCTTCATCATCCTCGGACTAAAGTTGTGCAGTTTGAGCCTGGAGGGCAGACAATGCAGTCTTCAGAGCCTACTCGCTTTCTTAGGACGAGGTGAGAGCGGCCTTAGCATCATTCTCACTCTTTTGAGCGGCCGCCTGTTCGCCTTCTTGAGCAGCTATTAGGGCAGTGTTGGCGGCGTTTAATTCGGCCTGGAGCTCATCATTTCTAGCCCTAGCCCAGGCTATGCCGCGATATTGGGCCAGGACAGACTGCAAAATAACAAAACAAGTCAGAGATATACCCTTGATCATAATAATAAGGAATTTTTCACCAAGGAAAGATAACTTACAGTGAGGTTCATCCCCATAGCTGACTCCAAGACATTCTCCGGGCTGTGCTCCTTGATGGTCCTTAGATCCTTCGAGCTGGCCTTATAGGCGTACCCTACCATATGGCTCGCCGTCTCATAAATGATGCCCCAAAAAGCTTCAGGGATCTTTTTCAGATCCTGGGGATCTACTAGAATTCGAACGGTTGGGGCTGGAATGGTGGGGGCTGGAGGATCAGCTTGTATTACTTGGTCCTGAGGAGGCGCGAATCAAGGTGGAGGAGGAGGAGGAACCCTAGCAGTAACAGTACTCACCAAAATTGATTCCCGGGTTGAGCTCGCGTCTTTCCCCTTGGCAGGGGGTCTGGAGGTGTTGCCCGCAGCAGGCGGGTTTTCTTTGAGATTCTGAGCCTCTTTACGGTAGGGCCCAAGCCAATTTTCTTTGTCTGAAAGGCAGTTCGGAGGTCAGGAGCTCCGGGTTGTTCCATCTCTTCGCCTGAAAAGAATAAAAAGGAATTAGTTCGCAAATAAGGTTGTCAGAAATACACATAAAGAAAGAAAATAAACAAAGATCTTACCCTCTAGGTTGGGGGAGGAGTCTATTATCACGACCTCCGACCTTGGAACTAATGGAGGAGAGGGAGAATCTGCGGTTAATGTTTCTGGGATCCTAAGGGGCTCAAGCACAGGTCCTTCCTCAGGGCTGGATTCATCTACATATTGTCTAAATCCAGGGGTAAACGCACCTTGGAGCAGAGAAGACCAGGTCCTACGGTTGGTTCCGTACTCCTCAAAAATGGCAGATCTAAAGTTTGAAGTGTTGTCAACAACTATTGTGCCCTTAGGGTAACTACTGTCATGGCATACCACTAGGTGGTCTACGCATTGGAGCAGGATTATATTACGATCTGGGTTATGAATGGCGATGGACGAGCTGATTTGGGTTAAATCAAACTAACCTAAAATCGACAGCAGCCCTATCTAATTCCCTATAAGGGTATGGGTTACCTTGGCTGGAGGGGCCAGCTGCTGCCCCTAACATAACTCATTCTAAGTTAGGTTCCCGGGCAGCCTCGGGAGCCCGCCTTTTCCTCACAAGAGGCACCTCGTCCTCTTCCTCCTCCTCACCTTCGGTGGCTGGCAAGGCCTCCTCTTGAGAGGATGGGAGCTCCTTGATCATCGGAAGGGTAGCCCGGGTCCTTAAGGCCAACGTTTGACCATCGCCAATCAACTTACACGCCAACATCATGACGTCATTCATGACCTGGCGATAGTCCTTCGTGCTAGTTGGAAGCCCAGACAATTTCTCGTATTAACCCCCGAGGGTCACATACTTCTTCGCCCTCGCAAATATGGCTACACGAGAAATGAATTTAGTTAAGACATGTACAAAAGAAACACCTTGAAAGGAATAAAAAATGTCATGAGCTGAGGTTTCAAAGGTAAGGAACTTACGAGGATGGTTAAAGTATCTGTATTTGCAATTTCGGAATCCATTCGACATAAAGAACATGTCTTTGTAGTCGTTGGGGTGACTGGGAAGCTTGATGACGGGAGCAGAGTTGGGAAATCTTGTCAGATAGTAGAACCTGTCACCTCGTCTCCTCTATTTCGAGCTAGCTTTAAGGCAGAAGAAATATAATATATTTGCCGAAGTGGGGACCTCCCACTCATGCTTCAAAAACAAGTATTTTAGCCCCGCCAAAAGCCTATAAGAATTTGGGGGGAGCTGAAATGGAGCCAACTTCACATAGTTCAAGAAGTCGCAAAATATTGGTCCAGGGGAAGAAAGGCCCCCGCCTTTAAGTGCTCGTCTCTCTAAGATGCGAAGTCATCTTGGAGAGGGGAGCAACTCTGTTCCCCTTAGAACGCAGGTCGGGCATGGAGAGTTCCGGTCCCGACCTCTATGTTATGGCTCAGCATGATCTTGTTATATTATTTTATAGTATAATGTAATATTATATTGTTTTATAATATAATATTTAAGATTAAATAAATGTGACAGAGTGTCACATATTGTAACATATAATAGAGAGTTACATTATTTAGATTTATGTGAAATATCCAAATATGTAACATATTTGGTGTTACAAATTTGTAACTTCGAAATATTACCCATTATTGTGTAAATTTGTTGCTACACAATATTGAGATGAATTTCTTAGAGTCATAAGAGATATGACTGTTAGAGATGTGATTTTAACTCCCATAATGTGTATGGAAGTTACAAAATCAAGTGGGAATGAATTTGGAACGTTTTGGCAAAGTTGGAAAATTGTTTGCTGAAAAAATGTCTTGGGTCGCGGCCTGAGTTTTTTAGGCCGCGGCCCAAGAGGCAAAAATACATCGTGGGCCGCGCCCTAAGCGGCTAACATCATTTTCCAAACTTACGATTTTATCCAATTTTGAACGTTTCCAACAGCCAAGTAACTCCCAAATCTTTATTTTAATTCCATAAACATTCAATTAATCATTGGTAACAGCCATGGGAGTTGGTGGAATTTGAAATTCAAAGGGTGTCTCAAAACACTATAAATAGGAGCCTATTGCTCACTTAAAAGACACAACATTTCTATCCATTAGAGCACTTGGCTAGAAACACCTTGAGGCTTCATTATTCCAGAAAGCATTTCCAAAAATCTGTGAGAGATCCCTTAGTGCTTGAGTTAGGGGGAAATAAGCTTTTGACAAAGGTTTCAAAACTTGTTCATGTTGGTGATCCCCAACACTCTTCACTTTGGTAGTGTGAGTGAGAGTTGTTTCTATTTTGTTTTCTTGTTCTTTCTGTCTATTCTATTTATCTTCATCTTCACATTCTTCTCTTTTGTTTATTTGTATTTCTTGTTTTGAGTTGTAATCTTCTTTTCTTTTTGTTTCAAACACTTCACTTTATTTGTATTATTTTTCATAGAGTTGTATTTCTCTATTTCTCTTCTTCTACTTCTTCTTTTATTTATTTGTATTTTTAGTCATAGATTTATAACTTTATTTAATCAATCAATATTTATTTGTAATATTTTGTTTAGAGTTGTAATTATCTTACCATTTCCATTGAGGCACAACTATTTTCCCTAACATTAAAAAGCTTACCCTTGTTTGTTTCAATGGAAGGTGAGACCATCAAGATTATGAATCAAGACCTAGTGAGATTGGATAGGTTTGATGGGTCCAATTTCACTAGATGGTAAGACAAGGTGAGATTTCTTTTAATCACTCTCAAAATTGCCTACATTCTAGAATCTCTCCCAACACCATCCGACAAAGACACTCCCGAGGTGGTGGAGAAAAGAAGGAAGAGGGAGGAGGAAAATTTCCTTTGTAGGGGTCATATCCTCAACACCCTTTCCAATAGGCTCTATGACCTCTACACTGAGACCAAATCGGCACATGAGATATGGGATGCACTTGAAACAAAATTCAAGGCGGAAGAGGAAGGTACCGAAAAGTTTTTGATATCGCAATATTTTGATTTCAAATTTTTTGGTAATAAACCCATGCTTCCTCAAATACATGAATTGCAAATTATTGTTAACAAATTGAAAGTGCTAAAGATTAAGCTTCCCGAGGCCTTTCAAGTTGGTGCTATAGTGGCTAAATTACCACCAACTTGGAAGAGCTATAGGAAAAGAATCCTTCATAAAAATGAGGATTATTCTTTGGAGGAAATCCAAAAACATATTCGAATCGAAGAGGAATCGATATGTAGAGATAAACTTGTGGAGGGGTCTAATGAAGAGACTTCCAAAGAAAATGCGGTGTCACAACCAAAACATCCCAAAAACAAAGGGAAAAAGGGTAACGAGAAACCTTTGGGTCCAAAAACCAACCCAAACAAGTTTAAGGGCGAGAAAGGTCCTTGCTTTGTGTGTGGGAAAAAGGGTCACTATGCTAGAGAGTGTAGGCATAGAAAAGACCAACAAAGACCTAAGGTGAATGCAACTCAAGAGGAAGACATAGTTGCTACCCTTAGTAAGGTGAATGCGGTCCAAGGCAAGGTGAAAGGGTGGTGGTATGATACATGTGCCACCGTCCATGTCACCTATGACAAATCATTGTTCAAGAACTTTGAAGAGTCAAAGAGAAACCATGAGATTCAAATGGGCAATGAGGACAAATCTAAGGTACTTGGCAAAGGTACCATTGAAGTCTCTTTGACCTCCGGCAAGAAAGTTATATTAGTGAATGTACTTTATGTTCCCGAAATGAGTAGAAACTTGGTAAGTGGTGATTTGCTTGGCAAGCCCGACATTAAAGCCGTTTTTGAGTCTGGTAAACTTATACTTACCAAATCAAATGTATTTTTGGGAAAAGGGTACTCTTGTGAGGGTATGGTTAAATTGTGCACCAATGATGTAACTTTCAATGTTATCAATAAAAATTCTAATTCCGCCTATATTATTGAGTATGACTCTTTATTTTTGTGGCATCTTAGACTATCGCATATAGGTTTTTCAACCATGAAAAAGTAGTAAAATGTGGTATGATTGCATGCAATATTAAAAACTATGGTAATGTGAAACATGTGTTAAGGCAAAAATGATTAAGAAACCATTTCCTAGTGTAGAAAGATCATCTAATTTACTAGATTTAGTCCATAGTGATCTTTGTGAATTAAATGGTGTTTTAACTAGAGGTGGTAAAAGGTATTTTCTTACTTTTATAGATGATTTTAGTAGATATACCTATGTGTTTCTTTTAAAGCATAAAGATGAAACTTTTGATGCTTTTGAATTGTATAAATTAGAAGTTGAAAATCAACTAAATAAAAAGATTAAAGTGCTAAGAAGTGATAGAGGAGGAGAGTACTTCTCTAATGAATTCAATACATTTTTTGAAAAAAATAGTATAATTCATGAGTGCACTGCACCTTATACACCACAACACAATGGTGTTGCCAAAAGGAAAAATAGGACTTATTTAGAGATGATAAATTATATGTTGGTGTTTTCTAAGTTGAACTTCAACTTATGGGGTGAAGCGCTTTTAACCGCTTGTCACATTCTTAATCGAATACCGATGAAGAAAAATGAGATATCTCCATATGAGTTATGGAAAGGAAGAAAACCCAACACAGGGTACTTCAAAGTGTGGGAGTGTCTTGCATATTGCAAGAAAAACGAACCTAATAGAACAAAGTTAGGTTCAAGAGCCATGAAGTATGCTTTTGCTGGTTATGCCAACAATAGTAAAGCTTATAGGCTATTAGACTTAGAGTCTAATATTGTGATTGAATCTAGAGAAGTTGAATTCTTTGAGAACATGTTATGTGACAACAATTCTCAAGCTTCAACATCTCTAAAGGAGAATGTGTTATATGAGAAAAATTCTTAAGCTTCTACATCCAAAATTAATTCTCAAGAGAAGAATTCTCAAAAGAATGTAAAGCAACCCTTTGAACTTAGAAGAAGCAAAGGCTAAAAAATAATGAGAAAAGTCTAGTAGTGGATGAGATAGATTCTCAACGAATTTTATTCTACATGGTAGAAGGAAATAGAGAGTAAGTCATTATGAAAATTCCTATTGTACTTCTTGTTGAGGATGATCCTAAGACTTATAAAGAAGCTATGCAATCAAGAGATAGTGCATTTTGGAAAGAAGCCATCAATGATGAGATGGATTCAATTCTTTCCAACAACACTTGGGAATTGGTAGACCTCCCACCGGGGTCTAAGCCAATTGGGCGTAAGTGGGTATTTAGGAGAAAATACCACACTGATGGCACTATCCAAACCTTCAAAGCTAGATTAGTAGCTAAAGGGTTTAGGCAAAGAGGGTATCGATTATTTCGATACCTATGCGCCTGTTGCAAGAACAACTTCTATAAGAATTTTGTTCGCTTTAGCTTCTATACACAACTTGTATGTTCATCAAATGGATGTCCAAATGACATTCCTTAATGGCGACCTCAATGAGGAGGTCTATATGGAACAACCCGAAGGGGTTGTCCTACCAAAATATGAACATAAAGTGTGTAGACTTGTAAAATCCTTATATGGATTGAAACAAACTCCTAAGCAATGGCATGAGAAATTTGATCAAGCCATCATGTCTAATGGGTTTAGACATAACAATGGAGACAAGTGTTTGTATTCCAAAACTTGTAAGGAATATGTGATCATTGTTTGCTTATATGCGGATGACATGCTTATTCTAAGTGATAGCATGAAAAGGATAGAAGAAACGAAGAGGTTTCTATCATCAACCTTCAAGATGAAAGATCTTGGAGAAGTTGACACCGTACTTGGTATCAAAGTAAAGAAACATAGTGGGGGTTTTGCGTTAGGGCAAACCCACTATGTTGAGAAAATATTGAACGAATTTAACCATCTCAAGGTTAAAGATGCCAATACTCCATTCGATCATAGTGTAAAACTAGAGAAGAATGAAGGAAGAGCGGTGGCTCAATTGAAGTACGCTAGTGCTATAGGGAGTCTAATGTACGCTGCCCAATGTACTAGACCTGATATAGCATTTGCGGTGAGTAAACTTAGTAGGCTTACAAGTAATCCAAGTGTGGATTACTAGAAGGTGATTGGAAGAGTCCTAGGTTATCTCAAGAAAACCAAAGGACTAAGCCTTCATTACTCCAAATTTCCTTCAATCTTAGAAGGATATACAAATGCAAGCTGGATATCCAATCTTGGGGACAACTTGTCCACAACTGGTTGGGTATTTACACTTGGTGGGGGTACTATTTCTTGGGGTTCCAAGAAAAAAACTTGTATATCTCATTCTACTATGAAAGCAGAGTTTATAGCTTTAGCTGCTACCGACAAAGAGGCCGAATGGTTAAGGGATCTGTTGATAGAGATTCCCCTAATCAAAGAGAATGTATCCATTATATTGATACATTATGATAGCCAAGCGACATTGGCTAGAGCATACATCGGAGTGTATAATGGGATGTCTAGACAGATTAGTCTAAGACATGGATATGTAAGAGAATTGATTCAGAGAGGAGTCATCTCAATATCCTATGTGAGAACAAGTGAAAATCTGGCGGATCCTTTCACTAAGCCACTAATGAGGGATTTAGTGGCTACATCATCTCGAGGGATGGGACTTAAACTCCCTAAAGAGATTCATGATTGATGGTAACCTATCTTAACACTAGTTATTTAACTAGTGTTAGGTTCAATAGGCAACAACAAGTCAATCAAGTGAATATTATTTGTACTCAAAACAAGTCCCATCCTAGATATTGAGTACTTCTGAGTTACCAAGTTGAGGGTTAAAACCGAAAGGTTTTTTTAATAGAATTCAGTCTTGTGAAGACAAGTATTTTTGGTAACAAAATACTGTAAGAATTCTACCTATATGGACCTAGGGGTGGTGCCGCCTCTCATGAGAATTGGGAGTATTCTCAAGAACGTTCCTGAATGGAAAGTGCACATGGCCATTAACGGTGCAAAGTGAGACATGGAGGTCTCAAGTGAACATCGCAAAGGTGTGCGTGTTATCACCGATTTGTTATAATGAAAAGATGGTTCAATGCCTTGTGCAACCACATTTTTGACAAATTTTGTGATAGTTACACTATAGTAAAGTTCAAGTTGAAAAACACTTTACTTTATGCATCAATGCAATGACTCCTATAAGAGAGGGTTCTTATTTAATCAAGTTGGGGATATGTTATATTTTTTTAAATATAATGATTGATTAAATAAGTGTTACAATAGATGACTATTTAATCTAGTGGGGGAATGTTATATTATTTTATAATATAATGTAATATTATATTATATTATTTATAATATAATGTTTTAGATTAAATAAATGTGACATAGAGTGTCACATATTGTAACATATAATAGAGAGTTACATTATTTAGATATATGTGAAATATCCAAATATGTAACATATTTGGTGTTATAAATTTGTAACTTCCAAATATTACCCATTATTGTGTAAATTTGCTGCTACACAATATTGAGATGAATTTCTTAAAGTCATAAGAGATATGGCTATTAGAGATGTGATTATAACTCCCATAATGTGTATGGAAGTTACAAAATCAAGTGGAAATGAATTTGGAACATTTTGGAAAAGTTTGAAAATTGGTTGCTGAAAAAACGTCTTGGGCCACGACCTGAGTTTTTAGGCTGCGGCCCAAGAGGAAAAAACACATCGTGGGTCACGGCCTAAGCGGCTGACAGCATTTTCCAAACTTCGGTTTTATCCAATTTTGAACGTTTCCAACAGCCAAGTAACTCCCAAATCTATATTTTAATTCCATAAACATCCAATTAATCATTGGTAACAACCATGGGGGTTGGTGGAATTTAAAATTCAAAGGGTGTCTCAAAACTCTATAAATAGGAGCACTTGGCTAGAAATACCTTGAGGCTTCATTATTCCAGAAAGCATTTCCAAAAATCTGTGAGAGATCCCTTCGTGCTTGAGTTAGGGGGAAATAAGCTTTTGGACAAAGGTTTCAAACCTTGTTCAAGTTTGTGATCCCCAACACTCTTCCCTTTGGTAGTGTGAGTGAGAGTTGTTTCTATTTTGTTTTCTTGTTCTTTCTGTCTATTCTATTTCTCTTCATCTTCATATTCTTCTCTTTTGTTTATTTGTATTTCTTGTTTTGAGTTGTAATCTTCTTTTCTTTTTGTTTCAAACACTTCACTTTATTTGTATTGTTTTGCATAGAGTTGTATTTCTCTATTTCTCTTCTTCTACTTCTTCTTTTATTTATTTGTATTTTCAGTCATAGAGTTGTAACTTTATTTAATCAATCAATATTTATTTGTAATATTTTGTTTAGAGTTGTAATTATCTTACCATTTCCATTGAGGCAAAACTATTTTTCCTAACAGATCTTGTTCACCCTCCCTTGGGTTGTAATCTTTACACGATGCGTTCAACCTCAAATTAGGCGTTGGGGTCAACCACCACCTTCTTTTCCACCACCGGACCGAAGTGGGGGATGGGAGACTCTGGGGCAATCTACTTCCCCTTGTTCTTATGCTGAGCGGACGAACTTGAGGCATTCTTCTTGGGGGCGGTTTTCTTGTGAGGAGCCATTAGATTGCCTAACGAGCAGAACGACCTAGTTAGTAGGCGACCTAAGAGGGTTTAAAGACTGACGTAGAAGTACGAAGGGGGGATGGTTTACTTTTGTTATACAAGTTGTGGTTAGCCTCAGCCCCATCGCGTGATGCCACGCGATACCCTAAGTTATGCACCTCGGTTTCCTAACAAACCCCTGATATTTAGGGATCCGTGTGTGAGACTGCCAGACCACTACTTTCCTTAGAAGGTGGTTTAGTGCAAAACCACCCAAGAAGCGTGACCCCTAAGCTACCTGGTTTGAACCCTAAAAACCCTTCGTCTTCTTTATCCTGAATGGGTATTCTTTAAATTAATTCACCATAGAAATTACCCAGATTTACCCAGAAATTTCCCAATTTTATGAATGTCTTATTTCTAAAGATATTTTTGGACTCACCCATTGAACCTAAGTCGAAGCCTATTCGCTAAAAACGTTTAGAAATATCTTAACAATGACTATAGTGAATATTGTGGATGAACATGGTGAAGAACAAAAGTCTAAAATAAAAAAAAAATCTTCAAACCAAAAAAGAGAGATACTTATAGTATGTTTCTTTGACGGTAAGACGTAGACTTTGCAAAGGGAAGTTCTTGGAAAACTTATGAGTAACTGGGTACAATGAACGAGTTTTGGGGATTTCTGGGAAAGAAAGAAGATTCGAAAGTGCAGAAGAGGAAATTTTTAAATGAAAGGTGGTGAAGTCTGAAACTTGACCATTCCTTTTATACGTAATTTGTGTAATTTAATCTGGGCCATCCATGTGGGTTGGTTCAAGATCAAAGGGCCAAGGTTAAATAGACAAAACGGTGGCAAAAAGGTGACAAGACAATTATTGCAGTCCTCGAAATCCGAACAGACGCCAATTGCAGTACCCCATGTGTCCAGTACTCGAGTAATGGGTAGGCATGGTTTTGTGTAACAGAAGACTAAAAGCCCCTACTGTGTAGGTTAGAAAATGATGACATCATACATGAGCAGGAGCTTGGGGGCCAAATGTTGTATCCTAATTTTAGCTTGAGTCATTCACTCAGTTCGGGTATAGCTGGCAAATAAATATACAGAGAAATAACCAAGGGAATGATATCTACTTATTATCCACGTAAGCAACTCTAGTTTCATATGAGCACGTGTGGTTTTAGGCGTCCTGGGTTTATCCCAAGTTACAAACATGAAGGTTATGAAGTGTGAGTTCATAATATTCAAACGACATTCGAAATATGAGCTTGGAGGAGATGTTCAGCTTGTGCTAACTCGAATGTATTGCATACTCAAGGATCCCTGGAGACTCAGAATCCCATTATACGGTTATTTATAACCAGGCTGTCATATTTAATGTCTTAGATATTAGGAGAATATTTACTGTATGATCAAATCATATCCATTATAAATGGGAAATATACGTATTAAATGTAATAAATATGTTTGTGCGTGATTGACTCACACGGTTACCCAAACCTGTTCATGAAATTTCTCTATAAATACTGAGAATATTGGACAGGAAAAGGGATCGATTATTTTGTAATACTAAAACTCTACCAAAATATAGAGTGAAACAGCAATAATATAGACTCGTGGACTAGGTGGATTTTAACTACTGAACCACGTAAAAGATTTGTGTTCTTGTGAATTTATTTCATTTTTCATTACGGTTTATAACTAAGCACTAATCTATCTTACTATTTCTTAATACACTGTTGGCGAAAAACCGCATCAACAAATTATTTTTCACATAAATAAAAATATACTATAAATAAAAAAATATTGATTTCAAATAACATACGAGAGAAAATTGATAAATATTTAATTGATAATTATATTATGTTTTATTGAGTCAAATAAAAAAAAAGATAATGACAATTATTAAATATTTAAGTTATTAATTTATTAGATTATATATGTAGGAAAATTCTATAATAGGGATGTCAGATTAACCCATAGGGGTGTCTCTATTTTCGGTATGCAAAAAAATTATAAACCAATTTTTTTATATGACATTGTACATTGTAGTTATAGCAGACATCTCACCAATTTTTGAGAAAATCCAAATAAGTTACGATACCCAAAACAGGGTTCAAACAGTCAATTGCACATTTGTTTTTTTTTATACGTGTGCAATTAACCATTTTGAACTCTTGTTTTCGACATTGTAAAGTATTAAGAATTTTTTGAAAACTGGTGGGATGTCTACCATAACTACTGTACGTCCTAAAATTCAGCACGAGCTTTATAGACAGCTCGGGTACAGTGGGGAACCCAAGGACTGTAATGGATGATCCACAAGTTCATCTTTCCTCTACAAGGGCAGCACGATTCCCCAGGTAAATAGCACGAGGTGATGAATACAAAGCAATAGGCACGACCTAGAAACACTTATGAAGCAAAGCATCTGAGACATGAACTGATGCTATGCTCAGCTCGAGGTACGCTAAAGATCTACCATGTCCATGGATCTTTATAAACCTGGATACGTTATATAAATGTGCGTGATCAGACATCACATATCTGTTTATCCCTAAATTCTCGGACACGTAATATAATCGTGCATGATTAGACATCACATGTCCGATTATGCCAGATGACCCATGATCAGTTTTACCTAATGATTAGACCATACCTTAATATAAATTGTAATACTCATCATTAGTATGAGACATATCACATGAGGGATTTGTATTCACGTGATGACCCCAATGCCTACCCAGGGACTATTTTTTTTCTATAAATACCAAGACCTTGGATAGGGGAAAGGGTTGGTGGTTTTTTGCAATGCAAATATTCTGTCAAAATATAGAGAGATATACAGTAATAATACATACTCATGGACTAGGGGATTTTAACCTCCGAACCACGTAAAAAGGAATGAGTGTTCTTGATATTTCATTTCTAGTATTTTTAATATCATTTTCTTATTATGGTTTATCATTAAGCACTAATCCATCCCAACTATTTACATAATTCACTGTTGGCGAAAAATCGCGTCAACAGTTTGGTGCTTTCATTGAGAGTTGCAGATTAGTGCTATTGTGAAAGATTCAAATCAAATTTCATCATGGTGGTTACTCGCTCGAGACATGGTAATGAGATGGATCAACCTAGTGGGCAGGAGGCTCACCATACTGCTATTTTCGATGAACAAAACCCTGAGGTCCAGCAACGGTCAGGAAAGCAACTGATGGGTCACGGCGACACCAGGAGTTCAGCGCCATTGCCACCGAATCCGAACCCGGATTACTTGACTGCGGTAGAGTTAGAGAACATGCCGTTAAGGAGCCATTTATCCAAAGCAAACAAACAAATTGAGGAGGTTTTGGCTCAGCTACCCCCTCTTACAACCGACGTTAACGTCGGAAAGAGGCAAGGTAGAACTCACAAGTCCTGTCGGGATAGTCGACCCAGGCCAAGTCGATCGGTTAGAACCTCAACCCGAGTTCTACTCCCATGGCGCAAGATCACTAAGAAATCCCATTTGATGGCTTTCCCAGGGATCATCGGCAAGTCAGCCAGTCAGTTAGGACCTCGACTCCAAGTTCGGTAACACCATCGAATGCACCTGGAAATGCCCGTAGCAACCCACGAAGAAGGTCTAGGGCAAACTCGCAAAGATGGCATGTTCCGGCCGACCCCCATGTGCCACGATCAGATCGCCAGACACAGAGAGTCAGAAATGGCGGAGCAGAGCGACTGCATGCTAATTTGATCTGTCCTGACGAGACAAGAATTGCCTCGCCAGTTAGGCATCCCTCGTCGCCCATAAGGCATCCTACACCACCTCGTTCTACGCAAAACGTTCCTACCTATGAGGACAGCAGGAGAAATCCTCCTCCCGCTGCCCCTGCTTATGCCCCATGGGCACACGAAAATATCCCAGGTCCTCGTCCTCAACCACAAGCTCTAAGTTTATCTAATGGAAGTTATTGGACGGATGGCCATCGAAGTGGTAGGACCGGTGTAGATTTGAGAAATCAGCTGAGTTCGGCTCAGAGCCGACCGATCTGCGAGATCGCCTGAATTCATAAAGGAGAAATCCAGCTCGCGATGGAGTCAGTGGCACTCACCACGAGGGAAGTCCTTCCGAAGTACGTGATAACGGGAATGTCCCACCACACCAAGCTCGAGCTTAGAGGGACAATAACCCGCCAAATGCGTACGACTGAATGGGAGCTATTGAACATCCCTAGGGAACCAAGGACCAAACCCTCGAGAGGTTAGCCCAGATGGAGGAGCTGATGAAAAGACTCCTATCATTGAAAGAAAAAGACGAATATGACTCAGTGAATGAGCTCGAGCTTTTCGCCCCTAACATCGCAGCAACTACATACCCTCCGGGTTTCAGGTTGCCCCATTTGTCAAAGTTCGATGGAGATGGAGATCTGTCCGACCACTTGGGAATGTTTGGGAATGTTCAACACCCTGATGATGGCCCACAATATTGGACCCGAGCTGAGGTGCCTGGTATTCCCCTCAACTCTGGTCGGGTCGGCTAGGCAATGGTTCAAGCAATACAAAAAGCATTCTATCAACTCGTGGAAGAGTTTCTCCACTGACTTCAAGAGGGCATTTTGGGCTTCTCAGGCGGCTCACATCAAGGTGGACTCCTTTGTGAATGTAAAGCAGCAGCCCGGAGAGCCCCCGAAAGCATACCTAAGTAGATTTGCTAATATTGTTGCGCGAGCTAGAGACGTGGATGAAAGTTTTGGGCTTATGGCGATGAGAACAAGAATTCTTATTGGGGGCGACCTATGGAAGGAAATCCATAGAAAAGGGGTCAACACCGTGGATGAGTTCCTGGATAGGGCTCAAAGGTGGATCAACTTAGAAGAGGCACAAGCTTTGGTCGTAAGAACCAGCCAAGTCCCTGCCCAGCCCGTTGGAGCGGTAATGGATGTTGCAGCTACGGTTCAAACCGTTACCTAGAATAACCAAGGGGGAGGTAGCAAGAGGAAGGGAAATGGTGAGGGCGGCCAGAGCGATTCGACGAAAAACAAGCCCATGGAGAAGTTCAAGCCGATCTATACAACTTATGCCAACCTCACGGATACTAGAGAGCGCATTTTCTTGGCGAATTCTGCTCACCTCCCGTGGAAAAAGCCAGAGCCTTTAAAAAATCAAAGGGTGAAGATGGATCTGTAATGCCCCGGATTCCCTATTATGGTTAACGACTGGATTAGTAGGCCGGGAGGGCCATAATTGTTTAATTATGCCGTTAAATGTGTTTATGCATGTTTATGAGAATTATATTATAATATAATGTTAATTGTGTGCATGTCGATGATATATGTTGAGACCACATTATGATGTGGGTTTGTTCGAGTTATTCGACATGAGACGATCGTAGAATATTGATTAGCAGTTTAGTCACAACAGGTCTAAGTGTCGGGACTTGGGTTGATTCTCGGGGTGATTTTGATGATTAGAGCGTTACCGGGAGATAGAGGGTAACGGGATGTGAATTATTGGTATTTGAGATTATTGAGAATAGCGGGAATTGGAGAGCGTTAATTATGATTAACGAGTTAGGAGGAAAGTACCAATTATGCCCTTGGGAGCCTTTAGAAAGTATTAATTGACCTAGGGGTAAAATAGACATTTCACCCCTAGGATAGATATAACACTTGATGACTGAAGAAAGTGATGGAAAACAGAGTATACTTTAGAGTTCTCCTGTACCTTCTTCTCCTCACTGTTCTTTGTGATTTTTGAACCAATTTTGAGGATTCAAGCTTGGGAAGCAAGCCTTGGGAGTTTGGGAGTGTGTTCCACCATTGAAGACCATCATAAGCCAAGCTTTGGGTAAGTTTCTAACCACGGTTTTCTTTGGTTTGCTCTGTTTTGGTTTGTTTTGCAGCTGAGATTACTAGGATGAATTCATGGTTTTTGTTGGGAGTTTTGGCTAGGGTTCCCATGCTTGTGATGTTTGGGGTGTGTTAGGATGGTTTTTGGGTTTATTTGGCATCAAGAATAGGCTTTGGAAGCTTGGGAATCGAGTTAGAATCGAGGAAGTTGAAGAAGGTCGGTTCAGGGGTGTTTGGGCCTGGAGGTAGCGCTACAGCGCCCACCCTAGGGCGCTATAGCGCTCCTTAGGAGTCTTTCTGGCGCTTGGGAGGTTCTGTGTAGAGCGCTGTGGCGCTAGGGGTTGAGCGCTGTAGCGCTACCCTGTTCCTTCCAAACCCCGTTTTGAGTGTTTTTAAGGGTTTTTGACTTGGGGTTTCAATCCTTAAGGCCCGGGATCGAATCTACTCACCGTGTGGGCATGTTTCGAGGTCCCGAGGGTGGTGCTTAGGTTAAGACCCTATTATTGTGGATTCTCATTAATGGAGGTTATAATTGGTTGTGATTAGGTAACCGCTAAGGAACTAAAAGACCGATCGTTCTCAGGGGTCGTCTTTATCATACTTCTCGCTAGAACTTGAGGTAAGGAAACAATGTATGGATACAGTTGCACCCTATACAGGTATATGACATGCATGGTTTGATGTTGAGGTATGTTGGTTGATATATGTGAACGTGGATTGCATATTAAATGCTAATGAATGCTGATTACCTGTTTAAGACACTGACTAGTCAGGAACCGACTCTAAAGTCGATGATCACGCATTGAATGGCTCTATGGCATTAATGCGGGACCGACCCTAAGGTCGAAGAACTTATAAGCGCTTGCCTGGTCTACGAACAGATGTCTATAGCCAAGGTATATGGCCCCGGTGACCGCTTGTCACGTGGCTAAGGGACGTTGTCCATAGCTTCGACTCTAGAGTCGTGAGGAAGGTTATGTTGGTGACTAATCACCATGCTCCTGTCCTGATCGAACATATGAAAGAATCACTTAACCGTTAAGCCCTGGTGATCCTATCGTCACATGGCTAGAGGGAGCGATGCTCGTTATTGTGACTTCTGGTCATTGTCACCCATCTACTGGACTGATAGTCCTGAGTGGTTATTATGATCGCTGTTGATATTATATCATGTTTAATTGTGTTTTCTTGCTGGGCCTTGGCTCATGGGTGCTATGTGGTGTAGGTAAAGGAAAGGAAAAGCTTGGCCAGCCTTGAGTGGAGAGCTTGGGCGATGTGATGTACATACAGGGC
Organism: Humulus lupulus; assembly: GCF_963169125.1. Lineage (NCBI taxonomy): Eukaryota > Viridiplantae > Streptophyta > Magnoliopsida > Rosales > Cannabaceae > Humulus > Humulus lupulus. Next base: position 188,512,342 of record NC_084796.1, read on the forward strand.
CGCTTGACCGCCACGGTCAAGGAGTTCTCAGAGGAACTAGGGGTTTACCCTATTTTTGCCGCTTAGGCCGGCGGGGATTGTAAATTTGGAACTGTAGCGACTCTTTTATATTACGAACTACTTGTAAACATTTTGAAAGGCTCATGAGCAGTTTATTTACTTAATGAAATGTACCATTTCCTTTTACTGGTTTTCTACCTTAACCTGATAATAACACTTAGATCACGTTTTTAACCAAAGGACTCGGGTAGCGGGTCAAATTTCCGGTTCACCGTTCACCGTAACTGTTCTGGGGTAACCAGGGCGTTACAACTTGGTATCAGAGCAATGCCAAGGTTACAGTTCCTGTAGATTGGCTAGGTATGTACACACATCACCGAAGTCAAGCTCGACTCATGGTGTGGTAGCTATCTAAGTGGTTACATGTATAATTGCTTAAATGTGATATATATGCTTTACCTGTGTGCATGAGATATTATGTTGAGCTTGTGCCCTGAGATATTATATCATCAGCAAATGTGTACTGATTAGTACTGAGATTGCTGGCGCTTGCTTATTAGTATGGTTGTTTATAAGTTATTATGTGATACATGCTGAGTGCTGAGTGCCATAAACATGTATCTGCTTGTGAATACTGAGTGACTGTGGAATGTGATAGTTGTCTGTTGTTCTTGGACCGTGAGGCGGCAAGAGGTTTAGTTATTACTACCTGACTAGCCGTATTGATTATTGTTTCAGTTAGGTATCAGTGACAGAATGAACTCGGGACAGACAGACATGTCAGCTGGCCAGAGTGATCCAGGCCAGAATAATAATAGTCAGGGTCAAGAGAATGACCAATCTCAGATTCCACAGCCAGCACCTGCAAACTGGCAACAGTTGTTTGATGATTTGCAGGCTATAGTGTTAAAACAGGGGGAGGTGCTTCATCTCCTAAGACAGCAGCAAGTGCTTGTGGTTGCCAATGTTGCAGAGGCACCTTCTGTGCCGGTGCCAGTTATTGGGCAGCAGCCTGGGGTTGAAAATAGATTGGAACCTCTTTATGAGCGGTTCAGGAAACAACAACCTTCTGTGTTTGAAGGCAGTGCCGATCCTACCAAAGCTGAACAATGGATGAGCATGATTACCACTGTTCTGGATTTTATGAAGGTAGTTGGTACTGAGAGGGTGGCCTGTGCTGCCTATATGTTTCGGGAAGATGCCCGGATTTGGTGGGAAGTGGTTGGCCAGACCAAGGATGTTAATCTCCTGAGCTGGGAGGAATTTCAGACTTTGTTTAATGAAAAGTATTATAATGACGCCATTAGAGCGGCGAAGGCTGATGAATTTATGAGGCTACTTCAGGGAAGCTTATCAGTAACCGAGTATGCCTTAAGGTTTGACCGTTTGGTAAAGTTTGCCAAGGAGTTGGTACCCACTGACGGGACCAGGAGAGAGCGTTTCTTACAAGGGCTACAACCTAGGTTAGCCCGAGATGTGCGCATCACCACTGTGGCAGGAGTGACTACTTATGCGGGGTGGTGGAGAAGGCGCTTACAACTGAAACTGCAGAGATTAAGATCTGGCGTGAAAGTGCAGCCAGAAGAGATTTCAGGAGGCTAGGTCCTCCATTTGTGGGTTCTGGTAGGGGTGTTGGCCCCAGTGATCAGAAGAGGAAGGTTCCTGACACCTTCCCAGTTCCAACAGGAGACCTCGTGGTGTTACAACAGGTCGTCCTGGGGGCAGTGAAGCCTGGAAGTCTTATCCCGAGTGTCCTAGATGCAAGAGGCATCACTTGGGAGAGTGTAAGGCAAGGGTCTGCTTCTCTTGTGGAGCAGTGGGTCATCTGAAAAAGGATTGCCCTAAGGCAAGAAAGGAAGAGCCCAGGAAGGCAGACAGCTCGGCCCCAGCGCGAGTGTTTGCTTTGACTCAAGCAGAAACTGAGGCTTCGCCCTCAGTTATTACAGGTCAGCTTCTTAGTGCAGGAACTGCTTATAATGTATTGATTGATTCTGGTGCTACACATTCCTTTGTTGCAAGTAGTGTTATTGATAGATTGTGTAGACCTTGTGATTTCTATGCTGTGGGGTTTGGTACTTTATTACCCACTGGGGAGCTGGTTGTATCCAGGAGGTGGGTCAGGTCTTTGCCAGTGATAGTGGAGGGCAGAGAGTTGTCAGTGGATCTTATAGAGTTGGTTATGACTGACTTCGATATGATACTGGGTATGGACTGGTTAGCCAAGTATGGGGAAACCATTGATTGCAGAAGGAAGATGGTCACCTTTGAGCCTGAAGGTGAGGATCCTTTTGTATTTGTTGGTGCTGTGCATGGACCCCATATTCCTATGATTTCGGTATTGAGGGCTAAGGATTTGTTGCAAGGGGGTTGCATTGGATTCTTAGCCAGTGTGGTTGATACCACCCAGGTCGTGCCAGTGAGACCAGAGGATACTAGACTTGTGTGTGAGTTTCTGGATGTGTTTTTGGAAGATCTGCCAGGGTTACCTCCATGTAGAGAGATTGAGTTTGTTATAGAACTGGCCCCAGGGACGGAGCCAGTGTCTAGAGCACCATACAGAATGGCCCCAGCTGAGTTGAAAGAATTAAAGGTACAGTTGCAAGAGCTGTTGGACTTGGGTTTTATCAGACCTAGCTTTTCACCTTGGGGTGCGCCAGTTCTGTTTGTGAAGAAGAAAGATAGTTCTCTGAGGATGTGTATAGATTACAGGGAACTGAATAAGTTGACAATTAAGAACCGGTATCCTTTGCCAAGGATAGAGGATCTGTTTGATCAATTGCAGGGTAAGACGGTATTCTCTAAGATCGACCTTCGTTCTGGTTATCATCAGTTGAGGGTTAAGGAGGGAGACATACCGAAGACCGCTTTTCGTACTAGGTATGGGCATTATCAGTTTCTAGTTATGTCATTTGGGTTGACTAATGCCCCTGCTGCTTATAATTTAAGGAGGAATCAGAATGACAATTCCCCAACTTCATGGGATTGTCAATCCCATGGGATTACCATTCTCATTCCTCAATTCCAAATTGGTGTGGGACCCGCATGTTTCATTCCCATTGCTAAGAAAAGTTATGTAAGTAATGATACTCGTTCTCTATTCTCTATTCTCATTCCCTAATCTCACAAGTAAAGACACCATAAATCTACTTGTTGACTAGTTTTTTTGCTAACAACTAATTAAATGAAGTTTAAAGAAAAATAGAGATTGAGACACAGGATTTTATGTGGTTCAGGATATAAATTAACTCTAGTCCACAAGTCAATTGTATTTAGGAGGTTTGAAGCTTGCAAATGCCAAGCTTCTATGTAGGTTTTCAGGTAGCGTTTTGGCAATACTCTTGTAATGCCCTGGTTACTCCAAGACCGTTACTGTGGTCTTTAAATAGTGATTAACTCGCTAAACGAGTCATTAGATTATAAACGTGCATCTAGGTGTCATTAATAGGACAGGGTGAAAAATCTCGGTCAAAAGGAATGAATATATTTTATTTAAAAATTAAACTGTACATGGGCCCATAAAAGTGTGTACAAAGTTATTTACAATCCAAAATGGTCATTACAGTATAAAAATTACAACCCGCTGACCTAAGCAGAAAAATATAGGGTTAAACCCTAGTTCCCCTGAGAAGTACCTTGGCCATAGTGGTCAAGCGGCCGCATATATACACAACGCCACCTAAGCTCTCCACTCAAGGCTGTGTGAGCTTTTCTTTCCCTTTACCTGCACCACATAGCACCTGTGAGCCAAGGCTCAGCAAGAAAACTTATTACTACATGTACAATATCAATAAATGATCATGTAATCTTTATGGGGCTTGCAGCCCTAATCAGATAGGAGACTAATGAGTCACTCCCTGGGTAGGTGACTAATGAGTCACACTCTGTATAGGTGACTAATGAGTCACACTCTGGGGCTCCGCACCCTAAGCCATGTGACGTTTCAATCACTTAAGCCTTTTGGCCCTGGCTTTAAGTAACTAGCCTTTAGACTAGACCAGCGCTTTAGTTTTCTTTGACCTTAGGATCGATCAAGCATTTAATGCTCAGGTTGATTAGATCTAATTATTTCAGCCTGTGTTAAAAACATTAATGCCACACTTGACTCTTAAGCCAGTACCATATGACCAGTGCTCAGTATTACTGCCGATCATGACTAATAAGTCAAGACTTCACGACCAGTACTAACACCAATGTCGTTTCTGACTAATAAGTCAGTACCATTCATAAATAAGCAAAGCTAGTAAGCATTTACAATGCAATCAATGTCCATATATAGAGCACTCAACATGCCTCATCAATAACCATGCATGTCACATACTGGGTGCAGTTTTCTTACCTCTGGTTCGAGCGTGAAATAATAAAAGAACGACCATTGAGAACGATCGGTCCTTAAGTCTCTTAGCAGTCACCTAGTCACAACCAAATATGAAATACCATTAATAAAATAAATCATAAAAGGTTCATGATCTAAAACCTCACTCCCGGGACCTTGAATCCTACTGAAACGGTTAGTAGATTCAATCTCGAGCCTTAAGAAATGAAACCCCGAGCCTAAAATTATTGACAAAGCCATCCTGGCATAAAAGGGAGGGCGGGCCGTGACTTGACCCAGTGGGTTGCGGTGCGCCCCCAAGACAGAGAGCCTTTGTTTGGGGTACCAATGGCAGGTCGCGAATTGACCCAGTGGGTCACAGTGCACCTGCTAGATAGAGCCCAGGGAGGCTCTGGAATGGGTCCAGGTTGTGACTTGCATGAACTCGGTCGCGACTTGACCCTACGAACCCAGCTCCCCAGCCTTTCTCTCAATTCAAAACTAGCCAAAACCTTAAAAAATCAATCCCACAATTAAAACAAAGCACCAACACAACATATCCACCAGTTTAACAACAAAACCTAAGCCTTAAACCACTCAAAACATCAACACACACCCAATTCCATTATCAAAACCTCAAGCTTTAGACTAACCTTAAAAACAGAGTAAAAACTTAAAAATTTAGATGGGAGCCTTACCTTAAACTTGAATTGAACCCTTTCCAATGGCTGAACCAAGATCCTAAGCTCACAAGCCTTAATCCCCTAGCTTGAATCCTCAAGTTTCCTTCAAAATCTTAACCCGAGAGAGAGAGAGAGAGAGATGATTGTGAGTGAGGAAGAGAGCTACTCTATTTTTGCCTTAACCTTCTACATCCATCTAACCTCAAACATATCCCATGGTCAAAAGATCTAAATGCCCCTAGGGTCAATTAATTCCTTTACAGCCACCCAAGGGCAAAACCGTCATTTCTCGTCTATCCCGTTAAATATAATTAACTTCCCCCAATTCCCGTTACTCCCAATATTCTCAAATAATAATTAAATCATGCCCCATTACCCGTTCATTCCCGGTAATGTACTAAGCATCAAATTACCCACAGGATCACCCTGAGCCCAGCAATGAATCCCCGTTATGACCAAACCGCTAATCTTGCAACCTAAGATCGTCTCATGTCGAATAGCTCAAACATATCCACATAACAATGTGGTATCACCCATAAATCACCAACATGCACATAAATATACAGATATGCCCTCAACAGGCCAAATTACAAAAATGCCCTTTTAATAAGAAGTGGACCCACATGCATGCAATTATCATCATATAATAATATAACTCACATAATCATGCATATAATCACATAATTGCATAATAAATCAATTATGGTCCTCCTGGCCCCCTAATCCAGGCATTAAGCCACATTAGGGAATTTGGGACGCTACAACTATCCCTTCCTTACAAAAATTTTGTCATCGAAATTTACCTGAACAGCTCGGGATACTGACTCTGCATATCTGACTCCAGCTCCCAGGTCGCTTCCTTGACCTTGTTGTTCCTTCATAATACCTTAACCAAAGGTATATTTTTATTCCTCAAGACCTTGTCCTTTCTGTCTAGTATATGGACTCGCTGTTCCTCGTAGGAGAGATCTGCCTCAAGCTCTAGATCCTCGTAACTCAATACACGAGTCACATCTGATACATACCTCCAAAGAGTTGAGATATGAAACACGTTATGCACGATTGACAATGCAGGTAGTAAGGCCAACCTATAGGCTACCTGACCAATCCTCTCCAGGATCTCAAATTGACCTACAAATCTAGGGCTCAGCTTGCCCTTCTTCCCAAATCTTCTCACCCTTTTCCATGGTGAGACTTTAAGAAAGACATAGTCTCCCACTTGGAACTCCACGTTCCTGCATTTGGGATCTGCATAACTTTTCTGTCTACTTTGAGAAGCGAGTGTAACGACTCAAAATTACTAATAAGGCTTAAGGGCCTTGATTAGTGTGCCAGAAGGGCATAATTGGTATTTATGTGAACTAGTGATAAAATGCATGATTGTATGATTACGAAGGAATGATTAAGTGCATGTTTATGAGTAGTAAATATGCATGTGGGATCTGTTTTGCTTATAAGGGCATATTTGTAATTTTGGCCCGTAGAGGGCATAAATGTAATTTTATGTGATTAATTGTTGAGACCACATTATTATGTGGATATATTTGCAGCATGTGGCTCAAGACGGTCCTAGTGAGCGGATTGGCGAAATAGTCACGACCGGGATTTATACCCGGCTCGGGGAAGCCTGGGGGGTATTTTGGGAATTTAGAAAGTATATAGGGGATTGTTAGACATTGGGAAAAATAAATGGTAATTAATTGGATGATGGGATTAATTGATATTTAATTGTGAAACTGATAAATATTAGTAACCCGAGTATTAGTATTGTTACTAAAATATTAAGGAAAGGTGGTATTTTTGCAAAAGGGTGAAAAGACCTAGATACCCTTATGGATTAGCCTAGAAATAGGTTAGAGGGAAGGGTAGAGTAGTCTTTTGGGTTTAGAGTTAGAAAACCCATGGCTGAGGGAAACCATTTCACGTTTTTTCACTCATCTCCATAACTACTTTGTTCTAAAAGCTCTAGAGGAGAAATAAACAACAAAGCCTGAGGTAGCTAAATTTTGAGGAAATTGGGAATAGAAAAAAGCTATGGAGGAGAATTAACAGCCATCAATCCTTAGGAATTTTGAAATTCAAGAAGAGGTAAGAGTTTCCTTTTATGATTCTGGGTATTGCTTGTTGTTCTTGAGGAATGTGATTAAGATTTCTGAAATTTGGATTATGGGATGAAGTTTAAGGATTAAACTTGGGAATTGGAGGAATCACAGCTGGGAAGAACATTGAAGGAAACCTAGGGTCAGATTCAGTCATCAGAGGTAACAATTTCTGACCTTGATTATCTGGGTTTCTGGTTTAGATGGTGTTCTTGAGCTTCAGAGCTCAAGTGTGATTTTTTTGTGTTTGATGAAGTTGTTAGTCAATGTTTGGTGTTATGTGGGTGTTTTGGTTGAGCTATAGTGTATTGTAGGTTCAATTTTGAGTTTAGTTGAGGTTTGGAGTAGATTTTTGGAGTTTTGGCTCGAGGAGGCTTGAAGAAAGAAAACCCAGAAAGTTGCATTTCTAGTACTAGCATTGTAGCGCTAGGTTAGGAGCGCTACAACGCTAGGCTGTATTTTTCTGGGGGTTTTGAGTTTCTATCTATAGTGTTGTAGTGCCCACCTTGTAGCGCTGTAGCGCCCCTCAGCCTCCTGAAATTGATTTTTGGGTATTTTCTTATGGTTTTCGCGTGGGGGCTCGGGGGATAGGTTTACCACCTCCTTTGGTGGAACTTGGGGTCCCGAGAGCGTGAGCTTGGTTCTAGGATTGTCCTTTGGAATTCAAACTCATTGAAGTATCATTTATGGACTGTGACTAGGTGTACGCCAAGGCTCGAAGTGGGATCATGCTCGAGGACTGTTCGTCGCAACTAAAGCACCCGTAATTAAAGGTAAGAAAACTGCTCGTTGTTGTGTGGCTGTGTTGGGACTAAGAGTTCCCTATACTTGTATGCAATCTCATATGATGGTATTATTCCATGTGGACATAAAATAAACGGCCTAAGAGTGCCAGAATTAATATTTGCGCACAAGGACGTGACTCGGCCACTGGTAGCTGAGGTTAATTAAATAATCACTGAGCTTGGCCTATGTGAGCCAGAGTCAGTGGGTTGAACACTGGGCTTGGCCTAAGTGAGACGAAGACAGTGGGTTAAACAGAGGGTGCAGCCTACGGGCGTCAACCCTAGTTATTGTATGATATGTCTATTGTTGTTAATTTGATGAACATGATATGCTGAGTACCTGGATAATAGATTGTTGATTTGTCAATTGTTATCACTGATTATGTGAATGATACAGACTGTTGATTATCTAGATATGCTTTATGAATTATTTGGTTATTGACATTGATCATGCTATGATGTTATGGTTTTCTTGCTAGGCCTCGGCTCACGGGTGCTATGTGGTGCAGGTAAAAGCAAGGGTATGATGGTTCAACCATGGGTTGGAGAGCTTTAAGGGCGAGTTGTACATTGTCAGCTGCTCGACCGCCATGCTCAATGGATTATACAGGGACGGAAAACCTAAAATGTGTATTTTTCCATTAGAGTGGCTTTGTTTATTTATAACACTTGGAAATCTTGTAATTATGTCTTCTAAACCATGTTTTGGGATCCCATGTACTAAACATTTATTTTAATGAAAATTATCTGTTTATGACAAAAATATTTTAAACCTAACATGTTTATGGCTTTAGGTTCACAATTTTATTTAAATGACTTGGTTAGCAAGTCTTGCACTCTTTTAAACACCCAGTGTAACGGTCTTGGTTATCTAGGGCGTTACAACTTGGTATCTGAGCGGTCTAGGTTTAAGGGTTCTTGAAGACTGGCTGGATATGTACACTCGCTGCTAAAGACAAGCTCGACTCAGGGTTTTGTAATTGAATACATGAGATTATATGCTTAAGTGTTTGAATGAAAATATGAATGTATTAAGTTGTCTAATTAATAGGGAGCATGAGATACTAATAGGGCTTGGCCCTTGACTGTTGCGTGATGAAATTGAGGCGTGATGATTAGCATTGCTATTGCATGTGGATGAATATTTGGATAATGGTTTGTATACTGATTATATGTGGTGAATTGTTTAAATTGAACTTATATGTTATACCTGTTTATTGGTATATGGAAATCATGGTAAGTGTGAATGTACCTGGTAGCAATAAAATTTGATAACTAAATGCACAATATTACAAATTGGTGTTTATTATGCTTTATGTGTGTATGATTATTGTGGTTGCTTGGACCTGGCTGTGGGATGGTTCTAGGTATGAACATTAGGGCTGAGGGGTTTAGTCAGTGATGGCGGATGGATTCAGATTGTTGCCTTCAGAATGATTAAGTGGACCTGGTATTGTTATAGTGAGGGTTGCAGATGACAGCTAGGGTTGGAATCCTCCATTTGCCCCTGAAAGTCACAGCAGGCGTTCTCTGGTATGTGAGTTGGGTTGTAAGATCTGAGAAAAGAGGTTAGATGGGTGAAACAACAGGTTTTGTTGGGAGGAAACTGCTTTGTAAAAATTGACAGTAAGGGTATCATTATTGGTTTAACCTGAGGGTGGAGATAGATAAGAATTACTGTATGGAAGGCTTTAGAATCATTATTCTCTAGTTTTGAGAAATGGGTGGATTTGCTCAAGAATTGATTAGTGGATGGACATAGCTAATCTCATCCTTGACATTATGGAGATGATAGGTCGTGATAAAGTGGTTGTGCTAAGCAGTTGCGGCAGAGGGATGCTCGGAAATGGTAAGAAGTGATACTCAAATCCAAAATGTTGTCATGATTGGTTGGGAGGAATTCAGGCAGTGATTAGATAAAAGAGATTACTAGGTAGTAGCTGAGCTGCAGAGACGAATGAGTTTATGAACTCGGGTTGGAATGGCAAGATAGCGACAGTGTATGTGAATAAGTTTGGTGGGTTGGTCAATCCACTTTGGATTGTGATACAAACGGATGTAGCTCGGGAATGATGATTCATTTAAGGATTAAACTCTAGGATGGCCCAGAGCGTTAGGGCCGCTCCAGTGCTTGAGAGTTTCATCTGTGCTCGGGCAGTAGGGAGGGCCATGTTATTTAAGATATAAGGAATGAGGCATGGGGCACGAATGTCATAGGGCAAGAAATGCAGATGACAGTATTTACATTTGTGGAATTTAGTAAGGATAGATTTTCGATAATCGAAACAGAAGAATCCCTGATAGTTCTATGGCTCCTGATTTTGACAAGAGGAGGTCTAATTTACAGGATAGCAGCCAAGACAGTGGTGAGGCCTAGTGAAGTTATTCAGTATGCATCAGAAGCAAGAAACGCCAGTTGGAAAGATGTCAGGTAAGGATACGCTATCTATATGGAATGGTTCAGTACGTTAGGGGCGAATTAGGGATTGCCTAGGATCAGAGAATGGAAGACTGGAATGCTTTGTTACATTCAAAGCCCGAGGCTAGTTCCTCGGAGGTGACTGGTTGACTTGATAGTCCTCGTTTTTGGTTATATAACGAGCTGAAAGAGTTTGATGTTGAGTATCTTCCAGGAGAGATTCATATATGAAGTATATGTCTCAAGGTTATTGCACGAGGGGCTTGAAATATTAATACTGGTTGGGATGAATTAGAAACTTCTAATAGAAGAATTGGAATACAAGTAGTAAGGGGTTCGTAGTGGAAGTGATTAAGCTTGTCATATGGGAGCTTTGATATGGGCTTGAGTGGGAGCTAATTTGTTAGATAAGGGACAACCATGGATTGTAGGGGACATCATTTAAAGTATGTAAGTTGGACTGAATGGAAACTGAGTTGGTCAATAGGGATTTAGATGGGTATGTAAGGAGTTGTTGGGTACGCTTCAGGATTTGGCTATAGACAGATTTGGTATCAGGGACAGTATGAAGAATGGTACTAGCTTGGCGGAAGAATTACTGGTTCAATTGAAGAAGTATTTGACTTAGGAATGGATTAGATGGAGCATCGTATCATGGGACTCATTGACATCACCTGTTAAGGATGAAGAGTTTAAATGCCCGGTTACAAGACAGGACAATGTCTTCAGAAATTGATCTTCGATCTGGTTATGTAATGCCCCACGTCACTATGGCTGCTTCCTGGAATGGCGACTGGCCCTACAAACTAACATGATTATTTCCAGCGTGCTTTGTCCTCACTCGCACACTTCTTGAGAAAACTTCCCAGGAGGTCACCCATCATCAGATTGCTCCAGGTCAAGCACGCTTAACTTTGGAGTTCTCAAGTGATGGGCTAACGAAAAGAAGATGCATCTTGTTGGCATAGGTAGTACCCATCAATCCATTTAAGCCCTCTTCAATTGTGTAGTCCCATACCTACAATGCCTTAGAATCATCACACTTGACCTTCCTCAGGCGGTGTGGGATTGCACAGCTTTACCCGGTCGTTCCCCTTACGGATCATGAGATTCTGACTGTCACAGGTTATTACCAACTGAGGGTCAAGGAAAGAGATATTTCAGGAATTATTACTTGTACCGAGTGGGGTGTGGTGGATTATCAGTGAAGGTTCTTAATTAATTTATGCATCAACAACACAGGTAAGTTTGACAAACAGAGAATACAAGAACGATATGAATAAGTCATATCCAGGTTCGTCAAGGATGCATTGAACTACTTTCTAGTTAGAAGCATAATATGGACGACTACTACACTGATGATACTAAGACTGAAGAAGCAGGGTGACAGGTAAGGCTCCAGAAGGTGTTAGCTTCGATGTCTCCAAAGGAATTTAAGGTTACGCTATAGGAAGAGAAGGGATCAGGTATGAAAAGATTCAATCAGAAGCCACAAAGAAATTACTAAAGAACATCTGAGGGATAAGATGCACAATGAGACCGGTGAACATGTAACCTACTACCTGAAGTATCTTTGAAGACAACTACACCAGAGATTGGGTTAGCAGAGGAACCTAAAGTTGGACTGAATGGGTAATCTTGTACCAGATTTTCAGAAGATAGAATAAGGATTGGTTAACACTCCATGGTATAGGAGTCCGTGTGTAATGGATGGATACGGAAGGGTAATGTGAAGGACATTGTCTTTGTTTAAAACATGGAACTGTAAGCGGTGCATCAAAGTCGGAGACACGCCCAGATATAGAACGAAGGGATGATGGTTTGAGCCTAGCGGTAGGTGAAAGAATGGGAACATGGTTGGTATACAGGGAATATTAAGTTGACGGTGAATGCATAGTGTAAGGGATTTGAGCGCTTGGTCATTTGTAGAGGAATAACCCTGAGACTAGGATCCGGTGAGATTTAAGGGGTGATTCATGTTAGAAACCGTTGATTGTACTAGGGAAAATTAATTTGGAAGTTGACCTCTTACTTCGGAAGATCGGTGCCGATTGGATAGGACACCACGAATTATAGTAAGGTCAAACAGGGTAACGATTGAGATTAAGATAATACCTGTGATTGGTTATAGACAGATATATATTTCTTTGGACATTGGAATTCAGAAAGAGAATCTTGTGGAAAAAGGTGAAGAACCCTATTAGTATGGTATGAGTTAAGATGTGAAGATCGGATGAGCGATCCAGTGGATTCTAGTGTGGAGATGGAGAAAGAGAATCTTGTGGAAAGAGAACCCAAATGAACATCGTGCTACCTTCTTAATTATATATTAGTAAAGAAGTTTAAATGGATGATAATGTTTAAAATTCATATATTGAAAGGTAAAATGGTATAGTGGTGGATTGTAAGAGTGGCCCGTAGTACACTACAAGTAAGATGACTGGACATGGAAGGTTGTAACTCAGCAGATTGAGTTAACATATATTGGTTCGTGTGAACGGGTGACAGGGCATGGTAATTGATAGTGCCGGGTTGAGACCCTTTAAATTTTTTTTCAAGTTCTAGAAAGAAGTTAGAGAACGGTGGGAATAAGGTTGGAACCTAAAGTTAGTAGCTGTCTACAGATAGAATGGAAATCTGAAGAATTAATGGTGGTTCTAAGGAATCATGCATTGAATGTGAAAATGATTGGGATATTAAGGAGAGAATAATCCCTTGATGAAATAGTCACAGTGATGAATGTTGGGTTACAGCTACGGTGACACGGTGTAAGATATGGTCAGATAAAAAACAAGAGGTACTGGTTCCAAGTAAAGAAATGAAAGGTAGTGAGTATCTTGGTTCAGTATTGGTTTAGGGGGAAAACCAATGGAGTTGTTGAAATTCTTAAGGCAGAAGTATCTGCCAATTTGAAAGGACATAAGAGATCGTAATTTGTAAACTTTGGAACATGAAGTTCCAGGGCGAGAGATTTATATTTCTCCAAGTATTGCAGATAAGAAGGAGTATTATATTTTGGGAAAGAAATGGGAGTTTCGGCTCTCGATTCGATAAGATTTCAGAGATTGTACCAAGGTTTAAGTCGAGGGTCTACAAGTTAACCTTACCCTGGTATGGGTGATGGCTTATGAGTATTACTGGCATCAATGAAAAGACGAAAAAATGATCGCTGATGAGATAAGTAGACCCTGGGGTTTCAGTAGAATTATTGTGCAAGGAAGGGTTAATGAAATCATAGTCATAAGATGAGACTGTAACGTCCTAAACTCCAAGGACCGTTACAGTGTGCCTTTTAAATAGTGCTAAACTCGCTAATCGAGTCATTTGGCCATAATTGTGTAACTAAGTATGATTAGCGGTTTAGGGTTAAAAACTTTGGTTAAGATATAACGTTTCACTAAAACGTTTACCATATACATTGGAATCCCAAAAATATAATTTAAGGTTAATTACAGCAAAATATCTACAACCAGCCGACCTAAGCAGCAAAATAGGGTTTAACCCTAGTTCCTCTTTCAACCCTCGGCCGTGGAGGTCGAGCAACTGTGTATGTACACATCGTCACCTAAGCTCTCCAACTCAAGGATGGTCCAGCTTTCTTTTGCCTTTACCTGCACCATATAGAACCCGTGAGCCGAAGCCCAGCAAGAAAACTCAATATGCTCATGACCAAGTAATAACATGTTACTAAGTCAAAATAGGCATGCCTAGCAGTAATAACCCTACTCATGCATGCAAGCAGGTACAAATAAATGTTTGTGAAGTCCTGCGCTCTGAGTAGATGACTAATAAGTCTCTCACTCTGAGGTAGATGACTAATAAGTCTCTCTGAGGTATATGACTAATAAGTCATTCTCTAAATAGATGATTGATAAGTCTATCTCGGTCAGATGACTGATAAGTCTGTCTCAGTCAGATGACTGATAAGTCCATCTCGGTCAGATGGCTGATAAGTCCATCTCGATCAGATGACTGATAAGTCTATCTAGGTTAGATGACTGATAAGTCTATCTCAGTCAGATGACTGATAAGTCCATCTCGGTTAGATGACTGATAAGTCCATCTCGGTCAGATGTTTGATAAGTCCATCTCGGTCAGATGTCTGATAAGTCCATCTCGATCAAATGACTGATAAGTCTATCCCGGTCAAATGACTAATAAGTTTATCTCAATCAGATGACTAATAAGTCTGTCTCAGTCAAATGACTGATAAGTCCATCTCGGTCAGATGACTGATAAGTCTATCTCAATTAGATGACTAATAAGTCTATCTCGGTCAGATGACTGATAAGTCTATCTCAGTTAGATGACTAATAAGTCTATCTCGGTCAGATGACTAATAAGTCTGTCTCGGTTAGATGACTGATAAGTCTATCTCGGAGGCCCCATACCCTTCTAGCCATGTGACATGTAGGTCACCTTAGCCTTTCTGGCTCTGGCTCTGGCTCTAAATACCTAGCCTTTAGACTAGACAAGCGCTTTTGGTTTTCATCAAACTTAAGGTTGGTTCGGCATTAATGCTCATGATGAGTCATTCAATGCAGATGTCGATTAGATCTAATCTTTTCGTCTTGCGTTAAACACGATAAAACCGTCCTTGACTCATAAGTCAATGCCATACGACCAGTGCTCGGTACCACTGCCGAATTTGACTAGTAAGTCACAGCTTCACAGTTAATACCAACACCATTGCCGATTCTGACTAATAAGTCAGTGCCATTCACAAGTGAGTAAGATTTTCTAAGCATTTGATATGCAATCAATGTCCACATTTAAACACTCAACATGCCTCAGTAATAACCATGCATGTCACATATGGGGTGCAGTTTTCTTACCTCTAGCTTGAGCGAGAAATACGTTAAGAACGACCCTTGAGAACGATCGATCCTTTGATTCTATAACGGTCACCTAGTCATAACCAAATACAATCCGAGATTAATGAAATCAACAATAAAAGGGCCTTTACCTAAACCTCACTCTCAGGACCCCGAATTGTTCCCAAGCGGTGAGTAGATTCGATCCCGAGCCTTAGGAATTGAAACCCTGAGCCAAAAACCCTCAAAAGTGCCCAACATATGCATCAGAGAAAATAGGGTAGCGCTACAGCACTGCACCCCAGCGCTACAACTAGGGGAAATTTGCCCTGGCTAGCGCTGTAGCGCCACCCTTTGGGCGCTGTAGCTCTAGGACCAGGCAGAATTGCCCTGGTTCTTCCCTCCTTCGACTCCTCCTTTCCCAACCTGAAAAACAAGCTTCCAAACTCCATTTAAACCCCCAATTGAACCCAAAAACCATCTATACATGACCTAGGCATCATAACCCAAGTTACCCTAGCCAAAAACTACCATCAATTCCCATTATCCAACTCAAAATCCAGCTGAAACTCAAATAGAAAAATAGAGCAAGAACAAGAGTTTTAATGGATAAAAGCTCACCTCAATCTCAGTAACACACCCTTTTCAATGGTGGAACACAGCCCAAAACCCTCAAGGCTTGGTTCCTTAAAAAGAGCTTCAAAATTCAAAGGAAAATGAAGAAGAAATGATGAACGGTTGAAGGAGGAGATGATGCTCTGTTTTGGCCAGGTTTATACAGCTTCAAAAGGTTATATCTATCCTTAAGGTCAAAAGACCAAAATGCCCCTAGGTCATTTAAAATCCTCCTAAGGCCACAAAGGGCAAAACTGTCCTTTCGCGCCTATCTCATTAATCATAATTAACGCCCTCCAATTCTTGTTATTCTCAATATTCTCAAATGCTAATAAATCACATCCCATTACCCTTTAATTCCCGGTAATGTTCTAATCCTCAAATTACCCCGAGACTCACCCCGATCCCCGAAATTAACCCCGTTATGACCAGACTGATAACTTGCATTCACAAATCGTTTCATGCCGAATGGCTTGAAAAAATCCACATTATAATGTGGTCTTATTCAAAATTCACCAACATGCATGAAAATACACAATTACGCCCTCCATGGACCAAATTACCAAAATGCCCTTTTAATGAAATGTGGACCCATATGCATGCTTTTATCATCATATAATAATATAATTCACATAACACATGCATATAATCATTTAATGGCATAGTAAATCAAGTATGGCCCTCTCGACCTCCTAATCAAGGTCCTAAACCTTATTAGGGATTTGGGGGCATTACAGAGACCTTATGGAACAAGATTGTCACTCTAGTATGAGTGTTATTGAAAGATAAAAGGGTGAAGAACTGGACTTTGAAATTATAAACAGAGGTATGAGATTTACTACTTGATGTGTTCGAATAAATTTCGAGGACGAAATTATTATAAGGAAGGGATAGTTGTAATGACCCAAAATTACTAATAAGGCTTAAGGGCCTTGATTAGTATGTCAGCAGGGCATAATTAGTATTTATGTGAACTAATGATAAAATGCGTGATTGTATGATTATGAGGTAATGATTAAGTGCATGTTTATGAGTATTAAATATGCATGTGGGCCCTGTTTTGCTTATAAGGGCATATTTGTAATTTTGGCCGTAGAGGTCATAAATGTAATTTTATGTGATTAATTGTTGAGACCACATTATTATATGGATATATTTGCAGCATGTGGCTCGAGACGGTCCCAGTGAGTGGATTGGTGAAATAATCACGACGGGGATTTATACCCGGCTTGGGGAAGCCTGGGGGTATTTTGGGAATTTAGAAAATATATTGGGGATTGTTAGACATTGGGAAAAATAAATGGTAATTAATTGGATGATGGGATTAATAGATATTTAATTGTGAAACTGGTAACTATTAGTAGTATTAGTGTTGTTACTAAAATATTAAGGAAAGGTGGTATTTTTGCAAAAGGGTAAAAAGACCTAGATACCCTTATGGATTAACCTAGAAATAGGTTAGAGGGAAGGGTAGAGTAGTCTTTTGGGTTTAGAGTTAGAAAACCCATGGCTGAGGGAAACTATTTCACGTTTTTTCACTTATCTCCATAACTACTTAGTTCTAAAAGCTCTAGAGGATAAATAAACAATAAAGTTTGAGGTAGCTGAATTTTGAGGAAATTGGGAATAGAAATAAGCTATGGAGGAGAATTGACAGCCATCAATCCTTAGGAATTTTGAAATTCAAGAAGAGGTAAGAGTTTCCTTTTATGATTCTGAGTATTGCTTGTTATTCTTGAGGAATGTGATTAAGATTTCTGAAATTTGGATTATGGGATGAAGTTTAAGGATTTAAACTTGGGAATTGGAGGAATCACGTCTGGGAGGAAGATTGAAGACAACCTAGGGTCTGATTCAATCATCAGAGGTAACAATTTCTGACCTTGATTATCTGGGTTTCTGGTTTAGATGGTGTTCTTGAGCTTCAGAGCTCAAGTATGATGTTTTTGTGTTTGATGAAGTTGTTAGTCAAGGTTTGGTGTTATGTGGGTGTTTTGGTTGAGCTATAGTGTATTGTGGGTTCAATTTTGAGTTTAGTTGAGGTTTGGAGTGGATTTTTGTGGTTTTAGCTCGGGGAGGTTCGAAGAAAGAAACCCAGAAAGTTGCATTTCTGGTACTAGCGTTGTAGCGCTAGGTTGGGAGTGCTACAACGCTAGGCTGTATTTTTTTGGGGGTTTTGGGTTTCTGTCTATAGCACTGTAGCGCCCACCTTGTAGCGCTGTAGCACCCCTCAGCCTCCTGAAATTGGTTTTTGGGTATTTTCTTAGGGTTCTCTCTTGGGGGCTCGAGGGACGGGTTCACCACCTCATTTGGTGGAACTTGGGGTCCCAAGAGCGTGAGTTTGGTTATGGGATTGTCCTTTGGAATTCAAACTCATTGAAGTATCATTTATGGACTGTGACTAGGTGTACACCCAGGCTCGGAGTGGGATTGTGCTCGAGGATCGTTCGTAGCAACTAAAGCACCTGAAATTAAAGGTAAGAAAACTGCACCCTATTGTGTGGCTATGTTGGGACTAAGAGTTCCCTATACTTGTATGCAATGCCATATGATGGCGCACAAAGTCGTGGCTCGGCCACTGGCAGCTGAGGTTAATTAAATAATCACTGAGCTTGGCCTAAGCGAGCTAGAGTTAGTGGGTTGAACAGTGGGCTCGGCCTAAGTGAGCCAAAGACAGTGGGTTAAACAAAGGGTGCAGCCTACGAGCATCAACCCTAGTTATTGTGTGATATGTATATTGTTGTTAATTTGATGAACATGATATGATGAATACCTAGATAATAGATTGTTGATTTGTCAATTGTTATCACTGATTATGTGAATGCTATGGACTGCTGATTATCTGGTTATGCTTTGTGAATTATTTGGTTATTGCATTGATCATGCTATGATGTTATGGTTTTCTTGCTAGGCCTCGGCTCACGGGTGCTACGTGGTGTAGGTAAAGGCAAGGGAATGATGGTTCAACCATGGGATGAAGAGCTTTGGTGTAGCGACCCAAATTTGCTAATAAGGCTTGGGTCCTTGATTAGCGTGCCCGAAGGGCAATAATTGATATATATTGTATTAATATGTGAATTTGATGAATATGAGGTTAGAAATGCATGTATAGGTGAATTAAATATGCATGTGGGCCCCATTTGGTTGTTAGGGGCATATTTGTAATTTTAGCCCATTGAGGGCATAAATGTTATATTTATGTGTATTGTGATTGATACCACGTGCGAGTGGTGATATAATTATGGTGCACGATTTGAGACGGCCCTAGGGAGCTGTTTAGCTAGAAAGTCACAACGGGGTCAAATACCTGGCTTGGGAGGAGCATAGGGGTATTCTGGGAATATTACAAGGTATGCGGGAATTATTGAGTAGCGGATAGTGATTCAGTAGTGGTTTAGGCGTGTAGGGATTAAACGGGATATTTAGGTATACTCGAGGATTTTGCGGGATATGTTAAAAAACTAAATCGCCCTTGGTGGCATATGAGGACTTAGGTTAACTTAAAGGGCAATTGGGTCATTTTTGCAGCTGGTTATATTTAGTTAAGGGGCTGGGAAATACTAGAACTTTTTGGCAAAAGCAGAGGAAGGAAAAAGGAAACATAATTTCTCAACTCTCTCTCTCTCTCTCTCATATTCAGCTCTCTTTTTCCCTCTCCTTGATAGTTGAGAGGTTGAAGAATCTTGAGGATTTTAGACTAAGGAATTGAAGGATTTTGCTTGCCGTGGCTTGGGGAATTAGCTCAAGGGTGTGTTTAACACAGAGGTAAGGATTCATCCCTGTTTTTCTTTAAGTTTTCAAGCATGTTTTTGAGAGTTTGAGAATGAAAGTTGAAAGTTGGATTTGTGGCTTGTTATTTTGAGAATTCAGCTTGGGAATCAAAGGGGTTTAGCTTGGAGTTGGAATTGGAGGAAGCTCAAGGTCGAATTCTTGTTTAAGGTAAGAATTCCATGCATTTCTAAGGTTTATGTTCTGAAATGGTTGAAGTTTTCTAGTTTGTGGTTTAAGTTTGATAAAGTTTTAACCACTAGGTGATTTATGGATTTGATTGGATATTTGAGTTTTTTGTTGTTGTTTCTGGGTTACCATACTGCTCATTAGGGGTTAAGTTGATTTTGGAGTTGGGAGTACCTTGGGGTTGATTTGGAAGAGTTTTGGCTCGGGAAAATGTTGGGGAAAAACCCAGTTTTCTGGGTTTGCGTATGAGCGCCGCGGCCCTGTTCTTCCGCACCGCAGCGCTAGGTTGAATCAGGAAGAGGACATCACTCTGGGTGCTGTGGCCCTTAAAGGGATGTGCCGCGGCTCTATGCCAATTTCTGGGCAGGGGAAAATTGTGTTTTTAGGGTTTTGGCTTAGGGGGCTCGGGGGACGCTTCCGCTACCTTGTGTGGGGAAACGGGAGGTCCCAAGAGCACGAGATTGGTTCCAGGAGAAGATTATGAATTGGTTAGTAATGAGAGTACTATGTATGTGTTGTGAATAGGTTTTCAGCGAGGCATAGAGGATCGTGCTCGAGATTTCAGTGCTCAATAAGCTCGGGACACAGGTAAGAAAACCGCTGTACTCATAGAGTAGGGCGAGGCCCCATAGTTTTGTTGGAGGGCACGGCCCTATATGATTATGTGCAGGGCATAGCCCATTGATTATGTTAATATATGTTTAAGTGTTTGTTTACTTATTCTATGTATGCATATATGTGAATGATCAACAAGAGCCGGGAACGGTGAAGGCCGAGAACGGCGAAGGCCGAGAACGACAAGGGGGCCGGGAGCAGCGTTAGCACGCAGAGTGCGAGTTGCCAGGGTAAGACCCTAAAGGATACCTGGGATATCCTTACGGTGTAGACCACGAACCCAGGGCCTGGTAAAGAGCCTGGGAAGGCATGGCCGAATGTGTTTAGCCTGTCAGTAGATTTGTTATATGCTGAGTGATTGATATGAATACGTTATCTATTTGTGTGGAGTTTTCTTGCTGGGCTTCGGCTCACGGGTGCTCTGTGGTGCAGGTAAGGGCAATGGGAGAGCTGACCAACCATGAGTATGGAGAGTGTGAGGCGACGCTTACATGTCTGGTTTGTCTGGCTGCCACGACCAGGGGTGCAATGACCCAAATTTGCTAATAAGGCTTAGGGCCTTGATTAGCGTGCCTGGAGGGCAACAAGTGATTTACTATTATAATATGTGAAAATGTGATTAGTGATGCATGTTTAGGTGAATTAAGTATGCATGTGGGCCCCATCCGGTTATTAGGGGCATGATTGTAATTTTAGCTCGCGGAGAGCATAAATGTGAATAATTGTGATATATCTGTGTTGCACGATCCGAGACCGTCCTAGGGAGCAATTAGTTAGAAAGTCACAACGGGATCAAAAATCTGACTCGGGGCGAGTCGAGGGGTATTTTGGGTATTGGACGTTCTATGGGGTTATCGGGTTAAATAAATATTTGGTAATATATTTGAAGATAGAATGTTTAGGAGGGAATATTGGGGAAATTTACCATTTTTCCCTCGGGGACGTTTTTGGTACCCCGAGCCTTGAGGTAACCTTAGAGGCTAAGTAAATAAAACAAAAACCAAAGGAGTACTCAGAAACTTGTAGAAATCGACCCAAAGACACTCTTCTCTCTCTTTATTTTCTCTAAGTCTTAGCAAGGGAAATTGTGGTGGAAACTAATCAAAACTAAGGAATTGGGGCTGGGAATCTTGGGAGCTAGAAGCTTGAAGCTTAAGGACCTAATTCAGAGACTCAACTCAGCTCAAGGTAAGCTTTAATCTTAGTGAATTATACTGGTTTTTAAGTTGAAATTCTGGAGTATTGCATGTGTGTTGAGTGAAGAACTGACTTTGAGTTTGATGAGGATTTTAGCTTGAATTCTTGTTGGGTTTTGTTGCTGAATCCATAGTATAACTTCTGTGATGATTAGCTTGAGTTGTTGGGTAGATTTTGGGGTTAATGGGATTGGTTTTCGTGGTAAAAATGGTGAACTTTTCTGGGCTCGAGGGGTCGGGCCGCGGCGCTGTTCTTGCTGAGCCGCGGCCCCTTAGAACATAGGGGCGTCTGGAAATGGAGGCGCGCCGCGGCGCCCTTCTGGAAGGGTTGCGGCGCGTGTAGGCTGAAATAAGGTAGGGCCTCGGGTTGAGGTTGGGGTCGCGGGATGGGATCTTAGGGCCGCGGTGCTTAGTGCATTTTTGGGCTTTAAAAAGGTTTTGGCCTCGGGAAGCCAATAGTTAAGGCTCGTGATGGATTTTATCACCCGGATAGATAGAATTCAATGTCCAAGAGACTAGAATTATGACCCAAAGTTATTTAATGGATTAGAATTTGATGGATGGATATTTTTGGTGCGTTGTGACTAGGGTTTCTGCGAGGCTCAGACTACGGGACCGTGCTCGAGATCGGTGCTTGGAAAGCTCGGGACACAGGTAAGAAAAATACTATTCCCATAGAACTTGTGTTGTAGGGCACAACCCTATATGATTGTGTTGCAGGGCTCGACCCTATATGACTGTGTTGCAGGGTGTAGCCCTTTGATTGAATTTATATGTGTTTAAGTATCTGTTTAGTTATATTATGTGTACATATAAATGAATGAACGTGTAAGGACCCAAATTTCCTAAATGAGGTTTCAGACCTCGATTAGGAGGCCGGGAGGGCTATAATTGATTTATTGTGCCATTATATGATTACATGCATGATTATGTGGATCATATTATTATATGATGATAAATGCATGCATATGGGTATATATTTTGTTATGAGGGCATTTTGGTAACTTGTCCCATTGAGGGCGTAATTGTATATTTGTGTGCATATTGGTAAGCTATTGTTGAGGCCACATTATAATGTGGATTTGTTCGAGTTGTTCGGCATGAGACGATCTTTGGGTATAAGTTAGCGGTTTGGTCATAACGGGATTAAGTTCGGGGCTCGGGGTGAGTCCCGGGGTAATTTGGTGATTAGAGCGTTGCCGAGAGTTAAGGGGTAACGGGATATGAATTATTGGTATTCGAGAATTTTGAGAATAACTGGAATTGGAGGATGTTAATTATGGTTACTGAGATAGGTGTGAAAGGACGATTTTGCCCTTGGTGGCTATTAAGGATTTTAATTAGACTTGAGGGCATTTAGGTCTTTTTACCTTAAGGATGTATATGAATCAAGGAAGGCTATAGAAAATAGGAAGCAAAACAGAGCACTTCACCTTTTCTCCCGTACATTATCTCCCTTCCATTTTTCTTTGGATTTTGAAGCTTCTTTTGAGGAACCAAGCTAGGGAATCAAGTTTTGAGGATCTAGGGTATTGCTCCACCATTGAAGAGGAGTTCATACTGAGCTTGAGGTAAGATTCTAACCATTAGAACTCTAGTTTTCTGCCCTGTTTTCTTATTTTGTTCAGTTGAGATTTTGGGTTTGAAAGTAGAGAATTCAATGGGGCTTTTGGCAAAGCTTGGGTAGGTTATGATGCCTAGGACTAGTACATATGGTATTTGGGTTCAATTGGGGGTTTAAATGGTGTTTGGTAGAATTTGAATCAGGTTGGAAATGGAGGATTTGAAGGAAGAAGAACCAAGGCCATGTCTGCCTAATCCTAGCGCTATAGCGCCCAGAGGGTAGCACTAGCCAGGGTAAAATGTCTCTGGTTGTAGCGCTGGGGCGCTAGGGGGGTAGCGCTGTAGCGCTACCCTGTTTTCTCAAATGCACATTTTAGGTGTTTTAAAGGGTTTTTGGCTCGGGGTTTCAATCCTTAGGGCTCGGGATCGAATCTACTCACCGTTTGGGTACAATTCGGGGTCCGGGGAGTGAGGTTTAGGTTAAGCCCCTTTTATTGAAGTTTTCATTAATTGGATTCCATATTTGGTTATGACTAGGTGACCGCTAAGGGATCAAAGGATCGATCGTTCTCAAGGGTCGTTCATAATGTGTTTCTCACTCGAACAAGAGGTAAGAGAACTGCACCCGATTATGTGGTTAGTTTGGGACTAAGTGTTCCCTATGTTTGTATGCATTGTTATGTGATTGTGATAAACCATGTGAACAAAAATGGACTAAGAGCTCCCTATACTCAAATATGATGTCATGAGATGGTATTATGCCATGGGGACATATGATAAGCGGCCTAAGAGTGCCAGAGTCAATATTTGCGCATAGGGCGCTGCTCAGCCACTGGTAGCTGAGGACAGCTTATTAATCACTGAGCTCGGTTAAGCTGGCCGGAGTCAGTGGGCATAACACTGGGGGTGGCCTAAGTGAGCCGAAGATAGTGGGTTAAACAGAGGGTGCGACCTAAGGGCGCCGACCCTGAGTATCATCTGATGGTTGTGATAAACTGTTGATTATGAATGTGATTATTTTTGTTAACCTGATGAATATGATATGTTGATTATCTAGATGACGAATTGTTAATTTGTCGATTGTTATCACTGAATAGGTGAATGTTATGAATTGTTGAATACTTGGTTATGCTTTGTGGAATAGTTGGTTATTGATATTGATCATGCTATGTTGTTATGTTTTCTTGATGGGCTTCTGCTCACGGGTGCTACGTGGTGCAGGTAAAGTCAAGGGTATGTAGATTCAACCATGAGTTGGAGAGCTCTGGGGGCGAGGTGTTCATTGTCAGCTGCTCGGCCGCCACGGTCGAGGGATTGTACAAGGACGGAAACCTAAAATGTGTATTTTGCCATTAGAGTGGCCTGAGTTATTTATAACTTCTGGAATTTTTGTAAATATGTCATCTACACCCTATTTTGAGATTCCATGTACTAAACTGTCATTTTTAATAAAATAACCTGTTTACGACCAAAATCTTTTATTCCTAATCCGTTGATGACGTTAGATTCACATTTTGTTTAAATGACTTGATTAGCAAGTCTTGCACTATTTTAAACACACAGTGTAACTGTCTTGGTTACCCAGGGCGTTACAGAATGGCAAGAGCCAGGAATGACGAAGGCCGAGAATGGCAAGGGGCCGGGAGCTGCGTTTAGCACGCAGAGTGTGAGTTGCCAGGGCGAGACCCTAAAGGATACTTGGGATATCCTCACTGTGTGGACCGCGAACCCAGGGCCTGGTAAGCGCCTGGGACGGCATGGCCATATGTGTTTAGCCTGATGGTGGCTTGTTTATATGTTAAGTGTGTAGTATACATATGTTATCTGCTTGTGAGGGTTTTCTTGCTGGGCTGCGGCTCACGGGTGCTCTATGGTGCAGGTAAGGGCAAGGGGAAAGTCGACCAACCATGAGTACGGAGAGCGTGAAGCAGCGCGTACATGTTTGGCTGCCACAACCAGGGGTATTTTTGGGAGATGGTTGTACCAAACCTGAATTTTTTCGTTTAGTCAACTCTGATTATATTTTTAAATTGTAAATATTTTTAAACAGTATTTTTGGGATCCCAAAGGTTAAACACTTTGAAATTTTCAGTAAATGGTTATTTTCAAAGTTTATGACTCTGATTAGGGTTTAATTACACTTTTGTCTTAAAACCTCGATTAGCGAGTTAAATGCACGTTTAAAACTCACTTAGTAACGGATCTAAGGCAGTAGGGCGTTACAACTTGGTATCAAAGCGAGCCAAGGTTTATGGTTTCTTGAGAATGACCGAACATGTATGCTCACTGCCAGTGACAAGCTCGACTCAGGGTTGGTTGGTAAGAATTGACTTAAATGTTTGAATATGTGCTTAAATGCCTTGTTTGCCTGTTTATTTCATATAGAGCGTGATGAATGAGTTAACATATGCATGATGCCAGGGCATGGCCCGTTGAGTGTTATATGTTATTTGTATGTTATATGGATTGTTGTTTGTGGTTGACTGATGTGATTGGGAGGTGGTTTTGGATGTTTTTATCATGCCTGATGAGTGGTGTCGTTGATTGTAGGCATATTTGTTGAGATGCCTCGACAATCATCGAGACTCCGCGGCAGTAGGGCCGAGGATGACAACCAGGTTCGGGACCCTCCACCTGCCCCACAAAATTGGCAACAGATGTTTGCCGAAATGGAAGAAAGATTGCAATGAACAGAGGAGGAACTTCGATAGTTGAGGCAACAGTCCCCTCCACAGGTCACTGGGTTTCCAGTTCAGCAGGTTGTGGTGCCAGTGCCGGTTCAATCTGTTGTGGAAAATAGGTGGGAACCTTTATATGAGAGATTCAGGAAGCAGCATCCTCCCACTTTTGAGGGTGGACCAGACCCACTGCGGGCAGAGCAGTGGATGAATATGGTTTCCTCTATCCTAGGTTTTATGAGGGTTGAGGGGAACGAGAGGGTAGCTTGTGCAAGCTACATGTTCAGAGAGGATGCCCGCATCTGGTGGGATGAAGTAGTTCAGAGGAGGAATGTGACAGTGATGACTTGGGAAGACTTCAGGAATATCTTTAATGAGAAATATTACAGCATTGCAGTCTGAGCTACGAAGGTTGACGAGTTTATCAACCTGACCCAGAATCGGTTGACCATGACAGAGTATGCTTTGAAATTTGACCGATTTGTGAAGTTTGTGCCAGATCTAGTGCCGACAGATGCGGCAAGAAGAGACAGATTTGTACGGGGGTTGAATGTTATGATCGCCCCTGATGTAAAGATCACTTTAGACCCAGAGACTACTACCTATGCTTAGGTGGTGGACAAGGCCCTTACTGCTGAGGGGGCCGAGGACCAGATTTGGAGAGAGAGCGCTGTTAGGCACGATGCCAGGAGTACAGTGCCTCCTTTTATTGGATCCAGTCGGGGTAGTGGCTCCAACGAGCAGAAGAGAAAGGCCCCAGATTCTTTTCCTCCTAGCTCGGATAGGAGGGCACGGGTTGCTTCTAGTGGCCGTCAGGGCGGTAGTGACAACTGGAGGAGTTTTCCAGTGTGTCCCCGGTGAAGAAGACGACATCAGGGTGAGTGCAGGATTAGAGCCTGCTTTGTCTGTGGGAGTGCCAATCATCTGAGGAAGGACTGCCCACAAGTCAGGAAGGAGGAGCCGAAGCCGGGCAACAGTCTCGCTCATGCCAGTGTGTTTACTTTTACTCAGATTGAGGCGGAGGCTAGCCTCTCAGTTGTGACAGGTCAGATTTCTAGTGTTGGTTCTTCTTATACTGCATTGTTTGATTCAGGAGCTACTCATTCGTTTGTGTCTGCTAGAATGATAGATCAGCTGTGTAGACCTAGTGTTATGTATGCAAGGGGTTTTCAGACTTTGTTGCCGACTAGGGAACTAGTAGTCTCTAAGAGATGGATTAGAGCTTTACCAGTAGAGGTAGATGGTAGGGAGTTGTTTGCTAATCTGATTGAGCTTGCAATGGATGACTTTGATATGATCCTAGGGATGGATTGGCTATCGAAGTATGGGGTGATGATTGACTGCAAGAGCAGGATGGTGACTTTCGAACCAGAAGGAGAGGTACCCTTTGTATTTGTGGGAACAGCTAGTGGACCGCGAGTACCTATGATTTCAGCACGGAAGGCTAGAGGCCTGATGCAGGGAGGTTGCATAGGATTCCTAGCGAATGTTGTGGATACCACTAGGGTTGTGACTGTTGGACCGGGGGAGACCAGATTGGTATGTGAATTTCCAGATTTGTTTCCAGCAGACCTGCCAGGGCTGCCGCCGTAGCGGGAAATTGATTTCGTTATAGAGTTGGTACCAGGGGCGGAGCCAGTATCTAGGACACCTTACAGAATGGCTCCGACGGAGTTAAAGGAGTTGAAGATTCAGTTGCAGGAGTTACTGGATTTAGGGTTCATCAGACCGAGTTTCTCGCCATGGGGTGCTCCAGTGTTGTTTGTCAAGAAGAAGGATGGATATCTTAGGATGTGTATTGACTGCAAGGAGTTGAACAAGTTGACTATTAAGAATAAGTATCAACTGCCTAGAATCGACAATTTTTTTGACCAGCTACAGGGAAGGACAGTGTTTTCCAAGATTGATCTCCGGTCAAGTTACCAACTATTAAGGATCTAGGAGGAGGACATACCAAAGACCGCTTTTCGCACGAGGTATGGACACTATGAATTCCTGGTTATGTCCTTTGGATTAACCAATGTCCCATCAGCTTTTATGGACATGATGAATAGGGTTTTTAAGGACTATTTAGATAAGTTCGTGATTGTGTTCATCGACGACATTCTGGTGTACTCTCAGTCAGAGACAGAGCATGAGTAGCATCTACATTTGGTGTTGCAGCAGTTGAGGGAGCATAGGTTATATGCTAAGTTCAGCAAGTGTGAGTTATGGTTACTGCAAGTTACATTTTTGGGCCATATCGTCAGTAAGGAGGGGATTTTGGTTGACCCAAGTAAGATTGAGGCAGTGAGAGACTGGCCTAGACCGAGCAGTGTTCCTGAAGTGAGGAGTTTTCTGAGATTGGCAGGGTATTATCGGCAGTTTGTTGAGGGGTTCTCCAGGATAGCTACGCCATTGAAAAAATTGGCAAAGAAGAAGACAAAGTATGTTTGGACAGACAGATGTGAGAACAGCTTCAAAGAGTTGAAGCGACAATTGATCACTGCGCCAGTGTTGAGTTTGCCGACAGACAATGAGAAGTTCGTGGTTTGTTGTGATGCTTCCAGACAAGGTTTAGGGTGTGTGCTAATGCAAGCTGGGAAGGTGATAGCCTACGCATCGAGATAGTTAAAGGAGTATAAATAGAGATATCCCACACACGATCTAGAGTTGGCAGCGGTGGTGTTCGCACTTAAGATTTGGAGACATTATTTATATGGTGAAAAGTGCGAGATATACACCGACCATAAGAGTTTGAAGTACTTCTTTACTCAAAAGGATCTAAATATGCACCAAAGGCGGTGGCTAGATTTGGTTAAGGATTATGATTGTGACATCCAATACCATCCTGGGAAGGCTAATGTAGTGGTTGGTGCATTGAGTCGGAAAGGCCCAAGACAACTGTTCAGTTCGAGATAGATATCTGATAAGCTAGCGAAGGAGATGTCTAGAGCAGGTCTAGAGTTGCTGGTTGGTCGATTAGCCAACATCACTCTTCAGTCTACGCTCCTTGAGAGGATCAAGGAAGCACAGGAGAATGATTTCCAGTTGAACGGTCACAGGGAGAATGTCTTAGTCGGAGCGGCTAAGGAATTCTCTATCTCGGAGATGGGGTTACTGAGGTACAAGGGTCGGATCTGTGTTTTGATGGATTCTGATATCCGGCGGGAGATCTTAGATGAATTGCATACCACTCCCTATTCCTTACATCCAAGTATGACGAAGATGTACCAGGATCTAAAAGCTTTGTATTGGTGGTCGAGCATGAAGAGGGATGTGGTGGATTATGTGGCCAAGTGCTTAACCTACCAGGAGGTCAAGGCTGAACATCAGAGGCTGGCAGGGTTGCTGCAGCCTCTAGGAATTCTGGAGTGGAAGTGGGAAGATATCGCCATGGACTTCGTGGTTGGTTTGCCGAAGACCGTGGGACAGCATGATTCGGTGTGGGTGATTGTGGATAGGTATACCAAGTCCGCCCACTTTTTACCTGTCAGGACGACTTATACCGTGGAACAGTATGTCGAGCTATATGTGAAGGAAATTGTTCGTCTTCATGGGGCTCCGAGGTCGATAGTATCCGATAGGGACCCCACCTTCACCTCCAAGTTTTGGGAGAGTCTGCAGAAAGCTATGGGCACGTAGTTACGGTTTAGTACCGCTTATCATCCTCAGAAAGATGGACAGTCTGAGAGGATGATTCAGATATTGGAGGACATGCTATGAGCCTATGTGCTAGATTTTGGGGGATCTTGGAGTAAGTATCTCCCTTTGATTGAGTTCTCGTACAACAATACTTATCAGGCGACTATCGGAGTGGCTCCGTATGAGATGCTTTATGGGAGAAAGTGTAGATCACCTATCCATTGGGATGAGATAGGTGATAGGAGGTACTTAGGTCCTGAGATGGTTCAGAGGACCAATGAGGCGGTTGAGAAGATTAGAGTTCGAATGCTCGCCTCCCAGAGTCGCCAGAAGAGTTACTCAGACCTGAAATACAGGAGCGTGGAATTTCAGGTTGGTGACCATGTGTTCCTTAAGGTTTCACCTTTGAGGGGAGTGAAATGGTTTGGCGTTCGGGACAAGCTGAGCCCTAGGTTTGTTGGCCCCTTCGAGATTCTAGATCGGGTTAGAGAGGTAGCTTATAGATTGCCGATGCCTCTAGCCTTATCAGGGGTTCATGATGTGTTTCACATGTCCATGCTCCGGAAGTACATGTCTGATTCAACGCATGTTCTGAATTATGAGAATTTGGAGCTGGACCAGGATTTGTCTTACGAAGAAAAGTCGGTTCAGATTCTTGACTGGAAGGATAAAGTCTTGCGGAGCAAGACCATCGCCTTGGTGAAAGTGCTGTGGAGGAATAGCAAGGTTGAGATGCGGGAGCGGTATCCCAAGTTGTTTAGGTAATTTCGAGGACGAAATTTCTGTAAGGAGGGGATAGTTGTAATGACCCAAATTTGCTAATAAGGCTTAAGGCCTTGATTAGCGTTCCGGGAGGGCAATAAGTGATTTACTGTTATAATATGTGAAAATGTGATTAGTGATGCATGTTTAGGTGAATTAAATATGCATGTGGGCCCCATTTGGTTATTAGGGGCATGATTGTAATTTTAGCTCGCGGAGAGCATAAATGTGATAAATGTGAATAATTGTGATATATTTGTGTTATATCTATGTTGCATGATCCGAGACAGTCCTAGGGAGCGATTAGCTAGAAAGTCACAACGTGATCGAAAATTCGACTCGGGGCGAGTCGAGGGGTATTTTAGGTATTGGACGTTCTATGGGGTTATCGGGTTATGGAAATAAATATTTGGTGATATATTTGAAGATAGAATGTTTAGGAGGGAATATTGGGGAAATTTACCATTTTTCCCTCGGGGACGTTTTTGGTACCCCAAGCCTTGAGGTGACCTTAGAGGCTAAGTAAATAAAACAAAAACCAAAGGAGTACTCAGAAACTTGTAGAAACTGACCCAAAGACACTCTGCTCTCTCTTTATTTACTCTAAGTCTTAGCAAGGGAAATTGTGGTGGAAACTAATCAAAACTAAGGAATTGGGGCTGGGAATCTTGGGAGCTAGAAGCTTGAAGCTTAAGGACCTAATTCAGAGACTCAACTCAGCTCAAGGTAAGCTTTAATCTTAGTGAATTATACTGCGTTTAAGCTGAAATTCTGGAGTATTGCATGTGTGTTGAGTGAAGAATTGACTTTGAGTTTGATGAGGTCTTTAGCTTGAATTCTAATCATAACTTCTGTGATGATTAGCTTGAGTTGTTGGGTTGATTTTGGGGTTAATTGGATTAGTTTTCGTGGTAAAAATGGTGAGTTTTTCTGGGCTCGAGGGGTCGGGCCGCGGCGCTGTTCTTGCTGAGCTATGGCCCCTTAGAACATAGGGGTGTCTGGAAATGGAGACGCATCGCGGCACCCTTCAGGAAGGGCCGCGGCGCGTGTAGGCTGAAATGAGGCAGGGCCTCGGGTTGAGCTGGGGGCCGCGGCATGGGATCTTAGGGCCGCGGTGCTGAGTGCATTTTTGGGCTTTAAAGAGGTTTTAGGCTCGGGATGGATTTTATCACCCGAATTGATAGAATTCAATGTCCCGGAGACTAGAATTATGACCCAAAGTTATTTAATGGATTAGAACTTGATGGATGGATATTGTTGGTGCATTGTGACTAGGGTTTCAGCGAGGCTCGGACTACGGGACTTTTCTCGGGACATCGGTGCTTGGAAAGCTCGGGACACAGGTAAGAAAACTACTGTTCCCATAGAGCTTGTGTTGCAGGGCACGACCCTATATGATTGTGTTGCAGGGCTCGACCCTATATGACTGTGTTGCAGGGCGTAGCCCTTTGATTGAATTTATATGTGTTTAAGTATCTGTTTAGTTATATTATGTGTACATATAAATTAATGAATGGCAAGAGCCAGGAACGGCGACGGCCGGGAACAGCGAAGGCTAAGAACAGCAAGGGGCCGGAAGCAGCGTTTAGCACGCTGAGTGCAAGTTGCCAGGGCGAGACCCTAAAGGATACCTGGGATATCTTCACGGTGTGGACCGCGAACCCAGGGCCTGGTAAGCGCCTGGGACGGCATGGCCTTATGTGTTTAGCCTGATGGTGGCTTGTTTATATGTTAAGTGTGTAGTATACATATGTAATCTGCTTGTGAGAGTTTTCTTGTTGGGCTTAGGCTCACGGGTGCTCTATGGTGCAGGTAAGGGCAAGGGGAAAGTCGACCAACCATGAGTACGGATAGCGTGAAGCGACGCGTACATGTTTGGCTTGCCTGGCTGCCACAACCATGGGTATTTTTGGGAGATGGTTGTACCAAACCTGAATTTTTTCGTTTAGCCGACTCTGATTATATTTTTAAATTGTAAATATTTCTAAACAGTATTTTTGGGATCCCAAAGGTTAAACACTTTGTAATTTTTAGTAAATGGTTATTTTCAAAGGTTATGACTCTGATTATGGTTTAATTACACTTTTGTCTTAAAATCTCGATTTGCGAGTTAAATGCACGTTTAAGACTCACTTAGTAACGACTCTAAGGCAGTAGGGTGTTACAAGGGGTATTTTTGTGAGATGCTTTGTACTGAACCCTATTTTGTCGTGTAGTCGACTTTAAACATGCTGTGAGTTGTAAATATTTATAAACAGTTGTGGATACCAAGAATCCACCAAGAAAAAAAAAGGTTTTTAGTTCCTTATTGAAGTGAACAGCTAAGGGGCATTGAAGGCGCCAAGTATGCTATAGAGTTAGAAGGTCATCACATGCCCCCAAGAAGCCGCATATTTGCAAGACCCTAGGCCTCATAAAGTCACTTTATGCCAAATAAGGGACAAGGATTCCACACCGGTAAAAAATTCCCAAGCAATCAAGTCCAAACACTTATAAGGCCCACTCGCGTTGCAAGAACCTCACACAAGGCATCAAATGCCTTGCACCTAGGTCTCGTGAAGGGCCTTGGCCATGCCTAGTGCTTCATGCCATTTGTGCCTCGCGAGATGGCACGCCCCCACGCACCAGGCACCTCGCGCCACCTGCGCCTCGCGAGATGACATGCCTCTGCGCACCCAGGTGCCTCACACCACCTGCGCCTCGCGAGATGACATGCCTCCGCGCACCCAGGTGCCTCGCCCCACCTGCGCCTCGCAAGATGACACACCTCCGCGAACCTAGGCGCCTCGCGAGATGGCACGCCCCCATGCCCAGGCGCCTCGCGAGATGACACGCCTCCATGCACCTAGATGCCTCGCGACCCTCAGCGCCTCGTGCCCCATAGTGCCTCACGCCCATCAGTGCCTCGCGCCCCTCAACGCCTCGTGCCCATCAGTGCCTCGCGCCCCTCAGCGCCTCGCGCCAACCAGAGCCTCGCACCCACCAGAGCCTCGCGCCCCTCAGCACCTCGCGCCCCTCAGCGCCTCGCGCCCCACAGTGCCTCGCACCCATCAGCGCCTCGCGCCCCTCAGTGTGACGTGCTGCGTCATGGCACATCTCCAAGGGGCCATTTTGTATGTATGAGCATGCCTTGGTGCTTGATCATTAGTCAAGTCTTGCACCAAGTAACCTCAGGGGTAGGGAATGGCACTTTTGTAATTATGCATATGTCTCCCAGACAAAAATCATATATGTTCCTGGGAAGACTTTATTTGCTTAGAATGCTCCTTAGGGGGGGGTGACCGGTGACTTAGGGAAGCACCATGGCCACCAGAAAATAGGGGCATAAGCTGTGTACTCCCTTGCCCTATCAAGGCCTTATATGAATAAAATGATGCTTTGCCATGTCCCTTTGTGTATGCATTCTTTATAGTCTATGTGTTGCTTGTTTGTTACCTTCGTTGGGCCATTGCGTGCCACTTGACTGTGTTGTTGGCTCTGATTGTTGTGTGGGATGTTGCCTCTGGATAGCTTGCCTCGTGTTTGCTCCCGCTTCATAATTGCCCTTACTTGTGTGAGACTTGTAATGTGGCTAACCATTGAGTTTGCTTGCCGCAGGTGTGAATTCTAGGCTGACTTGCTAGTTGAAAGTGCTAACAAGTGCCGCACGTTCCGCCCATTCGAGTATCGAAGTTGGCGGCCCGTGACACTCAGCGCCTCGCGCCCATCAGGGGTGTCGTGAGGGACTTCCCTCACAGGAATCTTGGAACCATGTCATTCGAGGCAGCGCATAAGGGTTTCAATACATTAAGCTTGTGGGAATAAGGTGCCTTGTGAGAGTA
Organism: Humulus lupulus; assembly: GCF_963169125.1. Taxonomy (NCBI): domain Eukaryota; kingdom Viridiplantae; phylum Streptophyta; class Magnoliopsida; order Rosales; family Cannabaceae; genus Humulus; species Humulus lupulus. Next base: position 188,546,285 of record NC_084796.1, read on the forward strand.
AGAACTCACCTATGACTCAAAGAGCTAGTACAGGTACGAAATGCACCTACTAATCAAGAGGAATTAGAGTACGGATACAAGGCCCACGCCAGACAGGTAGTGGCAATACAAGAATGGTATATGGTCAGGACCCTCTCAGCATGCTTATGGGGTCCGTACCCGACAAGTAGTGGAGGCATAATATGGTACCAAGACAAGAGCACTTTTACAGGCCCCTGACACGTACTAGAGCAGACCACCACTCTTCCAACACCACTACCACCTGTGCTGCTATCCTGACAGTGTACTCATGTACTATTTTGTCCTGAGGGACCACTATGTACAAAGGTGCCATTAGAGCTCCAATATAAATAGATGATCATCCCTCTAGAAAAGGGGTTGAAAAACTCATTGTACACTCGGGCTATTAAGCAATATTAAAAGGCTTACTCCATTGTTGATTTGTGCTTACTTTTCCTTAAAGTTTATTCTATGTTCATATCTAAATATCTCCATACATATCTTTGAGTTTTCCGATCTAATTTCGTTGACGAGATTTCACCGTCAACAACAGTATTTTGGGATCCCGAATGTAAAACACTTGATTTTTAATGAATTAGTATATTTTCAAATTATGTGATTTTTAATATGGTTTAGTTACACTTTTGAGCTAAATGCTTGATTAGCAAGTTAAATGCACATTTTAAACTCACTTAGTAACGACTCTAAGGTAGTGAAGTGTTACATTTGGAAGCGAGGTGTACATTGTCAGCTGCTCGACCGCCACAGTCGAGGGATTATATAAGGACGAAAAACCTAAAATGTGTATTTTGCCATTAGAGTGGCTTTGTTTATTTATAACACTTGGAAATCTTGTAATTATGTCTTCTAAACCATGTTTTGGGATCCCATGTACTAAACATTTATTTTAATGAAAATTATCTGTTTATGACAAAAATCTTTTAAACCTAACCTGTTTATGGCTTTAGGTTCACAATTTTATTTAAATGACTTGGTTAGCAAGTCTTGCACTATTTTAAACTCACAGTGTAATGGTCTCGGTTATCCAGGGCATTACAGCGAGCATCCGAGCTCTAATCGTCTCAATTACCTCATTGGTCATCTGAACTACCTCAGGACCCAAGTATCTCCTTTCTTCAGTCTCATCCCAATGAATGGGAGATCTGCATTTCCTACCATACAACATTTCATAAGGTGCCACCCCAATGGTCGACTGATAGTTGTTGTTGTAGGAAAAATCTATCAAAGGTGGATACTTACTCCAGGACCCACCAAAGTCCAGCACACATGCTCACAGCATGTCTTCTAATATCTAGATCGTCCTCTCAGATTCTCCATCTGTCTGAGGATGATAAGTAGTACTAAACTTCAACTATGTTCCCATGGCCTTCTGCAAACTTCCCCCAAACTTGGAAGTGAATGTGGGGTTCCGATCTGACACGATCAATCTCGGTGCTCCATGGAGGCTCACAATCTCTCTCACATAGAGATCTGCATATTGGTCAACTATATAGGTAGTCCTCAATGGTAGATAGTGAGCTAACTTGGTATATCGATCCACAATAACCCATATTGAATCATGTTGACCAACAGTCCTGGGTAACCCCATCACGAAATCCATCATGATGTCCTCCCATTTCCACTCGGGGATGTCTAGAGGCTGCAATAACCCTGCTGGCCTCTGATGCTCAGCCTTGATCTGTTGACATGTCAAGCACTTAGTCACATACTCTGCTACATCCCTCTTCATCCTAGGCCACCAATGTAACGATCTTACATCTTGATACATCTTCGTGGTTCCTAGATGCAAAGAGTAAGGACTAGTATGAGATTCATCCAGAATCTCTCACCTCATAACAGTGTATAATAGAACACATATCCGACCTTTGTATCTCAACAAACCCATGTCTAACACTGAATAATCTTTGGACACTCCAGCTAAAACATCCTCTGTGATCTTGATCAGTTGTGGATCACCCAACTGACCTTCCTCGATTCTCTCCAACAGCGTAGACTGTATCATAATATTGGCCAACTGGCCCACCAGTAACTCTATACCAACTCTGGTCATATCCTTTGCTAATTCTCTGGATATCAGCCTCGCACTGAAAATCTATCCCGGACCGTTCCGGCTTAAAGCATCTGCTACCACGTTGGCCTTTCCTAGATGATACAGAATTTCACAATCATAATCTTTTACTAACTCCATCCAACGCCTTTGTCTCATGTTCAGGTCTTTCTGTGTGAAGAAGTACTTTAGGCTCTTGTGGTCAGTATAAATCTCACACTTCTCCCCATAAAGGTAATGTCTCCATACATTTAGTGCAAAGACCATTGCTGCCAACTCTAAATCATGAGTGGGATAAGCAATCACCTTCCCTGACTGCATCAAAACACAGCCCAAACCCTGATGTGAGGCATCACAATATATCAAAATCTTCTCCCGATCTGTAGGAAGACTCAGAACTGGAGCTGTAATCAATCTCTGCTTCAGTTCCTAGAATTTGTTCTCACACCTATCTGACCACACAAATCTCTGATTCTTGTGTGTCAGCTTAGTCAATGAAGTGGCAATCTTTGAGAACCCTTCCACGAAACGTCTGTAATAGCCTGCTAATCCAAGGAAACTCCTAACTTCTGAAGCATTCTTTGGCCTTGGCCAATCTCTAACCATCTCAATCTTGGCTTCCCCTCCTTACTGACAATGTGCCCAAGGAAAGTTACCTGAGATGACCAGAACTCACACTTCTTGAATTTTGCAAACAATTTGTGTTCCCTCAGTCTCTGTAGAACCAACCTCAGATGTTGCTCATGTTCTGACTCTGGCTGAGAATAAACCAGGATATCATCGATGAAGATGATCACAAACTGGTCCAAATAATCCTTGAACACTCTGTTCATCAAATCCATAAAAGTAGCTAGGGCATTATTCAATCCAAAAGACATGACTAAGAACTCATAATGCCCATATCTCGTGCGAAAAGCAGTCTTCGGTATATCTCCCTCCTTGACCCTTAGCTGATGATAACCAGATCGAATGTCTATCTTTGAGAAAACCCTTTTACCTTGCAACTGGTCAAACAAATCATCTATCCTTGGCAGCGGATACTTGTTCTTGATTGTTTAACTTATTCAGCTCTCTGTAATCAATGCACATTCTCAGAGAACCATCCTTCTTCTTCACAAATAGAACTAGTGCACCCCAAGGTGAGAAACTAGGTCTGATAAAACCTAAGTCTAACAGCTCTTGCAGCTGTACCTTCGGTTATTTTAACTCTGTTGGGGCCATCCTGTAAGGTTCTTTAGACACTGGCTCCGTCCCTTGTGCCAGTTCTATCACAAATTCAATTTCTCTGTGTGGTGGCAACCCTGGTAAATCTTCTGAAATACATTCAGAAACTCACAGACTAATCTGGTCTCCTCTGGTCCCACTGGCATGAATTGAGTGGTATCAACCACACTGGCTAAGAATCCTATGCAACCTCCTCGCAATATATCTCTAGCCCTCACAGTGCCAACAAACACAAAAGGATCCTCACCTTCAGGCTCAAAGGTTACCATCTTCCTTCTGCAATCTATGGTTGCCCCATACTTCACTAACAATCCATACCCAGAATCATGTCAAAGTCAACCATAACTAACTCTATCAAATCTACTGACAACTCTCTGCCCTCTACTATCACTGCAATGATCTGACCCATCTCATGGATACTACCAGCTCCCCAGTGGGTAACAAGGTCCCGAACCATACAACATAATAATCACATAGTCTACACATTCTATCGATAATTCTACTAGCAACAAAAGAATGTGTAGCACTAGAATCAATCAAAATAGTATAAGGGTTTTTAGCACTAAAAAGCTGACCAGTAACTACTGAGGGTGAAGCCTCAGCTTCTGCCTGAGTCAATGCGAACACTTGAGCTGGGGCCGAGCTATCCGCCTTTCTGGGTTCTTGCTTTCGAGCAATTTTTCTTGAGATGTCCCACTGCCCTACATAAGAAGCAATCTTTTTCCCTACACTCCCCCATATGGTGCCTCTTGCACCTAGGGCACTCATGATAAGTCCTCCAAGCCTCACTGCCACCCTGGTGGCCCATAGAAATACAACGTGGTCACCTGTCAGGGTCTGGAGCCGAGAAGGCATTAGGAGCCTTCCTCTTCTGATCACTGGGGCCTCCGCCCCTACCTGAACCCAAAAATGGTGGTCCCGTCTTCCTAAACTCTCTTCTGGCTGCATTGTCCCGCCAGATCGTTCTCCGCGCTCTCAGCTGTGAGTGCCTTCTCAACCACCTATGCATAAGTAGTAACTCCAGCCACAGTTGTAATGCGATCATCACAGGCTATTCTAGGTTGTAGCCCCTGGGGAAACCTCTCCTTTCTGGTCCCATCAGTGGGCACCAGCTCCATGGCAAACTTTGCTAATCTATCAAATTTGAGAGCATTTTCAGTCACTGATGTGTTGCCCTGAAGTAATCTGTTGAACTCTTTAGCCTTTGCAGCCCTGATGGCATCATTAGAATATTTTTCATTGAACAGAGCCTGAATGTAACGACCCAAATTTACTAATAAGGCTTAAGGGCCTTGATTAGTGTGTCGGGAGGGCATAATTGGAATATATGTGATTTAATGATTTAGAGCATGTTATATGACTGTTTGAATACTTGAGATGCATGACTATGTGTATTAGTATGCATGTAGGCCCTGATTAGGTTAGAAGGGCATAATCGTAATTTTGGCCCGTTGCGGGCATAACTGTATATAAATGTGATAATTTTTTAGACCACATTATTATGTGGATATATCTGTGATCTGTGATTCGAGACGATTCTAGTGAGCAGATTAGCGGAAAAGTCACGGCGGGGATTTGTACTCGGCTCGGGGTGAGCCTGGGGTATAAATGGGAATTTAGAGAATATATCGAGGTTAATTTTGATAATGAGGAATATAATTGGTGATTAATTACGTATCAAGAAGTGAGCAAAAAATGTTAGAGACACTTGAGGAATTAGCGGGAACTGGGTAAAATGACTAAAATGCCCCTAAGTGGATTAAAGGATTTAAATTAAAAGGGAGGGCATTATGGTCATTTGTCTTGCAGGAGATAAGTATGTTGAGGCTTTATACTTAGTGGGAATTGTAGAAAAAGGTAGAAGGCTAAGGAAGAAAGAAAAGAAGGAAAAGAAAGAAAAAGAAAGGGAGGAAAACAAAGCTGTTTTTCTAAGGGTCGGTTAGTGATCTCCTTCACCATTTCCTAGTGTTTCTTGGAGCAAGATTCAGAGGAGAGCTAGGTCAAGCTGAGCCATAAGGTTTCTGAGTTAGGCTTGAAGATTTTGCAAGGGTTTAGCAAGGATAAGCCATTTGGTTGAGGTAAGACTTTGAAGTTTCTTCAGTTCTGGTTTTGATTTCTAACTAAGGTATCTAAGCTAAATTGGTGGGGAATTATAGGGAAGTTGGAGCCAAGGATTGAGGAAGAGCGAGCTAAGGAGGTCTAGAGGCAACTTAAGGTCGAATTTCCATCAAAGGTATAAATTCTGAACTCTTAACTTTGAAGTTTTGGCTGTGTTCTGCTGAGTTTAGAAGTCTAGAAGTGACTATGGTGAATTTTGGGATTAGAGGTGCATGTGATTAGATTTTATGTGGTTATGATGCTTGGGATGAGTTAGACATGTTAGTGAGCTTGATTTTGAGTTTAGTGAAGGTTTGGAGAAGTTTTAGTTAAGTTTGGCTTGGGGAAATCGCAGGAAGGGAAAATGAGGTGTTGCCTGTCTGTGACTAGCGCTACAGCGCTAGCCTTTGGGCGCTGTAGCGCTAGGCCATGTTTTCTGGGGGATTTTGGTCTGCTTGTAGTGCTGTAGCGCCCTCCTTAGAGCGTTGTAGCGCTGCCCTGTTTCCAGAAAGGGGTTTTAGGGTTATTTTCAAGGGTTTTTGACCAAGGGTTTGGGGTTCGATTCCACCACCTTGTTTGGTGGAACTAGGACTTCCTGAGGGCTCGGGATTGGTCCCGAGGCTAGGTTTTGAATTTGAGGTTTGGTGATGACTTTGATCTATGGTTATGATTAGGTGAGTGCTAAGGCTCGAGAGGGATCGTGCTTAAGGATCACAGTGAACAAGGCTAACAAATCCAAAGGTAAGAAAACTACACCCGGTTATATGTTTGTGTTTGTGATGGGACTAAGTGCTCCTGATATCTGTATAATGTCAATGATGGTATCATGCCATGAGACATGTGATAGCGGCCTAAGGGTGCCGTACACAATATTTGCGCACAGGGCGCGACTTGGCCACTGGTAGCCGAGGACAGCTTAATATTCACTGAGCTCAGTTTAAGCGGGCCGGAGTCAGTGGGATAACGAAGGGTGCGGCCTGAGGGCGCTAACCCTAGTTATCATTTGTGAACTGATGTATGATATGAGTTGATATGTTTAGTATGCTGAATACTTGATTATTCTTAATGTTTATATGGTTGTGAATATGTAATGCAATATGAGATATTGGATTGTCTGTTGATTGCTTATGCTCTGTTGTTGTGTTTTCTTGCTGGGCCTTGGCTCACGGGTGCTACGTGGTGCAGGTAAAGGCAAAGGCAAGTTGGACCAATCCTGAGATGGAGAGCTGCGGGGTTGAATGTACATAGCCAGCTATTCGGTCGCCATGGTCGAGGAGTGGATCAGGACAGAGATTGCATAATTATCTGTTTTGCCTTAATATGGCTAATACTGTATTTAGTTCTTGAATCTTTTGTAAATGGTTTTAATCTTAATATTTTTGGGATCCCGTGTAAACAGGAAATGTTTCTTTATGAGAAATGTGACTTTTAAGACCAAAATCTTTTAACCCTAGTTCCATTATAGTTTCAATAATACGTTAATTAAATGACTTGATTAGCAAGTCTAGCACTTTTATAAACACACAGTGTAACGGTCTTGGCTATCTAGGGTGTTACACTGAAACTCTTCCCAACTCAGGGCATTGACATTTCTGGTCTGGGATATCACTTCCCACCAAATTCAGGCATCCTCCCGAAACATATATGTGGCACAAGCCACCCTTTCATTACCAGACACCCTCATAAACTCAAGGATGGTGGTAACCATGCTCATCCATTGCTCAGCCTTATCTGGATCTGCACTGCCCTCAAAAACTGAAGGTTGCTATTTTTTCTGAACCTTTCATAAGGAGGTTCCCATTTACTTCCAGCCTCTGGCAACTGCTCCACTGTTGGCAGCATTGCAGGTGGTGCCTCTGGTAAAACGTTCCTTGCAGGAACCTATTCTTGTCTCAGGAGGCAGATTTCTTCTTCCTGCCTCATAACTCTAGCTGGTAAATCTGCAAACAGCTGCTACCAGTTATCAGGAGCTGGCTGAGGGATCTAACTCTGGTCATTTTCTTGACCCTGTTTATCACTCTATCCCTAATCATCCTAGCCAGCTAATGAATCTACCTTTCTTGGAATCATGTTATCATCTTATACCTTGCTAGAATAATCAATACGACCAGTTAGGCAGTGATAACTAAACCTCTTACCGCCTCATGGTCCAAGATCAAGTAGATATTCATCTATGTTCCATAATCATACAGATAAACATATTGATTCATGATCATAACATTTAACATTTAGCATTTATCAATTGACAATTAACAATGCAAATAAGCATGTTCTAGCAATATCAGTATAACGAGCACGTTCTTTCTTATCATGCAGCAGTTAAGGCCCAACCTTATTAATGTATCTCATGTAGGTAGGTAAAGCATTTATATTCTATTTACGCAGTTAAACACATAACCACATAAATAGTTACCAAACCATGAGTCGAGCTTGTCTTCAGTGGTGAGTGTATATGCCCAGCCAGTCAACAGGAACCCTAAACCTTGGCACGCTCTGAGACCAAGTTGTAACGCCCTAGTTACTCCAAGACTGTTACTATGGACTTTAAATAGTGCTTAACTCGCTAAACAAGTCATTAGGTTATAAACGTGCATCTAGGTGTCATTAATAGGCCAGGGTGAAAAATCTCGGTCAAAAGGAATGGATATACTTTATTTAAAACATTAAATTGTACATATGCCCATAAAAGTGTTTACAAAGCTATTTACAATCCAAAATGGCTATTACAGTATAAAAATTACAACCCGCCGACCTAAGCGGCAAAATATAGGGTTAAACCCTAGTTCCCCTGAGAAGTACCTTTGTCATGGTGGTCAAGCGGTCACATATGTACATCACCACCTAAGCTCTCCACTCAAGGCTGGGTGAGCTTTTCTTTCCCTTTACCTGCACCACATAGCACCCGTGAGCAAAGGCTCAGCAAGAAAACTTATTACTGCATGTAAACAATATCAATAAATGATCATGTAATCATCCTGGGGCTTGCAGCCCTAATCAGATATGAGACTAATGAGTCACTCCCTGGGTAGGTGACTAATGAGTCACACTCTGGATAGGTGGCTAATGATTCACACTCTGTATAGGTGACTAATGAGTCACACTCTGGGGATCCACACCCTAAGCCATGTGATGTTTCAATCACCTAAGCCTTTTGGCCCTGGCTTTAAGTAACTAGCCTTTATACTAGACCAGTGCTCTAGTTTTCTTCGACCTTAGGGTCGGTCAAGCATTTAATGCTCATGTTGATTAGATCTAATCATTTCGGCATGTGTTAAACACATTAATGCCGCTCTTGACCTTAAAGCCAATACCATACGACCAGTGCTTAGTACTACTGCCAATCATGACGAATAAGTCAAGACTTCACGACCAGTACTAACACCAATGTCGTTTCTGACTAATAAGACTAATAAGTCAGTACCATTCACAAATAAGCAAAACTACTAAGCATTTACAATGCAATAAATGTCCATATATAGAGCACTAAATATGCCTCATCAATAACCATGCATGTCACATACTGGGTGCAGTTTTCTTACCTCTGGTTCAAGCGTGAAATAATAAAAGAACGACCCTTGAGAACGATATGTCCTTAAGTCCCTTAGCGGTCACCTTGTCATAACCAAATATGAAATCCCATTAATAAAATAAATCATAAAAGGTTCATGGTCTAAAACCTCGCTCCCGGGACCTCGAATCCTACTAAAACGGTTAGTAGATTTGATCCCGAGCCTTAAGAAATGAAACCCCGAGCCTAAAACTCTTGAAAAACCCATCCTGACACAAAAGGGAGAGGCAGGCCGTGACTTGACCCAATGGGTCGCGGCGCGCCCCCAAGACAGAGAGCCTCTATCTGGGGTACCAGAGGCAGACCACGACTTGACCTAGTGGGTCGCGGCGTGCCTGCTAGACAGAGCCCAAGGGAGGCTCTGGAATGGGTCCAGGTCGCGACTTGCATGAACTCGGTCGCAACTTGACCCTGCAAACCCAGCTCCCTTGCCTTTCTCTCAATTCAAAACCAGTCAAAACCTCAACAAATCAATCCCACAATTAAAACCAAGCATCAACACAACATATCCACTAGTTTAACAATAAAACCTAAGCCTTAAACCAATCAAAACATCAACACATACCCAATTCCATGATCAAAACCTCAAGCTTTAAACTAACCTTAAAAATAGAGTAAAAACTTAAAACTTCAGCTAGGAACCTTACCTCAAACTTGAATTGAACCCTTTCCAATGGCTGAACCAAGATCCTAAGCTCACAAGTCTTAATCCCCTAGCTTGAATCCTCAAGTTTCCTTCAAAATCTCAACCCGAGAGAGAGAGAGAGAGAGAGAGAGAAATGATCGTGAGTGAGGAAGAGAGCTGCTCTGTATTTGCCTTAACCTTCTACATCCATCTAACCTTAAACATATCCTATGGTCAAAAGACCAAAATGCCCCTAGGGTCAATTAATTCCTTTACAGCCACCCAAGGGCAAAACAATCATTTCCCGTCTATTACGCTAATTATAATTAACATCCTCCAATTCCAGTTACTCCCAATATTATCAAATAATAATTAAATCATATCCCATTACCCGTTCATTCCCAACAATGTACTAGGAATCAAATTACCCCCAGGTTCACCCCAAGCCCGGCAATTAAACCCGGTTATGACCAAACCAATAATCTTGTAACCTAAGATCATCTCATGCTGAATAGCTCAAACATATCCACATAACAATGTGGTCTCACCCATAAATCACCAACATGCACATAAATATACAAATATGCCATCAACGATCCAAATTACTAAAATTCCCTTCTAATAAGAAGTGGACCCATATGTATGCAATTATCATCATATAATAATATAAGTCACATAATCATGCATATAATCACATAATTGCATAATAAATCAATTATGGCCTTCCTGGCCCCCTAATCCAAGCATTAAGCCACATTAGGGAATTTTGGGCGTTACAGCTCTGAAAACCATAAATGAATCAAAAGTCATTTACAAAGTGTGCCCCAACCCTATTTATAGATGGCTAAGGGCAATTAGTTCCATAATAAGGGCTAATTACATTTATACTCCCTTAATGGGGGCTTAAATGTATAATAAATGGTAAATTCCTTCATTTATAATGCTAGTGGGCCCATGCGTATCTCAGTGGACCCAATTACGAGGTTTCAACCTAGAGCTGTAAATACGAGCCGGGCTTTCTAGCACGGAACGAAACCGACACGAGTCCGAGAGGCACGAGCACGACACGGCACGAAAAAATATGGGCTTGGGCCAGGCACGACACGAATTGAAAATTGGCACAGCACGGCACGATAAGCCCGAAGGCACGACATAAAAGCACAAACAAACTAGCCTAAAAGCACGACACGATAAAAAGCTCGATATTTTGACATTAATAATGATAATAATTTTTTTTTTGTCAATTATCTATAAATTAAAATTATAATAAAAGCCTATTGTTTTTCTCAATTTTATATTTTTATAATTATATTAATATATTTTAAGATTTGTGAGTTCAAATTTTTAGTATTTATTATTAGGTATTCAAATTCTAATAATTATCTTTGATATAATTTTGTACAAAGTTGTACGCCCTAAATATCCACGAGTTATTAGCGAGCTGGAAAAAGGCATAATTATAGTAGCCACGTGGAAGCCACTTACCCGGAGCTGCTGTTACGGGTTTCTGCCTCTCTAGCTCGAGATAGCCAGAGTCTTAGTGATTACTAAGGCATCGGGGCAGCAGTGTGGACACCACGAGCTGACACTACATCAAACTCGGGGTATGAGCTTGAGTTGACACCTCTGACCTCTTATAAAGTCAACCATGCAATGTAAACGTTCATATATCAGACATCACGTGTCTACTCCATTCCTGAATTCTTGGACACGCAGCATAAACGTGCGTGTTCAGGCACCCACGACTGGGTTGGGCCATGCGGCCCATTATCCCCCTTACCTATTGATTAGACCACACTTCATTGTCAGGATTTAGGAATTAATCATGAATGTCACAGAAGTGACTTGATGGGTAAGAAGGTCACGGGATGACCTCCTTTGCCAACACCCAGGTGTCCTCTCCCTATAAATATGGAGACCCTGGGAGTTGCAAAGGGTTGGATTCTAATTTGTAAAGAAATACCCTGTAAAGAATATCAGAGAGATATCAATAATATTTGATGGTGGACTAGAAGGATTTTAACCTTTGAACCACCTAAAAAAACTATTCGAGTCATAATTTTCCTTTGAGATCATTCATCTATTACGGTTCATTATTTAGCACTAATCCCTCTCCTTATTCATATAATTATCTGTTGCCGAAGAACCGCGTCAACAGTTTGGTGCTTTCATTGAGAGCTGTTAGATTGGTTCTATCGCAAATATCCAACCATGGTAGTTACTCGCTCAAGACACGGTAACGAGGCGGACCAACGTGATGGGCAGGAGGCCCACCATGCCGCCATGTCCGGTGATCAGAACCCTGAGGTTCAGCAGCGGCCGGGCAAGCAGCTAGTGGGCCAAGACGACACTGGAAGTTCGGCTCCCCGGCCGCCCAATCCGAACCCGAATTTCTACACGGCGGTAGAAATGGAAAATGCGCAGTTGAGGAGTCAGTTGGCAAAAGCAAACCAGCAGATTCAAGAGGTTTTGGCCCAATTACCCCCTCTTTCAACCGACGCTAACGTCGGAAAGAAGCAAGGCGAGACTCATAAGTCCCGCCGGGGTAACCGGTCCAGGCCCAGTCGGTCAGTCAGACCCCCAACATCAAATTCTACTCCCACGTCGCACCACCAGGAAACCACATTTGAGGAACTTCCTAGGGCCGAGCAGCAGTTCAGTCGATCGGTCCGGACCTCAACTCCCAGCTCACTTCTGCCCTCAAGCGCACCCAGGAGGGCTCGAGGAAGCTCGCGAAGGAGATCCGAAGAGGGCTCGCGATGACAGCCCACCCCGGTCAGTCGTCCTGCACCCCGCTCAGACCGTCGAGCACAGGACCCGGAGGACGGTAGAGCGGAGCGACCGCGACCTAGCTTAATCTGCCCTGATGGGACTAGGATCGCGTCCCTGGTCAGACATCCTCCTTCATCGATAAGATACCCGTCTCCTCCCCGTCCAGTCCGAGACATTCCGACTCATGGGAGCAGTAGAAGAAATCCTCCTTTCGTCGGACCTTCCCATCGTAGCCGAGCGCCCAGAGAAGTTCCAGATCCTCATCCCCAGAGGTGGGCTCTAAGTTTCTCAAATGGAAACTACTGGACCAAGAGTCATCGAAGTGAAATTTCCGGCGGAGACCTACGCCAACGCTTGAGGTCGGCGCAAAGTCCTCAGGCCGCCCTGAGGGGCGACCTCCGAGATCGTTTAAACTCTAAGAGAGGAGACCCAGTTGGAAATGGCAGTCGTGCTCGCCAAGGGGAAAGCCTGTCTAAAGTACGTGACATCAGGAACGTCCCATATAACCTATCTCAAGATAGGAGGGACAATAACCTGCCTAACACGTACCATGGAACCAGAGCTGTTGAACAGCCCCGGAACAACCAAGGAAGTCAGAACAAAACCCTTGAGCGTCTGGCTCAGATGGAGGAGCTGATGAGGAAGCTCTTGTCGGAAAAAGAAAAAGATGAGTATGATTCAGGGGACGAACTCGAGCTCTTCGCCCAAAGCATAGCAGCAACGGCGTATCCACCTGGTTTCCGTATGCCTCACTTGTCCAAGTTCAACGGAGACGGGGACCCGTCAGATCATCTGGGCATGTTCAACACCCTAATGATGGCCCACAACATTGGTCCCAAGCTGAGATGTTTAATATTTCCTTCCACCTTGACTAGGCCGGCCAGGCAATGGTTCAAACAGAGTAAAAATCAATCAATCAGCTCGTGGAAAACCTTCTCTGCCGACTTCAAAAGGGCATTCTGAGCTTCTCAGGCTGCCCGCGTCAAGGCCGATACCCTGGCGAACGTAAGGCAACAGCCCGACGAGCCTCTGAAGGCTTACTTGAGCAGATTCGCGAACGTCGCTGCTCGAGCCAGAGACGCTGACGACAGCTCCAAGCTCATGGCCTTGAGGACTGGGATCCTCGTCGGAGGCGGACTCTGGGAAGAAATACAAAGAAAGGGATTCAGCACCGTAAATGAATTCCTAAATAGAGCCCAGTGATGGATAAACCTGGAGGAGGCGCGAGCATCAGCCGCGAGAACCAGCCAGGCCCTTGAGCAGCCCGCTGGAGTGGGGACAAACGTTGTGACAGCGACAAACTATTACACAGAATAACCAGTTTGGCGGAGGCAAGAGAAAAGGGAGCAGCGAGGGCGGCCAGCACGACCCAAAGAAGAACAAGTCTGTAGAAAAATTTAAGCCGGTCTACACGACTTATACCGAGCTCACGCACACTAGGGAGAACATTTTCCTAGCAAATTCTGCTCGCCTCCCCTGGAAGAAGCCAGAACCATTGAAGCACCAGAAGGGTAAGCGAGACCCTTCCAAGTTTTGTCGGTTCCACAATGACATTGGACACAAGACCGATGATTGTAGGCACCTGAAGGATGAGATCGAGACTCTCATCAGAGCTGGACCCTTGGCTCAATACGCGCGGAATAGAGTTCCCGCCAGCCATCCAGCTCCAGAAGTCCCGATAATTCAGCCCAGGTCTCGGGTAGATCAGGACGCCCCTCCTCCCATGACAGGAGGAGAGATCTCCACTATCTCCAGTGGCCCCCATCTGGCTGGCACGAGCAGAGGTGCCCAAAAGAGATACGTCAACGAACTTAAGGCTCATAATGGAGTGGATTTCGTCCCTGAGCAGCATCTACCAAAGCAGCAACGATTGGAGCGGCAACCAATCATATTTACTGAAGAAGATGCCAGCCACGTCCAGTTCCCTCATAACGACCCTCTGGTCATAGTCGTTCAGCTCGCTAACCGGAGGGTTCGGAGAGTACTGGTCGATAATGGGAGCTCGATAAACCTACTATTCCGGTCCACGCTAGAAAAGATGGGTTTATCTGTCACCGAGCTGAAAGCCACCTCCATGATGCTATACGGATTCTCTGGAGAAGGGTCGGCGGCAATAGGAACGATCGAGCTGGTAATCACCTTGGGAGAGGGACCTCGGACAGTCTCAAAACTTCTTGAGTTTGTGGTCATCGATTGTCCCGCCACGTACAATGCTATTTGGGCCGACCTACATTGATAGCGTTTGAAGCAATAACCTCCATCCGCCACCTTGTGCTAAAATTCCCCTCTTCCTCGGGGATATGCACGGTCTGTGGCGATCAACTTGCTACCAGGGAATGCTACAGCATTTCTATGAAGGGAAAATTAAAACCCGGGCAGTTAACGATGACCGTCCAGAGCGGGAATAAGGAATCTCAAGAACTTGTGCCTAGCCCTGAGATTGAAAAACCTCAGAATGCCGAAGGGGAGAATATCATCTTAAGTGATGATATCGACCCCAGAATAGGCAAGGATAAATCCAAGCTCCAAGCCATCGAAGAGCTCGAGGAGGTAAATATCGATCCACAAAATCCCTCGCGGATGGTAAAGCTCGGGAAAAATCTATGTGGAGAAAGGAAGGCGGAGTTGATTAAGTTTCTGCAGGAGAACCTGGACGTGTTCGCATGGTCTCATGAAGACATGGTGGGGATCAGTCCGAGCGTCATCATGCACACCCTCCACTTGGATAAAAGCGTGCCTGCGAAATCCCAGAAACAAAGGCGCCTAGGAACAACCCGAGTTGAGGCCCTGGAAGAAGAAGTAGCCCGGCTCTTAAAGTGCGGCTTTATCCGCGAGGCAAAGTTCCCGATATGGGTCACCAATCCTGTGTTGGTCCTGAAGCCCAACGGGAAATGACGGACCTGCATCGACTTCTCCGATCTGAACAAAGCATGCCCCAAAGATTGCTTCCCCTTGCCAAGGATCGACCAATTGGTAGACGCCACGGCGGGGCACGAGCTCATGTCCTTTATGGATGCATACTCGTGCTATAATCAGATCGCCATGAATCCAGCGGACCAAGAGCACACTAGCTTCATGACCCCAACTAACGTTTATTGTTACAAGGTCATGCCCTTTGGGTTGAAGAACGCCGGAGCTACGTACCAGAGGTTGGTAAATAGGATGTTTGCCAACCAGATCGGGAAGAACATGGAAGTGTATGTTGACGACATGCTGGTCAAGTCGAAAACTGTCGATAACCATGTTTCTGATCTGGAGGAATGCTTTAAGATATTGAGAGAATACGGCATGAGGCTTAACCCCCAAAAATGTACTTTCGGGGTCGCGTCAGGAAAATTCCTGGGTTTCATTGTTAATACCAAGGGAATCGAAGCAAACCCCGATAAGATCAAGTAGCTACTCGAGATGCCCTCACCCCAGTCGCGAAAGGACGTTCAAAGTCTGATAGGAAGGGTGGTGGCCCTTAATCGGTTTATTTCTAAATCTACCGACAAGTGTCTGCCATTCTACAACCTGCTCTGGGGAAATAAGAAATTCGAGTGGACCGAGGAATGTGAACGTGCCTTCCTCGACCTGAAAGCACATTTAGCCAAGCCGCCCGTATTATCCAAACCAATGGCAAGAGAGCCTCTTTTCCTTTACCTAGCTGTCATGGAAGATGCAGCTAGCGCCGTATTAGTCCGAGAAGAGGACCGATCTCAAAAGCCAGTCTATTACATCAGCAAGAGGCTTCTCGGAGTTGAGTCCTGGTATCCATTGATGGAGAAGATGGCTTTCTGTCTCATTACGACCTCCTGAAAGCTCAGGCCGTATTTCCAGTCCCACTCAATACACGTCATAACCGATCAGCCTTTAAGGCAGGTTTTGCAAAAACCTGAAGCATCGGGACGTCTGTTGAAGTGGGCTATTGAACTCAGCCAATTTGAGATTTTGTACATACCACGAACTGCAATAAAAAGCCAGGCCCTGGCTAATTTTGTGGCAGAGTGCACCGGATTCCGAGAAGATCCTGTAGAAGAGCCAGCCCAGGCCTCCTTAGCCCATGCCTCCTTAGTCCAGGCCTCATGGAAGGTCTTTGTGGATGGCTCGTCTAACGAGAACGGATCCGGGGCTGGAATCATACTGATATCCCCAGAAGGACATCGATTCCACTCGGCGTTGCGATTCGGATTCAAAGCATCCAACAACGAGGTTGAGTACGAAGCTCTACTGGCCGGGCTAAGGGTGGCCCAGGAGCTGAAGGCCAGCTCCGTCCAGTGTTACAGTGATTCCCAGCTCATGGTAAACCAAGTGTTAGGAGAATACCAAGCACGGGGAACCAAGATGGCTGCTTACTTGGCCAAGGTAAAGAAAGAACTGTCTGCATTCGAGCGTGGCTCAATCGAGCAGATACCTTTGGAGCAGAATGCCAACGCGGACGCCCTGGCAAAGCTCGCTACCTCTGGGGAGACGGAGACCTTGGGGTTAGTGCCGGTAGAGTTCTTGGAGAAACCAAGCATAGAAGAAGTCGGGAAAAAGGTCGAGATGATCGACGCCAGATCGACCTGGATGATCCCCATCCTCGAGTATCTCACAGCAGGAAAGTTACCCAAAGAGCGAAATGACGCAAGGCGGGTACTTTACTAGGCTCCAAGGTATACAGTGATAGATGGGATATTATACCGGCATGGACACTCTTTACCTCTCCTACGATGTGTTCTGCCAAGCCAGGCGAAGATCATTTTGCAGGAGGTGCACGAGGGTTTCTGCGAAGATCACACTGGGGGACAAAGCCTGGCTCTGAAGATATTAAGGCAAGGGTATTACTGGCCCACTCTGTCAAAGGACTCGATCTCCTATGTCAAGAAGTGTGACAAGTGCCAGCAATTTGCCACAGTTTCCCGAGCTCCCCCGGTCGAGCTGAAGATGATCTCATCCCCGTGGCCATTCGCGATCTGGGGGATTGACTTGGTTGGTGCCCTCCCTACTGGAAAAGGAGGAGTTCGCTACGCGGTGGTAGCTATCGACTACTTCACCAAGTGGGCAGAAGTAGAGCCCCTGGCAACGATCACTTCAAAAAGAGTCCTCGACTTCGTGGTCAAGAGCATTATCTACCGATTCGGGCTGCCCAAGAAGATCGTGTCAGATAATGGAACGCAGTTTGATAGCGACCTCTTCACTGAATTCTGTGAGAGGCATGGCATTGTTAAGAGCTTCTCCTCCGTGGCCTACCCCCAAGCCAATGGGCAGGTCGAGGCCGTCAATAAGACGCTAAATGCAAGCCTTAAGAAAAGACTGGACGAAGCCAAGGGAGTCTGGCTAGAACAGCTCCCCCAGGTACTATGGGCATACTGGACCTCGCATCGAACGCCGACGGGTCATACTCCTTTCTCCCTGGCTTTCGGGAGTGAGGCAGTCCTTCCTGTCGAAGTAAAGGTAGCCTCGCATAGAGTCCAGGCATTTGACCAAGACCGCAATGACGAATTTCTCTACGCGTCCCTCGACCTAATTGACGAAAGACGAGAAGATTCACAGCTACAGCTCGCGCATTATCAACAAAATATCACTCGTTATTTCAACTCAAAGGTCAGGAAACGCGCCTTTAGCATTGGCGACCTGGTCCTCCGAAGAGTCTTCCTAGCCAGTAAGGATCCCAAGGACGGAGTATTGGGGCCAAACTGGGAAGGGCCCTACCAAATAGCCGAGGTCATAAAAGAAGGAACCTACAAGTTAACTCGGCTTAATGGAGAAGCAGTCCCACAAACTTGGAATGCTATCCACTTAAAGAAATATTATCAATGATACCTTTGTAAGGCTTAATCAGAAAAGCCATCTTTTGTTTATTAAGTAATGAGAATTAAATCTTTTCACATTATTGTGTATATTTGTGGATGTAACGTCAAGTAACCACGAAAGACCCTTTCCTAATTACTTGGGGGGCATATGTCCTGGATATAACCAGGTCGTCCTAAAGCCTTAGAAGTTAATTCAAATTGATTGATCGATGTTTTTCGTAAAAAGCACGAGATATCGATAAAGGATTAACGCGAACTAAGTTGTATCCTGGATATAACCAGGTCGTCCTAAAAACTTAGAAGTTATTTCAAATTGGTTGATCGATGTTTTTCTTAAAAAACACGAGATATCGATAAAGGATTAACACGAACTAAGTTTTTAAATTAATATCCTGGATTCAACCGGTCCTAAAAACTTAGAAGTTAGTTCAAATTGATTGATCGATGTTTTTCTTATAAAACACGAGATATCGATAAAGGATTAACACGAACTAAGTTTCCAAATTAATGTCCTGGATACAACCAGGTCCTAAAACTTAGAAGTTATTTCAAATTGGTTGATCGATGTTTTTCTTAAAAAGCACGAGATATCAATAAAGGATTAACACGAACTAAGTTTTTTAAATTAATGTCCTAGACACAACCAGGGCTTAAGTCTTAGAGGTTGGTTCAAGTTGATTAACAGATGTTTTTTCCTAGAAAAGCATAAGATGTCAATCACAACACCAACAAAAACTAAGTTATCACCGAATGCATAGAAGAGAAGTAACCATAAGGTCGGGGCAAAAATATGTAAATAAATTGAAATAAAGTTGGGGATACCAATTGTTTCGAGGATAAAAACCTCATAATATAAAGTTACAAATAAAAAAAAAGTAAATGATAAAAGGAAAGAAAAATCCTAAGCCCCGCCAGGCCGCTCTGATGAAGTCACCCCCTCAGCATCCTGCTCGGCCGCGGTGGAAATCTCCCTGGTTTCGGAGGGCGCCTCTTGTTGAAGGCGAGCTTTGAACTTCTCCAAGAAGGACTCCCACACGTCCGGCCCCAAGAAGGAGAAGTCACCATCCGGGTTGAAGACCCTGCAGTGGTACAGCATGGCCTCCATGGAGGAGCTGGAAGCTGCCCTCTCCGCCGCCAGAGCAGACTTGGCCTCCTCAACCTCGACCTTCGCGGCGTCTATTGCGGCCTGGGCAGCCTTGGCCTCCTTGAGCTCGATCTTCGCAGCGTCTAGGGCAACCTTGGTGGCCTCAGCCTCCTGCAGCTTGGTCCGAGATGCCTCCAGCTCGGTCTGCGCAACAACCGAAGCGGCCTGCACGACCCTCTCATTTTCTCGGGCAGTTGCCAGGGCCGCCTTGGCATCCCTTTCCTGTTGTTGAACAGACGCAAGGGCGACCTGAGCAGCCTGGTGCTCGCCCCTAATATCCTCGATCCTGACCCTTGACCGAGATATGCTCCGGTGGAGGGCCAAAGCCGCCTGCAAGACCAAAAGATAATAAGGTAAGTGCCTTAGAAAAAAATAATAATACAAAAAAACAGGGAGAACCAGTGGCAAGGCCAACTTATCGTGAGGGTCATCCCCAATGAAGACTCCATCACGTTCTCGGGGCTCCTTGTCTCGATCTTCCGCTAGTCCCTCGAGGTGGCGTTGTAGCAGTGGTCCACCATGTAGGTCGCGGTTTCGTAGACCGTCCCCCTAAAGGCCTCGGGGACTTTCTCTAAGGCCTGGGGGTTGACCGAGACACGCACAACGAAGGTTGAAGCTGACAAGGTCCCAGTGGGCGCCTCCTATTCCCGAGTAGAGACAGGAGGTCGCAGGGGAGGTAGAGCCATCATCCTCTCCGTTGCAGGAGGCACTTTCTCTAGAGCAGCAAGGGCTTGGTTTTTCCCCTTGGTAGGAGACTTGGAGGTAATCCCGATAGCTTTCTTCGCCATCCGGAGCCTCTTCACCATGGGCCCAGAAGACCCGAAGGAAGGGTTTCCTCCAGGGAACATAGCTCGAAGATCATTTCCCTCGGGCTGCGACATCTCCTCGTCTGAAACAAAGACAGCAAAGCATTAATATACATGTAAAAATATTTGTGCAAAACAAAAAAAGAAAGCAGAGCTTAAGTATGTATTGAGAGGGGTCCTATCCTCCGAGCTAGAGGAGGAGTCTATTGTCACGACCTCCAGCCCCGGAGCTTCTACGGGGGAGTCTAAGATAATGACTTCACGGGCTAGAGAAGGCTCTAGGTCCGAATCCGCCTCGGGACTAGACTCTTCTACGTACTGCCTAAGACCCGGAGCTACTACACCCTCTAGGAGGGAGGGCCACGATCTAAGATTGGTCCCGTACTCCTTGAAAAAGTTCGACCTAAAGGCCAAGGTATTATCTACTACTATGGTACCCCTAGGGCGGCTTATGTCATAACACAGCACGAGCTGGTCGACGCATTGGAGTAGGGTGACGTCGCGGTCTGGGTCGTTTTGGTGGCAGTGAACGGGTTGGCTAGGGTTAAACCTAGCAAGCCGTAGGTCTGCAGTGGCTCTGTCTAAGTCCCTAAATAAATAAGGGTTACCTTGGCCGGAGGGGTCGACTGCTGCCCCGGACTGGGTCCTCTCTGCATTGGCTTCCCGTGCGACCTCCAGAGCCCGCTTCCGGCGCACGAAGGGCACCTCTTCCTCCTCGTCCTCATCCTCATCCTCATCCGCGGCCTCCTCCTCGGGGATGGGCGCCATCTCACGAGCAGCGGGGATGGTCCGCGGTCTCCTCAAGGACAGAGTCTGGCCCGGGGAAATTAACTTACACGCCAGCATCGTCTCGTCAAACACGAGCTGGCAGTAATCTTTTTCACTTGGTGGGAGCCCCGCCAAGGTTTCGTATTGACCCCCAAGGGTCACTGACTTGGCCTTCCTCGCGAAGATAGCTGCATGATAGTTTCTAAGTCAGGAATGAATAAAAAGAGGCTAATCAGCAACCAACTTACGAGCTGAAGATAGAAGGAACTTACGAGGACGGTTGAAGTAATGGTATTCGCAGTTTCGAAACCCCTTTGACATGAAGAATTGATCCTTGAAGTCATTGGGGTGTCTAGGCAGCTCGATGACCGCAGCCGAATTGGGAAAATGGGTCAGGTAGTAGAACCCGTCACCTCGCCCCCGTTGCTTTGGGCTGGCTTTGAGGAAAAAGAAGTATAGGATGTCCGCCGGCGTGGGGACCTCCCATTCCTGCTTCAGGAATAAATACTTCAACCTCGCTAACAGATGGTAGGAGTTAGGGGGGAGCTGGAAAGAAGCCAGCTTCACGTAATTTAAAAAATCTGGGAAGTACTGGTCCAGCGGAAGGAAGGCCCCAGCCTTGAGATGCTCATCGCTCTAGGCGGCGTACTCCTCGTCGAGCGGCGCGCAGCTCCACTCGCCCTCAAGGGGAGGTCGGGCGTCCAGGGTGCCCCTCCCTATCTCAATATTATGGGAAAGCATAATTTTGTTAACTTTCCCTTGGGTGGTGACCTTCGAGGCGATCCTCTCAGCCTCGAAAAAGGCGTCGGGCCCCACCTCGACCTCCTTCTCCACGGTGGGACCAAAGGTGGGGATCGGGGAGTCTGTGGCCACCTCTTTCCCCTTACTTCTTTGCTGGGAAGACGAGCTGCCAGCACTCTTCTTGGGTGCGCTTTTCTTGGGTCCCATCTGGTCACCTAACGAACAAAGAAGAAAATTTAGAAAAGGCGGCCTAAGCATAAGAAAGTATCTAGCGCGAAGGGTTTCCTTTACACGGGCTGAGGTAATCTCAGCCCGCGGCGAGTGAGACCACGCGGTTCTATGAACACACGCCTGTGCTCCCAACGGGTCCCCGATTACTCGAAATCCATGTGTCAGGAGGGTTAGAATAAAGGTTTGCCTTGGAAGGAAAGTTTCGATAGGAAAAACCGCCTGTTAAGCGTGTCCCCTAAGCTACCCGGTTTTTGCACCCTAAAAACTGGTTGTTCCAAACAGGCATAAAAAATTTTACCCAGAAAATCACCCCAGAGTTGTATCCTATGAGTCATGCTCCTAAGCACTTTTTCCTACGGTCGATACCCCTAGGATAAAAACCCTACGCATAAAATACCAGCAAAGAAGAGCAAAAGACAAGCAACCTACTACATGCGGCTAAAGAGAAATTTTACCTAAGCAAGAGAAAGGGAAAACATTTAAAGCATGCAACGAATGGAGGACTTACAGAAATTCTTTGCTGTGTAATGACCGAAATGAGTGTCTGGGTTGAAGTCCTATTGGAATCGTTGGTACCAGAGTCACGAAAGAGCCCTCGTATCTGAACCTCTGGAACGTTGGGAATAGTGACCGGAAGAAAGAAAGGGTTTTGAGACTGAGAAGAAAGAAGGAGATGAGAAAATTTTCAAATGAAAGGGTGGCTCATGCGAAAGGTGGCCAGCCTTATATATACGTAAAAGGCCAAAGAATGAGGGCCATTCGATTGTCTTGATGTAGGATACGAGGATCACTACTCGAAAGACGAAATGACGGCCAAAGATAGGCTAGGCCATTTAATGCGGTTCTCGGAAGACGGACCGTCACCAACCACGATGATTCACGTATTCGATACCAGCGTAATGGGAAGGATATGAAGAGTCCACCAAGAAGCCTAAAAGCCCCCACTGTGGCCCCAAGTGACGTCGTGTGCCACGAGCAGGGGCTTGGGGGGCAAATGTACGCCCTAAATATCCACGGGTTATTAGCGAGCTGGAAAAAGGCATAATTATAGCAGCCACGTGAAAGCCACTTACCCGGAGCTGCTGTTACGGGTTTCTGCCTCTCTAGCTCGAGATAGCCAGAGGCTTAGTGATTACTAAGGCATCGGGGCAGCAGCGTGGACACCACGAGCTGAGACTACATCAAGCTCGGGGTACGAGCTTGAGTTGACACCTCTGACCTCTTATAAAGTCAACCACGCAATGTAAACGTGCATATATCAGACATCACGTGTCTACTCCACTCCTGAATTCTCGAACACGCAGCATAAACGTGCGTGTTCAGGCACCCACGACTGGGTTGGGCCATGCGGCCCATTATCCCCCTTACATATTGATTAGACCACACTTCATTGTCAGGATTTAGGAATTAATCATGAATGTCACAGAAGTGACATGATGGGTAAGAAGGTCACGGGATGACCTCCTTTGCCAACACCCAGGTGTCCTCTCCCTATAAATATGGAGACCCTGGGAGTTGCAAAGGGTTGGATTCTAATTTGTAAAGAAATACCCTGTAAAGAATATCATAGAGATATCAATAATATTGGCTGGTGGACTAGAAGAATTTTAACCTTTGAACCACCTAAAAAAACTATTCGAGTCATAATTTTCCTTTGAGATCATTCATCTATTACGGTTCATTATTTAGCACTAATCTCTCTCCTTATTCATATAATTATCTATTGCCGAAGAACCGCATCAACAAAAGTATTGTTAAAAAGTATATAAAAATATCTAAAACTATAATTTAAACAAAGAAATGTATTTGGATTGGTGGCGAGTCCATTGATTGTTAAAGAGGGGGTGGATGGTTCAATTCCCCATTCTCACAATTTTGGCAATAATAAAATGGGCCTAAAAGTGGGCCCAATTTTGGACCCAAATAAGGAAAGTGGGCCAGCTCGAATAAGGAAAGTGGGCCGACCCGACTTGGGCCTGAGACGGCATGAGCACGGCACGCCATGGGCCGTGCTGGGCTTACTCTTTCAAATATGGGCCGGCCCGACCCGGTACGAATTGAAATACGGGCCAGGCTTGGCCTGAATTATTTGGAGGCACGAAAAATGTGGGCCAGGCCGGGCCGAGCCGCCCATATTTACAGCTTTATTTCACCCACTACATTATGGGATAACATGCTCCTGACAGTGTCAGAAGGGTAGCTACACGTTTTCCCATGTTAGGCGGCGTCATGAGACATCCTGCTTGTTGCTTATACAAAATCGACACCACAATTTGTTCAACAATGAATGTCAGATGGTTACTTGTGGTCCAAGGTCACTATACTTGACACTTGGCAGCTTTACCCTAGGTCGGGAAGATGATTCTCACAGACCTGGAGGACATGATTAGAAGAGACGGTCTTGTTAATGATTTGGAACAACATCCTGGAACATGGTCCTCGGGAAGTAGCTTTTCCACGAGGACATACTCCCCAGTGGTGGTGAACGGTGACTCGAGGTGAGACTTTCCTTCCGTGGAGCTCCAAGCAAGCTCCAGGGGACTTAGTTGGCTTCCATGAAGATTTAATTACTCTTAAATGCATGTCACGTGTAACTTGGTGAAAACATAGACAACACTACTTACATGACATATTTTCATGATTCCATGTTGTTGACGGTGAGAACTCGTCAACGAAGTTAAGTTGGAAAAATTATCAAATCAAGATCACTGATCGGAAAACTATAAAAACTTGAACAATAACTCAAGAACAATGATAGAACAGTAATGGAGAATTCAGTCTTTCATTCACACTCAAACCTCTGCTACAGTCAAATTTCCAACCCCCCTTTCAGGTGGTTTTAGGGTTCATTTTATAGTAGGCTCTAATGGCCTTAGGTACATAGTGGTCCAGGGGACCAAGTGGTACATACGTACTGTGTCAGGGGAGTGGCTCCAGAGGCTGTGGTCGTACACCCCGTACAGGAGCAGGTGTCAGGAGGATGTCTCCACTACTTGTCTGTATCCATGTCTGATGCGTGGTGGCAGGCGTAGTGGCGCGGGAGGTAGTGGTGTCGGCTCTGACCTATGGCCGTAGACGTACGGACCATAACTCCTATCCTTGCATACCCACTCCTGGCATTCCCACTACTTTTCTGGTAGGGGTACTATATCCGTACTCTGACTTCTTTAGGTTTGTAGGCACATTCCATATTCATGCATGTACCTTGCCCCTTGTGAGTATTCTCACCTCCAAGGCCATGGGCACGGGACCGTGGGCGAGGCCGTGGGCGAGGCCATGGAGGAGGCCATGGGCGAGGCCATGGAGGAGGCCATGGGCGAGGCCATGGGCGAAGCCATGGACGAGGCCATGGGCAAAACCATGGAGGAGGCCATGGGCGAGGCCATGGGTGAGGCCATGGACGAGGCCATGGGCGAGGCCATGGGCGAAACCATGGACGCATCTTGCGAGGCCACTTGGGAGGTGTGGCCTAGGCATCTCGCGAGGCCCTTTGGGAGGTGTGGCCTAGGCGTCTCGCGAGGCCACATGGGTGGCGTGGCCTAGGCATCTCGCGAGGCCACTTGGGAGGCGCGACCTAGGCATCTCGCGAGGCCACTTGGGTGGCGTGGCCTAGGCATCTCGCGAGGCCACTTGGGAGGTTGTGGCCTAGGCATCTCGCGAGGCCCTTTGGGTGGCGTGGCCTAGGCATCTCGCGAGGCCACTTGGGAGGCGCGGCCTAGGCGTCTCGCGAGGCCACTTGGGTGGCGTGGCCTAGGCATCTCGCGAGGCCACTTGGGAGGAGTGGCCTAGGCATCTCGCGAGGCCACTTGGGAGGCGCGGCCTAGGCATCTCGCGAGGCCACTTGGGTGGCGTGGCCTAGGCATCTCGCGAGGCCACTTGGGAGGTGCGGCCTAGGCGTCTCGCGAGGCCACTTGGGAGGCGCGGCCTAGGCATCTCGCGAGGCCACTTGGGAGGCGCGGCCTAGGCATCTCGCGAGGCCACTTGGGTGGCGTGGCCTAGGCATCTCGCGAGGGCACTTGGGAGGTGCGGCCTAGGCGTCTCGCGAGGCCACTTGGGTGGCGTGGCCTAGGCATGTCGCGAGGCCACTGGGGAGTTGTGGCCTAGGCATCTCGCGAGGCCCTTTGGGTGGCGTGGCCTAGGCATCTCGCGAGGCCACTTGGGAGGCGCGGCCTAGGCGTCTCGCGAGGCCACTTGGGTGGCGTGGCCTAGGCATCTCGCGAGGCCACTTGGGAGGTGTGGCCTAGGCATCTCGCGAGGCCACTTGGGAGGTGTGGCCTAGGCATCTCGCGAGGCCCTTTGGGTGGCGCAGCCTAGGCGTCTCGCAAGGCCACTTGGGTGGCGTGGGCTGGCGAGGCCAAGCGAGGCCATGTCGCCTCGTGCCTAAGCATCCGAGCGGGGCCGTGCGAGGCCATGACATCTTAGCACCCACACCTTGTAAACCGCGTGTTTTCCCTTGATGAGATTTTGAGCATCAACACATGTCACTTATGTCATGCTTACATAGAATTAAACATTCATTTAAGATAAAAAAAAAAAACTAATTTTAACTAAAGTAAAATATAAATATCTTAAAAGGCCTTAATTAAATGCTAATAAATGAAAATTAATATATAATAAAATTGTATCTAATAAATTTTTCAATAAAGGAGATTTGAATTCAAAAGATTTTTTCTTTAAAAATCAAATTTAAATTATGATAAGTAAATTGCATTTATTAATTTTAAAATAGTTGGAAAATTAATTTGCACTTTCCTTCAAAATAAAAAATAAAAAAATACATTTAAATTATACCATAAACTTAAATTGCAACGGTGAAATTCTAATTTGGGTCAAATTGTGGATTGTTTTATTGTTGTTTTTGTGTTTTGTAGACATAAATATATGATTGATTTGACATATAGATGCAAAGATTTATTGCTGTGTTTGCTTGATTTTGGATATATTAACATTGATTTAATATAAATCAATAAAACTGTTTTGTTTTGTTTTACTTTGAAGTAAATTTGATTTTGGTGATTTTTTTGTTGAAGAACATTAACAATGTTAAGAGTTTTATGATGTTAATGGAAATTTTTTGTTGATAAAGATGAATAGAATACTGGATTTTAGGTTGTTAATGTATATTGAATTATGTTTTGAGATTTTAAATTAATTTTTTGTTTTTTAATTAAAATTAATATATGTTAATTAAAAATTTTAAATTGATTTTAAATATTTTTTTAAGTTTAAATTGAGTTTTATTGTTTTCTTTTTGTTTAATGCCACATAAACATTAAATAAATGGCACCATGTGTTAAGTAAATGACATGAATGGCCAAATAAGTATATTTAAGGCCACAAAGACCAACTTGACAGTGGGTACTAATAGCCGTACTAAAATATGTCGAAAAAAAAATTTGGATACTTAAGTTCAACTAATATAAAAACTTACATATTTTTCTACAAATATTTTTATATTTTAGTGTAATTATATATAATTTACATATAAAAGATCATAATTTAAATAATAACCAATCGAATTTCCAAAATAATAGGCGTAATTATTTTTAAAAATATGATATTTGAAATATTTAATAAATTGTAAAAACATAACATTTAAATTATATGAAAAGATTTTTTCCTCCCACCCCTTCCACATTTTCCCTCTAGTAATGTAGTATAGGCCATAGGGCCACTTGCATGGAAAAGTTTTTGTCAGTTTCTAAGAAAGATGACCAGAACAATATATATTTTTTAATTCATTTATGTTTTCTCTTTCGTTTTCTTATTGAGAATTAATGAATATTGCCTGGTTTGTTATTTATCCCCATTTTTATTTCTTTTTTCAAGTCATTGTTATACTGAGTCAAAGTCCGCTTGCTTATTAGTAAAACTCGGGTTGTTTAGATTGTTATTTAGATGGATTAGTCGGATTACATTTTAATAAAGTTAATGATGAACTTACAAAGTGTCGAGTGAAGTGGGAAGTCATTAGCGTGAAAATAAACCATACTACCGAATGTGAGAAGAATCTTGAAACTTGGTATCAACAACAAAAATCAACATGGAAACAAATGTTTGTATAACTTACACCACAAACAACAATCCCCAAATGCTCAATTTCACACAGCTTGTCTAAATTTCCAATTATAGTTCAAAATAGTGTACAATGATCCCACATAAAGTGGCTGCAAATGAAGGGCAACGATCTCCCATATCAGATGCATGAGGATTTGAGTTGACACAATATGACCCCAGCCACCGAATTTTGCACAGTTGAGGGGCTGGCCATCTAAACTATGAGATTCGGAATTTTCAGGAGCTGGAAGTGGTTGATTTTGTGTAGACGGGCTTTCAGAGCTTTCGTTGTCATTGTTTGGTGGATCATCGGGATCTTCTCTCTTGTCATTGTTCTTCTCGCTAGGACTCCCACCATTACCTTCCTTGGGGGTACTTTTGATCAAGTCTGGTCGAGCTTCAACACCAACTCGTCTTAGATGTAGCTGTTACATTGCAGACACCAGTTGAAACTTAAAAAAGTAAAGCAAAATTAACTCTAGCATCAGCAGCCATGGAATTTTCAGGAAAGGCAAACTTAGAATCAATACCTGAAGATGTAGATTGACTTCATCTGGGCGCGAAAGAAATGGAAAATCTCCTCCACTCTTCAAATACGCCCGTCTTGCTCCAGGATATCTTTCACTCAGTTGATCTTTAAGTTGTTGAGGAATTGCACAGTAGTCATTTGTCTTCAGTGGGAGATCATGTAGACACACATACAGGAATTAAAAAATAAACATATAACTGAAAGAAAAAAAAAGAGTACTGGCTTTAACTTTTTTACTACAAGAATGCTATGCCTCATAAGTGAAATACTTGTGCTATTTGTGTTGAGCATTAAAAAGCTGTAGTGAAGGGAAACATAAAGTGCCAGTAGTGCAAAAAAAAAAAAGTATTTACAGAAGTCAATGAATGTCATCAACTGATAGTTCGAGATATAAACAAGAATTCAATGGTAAAATCTTTCAAAATATCTATACACTTGTGCAAAACTTAAGTTATAACTGTGAGGAATGTTATCTTAAATGCATGGATAAATTAAAGCAAAAGCCAGATTAACATACATCCATTATTGTGACAAGTGCGTCCGACAGCAAGAGTGATCCAACAGAAGCAGCATCAACTGTTAGAGTCAACCTAGATGCCAAGTCTTCTCTTGAAAGAGTTTCAACCTGAATGATCAAATATTTGAGAAAATATAACAAGTTACTTGTGTACTCTTTAGAGTACTTAGCTAACTAATACATTTTCAGGATTAACAATGGAATGAAAAATATTGAATAAAAAATAGAAATGTATACGTCCCATCTTAAAAAAATATTAAGTTTCATGCTAAGCTAAAACACTGAATTTAAAAGGCTCTTGGAGCAGATTGCCTTATAAATATTATATAGTACAATACATATACTAAAACCAAACTAGCTAAGGCCTCCTAGATTCTACCTGAGAAACAACAAAGTCCACAGAATCAGCAATGAAAGGCTCATGGGGGCCATCGCGAATTCCTGTTAGGACATATCTTTTCAATAAAAATGAGGGCGTCCAACTAACTCTGCATTGGGCGATGGTTAAATCAGTAAGTAAATCAGATGAGAGAAAAGTCTTAGTGAATTACAGAGAATTATTGATCCAATAATAACTAATTCTGCCATGTATCTTATCAGAGGACAAAGAGTTTATAATTGTGTCTCTCCATATGGAATGAAAGACAGAATATCACAGTAAGCAAGCTAACAAGTATAATTAGGAAATTTCTGTGTTTGACTGTATCTTAGTGTCACAAGAATAAAGAAGTGGATTTAGTTAGAGAAACCAAATACTAATATAGTAATTCTTAGACACTGGAAAAGCCAATTGAAAAGTATATGATTATGAATATCCAGAAAAGTTGAAAGAATGCTAATGTAACCCACACAAGCACTTCAATTAACAACTCAGACATACTCCTCATATAGCTTAATAATTTTGACAATCTCCATTCGACACTCATTACATATGAAATGCCAACATACATTGGAGCCCATGGGATCGCAGCAGAGAAACTGCAAGTATCCAAGAAGGAATTGGATAGTATTAACGATCGAACTCGTCTGGGACGATGCTGAGCAAAAAGTTGAGCCAAGAAGCCACCAAGAGATGTACCATAGAGATGTATCTGTTGGAAATACGAATCATAAAAAAATGTTACTTGGTAAATCCAAGTATGATCACTATGTAAGGTGAGTTTTTTATATTCATTTATACTTTTAAACAAATATGAGTTTATTGCATTCATACGGTAATTAAATATTTTCCGTTTTCATCATCAAGTATCAGCAAAGTGGTCCAGCAAGGAAAGGGATGTTTAACAACTTTAGATACAGTTGAGTCCTAGTCCTGCTTTTTAATCACAGCTACATAATCACAACCAAATTAGATCAACTTTTATTTGAAAAATCCCTGAACCTAGCTAACCATAGACCTAACAATAATATGCTTTCCAACATTGATATTTAACACCATAGAATATAAACAGTTAAGCACTTACATGATGAACATCTATAGCATCCAAAAACTTTTCAAATGCTTGAATCCATTCCAGTTGATTCCAGACCCGTGGAATATCAACTGAGATTATTCGGTATCCCTGTTTAGTAAGGAGCGAAGATACAATATTTTTTTATGTCAATTAACCCATAAAAGAAAACTCTTTTGAGAAAGAAAAAGGTCAAGATGAAAGACCGGAACATTAACTAGCTATGTAGACTCACAAGTTTATAAAAAAGTTCATATGGAATCAAATACACAATTTAAAAGTAAACAAGCTCTGTAAAAAAAACAATTATTGAGGATTGTGCAGAAGAATTAAACCCCGAATATAATTTCTTTGTAAGGAAATTAGATCAAGTGCATTGATATCAACCATAAGATTGTATCGGCACTATTTAAGTAAAAGATATAACAAAGTTACTACGTGATAGAACCACAACCTTCATAGACAACGACATGATCTGTTTGTAGTAGACATCCGCCGTTCCTGCTGTTCCAGGAATGCAAATAAGCGGAGGAACTACTTTAGGACCGAAATCATAATATCGCCACTGCTTTGTTCCAATCTGCAAGAATCAAAGGAAACCCAACAAGCAAGTCTCATCAACAATCATGAATCCCAGGTTGGAAATAGTTCAAAACTAACACCATTTTAATACACATCCAACACAAGGAGGAAGCAGAAAACACACAAATCAATGCTTTGTAAACATTAAACAATCGTTTCATCATTAGCAAGGGAGCTTTATAACTGAAACAATGAAATTTGAAGTAAAAATGTAAACTTACAAGCAAACTCTTAACAGAGACAAAGAAATCCATCTCACAAGTTACAAAAATTAACGACATAAAATGTCGAACAATGTGAACTCAACCACAATTCTATGCAAATAAGCAACTTCGTATTGCAAAAACAAGAAAAAGTATCTCCACAGATAATTTAGCCCCAAAATCACAGCTGACACAATAGTTAAACCTTACAATTAGCAAAAACAAAGCCAAAAAAACTCATTAAACAAATAGAAAAATGGTGAAGCAGCCATCAAGGGACCGAAAAATAAACTACACCATAAAGAAGCCAAATCTAACAAGAAAATGAACAAAAGAGAAAAACCCAACACAAAAATCACATAATAATAAAAAAGGGAGACTGAGAGAGAGATAGAGAAAGAAGTATATAGTATATACCGGGATCTTGTGAAGAGGGACCTGAGACTTGAAGTAGATGTAGTCACCGGGCGCCGAGAAGACGCCTTTCATTGCTAATTACTAAGCTCACAACACCTCCATCGTTGAATTATACAATTCTATTCAATCAATCGATCGATCACCCTGTGATTTTTTTTTTCGGTTTGTAATTTTTCGAATTAGATTGAAAATTAAATAAGTTAAATTAAACTAAATTCGAGGGATCGGGGAGAAGAGGAGAGAGACACCAGGTGGCTGGGCCCATTTATTTGGGCAAATGACGGTGTTACCCTCCATCTGTCCGTCATCGTTAACTTAGGTGCGCACGACTGTTTGGTGCACCGTAACGGCGCACTTTAGCTGTACTCATAGGGCAATTAACACTGCATAAATCAAAATGTAACCTTGATTATAACCATTATTGTATTAATTCGTTATTGTAACAGCCTTGTAACTATTCTGTTGTAATAGTCTTTTGTCTAAAACTAATTCTTGTTAGCCTAATATAAATGGCTGGGTCTTTTCTCTTGTAATGAATCAATATGAGAAATACAAAGAAGAGAGAGCTTTCTTCTGATATGGTATCAGAAGACACTACCTTCTTTGATTGATTGCTATTCGTTTCCTCCTCCGGCATTGATGGCTCGCACCAGATGACATCTTCCTCCTACCGGTCCAGATCTCTCTAATGGTGCCTCTGAAAATCTTGGTCACGCGAGCTCTAACTCTAATCGCTTTGACCCCATCGCACCAGAAGAACCAGAACAAACTCAGCCACCGATTGACAACTCTCCGGTTGCTCCATCTCTGATTGGACCACAACCTTCAATCGCACAACCTCCAATCAATCCTTCCTCGATTGGACAACAACCACCGACTGTTCAAACTCCAATCCCACCCATACTCAGTACCCCTCTGCTTCGTTCAACTCATGAAGACGACCCATATTTTCTAGGGACTGGTGATCATCCCGGTCTTATCCTTGCCTCACCTCCTCTCACAGACAAAAATCCCTCCAATGGCGCCGTGACTTTAAAATTTCTATTGGGGCAAAGAACAAGACTGTTTTTCTCAATGGCTCCCTCCCACAACCTAGTCCATCTGATTCTCACTTCAATGCTTGGCTTCGTTGCAACCAGATGGTTATGTCTTGGATTATACATTCTGTCTCCCCAGAAATTAAGAGTAGCATTATGTTCTTGGATACTGCAGCAGTCATGTGGATGGAGCTCAATAACAGATTCGACCAAGGCAATGGCCCTATAATCTTTGAACTCAATGAAAGTCTCATTAGTCTTCATCAAGGTGATGATTCTGTAAGTGCTTATTTCACTAAACTCAAATCAATGTGGGATGAAATAAATCAATTAAGGCCTAGAACTCCTTGTACTTGTGTTGCCTCTGTTGATAACTTTTATTTTCTGAATCAAGATCAAGTCTTATAGTTTTTAACAGGTCTTAATGAATCCTTTCATGTTGTAAGAGCTCAGATTTTGTTGATTGATCCCTTTCCCCCTTTATCCAAAGTTTTTTCCATGATCATTCAAGAAGAACGCCAAAGAAAACTTGGCTCTTCTATTAACCACAACTTGGTGGCTGCTGTTCCAACTACCAATACCCGCCCCAAGAAAATGCGTCCTACATGTTCTAATTGCCACAAACCAGGACATCTTAAAGAAAAGTGTTATTTCTCTGGGATATGGTGACAAGAGACGCAAGACAAACCTAAAGCCAATATCAACTTGGCTACTGTCACTAACCAAACTGGTAGTACCACTATGACCCCTCCCATAATCGATGCTACTGCAAACAATGCCTTAATATAGAGCCTTATATTTGTTCTCAGCTAACAACTTCAAAAGAGTGATTCCTCCACTCCCCAAACTCAGCCAATGGTTTCCAACATTACTGGTGAATCATTTCTTTTTCCATC
Source organism: Humulus lupulus (assembly GCF_963169125.1). Classification (NCBI taxonomy): domain Eukaryota; kingdom Viridiplantae; phylum Streptophyta; class Magnoliopsida; order Rosales; family Cannabaceae; genus Humulus; species Humulus lupulus. The sequence continues at coordinate 188,579,792 of NC_084796.1, forward strand.
TTCACATTGGATAATTGATAGTGGGGCTACCCACCATATTTGTTATGATCTTGCTTGTTTTTCCTCTTTTAATGATACTAATATTGCAAACACTGTCTCTTTACCCACTGGTTTGCATATTAAGATTCACAAAACAGGGACAATACATTTGACTGACAAATTAACTCTTCATGATGTTCTCTATGTACCAGAATTTAGGTTCAATCTATTCTCAGTTAATGCACATCTGAAAATTAATGCTCATTCTTTCTTGTTTACTGCCTCCCATTGTATTATTCATGATCATACTCGGATTTCCAAGATTGGGATGGCTAATCGAGTTGGCAATCTTTATATAATTGCTCAAGACAAGCCTTCCATTTCATCTTTTTTTTTATCAAGAAGGAAGAGCTTCATTGAACAAACAAGCTGTACAAGCACTGTGCAAAAGTACTACAAGACCGAAATTAAAACAGACCAACAGCCCCAAAACTAATTACATTGTAAATGCCTTAAAAAGGACTGCTCTGGGACTGAAAAATTTCTAAAATCAACCAAGTAAATTCTATATTTAACTACACATTTAATCTCATTTACAAGACAGTTAGCTGACAAAGAATAGTCATCAAATAAGTTTTTGTTCCTATTCCTCCAAATGCTGTAAACAGTTGCAGCAGCAGCAAGATTAAGGATTGCTGCCATCAGACCACGCCGAGGTCTTCCAAGCCAAGCACTCCAACTGGTGTAGTCACTCGGCCAAGCAGAGAAGCCAAACCAGTTAAACAGAAACTGAAGTACCTGTTTAGATAAACAGCAAGAGAAGAACAGATGATGGTGACTTTCAGGAAAGCAACCACAAACTGGACACAGATGAACAGGCACCATAATATGCATCTTCAAAAGATTATCCCGAGTGAGAAGCTGCTCATTAATCACTTGCCAAAGCATGAATCTATGCTTAGGTAAAGTGAGCTTACACCAGACCGCCGAACAGTAACTAACAATCTGCTGGTTTAGAGCCGAATTATACAACTTGGATGGCTGAAACTTCCCAAAACTATCTGCTGCCTGAATCTCAGAGAGACCAAACTTCTCCCTTATGCGACACAACTTCCGCCAATACCAGCTACAGTCAGATTTCACAGTATAGCTCCAATAATTGAAACCTTTCAAATATATAGAATTAACCCATTTCACCCATAAAATCTCAGGCTGCTTAGATAACACCCAAATATACTTGGCAAGAATAGCTCTATTCCAAAGAGCACCATCTCGGAAACCAAGACCACCATAAGCTTTTGGAAGGCAAACCTTCTTCCAAGAAGCTAAATGAGGTTTACTTCTCAGACCAGCACTACTCCACAGGAAGCTGCGACACAATTTCTCAATTTCCTTGATCACACTCTGAGGTAAGACAAAGATACTCATCCAATAGTTACGGAGGCCAAATAAAACTGAATGGATAAGCTGCATACGGCCTGCATAGGAGAGGTGTCTACTAGACCAAGAGTTAAGCCTTAATTTGATTTTTTGCAAAATTATATCACAGTCCTCATGACGCCATTTAGTAGGCCTCATAGGAACCCCAAGGTATTTGAGCGAAAAGGATCCTACCATAAGATTCAGCTCCTGATAAATGAAGGTTCTCACAGTAGAAGAAACTCCGCCAAAAAAGATTTGAGACTTGGCTGAATTTATGGTCAAACCAGTGGCTGAACTGAAATCATCAAGAGCACCTTTGAGAGTAAAAACAGCCGAGTGAGTACCCTTACAAAAGAGGATCAAGTCATCAGCAAAACAAAGATTGATAAGCTTTAAACTCTTGCACATAGGGTGAAATCTGAATGAAGGATCGAGAGCAGCAAGTTGAAGTCTCCGAGTCAAATATTCCATGATAAGAACAAATAATAGAGGTGACATTGGATCTCCCTGACGCAGCCCCTTCTTACCCTTGAATTTCCCTTGCACCCGACCATTCATGAGTAACGAATAAGAAGTATTTCTCAAACACATCATAATCCAACCTATAAACTTCATAGGAAAACAAAGAGCATTTAAGAGGTCCTCAAGGAATTGCCAATCTACCGTGTCATAAGCCTTGCTCAAATCAATCTTTATGGCACATCTTGGAGAAGTAACAGCCCGACCATAATTTTTAATAAGATCTTGAAAGATCATGATATTATGAGCTATTGAGCGACCCCTAATAAACGCCCCCTGGTTTGACTGAACAATCGCAGGGAGGACCAACGCCAAACGAGAGCAAATGAGCTTAGCTATACATTTATATAATGTAGTGCAGCAAGCAATTGGCCTATAATCAATAGCTCAAGAAGGATTGGCCACCTTAGGGATTAAGGACAGCGAAGTTTCATGCATGTCTGATGGAAAACTCCCTGTTTCAAAGCAGTTACTGATAGCAAAACAGACCTCCTTACCAACAATCTGCCAGGCAGCCTTGCAAAATCCTGAGCCATAACCATCCGGACCTGGCGATTTGTTAGAAGGAATACTAAAAAGAGCCATCCGAATTTCCTTGGGAGAAAAGGGTTTTAACAGCGAAGTTTGATGCTCTATTGAAAGCTTAGGACCCAAGTTTATACAGTCCATATTAATGCTGCCTGTAGCTGAACTCCGACTCCCCAAATAACCTCTGAAATGCCCAACAAAATGAGAGACAACCTCAGGAAAATTATCCACCAGCTGACCTTAATCATTAACAAAAGAAGCTATACCATTATCAGCTCTCCTTTGCTTCAGAAAAGCAAAGAAAAAAGCAGTATTCAAGTCTCCCTTCTGTAACCAGTCAACTTTACTCCTTTGGGACAAAAAACTATAGAACATTTTTTCCTGACAAGATAAGCTTCAGCAGCTTCCTTAACATTTTGCTGGTAACCAAACTCAGACGGGAAAGCTTGGGCTTTTAACTGAGCAACCTGGTAATTTTCTTTAGCCAAATCATATCTCAAACCAATATCTCCAAAAGTATTATGATTAAACTTCTTTAAAGCATGTTTCAGCCTCAGGGATTTTAAGAACAGAGCCCGTAAACCAGTAGCTTTAACAGGTAAACTCCAGCTGAGCCGCACGATGTCCAGGAACTGAGGATGATCAGCCCAAAAATTATAAAACCTGAACAACTTTGTACCCAAACTCACCTTAGACTGAAAATTGATAATACAAGAGCAGTGATCGGAAACAACTTCCCACTTAAAGACAGCAGTAGCATGAGGAAAATGATCAAACCAAGTCTCATTTATGAAAACATGATCAATTTTGGAATAAATGTGAGCTGAACCACTTTGATTATTAGTCCAGGTGAAAAACGAACCTAAAATTTTTAAAGGAACCAAATGAGCCACCTCAAGCCAACGAACTGAATCCACCAATTCAACACCAGAAATAGGATTACCTCCAGCTCTATCCATACCAGAAAAAGGAGCATTAAAATCCCCTAAAATAATCCAAGCTTCATGCACAAGAGAAAGTCTAAGTAACCCTTCCCATAAACTCCTTCTACCTTCTATAGCATTGAAGCCATAGACAAAAGTGACATAGAACCTGTGCTGCTGACCAACCATCGAAACCAAGCAGAGAACAAATTGAGGAGAATCCTCAATAATTGTAAGCTTGACAAAAACCTTCCTCCACACAATCAAAATTCTACCCTCTGTAACCAAACTAGTATAAAAATCCCAGTTAGGCAATTTTTTCTCCATAAAATCCAAAATTTTAAGACCCTTCATCTTAGTCTCTACAAAACCTCCAACACCAACTTTGAACCTGCTACAAATATCCACAACTACTTTATGCTTATTAGAACTACTCAGACCCCTTAAATTCCAACTGAGAATGTTACTATTATCCATTAGTAGAAATAGGTAAGGGAATACCATCTTTATGACCATACACCTACTCTTGAAGAACCTGAAACTGATTAAGTTTGTCTTGTACTTGATCTAAATTCTTTGTAAACGGAACAGACTGTTGCCCAGATTTCGGATGAAAGGCTACTCGTTTAGGAGTAAGCCACTTAGTGCTTTGCTGCTGATCTTTATCAATAACTAGGATTGCTTGATAGGTATTCTGGCTACCCTCTGATGTAGTGACTTGTGCGCTTTCCTATTCAGAAATAATATTCGGATCCCCTACCTTTTCCACAGAAACCAAATCTACATTCTCCAAACCAGTAGATTTTCCCCCCTCATTATTCGTCCTAGCCTTCACCTCCTCTTTAGATGTAGTTTCTTTTTTGACCCATTTTGTTTTCAGCTCTTTTCGACATTCCATCTCAGCATGACCAAAACCATTGCACGCTTTACATTTAATGGGAAGCCACTCATATTCCACTTCCTGCTCCATTATCTGACCAAATTCATTCACATATTGGATAGATCTAGGGGGATTATCTGTTACTTCCATCTCCACAAGTACTCTAGCAAACTGAATTCTTAAGCACTCCCTAGTGAATTTATCGACCATTATCGGTTTACCAAGTGTGCTCACAAGAGCACTAAGACATTTACTTCCATTTCATCTTGTTCTAATGTTTTTTCCAATAATTCTGTATGTACTAATGGAAACCTATGGCATGATCGCCTAGGCCATCCTTCCATGTTAATCACTAATAACATCAATAAAAGTTTGAGTTTTTCTACTGATACATCTCATGATAGGCATTGTTCAATCTGTCATTTTGCTAAACAAAAGAGACTGCCATTTATTTGCAATAACAATATATCTGATACTCCCTTTGCTTTAATCCACATTGAAATTTGGGGCCCATTTCAAATCACTACTACTGAAGGGTATAGATATTTTCTCATCATTGTTGATGATCATACTAGATTTACATGGCTTTATATGTTAAAATTAAATTATGATGTTCAAACAATAATTCCAGCTTTTTTTTCACTGATTTCCACTCAGTTTTCCTCTACAATTAAAGCCATTCGTTCTGATAATGCTAAGGAATTCAATTTGACATCTTTTTATGCTACTAAGGGAATTCAACATTACCATTCATGTGTTGATAGACCTCAACAAAAGTAGTAGAAAGAAAGCACCAACATATTTTGAATGTAGCTCGTCCCTTGCTTTTCAATTAAATCTTCCACTATCATATTGGAATTATACTGTCATTACAACTGCATATCTCATTAATAGGACACCATCTTTTCTTTTAAAATTCAAAACACCCTTTGAATTACTCCATAATAAAGCTCCTAACTATACACATCTTCGAAGTTTTGGTTGTCTTGCATATATGTCTACCCTTGACAGCAAAAGACATAAATTCACCCCTCGATCTCGAGCTTGCATCTTCATTGGGTATCCTACAGGTATGAAAGCTTACACTCTTCTTGATATTGAAACAAAACAAGTTCACCATTCAAGAGATGTTATTTTCTATCATAATATTTTTCCTCTTTATAAGTCTCACAATAATGTTCATATCAACAATTTTTTTCATAACTCCTTGCTGCCAAAATTAGAATCTATTTTATTCAGGCCCCCTCTCATTCTGCTCCATCTGAACTGGCCAACAATAACTCTTCCCAGCAGAATGATACCTCACAAGCCTTACCTATACACACAAAATATGGCCGTCTTACTACTCGACTAAGTCATTTAAATGACTATATATGTACAAATAGTATTTCTACCTCATCTACTGCTCATCCATTACATTAATATCTCTCTTATGACAGATTTTCTCCTTCTTTTCGTGCAGCCATTCTTACTGCTCATAGCACTACAGAACCTTCTAGTTATGCCAAAGTTTCTATCATACCTGAATGGCAACAAGCTATGATGGACGAACTTGCTGCACTTGAACTTAATAATACTTGGAAAATAGTTTCTCTCCCTCATGGAAAACATACCATTGGAAGAAAATGGGTTTATAAAATAAAACATCAACCCAATGGAGCCATAGAAAGATTAAAGCTAGACTCGTTGCAAAAGGATACATGCAACAACAAGGTATTGATTACATTGACACTTTTGCTCCTATTGCAAAATTCAATACTCTAAAACTTCTTCTAGCTCTTGCTGCCACTTTTAATTGGTCTTTACACCAAATGGATATTAATAATGCTTTTTTACATGGTGATTTAGAAGAAGAAATTTATATGAAAATTCCCCAAGGATATAAACCTAAGGTGGACCTTCCTTCTAATCCGGTATGTAAATTAAACAAAAGCCTATATGGCCTAAAACAAGCCTCTCAACAGTGGTATGCTAAACTCAGCTCCACTTTAATTGAAGATGGCTTCAAATAATCACATTCAGATCACTCTCTTTTCATTAAAAATATGTCAGGTGTCTTTATAGCAATTTTGGTCTATGTTGATGACATAGTCATCGCCACTGTTGACGGTGAGAACTCGTCAACTAAGTTAAGTTAGAAAAATAGCAACGTCGAGATTATTAAAAGAAAAGCTTTAGAAATCTAAGTAGGAACTCCAAGAATAATTGCAGAATAAAAATGGTGAACTCAGCTTGTATTGATTATGGTGCAATGCTACAATAATTTTTCCAACCCCCTTCCAAGTGGAAGTGGAGTTTCTTTTATAGTGGGCTCTAATGGCCCCTGATACAATGTGGTCCAGGGGACCAGGTGGTACACAAGTACACTGCCAGGAGAGTGGTCTCAGAGTTAGTGGTGTTGGTTCCAGTACATGGCTAGGGGCACGGGGCGCTGGGGGCTCGCGAGGCCATCTGCCGAGGGCCAGGGGCGCGAGACTCTGAGGTCCCGTAAGCCTGCCTTCCGAGGGACAGGGGCGCGAGGCTTTTGGTGGGTATATAAAGTCGTGCACGCTGGTGAGCGGAGCCAATGGCGGTGATGCACGCCCGGACATGACCTTTTCGGGCTCTCGTCTAGGCCAGACAAGGTGGGGCGCACCGAGAGGAGGCGCGAGGCAAGGGCCTCGCGAGACGCTCCTGCGTGAGATGTGGCCTCGCTGGGGACGCCTAGAGTAGGCAATTGCGAGACGACGATGGCCCGAGGGTCATCACGGCTCGATCGTGCATTTAGACGTTCATGGGCCTAAGCATGTATTTTGGGTCTTTTTCAAACATGAAATTTTGAGCATCCACACTTGCCCCCCAGTCTAGGAGAGGACCTTTAGGTGCTTTGGTAGACTCTTCTCTTTAATTCTTATAAATAGGCCCCCATGCCAAGCCTATTACTTACACTTTATCTCCTTAGCTTAGTGGTATTTAGACCTTTGCTCCTTTCAAGAGGTAAGGGGTTCAATCCCCCACAACCTCACTTTTTATTATAGTTTCCTCCCTTTTTTTTTTTTTTATATATATTTGGGATAATTTTTGGTATGTCTATACCCCTTAATATATTTGGAGGCTAACACATCTTTTCTGTTTATTTTTGCAGACGCATACTTTCGACCATTTAGCTCTTTTTGACCGTGACGGTACGTCCAAATCGCCTCAGACCTCCCTGAATCTGACTGGAATGGTCTTGGGAGTTTCGCCCTGTCGGACCTTGGGGAGACTTTAACGCGCACTACTGCTTGGGTGAGTTCATGCATCTTGTGTCGACCTTATTATATATAGATACATATACACATTTTTTTTTGTTAATTATCATTGTTGTTGTTAACTTTCTTGTGCAGGCCTACACTGTGGCTCAACGGGTTGCCGACTCAGCTCACAATCTTTCTGCGTGAGTACCGAGAGGGACCACCTTACGGCCTGGGTCCAGGAGCTCGAGAGAGAGCTTGGTGAAACCAAGTCTAAGCTAAAAAAGGCTCGGGCAAAACTTTTTGTCTCGTCAAAAAGGAAGCAGAAGGCGGTTGCCAAAGCCATGATGCTGCAGAACAAAGTTACCAGCCTAGAGGGCGAACTCTAGGGGGCCAAGGCTATTGTGGCTGCGTCGCAGGAGAGAGTCGCTTCTTTAGAGGCTGAACTCGAGGTTGCTAGGGCCGATGTAGCCGCGTTGCAGGAGAGAGTCACTTCCTTAGAGGCGGATAAGACAGCTATTGAGTACAGGTCCATAGAGCGCACCCTTTACGACGTGTGGAGGCAGGGTCCCAACTTTGATTTTTCTTCTTTTGGCGAGCATGTCGTTGCTCGAACGGCTGGGTGGAGCGCCCGTGGCAGGAGGCCCTGAAGTTATTATTTCATAACTTTTGTCAGCTAGCCCGCTGTGGGTGTATGCTCATTTTGAGCCTTTGTAATATTATTATTATTACTTTTTTCTTGTAAATCTTGCCATGTTACCAAGACTCCTTTTTTAATATATACATGTGTGATTATTTATCTCTTATTCCTCTGTGTTTGAGGTCTTTTTGAGCCTGGATGATGGGGTTTGGTAAGTTCCCCTCTTTTATTTATCAGGCTAGAGGTCCTTTGGAGCCCATGTGAAAGGGTTCAATGGGTCCTTTTTTGGTGCCCCTTGACTATTTCTATAAGGATATTTTGACCCCTTGGGTTCTAGCTATCCTTTTATATATTTTTGCGCGCGCTTATTATTTTTTGCGAGAAGTGTCCTTCTCGTCATTATTCATAGTACTATTTTTGCAAGGGTCTCTTTTAGGACCCTTTTTGGCTAGACAGCTTGGTGGCCGCTCTAGGCTTATTGGCGTGTGCTCTCTCTAAGGTCTTTCCTCTTGTGGGAGCATCTGCCTTTATTTGGAAGTGTGTTGTTGTTGTTTTTTTTTTTTTTTTGTAAGACCTTTTGGCCTCCTTGATGTTCATAAGGGTAGCTAATCCTTGTGAACCCAAGAGATGCCTTGCAAGGTCCTCTCCCTATTTATAAGGGTTCATCACACACTCTTCTTTTAAGGAATTTTGTTTAAGGCTCTGATGCAAGGGGTCCTTTTTAGGATCCTCCTGTTAGAGGGTCCTTTTTAGGATCCTGGTGCAAGGGGTCCTTTTTAGGATCCTCCTATTAGAGGGTCCTTTTTAGGATCCTCCTTTTTAGGAGTCATTTTTAGGATCCTCTTGTTAGAGGGTCTTTTTTAGGATCCTCCTTTTTAGGAGTCCTTTTTAGGTTCCTCCTGTTAGAGGGTCCTTTCTTGCTTGCTGTATGTTTTTGCCTCCTGTCCTACCCCCCAAGTGTTTGGTGAAATTTATTTCGGCAGGCACTTTGGCTGATGCTCGCATAGAGAAGAAAAATAACACGTGAAGTTGCGAACAGTTTCATTCATAGTATGTTGTTTACAATGACATATAAAAAAGGGTTACATCTAATTGGGAGGTTACCTAGGTAGCCTCTTTGATTCTTACTCACTAAACTATCATAACAAGGAACAAACTAAACATAGGTCCTCTTTGCACCGGGTGCCGAAGCCTCACTGGTAGCATTTCTCGAGGTGTTCCGTAACTCATGGGTCCAACTCGTGTGGGTCGCGCCTTCATACACAACCATTTCCATCGGCACCGATGGTTTTGTGGCTGTGCAGAGGGACATGTTATAGCATTCCCTCGCTTCCTTCTGTTCCCCTTTCATGCATGCTACTCCCCCAGGGGTTGGGAATTTCATAGCTAGGTGATACACAGAAGTTATCGCCTTCAATTCTCTCAGAGAGGGTCTCCCTAATACCGCATTGAAGGCTGAGGCGCAATCCACCACGACAAAGTTTGCCATTATGGTGGTTTGCCTGGGTTGTTCCCCCATGGTGAGCGCTAATTCAATTGCACCTAGGGGCTGTATTGAGTCCCCTGTGAACCCGTAAAGGGAGGAATTGCAGGGTTTCAGGTGTCGGACGCTCAGTCCCATCTTCTCCAAAGTGGGGTGATGCAGGATGTCTATAGAGCTTCCATTATCCACTAGGACCCGATGTACTCTCATGTTCGCAAGCTGGACAGTTAGCACCCGGGGGTCATTATGAGGGAAATGTACCCCATGTGCGTCTTCTTCAGTGAAAGTTATTGAGTCATTCTCGCCCTTGAAACTCTTCGGGGGGCGTTGCTCCAAACTTAAGACGCACAGTGGTGGACTTCGTCTAGCCTCCTTGGCATATTTGTCTCGTACCTTCCTTGAATCGCCTCCGAATCCTGGACCTCCAAAGATGGTCCTGACCTCTCCCTGTACTTCTGGGGCCATCTCTTACGCCCGGGGACGCTCTTTCTTCTGGCCTCTGGTTCTCCTTACGCACATATCTGCCCAAATGTCCCCTGCGGATGAGCTCCTCGATTTCCACCTTCAAATGGTTGCATTCCACGGTGGTGTGGCCGATATCCTTGTGATACTGGCAATACTTGCTGGGGTCTCTTTTAGACCGGTCTTTTTTCATTGGCGAGGGCCTTTTGAAAGGGACCTGGTTTTCATTCGTAACGAAAATATGCTCTCTCGCATGGGTGAGGTCAGTGTAAAAGGTGTAGGGGCCCTGTAGGCGCTCATCAGAGTGTTGATGCTTCCGGGGTCGATCATCTCTCGTTCCCTCATAAACCCCCTTCTTCTTTGCACCGCTTCGGTTTTCTTGGACTGAAGGTTTCGGGGGCGACGGGCCTTTTCCGGCTTTAAGGTTCTCGTGACCATCCTCCACACGAATGTAATTTTGTGCCCGTTCGTAGAAATCATCCAAGTTTGTGACCTCCCTCTTGAACATGTTATCCCATAACTTGCTTCCTGGGCGTACTCCAGCTGTGATGGCCATTTTAAGCTCTCAGTGGGTTAGGCTCCCTACTTTAGCTGCCTCCATATTGAACCTATGAATATAACTCTTCAGGCTCTCGTTTTCTCCTTGCTTCACATTTGCGAGGCTGGTGCCTGGCATCGTGTAGTCTCACACGACGTGGTGCTGCTGGAGAAATTCATCAGAAAGCTGTTGCCAAGATCTTATGGACCCCGGTCTAAGTCTTTTGAACCATTTGTACGCAGGTCCTTTCAATGTGACAGCGAAGCAATGACATCTCACCCCGCTGCCAATTCCCCTCAACTTCACCAGGTCGTTAAATGTATCTAGATGGTATTTTGGATCTGTGCTTCCTTCGTAGGGGGTCATATGGGGCTCCTTAAAGTTGGTTGGGAGCTGGATGGCTTGGATCTCCTTGATGAAGGGTGACTCATGATCGAACTCTTCCTCAAAGGCTTGACCTCCGAAGGCGGTGACGATTTTGCTTCGCAGGCTCCTCATTTCTGTGTCCAGGTCTTGTCTTCTCTTGCTTAGGGAGTCCCTCAAAGCGGACGGGTTCGGATCCCCCTTTTCCTTGCCTTCTCGTGGCGCCATAGGGGGTGTGGTCCTTTTACCCGCCCTCTTTTTGTTGAGCTCTTCCCGTAGATCTGAGGGTGCTCTCTTTGAGGTGACCTCTTCATCGTTACGAGGGGCAGCATTGGTCTTCGGCCCTGGCCCCTGGGGCTGCTTCGGTGGTCCGGGGCGTTCATGCTGCTTCGTCCGGGGGGTGTTACTAGTGGAGAGTCGGGTCTGTCCTGTTAGGAACAAGTTTCCTAATACGCAGCGGAATGGTGGTGTGGTTGGCCCAGTGTACAACAAAAATTTTGTAACATATTTAAACTACCTTTAAATATGCGGATCCATTAATATACATACATTAATCATAAGCAAGATAATAATAGAAATCATACCTCTTGAAGCCTATCAAGTGTCCTTGCTATCTTTTTCGTATTTAGAACGATCTTCCTATCCAAGCCGCTCCCACGTACTCACACCAAGATCTTCCAAAGCGTTCTCTACACCTCAAGAAATGTGTGGGCACTTAGAGAATGAAGGATAGTTTATTTGTAATTCTACTTGATGTACTCAACACATGAGATCAAGAGAATAAGCCTGAGAATTGGTTCTTTATTTTCAGGGAGAGAAAACTATCGTTCTATTTTTCACAGAGCGAATGTCTGAGTTATCTCACGCACTTCACTTATCTGAATAATTTTCTGATTAGTCATACTTAAAAGAAAATATTCAAAATTAAAAAAATAAATCTGTAACCATTTTACAATTTACTTTTTAATTAATTAATTAATTATTCTATTAATGAAAAAATCCAAAAAACCAATTTTTGAATTATCCATTAATTAATTAATTAAATAAAATTGAAAATCTCATCCCTGAAGAAAAATGCCCTACACACCACACACAGTCCATGGACTGTGTGTGAACGTGTAGCTTCCTAATTTCTAGGGATATTGGTTTTTCAAGTTTTATTTAATTATTTATTCAAATTACTTTGTCAGATAAGATCTAACAACCTGATAACTAATTCAAATTTGAATTCAAATTAATTATCTTTTTAATTAATTATTTGAATAAATATTAATCTTTTAAATTCAAATCCAATTTGAACTTATCAGATCATTATCTCCCACTCAAATAAAGATATTTAATTAATTCTACCAATTAATTAAATCCAAAATTTTTGAAAATAAATATTTAATTTATTATAATTTTGAAAATTATAATTAAGTAATTATTTAATTAAATTTCGAAAATTAATTTAATTATTTAATATAATCTCGAAAATTATACAATAATTAAATATTAATTAATTTTGTTAACTACAACTAATTTGTAATTAATTAATTAATCACTATTATCATATAATTGCATATTTGGCCTGAAGAACAAGTTTCTTCTTAAATATGTCTTTAAACTATTTTTCCTTCATATCAACTCTTACCTTGAACAGTGTTGATAGAGCCGCTATGGGGACCTATGGACCTATAATTCCAAGCTCCAATAAATTTGTGATTATTAATTAAACTCTTTAATTAAATAATCTTAATTTATTAATCTCATGATTATTCCACTATAAATATGAGACTGCACTCTTGTAATTATAGACATTTCATTTACTGAGTACTTTATATTCATAAAGCGTCCATTGATATGATCATTGCATATAACTTGACCATCTAATAATGGTTCATAATTAATCTGGAATAAAATTCCCGTTTTACCCTTTTAATTATCTCTTGTTTCCTTAAGTACCATTGACTCTACTAGTGAAGGTTAATTTATAACTAAATTATGAATTTGAGCTCAATAACCTTTCAGTCCCAAAAGTCAACCCTTAAGAGAACCATCATTCAATCTCTTGCGAGAATGTATAGATTCCATATCTGTATACTATGTCCCCAGCCATCTATATTAATGAGTTCCCAAAACAAAAGTTTTTAGCCTGATCATTCTGACAGACCCTAACAAGTGAATCAAAGAACTCATATAACATAAACAGGAGTTCATAGTAACTTCAGGATTAAGATCTATTTGTATATGATCATTAGTTGATATATTTAATTAATACTTCGAAACGGTATTTAACTAAGTATTAATAAACATATCTGGTCCAGTTCTATATATTCTCTAATATATAAAGTACCTCCACTAAAGTGTCCTACCACACTAGTGATCCGGATCTAGATCACATGTATTCATAATACTAGTGGACCGTACTTGCAGTAATTAATCTAAAGATTCCATAACTTTATTTTACTGCGAACTATTCAAGTTCATTTATCTCAAACACAATCCTCCCGTACCAATACGTGTTTGAGATCACATATATGAACTTAGGAATTTTCCTGATATTTACATAATATTATCATACAATAATACAGTCCATAAAATATATGCATAACAAATTCAATTTATTTATTTATTTCAAAAAACAATGTCTACTACATATGCTTTCAGGGCACATTTCCAACATTCTCCCACTTGCCCTAAAGCAAATGATGCATCTCTCTCATTCCCATGTTTCTTACATGCTCCTTAAAAGATTTTATAGATAAAGTCTTTGTGAAAGGATCTGCAAGATTATGCTTTGAAGCTATCTTCATAACTGCAACATCTCCTCGATGAACTATCTCTCTTAGCAAGTGATACTTCCTCTCGATGTGCTTTCCCCTCTTATGACTCCGTGGTTCCTTTGAGTTAGCTACTGCCCCACTATTGTCACAGTATAGGACTAGTGGCTTATCCACATCTGGTACAACTTCCAGATCGGAATAGAACTTTTTGAGCTACACAGCCTCCTTAGCTGCTTCACAAGCCGCTATATACTCGGCTTCCATGGTGGAGTCTGCAATGCTGGTTTGTTTAATACTTCGCCAGACTACCGCTCCTCCTCCAAGAGTAAACACTGATCCAGAAGTCGATTTCTGACTATCTCTGTCTGATTGAAAATCAGAATCAGTGTAACCAATGGGGTTCAAGTCTCCACCTGAATAAACAAGCATATAATCTCTAGTATTTCTAAGATACTTGAGAATATTCTTTACTGCAGTCCAATGACTCAATCCTCGATTGGATTAATAACGGCTAACTATCCCTACTGCATAACAAATGTCAGGTCTTGTACACAACATGGCGTACATTAGACTGCCTACTGCTGAGGTATAGGGATATTGTCTCATGTCTTCCTCTTCCTGAGGTGTTTTGGGACACTACTCTTTGGAAAGGAATACTCCAGAACGGGTTGGCATATCACCCTTTTTGGAGTTTTGCATATTAAAGCGTTCTAGCATCTTATCAATATAAGTTGCTTGAGACAATGCCAAAGTTTTGTTCTGTCTATCTCTAAGAATCTTAATGCCCAAAACATACTTGGCTTCTCCCAAATCTTCATTTGGAATTGTTCAGCTAACCAGTTCTTTACTTTTGATAATGATGTTACGTCATTTCCAATCAGGAATATATCATCAACATAAAGAACGAGGAATACTACTACACCATCTTTGATTTGTTTATAGACACAAGGTTTGTCAACGTTTTGTTCAAAACCAAACATTTTAATTGTGTCATCAAATCTAAGATTCCAAGATCTAGAAGCTTGTTTGAGTCCATAAATGGATCTAAGAAGCTTGCAAACCTTTTGCTCTTGACCTATTAACTCGAACCCTTCTAGTTGAGACATGTAAATGGTTTTGTCAAGGTAGCCATTCATAAAAGCTGTTTTGACATCCATTTGCCAAATCTCATAATCCATGCACGCAGCTATGGACAAGAGTATACGAACGGATTTTAGCATGGCTACAGGAGAAAAAGTTTCTTCATAGTTAACCCCTTCTTTCTGTGTGTAACCTTTGGCTACAGGCCTTGCTTTGAAGTCTCTACTTTCCCATCCGCTCCTCTTTTCTTCTTGAATATCCACTTGCAACCAATGGGTTTGATATTCTCAGGGGGATCTTCAAGAACCCAGACATAATTGGAATACATCGATTCCATTTCTTGGTTCATGGCATCTTGCCATTTGTCCTTGTCAGAATTATCCATCGCATCTCTAAATGTCAATGGATCGTCTTTGTTTGTGTCAGACACAAGCATTTGAACTTCGTGTTCATAGCGTGTGGGTTGCTTGCTAACCCTCCCACTACGACGAGGTTCACTACTATTCTGACTAGAACTAGCAGTTTCCTCTTGCCGTTTTTCATTGGTTGTTACTGGTGATTTTTCAACTTCATTTGAGACCATCTCCTCTAGAACAACCTTACTGCGAGGTTTGTGGTTATTCACATAATCATGTTCAAGAAAAGTTGCATTTGTCGATACAAATGTTTTATTTTCTTTTGGACTATAGAAAATTCCACCTCTGGTCTCTTTGGAATAACCCACAAACATGCACACTTCAGAGCGTGATTCCAACTTCCCGGTCTTTCCTTTAAGCACGTGTGCAGGACACCCCCAAATTCAAAAATGGTGTAAACTAGGTTTACAACCATTCCATAATTCTATGGGTGTCTTTTGGATAGACTTAGATGGAACAACATTTAATATGTATAGAGCACATTGTATTGCATAGCTCCAGAATGACAGTGGTAATGATGAGAAACTCATCATTGATCTAACCATATCTAATAACATTCTGTTCCGTCTTTCTGAAATACCATTTTGCTGTGGCGTTCCAGGTGCTGTGAGTTGGGATTGAATGCCATGCTCACATAGATGGTCCTTGAATTCAAAATCCAAGTACTCTCCTCCTTGATCAGATCGAAGAGCTTTTAGTGACTTACCTAATTGCTTTTCAGCTTCTGCTTGAAATTCTTTGAACTTTCCAAAAGTTTCAGATTTTCTTTGCATTAAATATAGGTAACCATATCTTGAATAATCGTCAATAAAGGTGACGAAGTATTCATAACCTCATCTTGCTTGTACATTAAGTGGACCGCAAACATCCGTATGTACTAGCTGAAGTGGTTCTGTGGCTCTTGAACCTTTTGCAGAGAAAGGTCTCTTGGTCATTTTGCCTTCTAGACAGGATTCACAAACAGGGAGAGATCCAATAGATAATCTCTCTTAAAGGACCATCCTTTACAAGCCTATTTATTCTATCTAGACCAATATGGCCCAATCTCAAGTGCCACAGATATGTATCACTATCAGAATCAGTCTTTTGTCGTTTAATAGATCTTGGATTGGCCGTTGTAAATAATTCTGAATTATTTACAGATTTTTCTTTAGCTTGCAGTTTATAAAGCCCATCGATAGATTTTGCAGAACATATCTTAAAACCATATCTTGAAATAACAATCGAATTATTATTAAAATATATTTTAAAATTTTGTTCATGCAACATAGAAACAGAAATTAAGTTTCTAGAAAATCCAGGAATATAATAAACATTTTCTAAAACAAGAAATTTATTATTCTCAAATTCCAAACGGGCTATTCCAACTGCTGCTGCAGAGACAATCTGACCACTGCCTACCCTCATAGTCACCTCTCCATCAGCAAGCTTCCTCGTTGAACTAAGAATCGGAAGAGAAAAGCAGACATGGTTAGTGGCGCCTGAATCTACTATCCAGGATGAGGAATTATCTTCCACTAAACAAGCTTCTAACACAAGTAAATCAAATTTACTTGTATTTTTCTCTTTGAGGTCAGTGAGATATTTTGAATAGTTTCTCATCTAGTGACCATTTTCTCCACAATGAAAGCAAGTCCCTTTTGGGGTCTTCCTTTTGGAGGTTTTAATGTTCTTGTTCTCTTTGCTTTTGGATGACTTTTTAGGTTTCTCACATATTAATGCAATGTTCAAGTTTGATTTCCATTTCATGTAGTTTTCTCCAGTCAACTTTTCATTAGCCAGTAAAGAAGATACAGGATTTGAGCTAGACATTATTGCTGAAAATAAATAAATAAATAAAATGAATTTATGCATATAATAAATATCAGTTATTTTCGAAATAGTAAACGTGATGCATGAATGCAACAAAAAACACATAAAAATTAATTACTAATTCCACAATTAATTAATTTGAACATTAATGGACCAGCCTTAGGGTAGGTCAGACTAATTCCAAATTAATTTTGAGACCAGCTCTCAAATTTATAAGTTAAAACTTAAATCAATATTTCTCTTTTGACTTATAAACAACCGCTTGTTTGGTCAAGAATACACTAGTCCACTCGAAAGCCTAATGTACCTTGTGAGTGTAACCCATTATTTTAGATCAATGACTTAACTCAAGAGTGTGCCTTAGGGTCAGTCAAACTTGAAATACATCATTAAATCCTATTCTTGAAAAAGAAGTTTGCCTTGAGAATAACACAGTCGAAAGCCTTCCTTAGGGGGACACAAGCAATGGTACCGCGAGGCCCTCTCCATGTTACCTCGGTGCTAACTAATAATGGAGACCATGGGACTTATTGTCATAACTCCCTCTCCCACTCACTATTTTAGAACATGTGTTTTCTCAAAACATCTTATGCTTTTTAATTGGTTGTAAAAATAAAGTGATCTATTTTTACCAAATGATATTCTAATAATTACTAATCAAATTAAGTAAAATTAAAAAATATAGAACTATGCTCTAATTAGTTCAATTTTATTTTGCTATAATTACTAAGAATATCATTTATAATTTAATAAAACAATTTTATTAAATACTAGAAATTAAACAACTTTTAAAATATATTTCCGCTCTTGAACTAGTTAAAAACTAGATTTATTATTATATGGACCAACATATAATCACATAGGACAATCCTAAGGCATGTTTCTAATCATATGAGATGCATGCACAATTTTAAATACTGTGTGGGTTATATGTATGGCATGTCAAAAAATGCATGATAAAGTATTAAACAATTTAATCACATTCAAACATTTAAATAAATAAATACTAGCTAAATAAATAAATGCGGGCCGGGTGTCTTGGGTATTTCTAGAAAAATTACAACACTTGCAAAAATATACACAAAAATGTAAGAAACTAAATAAGACCTAAATAGATCTCTATCTATTACTTAGGGCCTTCACAAGTAGTCTTGACCCATTAAGCTACTTATCCATTTAATTTTGAATTAAAATAACTTTTAATTATCTTAAACAAATTTTAAGAATAATTAACTTGAGTTTGATGCCCGATAAGTTATTAGGCCCAGATTTGAATTTTGGGCTCATACAATTAATTCAAAATAAAACAATTTTTAATTATGGGTTAACTTAATTAAGCCCATAATTTAAATGGACAATTATTGGATGCAAGCCCTAGGGTTTAGAAACCCTAGGGGCGGCTACATATGGTGGCTCGGCATGGGGTGCACAGGCTGCTGGGGTGCGGCAGCATCAGGTGCGCAGGCTGGGTGAGCTGCTGAGCGAGGCGCTGGGCAGGTGCGCAGGGGCACGGGCTGGGGCACGGGGCGCCTGGGTAGGTGTACGCTAGGGCACGGGCTGGGGCGCGGGGCGCCTAGGTAGGGGCGCAGGGCACTTGGGCTGGCAGCACACATCAGCAGGCAGGGGCTGGGCATGCAGCAGGGGCTGGGCACGCAGCAGTACGGCTGGGTGAGGCTCGGGCTTCGGGGCTTGGAACCCGGGGCTCGGGCCTTACAGAATTTTTCAAATAATTTTAACACAGAAAATTAAAATTACAAAAATTCCTATGCCCCAAAATGGCTTACATTTTTCATCTAGAATTTTAAGAACAATTCCTAAACCCAAAACACCATATAATTAACGACCCATAAGAATAAACTATCATCATACATACATCCATCCATTCACATATATTACAATAACATAAGAATGCATATTATGCCCACACAGTAATTAATGTATGCATAGATTAATGACCGCTCTGGTACCAATTGTTAGGAACGAGTTTCCTAATACGCAGCGGAATGGTGGTGTGGTTGGCCCAGTGTACAACAAAAATTTTGTAACATATTTAAACTACCTTTAAATATGCGGATCCATTAATATACATACATTAATCATAAGCAAGATAATAATAGAAATCATACCTCTTGAAGCCTATCAAGTGTCCTTGCTATCTTTTCGTATTTAGAACGATCTTCCTATCCAAGCCGCTCCCACGTACTCACACCAAGATCTTCCAAAGCGTTCTCTACACCTCAAGAAATGTGTGGGCACTTAGAGAATGAAGGATAGTTTATTTGTGATTCTACTTGATGTACTCAACACATGAGATCAAGAGAATAGGCCTGAGAATTGGTTCTTTATTTTCAGGGAGAGAAAACTATCGTTCTATTTTTCACAGAGCGAATGTTCAGAGTTGTCTCACATACTCTTATCTAAATAGATTTCTAATTAGTCATACTTAAAAGAAAATATTCAAAATTAAAAAAATAAATCTGTAACCATTTTACAATTTACTTTTTAATTAATTAATTATTCTATTAATGAAAAAATCCAAAAAACCAATTTTTGAATAATCCATTAATTAATTAATTAATTAATTAATTAAAATTGAAAATCTCATCCCTGAAAAAAAAATGCCCTACACGCCACACATAGTCCATGGACTGTGTGTGAACGTGTAGCTTCCTAATTTCTAGGGATATTGGTTTTTCAAGTTTTATTTAATTATTTATTCAAATTACTTTGTCAGATAAGATCTAACAACCTGATAACTAATTCAAATTTCAATTCAAATTAATTATCTTTTTAATTAATTATTTGAATAAATATTAATCTTTTAAATTCAAATCCAATTTGAACTTATCAGATCATTATCTCCCACTCAAATAAAGATATTTAATTAATTCTACCAATTAATTAAATCCAAAATTTTTGAAAATAAATATTTAATTTATTATAATTTCAAAAATTATAATTAATTAATTAATTAAATTTCGAAAATTAATTTAATTATTTAATATAATTTCGAAAATTAAACAATAATTAAATATTAATTAATTTTGTTAACTACAACTAATTTATAATTAATTAATTAATCACTATTATCATATAATTGCATATTTGCCCTGAAGAACAAGTTTCTTCTTAAATATGTCTTTAAACTATTTTCCCTTCATATCAACTCTTACCTTGAACAGTGTTGATAGAGCCGCTATGGGGACCTATGGACCTATAATTCCAAGCTCCAATAAATTTGTGATTATTAATTAAACTCTTTAATTAAATAATCTTAATTTATTAATCTCATGATTATTCCACTATAAATATGAGACTGCACTCTTGTAATTATAGACATTTCATTTACTGAGTACTTTATATTCATAAAGCGTCCATTGATATGATCATTGCATATAACTTGACCATCTAATAATGGTTCATAATTAATCTGGAATAAAATTCCCGTTTTACCCTTTTAATTATCTCTTGTTTCCTTAAGTACCATTGACTCTACTAGTGAAGGTTAATTTATAACTAAATTATGAATTTGAGCTCAATAACCTTTCAGTCCCAAAAGTCAACCCTTAAGAGAACCATCATTCAATCTCTTGCGAGAATGTATAGATTCCATATCTGTATACTATGTCCCCAGCCATCTATATTAATGAGTTCCCAAAACAAAAGTTTTTAGCCTGATCATTCTGACAGACCCTAACAAGTGAATCAAAGAACTCATATAACATAAACAGGAGTTCATAGTAACTTCAGGATTAAGATCTATTTGTATATGATCATTAGTTGATATATTTAATTAATACTTCGAAACGGTATTTAACTAAGTATTAATAAACATATCTGGTCCAGTTCTATATATTCTCTAATATATAAAGCACCTCCACTATAGTGTCCTACCACACTAGTGATCCGGATCTAGATCACATGTATTCATAATACTAGTGGACCGTACTTGCAGTAATTAATCTAAAGATTCCATAACTTTATTTTACTGCGAACTATTCAAGTTCATTTATCTCAAATACAATCCTCTCGTACCAATACGTGTTTGAGATCACATATATGAACTTAGGAATTTTCCTGATATTTACATAATATTATCATAGAATAATACAGTCCATAAAATATATGCATAACAATTTCAATTTATTTATTTATTTCAAAAAACAATGTCTACTACATATGCTTCTGGGGTGCACGCTGGGCTGGGGAGCTGCTGGGCGGGTGGGTAGGGGCATGGCGTAGGGACGCCTGGGCAGGGGCGCACGGCCTGGGCAGGAGCGTAGGTGCGCAGGGGCGCGGGGCCTGGGCAGGGGTGCACGGCCTGGACAGGAGCACAGGTGCGGGACGCCTGGGCTGGCAGCATGCATGGGCTGGGCACGCAGCAGTCCGGCTGGGTGAGGCTCGGCCTTCGGGGCTTGGAACCCGGGGCTCGGGCCTTACAGAATTTTTCAAATAATTTTAACCCAGAAAAATAAAATTACAAAAATTCCTATGCCCCAAAATGACTTACATTTTTCATCTAGAATTTTAAGAACATTTCCTAAACCCAAAACACCATATAATTAACGACCCTTAAGAATAAACTATCATCATACATGCATCCATCCATTCACATATATTACAATAACATAAGAATGCATATTATGCCCACACAGTAATTAATGTATGCAGAGATTAATGACCGCTTTGGTACCAATTGTTAGGAACGAGTTTCCTAATATGCAACGGAATGGTGGTGTGGTTGGCCCAGTGTACAACAAAAATTTTGTAACATATTCAAATTACCTTTAAATATGCGGATACATTAATATACATACATTAATCATAAGCAAGATAATAATAGAAATTATACCTCTTGAAGCCTATCAAGTGTCCTTGCTATCTTTTCGTATTTAGAACGATCTTCCTATCCAAGCCGCTCCTGCGTACTCACACCAAGATCTTCCAAAGCGTTCTCTACACCTCAAGAAATGTGTGGGCACTTAGAGAATGAAGGATAGTTTATTTGTGATTCTACTTGATGTACTCAACACATGAGATCAAGAGAATAGGCCTGAGAATTGGTTCTTTATTTTCAGGGAGAGAAAACTATCGTTCTATTTTTCACAGAGCGAATGTCTGAGTTATCTCACGCACTTCACTTATCTGAATAATTTTCTGATTAGTCATACTTAAAACAAAATATTCAAAATTAAAAAAATAAATCTGTAACCATTTTACAATTTACTTTTTAATTAATTAATTAATTATTCTATTAATGAAAAAATCCAAAAAACCAATTTTTGAATTATCCTTTAATTAATTAATTAAATAAATAAAATTGAAAATCCCATCCTTGAAAAATGCTGGCCCTACACGCCACACACAGTCCATGGACTGTGTGTGAACGTGTAGCTTCCTAATTTATAGGGATATTGGTTTTTCAAATTTTATTTAATTATTTATTCAAATTACTTTGTCAGATAAGATCTAACAACTTGATAACTAATTCAAATTTGAATTCAAATTAATTATCTTTTTAATTAATTATCAAATATAATTAATTATTTGAATAAATATTAATCTTTTAAATTCAAATCCAATTTGAACTTATCAGATTATTATCTCCCACTCAAATAAAGATATTTAATTAATTCTACCAATTAATTAAATCCAAAATTTTGAAAATAAATATTTAATTTATTATAATTTCGAAAATTATAATTAATTAATTATTTAATTAAATTTCGAAAATTAATTCAATTATTTAATATAATTTCAAAAATTATACAATAATTAAATATTAATTAATTTTGTTAACTACAAATGATTTGTAATTAATTAATTAATCACTATTATCATATAATTGCATATTTGGCCTGAAGAACAAGTTTCTTCTTAAATATGTCTTTAAACTATTTTCCCTTCATATCAACTCTTACCTTGAACAGTGTTGATAGAGCCGCTATGGGGACCTATGGACCTATAATTCCAAGCTCCAATAAATTTGTGATTATTAATTAAACTCTTTAATTAAATAATCTTAATTTATTAATCTCATGATTATTCCTCTATAAATATGAGACTGCACTCTTGTAATTATAGACATTTCATTTACTGAGTACTTTATAATCATAAAGCGTCCATTGATATAATCATTGCATACAACTTGACCATCTAATAATGGTTCATAATTAATCTGGAATAAAATTACCGTTTTACCCTTTTAATTATCTCTTGTTTCCTTAAGTACCATTGACTCTACTAGTGAAGGTTAATTTATAACTAAATTATGAATTTGAACTCAATAACCTTTCAGTCCCAAAATTCAACCCTTAAGAGAACCATCATTCAATCTATTGAGAGAAGATATAGATTCCATATCTGTATACTATGTCCCCAGCCATCTATATTAATGAGTTCCCAAAACAAAAGCTTCTAGCCTGATCATTCAAACAGACCCTAACAAGTGAATCAAAGAACTCATGTAATATAAATAGGAGTTCATAGTAACTTCAGGATTAAGATCTATTTGTATATGATCATCAGTTGATATATTTAATTAATACTTCGAAACGGTATTTAAGTAAGTATTAATAAACATATATGGTCCAGTTCTATATATTCTCTAATGTATTCATAATACTAGTGGACCGTACTTGCAGTAATTAATCTAAAGATTCCATAACTTTATTTTACTGCGAATTATTCAAGTTCATTTATCTCAAACACAATCATCTCGTACCAATACGTGTTTGAGATTACATATATGAACTTAGGAATTTTCCTGATATTTACATAATATTATCATAGAATAATACAGTCCATTAAATATATGCATAACAAATTCAATTTATTTATTTATTTCAAAAAACAATGTCTACTACATATGCTTTCAGGGCACATTTCCAACAATCTCCCACTTGCCTTCTCGTGGCGCCATAGGGGGTGTGGTCCTTTTACCCGCCCTCTTTTTGTTGAGCTCTTCCCGTAGATTTGAGGGTGCTCTCTTTGAGGTGACCTTTTCATCGTTACGAGGGGCAGCATTGGTCTTCGGCCCTAGCCCCTGGGGCTGCTTCGGTGGTTCGGGGCGTTCATGCTGCTTCGTCCGGGGGGTGTTACTAGTGGAGAGTCGGGTCCGTCCATCATCTACTGGGACGGTGGTTTCTACTCCCCCCTGGCCTCTCTCTTTCCGCTTAGGGAGTGTCACGTGTGATCTCCCTTGCAATAGGCCATTTAGCACCTCTTGCATGTTCTCCAAGGTGGTTTCTAGCCTCTGATTCTTACGGTGAAGTTCTCGTATCTCATCTTCGTAGAATTGAGACTTAGAACTAGAGCTCACGGGGTGGACCCGAGGGTGCTTGTCAGCCCGGCGCTTTGATGGGCCTGGATCCTGTCGACCGTGGTTTGGCACTTGCGGCAGCTTTGGAGGCAAGAACTCATCGGCGCCACTTTCCGGGGCGGTCACCGACCTTGGGCGATCCTCCTCAGGTGGGACCGTTGGGGACGAGGCCTCCCTTTCGTCTCTAGGTGCCTCAGGCTCCCTTGGGGCCTCCATGTTTGCAGGTGGAGGAGGATCCCTCATGGAGGCTTTTAACTGATCTCCGTCAAGGTGGACTTCCACCTCGCGCGGCTCTCTCAACCCTTTCGAACGTCAAGGCATTTTTTCTTATCGGAATCGACAGAAGAATAGTGACTGGCAATCTATTCTTCCCACAAACGGTGCCAAACCGTTGACGGTGAGAACTCGTCAACTAAGTTAAGTTAGAAAAATAGCAACGTCGAGATTATCAAAAGAAAAGCTTTAGAAATCTAAGTAGGAACTCCAAGAATAATTGCAGAAGAAAAATGGTGAACTCAGCTTGTATTGATTATGGTGCAATGCTACAGTAATTTTTCCAACCCCCTTCCAAGTGGAAGTGGAGTTTCTTTTATAGTGGGCTCTAATGGCCCCTGATACAATGTGGTCCAGGGGACCAGGTGGTACACAAGTACACTGCCAGGAGAGTGGTCTCAGAGGTAGTGGTGTTGGTTCCAGTACATGGCCAGGTACCATGAGGATGTCTCCACTACTTGATTCGTACCAATGTCAGAGGAGTGGTGCCAGGCATAGTGGTGTAGGTGGTGGTGGTGTCGACTCTGACATCCGGCCATAGACAAACAGGCCGTGTCTCTTCTCCCAATACTCCCACTACTTGACTGGCATGAGTATCCGCATCAGACATACGGGGTCTTAAAGGTCGTACCCCGTACAAGATTGTACTAGCATGATCCTTTTGAATCTTACTTGGGCCTTTACCTCTAAATGTTGGAGTCTTGATACATCTTCATAGGAGACATCCACTTGAGGTGTCAGGTGCGAGGCCCCCTGGTGTTGGGCCTTGTGCGCATGGCCGAGACGTGGGCGAGACACCGTCTCGCGAGGCCTCCTGGTGCTTGGCCTTGTGCGTGCGGGCGAAGGTAGGGTGAGACACCATCTCGCGAGGCCGCCTGGTGCTGGGCCTTGTGCGTGCGGCCGAGGGTAGGGCGAGACACCATCTCACGAGGCCGCCTGGTGCCGGACCTTGTGCGTGCGGTTGAGGCATGGGCGAGACACCGTCTCGCGAGGCCCCCTGGTGTCGGGCCTAGTGCGCGTGGGCGAGACACCACCTCGCGAGGTGCTAGGGGCTCGTGAGGCCATCTGTCGAGGGCCAGGGGGCGAGACGCTGAGGTCCCGTAAGCCTGCCTTGTGCATGCGGCTGAGGGTAGGGCGAGACACCATCTCGCGAGGCCGCCTAGTGCTGGGCCTTGTGCGTGCGGTCGAGGGTAGGGCGAGACACCATCTCGCGAGGCCGCCTGGTGCTGGGCCTTGTGCGTGTGGCCGAGGGTAGGGTGAGACACCATCTCACGAGGCCGCCTGGTGCCGGACCCTGTGCGTGCGGTCGAGGCATGGGCGAGACACCGTCTCGCGAGGCCCCCTGGTGTTGGGCCTAGTGCGCGTGGGTGAGACGTGGGCGAGACACTGCCTCGCGAGGTGCTAGGGGCTCGTGAGGCCATCTACCGAGGGCCATGGGGGCAAGACGCTGAGGTCCCATAAGCCTGCCTTCCGAGGGACTGGAGCGTGAGGCTTTTGGTGGGCGTATAAGGTCGTGCACGCTGGTGCGCGGAGCCAATGACGGTGATGCACGCCCGGACATGACCTTTTCGGTCTCTCATCTAGGCTAGGCAAGGTGGGGTGCACCGAGAGGAGGTGCGAGGCAAGGGCCTCGCGAGACGCTCCTGCGTGAGATGTGGCCTCGCTGGGGATGCCTAGAGTAGGCAATTGCGAGACGACGATGGCCCAAGGGTCATCATGGCTCGATCGTGCATTTAGACATTCATGGGCCTAAGCATGTATTTTGGGTCTTTTTCAGACATGAAATTTTGAGCATCCACAACCACTAATAATGATCAAGCTATTCATGACTTCAAAATTCACCTTGACTCAAAATACAAATTAAAAGACCTTGGTCCTCTTCGTTTTTTTCTTGGTCTTGAAATAGGCAGATCTAACTCTGGTATTTCTGTTTCTCAAAGACCCGTTCTCTTACAACTCTTAAGTGATACAGGATATCTAGGCACTAAAGCTTTCTCCACACCTATGGAGCCTAATCTCAAGTTGAGCAAAGATGAAGGAGATATCCTTCCCGATCCTACATCATACAGAAGTTTAATAGGCAAGTTGATTTATCTTACCATTACACGGCCTGATATATCCTTTGCTATTAATAGGTTGAGTCAATTCTTATCCTTGCCTAGATTACCTCATCTGAGGGCTGCCCAAAAGATTCTCCAATATTTGAAAGGAAGTCATGGTCAAGGCCTTTTCTTCCCGTCAAATAGTCAGCCTCAATTAACCGCTTATGCTTAATCTAATTTTACTGCTCATGATCTCCTTCTTAAAGTTTTTTCAGATGTTGACTGGGGTTCTTGTTTAGACACTAGAAGGTCTGTCACAGGCTATTGCATATTTCTTGGTAAATCTCTTATTTCCTGGAAATCAAAATAACAAGTTACAGTGTCTAGATCTTCAATTGAAGCTGAATACAGAGCCATGGCAAACGCAACATGTGAGCTTACTTGGTTACTCAATATTCTCCAAGACTTCGACATTCATCATAAACAACCCGTCATTCTCTTCTGCGATAATAATGCTGCCATTCACATCTCCGAAAATTCTGTCTTCCATGAACGTACAAAGCATGTTGAAATTGACTGTCATATTGTCAGAGAGAAAGTTCACAATGGCTCCATCAAGCTCATTCATATTCCATCCAAAAATAACCTTGCTGATCTACTCACGAAAGTTCTGTTTCCAACTCACTTCAGGGAATTGTTATCCAAGATGAGTGTCAAAAATCTCTACACTTCATCTTGAGGGGGAGTTTTAGAGTTATAACCATTATTGTATTAATTAGTTATTGTAACAACCTTGTAACTATTCTGTTGTAACAGTCTTTTGTCTAAAACTAATTCTTGTTAGCCTAATATAAATGGCTGGGTCTTTTCTCTTGTAATGAATCAATCTGAGAAATACAAAGAACAGAGAGTTTTCTTCTAATATAACCTCGGTAAAGTTTACCGAAGAAGGAGATGCAAGCCAATTTTTTTGTTTAGTCCAGATACAAGCAACTTGTTCCCTTAAATAATAATAACTATGCACAAACATGTATGTCTTCAATATTTAATGATGTGTTAAGCAAATCAATTGCATAAATATAGGCAATACTTGAATCAGTTTTTTGTATGTGAAATTCCGTTCTTAGTAATTACCAAGTTAATTAAACCATGTGAATTAATTAAAGTGCGGAATGGTAATTAATTGTTTACACATATAACAGTTCTGTTGGGACAGAATCCAAACTTGTCTCGACAGAAACTGAACACAATAAAAAGACAGTGCAAAACAATAAAGAACACAGTGAATTTTTACAAAGTTCAGAAACCCTTTCGGATAACCTACTTCTTGGGGCCACGCCCAGAGAATAAAACCAATTAATAAAGAATCACATGTACAAAATATTGACTTAAACAAAACAAGACTCCCTCTTGAGATTTGTCGCAACTTTGTTGTACTTCTCTTCACTAATTTGATTTTGACTGAAACGCTCCACCACTTGAACTCCCTTCAATGGACAGCGAGTGTTTGCATCCTCCCGACGCAAGACTTGTAAAAATCTTCCCCCGAAGACTATAAACGTTGTGTGCAAATTACAATGTGTATTCACTCATGAACACGGTATAAACTCACCACTAAAAACTAAACACACATATTTCTACAAGATCACGTGAATACTTATGATCTTGAATACAAAGAGGAACTTTCACAAACATTACAATAATGCTCACGAATAATGCACAAAAGAGTTCACTTTTCTCACTGCCTTTAGAGCCCTATTTATAGTCTTTTTTTTGTGCTCATAAAGGCTGAGAAAGAATTCTTCTAATAAAGGCAAGGATAATTGAAGATATTCTTGATTGATGAATAGTTGCCTTTTTTAGAAGATGCCGATCTGACAGATACGATTTTGGTGGGGACAGCTCAGACCTGTATCAGATAAAAAACAAGCTCAAAAAGGAAACAACAATTAATGACATTAATGATTCAGTTTCTTGTTCATTAATTCTTGAGCTGCACGAAAATATATGAGCAAATAAACCAGAAACAACTTTGGGTAAGTACTGAATATTTGCAATATAAATCTTCCCTTTATAAACAAAATGAGACATTATAAGCTAAATAAGGAAGCTCACAATTATCCAAAATTCATAAAATGGGAAAGTGGATTTCCGAAAATTATAATAAAGGGAAACAAACAATTCCGAAAATTATAATAAAGGGAAACAACTAATTCCAAAAATTATAATAACGGGAAACAATCAATTTATTTTTTAAGAAAAAGATGTTTCTATAAAAATGTCAATTATAGGATTTAGAGTAGGGATGGATCATCACTGAATGAGAGCTTTACGACACCGTGGTCGATGGCTTCATTTCATTATATAAAATTTAAGAAGTGACGACTTTGTGAAGGCAAAAACGCGATATAATATAAAAAGTAGGAAAATTCTGCGGTGGATCTCTTAGGGTCTGATTGGTTCGCGATTAGAAAACTGTATTTTTGAAAAGTGAGATTCTGAAATGAAAATCTGAATTTAGTGACTAAAAATATATTTCTAAAAATGTGATTGGTTCAATGTCAGTAAACTGTTTTTGAGTTTTAAAAAATTGAATCTGTGATTGGTATTAAATTTAAAAATATAACAGAAACTGAATACGTGATTGGTTCAGCTGAATTTGAATATTATTTTAATTTTATATACATAGGTTGTATAATATTAAATTTTGATTTATCAATAGATTTAATTAAGTAAAATTTAATTATATTAATAAATTAAAATTTAATAATAGTACATTGATTAAATTCATAACAATACTGCATTGCTATTAATTTTAATTTTTTTTTTCTAAATTAAAGTTACATACATACAAATATATATGAGTTTCTGCCACTTTGCCACTTTCCCATAATTTTTTTCCCAACTAAACCCCATAATTCCACACGGGTGCACTCTTAATGGTTACTACCCATGAATGATTACTTTAATATTAGCTATTAGATTAATATCAATGATCCATATTTATAGTTGTTAATTAATATTTCTAAAAATAAATTTGATTTTTTTAAATTTTTGGAAGGGTGACCTGATAAAAAATTGTGTATTGATTATAAAAATATAATATTGTAAACTTTTCATTTTTCAATTGCATGTCAATTTCTAAATATATCTAATATCTCTCATTAGTTGGAAACAACATTAATTATGGAAAAAAAAATAACGAAATTTGAAATTAATGTAGAAAAAAAATATTTACGTGTTGGTGACTTGCTATACCAAGTAACTATGTTGTCACATCATCATAATTGTTAGTACCCATCTATATGTAATAACCATTGAGAAGTCTTCCACACACACACACACACATATATATATATATATAAACATGGCGAGTTCGGTTGACAGAAGAGAAATTGTCTTTCTCAAATAGTGGAGGGAAAGGAGCAAAATGGAAGAGTAGAAATAATTTGCTTTTAGAATTTTTGAGAATAACTTTCACAAAATAAAGAAAACGTCATTTTATTGTTTTCAATCTTACAACATAAAATCTGAATATAGATTTGGATTTTGTTTTCAAAAACTAGTTACCAATCACCTATTATCATGGGGCCCACAATTTTATAGTTTTTGAATTCTTAAAATAGGATTCAAATTCTCAACCAATCAGCCCCTTAAATTTTAAGAGACAGAAATCCATTTTTTTTTTTATATTTGATCTAGATCACTAAAGTGGATGTAATATAAAAGATCATGATATGGTGTCATGAATTTCTTTAAAAATTTATTAAAAAATAATTCTTCTAACACAAAACTGAATGGAGAGATTTATTTATGCAACAAAGATATATCTTTTGCTCCTTTTACTCTTTTGCAGCAATCTTTTAAAAAAATAAAATATCTTTTATATAATAAGTGTGTAGATAACAAAATCTTTAGTTTTAAGTGTTTTTTATTATTTTAATGTTAATCTCAATAGAATATTATTATATTTAACCGAATATTCTTATATTTAAAAGTAGTTTTAAACTCTTAAACTTAAATAAAATAAAATAACATAAATAATTAAAAAAATCAAATAGGATATTTTTGATACATTTTACTATAATTATTATAATAAATGTGTAAATAACGAAAATGATTGGTTTTAACAGTTTTTTATTTTTTTTAATGTTAACCTTAATGAAATATTATTATATTTAACAAATATTCTTATATTTGACAGTAGTTTGTAAACACTTAAACTTAAATAAAATAAAATAAATAATTAAAAAAATCAAACATGATATTTTTTATATATTTTACCATAATTATTTAAAAATAATAAATAATTAAATAAATTAAAATATGATATTTTTCAGATATTTTACAATGATAATTATTTTAAAATAATAAATAATTAAACAAATTAAAATATGATACTTTTGAGATATTTTACAATAATAATTATTTAAAAATAATAAAATCATATGTTTTATAACTTAAATAAAATTAAATTAAACTTAAACTCACTTATTAGAATAATATCATATTAAACATATAATATAATCTACTGTGAATTAGCAACAAATTATTTAAAAAAAAACTAGCAAGAAACTTAAATTTAAAATTCACGTATAATATTTAATATTATATTAAACATATAATATATAATCTTTTGTTTTCACTCCCAAATTCAAAAACTAAAATAAAAATAAATTTAAACAAAAATAAATAAATTATTTAATTAAAATAATATATTTATTTCGAAATTTATATTATATTAATATAAGTTTAATAAAAATAATTAATAAATTCTATAAATAAAACTAAACAAACGTGCAATATGCCCGTTGCTTGTATCTAGTATATATATATATATTTATATAAAAGAGAACATTAAGCACATGATGGGGCACTTCTCCAAAATATTTTTTCTATTTTTTTCACATTTTTTATTTTTCTTTTAAAAATTTATATATTTATATACATTTTTTTTTTATATTTTTTTAAATTTATGATTAAAAAAATAAAAATATATATCTAATTCATATTTAATTTGAATATATTTATCTCATTAGCATATATTTATCTCTTATCTCTTTCTCTTCCTTAAGTATTATTTTTTTATTTGACAAAGTCATTAGAGAGACATCGTTATTAGTATTACCATTACTATCCTTGTAAGTTGTTTTATAATGTTCATTACATTTTTAAATCTTTACTAATATTCAACACCATTATCACCATTGTCTTCCTTGTAAGTTGTTTTATAATGTTCATTACATGTTTAATTCTTCACTAATATTCAAAAGCATGAAGACTTAGGTACTCTTCATTATTTAATCAACATTCCATAGGAGTTACAGAGGTCTCTATATTACATATTACTAATTTCTTGGTTCTATTAACAACACGCAACCTAAACCATTAATCCTTAACTATTTTTTTCCTTTCATTTTTTATAGAACTACTCTTTAATTGTCTCACTTCATCCAAAAAATTGCAGACTGAACCTATCTATCAGGTGTTAATGAGGAAAAGAACCATTTGTAATTGTAGTATTTGTGAGAAATAGTATATTAAGATTAATTCTAGAATTAATAATCAAATAATAATTGTAGGTGTATTTAGTATTTGGGTTTATTTTAAGTGAGGTTCCTAATCTTTTCTATAAAAGTAATATATGTTCTCAAACTATATTTGTAACTTATTAATTTTCTCTATATTTTTTGCTTTTTCTGTTTGATTAGTATGTATAACACGAGTTTAATGAGACTTGAGTTGTTTGCATTGGGTGAGAAACTTGATGAATCTGTTTTAGTTCAAAAAATAATTTGTGTGCTTCCAGATAGATTTGACACAAAACTTCTAGCAATGGAAGAAGTAAAGGATTTCGGCAAAGTGAAGGTTGAAGAGCTAATGGGCTCTTTGAGAACGTTTGAACTAAACCAACAGATCAAGCAAAAAGACAAGCCGAAATCCTCAGGTGAGAAAAATAAAGGTATTGCTTTTAAAACTTCTGAATTTTTTTTTCTGATAATGTAATGACCCACTAATCTAGACTAATTGGACCATTATCGAAACTATACATAAAACTCACATTTTTACGAAAATACCATAATTTATTGAGTAACTTGAAAAATAAGAGTTATTTACAAAGAAACATAATACTAAGAAGGATTATGGGATCCCATTGTTTTTAAAATAAAACATGATTTAAAATAAAAGACATTACATAATAATGCGGAAAATACACATAAAAACCATAAAAACATAAAAGGAGACTATATCCTCGAATCGAATAACGCTCGGCCCCTTGACTCCATTCATCATCGATACACATTCTCCAAGCGTCACGAATCTTTCCGCCTCTAAACTTATTTTCCTGCACATAAACAGAAAGGAGTGAGCCTAATGCCCAGCAAGGAAAATCTAACACAAAATCATATACATAAATTCATAAGAAAACATAAAGACTTAACATAACACATATAACATACACTTATTATAATGACCATTATTACTTGGGGTCCCATAGACTAAACAAGCTTATGCCCATAAGATTAGTGGGGTCCTACCAGCTAAATAGGCTTATGCCCACAATCTTTTTGGGGTCTTGTTAGTCAAATAGGGCATAAGCCCAAGCCTACAACATACACATCAATAACATATTCATAACAAAACATAACACATACATAACATATACATAACATATTAATTCTAGCCTATTTTCCTTACCAAAGTTACCGAGATTATGGACTGAGTTGGGATTGTTGGAACACTCCTAAAACCATAAGAAAGAGTAAGTCTAAAGAAAGGAGATGAAATGAAAGAGATGGAACGACTAAACCATAGAAAACATACTTACCGACTTATATGCTTAAAAGCTTGGATTCCCTAACCAAAAGAAGAATAAGGTTAGGGGACTGAGTAGAAGGTTTTGAGAAAAGAAATAACATAAAAATACAGAAAAGAACTAGAGTTTTGGGTTTACCTCAAAGATTGCAAGATCAATCTAACATCCACCGAAATACTATAGCACTCACTTCCCAAAGTGTTTGATAAGCTTATGATGTTTAAGCTTATAGTTTTTCCCCAAACCAAGTGTTTACACTCTCACACTCACTTAACACTAGCAGCCTCTGAACTTAGAGCAAATGGTGAATAATGGCTGGGTACTAGGTCCTATTTATAGAGTTTGGGAATGAAAATATCTTGATTTTACTTGAATAAAAATAATGGCTTTTTAGGTGAAAATCTTTTGAATAATCGTTCAGCAGAGGCTGAAGACTCGTTCAGAAGATGCTGGACTGTTGAAGGAGTTTGAATGGCTGAAGGGAAAGGAATTCAAAAGTATTTGAATTTATGCTGGTGGAGGCGATATATCGCCCCCTATAGGCGATATATCGCCTGGACCTTTGTTCCCGAGGCGACCGTGCATCGATTCGTGTTTTCCGTATCTACGTGCTGCGATATATCGCCCCCTATAGCTGCGATATATTGGCATACGCTGAATATTTAAACACGAATTTACACATTTTTAGCTGAGTTTGAATGGAGTAAACAGCCTTGACTAAGCCCTCAACGTGCTCAAAGCTGCTGACTGACCCTATACATTCAAACTTTTACCCTTATTTAATTTAATCCTCAAAAATACTTAATCCTTAATTACCATTCAAAACATGTGCTTAAAATCCTATTGGTTGATGTCTAAACCTTATAATATAATAATATAATCCTTAATATCAGTCACATTAATCAAACCTTAGGTTATACTTAATATTCTTAAACTATAGGTTAAACTTAGAAAATCTATAAGTACTACTATGAGTGTCCAAATAACTCCCGGTCTGAACCAAAAATCCAAAGTAACAATGATAACACTAAACATACTATAATACTACTAAACAATTAGCTAAGTAAAGTTCTTGGACTCTACAGATAATGAGGAGGATGAAGAAATGACCTTGTTGACAAGGAATTTCCAAAAATTCATGAAAAAGGTTAGCAACAAAAAGAATTTGTCAAAATTCCCTAAAGGTAACACACCTCCTAAATATTTTGGTTCTCCTAACAAAAAGGATATCCAATGCAGAGAATGTGAAGGCTTTGGTCATATTCAACCAGAATGTGCCAATACTTTAAAAAAGAAAAAAAAGGGGCTTAATGTCACTTGGAGTGATGATGAGACCGAAAGAAATGAAGAAGATGAGGGAAATGTTGCTTTAACCTCTGTTTTGTCAAGTGTTTTTCAGGAAAAACTTGTGTGTTTGAACAATACCATCACTGAAAGCAATGTTGATGGTGTAGTCTTAGATTCTGATGAGTCAGAAATCAATGAGGATTCATTGGCTGAATCTTACAAGGTAATGTATGGTAAGTGGGTACAAGTTTATGCTGAAATTCGTTATTTGACAAAAATTAATAAAAGTTTGTCTCATAATATCAAGGAACTTGAGATGAAAAACAAAAGTTGTGAATCTGAATTGTGTTTAAAAAGGACTGAAATTAACTATTGAACAAAAGAACTTGAAAATCTAAAAAGAAATGTTAATATGTTAAATCCAGGTTCATCTATTTTTGAAGAAATTTAGAACACAGGGAAAAAAAGTCATGCTGGGTTGGGATTTGTTGAATCTCAAACCAAAATGGACACACAATTTGTAAAATCTGAGAAAATTCGTACTGGGTATCTGATCTAACATTGCAGGTGTCTGATACTGCAACTGGGTCTTCTGTACCTACAAAGGAGAAGTGATCAGGTAAGGATGACAGATTTCATTAACAATCAAGAAAATTTGTTCCCATTTGTCTTTTTTGTGGTGTAAGAGGTCACATTCGACCTAAATGCTTTACTTTGCACAATATGTTCAGGTTCAATGATTTTGGAAAAACTAATAAAATGCAAAATAAACATTTTTCACCAAAATAAATGTGGATATAGAAAGAAAAGTGTCTTGTTGTTTTTTCTTGCATTAAAACTGCTGCTTCGCAAATGTGGTATTTTGACTGTGGTTGTTCTAGACACATGATAGGTAACAAAGACTTTCTTGTCAATATTCGACCTATGCAATGTGGTGGAGTGGCATTTGGAAATGGATTAGCTGGAAATGTTATTGGGATGAGAATTATGAATTTTGAAGGCTTACCAAAGCTTAAAAATGTAATGTTAGTTGAAGGACTAAAAGCTAATTTACTTAGGGTTGTCAATTTTGATAGTGATCATTGTTATGTTCTCAACAGTGATAAACAATGTATTTTACAAGGTTTTAGATCTACTGATAATTGTTATACTCTCACTCCTATTCTTACTTGTCACTCAACCATTGATAACACCACCGATCTATGGCATGAAAAACTTGGGCACGTAAACTATAAAAAATTGAAAAAGTTGTCAAATGCAGGGATTATTTGAGGGTTGCCTAAATTAGGTAAATAATTTGTGAGTAAATGTGAACCTTGCTAGCTTGGTAAGCAATTGAAAGTTACCTACAAATGCATTTATGATGTTAATACCACCAAGGTTCTTGAATTACTCCACATGGATCTGATGGGTCCAATTCAAGTTGAAAGTTTGAATGGTAAGAGATATATTTTTGTCTGTGTTGATGATTTTTCTCATTTCACATGGGTTGATTTTTTAAGAGAAAAATATGATACTTTTGATGCTTTTAAGTCTCTTTGTTTGAAACTAAAATTTGAAAAAGACTGCAATATTGGCAAAATAGTTCGAATTAGGAGTGATCATGGGAAAGAATTTGAAAATGTTGTTTATGATGAGTTTTGTAAGTCTACAGGTATTTCTCATGAATTCTCTGCTCCTCAAACTCCCAAGCAAAATGGAGTTGTGGAAAGAAAGAACCGCACCTTGCAGGGGATGGCCAGGGTGATGTTGAATAGCAAAAAACTTTCCACGCGATTATGGGCAGAAGCTATCAACACAGTCTGTTATATCATAAATAGAATGTTTCTTCGTTTAGGTACTCTTAAGACCCCTTATGAGATTTGGAAAGGTAAGAAACCAAATGTAAGTCATTTCCATGTGTTCTGTTGTGCTTGCTATATTCTAAGAGATCGTGAAAACACTGGAAAGTTTGATGCTAAGAGTGATGTTGGTGTATTTATTGGATATTCTGTTAATAGTAAGGCATATCGTGTGTATAACATGAGAACCCAAACTGTAATGGAGGCTGTTAATGTTGTTGTTGATGATTTCAATGATTTTTTTTTTGAGTTTTCTACATAAGTTAACATAGAAGACTTGTTGGAAAAATCTCCTACACTGACAGAAGATTTGATTGTGCTATCAGAATCTACATCTGATGCAACAACTTCGAATTTTTTAGCTACAACTGATGATTTTCCAGATTCTACATCAGGGAATGAAACAAATCAAACACCAAACATCATCACAGATCCATTTCAGAAAGAACCATCTTCCAGAGTAAAAAAAATTCACTCTACTGACCTCATTCTTGGAAATATGGAAGAAAGCATGGTCACTTGAAGAAGGTATGCAAATTTGGTTAAATTTTCGTGTTTTACTTCATCTTTTGAGCTTGAAAATGTGAAGGAAGCTTTGACTGATGAATCATGGATTCATGCAATGCAAGAGGAGCTGGATCAGTTCTCTCGCAATGAAGTATGGACTCTTGTTCCTAGACCGAGCCATGCCAATGTCATTAGAACAAAATGGATATTAAAAAACAAGAGTGATGAATTCAGCACCATTGTGAGGAACAAAGCAAGATTGGTGGCTCAAGGATACACACAAGTTGAAGGTATTGCTTTTGATGAAACATTTGCACCAGTGGCACGACTTGAATCCATAAGGTTACTTCTATCTATTGCTTGTGTTATTGGGTTTGAATTGCACCAAATGGATGTTAAGTCTGCCTTTTTAAATGGCATTTTGAATGAAGAATCTTTTGTTGAGCAACCTAAAGGGTTTGAGGACCCTCATTTTCCTAATCATGTTTACAAATTAGACAAAGCATTATACGGTTTAAAACAAGCTCCACGATCTTGGTATGAGCATTTAACTCAATTTCTAATTTCACATGGTTATCGAAGAGGTAGTGTAGACAAGACACAGTTTATCAAAACACATGAATTCTGATGTTATTGTTGCTCAAATTCATGTTGATGATAAAGTATTTGGTTCTACATCTAACTCTGAAGTGTAGGATTTTGTTCAGCAAATGCAATATGAGTTTGAAATGAGTATGGTAGGTGAACTCACCTATTTTTTGGGCCTTCAGGTTAAGCAATTTGAGGATGGTACTTTTGTTTCACAAAGTAAATATGCAAAAAACTTGGTGAAAAAATTTGGGCTTGAAAATTTCAAACATACCAATACTCAAATGAGTACAATACTAAAATTATCCAAAGATGAACATAGAGTAAAGGTAGATCCAACATTATACCGAAGTATTATTGGTAATTTGCTTTATCTTACCGCTAGTCGTCCTGATATTTGTTTTAGTGTTGGTGTGTGTGCTCGTTATCAGGGAAATCCCATGGAGTCTCATGTTACTGTTATGAAAAGAATCATTCACTATGTAAATAGCACTCTTGATTTTTGGTGTTGGTTTTCCAAGGATACTAATTCTCACTTGGTTTGTTTTAGTGATGCTGACTGGGCAGGTAATGTTGATGATCGAAAAAGCACTAGTGAAGAATGTTTCTATCTGGGAAACAATCTTGTTTCATGGCACAGCAAAAAACAAAACTCAATTTCTTTGTCAACTGCAGAAGCTGAATACATTGCTACGGGTAGCTGTTGTACCCAACTGTTATGGATGAAACAAATGATGTTGGACTATGGGTTTGATTTGAAAACTTTAACTATTTTTTGTGACAACACTAGTGCTATAAATATTTCAAAAAATCATGTTCAACACTCACGCACTAAGCACATAGATATATGTCATCACTTTATTAGAGAGCTTGTGGAAAATAAATGTAACGCCCTGGATAGCCAAGACTGTTACACTGTGTGTTTATAGAAGTGCTAGACTTGCTAATCAAGTCATTTAGTTAAAAACATGATACTGGAAATATAATGGAACTAGGGTTAAAAGATTTTGGTCTTGAAAGTCACATTTCTTATAAAGAAATCTGTCCTGCTTACACGGGATCCCAAAAATATTAAGATTAAAACCATTTACAAAAGATTCATGATCTAAATACAATATTAGCCATACTAAGGCAAAATAGACAGTTCAGCGATCCCTGTCCTGATCCACTCCTCGGCCAAGGCGACCGAACAGCTGGCTATGTACATTCAGCCCCGCAGCTCTCCATCTCAGGGCTGGTCTAACTTTCTTTTGCCTTTACCTGCACCACGTAGCACCCGTGAGCCAAGGCCCAGCTTGAAAACACAATAACAGAGCACAATCAATCAATAGACAATCCAAT
Source organism: Humulus lupulus (assembly GCF_963169125.1). Lineage (NCBI taxonomy): Eukaryota > Viridiplantae > Streptophyta > Magnoliopsida > Rosales > Cannabaceae > Humulus > Humulus lupulus. The sequence continues at coordinate 188,618,831 of NC_084796.1, forward strand.
ATCTCATATTGCATAACATGTTCTCAACCATATAAACATTCAGAATAATCAAGTATTCAGCATACTAACATATAAACTCATATCATATATCAATTTACAAATGATAACTAGGGTTAGCGCCCTCATGCCGCACCCTCCGTTATCTCGCTGGCTCCGGCCCGCTTAAACCGAGCACAGTGAATATTTAAGCTGTCCTCGGCTACCAGTGGCCAAGCCGCGCCCTGTGCGCAAATATTGTGTACGACACCCTTAGGCTGCTATCACATGTCCCATGGCGTAATACCATCATTGACATTATACAGATATCGAGAGCTCTTAGTCCCATCACAAACATATAGCAGGTGCAGTTTTCTTACCTTTAGATTTGCTAGCTTTGATCACTTGACTCCTTGAGCACGATCCCTCTCGAGCCCTAGCGCTCACCTAATCACAACCATAGGTCAAAGTCATCATCAAACCATAAGTCCAAAACCTAGCCTCGGGACCAATCCCGAGCCCCCGGGAAGTCCTAATTCCACCAAACAGGGTGGTGGAATCGAACCCCGAACCCTTGGTCAAAACCCTTTGTAAATAACCCTAAAATCCCTTTCTGGAAACAAGGCAGCGCTACAGCGCTCTAAGGAGGGCACTACAGTGCTACAAGCAGAACCAAAATCCCCCAGAAAGCATGGCCTAGCGCTACAGCGCCCAAAGGCTAGCGCTAGTCACAGACAGGCAACATCTCATTTCCCCTTCCTGCGATTTCCTCGAGCCAAACTTAACCAAAACTTCTCCAAACCTTCACCAAACTCAAAAACAAGCTTATTAACACACTCCACTCATCCCAAGCATCCCAAATACTCAAAACCCAAGCACATGCATCCCTAATCCCAAAATTCACCATAACTGACCCTAAACTCAGAAACTCAGCAGAAACTAATCAAAACATCAAAGTTTAAAGCTCATAATTTATACCTTTGATGGAAATTCGATTTCAAGTTAGCCTCTAGACCTCCTTAGCTTGCTCTTCCTCAATCCTTGGCTCCAACTTCCCTAGAATTCCCCATCAGTTCAGCTTAGATACCTTAGTTAAGAATCAAAACCAGAACTGAAGAAACTTCAAGGTCTTACCTCAAGCAAATGGCCTATCCTTGCTAAAACCTTGCCAAATCTTTAAGCTTAGCTCAGAATCCTTGTTGCTCAGCCTAAACTAGCTCCCCTCTGAGTTTTGCTCCAAGAAAACACAAAGAAATGGTGAAGGAGATCACCAACCGACCCTTAGAAAACCAGCTCTGTTTTCCTCCCTTTCTCTTTTCCTTCTTTTCTTTCTTTCCTCAGACTTCTATAGTATTCTACCACTTCCACTAACATAAAGCCTCAGTAATACCTATCTCTAAAAAGCCAAATGACCTTAATGCCCTCCCTTTTAATTCTAAATCCTTTAATCCACTTAGGGGCATTTTAGTCATTTTACCAAATTCCCGCTAATTCCTCGAGTGTCTCTAATATTTACCGCTTAATTCCCGATACCTAATTAATCACCAATTATATTCCTCGATGTCAAAATAGACTCCAATATACTCACTAAATTCCCATTTATACCCCCAGACTCACCCCAAGCCGGGTATAAATCCCCGCCATGACTTTTTGCTAATCTGCTCACTAGGATCGTCTCGAGTCACAGATCACAGATATATCCACATAATAATGTGGTCTCAACAGTTATCACATATATATACACAGTTATGCCCACAACGGGCCAAAATTACGATTATGCCCTTCTAACCTAATCAGGGCCTACATGCATACTAATACACATAGTCATGCATCTCAAGTATTCAAATAGTCATACAACATGCTTTAAATAATTAAATCACATATATTCCAATTATGCCCTCCCAGCACACTAATCAAGGCCCTTAAGCCCTATTAGTAAATTTGGGTCGTTACAACTAAATTCTTCGTACCGTTTTAATTCTCTAAGGAAATCCTTAGTGGTTTGTTTCATTTAAATACATGCCATCTGTTTATCTTGTTATTTTTTCCTTGACTTCAGTGTTCAAAAAGTATTGTCTTGTCCTTGCTCTAGAAGAAGTTGTCAAACTCAAAAGACATACATATTATTATGTTACTTGCTAATTTATCTAGTGTATTTTTTCATACAGGTTTAGTTCAGGAAAATTAATTTACTCCTCCTAGAAATATTTGAGTTCTTCAATCAGTGTTATGTCCAAGCTACCATTGTTTAAAAAAAATGTGTTTCAAGCTCCATTGGAAGAATAGAGCTACATGTCTCAATGTGTGAAAGCCATCTCTGAGTAAGTTGAAACTATGTAATTAACAGTTATGTAGATGATACGCTATCATTGAGGTAGTGTGAAAGCTTCTCCATTGGTTACAATTCTCAAAAAAAGTCTTTTTGACAATTTGGGCAATGATCACTTCTTTCACTTTCACACACAATTGCTTGGCACATTTTCAAATGAAAAAAAAACATGGTCTCAAAAGCTGTTACATACTGATTGAACTACTTAAAATATTTATCTGTGACTAAGTAAATTCTTTTTTTGCGTAACTTTTATGATTTTAGTACAATGGGTAATTAGCTTGTTAATATAATATTTGTATTTTCTTACGAGTTTGATTCTTTCATCGGGAACAAAAGCAAGCAAAATAGTTGATTCAATTGGTTGGCAAAATTAACAAGGTTTGTTCATTATATATATAATAATAATAATATAAAAAAATGTTGTGACCATTTGTAGAGCTTCATTAAAAATATTGTCTTTGTTTGTCTTGGTTTAATTTTATTTCATATACTAGCATTTTTGCTCTTCAGTGTGACAAACATCTTGTTTTTTTTGTGGCTATAAAAAAAAAATAATAAAATTGAAAAAAAAGCTCGAAAATTTCAAAGTTTTGTTGCAAAATAAAAATTGGCAGGTTTCGACTGGTAAGTTTTTTTTAGTTATTTTTTTTAATAATGTTTGTTTTCCTTTTTTGGTGTGTTAAATTGGGGTGTATGGATTGTGTGGGATTTGGGAAATAAAGAAAAAGGAAAAATTCTTGATTGATAGTTACCTGATTTGTGTCTCTTTACTGCACACACTTAGTTTCCTTTTCTTGATTTTTCATTTTAGGTAACTACCCATTTCTTCTCTTTTTAAACCCCTAACCCACGATCACATCCATCACTTTCCTTTCTTTTTTCCTTCTCAGCTTCTCCTTCTCTTCTCGTGTTCTTGTGATTTCTCTGGTTCTTTGTTTTTTTTAATCATCACAGGAATGGCTAAGACCAAAACTGCTGGAGGTTCCAGGAGTCCTGCTCGTCCAAAACCCTCGGTCAAAGCTGCAATCAACTCTCCTGCTACTGCAAAACCTTTGGGGAGGACAAGGGGTAGCACGGAAAAGGGTACTCAACTTGAATGAGAAACCATCTCAGTCCACCTCTCTAATCTCTTCTACTACTTCGGGTCTAGGTGGTGATGACCCTTAAGAGACCTCCTCATCTGCACACTCGAGTCCCAAGTCTTCCTCTTCCAAGGAGGCTTCTGCATCTCGGTCTGATGGTTCTGGAGAAGCAAAAACCAGATCTAACATCTCCCCACCAGTATCCTCTCTGCCTCATTCTGCATCTGAAAAGCTCTCTGCTCTTCGATATGAAAGACGCTCTAAATGTGGTTTGGAACTCCGCTGGCTGTTCATCTCAAAGAAAATCCACCTTCTGTGACAACCACTGAATCCGAGGGTGGCCATAAGAGTGATACAAGTCTCCCTGACTCAGACGCTGAATCTGATCCTAGTGAGGGCTTGAATGCAGAACCCAACCCGAGGAAGAAGAGACCCCTGATGAAAGTGAACCCTCAAAAGACCATTGTGTAGCTTCAGAACTTGAAGATGTGTCTCCAGAGCCTCCTGTTTAGGGAAGCTGAAGTCTACAGGAAAACGCCCTCTAGAAATTCCTCCCTCTGCTTCTATTACTAAAAAGGCTTGAAAGTATGGTAAACTCGAAGATTTTTCTCCACACTCTCATTTTTTCTGCTTTAATGAAAATGAAATGCACATGAGTCTTTATGCTTCTCAAAAATTCATTGTTGAGAAATTTTTTGATATTGATGCTCATAGGGTTTATGGGGTTCTAAAGGTTATTCAAGAGAGGGGTTGGATGAATACTATAGATGGCTTCACTGGTTATGTTGATAGGGTGGTCAAAGAATTTTATGCTAATCTAAATGATGAGTTTCGTGAAAAAAATTCTTGCATGTTTGGGAAAGTCTATGTTGGAGGTCATTGGTATTCTTTTACTGTACAAGATATTGTTGCTGCACTCAGTCTTCCTGTAGATGTTGAGTCCACCGAGGTGCCATTTGACAAAGATGTGGTTTTGTCTTAAATCATTGGACAAACCATTACATGGAATACCCATGATACTATTCATTTTTCTCATCTCACTTATCAACATACTGCATTAATGGGGTTTGCTCTTTCTAATTGGTTGCCATCTTCCAACATGGTTGCGGTATCCCAAGAATTAGCCTTCTTACTGTTTAAACTCATAATTGATGCTCCTATTGATCTGGCTAACATGATTTTAGACCAGATTGTGGCCTTGCACAAAGAAAATTGTAGGAAGTTAAATTTGCTTGTTCCTAACTTGATCTATAAAGTTTTGTCTTCACAGAAGGATCTGATCTTTGACACTGAATTTGAAGAGCCTCCTGTGTCTAGAATGACTTTCAAACCCTCTGAGAAGTTTGAATCTTCTAAGCAGCCTAAAGGAATATCTTTGCCACTTGTGCGTGTTGCTTCTCCTATAGATTCAAGATCACCTTCTGTAGCTCCAGCTTTTCAATCTGTTCAGATAGAAATTGCCAAGGTTACCACTCTGTTGGGTAAATTGGAGGAGGGCCAAGCTTCTATCCTTCAACATCTCAGTTCTATTTAGAAAGTTCCTTGCTGCATGATTAGTATTCCTGTCATGTTGAACCTTGTGTTTTTTTCTTTTGGTCTTTTCTTTTGTTTTTATTTTCTTTGGCCTATTGATAGACAAAAAGGGGAGTAGTGTTAATTTTTTTGTTGTTGGTTACAACTCTAGACCTTTTTTTTTTCAGGGGGAGTTGTTGTGTTAAACTTTTTCTTTAGAAGTTAACATGTTTGTTTGTTTTATGTGTTAGTAACTGTTAACCAAGATTTTCGGCAACTATCTTAAAGAAGGATATTTACTGATAATAATAATGAGAATGGAAGATCGACACAAGATTTTTACGTGGTTGGGGCGTTAACTAGCCTTAGTCCACGAGTCTGTATATAAGCCTGTATTAGAGCTAGGATAAGCTTTTACAATGGAGTTGTTTAACTGTATTTGAGCAGAGTTTCTGCCTTCTTTTCTACGTTGCATTACAACTTATATTTATAGGACGAGGGGGACATCAGGTTTGGGCCGGGCCTGACCCGGACCCATTTGGGGAATGTGCACAAGGGGCCTTCCTAGTGGAGGCCCGAGCTAAAAAGATATACAGAACACCTAACCCGAACCAGCTCAGGCCCAATTAGTTGCCCTGAGATGCAAGCATTCTCCCGACAAAACGGCACTTTGGCTCTGACCACTTCGAGCCGATTCAGGGAACAAGACCGGTCAGAGTACTTGGCTGCGCAGTCCTGACACGCCAGCAGATAATCCCAAGGAGACCCTTTCAGCAGGTGAAAAGTGGGGGGACAAGACCCACGCGAAATGAGGCGGCTTCAGTGTCCTGGACGCCTCACCCATACCCTGGGGATGAAGCGGTCCAGGTTCGTTTACCTTTGGCCCGCTGCGTTTACTTCGGGCCCGGACCATTCTGGGCCCGGGACCGGGACGCGATGGCCGCGATGGTCCGGGGCACTCCGGACAGTGCCGGGACCGTTCAAGCTGAACATGAACCCGGAGGGACGTCCCGGACCCTTCTACACAGGCCCAGTCCGTAGTCCGCGGACTAGGCCCAAATACCGAACCGGTCCCTCTGACCGTGGGCCGGGGCGAGGGCCCAAAACCCTGACAGGAAATGGGGATAACAGTAACTCTTATGTGCAAGAGGAGTATTGTGTACTCTCATTGTTTCTAACATTTCTTCTTTGCAGATTCTTCTTGGGTATTTACATCCAAAATATTTTGTCAATCAAATTGCCAAAGACGGAGATTGTAAATTCCATTTTTGGAAAATTATATTTGACAAAATATTTTTTGATTTATTTCTTGTAATCTCGGTATTTAATTGAAGATTATTTCATTTTTATTCTGTTCTGATTATATAAAAAGCCGATTATATCAATCTATTCTATTTATAGAAGGTTTGACAATATACTTAGCTTTTAACATATGAATCAAATAATAAATATTGATTTATTTTATATCTGGCTGATTTTATTTGACAACCTGATTCTTATGACCAGATTTCAACAGATAGGATCAGATTAATCCTCATTAAAACCAAAGATAGGATCTTGCAATGTCAGCTCAGATACAAACTGTTCTGTAGCTACAGACAGTCTGTCTGTTTCCTCAGATCACTGATGATTCAATGTAATTGATTGGTTATTTAAGGAAACATTTTCTAGTGAGTCGTGTGCGTTTAGACCTAGCAAAGGCTGTCTTATGTGAGTTTATTTGTGTATAAATACTTACTATAGCAGCCTTGTCTAGGTTAACTCTTTTGTCTATTTTGAAACCTGCTTTACATCTTTAGAAAAAGAGTGTTTATTTTGTAGATGTTAGTGGTTCGGCTATACCTCTATTATTTTGTGTCTTTGTATGTGTTTTGTGTATTGAAACAATTCAACAAAGAGAAGAACAAAGAGCAAACCTGAGGGAGAAGGTTCATCCTAGTCTTGCCTCGGGAGGAAGCAAGCACTCTTCAAGCAAATCGAAGGGATTTCGAGTTCTTGAAGTTTCAGCAAGATTCATTCATCAAGTGGAAAATACACCAATCTTGCGACATTATATTAGAGGGAGTCTAATCTTTGCTTAAGTCGAATACTTTATATTTTTGAGAAACTTTATTAATGAATCTTATCTCTAGGCATGGTCCCGTGGACTAGTAATATCCGAAAGGATATTGACACCACGTAAAAAAACTTTGGGTGTTTTTTTTTCTTTTCTTTGTTATCCTTCTGTTGTGTATTTCCGTAGTTACAAAATCTCCGTCTGTATCTATAGAATATCTGTTCCAGTACCAACCTTTTATTATGCATTTAATTAATTGATTTAATTAAATATAAAGTTGGTAAGCATAAAATACGAAATTTAAAAAACTAATCAACGTATTTTTATTATTTTTATTTAAAAACTATTACTAATAATAATTAAAAAATCTTATTAATATTACTATTAACCATTTATTTACTCTATTTACTTGTGGTTCTTAAACACACTTAATATCTTAAGATCGTATATAATATAAATTTGAATTTAAATTTAATTAAATGTTTATTATTAGTAAGTTATATATTATTAGTAAGATTATATATTTAAAACGTGACTTTACCTTAATTTTTATTCTTATTCTGTTGTTTAGTTAAAATATTCAATTTGAAATTTAATACAATTTTATTGATCAATTATCATTAAGCGAAAAAAAAACATAATTTTTTTCCTATATATAATTTAGAATTATTTATTTTCTTTTTTTCTCATTTTTATTTTAATAATAATTATAATAGATGACAATTAAATATATATACAATAATAATAAATAGTATAACTATTTATATTTTTAACCTTTAACAAAACACGAGGTCCAAAAATTAGTTTTTTTTTTTACCATAAAATGTCCAAACGGGTAATCGACTAAAATACATGTGGTTCAAATAATCTATTTATATATTCTTATTTTTAAGCTTTGACAAAACACAAGATCCACAAATTAACTTATAAAAATAAAGGGTCCAAACTAGTAATTGACTAAAATACAATATTCAAAATGGTGTGAACCCTTACAGAAAACATAAATTATATAAATATATATAATTTACTTTTTATAAAGAATTTTTAATCTTTAATAAATACATAGTACAAATATTAATTTTTAAAATTAAAAGGATCAAAATGGGTAATCAGCCAAAATACAGTATTCAAATAATTGATTTATCTAATCCCATTTTTAACTTTTTGATAAACCATGAGGTTGAAAAGTTAATTTTGAAAAATAAAGGGTCTAAATGGGTAATCGGCCAAAATAACCCTTACACAAAATATAAATTTTATTATATATAATTTAAAGTTTTTATAATAAAGAAAACCACAAAAAGCGTATAATAATAAATGAAAGTATGCGTACAATAAGTTGTTTGAACTTTGTTTTTGACACTTTAATTATTCAGAATTTATCGGAATCCTGTAGGAGGTTCACTATACAATGAACACTATCATGAAAAAAAACTTTTGACAGAACATGAGGTACAAAAGTTAATTTTTTAAAATAGAGGATTCAAACAAGTAATCTGCTAAAATACAAGGTTCAAAATAGTGTGAATCCTTACACAAAACATAAATTATATATACATAATTTATTTTTTATTAAGAATTTTTAACCTTTTGAATACATACATGGTCCAAATGTTATTTTTAAAAATAAAGGGTCAAAACGGGTAATCAGTCAAAATACAATGTTCAAATAATTCATCTATCTATTCTTATTTTTTACATTTTGACAAAATAAGAGATCTAAAAGTTAATTTTTAAAAATAAATGGTCCAAATTGGTAATGGACCAACCCTAACACAAAAAATAAATTTCTTTATACATAATTTACACTTTTTATAAAAAATCACACAAAGTGTATCATAATAATAATATAATAAATAAATAAAACAACGCTATACAATGAATACCATTTTAGAAAGAAAAAAAGCACTAGGGTCAAGACACACCCATAATCCATATAAGGAGCATGTTGTACATATAGGGTGAAAATGACTCCCCACAACACATGCACGCATACAACAAGTTGTTTTAACTCTATTTTCTGCACTATAAATTATTTGGAATTTCTCAAAAATTTGCAGGATGTTCGCTATAACTACAATGAACGTCGCCATGAAAAAAAAACTAGGGTCAAGACACCCCCACGTGTCCATATAGGGAGTGTGTCATACCATTAGGGTAAAAAGGACTATCCTACCTCAGAGTCTCCCTATAAATATATATAATATATCTTCACTATTGTACCTTAAAAACTCGAGCTCAACTATCTTGCTCGGGGTACAGCTGACATGTAATAAATAAATGTTACAAGGCTTCGAAGATCGTTAGCTCCTGACCAAACAGCTCGAGGTTGTGTCACTAAGTTTTCGACAGTCTTGGATCCTCCAGATCGTTTGAAATGCCAATGACAAAGATCGAGGTGTGTAGTGTCCAAATCGCCCTCATCAAGCCCAAGCATTATCTAAGTCATGCCATCCTGCTCCCATCGTACCCAGTTCGAGACTGACATCTAGCTCGAGGTGGTTCAAGAACGCGCATATGGAAGAATCCCAACAGACTCGGATGCCCAATATGCGCAATAAGTGCGTATAATTGTTATATACATTTATGAATCAATGTAAACAACAATATGCTTAATTAGGGAATTTACATACCCATTTATTTGGGAAGTTATCCAATTCTGTATGTTACCATTTATTGTACGGTTACCCAATATTGTCCATCACAATTCCCTATAAATACAAGGGAAATCGACAGTAAAAGGGACCGACATATTGTATGCCGAAACTCTACTGAAATTTTCAAAGACAATACCTTCAAGGGTTCTTAAACAAGAATAAGACTGACTCGTGGACAGGATGGATTTTTAACCACTAAACCACATTAAAGTTTTGTGAGTTTATTTCTATGGTTTATTAATAATCTTAATCTCTCTAATCAGATTTCTTAATCCCCTGTTGGTGAAAAATCGCGGCAAAAGATTGATGCTTTCCTTGAGAGAAAGATTAGGCTTGAAATTTGTTAGAGAATATTCGACACAACCATCAACATGGTGGTAACTCATTCCATGCGCGACAATGAATCAGAGAGACTTGGTGATCATGGAGATTATTGTGCGGCTGACCCAATTGGAGAGGGCACCTCTGTGCAGCATCGTCCTGGAAAACAACACGTGAACTAGGACGATACTGAAAGTTTGGCTTCGCGCCCTCTGAATCCAAATCATGGATATCTAACTACCATCGAATTGGAGAATGCCCAACTATGGAGCCACCTCGCCCAGACTAACTGGTGAATAGATGAGGAATGACCTGATTACCTTTCCCTGAAACCGACGAGAATGTCGGAAGGAGGCAAAGTGGGTCCCACCGATCTCAGTCTCACATGAAAATCGACCCAACGTGAGCCACTCTGTCACAACAACAACATCGAGCTTCATGCCTTTTGAATGGACTCCTAGAAACAACCCACCTGCTAATAATCACAAGAATGAACAAGTGACTCACACTCACATAAATCAGCCTAGTCAGATAGAGCGAGCTGAAACCACTTCGAGAAAGGCGGAGGTTGATGTAAGTCCATCAACATGCTAACCAGCCACTCAGGTGCAAAGAAATGAATTCGTGTTACCACCAACTCGGGAAATTGGAGTAGACAATGGGCGAGCTAATCTAGTACGTCTTGGCGGGAGATGAATTTCCTTGCCAATAAGGCACCCTCCATCGCCTATACGTCATCCGAAACCTCCTCGCCCACAGAGAAATGTTTCAGTTCATAGGAATGATAGATGAAATTTTGTAACCATAGAAGATACATATGTCCCACGATCTTGTAGGAACAATCAAGCCCTGCGACCTCAGCCGCGAGTAGTAAGCTTCGTGAATGGTAGTTATTGGATAGAGAGCCATCGTGGGGGCAAAACCGAGAGTATACGCAATACGCACTCCTAGAGACATGAGAGCGACCTGAGAAATTAATTAAGCTTGACCCAAAGCTTGTGTTTCAGTCCCCAATCTGATTTGCGTGACCAACTAAACGCACAAAGAGGACAGTCAGCTCGTTACAATGTTCTGAGTTACGCTCAGACGGTGGGAGATCTGTCAACGTGCGTGGCAATGGGAATGTCCCGCCTAACCGAGCCCCGACTTGGAGGGACAATAACCCATATAATGCACGAGATAGGATGGGAGCTGGTAACCAGTTCCCAAATAACCTAGAGACAAATGATCCAACCCTTGAATGGTTGGCCTTGATGAAGGATCAGATGTAGAGACTTTTGTCAAGGAAAAACATGGACGATTGTGATTCTGATGAGCAGCTCGAGCCTTTTGCTCCTCATATCGCAGCAGCTTCCTATCCCATTGGCTTCAAAATTCCCAACATGCCCACATACGATGGAACAACTGACCCGTCAAACCACATCGGGACCTTCAACACTTTGATGAGAGCCCACAACGTCGACATCGACTTGCGCTGTGTTCTGTTCCCAACCACATTGATAGGACCAACCAAATTATGGTTTAGCAAGTTTAAAAGGCACTCAATTAGTTCTTAGAAACATTTATCAATGAAGTTCATAAAGCAGTTTCAAGCTGCGAAAGAAGAACGAGTAGAGGCCAATTCCCTAGACAATATAAAACAAAAACTGAGTGAATCCCTTAAGGTGTACATCAGTCGGTTCACAAACATAGCAGCTCGAGTTAGGGACACTGATGATAGTGCCAAGCTCATGTCCATGCGGTCAGGAATCACTGTCATAGGTGAATTGTGGAAGGAACTCCAAAGGAAAGGAGTGAAGAGTACGAACAAGTTCTTGGCTCGAGCTTAGGAATGAATTAACCTGGAGAAAGTAGAGTCTGTAGTTGGAGGGACTAACCAGACCCCTATTGAGCCCGCTGGAGTGGCAGCGGATGTTGTAGCTACTACTCAGCCCATGACCCATAATAACCAGGTAGGAAATAACAAAGAAAGGGGAATGGTGAGGGCGACCATATTGGGTCCAAGAAAAATAAGCCCAGGGAGAAGTACACTTCTATCTTCATCGTGTATACCGACCTAACAGATACGCGGTAATACATTTATCTGGCTAACTCTGTCCATCTTCCATGGAATAAGCCAGAGCCCCTGAAGCACAAGCGAGCAAAGAGAGATCCATACAAATTTTGTCATTTTCATAACAACATTGGCCACAACACTGGCGATTGTTGTCAATTAAAGGATGAGATCGAGACACTCATCCGAGCTAGACCATTAGCACAATATGCTCAGAACCAGGTAACTCTTAATAAACCAACAATGCAAAACCCTCAACCAGCTCTAGGGAACCAAGCCAATCCACCAACAGCTCTCCCAGCTCCAAGCAATCAGACCATCCTTCTTCTTGTCGAAGGAAGGGATATTGTCACTATTGCAGGCGGACCTCATCTAGTAGGTATGAGCAATGGAGCTCAAAAAACATATATTTAGGAGCTAAAAGCTCATGAGGGTGCAATATTTACTCCAGAGTAGAGGTTATCTAAACAACAACGATTGGATAAGCAACCAATCATTTTTTACGAAAGAAGACACTAGTCACGTCCAATTCCCTCATAATGATCTGCTAGTTATAAAAATTCATTTCACTAACCGGAGAGTAAGAAGAATCCTAATTGACAATGGAAGTTCGGTGAATGTGCTATTTTGGTCAATTCTTGAAAAAATGGGATTATCTATAGTTGATATTAAGGTGACCTCCATGACTCTATGGGTTTTCGAGAGAAGGAATGTCAGCAATAAGAATGATTGAGCTCGTAGTAACGCTGGGAGATGAAGCACAAGCTATTGCTAAGATGCTTGAGTTCGTGGTAATTTACTGTCCAACTACTTACAACACAATCTTGGGAAGACTAATGCTGATGGCATTTGAAGCCATAACTTATGTTCACCATTGAGCCATAAAGTTCCCCTTGTCCTCTGAGATGTGCACGGTAAATGGGGATTAACTCGCTGCCAGGGAATGCTACAGTATTGCATGAGGGGAAAATCATAACCTGGGCAGCAAGCCATGGTGATAGTTGAAGAGAATGATGAGCCTAAGACAATGGTAATTGTTGAAGATGCGGAAGAACCTCGGGGTCAGAAAACGAGGTCACCTAACTAGAGGAAATAGACCCAAGGATAGGTGAAAATTGATCCAAGCTCTAGGATTTAGAGGAGCTAGATGAAATAATTCTCAATCTAGAGACACCTTCGAGAGTAGTAAAGAGTGAAAAGAAACTAGGAGCTGAACGAAAGGAGGAACTAGTCAAGTTTCTGAGGAAAAACCTCGATGTCTTCGCCTAGACACATGAAGATATGGTGGGAATCAGTCTGAGTGTGATTATGCACATCCTAAACCTGGACAAAAACATGCCTGCAAAGCAGCTGAAACAAAGGCTATTAGGGAAGGAGCGAGGATAAGCTTTAGAGGAAGAAGTGGCTCGCCTACTGAAATGCAGATTCATTAGGGAGGCAAAGTATCTAATCTGGATTGCCAACCCTGTTCTGGTTCCAAAACCAAATGAAAAATGGAGGATCTGCATTGACTTCTTTGACCTCAACAAATCATGTCCAAAAGACTATTTTCCAATACTGAGAATAGAACACCTAGTTGACGCAACAGCTGGCCACGAGCTCATGTCCTTCATGGATGCATATTCTGGATATAACCAGATCGTGATGAACCCTATGGACCAAGAGCACACTAGCTTCATGAGTGAACACAATGTATACTATGTATACTACTACAAGGTCATGCCATTTGGACAAAAGAATGTTGGTGCCACGTCTCAAAGGCTGGTCAACAAAATGTTCGCGGACCAGAGTGCGAGAAGCATGGAAGTGTATGTTGATGACATGCTCGTCAAGTCAAAAACTGCCAATAACCATGTATCCAATCTGGAAGAGTGTTTTGGCGTGCTAAGAAAGTATGATATGAGGCTAAACCCCCAAAAATGTACCTTTGGGGTCTCATTAGGAAATTTCGAGGCTTCATAGTTAACTCAAGGGGGATCAAGGCAAACCCTAAAAAAATTAGATCGCTATTAGAAATGCCATCGCCCAGGTCGTGGAAATAAGTCCAGAGCCTAACTGGAAAATTCGCGGCCTTCAGTTGGTTCATATCCAAGTCCATGGACAAATGTATTCCCTTCTATAATCTGCTCATGTTAAATAAACGATTTGAATGGACAGAAGAATGCAAACAATCATTTCAAGATTTAAAAAAGCATATGGACGAACCCCGTATTTTATCAAAACCAATTGCTGGGGAATGTCTATACCTATACCTTACAATAATAGAGAACGCAATCAGCTCTGTGTTAGTTCGAGAAGAAAATTGGGTGCAGAAACCAGTGTACTACGTAAGTAAGAGGCTTCTAGGAGCTGAATCCCGAAATCCTTAGAATGAGAAGCTCGCGTTCTGCCTGATTTTGGCCTCGACAAATCTCAGGCCGTATTTTCAGTCCCACACTATACACGTCTTAACCGATCAACCTTTAAGGCAGGTCTTGCAAACGCCTAAAGCATCAAGACGTCTATTGAAATGGGCTATCAAACTCAGTCAGTTCGAGATATTGTAGAAGCCATGAATAGCAATAAAGGACCAGGCGCTCGTCAATTTCGTAGTTGAATGTACTGGGTTCCAGGACGAACCTTTGATGGAATCGGTATAAGATTTGTGGAAACTCTTTGTTGATGAATCATCTAATGAAAATTAATCCAAAGCTAGAATAATCCTAATTACATCTAAAGGACATCATTTCTATATGGCTCTCAGATTCAATTTTCACGCTTCCAACAATGAAGCGGAGTACAAGGCTTTGTTGGCTGGAGTTCGGGTAGCAAAGGAGCTTAAAGCGAAAGTAATTCAATGCTTCAGTGATTCTCAGCTCATGGTTAATTAAGTGTCAGGGGAATATCAAGCTCAAGGAATCAAAATGGCAGTCTATCTAGCTTAGGTAAAAAGCAAACTATCTGAATTTGAGTTCATTCCATCGAGCAAGTTCCACGCAACCAGAATACAAACACAGATGCTCTAGCCCAACTCACCACCACCAAAGAAGCTGACACATTGAGTGTGGTCCTTGTGAAATTCTTAGAAAAGTCGAGCATAGAAGAGGAGCCGAGAGAGGTCGGAGTGATTCGTGAATGACCGACCTGGATGATCCCAATAGTAGAATACCTCACGTCCAAAAAACTGCCCGAGACCGCAAGGATGCACGAAAATTGTTATGTTCGGTCCCGAGGTATGGTCATTCCATGCCTCTTTTAAGATGTGTTCTGCCAGAGGAAGCGTAGGCTATCCTCAAAGAGATCCACAAACCAACATATGTAAGGAAAGTATGTATAAATTGAATGAGGATAATTAACCTCGAAGTAGTGCCTTAAGGCAATTGTCTCAGCCTAAAAGGCCTCCTTACAAGGGTTTGCAATACCCATAACAATAAAAAATAATAAATAAATAGATGTTTGGAAGAGCCCTCTCATCCCTGAGATCTGGCAGTTTGCTCCTGGGATGACACCTCTCCTCTCCTCCATCAGTCCCCGGCTCTAGAAGCTGTCTCCATTGTCTTCGCAGGCTCCTTTTCCAAGTGGTCCTGAAACTTGGTGAGATAACGCCCCCATATTTCAGCATCAAGGAACGAGAAATCCTCGTCCTAATTATCCACCCAAAACTGATAGAACATTGTGCATGCTCAATATTCCACGCCTGTAAAAGATCCCAGACGCGCGCTAAGGTCCCATAAAGGCCTAAATGCGTGTCTGAGCTGCGGGACGCTCCGACCATCGTCCACTGGCAACAACCTCGCATCAACTCGTGGTGCATGAGGCCCCAGCCGCATCACCATGGCCTCGCTCAGACGCGCCTAGGCACGAGGCCCCGCCTCGCTCGGCCATGCCCCAGGCACGCGGCCCGCTTCGCCGCGCGCATCACCACGGCCTCGCTCGGACGCACCTAAGCGCTCGGCCCCGCCTTGCTCGGCCCTGCCCCGGGCGCGCGGCCCACCTTGCGCGTGCGCATCACCATGGCCTCGCTCGGACACGCCTAGGTGCGAGGCCCTGCCTCGCTCTGCCCTGCCCCGAGCGCGTGGCCCGCCTCGCGCGAGCGCATCACCACGGCCTCGCTCGGACGCGCCTAGTCGCGAGGCCCTACCTCCATCTCGGCATCTTGGGGGGAGCCCGTATAACCCGCGAGGCCATGGTTCGGCCATGCCTAGGCCACACACACCATCTCGCGTGCAACGTCTTGGGGCGCCCAGCAGCCTCGCGGGGGGCATCTCACGAGAGCCTCACCCAAAGAGCTACACATATATGGCGACCTCGCCCCAATGGATCTCGTCCCAAAGCCCCGCGTGCATAATGACAGTGGTCGAGGTGGCCCACAAGAGACAAAAAGAGTACGAACAAGGTACCTTAAAACGGGTACGTACATGCCTGCTAGGATCAGGGGACGGGCCTGACACCTGTGCCCGACAAGTAGTGGCGGTTGGAAATAGTACGAAGAGTGGCGGTTGGAAATAGTACGAAGAGTGGCTACACCACCATCACATCTCTGACACCCATACAAAGAGAGTGGTGGAGTCATGACCGGGTACAAAAGGTGAGGTGCTCCCATGGACTCTGACCATGTACCAGAGTCGACACCACTACCCCTGGAACCACTCTTCTCTTAGTGTACTCATGTACCATCTGGTCCCCTGGACCACCATGTACCCAGGGCCATTAGAGCCTACTATAAAATGGACTCTAACTCCACCTCTGGGGGGGTTGGAAAATTTACTGTAGCAAGTGCACCATAGTGAATGAAAAACTGATTTCACCATTGTTCTTCTGCAATTGTTCTTAGAGTTGATACCGAAATTTCTAAGGCTTTTATATTGACAATCTTTATCTTGCAATTCTTTCAACCTTAACTTTGTTGACGAGTTCTCACCATCAACAAACATCTTCTCCAAGGAGCTCTCTATCTAGGCCCCATGGCCCTTCACCTGAAGTTCATCCTCCTCGATCCGGGCAACATCCTCCTTGGCCTTGGACATGGAATTCTCCTCAACCTCTGAAACCATTAGCTTAAGATCCTTGATCTCCTTCAAAATCTGGTCGCGACCCTGAATCACCTCCAAAACTTGCGCCTTAGCAATTTTTTCATTATTCTGGGAGGTTTCCAGAGCTTCCTTGGCCTCTTCCACCTCAGCACGGATCTGAGAAATGCCCTGGATCTTGAGCCATGCAGGACTGCAACTAACAATTAATAAGGGGTTAGTTCGTGAAAAAATGGAACTAAAGAAAGAGGACAAGGATAGGACTTACAGTCAGAGTCATCCCCAGGGTGGAGTCATGGACGGTCACCAAGGGTTTCCTATCTATGGCCTATAATTCTCTAGTGCTGACCTGGTTTGCATGCCCCATCATGTGGGTCACGATCTCCTAGAGCGAATTGTACAGGGGTTCTGGATGTTTCCCCACCTCGATGTGAATCTAGGATCGCGACAGTTGGGGTTGCGGCTTGGGTGACCTGTAGGTTATTTGCAGGATCACGAGGAGCTATGGGAGGAGCCTCTTGGGTCGTAACCATGGAGGACTAGGGTTGCTTCTGGCTAGAGCTAGTTCCCTTGGTTTAGGCTGGAGTTCTAGCAGTAGCTCAAGTTCCAGATGTAGCTTTCTTCCAAATCCTCGGCCTCTTGATGGTAGAGACGGTGCTAAAGATGTCCTTGAGGCTCATATCTTCTTCTGGAAGAATGAACTGAAAAGTTAGAACAAAGAATTTTAATTCTAACTGTGTAAACAACAAGAAGTAACAGAATAGAAACCCTACCCTCAAAACTAGAGGATGAAACTTCTACGATCAATTATGGATTATGGATCGACCTAGACATAACCTCTAACTCTTGGATTATTGGGGGAGGGGAAGATTCTACATTACTACTTCATGAGACCTACTAGGTCTAGGTTCCTCATCCGCACTAGGATCATATTTGGCCTGTCTAATACCTGGGGTAAAGGAACCATGACTCAAGGAATGCCATTATAGGAGGTTTGTACCATTTTGTTAAAAAATGGTGACCTGAAGTGTAAAGTGTTATCTACTACTACGGTGTAATTAGGGCAGGAAAAGTCATGGCAAACAACCAATTTATCGATGCACTGATGCAAGGTTCCATCTAGGTCCAGGTCTTCAGGATGTCTGCTCACGATTTGCCTTAGATTGAATTGGGTTAGTGCAAAACTAGCAGCAACTTGGTTTATTTCCCCATCTTTATTAATTGGCTGGAGACGTCGACTGCTGCCCCCAATTCAGCATGACCTTGGTCAAAATCTTGCCCGCCTTCAGCAATTTTTCTTTTACACACCAACGGTGTGACCTCCTCCTCTTCATCAACCTCCTCAATGACTGGAGGTAGTCTCTTGGGAGGACCTCGAGGCCTGATGGCCAGGGTTTAATCTTCCATGGTCAGCTTGTAGGCCACCATGGTGACATCATTCATCACTGCCTTGAACTCCTTCTCCTCGGCAGAAGCGTTGAAGAAAGTTTTGTATTGACCCCCAAGGGTCTCAGACCGCACCTTCTCTTATAAATAGCTACTCAAGATAACAACTTGATCAAAATAAGTAAAACTCAGCAAAAGTAAGGAATTCATATGAAGAGTTTAAAAGCTACGAGGTTGGTTGAAATAACGGTGTTCACAGTTCCTGAATCCGTTTGACATAAAGAGCTGATCTTTGAAGTTGCTCGGATGGCTAGGGAGATCGATGATGCTAGCAAATTCAGGAAATCGGGTGAGGTAATAAAAACCATCACCTCAGGTTTTAACGTCTGGATTTTCCTTCAGACATAAAAAATATAAAATATCCTCTGGGGTTAGGACCTCCCACTCATTCTCGAGGAATAAATACTTTAACCCCGCGAGGAGGAGATAAGAATTTAGCGGGAGCTGAAATGGGGTGAGCTTCATGTAGTTCAAGAAGTCTACAAAGTACTGATTTAGTGGGAGGAAGGCACCTGCCTTCAGGTGTTCATCACTCCAAGCCCTGAAGTCGTCCTCCAACAGGGCACAGCTTCGCTCACCCTCCAATGGAGGTCGAGCGTAGAAGTTGGGGTTCATCTCGTTCCCATGAATTAGCATTATTTTATTCACCTTGGGTTGAGAAGTAATTTGAGACATGATCCTCTTGGCCTCGAAGAAATTGTTAGGCCCTACCTCGATCTCCTTCTCCACCACTGGACCAAAGTGGGGGATGGGGGTCTTAGGGGCAACTTGCTTACTGCTTATCCTTACTTTGAGAAGAGGAGCTTGCCACGATCGTTTTCTTTTGAAAGGCCATGACGATTGTTTTTAATGTGCCTGATTACAAAATGACTTATTAGAGACGACCTAGGGATGTAAATTAGTTCTAATAATGGAAGAAATGGTAAGGCTTTACTACTCGTCCTAAAGTATCTACGAGCTAAGTCTAGGCTTAATACCCTGATGTGTGGCCTCACGTGCGCCCCTAATTCACGCGCCCTAATCTAGGGAAGGAACTAAAACTTCACGATTCGTGTGTCAAACACAGTGGTTTCGAAAAACAGTTTAATGCAAAACCACCCTATTACCGTGTCCCTTAAGCTACCTAGATTTGAGCCTAAACCATTCACCTTCCAGGCTAAGAACCCGTACATTTAACCTCTAAATCCAGAAAAAACCAGAAAAATTACCTTTCTTATGCGTTTTACTTAATCATTTCTAAACCTATTTGTTTTGGCCTAGTATAACTCAAACTGAATTGTAGAACCAAAATAAGGCAAGAACACATTGGAAAATTTCATAAACTTGTCAAAAAATGAGGAAAAAGAATTTAAACCAGAGTAAAGGTGTACTTACGGATTGGTTCTTGATCTAGGTTGTAAAAGGATGAAGAATGACGAAGATTGCAGAAAATCTGGGAGGTAACCGTTGAAGGGAATTTTGAGAGGAAAGAAAGTTAGAGGGTTTCTGAGAACTTTTGCAGAGAAAGAAGAAAGGGAAATTTGAATGCAAATATGGTTGTGGATGCTCAAAATTTCATGCTTGTAAAAGACCCAAAATACATGCTTAGGCCCACGAACGTCTAAATGCATGAGCCGTGATGACCCTCGGGCCATCGTTGTCTCGCGATTGCCTACCCCAAGCGCACCCAGCAAAGCCACACCTCGCACGCCTGCCCAGATGGCTCAGCATCTCACGTGCCCCGCACCTAACCGGGCCTCGCGAGGGGACGCCTCGTGCCATCCGTGCCACACCACTAGAGCCTCGCGAGGGAGGCGTCTCACGCCACCCGTGCCGCGCCCCCAGGGCCTCGCGCCACCCGTACCACGCCACTAGGGCCTCACGAGGGGGCGCCTTGCGCCAGCCGTGCTGTGCCACCAGAACCTCGCAAGGGGGGGCACCTCGCGCCAGTCGTGCCCCGCGACCAGGGCCTCGCGAGAGGGTGCCTCGCGCCGCCTGTGCTACACCAATAGAGCCTCGTGAGGGGGCGCCTCGCGCTAGCCATGCCCCGCCACTAGGGCCTTGCGAAGGGGCGCCTCGCACCGCACCACTAGAGCCTCGCGAGGGGGTGCGTCACACCAGCCGTGCCACGCAACCAGGGCCTCGCATGGGAGGACCTCGCGCCAGCCATGCCACGCCACCAAGGACCTCATGAGGGAGGACCTCGCTTTGCACGCCCAGACATTTTACGAGGCCGTGTTGCCACGGACATCCACAACCATCTCGCACGCAAACAGGTATCTCCCCAAGAGTGGCTTCTTAAGCACCCATCACCCACGCCTCGTGGGTAGCTCTGAGGTTCTTTGGGTGTCTTGTGCCAAGGACCCAAGAGCCCCGTTTCGCGCCACAACCCCTACAAGCACCAGGTGTCTTGCATCTCGCACCTCACGTGGGTGCTTCCTATGAGAACCTAAGGAGACCCCAATATTTGGAGGTAAGAGCCCAAGTATAATTCAAAAGGATCATACCAGTACGATCTTATACGGGGTACGACCTTTTAGACTTTGTACGTCTGATCCGAATACTCACGCCAGACAAGTAGTTGGAGCACTAGGAGAGAGGGACACGACGTGTATGCTTCTAACCAGATGTCAGAGTCGACACCACCACCAGCACCACTACGCCTGGTGCCACTCCTCTAACACTCGTACTAAATAAGTAGTGGAGATATCCCCACAGAATCTGACCATGTACTGGAACCAACACCACTACCCCTGAGACTACTCTCCTGATAGTGTACTCGTGTACCATTTGGTCCCCTGGACCACAATGTATCAGGGGTCATTAGAGCCCACTATAAAAGGAATCCCACTTCCACATGGAAAATGGTTGGAAAAAACACTGTAGCATCACACCATAAGAAATACAAGTTCTTTTCACCATTTTCTTTATCCAACTACTCTCTAAGTTTCCGTTTAGATTTTTGAAGTTGTTCATCGATAAGCTCTATACTTTAATTTTTCCAACTTAATTTTGTTGACGAGTTCTCATCGTCAATAGTTTGGCACTGTCTGTGGGAAGAACAAGTATCAAGCCACTGTTCTTCCGTCGATTCTGATAAGAAAAAGATGCCACGACGTTCGAAAAGATTGAGAGAGCCGCGAGAGGTGGAGGTCCATCTTGACGGAGATCAGCTAAAAGCCTATATGAAGGATCCTCCTCCACCAGCAAACGTGGAGGCCCCAAAGGAGCCTGAGATTCACGGAGATGAAAGAGAGGCCTCATCCCCGGTGATCCCTCCTAAGGAGTATTGTTCAAGGTCAACGGCTGCCCCAGTAAGGGGTGTCGGTGAGTTCCAGCCTCCAAAGCCACCGCAGGTGCCAAACTCCGGTCGGCAGGATCCAAGCCCATCGATGCGCAGGCCTGACAAGCACCCTTGGGTCCACTTCGTGAGCTCGAGTTCTAAGTCTCGATTCTATGAAGACGAGATACAGGAACTTCACCGTAAGAATCAGAGGCTAGAAACCACCCTGGAAAACATGCAAGAGGTGATAAATGGCCTGTTGCAAGGGAGATCAAATGTAACACTCCCTAAGAGGAAAGAGAAAGGCCAAGAGGAGGTAGAAACCACCGTCCCAGTAGACGATGGAAGGACCCGACTCTCCACTAGTAACACCCCCCGGATGAGACAACATGAATGTACCGGACCACCGAAGCTTCCCCAGGGACCAGAGCCGAAGACCAACGCTGCCCCTCGTAACGATTTCGAGGTCACCTCAAGGAGAACACCCTCAGATTTATGAGAGGAACTCAACAAAAAGATGGCAGGTAAAAGAACGAAGCCTCTTATGGCGCCACGGGAAGGCAAAGGAAAGGGGGATCCTAACCCATCCACGCTGAGACTCCTTGAACAAGAGGAGACAAGAGATGGACACATAAATGAGGAGCCTACAAAGCAAAATCATCACCACCTTTGGAGGACAAGCCTTGGAGGATGAGTTCGACCATGAGTCGCCCTTCATCAAGGAGATCCAAGCCATCTGGCTTCCAGCCAACTTCAAGGAGCCCCACATGACCCCATATGAAGGAAGCACAGATCCTAAATACCATCTGAATGCATTTAACGACCTGATGAAGTTAAGGGGGATTAGTAGCGGGGCCAGATGTCATTGCTTCGTTGTCACACTGAAAGGACCTGCGTACAAATGGTTCAAGAGACTTAGACCAGGGTCCATCAGATCTTGGCAGCAGTTTTCCAATGAATTTATCTAGCAACACCACGCCATGCGGGACTACACGATGCCAGGCACCAGCCTTGCCAACGTGAAGCAAGGAGAAAATGAGAGTCTAAAGAGCTACATTCACAGGTTCAATATGGAGGTAGCCAAAGTAGGGATTCTGACCCGTAGAGAGCTGAAAATGGCCATCACAGCCGGAGTACGCCCGGGAAGCAAGTTATGGGATAACATGCTCAAGAGGGAGGTCACAGACTTGGATGACTTCTACGAGCGGGCGTAGAAATATATTCGCGTGGAGGATGGCCACGAAAGCCTCAAGGTCAGAAAAGACCAGACCCCACCGAAGCCCTCAATTCGGGAGAGCCAAAGCAAAGCGAAGAAGAAGAGGGTCTATGATGGGACAAGAGAGGATCGGCCTCGGAAGTCCCAGCGCACTGATGAACGTAGGCAAGGCCCCTACACCTTTTACACTGACCTCACCCACGCTAGGAAACATATTTTCGTCACAAAAGAAAATTGGGTCCCATTCAGAAGGCCCCCGCCAATGAAAAAAGACCGGTCAAATAGAGACCTCGGCAAATACTGTCAGTACCATAAAGATATCGGCCACACCACCGCAGAATGCAACCATCTGAAGATAGAAATCGAAGAGCTTATACGCAGGGGACATTTGGGCAAATACGTCCGTAAAGAGAACCAAAGACTGGAAGAAGGGGTATCCTTGCCACGGGCACGGGAGGTGGCCCCAGAGATACAAGGATAAGTCAGGACTATTTTCGGAGGGCCAGGATTCGGAGGGGATTCAAGGAAGGGACGAGACAAATATGCCAAGGAGGCCAGAAAAAGTCCACCACCATGCGTCTTAAGTTTGGAGCAACGCCCCCCGAAGAATTTCAAGGACGAGAATGACTCGATAACCTTCACCGAAGAAGACGCTCAGGGGTACATTTCCCTCATAATGACCCCTTGGTGCTGACTGTCCAGCTTGCGAACATGAGAGTGCATCGGGTCCTAGTGGATAATGGAAGCTCTGTAGACATCCAGCATCGCCCTGCTTTGGAGAAGATGGGATTGAGCATCCGGCACATGAAGCCCTGCAATACCTCCCTTTACGGGTTCACAGGGGATTCGTGTAACGACCCAAATTCACTAATTAGGCTTAAGGGCCTTGATTAGTGTGCCTAGAGGGCATAATGGGAATTATGTGTGATTTTAATGATTAAGATGCATGACTATGATTTAAAGCATGTTATATGATTATGTGTATTATGTTATGTGATAATTATGCTATATGATTTGTACCATGTGGGTGTGGTGATATCAATGTGATGCACGTGTCGAGACAGTCCTAGGAAGCTAGATAATGGTAACTGGTGATTTGGTAACTTGTGTAACTGTTAGTAAACATAGAGAGTAACAGGTTTTGTTGGAGAAGTGGTAGAATTGTAATGTAAGTAAAAGGACAAGTGTGCCCTTGAGGTTTAGCTAGAAAGGGATATTGGTGGAGGGATAAGGTGGTCTTTTGGCAGTAGATAGATGAGCTTCAGCTGAGAGGAAAAGTTAGTCATGTATAACACTTTGGAAAATTGATTTATGATAAAATTGGAGGAAAATCTAGAAGAAAAGAGAAGAAGAGGGAAGCTGAAGTTGGGAGACCTAAGAAGAGAGTTTTGATGGTTCAAGGCAACTAAGTTGAGCATAAGTCAAGATTACTCAGAGGTAAGGATTTGTCTATGATTTGTTTAAGTTTCAAGTCTGTTTTTAGAGGATAAGCATGAATTGAAGCTAAATAGTGGCTGGTTTTGCATGAATTCAGAGTTGGGATAATCAAAAGGGAAGGTGATTTGAAGCTAGAGTTGAGGAGAATTCAAGCTGGGTTCTTGACTGAGGTAAGAGTGTATCATGTTTAATTTTCGTAACTGTTATGGTTTAAGAATCTAAAGGTCTGGTTTGCACTTTTCTCAAGCTTTGGTTCAAGGGTTTGAATCTGAAATTTAAGTATGAATTATGTGAGTGGTTGTGTAATTGAGCTAGATTATAATGTTTATAGGTTATTGTATGGTCTATTTGGGGTTTTGAATTGGTTTTGGAGCTTAGGTATGAGTTTGGAATGATTTGGAGTGATTTGGGTTCGGGAAAAACGCAGGGGAAAACCCAGAAATCTGGGTTCGTGAGGGAGCGCCGCGGCCCTGTTCTTGGGCGCCGTGGCGCGAGGCTGTTTCTGGGCAAAGCAAGCTCTCTGACTTGCTGGGCGCCGCGGCCCTATAGGGCAGCGCCGCGGCGCTAGGCCAATCTCAGAGCATGGGATTTTGAAATTTTGAGCCTTTGCTCTGGGGGTTCGGGGGATGTCTTCGGTGCATTGTTTTAGGGATTTGGGGGATTCCGAGAGTGTGGGATTGGTTCCGGGAAGTAGTTTTGGATTGATTAGTGACAAAGGATGTTTCATTTGTGTTGTGACTAGGTCTTTGGAGAGACTTGGGGTAGAGGACCGTGCTCGCGGCTTTGAGGCATCGGAAACTAGTGAATTGAAAGGTAAGAAAACTGCACCCGGTTGTATGATTGTGATGGGACTAAGTGCTCCCGAGAGTTGTATCGTGTCAATGTTGGTATTACGCCATGGGACATGTAAAAGCGATCTAAGAGTGCCGTACATGATTTTAGCGCACAGGGCGCGGATTGGCCACTGGTAGCCAAGGACAACGGGATAACAGAGGGAGTAGCCTGAGGGTGCTAGCCCTAGTTATCATTTGTGAACTGTGTATGTTATGAATTGATAAGCCTAGTATGTGGAATACTTGATTATACTGACTGATGATTTGGCTGAGTTTATGCGATGCAATGTGAGATGTTGACTTGTCTGCTAAATGTTTATGCTCTGTTATTGTTGTGTTTTCTTGCTGGGCCTTGGCTCACAGGTGCTACATGGTGCAGGTAAATGCAAGGGCAAGCTGGACCAAGCCTGAGGTGGAGAGCTCCGAGGTGAAATGTACATAGCCAGCGGTTCGACCGCCACGGTCGAGGAATGGACCAGGACAGGGATCACCTAACTGCTTGTTTTGCCTTAGTATGGCCGGTTGTTGTACATAAACCTTGTGCCTTTTGTAAACGGTCTTTGAACTTAATATTTTTGGGATCCCATGTAACAGATGATGCTTTTGAATGAAAATGTGGCTTTTGAGACCAAAACACTTTTAACCCTAGTTCCTTTATAGTTTCAATAACACAATTTTATTTAAATGACTTGATTAGCAAGTCTGGCACTTTATAAACACACAGTGTAACGGTATTGGCTATCCAGGGCGTTACAATTCGATACAGCCCCTAGGTGCAATTGAGTTAGCCCTCACCACGGGGGAACAACCTAGGCAAACCACCATAATGGCAAATTTCGTCATGGTGGATTGCACCTCACCTTTCAATGCGGTATTAGGGAGACCCTCCCTGAGAGAATTGAAGGCGGTAACTTCTGTGTACCACTTGGCTATGAAATTCCCAACTCCCGGGGGAATAGCAAGCATGAAAGGAGAACAGAAGGAAGCGAGGAAATGTTATAACACATCCCTCCGCGCAGCTGCAAAACCTTTGGTCCCTATAGCAATGGTTGGGCATGAAGGCGCGAACCCACACAAATAGGACCCGTGAGTCACGGAAGAAACTAGAGCATGGAATGCGGAACACCTCAAGAAATACTACCAGTGAGACTTCTGTACCCGATGCAAAAAAGACCTATGTTTGGTTTGTTCCTTGTTATGTTCACTTAGTAAGTAAGAATTAAAGAGGCTACTTGGGTAACCTCCTAATTAGATGTAACCCTTTCATATATGTCATTGTAACCCGCACGCTATGAATGAAACTGTTCGCAACTTCACGTGTTATTCTTCTTCTCTATAGCATCCGCCAAAGTGCCTGCTGAAATAAATTTCACCAAGCACATGGGGGGGGGGGGGGGTAGGACAGGAGGAAAAATATACAGCAAAGAAGAGGATCTTAAAAAGGACCCCCTCATCAGAGGGAACCTAAAAAGGACCCCCTATCAGGAGGATCCTAAAAGGACCCCTGATATCAAAAAGATCCTAAAAGGACCCCTTATATCAGAGGGAACCTAAAAAGGACCCCCTTATCAGGAGGATCCTAAAAGGACCCCTTATATCAGGACCCTAAATGAGACCAGGATCCTAAAAAGGACCCCATCATCCAAGGGAACCTAAAAAGGACCCCCTATCAGGAGGATCCTAAAAGGACCCCTGATATCAAAAAGATCCTAAAAGGACCCCTTATATCAGAGGGAACCTAAAAAGGACCCCTTATCAGGAGAATCCTAAAAGGACCCCTTATATCAGAGGGAACCTAAAAAGGATCCCCTTTCAGGAGGATCCTAAAAGGACCCCCTTATCAGGAGGATCCTAAAAGGACCCCTTATATCATGACCCTAAACGAGGCCCTTATATATATCTATAAAAAAATGTGATGAACCCTTATAAATAGGAAGAAGACATTGCAAGGCATCACTTGAGTTCACAAGGATTAGGTACCCTTGTGAACATCAAGGAGGCCAAAAGGTCCTACAAAAAAAAGCTTCCAAATAAAGGCAGATGCTCCCATGAGAGGAAAGGCCTTAGAAAGAGCACCCACCAATAAGCCTAGAGCGGCCACCAAGCCGTCAAGCCAAAAAGGGTCCTAAAAGAGACCCTTGCAAAAATAGTACTATGAATAATGATGAGAAGGACGCTTCTCGCAAGAAATAATAAGCGCGCGCAAAAATATATAAAAGGATAACTAGAACCCAAGGAGTCAATATATCCTTATAAGAACAATCAAGAGGCACCAAATAGGGACCTATTGAACCCCTTCACATGAGCTCCAAAGGACCTCAAGCCTGATAAATAAAAAAGAGAACCTATCAAACTCCATCATGCGGGCTCAAAAGGACCTCGAACACAGAGGAATAAAAGATGAATGATCGCAGATGTATATATAAAAAAGAGTTTTGATAACATAACAAGACTCGGAGAAATTACAAGCAAAATAGGGCTCGAACAAGCATACACCCACATTGGACTAACTGGAAAAAATCACAAAATGATAATCTCAAGGCCTCTTGCCACAGGCGTTCCACTCGGCCGCTCGGGCAACGGTGTGCTCGCCAAAGGAGGAGAAATCGAAGTTAGGATTCTGCCTTTATACTCCATAAAGGGCGCGCTCTATGGATCTATACTCAATAACCGCCTTGTCCGCCTCCATAGCCGCCTTGTCTACCTCTAAGGAAGCGACCCTCCCCTGCAATGCTGCGATAGTAGCCTTGGAAGTTCAGTCTCTAAGCTAGTGACCCTTCCCTGTACCATCGTGGCCTTGGAAATCTCCCTCTTATTCTTTTTTGATGAGGAAGAAGCCTTCGCCAAGGCCTTCTCTAGCTTAAGACTGGTTTCAACAAGTTCCCTCTCGAGCTCTTGGACTTGGACTGTAAGACGGTCCCTCTCAGCATTCGACGTGGAGAGGTCTTGAGCCGAGTTGGCAAATCATTGAGCCACTGTATAGGTCTGCACAAGAAAAATAACAATAACAATGATAAGCAACAAAAAAGAGAAAGAGAGAAAGAGAGAAAAAAAAGGGATAAGGCTGACATAAGATGCATGAACTCACCCAAGCGGCAGAATGCGGAAGAGTCTCCCCGAGCTCCGACATAGCAAAACTCCCAAGACCACTCCAATCAGCTTTAGGAAGGTCCTTCGTATACGTTTCTCGGGGAGGGGGGGTATTTTTTATCTACATCTATCCCAATGAGGGCGCCCCTTCTGAGCCAAGGGCGCTTGGTTGAGTAAGGATAGATGACCCGCTCGCCGAAGGAGGAGAGGGCGCAGGAAGATCGAAAAAATGAGCCCTCGATGGACTAAGAGGGGGCGCAGAAAGGTCGGAAAAATGAGCCCCCGATGGACCAGGAGGGGGCGCAGAAAGATCGGAAAAATGAGCCCCCGATGGACCAGGAGGGGGCACAGGAAGATCGGAAAAATGAGCCCCCGATGGACCAGGGTTAAGGGAAGTCTGAGGAAAAGCATCGAAGTCCTCAGAATAAGGACAGACGAAACTCCTCGACAAGGCCTGTTGATCCTGGGAGTGGGAGGCCATATCACGGTCAGTAGGGGCTAAAGGAGGGTACCCCCTGGAAGACGAAGACGGTTGGTGGGGTTGCCCATGTGCAAGGGAGACCCCCTCTGGCACACGCTCAGCCTCACCCTCGTTCGAGTGATGTTCAGCTGAAGCAACCTTCTTCTTTGATCCAGAAATACTCCACACTAACCCGTGATCTAAAACTGGGGACAACTTGTGAAAGTTGAGTTTGTCCACGGGAAGAGGTATGTAGTCATTATCTCGGCAGGGTTAGTCTTGAGGAATGCATCCAATGCATTCGCCTCCGACCCAACAACTCCAGGTGTGGCGAAATGCTCTGCACAATCCACACAATTGCCAACACAAACATAAGTTCCAAAACAGTAAGTTTAAGAAAAAGGGGGGCTTGAAGTACTTACTAGGAGTAGAGCGAAAGTGCTCACGAACAGAGAGGGGACCCTTCACAAAGAAAAAGTCCTGCTTCTAGGACCCTGGGTTGGACACAACACCCTCTTTCAAGGGGACCGAAGTATTGGCTTTTTGCAGGAAATAAAAGCCCTTGGACTTAGGAGAGGGCATGAGATTGTACATGAAATGCACCTCTTGGGCCGTAGGAGCACGCTGGACATGATCCATATACGAGATGAAGAGGAAACTCAAGGTCAGCCAGCTGTTGGGCGCTAGCTGGAGTGGAGCAAGGTCAAAATAATTGAGAATCGCGACGAAAAACGGGTGTAATGGGATTGTACCACCCGCTTTCAAGAGATGCTCGCTCATAGCCACGTAACTCAGATTTGGGAAGTCAGCCCGACACTTGTCCAAAGGAACATATAATGTGTATTCTGGGGGAACACAGTAGTTCTCTATTATTTCCAACAGTTTATTCTCGGACACATGGGACACTAGAGTGGATGCCAATAAGGGGTCAGTGCCCTGATCATTAGCAGTCACCTGTCGTTGCCCTCTCTTCGGCATATCTGCAAAACCAAAAGAAAAAGGTGAGGTGGAAACATGGCACTTTACCCTCCATTTTTTCTTCCTAGCAAGAGTCTTCCACCGAGGCACCGGCTATGAAAGCGCTAAACTAGGGTAGATTGAGAATAAGGGTTGAGGAGAAGATGGGATGACCCCATGACAGTCATTAGGGGAGAACGGGTTAGGAGGCTCAGGCGGGAGATTTACCTCCATAAACTCCAACTCCATCCGCAAATCTAAAAGGGTCACCCTAAGGTTCGCAACATGGTCGTTAAGGTCAAGGGGGAAAGGTACACCGTCTCCCCTCAACACCGAGTCTATTTTGCTCTCTACCACCAAAATTTTACGCCTAAGTTCAGCCATATGCTAAAGATGACGAATACGGGCCTGCCTTAAGGTGTCATAGTCATGGTGAGGATTGTCCTCAGGGGACTCCGAGTCTGAAGACAAGTCAACAAACTCGACCCCCAGAGGAGCGTCGAATGGACCTTCGCATGACATAAGACCTCATCCCGAAAGCAAAAAGGGTTCACGTATAAATGAGAGGATTGCTACAAAACACAAAGGAATGGGCTCAAAACCTCTAGGTACAAGCGCTGTAAATAACCCACTACAGGGTATGAATAAGGGCATGCAACTGGGTTAACTCACGACAAGCTCAGGACAAAATACCCCCTCCCAAGTGGTGCTAATTTAGACCCAATAAACATAAGGGAGAAAGAAAGTATACCTCAAGCAAGTAAAATTGGGCGCTTTCGTGGTCAAAAGGAGGTCGAGGGCCAAAAGCACCGTCACGGTCAAATAAAGGCAAGTGGTCGAAAGTACGCATCTGCAAAAACAAAGGAAAATGGTGTTTTAGTCCTCAAATGCCTACATGGATATAGACATGCAAGAAATGAACTCAAATATATATATAAAGAAAAAGAAGGGAAAAGATAACAAAAATGAGGTTATGGGGAATTGAACCCCTCACCTCTTGAAAGGAGCAAGGATCCCAAAACCATTAAGCTGAAGAGGTAAGGTGTGAATAATAGGCTAGACATGAAGACCTATTTATAAGAATAAAAAAGGAGAATCTACCAGAGCACCTAAAGGTCCTCTCCTAGACTGGGGGGCAAGTGTGGATGCTCAAAATTTCATGCTTGTAAAAGACCCAAAATACATGCTTAGGCCTATGAACGTCTAAATGCATGATTGAGCCGTGATGACCCTCGGGCCATCATCGTCTTCCGATTGCCTACTCCAAGTGCACCTAGCAAGGCCACACCTCGCACGCTTACCCAAATGGCTCAGCGTCTCGCGTGCCCCGCACCTGACCAAGGCCTCGCGAGGGGGTGCCTTGCGCCACCTGTGCTGCGCCACCAGGGCCTTGCTAGGGGGTGCCTCGCACCATCCATGCCGTGCCACCGGGGCCTCGCGAGGGGGCGCCTCGTGCCAGCCGTGTCACGCCATCAGGGCCTCACGAGGGAGTGCCTCGTGCCAGCTGTGCCGCGCCACCAAGGACCTCGCGAGGGAGGACCTTGCTTCGCATGCCCAGACATTTTACGAGGCCGCATTTCCACTGACATCCACGACCGTCTCGTACGCAAACAGGTACCTCGCCAAGAGTGGTGTCTCAAGCACCCATCACCCATGCCTCATGGGTAGCCCTAAGGTGCATTGGGTGTCTTGTGCCAAGGACCCAAGAGCCCCGTTTCGCGCCACAACCCCTACATGCACCTGGTGTCTTGCATCTCGCACCTCACGTGGGTGCTTCCTATGAGGACCTAAGGAGACCCCAATATTTGGAGGTAAGAGCCCAAGTATAATTCAAAAGGATCATACCAGTACGATCTTGTACGGGATACAACCTTTTAGACCCCGTATGTCTGATCTGAATACTCACGCTAGACAAGTAGTGGGAGCACTAGGAGAGAGGGACATGACGTGTATGCTTCTAACCAGATGTTAGAGTCGACACCAGCACCAGCACCACTATGCCTGGTGCCACTCCCCTGACACTCGTACTAAATAATTAGTGGAGATATCCCCACAGAATCTGACCATGTACTGGAACCAACACCACTACCCCTAAGACCACTCTCCTGACAGTGGACTTGTGTACCATCTGGTCCCCTGGACCACAATGTATCAGGGGTCATTAGAGCCCACTATAAAATGAATCCCACTTCCAAATGGAAAGGGGTTGGAAAAAACACTGTAGCATCATACCATAAGAAATACAAGTTCTTTTCACCATTTTATTTCTGCAACTACTCTCTAAGTTTCTGTTTAGATTTTTGAAGTTGTTCATCGATAAGCTCTATACTTTAATTTTTCCAGCTTAATTTCGTTGACGAGTTCTCATCGTCAACAATGGTGAATGAAAAGTTTTGTTCTCCTATTTATACGTCAAATTTGGGGACAAATCTAGGCCACACGATTAAAGCAGGTCGAGATCCGAGGGTCAAAGTTAAATAAACCAAACAGCGGCAAAAGGTTGACAAGACAACTATCATAGTACTAGAAACCCGAACAGATGCCTATAACACGCAAACATGTGTCACATACTCGAGTTAGTGGGTGGGCACATTTTCCCACGGTAAAAACAGAAAACCCCCTACTGTGCCTGTCAGAAGTGACATCATGCACGAGTAGAAACTTGGGGGGAAAATGTTGTCCCTTAAAAACACGAGCTCAAATATCTTGCTTGGGGTACAACTAACACGTAATAAATAAATGTTACATGCCTTCAGAGATCGTTAGCTCCAGACCAAACAACTTGAGGCTATGTCATTGAGTTTTGGACAGTCTAGGATCCTCAAGATCGTTTGAAATGCCAATGACAGAGATCGAGGTGTCCAGTGTCGAGATCGCTTTCATCAAGCCCGAGCATTATCTAAGTCATGCCGTCTTGCTCCCATCGTACCCAGTTCAAGAATGGAATCTAGCTCAAGGTGGTTCAAGAACGCGCATATGGAAGAATCCCAACAGACTCGGATACCCAATATGCGCAATAAGTGCGTATAATTGTTATATACATTCATTGATCAATGTAAACGACAATAGGATTAATTAGGGAATTTACATACCTATTTATTTGGGAAGTTATCCAATTTTGTATGTTACCATTTATTATACGGTTAACCAATATTTTCCATCACAATCCCCTATAAATACAAGGGAAATCGACAATAAAAGGGTCTGACATCTTGTATGCCAAAACTCTACTGAAATTGTCATAGAAAATCTCTCCAAGGGGTCCTAAACAAGAATAAGAGTGACTTGTGTACTAGGTGGATTTTTAACAACTGAAACACGTTGTGAGTTTATTTTTACGGTTTATTAATAAGCTTAATATCTTTATTTAGATTTCTTAATCCCTTGTTGGCAAAAAACTGCGTTAACATTCACAATTGCATTGCTAGACAAATATAATAAACTTTTACATATTTAATAAGAAAAATATATTGACCTATATATATTAATACCAAAGCAAAATCTTAAAAATTAAAAAAAATACTATCATATGATCTTAACTATTCAATACTAATTATATTATAATGTAGAGTTTAAGTATATGAACAATTAAATAAGAAAATTAAATCTGTAATAACTCGTGTTGTCCGTGTTTTTACCACTTGACATGTGGCAATTATGAACAATTAACGACAAGATAAGACATGGTGTTCTTGGAGTGTGAATCCTCCAGATACCTCGAACCAGCCATACATGGATGTCTCCAAGGGAGGCCACCCCCCGAGGTCCGTCCTTGAGGTGTAGATGTCCCCAAGTGCGGTCATGCCGCGAGGACCATTTTGGAGGTCCTCGCGCCTTCTTCATTCAGTTGTCCTCCACGTCTAGGATTTTGTCTTTGGGACCTAGACGAGCTACCAGGTGTTAGTCACTGTGCATATGAGCCACCAAGAGATTGTTTGACAACCTTTTGGAAGAGCCTCGATTAGTGGTATCTATTCGTATACTCAAAAATCGACATTTTCCACCATGCCGCTTGACATGGAGAAAAAGTGCAGCCGCACCCTGACACTGTCAGAGGCATGTTCTCCATAAAGCTGGTAAACAACTTTCTGCAATGGGCCCCGTGCAATCTGTCTGGGCCATAGTCTCTATTTAGTGCACCCCTTTTGTATTAATTCAGCACTAATACCTCAATAATGGGGGAATTTGTATTAATAATACATGATTGTCGTTAATAACCCCAACCTCTATATATAGAGTTGGGGTATTTCCTTGTATTGGGTCTGGATTTTAGAGAGAGAAAATTCGTAACTCAGTGCTATATATACGTTACCTGAGAAGCACCATTGAAGCTTGCTCAAATAAGCTTCAAGCTTAATAAATATTAGAGACTCGTGGACTAGAGCTCTTTTATAGCCTGAACCACATAAAATCCTTGTGTTCTTTTCCATTATTTTCTTTAAACTCTCGGATTAGGTTAATAACAAAAAAGGTAGTCAACCTTTTGGTGCTTCTGTTGAGAGCGTGATGAAAGCTTGAAGAACATAGAAATGAACTAGACAATGTAGATCCTCTAGCCAGAGTTGAGGGAGGAGAAACCAGTTGTCCACCACCGCAGGACCTCCCTGAGATGGTGGAAGACTATGAAAAAAATGTTGAATACGACGGCGTAGGCGACGACGAGTATTATGAGGAGGAATATCCTCAACCCATGGATGCGCATGAGATGCTAGAAGTTGTGGTGCTCCGCGATTAGGTGGCCACTCAGCTGCAGAAACTCGACACCCAGGAGGGTAATATTGCCTCCCTACAAGAGATGAGTAACACCATGAGGGCTACTTTGGTGGCCCAAGGGCTGCGAGTGGACCCCCATGGTGAAGTACAAGCTAGGCAGCCAACCGGTATGCCACTTGTGCACCCAGCTGGAGTGCCACCTGGTGATCCAGCTAGTGTGCCTCTCGAGCACCCGACTAATGTGGCGAAAGATCCACCAGCTGGCGTGCCCCTCGTGCACCCTGCTGGAGTTGGAGACCCACCTGTGCCACAAGATTGAGGCAAAGGTAAGGTCGACGATAATTTTTCTCCTAAGGAAAAAGGGCTTGTCGGACCCTCGAAGACAACCAGGCCCTGAGGTCAACTAGCAGAGATAAAGGCCTAGGTGCTCAAGGACACCACTAGGCCATCAGCGCCCATGGAGCCCAGGGTGTTCTGCCCAGGCACGCCAATACAGTTCGCACGAGGCCTGGAGGTGGTGTCCCCTCAACATGTCACCATCACCACATGAGTAGTGGCCAAGGAGTCAATAAGCTAAACATCTCCATTAACCGAGAACGCAACATCAACATCTCAGTTAACAAAAAAAAATATTGAGTGTGACGGGAGACAAAAGTAGAATACCTTGAGGGTTGTGGTGCATTCCGAGGTCAAACTGAACTATGAGATGACCAGAATGTTTGTAGGGGTAACAAGTCTTTCGTGCACAAACCTGAGAGAAGGACCAATGTAACGTCCCAAATTACCTAATAAGGCTTAGGGCCTTGATTAGGGGGCTAGGATGACAATTTATGAGAATTATAGTTATATGTGATGAGTATGCATGTAATTATGTGATTATGTGGGTTACATGATAATATGCCTAGATATGCATGCTTAGGTGTATTAAATATGCATGTGGACCCATTTCTGATTAGAAGGGAAATTTTTGTAATTTGTCCATTATGGGTATATTTTGCATATATGTGATATATGTGTGAAACCACATTATTATGTGGATATATTTGGGTTACTTGGCACAAGGCGATCCTAGGGAGCAAGTTAGCGGAAAAGTCACAATGGGACCTAATACCTGACTCGGGGTGAGTCAAGGGGTATTTTGGGTATCTAGTACATTGCCGGGTTATCAAGTAATGGGAATAAATATTTGAGTATATATTTGAAGTTAGTGAGAATAGGATGGGATACCGGGGATTTTGACCATTTTGCCCTCGGAGACGTTTTTGGTATGTCGAGCCTAGGGATTAACTTAAGGTTACTTGAACCTTAAGTAGATCACACACAAAACAAACACTCAGAATAACACTCTCACTAGCTCTCTCCCAATCGACTCTTTCTCTCTCCCTCACTCTCTCTCAATTTTTGGGAGGATTTCTTGAGGAACTAAGGGGATTAAAGGATGTACACTTGGGAAATTGAAGGCTCAACTTTGGGGCTTGATTAGTTACAGATAGGAGGACATAATCATAGCTGAGCTAAGCTTCAATTCTTGTTTTAAGTGAATTCTGTTTTGTTTTTATAGTGTTCTTGAACTTGAGGTTCAAGGTATTGGATTAGAGATTGGGTGGAGGTTTTTGAGTGAGATAAGCTTGGGTTTTGATGGTTTTAATGTGTTGAGTCGCAACCCTCTTGAACCCAGAGGTCAGGGGTGGTTCTTGATGCGAGGTCGCATCGCTGCACTTGTTAGGCTTCACCGCAGCGTGTGTTCGGTGATAAAAGAGGTTGGGGCCTCTGACTTGGGTGTGCCGCAGCTCAGATGCTTGGGGTCACGATGATTAAGGGGTTTTGAGCCCCGGGAGGGTTTTTCAGTGTGGGAACTCAACCCTGAGGGCTCAGGATCGATTCTACTACCTGGTTTAGTAGAGTTTGGCGTCCCGGAGGCTAGGACTCGGTCCGGAAGCCTTTATTTGCTCGTTATTGATGGGATTCTATATTATGGTTGTGACTAGGTTATCACTAGGGGCTCGGAACCGGGATCGTGCTCGAGAGTCGTTCTTAATACACTTTACACTTAGACCTGACGTAAGAAAACTGCACCTGGTCTGCATTTAGGGCTCGGCCCAAATATAGTGCAGAATTAATGTTATGTTAAACATATTGAGTGTGCTGTGTTTACCTATGTTATGTAGTAACTGTTGATCTATATATCTGATTGGGGAAGCTCAGCTTATAAGCTGAAGGTTTAACTATGTTAACTGATGAAGGGCTTGGGTTAATAGTCAAGGGTATAGTCGATTTTAAAGAACTCGACTTATCAGTCGAAGGTTAAGACTCGACTTATCAGTCGAAGGTTAAGGCTTGACTTATCAGTCGAAGGTTAACACTCGAATTATCAGTCAAAGGTTAAGACTCGACTTATCAGTCGAAGGTTGAGACTCGACTTATCAATCGAAGGTTAAGGCTTGACTTATCAATCGAAGGTTAAGGCTCAAATTATCAGTCGAAGGTTAAGACTCGACTTATCAGTCGAAGGTTAAAGACACGACTTATCAGTCAAAGATTGAAAGACTCAACTTATTAGTTAAGGTTAAAGGACTCGGCTTATGAGTCGAGAGTTTAAAGGCCCGACTTAGAAGTCCAGGGCGGTAATAGCATGCTGGACATTGGCCAATAGGGTTAAGCCGACTCAGAAGTGAGATACACGCTTGAACGCCCCTAGGGTCATCTAGAATGTGAAGCATTAGACCCACTGGGCCAGCTCAAAGGTTGGTTATCTGAGAGTTGGGCACTAAAGCCCTAGTGTGACTCTATAGTCACTTATATAAGTTAATTGCATGCATGAGTAGGGTTTTTACTGCTGGCATGCTAGTTATGATTCTATGATTTGATAATGTACTGCTTATAAGCATGTTTATGTTTTCTTGATGAGCCTTGGCTCACAGGTGCGAAATGGTGCAAGCAAAGAAAAGGAAAAGTTGGACCAGCCATGAGTTTGAGAGCTTCAAGGGCAGAGTGTACATATGCGGCCTGCTCGTCCGCAACGACCAAGGCTAACAGTTGGAACTAGGGTCAGACCCTGATTTTGCCGCTTAGGTTGGATTTTGTAACCGTTTTAAACTACGATGGGATCCCATGTATTATAGTCAAACCTTTATAATGAAATCGTTATCCTTTGACTGAAATTTTCAGTACCTAAACCTGTGGTTAGTTTTAATTACACGATTTAAAGTCAGATGAATCGTTTAGCGAGTTAATCACTATTTAAACCACACAGTGTAATGGTCCTTGACTAGAAGGACATTACAACCAACCAGACCTCCAGGGACTGTCTCAACACCTGAAAAAGAGATAACCCAACACAAAGTACCAACCAAGACTGCGACCCCCTTTGCGCGGAGTTAGAGAGCTTAAAGAGGATCATGCTTAGAATGGCCCGAGGACAGGGGCATGACTCCAACTAGGATGGTGAGGATGGGGAGCCATGCGCTCCTCACATTGTAGAAGCTCATTACCACAAGGATTTAAGATGCCTACCATCATGTCTTATGATGGCAGCATGGATCCCACCGACCACCTTTTGAAGTTCAATAGGTTGAGGTTTGTGCATTGCGTCTTCGAAGACGCCAAGTGTCATGTATTCCCGATAACCTTGACAGGATAAGCAGATGAATGGTTTAAGAAACACAACTCGGGATCCATTCATTCGTGGAACCGGCTGTTGTCTACATTCCAAAGACAATTCCTAGCTGCTTGGAAAGTGAGCTTTGAGGTCAACGCTTTGGCCAACATAAAGCATGGACCTTTCAAGACCCTCAAAGCTTACATCAAGTGCTCCAAGGAGGAAGCTGCGAGGACAAAGAGGATCGACGACAACCAACAGTTGATGGACCCACAGGCCGAAATCAACATCGGGTCCCCGTTATGGGATGACATCCAGCGGAGAGGATGCCGTAAGCTCGACGGCTTCATTCATCGAGCACAAGAGTATATCAACTGGGAAGATGCCCATATTGGAGTATTTGGTTAGCGTGTCGCCTTTGCTGCTCCGACGATATCAAGCCATGTGGCTTCAGGGACCAACCGAGTGTGGTGGGAGCTCAGTTTAGTCCAATTGTCCCACCAGCTGGCTTTAGTGTTGTGCCACCCGCTGGTTTCAGTGCCGCTCCAACGGGATATGGAGCATCACCCACTGGATGCAGTGGTTATCAACCTACATTCAATGCTAGATTTGTTGCTCCATCCCAGTCAGCCGCACCCAGCCGGACCCCCAACAACAGTAGACGCGAGGGTAAAGGTAAGGGCAGAAAGCCCAAAAGAAATGGGACGGTGTAGACAGGACAGGGAGATGCCCCTGACGAGAAGTATCTCTCGCAGTACTTAGAGTACATTAACTTAGTGGACTCTCGAGAGAACATTTTTGTGGTCATGGAGCAGCACGTCCATTACTGGAAGCCACAACCCATTTGGAGAGACAAGGAAAGGAGAGATCTCAACAAATTTTGTCATTTTCATAACGATGTGGGGCACCACACCAATGAGTGCTACCAAATCAAAGATGAGATCAAAAACCTCATCAAACTGGGACACCTCCAACAGTATGCTCGGGATGGAGCATGCCAGACTCAGGCCTCGGTCGTGGGAGCACCCGCGTAGCCCGCATCTTCCCAAGCTCTGGGTACAGTGCCCGCAGCTCCGCAGTAAAAGATAGTACATGGACCTCCCCCAGTGAATGAGCTAGTGGGGACCATCTCTGGAGGACCCCACTTTGGGGGGTAGCTCTCGGGGCTCGCAAAATAGGTGTGATCTGGCCTTAAACCACGACGATGAGGTGTTGGCATTAGCTCAATTTCCATCCCAGATGCCAAGGATGGCCGACCATGTCATCACATTATCCGAGGATGATGCTTGGAGAGTGCACTTTCCACACCACAATCCTTTGGTAATCAAGAGCCAGGTTTCCAATAAGATGGTGGCTCGAATCCTGGTGGACAACAGGAGTTCAGTGAACATCCTCTTTAAGTCTGCCTATGAGAAGATCGGGTTGACCACAAGTGACCTGTCCCTGTGCACCTCGACTCTATATGGATTCTCGGGGGTAGGACTCATACCGATGGGAAAGATCAAGCTACCCATGACACTTGATGAAGTGCCTCGTCGGACCTTTAAGTACTGCACCTTCGTGGTGGTGGATTTCTCCTTGGCGTATAACGCCATCTTAGGGCGTTCAGCCTTAGTGGAGTTTGGGGCAGTCACTTCCATTTGAAACTTGTGCATAAATTTCCCCACAGAGTCGAGGATTGGCACAGTCTGAGGAGACCAAAAAGAGACAAGGCAATGCTACAATGTGTCTCTCAAGCAACCAACAATGGTAGTTGAGGCGTTGGCCCCCGAATAGTATATTCCCGAGTAGGTGGAGGTGTAGGCTGTTTGGGTTGATGAAACCGACGAGTTGGACCTGCGGGTCAAGAAGAGAGGGCTATTAAGCCCATGGAAGAAGTCGAGGAGGTGGCCCTTGACACCTTCGTCCTCGAAAGGAACACAAAGGTTGGGATGAATCTAAAGGCAGAAGTTTGAGAAGCACTGGTGGGCTTTCTCCGAGAAAATTAGGACGTTTTTCCTGGTCTTACTCTGACACGACTGACATTGACCAAAACATCATTTTTCATGCCTTGAATGTCAATCCAAAGTCACTTCAATTCAACAAAACTGGAGAACGTTTGACCAAACCAGGGTGGAAGCCTTAAAGGTGGAAGTTGACAAGCTACTCGCAAACAGATTCATTCGAAATGCTCAATATCCCAAGTGCGTATCCAATCTGGTCCTCGTGCCCAAGCCAAATGGCACATGGAGGACCTTCATAGACTTCTCCGACCTTAACAAGGCTTGCACTAAAGAATGTTTCCCGCTGCCAAAAATAGATCAGATGGTCGACACCACCTCCGAGTATCAATTCTTGTCCTTCATGGACGCGTGCTCGAGGTATAACCAGAATTGCATGCATGTCATAGATCAAGAACACACTAGCTTTCGAACTGATAAAGGAGTTTAATGCTATAAAGTGATGTCTTTTGGGCTAAAGAATGCTGGTGCCACCTACCAAAGGCTCGTGAACCATATGTTCAAGGATAAGTTGGGGCGCAACATGGAAGTTTATGTAGACGACATGCTAGTCAAGTCTAGAATAGCCCCCGACCACGTAAATAATCTAGCGGAAGTGTTTTCAGTACTTCCAGGTTTGGGATGAAACTGAATCCCCACAAGTGCACCTTTGGAGTTGCTTCCAGGAAGTTCCTAGGCTTTATTATCAATGCTTGAGGGATAGAGGAAAATCATGAGAAGATCAAAGCCCTGGTCGATATGCCATCCCCAGAAAGCATAAGGATGTTTAGAGCCTCATCGGGAGGATAGCTACCCTGAATTGCTTTGTTTCCAAGGCAACTGACAAGTGCATCTCGTTCTTCAACATACTGTGAGGAGGTCAGAGGTTTGAATGGACAGAGGAGTGTGAGTAGGCGTTCCAGTAGTTGAAGACGCACATGGAAAACCCATCTATC
The DNA here is from genome assembly GCF_963169125.1 of Humulus lupulus. NCBI lineage: Eukaryota > Viridiplantae > Streptophyta > Magnoliopsida > Rosales > Cannabaceae > Humulus > Humulus lupulus. Next base: position 188,659,776 of record NC_084796.1, read on the forward strand.
TTGTCAAAGCTCGTAGACGGAGATCCCTTTCTACACTACATGGCTGTCTCAGAGAAAACCATCAGTGCCGCCTCAGTACACGAGGAAGGCCTTGTCCAGAAGCCCGTGTACTATGTAAGCAAAAGACTCCTCGGAGTGGAGTCCAGATACCCGCTCATGGAGAAGTTGACCTTTTTCCTAATGGTAGCTTCTCGAAAGCTAAGGCCCTATTTCCAGGTGCATCCCATCAAGGTCCTCACGAACCATCCCTTACGGCAGGTCCTACAAAAGGAAAAGTCATATGGGATACTCTTGAAGTGGTTGGTCGAACTTAGTTAATTTGACATCACTTATCACTTGAGGATTGCCATAAAGGTACATGCACTGGCAGATTTCATCGTCGAGTGCACAGGAAACCACAAGAGACCTGGGGATGCCCCAGTGGTTGGGCCCATGTGGAAGCTATACGTAGATGGATCATCAAATAAAAATGGTGCTGGAACAGGCCTCATTTTGGTATCCCCTGACAGGCACAAGGTTCACAGCACCCTGAGATTTGGGTTTGACGCCTTAAACAATGAAGTAGAGTATGAGGCGCTTATTTCTAGGCAGAGCACTTGAGCTTAAGGCCGAGAACCTCGAGATATTCAGTGACTCACAACTTGTGGTTAATCAGGTACTCAGGGAGTACTAGGCCCGGGGGACAAAAGTGGCCACTTACTTGGCGAAGACCCAAGAAATGCTACACAGGTTCAAAAAATTCACCATTCGACAAGTGCCATGGGAACAAAACTCTAACGCTGATGCCCTGGCCAAGCTCGCAACCACCAAGGATGCTGAGCTGATCAAGGTAGTCCCCATTGACTACTTGGCTGCTCTAAGCATCTCAACTCCCGAGGAAGTGGAAGCAATCCAACCCCAAGACAGTTGGATGAAGCCCATAGTGAAATATCTTATCTCTAATGAGTTACCGCAGGACAAAAAGAAACTCAGAAGCTACTTTACCAAGCGCCTCGGTATGTTATCATGGAAAATAGACTGTACATGCGAGAATATTCGTTGCCCTTGCTCCGATGTGTGTCCAAGCAAGAAGCCGGTCTGATACTCCGAGAAGTGCATGAGAGATTTTGCGGGGACCACGCTGGGGAGCAGAGCCTCGCCATGAAGATCTTGAGACAAGGATACTTTTGGCCCACCATGAGCGGAGACGCGATGGACTATTTCAACTCTAAAGTGAAGGATTGAAAGTTTAGGGTCAGAGAGAGTGTTGTATGTCAGGGGACATACAAATTAGCCTGACTGAATGGGGAATTGATACCACACACCTAGAATATCGAGCATCTTCGCATGTATTACCAGTGATATGAGAAGTAAATTTATTAATTTTTGTAATCTCTTTGTAGCCTCCGAGAACCATTAATCTAAACCGTGTAGAAAAAACACAGTAATTTTTTTTGAGATTCTACTTATATTTGTTAGTTTTTTTTTTTCTTTTTTCTGTATGTACTACTTGTAGAGGACCCACTCGCTGGCCTGGACAAGTGAACGCAAACTAGTCTCCGATCAATTGGGAGGCATGGAGTTAGGGCATCCTCGCAGAGTACCATGCCTCGCAAAGGATGACCTAGGAAACTAAGCTTGTCAAAAGCGGAGTAAGCCTAGTGTCAATACCCCGAGAATAGAAAAACCCAGGAAACTAAGTCTTGAGTCCGCGACCTAAGAAACCAACCTTGTTCAGAGTGGAGTAGCATTTGCGTCTAGAGATTGAAGACTAAGAATCCTTGTAGTGCGAGAACGGACTTAGGTCACATCCCGCAGACATTGCACTCGAGGAGCACTGTACTCGGTCCTGAGGCATGGACTTGGGTTACCTCCCGTGGACACTAGTCTCGAGGAGCACTAACCAAGTCCCCAGTAAGACGCAAGCAAAAATAGCATCGGGAAGTCGATGACATGGGAAGCTAAGCTAGTCGATGAGTGAAGTGTCTTTATGTCATGAGACCCCATAGCTAAGTGGCCTGGAAAAAATCCAGTGCCTAAGGGATCCAAGTAATGCGAGATTGGATTTAGCATATTCTCCCGAGGACAGCACGCGCCCAAGGAGTAATAACAAAATCCCAATCCTTGAGATGTGAACGGAAGCCTGAGTTGTCAGTTGTAACGCCCTGGATAGCCAACCTGTTACACTGCGTGTTTATAAAGTGCTAGACTTGCTAATCAAGTCGTTTTATTTAAATCGTGTTATTGGAACTATAAAGGAACTAGGGTTAAAGTGTTTTGGTCTCAAAAGTCACATTTTCATAAAGAAACATTTCCTGTTTGTACGGGATCCCAAAAATGTTAAGTTTGAAACTGTTTACAAAAGATTCAAGGACTAAATACAGTATCAGCCATATTAAGGCAAAATAGAAATTTAGGCAATCTCTGTCCTGATCCACTCCTCGGTCATGGCGACCGAACAGCCGGCTATCTACATTCCACCCCGCAGTCCTCCATCTCAGGATTGGTCCAACTTGCCCTTGCCTTTACCTGCACCACGTAGCACCCGTGATCCAAGGCCCAGCAAGAAAACACAACAACAGAGCATAAGCAATCAACAGACAAATCAATATCTCGTATTGCATCACATATTCTTAATCATATCAACATTCAGAATAGTCACGTATTCAGCATACTAAACATATCAATTCATAACATACACCAAATCACATATGATAACTAGGGTTAGTGCCCTCAGGCCGCACCCTCCGTTATCCCACTGACTCCGGCCTGCTTAAACCGAGCTCAGTGAATATTAAGCTGTCCTCGGCTACCAGTGGCCAAGCCGTGCCCTGTGCGAAAATATTGTGTACGACACCCTTAGGCCGCTATCACATGTCCCATGGCATAATACCATCATTGACATAATACAAATATCGGGAGCACTTAGTCCCATCACAAACATATAACCGGATGCAGTTTTCTTACCTTTCGATTCGCTAGCTTTGATCACTTGACTCCTTGAGCACAATCCCTCTCGAGCCCTAGCGCTCACCTAAACACAACCATAGGTCAAAGTCATCACCAAACCTCAAGTCCAAAACCTAGCCTCGAGACCAATCCCGATCCCCCGGAAAGTCCTAGTTCCACCAAACAAGGTGGTGGAATCAAACCCCGAACCCTTGGTCAAAAACCCTTGAAAACAACCCTATAATCCCTTTCTAGAAACAGGGCAGCGCTACAGCGCTCTTAGGAGGGTGCTACAGCGCTACAAGTAGAAGAAAAATCCCCCAGGAAGCATGGCCTAGTGCTATAGCGCCCAAAGGTTAGCGCTGTAGCGCTAGTCACAGACAGGCAACACCTCAATTTTCCTTCCTGCGATTTCCTCAAACCAAACTTAACCAAAACTTCTCCAAACCTTCTCCAAACCTTCACCAAACTAAAAAACAAGCTTATTAACACATTCCACTCACCCCAAGCACCCCAAATACTCAAAACCCAAGCACATGCATCCCTAATCTCAAAATCCACCATAGCCACTTCTAGACTTCAAAACTCAGCAAAAACCAGTCAAAATATCAAAGTTATAAGCTCAGAGTTTATACCTTTGATGGAAATTCGACCTTAAGTTGCCTCTAGACCTCCTTGGCTTGCTCTTCCTCAACCTTTGGCTCCAACTTCCCTAGATTTCCCCATCAACACAGCTTAGATATCTTAGCTAAAAACCAAAACCAGAACTGAAGGAACTACAAAGTTTTACCTCAAGTGATGGTGTGTTCTTGCTAAGCCCTTCCAGCCCTTCAAGCCTAGCTCAGGATTTCTGTTGCTTAGCCTAACCCAACTCCCCTATGAGTTTTTCTCCAAGAAAACACCCAGAAATGATGAAGGAGATCACCAACCGACTCCTAGGGAAACAACTCTGTTTTCTCCCTTTTCTTTTCCTTATTTTTCCTTCTTTTCCACAGCCTTCTACCCTTTCTCTAAAATTCCCACTAAGTATAAAGCCTTAACTTATCTATCTCTGAGAAACCAATTGACCAAAATGCCCTCCCTATTAATTCTAAACCCTTTAATCCACTTAGGGGCATTTTAGTCATTTTACCCGATTCCTGCTAATTCCTCGAGTGTCTCTAATATTTTCCGCTTACCTCCAGATACCTAATTAATCACCAATTATATTCCTTGATGTCAAAATAGAGTCCAATATACTCACTAAATTCCCATTTATACCCCCAGGCTCACCCCGAGCTGGGTATAAATCCCCGCCATGGCTTTTTCGCTAATCTGCTCACTAGGATTGTCTCGAGTCGCAGATCACAGATATATCCACATAATAATGTGGTCTCAACAGTTATCACATATATATACACAGTTATGCCTGCAACGAGCCAAAATTACGATTATGCCCTTCTGACCTAATCAGGGCTTACATGCATACTAATACACATAGTCATGCATCTCGAATATTCAAATAATCATATAACATACTTTAAATCATAATCATGCATTTTACTCATTAAAGTCACACATAATTCCCATTATGCCCTCCAGGCACACTAATCAAGGCCCTTAAGCCTTATTAGCGAATTTGGGTCGTTACATCAGTACTCGGGCATGAGCCTAAGTCGCCTAAGACTTAAGCAGAGTACTCTACAGGATCTTGGCACTAATTTCCCCAAAATATCACAGGGATTGACTTAGGGTTACCTTCTGTGAATTCTATGTTCGAGAATTAATAACCTAGTCCCTCGATTCCGAGATGCGAATAGGGGCCCAAGTCACTTGCACTCGGAGTCAGGAATTGACCCTAGGAGTAAAAAACCCAAGTAGCATGAGTACGGACAAAGGTTGACTAACATGGACACCGTGCCTGAGGAGTAGTGACCTAGTCCTATGATCTCGAGAAGCAAACAGAAGCCTGAGTCATTTGAACTCGGAACTAGACCTCGAGTGTTAAAACTTGAGTATTGTGAAAAACCTAGTCTAAGGGTGGGGAACTCCATAACCTGAACCTAGGATAATGAGTTCATGACTTCCTTATGATTAGAACTTGAGTTGTGAACTCGAGGGGAAAATCAAAAGGCCTGAGCTGACCCACCAGTGACCACGTACCCCGGGGGCATGTAGCTTAGTGTGAATGACCTCTTAGGGGCCCAAGTCATTGGGGCTCAAGGATGCTAGATGACGTTAAAGTTACTTTCAAGGACATCGAGCTTGGAAGACAACACTAAATGTCCTAAGAGTTAAGCACTAAGGCAAAACCCTACGGTGCAATAGACCTCCTAAAAGCCCGAGTCGTTGAAACTCGAAGGTGTAGGATAGCCAAGTGCCCTCACTTGCCACCGCATCAAAGTTAGTCTTAGGACCATGAGTCTAAGAAGAAACACTAAATGCACAAGCATCTAGACACTACCAGGAAGGTCCTCAAGCTTTAAGTACTGCAGGTTGGCCCCTTCCTGAGTTGTTGGAACTCGGGGACGTAGGGTTGCATCAAGTGTATCACTTGACCTCGCGTTAAAGTTACTCTCGAGGACCATGAGCCTACAGAACAACACTAAATGTCTAAAAATTATCTAAGTGATAAGAGAAGTCATTAAAGACTCGAGTCTTCAAGACTTTAGCACAAGACCTAAGTTAGCAACTTGGGACTCTCATGAGTTATGTTATGTTGAGTTGAATTAACAAAGTCCAAGTTTCCTATTTACTAAGTGTCAATTCGATACGATAATAATAATAGTACAATCATGGCCATAAAGTAGTGCAAGCTGCATAAGTTTAAATGGAAAAATATTTACAACTGTGCTCGGGGACTCGAGCATTAACTGTCTGTACTCGAATAAACTATGGCACGCATACCTACTTAGCTATATATATATATATATAAATGTAAAGAACAAAATTACTGGGGCCCTTGGCTTGGAGGAACCTCTACCACCAGCTTGATCACGGGATCGTCCTCGGGGATGCGACCCGCCACCGCAACTTCCTTCTCTTGGGCCGCCCTGCCCTCCTCTACCTCAAGTGTATTGTCCTCATGTTGGGCTCTTAAGTGAATGAGAGATCCATATCTTTGTTTCTCTGCCACACAAAAAAGAGTGTATCATTGGCTATCACATCGAGGTCCCTTTCTAGCTCTCTTGCACGGAGACAGAGGTCTTCGACCTCCTTGGCAGAAACTTCAGCACAAGTGGTCACCTGTGCAACGTCCTCCCTAGCCTTGGTTAGCTCCTCGGCGTAGGAAAAATACTCCTACCGGCTCAACTGGAGCTCTTCACGGTCCTTAGCCATCTCCTCCTCCACTGCCCAAGTGTGACCCGTGACTTCCTCTAACAACTTAGAGGAAGTGTCCTCTAGAGTGGATGTGAACAACTTTGACCGCTATGTGGCCAACAGAGTCTCCATCTCGTGGACATGGGCCCTCGTGTCCTCCACCTCCTTCTGGAGTCGCGAGTACTCCTCCAATGGAACTGCGGTTACATAGAACCGTGTCAGCTCTTCCTGAGCGTGCACTAGCTCTTCCCGAGCATGCGCCAACTGTTCCTGAACCTGCGCCAGCTCTTCCTGAGCATCGTTCAGCTCAAAGGACTGCATCAGTACAATGTGTTAGGAATGGTTCCTAGTGCGTAGCGGAAGTTGCGGTAATCGTATACAACAAAAAAAATTCATATAAACAACTTTATATGAGGATATTTTAATATGCAATATGTTAATCAATATATATATAATATGTATATGAAAAATAATGCGAAATGATTTACTTCTTGTAGCCTATCAAGAATCCTTGAATCTTTTCGTATGTATTTCGATCTTCCTATCCTTGCTAGAGTACTCAGACCTAGATCTTCCAAGACGTTCTCTACACCTCAAGACGTGGGTGGGCACATAGAGAACAATGATAATTTTTGTGAATCAAAAGTATTCTCATCACATGAGACTTTTGATTATAGGCTAGAGAGAAAATGTTTTTGTTTTTGTGAAAAAGATTATAGTTTTTTCTTCTTTGTTAAAAACTTGTTGTTACTATTTTCTATCATATAGAATATATAGGCATTATTACCATAATAATAATAATAAAATCAATCATCTTTTATAATAATAATAATGATAATAGACCAAATTCTAACATTCCATTTTAAAATCCCTTTTAAAATATTTTATAATTAAAAAAAAAACCAATATCTAATAACATTAGATGCGCCACATGCATAGAGCAGTCCAAGCACCATGCGTGTGACCTATCCCTGAAAAATGGGATTTTGATTTTTTTTTCATGTGTTTTTATTTTAATTAAGTAATAATTAGATAACAACTTAAATTTCAAAATTCAAAATTCCATTATCATCTTATTATTAATTAAATAAATATAATAATCAAAACCAATTTTGAATATCCGTATTTATTTATTCACACTTAAATAAAATAATTGATTAAAATCAATTTATTCTATTTCCACACAATTTTGAAAATTGCACAAATGCAATAATAAATTGTGCAACTTCAATTATCACATAATTGCACATTTATACCATAGAATAAATATTCTCTCAAATATCCCATTCACAATTTAACCCTTGTATCAACTCTTAACTTGATTAGTGTTGATAGAGCCGCGTCGGGGACCTATGGACCAATAATTCCAAGCTCCAATAAATAAAAGATTATTAACCAAAACTCTTTGATTCAATAATCATATTTATTAATCTCATGATTATTCCACTATAAATATGATACTGAACTCTTGAGAATTAAAGACATATATTTACTAAGTACTTTATTGTAACTATAAAGTGCCCATTGATATAATCATTACATACAAATTAATCCTCTATTGATGATTCATAATTAAGTGGGAATAAAATTACCATTTTACCCTTTTAATTATATCTTGATTCCTAGTGTACCATTAACTTTACTAGTGAAGGTTAATTCATAAATTGATTATGAATTGATGTCAATAACCTTTTCAGTTCCAAAAGCCAACCCAATAAGGAATCATCATTCAATCTATAAGAAGGTATATATTCCATATATGTTAAGCTATGTCCCCAGCCATATACATCATTGAGCCCCCAAAACAATAGTTCTTAGCCTGATCATTCTGACAAACCGTAACACATGAATCAAAAGATCAAATGACATATATAGGAGTTCCTAGTAACTTCAGTGTTAAGATCAGTTTGTATATGATCATCAGTTGATGTGTTTTATAATACTACGAAACGATATTTAAACAAGTATTTTTAAATTACATCCGGTCCAGTTCTACATACTCTCAGTATGTAAAGTATCTCCACTAAAGTGTTCTACTACACTAGTAACTCAGATCTAGGTCACATGTAGTCATAATACTAGTGGATCATACTAGTAGTAATTAATCTAAAGATTCCATAGCTTTATTTTACTGCGAACTATTTAAGTTCATTATCTCAACCTCGATCCTCTCATACCAATATGAGATTGAGACCACATAGATGAACTTGGGAATTATCTGATATTTACATAATATTATTAGCAATAATATAGTACATAAGCTACATATATACAATAATTCAACTCATTCGTTTATTTCATTAAAATCATGGTCTACTATAATGGATTTAAGGGCACAATTCCCAACAATCTCCCACTTGCCCTAAAGAAAATGAGGTATTTCCCTTAATCCCATGCTTCTTACATGACCCTAAAAAGATTTAATAGGTAAATTCTTTGTGAACAGATCTACAAGATTATCTTCGGAGGCAATCTTCAAGATAACAACATCTCCTCGGTTGACTATCTCTCGGATCAAGTGATATTTCCTCTCGATGTTCTTTCCCCTCTTATGACTTCTGGGTTACTTTGAATTAGCTACTGCCCAACTGTTATCACTTTACAAAACAAGTGGCTGATCCATGTCTGGAACAACTTTCAAATCAATATAGAGCTTCTTGAGCCACACAGTCTCTTTAGCTGCTTCACAAGCTGCTATGTATTCGGCTTCCATGGTGGAGTCTGCAATAGTGGATTGTTTAATACTTCTCCAAACTACAACACCTCCTCCAAGTGTGAAAATTGATCCAGATGTCGACTTTCGACTATCTTTGTCTGATTGAAAATCAGAATCAATATATCCAGTGGGGTTCAGGTCTCCACCTGAATACACAAGCATGTAATCTCTAGTATGTTTAAGATACTTGAGAATATTCTTTACTGCTATCCAATGACTCAATATAGGATTGAATTGATAATGATTAACTATCCCTACTCCATAACAGATGTCAGGTTTGGTGTATAACATTGCATACATTAGACTGCCTACTGCAGAGGCATAGGGATACTGTCTCATGTCCTCCTCTTCCTGAGGTGTTTGTATATATTGTTCTTTAGACAATTTAACTCCTGACCGAGTAGGCATAGTGCCCTTCTTGGAGTTTTGCATGCAAAAGATTCTAGCACTTTATCAATATAAGTTGCTTGAGACAGTGCCAACATTTTGTTCGTTCGATCTCTACAGATCTGAATTCCCAAAACATATTTTGCTTCTCCCAAATATCTTATTTGGAATTGCTCAGCTAACCATTTCTCTACTTTCGATAATGTTTCTGTGTCATTCCCAATGAGTAGAATATCATCAATGTAAAGAACGAGGAATACAACAATCTTATCTTTGATCTATTTTTAAACACAAGGTTCATCAACGTTTTGATTGTTTCATCAAATCTAAGATTCCAAGATCTCGAAGCTTATTTACGTCCATAAATAGACTTAAGAAGCTTGCAAAACTTTTTCTCTTGACCTTTAACTTCGAACCCTTCTAGTTGAGACACGTAAATATTTTCGTCAAGATAGCCGTTCAGAAATGTTGTTTTGACGTCCATTTGCCAAATCTCATAATCCATGCATGTAGCTATGGATAAGAGTATGTAGATAGATTTGAGCATGGCATAGGTGAAAAAGTCTCTTCATAATCAACTCCTTCTTTCTGCGTGTAGCCCTTTGCTACTATCCTTGCTTTGAAAGTCTCTACTTTTCAATCTGCTCATCTCTTCTTCTTGAATATCCATTTGCAACCAATAGGTTTAACATTCTCAGGTAGATCTTCAAGAGTCCCGAAAGAATTGGAATACATCGATTCCATTTCAAGGTCCATGGTGTTTAGCCATTTTTCTTTGTTAGAATCTTTCATTGCATCTCTATAAGTCAATGGATCATCTTTGCTTGTGTCAGACACAAACATCTGAACTTCATGTTCATAGCGTACTGGTTATTTACCAACCCTCCCACTATGATGAAGCTCTCTATTGTTATGACTAGAACTGGAGATATCCTTTAGCCGTTTTCTCTTGCCATTGCTGGTGATTGGTCTTTTTTATTTGAGACCATTTCCTAAAGCATGACTTTACTTTGAGGTTTGTGGTTATTTATATAGTCATGCTCCAGAAAAGTAGCATTCGTAGATATAAACGTTTTGTTATCTTTAGGACTATGAAATATACCACCTTTTATTTCTTTGGAATATCCTACAAACATGCACACTTTAGTGCATGATTCCAACTTCCCAGTTTTTCCTTTAAGCATGTGTGCAAGACAACCCCATATACAAAAATAGCGTAAACTAGGTTTAGTACCATTCCATAATTCCAATGGTGTTTTCCTAATAGACTTAGATGGAACAACATTGAGTATGTATAGAGCACATTTTATTGCATAACCCCAAAATGTCAAAGGAAATGATGAGAAACTAATCATTGATCTAACCATATCTAATAAGGTTCTGTTCCGTCTTTTTGAAACACCATTTTTTGTGGCGTTCCAGGTGCAGTGAGTTGGGATTGAATTTCATGCTCACGCAAATGGTCCTCAAATTCATAATCTAAGTACTATCCACCTCGATCTGATTGAAGTACTTTTAGTGATTTACCTAATTTCTTTTCAGCTTCTGCTCGAAATTCCTTAAACTTATCATAGGTTTCAGATTTCCTTCGCATTAAGTATAGGTTACCATATCTTGAATAATCGTAAATGAAAGTGACAAAATATTCAAAACCTCCTCTAGCTTTGACATTTAGTGGACCACAAACTTCTGTATGTACAAGTTGAAGTGGTTCTGTGGCTCTTGAACCTTTAGCAGAGAAATGTCTCTTGGTCATTTTTCCTTCTTGCCAGGATTCACAGACTGGGAGAGAACCAATAGATAGTTCTCTTAAAGGACCATCCTTTGTTAGTCTGTTAATTCTGTCTAGACCAATCTCAAATGGCACATATATGTTTCACTATCAGAATCTGTCATTTGTCTTTTAATAGATCTAGGATTTGTTGTTTTAAATAATTCAGAATTATAAACATGATCAATATTGGACTTTAACTTGTAAAGTCAACCTTCAGACTTTGCAGAACAAACATCAAAACCATATTTCGAAATAACAATCGAATTATTATTAAAAGAAACATTAAAACCTTGTTCATGCAATTTTGATAAGGAAGTTAAATTTCTAGTAAATCTAGGAATAAAATAAATATTGTCCAACACAATAAATTTAGTATTATTAAAATCTAGGCGAGCTTTTCCAACTTCAGCTTCTGAGATCTCCTGTCCACTTCCAACTCTCATAGATACCTCTCCTATGCCTCTCGATGTTCAACCAATAATGGAGACCATGAGACTTATTGTAATAATTCCCTCCCCCACTCACTATTTTAAAATTGTGTTTTTTTTTTTATCAAAATCAATATTTTTCAATTTGGTTGTAAAATTAATTTTACCAAATGATATTCTAATAAATACTAATTCAATTATGCAAAATAAATAATCGTGCGCTAAATTTTATTTTGCCTTTTTAAATAGAATACCATTTTATTAAATAAGAAAATAAATAACTTTAAATTCTTTTTACTATCTTAACTAATTAAGACTAAATTAATTATATGAATTATCAAATAAAATCATATAATCAATCCTAAGCATGTTTCTAAAAAAATGCATGCTTAATATGTACTATGTAGGTAATATGTATGACATGTTATCATGCATGATAAATTATTCAATAATTTAATCATGTTCAAGCAAATAAATAAATGCGGGTTGGGTGTTCTGGTTATTTCTAGAAAATTACAACACTTGCAAAAAAATACACAAAAATAATTAAACTAACTAAGGCCTAATAAAGAGCAACTCCTTTGATCTTGGACCTTCTCTTTTAGTCTTTGGGCCATTACCATTTTAATTAACCATTTTGAATTAAATAACCTTTTCATTATTTAAACAAATTTAAAATAATCAAGCTTTGGGTTTTAATACCCAACAAGTTATTGAGGCCCAATTGGAATTTGGACTCATCACAATTAACTCAAAATATATAATTAAAACACTTTTAATTATATTGGGCTTAAACATGCCCAAATGGATAATTACACATCCATAAGGGTTTGCGTGACACAAACTCTAATGGGAGTGTCCATGGTTGGGCTGCAGCTGGCAGGGGTGCAGCTGGAGGCGGGTGTAGGCACACAGGGTCGTTGGGCGCGCAGCCGTGGCTTAGGCCTCAGGGTTTGTGCTCAGGGCTCGGATCATTATAGAATTTTTCAGAATTTAAAAAAAAATTACAAAATTCCTATGCCCCAAAATGGCTTACAATTTTTGTATATCTAGAAAATTTAAGAATGTTTTCTAACCCAAAAACACCATGAAATCCAACCCTTAAGAACATAAATGATTCATACAAAGACATCCATCCATTCATATATTACACATAATATAAAAAAGCATATTATACCCACACAGTAATTAACATATGCAGGGATTAAAGATCGTTTGTATATGATCATCAGTTGATGTGTTTTTTAATACTTCGAAATGATATTTAAACAAGTATTATTAAATCACATTTGGTCCAGTTCTACATACTCTCAGCATGCAAAGTACCTTCACTAAAGTGTCCTACTACATTAGTAACTCGGATCTAGGTCACATGTATTCATAATACTAGTGGACCGTACTAGCAGTAATTATTATAAAGATTCCATAACTTTATTTTACACCGAACTATTTAAGTTCATTATATCGATCTCGATCCTCTCTTACCAATATGAGATTGAGACCACATAGATGAACTTAAGAATTTTCTGATATTCACTTAATATTATCATATAATATCAGACATTTTCTATATATATAATAATTCAATTCAATTATTTATTTCATTAAAACCGTTGTAAACTACAATTGCTTTAAGGGCACAATTCTCAATAGTTCTCACAGTGCGAACTCCTCTAGGTACCTCTAATCGGCTAGACGCGGATGTCTCCAAGCGAGGCCACCCCCCGAGGTCTGTCCTCGAGGTGTGGATGTCTCCAAGTGAGGTCACGCCCCGAGGACCATTTTTTCGGTCCTTGCGCCTTCTTCACTCAACTGTCCTCCAGGTCTAGGATTTTGTCCTCAGGACCTAGACGAGCTGTCAGGTGTTAGTCACTGCGCATATGAGCCACCAAGAGATCGTCTGACAACCTTTTGGAAGAGCCTCGAGTAGTGGTGTTAAGTCATATCGACAATTGTCATTTCCTGCTACGTGCTTGACATGGAGAAAGTGTATAGCCACACCCTGACACTGATAGAGGCATGTTCCCCATAAAGCTAGTAAACAACTTTCTACAATGGGCCTCGTGCGATCCGCTTGGGCCGTAGTCTCTATTTAGTGCACCCCTTTTGTATTATTTCAGCACTAATACCCCTTGTATTAATAATACATGATTGACATTAATAACCCTAGCCTCTATAAATTGGGCTGGGGTATTTCCTTGTAAATGGTTCGGATTTTAGAGAGAGAAAATATGTAACTTAGTGCAATATATTCACTGCCTGAGAACAACCATTAAAGCTTGCTCAAATAAGCTTCAAGCTCACTAAATATCAGAGACTCGTGGACTAGGGCTCTTTTATAGTCTGAACCACGTAAAACCCTTGTGTTCTTTTCCATTAATTTCTTTAAACTCTCTGATTAGGCTGATAGCGAAAAAGGCAGTCAACAACTCGATTGAATTTTTTTTATTTAAATAATTATTTATAAATTATTTGAATTATGTGATTGAATGAAATTAAAATAATAATTGGTAAATATTATTTTAATTTATAAGAATTGTGAGTGGATCGCTTTAGAATAAAGTTTGGGACTTAAGTGTAAAATAAATATAGAGTTGTGAAATATTTATTTTGCTAGATAGTTAAGGGTTAAATAAATTCTATAAGGACCCTCTAGTGGTTTTATTATTTAATTGAGTCACATGGGAATTTATTTGAGAAGCCTAGAACATGATTTTATGTGTTTGGACTCACATAAAATCACAGAGTCATTTTAATTAGACTATAGTCTGTGTGCATGCCAAGTGTGGTACCACATATTATGAGATTATAGGCTATAGTTTTGAAGTATTTATTTTATTATATATTTTAAAACTCATCAATGGGAAATAATGAGCATATGGTTTGGTCATGGGGACTTAGAATTGAAGTAGTGTTCCCTAATTTTGTGCATAAGGTGGCCTTAAAATATTTCAGCACATTGTTTTTATGCTAGCTTCTTATAGGTTCGGCCAAGACTAGTTTGAGAAGGAACCAAGCCATTTTTTAAATTTGAATGTTAGTGGGAGGCTATGGGAGTTAAGGGCTAATGAGAGAAAGTTAATTACTCATTTTGACAAGCTATTTTCGAAATTCATTAAGGAAAGAAAGAAAGAAAGTTTGAGAAAAAGGAAGAGAGAAAAAGAAAGCACTTGGCTCTCTATAGGTTCGGCCATGAAGAGATAAACACAAGGGTAAGTGTTTGATCCAATTTTTTGCCTCTCTTTGATGATTTTGGGTTATAATGGTGATCTTAGAGGTCTATGTTTGTTGTAGAAATAGTTAAAGAAAGAAAAGGAAGAGAACCACCAAAGTTTTGACCAAAATATTTTGGAATCAAGGGTGAGTTTTGATCTTGTCCTCCTCTTTGATTTTGGGTTTGGTATACTCTTAGAGGTTTTGTTTCTGTTTGTAGATCCTTAGAAACTATAAGAGAGGATATAATATCTCCCCCAAAGGGAAAAACTTAGAAACTGTGCTGGCAGCTGGAGGGGATTTTGTCTGAAGTATGTATACTGTGAATCAATTGACCTGCAAGGTTGATAGAATTTCCTCAAGTCTTCCACTAAGTTTCAAGTCAAGTCTTTTAAGTTCTATTTTTAAGTTTGGGTCAAGAAGGTCCTATGGCCAAATACTCTCTTTTAAATTTATTTTAAACTGTGTTTTGGTTTTAAACTACTCAAATGTCAGACTCGTATATATTTTCAAATTTGTTTTGTGATGTAAACACTTTATTTAGTTTATAAAAGTTACTTAAGGCCTGTAAGGGCCAATTTTTACAAAAATTGACTGCAAGGTTCGAGATGACCACTAGGATCTGTAGTTTTCCAATAAGTCTAGTCTTAAAAAATCAGGTTGTTATAAAATCAATCAAATTGAGTACATAATTAATTGAAATCTTTTGAGTAATTGCTATCATTAAATCCCATTATATAGTTGCGAGAATCATAATATTATTAAAATGTGGTTACAAAATTCTTTATGAAGATTACTATCAAGATTCTCTATCAATTATGTTTATATTTTAAAAAATATGGTAAAAATTGTTTCTTTTGTGTTTTGTTGGATATTTTTTCAAAATTAAATTAATATATTTACATGATATTTATGTGATATTTTAACTTATGAAGTTTTACACTCAAAAAAATATCTAAACTTTGGAAAATCAAATTGCAGATAATATCAATTTATTGATTATTCTTGCCAATTTGCTAATAAATAATGATGTGTGCACACAAAACATGCATCAAAATATTACAAAGAATGACAAATTCCATTTGATCAAACAATGTAAAGCTATACTTTGACTTTATGGATGTGTTATAGGTTTTTTTTTCTTTTATTCTTTTTTATTATTAATTTTCCTATTTACATTAAATAACTAAATTAAAAAATATTTTAGTCATATTTAAAAATAATTTGATTAAAAAATCAGCCTAGAGAGCCATTACTGTAAGACTTATGGATATTAGAATAGTAAAACGTTAATTAAACTTAAGCACTAAAATAGTATAATCTACTGTCAACATTTGTTACTTTATTAATTATTTTTAATGTAGAGTTGATGGTAAACTAAAATACAAAGTATAAATTTGAATACACCAAGTCAAATTGCAGTTAATTCCTTCAAAATATGTGACCAACTTTTTACTTGCTTGTATCCATTTTGATAAAGAAACTAATAATAAGGTGTAAGAACATGGTTGTGTTCTTGTGTAAAGTAATGAAGAAGAAAAAAGAAGACGGTCAAAAAATATAAGTTGCTTCATCAGTCAAGGCTTGTAACCTTCCATTACCACTGTATAATGACATGCTAATACAGATTTCAACATTGGTCAATATAGTATATTTTTATGTGAAGTGACATAAATAAAAGCGGGATCAACATATAGTGGAAGCAATTCACCTAAAAAAAAAAGAGCAATGGAGGTAATGACTACGGTTGAATACCAAATTTGGAATAATTGCAAATATTAGAGAATCTGGTGTGGAATTAATTCTAGAAAGCCCAACTCATCTTATAATGGCCCAATCCATTACATACAATTTAGCCTTTTATTTATTAAGGAGAATATATGCCTTTTACATATATATATATATATATACACACACGTATATATATTCTTTTAAAAGAGCTTCAGGCGGTGGTTTTTTTTTTCTACTTCGGCAACAAGAGCTTTTGACACCAGATTTTGTAAGAGTGAGTTTGAGTTGAGAGAGAGCCATTGTAAGAGAGTGCCAATTGTGATGTGAGAAGTGTACTATGAGAGGAGCTCAACTAACTGTAATGGTGTAATTCTGTTCTTGATTTCATAGTGAAACTTGTGAAGTTGCTCAACTGGATGTAGGATCATAATTCTTGATCTGAACCGGGATAAGTTTCCCCTTTCACTATTAATTTATTTATGCACTTGATTTTTTGATTATTTGTTTGCCATTTGGGATTTAGTTTTTTAGGTGAATCTTGTTGATAAACTCAACAAATCAGAGCCAAGTTCGTCCAAACGTGAGAAGGGGACCAAGATTCACATCAACACAATCAAGAAACCATGGCTACTTTTGCAAAGTTTGAATTGGAAAAATTCAATGGTACTGGAGACTTTGGTTTATGGTGCAAAAGTTTGAAGGGAGTTCTTGTGCATCAAAAATTGGCAAAAATGCTTGGAGATAAGAAGGGTCTTGCTGAGAAGTATAAGCCCGATGAATCAGAGGAAAAGGAAGAATTGGCTTACTATACCATTATCATGTACTTGTCTGACAATGTGAGAAGGAAGGTGCAATCAGAAAAAACAGCCAGAGGAATATGGGAAAAACTGGAAAAGCTTTACATGACTCCTTCCTTAACCAACAAAATCAATCTTCTTGAAAGACTATATGGATTCAAAATTAATCCTTCTTTATCTCTTGATGCTAATTTAGATTCCTTTAACCAAATTATAATTGGTATTGCTAATGTTGATTATACTATTGATGTAGAAAATCAAGCTGTTATCATTTTGAGATCTCTACCTGTAGCATACCAAGAAGTCAAATCAATGATCAAGTATGGAAGAGACACATTGACCTTAGAAGATGTTCTTGGTGCACTTAAATCAAAGGAATTTACACTTGAGAAAGAGAAGGAAATCACCAAAGATGAAACACACTTAGCTAGAGGAAGGCCTATGAGGAAAGATAATGGGAAATGATATCACAAATCACCCTCAAGATCAAAGTCAAGAGGAAAATACGGAAGAAAGACAAGGAAATGTTATTTATGTGGAAAACCAAGGCATTTGAAAAGATTTTGCTTTCTGTACAAGAAGCAATTGCGTGAAGATGGAGACAAGAAGCATGAATCTGCTTCTGTAGCTGAAGATGTTGATTCCTACTCCATTGATGGAGATTTGTTTATGGTTTCTGACAATAAAATTACAAAAGAATGGATATTTGACTCGGGATGCACATTTCATATGTGCCCCAATATAGAAAATTTTATTGATTATAAAGAAACTAATAGTGGAATAGTTTTAATGGGTAATGATCATTCATGCAGGGTACTCGGCATCAGAAAAGTGGCTATAAGGCATTTTGATGGCACTGTAAGGATGCTAAACCGAGTTCGACACATTTTGAAATTGAGGAAAAATTTAGTGTCCTTAAGCGTCCTTGAAGATGAAGGTTACAAATTTAAATCTGGCAATGGAGTACTAAAGATTTCAAAAGGGTCCATGATAGTCATGAAAGGTGAGAAATCACATGGTTTATATATACAAACTGGTGAGACTATTTCTATTGCTGAAGCTAGTACCATAAAGCACCAAGAATCAGAAATGGACCTTTGGCACAAATGAATGGGACATATGAGTGAGCAAGGAATTAAAGAATTACACAAACAAGGTGCTCTTGCAGATTTAAAACCAGGTTCTTTATCTTTCTATGATGATTGTGTTCTTGAAAAACACCATAGACTGAAATTTACTACAACAACTCACAACTCAAAAAGGCCTTTGGAGTATATACATGATGATCTTTGGGGTCCTATTAAAGTAGCTACACATTCAAGTAATCACTATTTTTTATCTATTATTGATGATTTTAGTAGATGTGTGTGGGTATACTTATTAAAAACCAAAGATGAGTGTCTTAGTAAATTTACACAGTGGAAACTTGAAGTTGAAAACCAGATGGGTAATAAAATTAAAGTGCTAAGAACAGATAATGGTTTAGAATTTATTAACAATGAGTTTGATAAATTGTGTTCTAACTTTGGTATTATAAGACATAGAATGGTAGTGAACACTCCACAACAAAATGGAATGGCCGAGAGAATGAATAGGACTTTGCTAAATAAAGTTCGATGTTTGTTAATAAGTTCTGGTTTAAGCAAGAAATTTTGGGGGGAAGCACTCATCACTGCATGCTATCTAATAAATTGTAGCCCAAGTAGAGCCATTGATCTCACAACTCCCTATGGAAAAATGCTAAGAAAAGTACACAATTTAAAGCATATTAGAGTGTTTGGTTGCACTGGTTTTGCACATCAAAGGAAGGATAAATTTGATGCTAGTGAAATTAAGTGCATTTTCTTAGGATACCCATTAGGCACAAAGGGATATAGACCATGTACCATGGAAAATGGAAAACCAAAAATTATTATATCTAGAGATGTTATTTTTAATGAGCATGAATTTCCTTATTTGAAACCCGAGAAGGGTAGTGCGTTGAATGATGCAGGTTTACAGGTCAATCAAGAAGACCTTGCTGAATTTGAAATTAATTTGAGAAATCCTGAAAGTGAACTAGCTGTGAAGATCGAAGAGACTAGAGTTTTAATTAAAGAAAAACAAGTTGAAAGTGAGCAGAATATTGATATACAAGACTATCAGCTTGTCTGAGATAGAACTAGGAGGGTCATAAAACCCCCGGCCCGATTTGGAGAGGCAGATTTAATTTTGTATGCATTGTCTGCTGTACAACCCGATGACATACCAGAACCATCATCATTTGAAGAAGCGATTTCAAGTAAACATGGGATGCAATGGTAGCAGACTATGAGAGAAGAGATGGACTCTCTAATGAATAACAAGATATGGGAATTGGTGACTAAGCCTAAAGACCAAAAGGTGATTGATTGCAGATGGTTATACAAGATAAAAGAAGGTGTTACTGAAAAGGAATCGGTCAAATTTAAAGCAAGATTCGTAGCTAAGGGATTCACTCAGGAGGAAGGCATAGATTACACTGATATATACTCTCCTGTGGTCAAGTACAAGACTATTAGAATGATGCTTGCTGTTGCGGTTCAATTCAAGTTCGAGGTGGAACAATTGGATGTTAAAACAACGTTCTTAAATGGTTTTCTTGATGAGGTGATCTATATGTCACAACCACCTGGATTTCAGGTGGAAGAAAAGGGAAGAGAACTTGTGTGCTTACTAAAGAGGTCACTTTATGGTCTGAAACAATCGCCAAGGTAGTGGAATAAAAGGTTTAATACTTTTGTGCATGATGTAGGCTTCAAGAGATCAAGTTATGATTCATGCCTTTACTATAGGGATTTGGAGTCATCAACTACAGTTTTGTTACTGCTGCATGTTGATGACATGTTAATATTGGGTAAAGACAGAGCTGTGATCTGAGGGGTTAAAGACAAGCTGAAGGCAGAGTTCGGAATGAAAGATTTGGGGTCAGCTAGAAAGATTCTTGGTATTGAAATTTTAAGGCAGGAACAAGATGGAAAGATTGTGTTAAGTCAAGCTAATTACATTACTAGAGTTATAAAAAGATTCAACATGTATGATGCAAAGGCTAAAAAACATACCTCTTGCAAGTCATTTCAAATTATCTTATGAGCAATGTCCAAAAGATGAAGATACAAGGAGTGAAATGGATAAAATTCCATATGCAATGGCTGTTGGGTGTCTCATGTATATCATGGTGAGCACTAGACCTGATATAGCTCATTCATTGAGTATTTTAAGTTGTTTCATGTCCAATCCTGGCATGGAGCATTGGAATGCCCTCAAGTGGCTATTGAGATATTTAAAAGGGACTGCTAAGTTTGGTTTGGTATATCAGAGATCTAATGGAGCATTGACTCTAAATGGCTATGTCGATGCAGACTTTGCTTCAAACAACGACATAGAAGATCTACAACAAGCTATATGTGTTTTGCTGAATAAGAGTTGCATATGCTGGAAATCCCAATTGCAACAAGTTGTGGCGCTTTCTACCACTGAAGTAGAGTTCATGGCTACTACAGAGGCTTTCAAAGAAGCAATTTGGTTACAAGGGATATTGCAGGAACTTAAGCTGCTTAGAGAGAAGGGAACAATTTTTTCAGACAGCCAATCCTTAATCCATCTGTGTAAGAACCTTGTATACCATGACAAAAGTAAACACATTGACATACGTTTGTATTGGATTAGAGAAAAGATTGAGGATAAGATTTTGGAACTTGATAAAGTACCTACAGAAGAAAATCTTGCAGACTTAGGTACAAAAGTTCTTTCATTCAGTAAGTTGGCACACTGTCGTGACTTACTGAATATTGCAGCAGCTTGATGCATTAGAGTATAGCTTCACAAGTTTCAAAGGAGGGTCATTAGTTGAGCTTTGAATAATTAAGGTTGAATATGTGGAATTAATTCTACAAAGCCCAACTCATCTTATAAAGGCCCAGTCCATTACATACAATTTAGCCTTTTAGTTATTAAGGATAATATATGCCCTTTACATATATATACGTATATATATATATATATATATTCTTTTAAGAGAGCTTCAGGCGGTGGTTTTTTTTCGACTTCGGCAACAAGAGCTTTTGACACCAGATTTTGTAAGAGTGAGTTTGAGTTGAGAGAGAGCCATAGAGACTGTTCTTAAGAAATCTATGTGCTTAGTAAGAGAGTACCAACTGTAACAAGAGAAGTGTACTGTGAGAGGAGCTCAAATCATTGGCTGTAATGGTGTAATTCTGTTCTTGATTTCATAGTGAAACTTGTGAAGTTTCTCAGCTGGATGTAGGATCACAATTCTTGATCTGAACCAGGATAAGTTCTTGTGTTGTTTCTTTGTTTCCTCTTTCACTGTTAATTTGTTTATGCACTTGATTCTTTGATTATTTGTTTGCCATTTGGGATTTAGATTTTTAGGTGAATCTTGTTGTTGATAAACTCAACATTTGGAAGGGAATTTTTTTTTTATTATTGAGGAAATTAATGACAATAACATGATTGACAAAAATCATGTAGATTCTCATTCCATACTAAGATCACTATACCAAATTATAACGCGGTTTTTTGCCAACAGTGAATTATATGAATAAATAGGATGGATTAATGCTGGATGATAAACCGTAATCGGAAAATGATAACAATCGAGAATGTGGAAACTAATTGCAGAGAAAGATAGTCACTCTCTTTTTACGTGGTTCGGAGATTAAAATCCCCCTAGTCCACGAGTCAATATTATTGATCTATCCTTACTATTAATTACAGAGTATTTTCATTACAAGAAGAATCCAACCCCTTGCACTATCAAGGGTTTTGGTATTTATAGGAGATTGATCTCTGAGTAGGTATTGGGGTCATCCCGTGATCTCTTCATCCATCATGTCATTTACGTGACACCGATGATTAATATCTAAACCTTACAATGAAGTGTGGTCTAATCAATAGGTTAAGATGGGTAATGGACCGCATGACCCAAATCAAGTGTGGGATGTTTGATCACGCACGTTTATATTGCGTACCCGGGAATTCGGGAATAAAACAGACACGTGATGTCTGGTATACACACGTTTATATTACGTGGATGACTTTATAAAGATCCGGGGGTATGTCAGGCCCTCTGTTACACCACGAGCTTAATGTGGCGCTAGCTTATGGCTTCTCCTATGTCGACACAATGGCTCCAAGTATGAGCAGCTAAATGATCCATCAGCTCGAGCTATTTGTTTAGGGGACCGTAACAAACAACTCTAGATGAACGGTGGACACGTTGCAGATCGGTTACGGCCCTTTTCTAGCTCGACAAAGTACGTGCGGATATTCAGGGCGTACATTTGCCCCCCAAGCCCCTGCTCATGACCTACGACGTCATCTTTGATCTTCACAGTGGGGGCTTTTAAACTTCCTTTTCGACTCCTCTTGTCTTGCCCATTACTTGGGTATCAGACACGTGGAACGCCGTGGTTGGCGTATACTCGGATTCCGAGGATTGTATTAAATGGCCTAGCCACCTTTTTTCCACCGTTTCGTCTCTTAAGTTATGACCCTTGTATCTCGCATTAATTTGATCGGACGGTCCTCATTTCCTCATGCCTCTTACGTATATATAAGGTTGGCAGTTTTCAGTACTAGTCACCCTTCATTCGAAATTTTCCTTTATTTTCTCTCTTTCGAGTTTTAGAAGCTCTTCTTCTTCTGGTCATAATCCCAGAAATCCCCACATTCTTGCCACAAGAGCCTTTCAGAAGTCCAGCCTTAAGGATTCCACCAGGACTCCTACTCCTACGCTGCCGCAACTTTTGCTCGGAATATACATTGTAAGTTCCCTGTCCGTTGTATGTTTTGATTTCCCTGTTCCTTCGTTATGCAAACTATGTCTCATAGTCGTAAACAATAGGTTATTTTTTGGCTGGTTTTTAGGGCATAGGTTCTGATTCTAGGCATATTGAGTATATCTAAAAACATGTCTAGGAATGCGATGTAGGAAATTTCTGGGTAACTTTCTGGGTAGATTTCTGGGTAAATTTAGGAAACACCCATTCGGAATATGGAAGGTGAGAGGTTTGTAAGGTGTAAAACCGGGTAGCTTAGGGGTCACGCTTCCTAGGTGGTTTTCTTCTCAAAACCTCTCCTCCAAGGCAAGTAATAATCTGACCCTCCTGACACAAGGATCCCTGGATATCAGGGATCAGTTGGAAACTTGGGCGCGTGGCCTCACACCCTGCGGGCTGAGATTACCTTAGCTCGTGTATAAAAAATCCTTCTTCTCACGTTGCTTGTCCTTTCTTAGCCTTTAGGTCGCCTACTAAGTTTTTTCTCATTCTTGTTCGCTAGGCAATCAGATGGGGCCCAAAAAGAATGTGTCCAAGAAAAGCGCGGCCGGCTCGTCGTCCCAGCAATCCAGCAGAGGGAAGGAGGTCGCGGTGGAGTCTCTAATCCCTAGTTCGGTCCCACGATGGAGAAAGAGATCGAGGTGGGACCTGATGCTTTCTTTGAGGCGGAGAGAATAGTCTCCAAGATCACAACCCAAAGGAGGGTCAACAAGATACTGCTGTCCCACAACATCGAGGTTGGGACCGGCGCTCTTATTGCTTGACCTCCTTTCGAGGGTGAGAGGAGTTGCGCGCCCCTTGATGAAGACTTCGCGGCCTGGAGTGATGAGCATCTCAGGGCCGGGGCCTTCCTCTCTCTGGATTAGTACTTCGCTGACTTCCTTAATTATGTAAAGTTGGTACCATTTCAACTGCCTCCGAATTCTTACCATCTGTTGGTGGGGCTGAGATATCTCTTCCTGATGCACGAATGGAAAGTCCCTACCCCGGCAAAAATCCTCTACTTCTTCTGCCTCAAAGCCAGCCTGGATCAAAAGGGACGAGGTGATGGGTTCTACTACCTGACCTGCTTCCCGAACTCGTCCGCGGTGATTGAACTTCCCAGCCATCCCAACGACTTCAAAGATCAATTCTTTATGTCGAATGGGTTTCGCAATTGCGAGTGCCACTACTTCAACCATCCTCGTAAGCCTTCTATCTTCAGCTCGCATAACATTTTTTTTCTGTCTTTTCGGGAGTATACTGACTGGAGCATCACCATGCAGCCATTTTTGCGAGAATGGCCAAGTCCATGACCCTTGGGGGTCAATACGATACCCTGGCAAGGCTTCCGCCCAGTGACAAGGACTACCGCCAGCTTGTGTCAGACGACACGATGTTGGCGTGTAAGTTGATCTCTGCAGGCCAAACTTTGGCCTTGAGGAGGACGCAGGCCAATCATCTAGCAGCCCGCATGCTGGCGACTATTCCCAAGGTCAATGCCTCGGCCGACGGTGGCGACGAGCAGGAAGAGGATCCCGAGGTGCCGCTCATGTGGAAGAGACAAGCTCCGGACGATGCTCGGGATCCCGACTTGGATCGAGCTCCATCAGGGGCAGCAGCTGGCCCTTTCGGCCAAGGTAACCCCTATCCCTTTCGGGACCTAGACAGGGCAGCCGCAAACCTTAGGCTAGTTAGGTTTTAACCCAAACCAGCTCGTGCATCGCCACCGAAACGATCCAGACCGTAACATAACCCTACTCCAATGCGTAGATTAATTAGTGCTGCGTAATGACGCAGGCCGTCGTAGAGGTACCGTAGTAGTAGACAACACTTTGTCCTTTAGGTCAGCCTTTTTCGAGGAGTATGGGACCAACCTTAGGTCGTGGCCCTCCCTTCTCGAGGGCATAGTTGCTCCTGGACTTAGGCAATACGTGGAGAAATCTAGTCCCGAGGTAGAGCCTGACCTGGAGCCTCCCCTAATCCAAGAAGTGGTTGCTTTAGACTTTCCTTCCCCTGTTGCAGCTCCGAGGCCGGAAGTCATGGAAATAGACTCTTCCTTTAGCTCGGAGGGTAGGAAATTTGCTACTTCGTGTATATTTATCATTAATAATTTTCTTTTGAAGAACGTATATGCATTCTCAACGCGTTTTCCATTCTTCTTTTCAGGCAAGGAGATGGCACAGAGGGGGGAACCAGATATCCGCTTGATGTTCCCAGGAGGGAAATCAATCGAGGGTCCCCTTGTCAAGAGGCTTTGGCCTACTTCCAAGAAAACGTCGCCCTCGGCTGCGACTGTCTCCCAATCCCAAGCTAAGGGGAAAGGCTCGAGCTCAGGAGCTCTGCCCACCGCAGCCCCGACTGCGACCCTTCGTCGTCTTCCTCCACCTTCTGCTTGGGAACCGGTAGCAGTGGTTGATCCCCAAGCTCCAGTGGCCCCTGCTGCCACTGTTCGCATCCCCGTCAACCCCTAGGATCTGGAGCTGATTCTAGACACTTTTCGGGGGACCGTCTACGAGATGGAGAACTATTCGGTGGAGCAATTTTACAAGGCCAAGCCCATCGACTTGAGGGCGATTGAGGAAAGGAGACCCGAAAACGTTTTGGAGTTTGCCATGGGGATGAATCTCACAGTAAGCATTTTCCCCGACCTCACTTTTAATATATATATTTTATTTTTCGGGTATGTGTCTAACTGTTTCTTTGCTTTTTTGTAGGCGGTCTTGGCTCGGCACCCCAACATCTCTCGGGTCAGGGCCAGGAACGAGGAAATCAAGGCCGAGCTGACCACGGCCTAACCTACTCTCGCCGGTTCTCAACAGAACGAGCAGAGCGCCAGGGCTGCATTGGCGGCGGCCCATACGAGTGAACAGGCGGCGAAGGCTGCCCTAACCACTGCCCAGGAAGGCGAGCAAGAGGCGAAGGCTACCTCGGCACCCCTTCAGGCCAAGCTCGAGGGGGCCAAGGCCAAAATGTTGGAGATCGAGGTGACCATTTTGGAGGAGAAGAAAGCATCGAGCTCCTCCATGGAGAGTATGCTGTACCATTGCTGGGCTTTCAATCAGGATGACAATTTCTCCTTCATGGCCTCCAATGCATGGGGGCACTACCTTGAGAAGTTCAAGGCCCGGTTGCAATAGGAGCTGCAGGCACTGACCGAGACAGGGGAGACTTCTGCTGCGGGCGAGTAGGAGACTGAGGAGGTGACGTCCTCAAAGCGGCCTGGGGGAGCCTAGAGAGTTTTTTCCTTGTATCTGCACTTCTTGTTTATTTGTTTGTAAATATTCAGCATGAGGTTTTTTTTTCCTCGAAACAATTTATTAATTTTAGTTATCTCAAGTTTTACTTCGATCTTTGTCTCACATTTTATGATGTGTTTGGTAAAGACTTAGTTCGTGCTAGTTTATTGACCATTTTTCCTTTAGGGGAAGCAAAACATTGCTAGCCAACTTCTAAGTTTTGGAACCTGGTCGTATCTAGGATACTTAATTTTAAAAACTTAGTTCGCGTCAGTTTTATCGACACCTCGTGCTTTTTAGAAAAAACACTGAATCAATTTAACCAATCTTCTAAGTTTTAGAACCTGGTCGTGTCCAGGATATTTAATTTAAAAAACTTAGTTCGCGTCAGTTTTATCGACACCTCGTGCTTTTTAGAAAAAGCACTAAATCAATTTAACCAACTTCTAAGTTTTAGAACCTGGTTGTGTCCAGGATATTTAATTTTGAAAACTTAGTTCGCGTCAGTTTTATCGACACCTCGTGCTTTTTAGAAAAAACACTGAATCAATTTAACCAACTTTTAGAACCTGGTCGGGTGATCTACCCCCAAAGTAATCAGGAAGTGGACTTGTGTGGTTACTTGAACTAATTACACAAACAAAATCGTACAGTCATAAATGAAATCATAAACCATTATATATTCTTTTTTTTTTATATAGCTAGTTGGCTTTTATACGCAAGCCTTACATAAAGGAGTGATTTGATCACTGATAATATTTTCTCAAATGCACAACATTCCAAGTCCGTGGCACAATATCTCCATTAAGCCGGGCTAATTTGAAAGTACCTTCTTGTACGATTTCGATGATCTGACAGGGCCCTTCCCAGCTCGGTCCTAAAGTACCATCTTTGGGGTCTCTGCCCGCTAAAAACACCCTTCGAAGCACCAGGTCTCCTAATCCAAAAACACGCCTTTTAACCTTTGAATTAAAATAACGAGTGATCTTCTGCTGATAATGTGGGAGGTGTAGCTGTGAATTCTCTCGCTTTTCATCAATTAGGTCGAGGGACGCGTTGAGCAATTTGTCATTCTGCTCTTGATTGAAGGCCTGGACCCTATGCGAGGCTATCTTTGTTTCGACAGGAAGGACGACCTCACTCCCGAAAGTCAAGGAAAAAGGGGCGTGCCCCATCGAGGTTCGGTGTGAGGTCCAGTACCCCCATAGCACCTGCGGGAGCTGCTAGGGCCAAACTCCCTTGGCCTTGTCTAGCTTCTTCTTAAGACTCGCCTTGAGCGTATTGTTCACAGCATCGACCTACCCATTAGCCTGGGGGTAGGCCACTGAGGAAATTTTTTTAATTATGCCATGCCTCCCGCAAAATTCGGTGAAGAGGTCGCTATCGAACTGGGTTCCGTTGTCCGACACGATCTTCCTTGGCAGTCCGAACCGGCAGACAATATTCTTAACCACAAAATCAAGGACTCTCTTTGATGTTATTGTCGCCAGGGGCTCCGCTTCTGCTCACTTCGTGAAGTAGTCAATAGCCACTACCGCATAGCAAACTCCTCCTTTTCCCGTGGGTAGGGCTCCAACTAAGTCAATCCCCCAGACCACAAACGGCCACAGGGACGAGATCATCTTCAGCTCGACTGGTGGAGCTCGGGCGATCGCGGCGAACCGCTGGAATTTGTCACACTTTCGGACGTAAGAAATTGAGTCTTTTGATAGAGTGGGCCAATAATATCCTTTCCTTAATATCTTCAAGGTCAGGCTTTTCCCCCCAACGTGATCTCCACAAAAGCCTTCATGCACCTCCTGCAAAATAGTTTTAGCCTCCTCTGGCAGAACACACTGCAAAAGAGGTAGAGAGAGGCCACGTCGGTACAACGTTCTGTCTATGACTGTATACCTCGGAGCTTGGTAGAGTATCTTTCTTGCGTCCTTTCGCTCTTCAGGTAATTTCCCTGTGGTAAGATATTAGACTATAAGAGTCATCCAGGTTGGCCTGTCATCAATCATCTCGATCTCCCCTGTATTCTCGACCACACTTGGTCTCTCCAAGAACTCCACTAGTATCAGGCTTAGGGTCTCGGCTTCCTTGGAGGTGGCCAACTTTGTTAGGGCATCAACATTGGCGTTTTTCTCCCAAGGGATCTATTCGACTAGGCTGTACTCAAACTCGGACAGCTCCCTCCTTACCTTGGCCAGGTAGGCCGCCATCTTGGTTCCCCGCGCCTGGTATTCCCCTGATACCTGGTTTACCATGAGCTGGGAATCGCTATAGCACTGGATGGCTCTGGCCTTCAGCTCCCTGGCCACCCTCAGCCCAGCCAATAAAGCTTCATACTCGGCCTCGTTGTTGGACGCTTCGAATCCGAATCGTAGCGCGGAGTGGAAGCGATGTCCCTCTGGGGATATCAAAATGATTCCAGCTCCGGACCCGTTCTCATTAGATAAACTGTCCACAAAGAATTTCCACAAGGCCTGCACCAGTTCTTCCACCGGTTCCTCTTGGAATCCAGTGCATTATGCCACGAAATCAGCCAGAGCTTGGCTTTTGATCACAGTTCGTGGTACGTATAGGATCTCGAATTGGCTGAACTCGATAGCCCATTTCAAAAGACGTCCCGATGCCTCAGGTTTCTGTAGTACTGTCTTAAAGGTTGATCGGTTATGACGTGGATTGAATGGGATTGGAAATACGACCTAAGCTTTTTGGAGGCCGTGATAAGGCAGAAAGCCATTTTTTCCATCAACGGATATTGAGATTTAGCTCCAAGGAGCCTTTTTCTAATGTAATAGACTGGCTTCTGAGACTGGTCTTCTTCCCGGACCAGCACGGCGCTAGCCCCATCTTCCGTGACAGCTAGGTAAAGAAAAAGAGGCTCTCCTGCTGTTGGCTTAGACAACACGGGTGACTCAGCTAAATGTGCTTTTAGGTCGAGGAAGGCACGCTCGCACTCTTCGGTCCACTCGAACTTTTTATTTCCCTGGAGCAGGTTATAGAATGGAAAACATTTGTTGGTAGATTTGGAAATGAACCGATTAAGGGCTGCCACTCTTCCTGTTAGACTTTGGACGTCTTTTCACGTCCGGGGTGATGTCATTTCGAGTAGCGATCTGATTTTGACCGGGTTCGCCTCTATTCCTCTGGTGTTGACTATGAAACCCAGAAATTTTCCTAACGCATCCCGAAGGTACATTTTTGGGGATTCAGCCTCATACCATACTTCCTTAGGATCTCAAAACATTCTCTCAGACCGGGGACATGGTCATCGATAGTTTTTGACTTGACCAACATGTCTTCAACATACACTTCCATGTTTTTCCTGATCAGATTAACGAACATTCTGTTGACCAATCTCTGGTATGTAGCTCCGGCATTTTTCAGACCGAAGGGCATGACTTTGTAACAATACACATTGGTTGGGGTCATGAAGCTGGTATGCTCCTGGTCCGCAGGATTCATAGCGATCTGGTTGTAACCAGAATACGCATCCATGAAGGACATGAGCTCGTGTCCTACCGTGGCGTCCACCAACTGGTCGATCCTTGGTAGGGGGAAGAAATCCTTGGGACCCGCTTTATTCAGGTCAGAAAAGTCGATACAGGTTCGCCATTTTCCGTTGGGCTTCGGGACCAGAATGGGATTGGCGACCCAGATCGGGTATTTTGCCTTGCGGATAAAACTGCACTTTAAAAGTTGAGCAACTTCCCCTTCCAGGGCCACAACTCGGGTCGTGCTTAGACGCCTTTGCTTCTGCGACTTCATAGGCATGCTTTTGTTCAAGCTGAGGGTATGCATGATGATGCTTGGGCTGATCCCCACCATATCTTCATAAGACCAGGCAAAAACGTCTAGATTTTCTTGCAGGAATTTCAACAGCTCCACCTTTCTCTCATCACCAATATTTTTCCCAAGCTTAACGATCCTCGAAGGGTCTTTAGGATCGATATTTACTTCTTCGAGCTCTTCGATAGCCTAGAGCTCGGACCTATCTTCGCCAACTCTAGGGTCGATATCGTCACTCAGGGTTATACCTCTGTCGTTGCCCGACTGAGATTCCCTTATCTCGGAGCTAGTTCTCGTTTCCTAGGGTTCCTTGCTTCCGCCCTGAATGGGCATTGTCTGCTGCCCGCTTGTGATTTTCCCTTCATGAAAATGCTATAACATTCCCTGGCAGCGAGCTGATCACCTCGGACCGTACATATCCCCGTAGAGGAGGGGAATTTGACTGCGAGGTGGTGGATAAAAGTTATGGCTCCAAATGCCATCAACGTGGGTCGACCCAAAATTGCATTGTACGCAGTGGGACAGTCGATGACCACAAACTTGAGGAGTTTGGAGACAGTTTGGGGTCCCTCTCCCAAGGTTATTACTAATTCAATCGTACCTATCACTGCCGACCCTTCGCCAGAGAACCTATACAGCATGATGGAAGTGGCCTTCAATTCGGTCACTGACAGCCCCATTTTTTCTAGCGTGGACCGAAACAACAAGTTCACCGAACTCCCATTATCAACTAGCACCCTCTTGACTCTCCGATTGGCGAGCTGGGCGGTTACAACAAGAGGATCGTTATGTGGGAACTGGACATGGCTGCCATCTTCTTCGGTGAAACTGATTGGCTATCACTCCAATCGCTATTGTTTGGGTATGGGTTGCTCTGGGATAAATTTGATTCCGTTATGAGACTTTAATTCATTGATGTATCTTTTCTGAGCACCTCTGCTCGAGCCTGCTAGATGGGGGCCCCCAGAAATGGTGGTTATCTTTCCTCCTATTATTGGAGGAGGGAGGTCCTGCCCCACGTGGGCTCCGGTCGGATTCTCTGGGGCTTCCAGAGCTGATTGAACGTTTTGCCTGGCGGGCTGATTTGGAGTGACTCGATTCCGGGCATACTGAGCTAAGGGTCCGGCCCGGATGAGTGTCTCGATCTCATCCTTCAGATGCCTGCAATCATCGGTGTTGTGACCGATGTCATTGTGGAATCGACATAATTTTGAAGGGTCTCTCTTAGCCTTCTGATTTTTCAAAGGCTCTGGCCTTTTCCAGAGAAGGCGGGCAGAGTTCGCTAAGAAAATGTGCTCCCTAGTGTTTGTGAGATCGGTATAAACCGCGTAGACCAGTTTGAATTTTTCCATGGGCTTGCTCTTCTTCGGACTGTGCTAGCCGCCTTCGCCGTTTCCCTTTCTCTTGCCTCCACCCCCTTGGTTATTTTGGGCAACGATCCGAGTCATATTCATGACGTCCGTTTCCGCTCCAACGGGCTGATTAGGGACTTGGCTGGTTCCCACAACCGATGCTCTCGCTTCTTCCAAATTTATCCATTCCTAGGCCTTGTTCAAGAATTCATCCACAGTGCTAACACCTTTCCTTTGGATTTCTTTCCACAGCTCGCCCCCAACAAGGATTCCAGTTCTCATAGCCATGAGTCTGGAACTTTCTTCTGCATCCCTAGCTCAGGCCGCAACGTTGGCAAACCTGCTCAGATAAGCTTTTAAGGGTTCCCTGGGTTATTGCTTCACGTTCTCCAGGGTATCTGCTTTGACGCGAACCGCTTGAGAGGCTTGGAATGGCCTCTTGAAGTCAGCAGAGAAATTCTTCCACGAGTTGATCGACTGTTTCTTACACTGCTTGAACCACTGCCTAGCTGGCCCGTTCAGAGTCGAAGGGAATATTAGGCATCTCAGCTCGGGCCTAATATTATGGGCCATCATCAGGGTTTTGAACATCCCCAAGTGATCCGACGGATCTCCGTCTCCGTCGAATTTTGATAGATGGGGAATTCTGAAACCCGGCGGGTATGCCGTTACTGTGATGTTGGGGGAAAAAGGATCGAGATCGTCCCCCAAGTCATATTCGTCCTTTCCCTTCTCTGACAGGAGCCTCTTCATTAATTCCTCCATTTGAGCTAGCCTTTCAAAGGTTTGATCTTTGATCCCTTGGTTGTTCAACAATCCCCATCCTGATGTTCGCATTAGGTGGCATATTGTCCCTCCAAGCATGAGCTTGGTTTAGTGGGACATTCCCGTTGTCGTGTATTTTAGAAGGACCATCCTCTCTGCAAGCATGACTTTCGTTTCTGGATGGCTCTCCCCTCTGCAGGTTGAGGCGATCTCGAAGGTCAGTCCTCGAGGCAGCCCTAGGGTTTTGCGCCGAACGTAGATGATTGCGCAGGTCTCCACCAGATCTGCCACTTCGGTGGCTTTCGACCCAATAGCTCCCATTGGAGAAGCTCAGAGCCTGCTGCCAGGGGTGAGGATTCGGGACATTTCCGCGCGCTCGCGGGTGATGAGCGAGAACGGCGGGAGGAGGATTCCTCCTGCTGTTCCCGTATGCAGGAGTATCTCGAGCAGGACGAGGAGGGGATGGATATATTATCGGCGAAGGGGGATGCCTAACTGGTGAAGCAATCCTAGTCCCGTCTGGCCGGATCAAACTAGCTCGCGGTCGCTCAAACCCACCGCCTCCAGCTTCCTGCGCCCGACGATCTGACCGCGGCACGGGAGGGCTGGCTGGAGCAGGTTGTCTGCGCGAGCTTTCTTCGGACCTCCTGTGCGAGCTTCCATGAGCCCTCCTGGGTGCGTTCGACGGTGGAGCCGAACTTGGAGTTGAAGTTCTGACTGACCGGCTGACTTGCTGATGGGCCTTGGGAAACTCATCAAACATAGTTTCCCGATTATGGTGTGACATGGGCGCAGAACTCGGGGTTGAGGTTCTAACCGACCGACTGGGCCGGGGCCGGGGCCGACTGTCCCTGCGGGACTTGTGAGTCCTGCTTTGTCTCTTTCTGACGTTACCGTCGGTTGCAAGAGAGGGCAACCGGGCCAAGACTTCCTTGATTTGCTTATTTTCTTTGGCTAGATGACTCCTCAACTGCATGTTTTCCATTTGTATCGTCGTCAGGTAACCTGGGTTTGGATTTGGAGGTAGGGGCGCTGAACTCCCAGTGTCGCCGTGGCCCATCGGCTGCTTTCCCAATCGCTACTGGACCTCTGGGTCTGGTTCGTTGGATATGGTGGTATGGTGAGCCTCCTGCCCACCATGTTAATCCGCCTCGTTACCATGTCTCAAACGAGTGACCACCATGATCAAGTTTTCGTGATAGCACTAATCTAAACCCTCTCAATGAAAGCACCAAACTGTTGACGCAGTTTTTTGCCAACAGTCAATTATATGAATAAATAGGATGGATTAGTGCTGGATGATAAACCGTAATCGGAAAATGATAATAATCGAGAATGTGGAAACTAATTGCAGAGAAAGATGGTTACTCCCTTTTTACGTGGTTCGGAGGTTAAAATCCCCTAGTTCACGAGTCAATATTATTGATCTATCCTTACTATTAATTACAGAGTATTTTCATTACAAGAAGAATCCAACCCCTTGCACTATCTAGGGTTTTGGTATTTATAGGAGATTGATCTTTGAGTAGGTATTGAGGTCATCCCGTGATCTCTTCATCCATCATGTCATTTACGTGACACCGATGATTAATATCTAAACCTTACAGTGAAGTGTGGTCTAATCAATAGGTAAAGATGGGTAATGGACCGCATGGCCCAAATCAGGTGTGGGATGTCTGATCATGCACGTTTATATTGCGTACCCGGGAATTCGGGAATAAAATAGATACGTAATGTCTGGTATACGCACGTTTATATTACGTGGATGACTTTATAAAGATCCGGGGGTATTTCCGGCCTCTGTTGCACCACGTGCTTAATGTGGCACTAGCTCGTGGCTTCTCCTATGTCGACATAATGGCTCGAAGTGATGAGCAGCTAAATGATCCATCAGCTCGAGCTGTTTGTTTAGGGGACCGTAACAAACAA
Source organism: Humulus lupulus (assembly GCF_963169125.1). Taxonomy (NCBI): domain Eukaryota; kingdom Viridiplantae; phylum Streptophyta; class Magnoliopsida; order Rosales; family Cannabaceae; genus Humulus; species Humulus lupulus. The sequence continues at coordinate 188,693,913 of NC_084796.1, forward strand.
CTCCGTATGAACGGTGGACACGTGGCAGATCGGTTACGGCCCTTTTCTAGCTCGACAAAGTACATGCAGATATTCAGGGTGTACACAAACAACCCTAAAAGGGTCATTTTTATAGAAGATAGAGGAGAATGAGCAGCTTCATCTATTTGTGACAAATAATAAATTATGCTCTATCATATTGATGATTCTTCTAATAGCTTCACTAGTTCACAACATTAACTTTATTTGAAATTAAAAAAAAATATTTTAGAATAGTAATTATTTGTAGTCCAAAACAAATCTTCACATAATCTCATCAGTTCACTCATTCTTAGCGAGGAAGTGTTACTGATCCTAATAACGAGTTCGAATCAAATAGTATTTCAATTAGACATTTAGTCAAAAAGTTAATTACATAAATCAAAAAGTTAAGACATGATGAATATTTAACACTTAGCCCGAGTTGCTCAACCAATTTATGTTATTCCCTTTTCATTTTTCAAAAGACTAGTGATGTGTATCGTTAACTGTACTAAATTTAATTATTGATTTTAGTAATTCCTTATATCAGTTACTTTAGTATAGCGGTAAATAAGAGTCGAACCCACATGGACTAGTATTCAATTTATTATTCAAATGATAAAAAATTATTGATATACAAGGGGATTTTGAAAATAAAAATAAAAATAAAAATAGCAATAAAAATAATTAAAAATAAAGTTAATAGTTAAAATAGTTAAGAGGTCATTCACCATCACTAAATACTCATTTAAGCATTTTAATAATAACATTGATCTATTTTCCCAATTAAACTATTAACCCTGCAGATAACACTTAAGCAGTTAATTATCCCAGTTTCTCTATTATAATTAATTAAATCTAAGTGCTCTTAATTAACTCTTTTTATGAAGCAATAAACCCATTAAGCATGCAATCTATTTAACCTAGGAAAAACATTACATTTTGTGGAAACAAGTTAATCTAGGCAACAAATTCATTAAGTATGCAATTCATTTAACCTAGGTTCTATTTTTCATCACAATCAAGATACCCATCACAAGATAATAGAAGATCAATGAAAATAATTAAAACCAAGAAATCATATTTAGGGCTTTGAAATTACCCTTAAAAATAAGCACAATGATAAATAAAAACTAAATTTACTAAAAGAAAAAGAGTAGAAGAGAATGTATCTCTAAAGGAGAGAATATAGAGTGTGTTTTCAAATAGACACACACCTCTATTTATAATAGACTCTATTGTACCCCAAAATAAATATGAACTGAATTACTCAACACGGGGTACAGCTGGCAGACAAGCGTATGCAGAAAGCGTACAAATAGAATATCTAGCTAACTCTTGAATGAGCAGCTCGAGTTAAACTTGACAGCTTATGGCAACCAGATAGTCTATTGCGACAACAACTTAGTTCCAGATGCGTGATGGCCAGATCGCCTTCGTGAAACTGAGCTTGGCCTGTGTCAGGATAGGTTAGTTCTAAGGCCTTCAGCTCAAAGGAAATGACCAGCTTGCGGAAGCATGGTCATGACGCACAGGGAAGGATCCCAAAAGACTCAGAGATTCCTTAAATGCTGATTAATGCCCAGATTTTTATTACACATTTATTACCCGAGATAAAGGTTATCCAAATTTATTATTTATCATATTTATGTACGCGGTTATCCAAAGTTGTCCAGGAAAACCCTCTATGAATACCAGGGGAATTGATAGAAAAATGGGCCGATTCTTGATATACAGAAACTCTGTTGAAATTGTCAGGAACAATTTCACCCAGAGCCCTAAATAGATTAATAAGATTGTCTCCTGAACTAGGTGGATTTTAACCACTGAACCACGTAAAAGTGTGAATGTTTGTGATATCTTTCATTTGTCTAATCGCATATTATTAAAAATGCCTAATATCTCTATTGTCAGATTTCTCAATCCACTGTTGGAGAAAAACCGCGTCAACAGTCTCATACTAACTAAAACTAATCAAAATAAAATTTAAAACTTAAAACTTAAACTTAAACTAAAACTAATAGATATTATTTTTCTTTTAATATTATTGTGATATCTCAAATTTTCAAATTTGGAGTAAAAATATATGCTTGTTGGTTGCAAAATTGGAGTTTGAATATGATATTTTTGTATTCCTCAAGAAATTGAATTTTCCCACACAACTAATCGTATTTTCGCCATACAAACCTCGATATAACTTCGAATTGGACAATTCAACATGTTTTTTAATGCTTAGAAAAATATCTACAACTTCTATTCCCTAAAGAATGTCCAAAATATGGCTGGAACAATGTCAAAATTGCTCGTGAAGTTTCAACTTCAGCTCTCTCTCAAACTCATGTTCAGATTCTTTTATTTTCTTTATAAAAATATAACATTAACCTACAAAACCAAATAAATCAAATTAAAATTAAATATTTCCAAATAAAAAATATATTAAATTAAAGCCATAGAAATATTAATTCAAACTCAATTTATTTTTATATTAATAAATATGTATTTTTACTCTTAAAATTCCTTTTCACCCAATAATCATAAAATATAAAAAAAAAATTAAAATCATTAAAATAACTAAAAAATGACAATTTATAAACCTAAGGACATTAAAAATATATGATCAAAGTTTGCACTTATCAACTAGTAACCATTTTTTTATTAGACATATTTGCAACACCCATAGTGCTAAAAAATGCAAAGATCAAATTTTAAACTCAGGACCCTTCCTTAGCCTGTTTCACCCCACCCCCACTCTCCACTCCCTCACCCGTGGGCTAGCCCTAGTGGCTTGTTTGACTATTCCTTTTTTAGATGATGAAATGAAAACTAATCCCATCATTTTCGTAATCTCATTCGAATTGTAAACCATAACATATAACACCCGAGTGGATTGAGCACAATGCATATAAAAAAAGAGCATACAATTAATTTAAAATGTTGCGTCAGAATTTTTAATGATTGACCAAAGTACACCAACCATAACAAAGACCTCAAATGTAACTTCCAAAATTTCCTAATAAGGCTTAGGGCCTTGATTAGGGGGCTAGGATGGCAAATTATGGAATTATGTGATTATATGATATTTATGTGTATTATTATGTGATTATGTGAGTTATATTATAATATGACTTGTTATGCACGTTTATGTGTATTAAATATGCATGTGGGCCCATTTTTGTTCAATTGGGCAATTTTCATAATTTGGCCCGTTTTGGGTATATTTGACATATATGTGATATATGTGTGGGACCACATTATTATGTGAGTAGGTTTGGGTTACTCGACACGAGACAATCCTAGGGAGCAAGCTAGTGGAAAAGTCACAACGGGACCCATACTTGACTCAGAGTGAGTCAAGGGGTATTTTGGGTATTTAGCACATTACCGGGATATTGGGTAATGGGAATGATTATTTGATGATAAATTGGGAGTTAGTGAGATTATGAGGGAGTTATGGGAATTTTGACTGTTTTACCCCAAGGGGCGTTTTTGGGACCCCGAGCATTAGGATTTTCTTGAGGTTACTTAAGCTCGAAGTAACCATTCATAAATAAAAAGAACGTTCAGAACTCTCTCTCTCTCTCTCTCTCTCTCTCCTGCTCCCTTTTTAACACCGATCACATTTTCGAAGGAAACTCAAGTTCTAGGACTCGGATTCAAATAAGGATCGAGGCATAACAATTCTAAGGAAGATTAGAAGCTTATTAGCAGGAGGATTTAGTTGGGAAACAACTCAATCAGAGGTAATCTGAGTTTTATGTTTTAAGTTTTCAAGTTTTGATTTGATTTTATGTTTTGATGAGTTTTTGGATGATTTGAGACTTGGGTTTTAATGGTTTTGGATAATTGGGAACTTTGTTTTTGGGATTTGGATATGTTTGGATAGGTTAATGGAAGGTTTTTAAATGAAGAAAATGAGGAAACTGGCTAGGTTGAGGTCGGGCCGCGCCCCTGTTCTTGGGCGTTGCAGGCCAGACTTGACGAAGATGATGGAATTGGGTGATGGGCATATAGGGCCGCGACGCAAGGTAGGTGCGCCACAACGTGTGGCGCAGGCAGTGAAGTGGTCTGGCTTCTGTCTGTAGGTGGGCCACGACTCAAGGCTGGGGGGCCGCAGTGCTTAAGGGCAGTTTTGGCCATTTCGGGTTTTTAGTCGTGGGAACTTAACTCTAAGAGCCTGAGATCGATCCTACTACCCAATTGGGTAGGATTTGACGTCCCGGAAGCTAGGACTTGGTCCGTAAGTATTTATTTACTCATTTTTATGGGGTTTTATATTATGGTTGTGACTAGGTTATCGCTAGGGGCTTGGAAACAGGATCATGCTTGAGGGTCGTTTATTGGTAACCTGTTCTTGGAAAAAGGTAAGAAAAATGCACCCAATATATGTGATGCATGGGATACATGTGATTATGGCATGGCATGAATATTGAATATGGAATTGATCAGAGCTTGAGTCTCTGTAAATGTGCATGATCATAATTATGCTGATGAATGTTGAGTAAGCATATTGGAATGCCTTATATTTGGATATTTGACATATGATATATGCCTGGATGCATTACTTACTTGTGAGTGGTACTGACTCATTAATCAGAAATGGCATTGATGTTAGAACTGGTCGTGAAGTCTTGACTTATCAGTCATGATCGGCAATAGTACTGAGCGATGGTCGTATGGAATTGACCTATGAGTCAAGAGCGGCATTAGCGTATTGAATGTAGAGTCGAAATGATTAGATCTAATCAACATGAGCATTAAATGTTTGACCGACCTTAAGGTTGAAGAAAACTAAAGTGCTTGTCTAGTCTAAAGGTTAGTTACTTAGAGCCAGGGCCAAAAGGCTCAGGTGACTGAAACATCACATGGCTTAGGGCGTAGAGCCCCAGAGAGAGATTTATTAGTCCTCTGCCCAGAGAGTGCTTCATTAGTCACCTACCTAGAGATAGACTCATTAGTCATTTGTTCAGGGAACAGATCCCCAGAGATAGACTCATTAGTCATCTATTCAGGGAGCAGATCCCCAGAGATAGACTCATTAGTGATCTATTCAGGGAGTAAATCCCTAGTGATAGACTCATTAGTCATCTATGCAGGGCGCAAAACCCCATAATAATTTATTTGGACTTGCCTCCATGCATGAATAGGGGTATTACTACTAGGCATGCTTATTATGACTTAGTGACATGTTATTATCTGTTTATGAGCATGTTGAGTTTTCTTGTTGAGCCTCGACCCACAGGTGCTATGTGGTGCAGGTAAAGGAAAAAGAAAGTTGGACCATCCCTGAGTTGGAGAGCTTAGGTGACGATGTGTACATATGCGGCTGCTCGACCACCACGGCCGAGGGTTTAAAGAGGAACTAGGGTTAAACCCTATTTTGCCGCTTAGGTCGGCTGGTTGTAAATCTTTTATTTTAAATTACTTTTAAAATATATTTTGGGATCCCAATGTATACAGTAAACGTTATATCTTTGACCAAAATTGTTAATCCTAAACTGTTAATCACATTTAGTTACACGATTATGGCCAAATGATTCGGTTAGCGAGTTTATCACTATTTAAAAAGTACAGCGTAACGGTCCCTGAGTAGTAGGGCGTTACATCAAAGCTTTAGACAAATATCCATATGAGAATTATAATCAAATATTGATTTTGAGAGTTAAGGCTCTAAAAGCAAAAATTTCACAACATAGTCAGAAAGGCACAGGCTTAATCCATAGTTATATCCAATTAAAACTCCTTTATTCTTCTATCTATATATCAATCAAACGCGATAGAGAGAAAAATCTTAGGTGAAAATATACTTAGTATGACAATGATATGATCTTCAAACACATTAATTCATAAATAAGAATCAAAATAAGAAATATTACTTACCCATATGCATTTTTGATCAATTCAATCATCTCTAGTAGGGTTGCATATAAATGCTAGTGGGCCAACCAATCACCCAACCTGAATTACACCGAAAATAGGCCGATTTGGGCTGACTCTTACAGGGTCGAAGGCCCTTCGATGGTTAAATGAGAAAGCCGGATGAATTTGGCTAGGTAACGGGCCCTATACATTTTTACTCAATCCAACCCAATATACCCGACCATATTAATAAAAGTATAAAATGATATATAATATATATTTTATACACACTAAAATCCCTAGATATATAAGCTAAATCTCAATCCCTCATCCGCACACCCTTAATCTTAAACCACGACAACTTCCTCCTCACCTCACTCCTCACTCTTTCAAGTCAGCCACTCTTTCTCAGACTCACTAAAACTCAACTCTCAAGGTCAAAGCACCACCACATCTTCCATCTTCCTTCTTCCTTCACCATGGCAGCAACACCACCACGAAGTCTTCCTCCATTTCAGAGTTCTCCCACGTGTATGTTTTTGAAATCATGTTTCAATTTGCCTTTGTATTATATTTATGCGTATATGTGTTCAATTTTGTCGTTTAACAAAAATGTAGAGAGGTGTATATAAATATAATTTTTATTTATATATGTATTCTTACTTATATTTATATATATGTACTCTTGTCTTTTGTTGTTTTGCATTAGATTTATATATGTATATACTTGTATTATCTTTATATTATATATGTGTTCTTGGTGCCTTTTATTATTTTTATATATATATGTAAAGCCTTTCATCTTTTCTGTCTCCAGTATCCATGGTAGTGCAAGTAGTCCCACATTCTTTTTTGTCTTTCCATTTTATATATATGTAACTGATTTGCGGGCATCTCTAGCTCCAGTCGACGGTCACAGGCACACCACCAGTCTCTGCCTCCTCTTAATCTCACTCACTCACGGTACCACACACACCAACTATTTTCTTGGCATTTGATTAGTTTTTTCATTATTGTTAATTTATATTTTATATTACTGCTAATTTATACTATATTTTATTACACTAGAATTGGTACTCTACTGTCCAAGAAAAAAGGAGAAAACATTGCATGCAACACATTTGATGAGGTATGATTTGTTTAGTTCATTGTATTTGATTTATTTAATTTCTCTCTAGTTTGTCATTTATTAATTTGATGTGTAATTTGTTTTCTACTTTTTAATATCTCTAGTTTTTTTATTTGAAACCAGATGTTCAAAGGGTGAAAGTTGTGCTTGTGCTTAGTGAGGTTGTGGTTGCTTGCTTTTATTTTGCTTGTGAAGAGGAAAGGGTATTTTTTTGTAACGTCCTCCTAATCCAGGACCGTTACACTATGTAATTTAAATAGTGTCAGAATTGCTAATCAAGTCATTTGGTTATAAACGTGTAACTAAGGTTAATGTCAAGGGTTAGGGTTAAAATTTTTGGTCAAAGGAAACGTAGCATTTTCATTTGAAAGTTTCATACATACATGGGATCCCAAAATATTACAAACAAATATTTAAAAGGGTATATACAAATCAAAAGTTACAACCAGCCGGCCTAAGCGACAAAATAAGAGATACAACCCTAGTTCCTCTGAGATATCCTCGGCCATGGCGGACGAGCAGTTGCATATGTACATGCCGCCACCGAAGCTCTCCTACTCATGGCTGATCTAGCTTTTTTTTTTCCCTTACCTACACCACATAGCACATGTGAGCCAAGGCTCGGCAAGAAAACTTAAACATGTGCATGAACAATAAATACAGATTCCAAATACACATCTAGCATGCCCAACAGTATTAACCTACTCATGCATGAGTACAATTACAAATCAATGATCATTGGATCATTCTGGGGCCTACTGCCTAGAATAGATGACCATAGAGTCAACTCGGGGCCCTATGCCCTAGCTATATGACCATAGAGTCACTTTGGGCCCTTGCTCTAAGTAACTAGCCATAGAGCTAGCCAAGCGCTTTATTTTCCAACGACCATAGGGTCGACCAACGTAATAGTACGTCCCTGATTGGGCCTCAGCCTCTCGACCAGTGTGCAGCGCGCTATTGTTGCTCTTGACTAATAAGTCAAGGCTTTAATTAGACATTCAGATAACCAGAAAATACAGATACAGATACATATACAGATAAGCGTATTACAGAAAATACAAGTATGCATACATAAAAACCATGGTATCTTAACCAATCAAACACAAACACAGCAATAACTATGTTCCTTAATGGGGTCGAGCCCTACCTATGCAAACAAGACAAGCATTCATTAAAAAATTACCCAGACACATAGCATTCAAGCATAACCTAAATCACAATTATTCCCAAGGTTCGAGCCCTAATCATAGTTATAATCAACAATCGGGCCAAACCATAATCACATACATCACGTATTGGGTGCAGTTTTCTTACCTTAGGTTCGAGTGCAACGTGTATTAGGAACGACCCTCGAGAACGATCCTGGTTCCGAGCCCCTAGCAGTAACCTAGTTACAACCATAACATAGAATCCCATCAATAACGAGCGAATAAAGCCTTCTAGACCGAGTCCTAGCCCCCAGGACGTTGAATTCTACTAAATCAGGTAGTAGAATCGATCCCGAGCCCTTAGGTTTGAGTTATAGGCTGTCCGCGACTTGACCCTAAGGGTCGCGGTGCACCTCCCAGAGCAAATTGCCCCTTGTCTGGAAATCGAGACACGAGTCGCGACTTGCCCCTGACAGTCGCAATGCGCCTCTAAAACTGAAACCCCTCCTAGGTCTTGGTTTCACACGGGTCGCGGCACCCCCAAGAACAGGGTCGCGGCGTGACCCTTCGAACCCAGATTTTCCCTATTTTCTCCTCAGCCAAATCCTATCAAAATGTTGAGAATAGTGCCCTTAAAGCAATTGTAGTTGACAAATGTTTTTAAATGAAATAAATAATTGAATTATTATATATATAGACAATGCTTGATATTATATTATAATATTAAGTTAATATCATAATATTCCAAAGTTTATCTATGTGGTCTTAATCTCATATTGGTATGGGAGGGTCGAGATTAAGATAATAAACTTAAATAGTTTGCAATAAATTAAAGTTATAGAATCTTTAGATTAATTACTGCTAATACGGTCCACTAGTATTATGAATACATGTGACCTAGATCCGGGTTACTAGTGTACTAGGACACTTTAGTGGAGGTACTTTGCATGCTGAGAGTATGTAGAATTGGACCAGATGTGATTTGTTAATACTTGTTTAAACATTGTTTCATAGTATTAATCAAACACATCAAACGATGATCATATACACGATGATCTTAATCCTGAGGTGACTATGAACTCCTATATATGTCATTTGATCATTTGATTGATGCGTTAAGGTTTGTCAGAATGATCAGGCTAAGAACAATTGTTTTGGGAACTCAATGATGTATATGGCTGGGGACATAGTTTAACAGATATACCTTCTTATAGATTGAATAATGGTTCCCAATTGGGTTGACTTTTGGAACTGAAAAGGTTATGAGCGCTCACGTTGCAAACTTGTTGTGACACAACCTTTACTAGTAAAGTCAATGGTACTCTAGGAGCAAGATATAACTAAAATGGTAAAATAGTAATTTTATTCCCTTTTAATTATGAACCATTAATAGAGGATTACTGTTGTATGTAATGATTATATCAATGGACACTTTGTTCTTAATAAAGTACTCAGTAAATATATGTCTATAATTATCAAGAGTTCGATCTCATATTTTTAGTGGAGTAATCATGAGATTAATAAATATGATTATTTAATCAAAGAGCTTTGATTAATAATGTAATATTTATTGGAGCTTGATATTATAGGTCCATAGGTCCCTTGGCTGGCTCTATCAACACCATATCAAGGTAAGAATTGATACAAGGGTATAACTGTAATTTGAGAATTTGAAGAATTTTATTCTTCGGGTCAAGTATGAAATTATATGATAATTGATGTTAAATAATTAATTATTAATTTCGAAAATATATTTATTAATTTAAATATATAAATTTTCGAATTTCATATATATATATAAGTAAAGTAATTTTTTAAATTAATTATTTTATTTGAGTGAGAGAAAATAAAATTGGTAGGTCAAAAATAGTTTTTGATTTATTGAATTTTAAAAGATGATAATGATGATCATCAGTTTGAATTTTAAATTTAGAATTTAAATTTTGAAATATGGTTGTCATCTTTTCCTTAAAAGATTAATACCTTATTTTGTGGGAGATTGATTTAGTTAAATAATTAAATAAAAAAAATGCAAAATCATTGAAAAGGGAATATCAGTACACGCCTGACACAGTCCAAGGACTGTGCCATGCGTGTACCACTGTATTGATATTGTATTTCTATAGTTTTTATTTTATTTATTTAATAATTTGAAAATATTTTTTTTCAAATATGGTAAGTTAGATATTTACCTAAAATCAAATCCTATCATCATTATTATATTATATTATTATGATTATTTGGAATAATAAGGTAATATAAATCTCTATATATATGATATAGAAGAAGAAGAAGAAGAAGAGAAAGACACTACATACATGAAATAACAACACAATACACAATTCAGAATAGTTCTCAGATGTTTTTGTTAGACAAAAACTCTCTCTATTTCTTCTTCTTTATTCTAGCCACTCTCAGACCATAATCCAAGTTCTCATGTGTTGAGAAATACTCGTGATTCCTAAAATATAAACCCATGTTCTCTATGTGCCCATGCACATCTTGAGGTGTAGAGAACACTCCGGAAGATCGTGGTTTGAGTGCTCAAAGCTTTGGATAGGAAGATCGATAAAAATACGAAAAGACTCAAGGACATTTGATAGGCTTCAAGAGGTTATGTTCTTGATTTTTGTGTTTATATGTTGAATATATAAATATATTGTGTATATGTATATATATTTGTTGCATGATTAATAGTATTGTATGATAATGTTTCTAGATTATTTTTTTGGTCATATAAATTTTTTATATGATTGTTGAAATTTTTTGTATGTTGTTGTTCTATTGTTTTGAAATAAACAATACAACTGGCCCACCACGCGTGAGTTTTTCGCTGGGTGCTCTGATTGGTTTTCCAACACAAAACCCTCCCAAATAATTCCTAGAACCATAATTCAATCCCTAGAACAACATCAACATATTACCAGTAACAAAACCCAACCTAAAACTTGGCTAAAAACTCACCAAAACTCATAATCAATCATTTGAACCTCAAAGCACAAGAACACCTCAAGAACTCTAGAAAAATCATGATAGAATTCAACTAAAACAGAGACTAAAGCTTACCTCAGCAGTGTTAAATGACCTTCCATCTGCAGCAAATCCAATCTTGGATTCAAGCCTTCAATTTCCCAAGTTTTTAGCCTTTAATCCCCTTAGTTTCCTCAAGAAATCCACACCAAAAGTTGAGAGAGAGTGAGAGAGTCGATTGGGAGAAAAAGAGAGAGCTGAGTGTTGTATTTTGTGTGGTTTACTTAAGGTTCAAGTAAACTTAAGCCAATCTCGAGGCTCGGGGTACCAAAAACGTCCCCGAGGGCAAATTGGTCAAAATCTCCATAATTCCCTCCTAATCTTACTAACTCCAAATATATCCTCAAATATTTAATCCTGTTACCCGATAACCCGGTAATGTACTAGATACCCAAAGTACCCATTAACTCACCTCGAGTCGCGTATTGGGTCCCGTTGTGACTTTCCTGCTAACTTGCTCCCTAGGATCGCCTCGTGCTGAGTAACCCAAATATATTCACATAATAATGTGGTCTCACACATATGTCACACATATGCCAAATATACCCATAACGGGCCAAATTACGAAAATTGGCCTTCTAATAAGAAATGGGCCCACATGCATATTTAATACACCTAACACATGCATATCTAGTCATATTATCATATAAATCACATAGTCACATATCACATGAACATATAATTTCCATAAATTGTCATCATGGTTCCCTAATCAAGGCTCTAAGCCTTATTAGGTAATTTGGGACGTTACATTTCTCCTCCACTAAGCCTTATTGATTAACCCTAGTGCTTGATGCTGATTATATATATAATTTTATTATGCATATTGTTGTTTTTGTTTGATTAGAATGGCTTTAATTATGCTTAGTTTTTTATTAGAATGGGTATTTGTAACACCCTACTAATCTTGGTCTATTACCTCACATGTTAAAAATAGTGCTTAACTCGTTAAGCGAGTCATTTGGAGTTAATAATGTAATTAGAGTTAAACAACAATATCGATATTAAAAATTTTGGTCAATGAAGTTAAACTTTTCATTAAAAAGGTTTGACTAAATACGAGGGATCTCAAAGGTTTTAAATCAAAAATAAAGTTATAACAAAATTATAGAACTAGCCGACCTAAGCGGCAAAATCGAGCCAATAACCACTGTTCCTCAAAATATCTTGACCGTGGCGGCCAAACAGGCTGAGTATGTACATGCCGCCCCTACAGCTCTCCAACTAATGGCTGGTCTAGATTTCCTTTACCCTCATAAAGCACCCGTGAGTCGAGGCCCAATAAGAGAACTATTACGAAAACTCAAAATAAGCATGACAACAAATAACACAATTAATGAAAATCCAATATTCATTCATACGACTTGTGCCAAACAATTGGGTTCATAACCCTTTAAGAAGCAATAGATAAAACCAGATAGAATCACACAACCATTACTGTCAACTTAAGTACAGTCATAATTATTTCCAGATTATAGGGATAGTGCCCAACACATAGTGTAAATGTCGGTTCTCTTACCTTAAATCCTGAGAAAATTAGCGAAGCAACCCTGAGTACGTTCCCTTTCACCCGAGCCTTGCAGAAAACCCTAGTCACAACACCAATGGTACATTTATAAGGGCTAATTAAGATAATGGGCTCCAAAACCAAGCCCTAGCTCCCGAGACCTCAGATTCCACTAAATTGGGTAGCAGAATTGTCCCCAAGCCCTTCAATTTGATTTCCTAAAAACCCTAAACAAAGGTACCTTGAAACTGCATTAGCACCACCCCCCGCCCCCCCCCCCCCCCCCTCCCCAACAAGCCAAGAAACCCCTACACAAAACTTGTGCATTTTGAGTCACGACGCTCGTCCTAAGCGCCACGACGCTACCGTGAGAAAACCCAAAACTGCGATTTTCCTCTGCATTCAGACCCAACTCTAGTCCCAAAAATCGATTCCTACTAGTTTTTCGACCATAAAACACTTCATACAACTTAAACAAGCTATGACCACCACCAAAATACCACAAAACGTACTCAAACACCAAGATTCAAAGATTCACCATTTTGAGCTTTGAGCTTAGGAAATTACCCAAATCCGAGAATCTAAGTCTAAATTGTGGGCTTTAAACTCAATTTCAAGCTTGGAACAGTCACCAAACCACGTTTCCTCCAACAAAATCAATACCAAAACCCCATAGAAACCTCAAATCATCATAATCTATCTTGACCTCAACTTAATCAAGAACATCAAAATTTTGAAATGAACAGTAGAGCACTTGGTTCTTACCTCCTCTGAATTTCTAAATCCTTATGCTAATGGTGATTTTGGCATCTCCAAATTCTCCTTCTTGTTGCTAAATCCCTTCCCAATGTCCTCAAAATTCCATGAATTGGCTTATAGCTTTGGGAATTTGAGTGTGTGCCTTTAGTGGTTTGAAGAAAGATCACACAAGGTGAGAAAGTGAGGGAATAACATGAAAAAAATGAGGGCGGCCCACACTTAGCTGCATTTGTCTAGAAATTAGGTTAAATGACCATTATGCCTCCTTCACTTAACCTTTTCCTTAAAGCCTCACAAGGGCAAAACAATCATTAGTCTTTAATTCCCACAAGTATTTTCCCCCAATTATATTTCATATTCCATTATTTCTCAAAGTTCGCAAAATTACCAAAATACCCCTGGCTTACCCTGAGCCGGGTATAAATCCCCATTATGACTTTTTCGCTAAATTGCTCAAAAGGATCGACTCGTGAAAAATATCACAAATATATCCACATAATAATGTGGTCTCAAGCACATAGCATATAAAATTGCAAATATACCCTCAACGAGTCAAAATTATGGAAATGCCTTCTTTTTTTTTTTTACTAAAGTAGGTCTTTAAGCACATTTAATACACATAAACATGCATAAGTAGTCATATCATAATATAACTCACATAATCCACATAATCACACATATATATTCAATTAAAATTCCAAAATTCACAAATAATTCCAACTATGCCAGCACACTAACCAAGGTACTAAACTTCATTAGGAGTTTTGTGATGCTACAGTATTAGACTATTAGTATGCTATGTTAAATCCATAACCTTAAGTTTATGGGTTGGAAACTAGATGTAAGAGGTAGATATATACAAGTATGCTCTAAACTTGTAGAAAATAGATGATCCAGTCTATCATAAAGTTTTCTGTCCTTTTGGGTATAACAAAGCCACACACATCAAGGTTGTTGACTGGTATCATAAAGGTTTTTCTTAGCTGCTATATATATATTAATTATGATTGGTTTCATTATGATACTGGTAAATTATAATTGATAATTGTTTGCATTTTTTTTTATTTGTATAGAAATGATGAATAAGTTTCTTACCCCAACTTACACCCAATTAAGTTAAGTGATTGATACCACAAAACTACCCCAAACACCACCACAAAACTACCCCAAACACTACTCCTATTGAGCTTAAGTCACCCAAAAAAGAATGCAATGATGAACCAGGCAAATCTAGGAAAAAACCCAACTAGGAACTCTAATATTTAGGGTCACTTTACAAAAGTGAAGGATGAGAATCCTAAAGTCCCTAGATGCACTTGTAATTATTGTGGGGAAGATTATGCTTGTGATAGTAGGAGAGTTGGAACAAGTAGTTTGTTGGTCCATTTGAACAACCAATGTAAGAAGTATCCATATAGGGTAGCTGGTAAAAAACATAATTTTCTTTCATTTCAAAGTGCTAATGATAGCGATGGAAGTTTGTTGGATATGACATTTAATAAGGAGAGATGTCAAAAGGCCTTAACTCAATTTGTAGTGAAGGATGAGCAAGCATTTAATGTTGTAGAAGGTAAATGTTTTAGGGAGTTTGTTCAGGAGTTGCAACCCAAGTTTCTTGTCCCTAATAGAATGACCGATACTAGGGATATATACCAGTTATTTTGTGATGAGAGGGTTAAGTTGAAGAATGAGTTAACCAAGGCTGAGCAAAGATTATGTTTAACAATTGATTGTTTGACATCTTCCACCCAAATGGCTTATATGTGCTCACTAAACACTATGTTGATAGTGATTGGAATTTGCAAAAAAGAATTATAAATTTTTGTCAAATTTCTAATCACAAGGTTGAAACATTTGGTATGGTGATAGAAGTTTGTTTGCTTGGTTGAGGAGTAGAAAATATTTTTGTTGTTACTGTTGATAATGCATCAGCTAATGATGTGGTTATTGGTTTTGTGAAGAGGAGGGTTAATGCATGGAATGAGTCTGTTCTTGATGGTAAGTTCATTCATTTGAGGTGTAGTGTTCACATAATAAATCTAATTATGAATGAGGGGTTGAAAGACATGCATGATTTTGGAAAGGGAAAAAATTGATTTCAAGGGATGGTTTGTTTTAGATGTCCCTACAAGGTGGAATTCAACTTTTATGATGTTAAATGTGGCTATTAAGTTTGAATTTTTTTTTGCAAGGTATGAGGAGGAAGATGATAAATTTTTAAGTTTCTTCATGGAAAGTGAAAATGAGAAGAAAAAGATTGGACCACCTAGTTCTAATGATTGGGAGAGTGTTATGATTTTTGTCAAATTTCATTGCACTTTTTATGAAGTTACTCTAAAATTTAGCGGCACCTTACATGTGACTTCCAACAACTTCTATCATGAGATTTGTGAGTTTCACACTCAATTGAGTGATTTGGCTTCTAGTAATGATCATTTGTTATCCACCATGGCTACTTGTATGAAAAAGAAATATGACAAATATTGAGCAATGCAGAGAACATCAATCCTTTGTTGTTTTTGGCTGTTGTGCTTGATCCAATGTATGAGTTGAAGTATTGTTTTGAGATTGTTTATGATGCTAAAATCGTCGCTAAGATTGTTGTCAAGGTAGAACAAATCCTTCAATGGTTGTACATTTGTTATAATGTTGAGGGTGGTAGTGATGGTGATAAGGTTAGTTGCTGGCTTGTTTTATTCTGATTGATTTTAATATGTTATTGTTTGTTGAGTTGTTGTTTGTATTTCTTTTTCAGGTTAGCAAAAGTGACTCGCCACCAAAGAGTGATGGCAAAGAAACTCATAGGAAGAGATTATTGGAAAATTATTTCCAACAACAAAAAATGTTTGTGACTGAGAAAATGAATGATGTTAACAAATACTTGGCTGAAGAACCAGTCAATCCAATGACTTCCTCATTTGATATCCTATTTTGGTGGAAGGACAATTCTAATAGGTATAGGATTTATTTATGACTGCTAAAGATGTGTAGTGTCCCATAATATGTACTTAGCTAGCTAGATAGTAGTAGTAGTTAGTATTGGTTAGTAGTATGTTAGTTACTGTGGATTTTGGTTCAAGCCGGGACTTAGTTTGATACTCATAGCAACATTTATGGATTTTATAAGTTTAACCTATAGTTTAAGAATATTAATTATAACATAAGGTTTGATTAATATTGCTGGTCATAGATATATATTTATTATAATCTAAGGTTTAGATAGAACTATTAAGAGCATGACACTTGTCATAATCATGATTATTAAGGAATTAAGTATTTTTTTATGGATAGTTTTAATAAAAGAAAGATCAAGAAGCTCTAGAACCTTCTAGCAGCTGTTAGGATCATATTATGACTCAGTCAAAGTTGTTTATCCAATTCAAAATATGCTAAAAAAGTGCAAATACGTGTTTAATATATCAACGTATGCAGATATATCGCTGCATAGGGGCCAATATATCGCCTACGGAAGATACGGCAAACACGTCGACTTTGCACGAACGATCGAACAAGCCTCAGGAATACAGGGGGAGGCGATATATCGACTATAGGGGGCGATATATCGGCTCCATATATGTATTTTTGAATTTTAAAAATACCCTTAACCACTTATACCTGCCTTTGAACGATTTTGACTGAGTTCTGGGCGTCAGTTGAACAAAAATTCAAATCTTTTTTATTTTATAATCATTTATTTATTCAAATTAAAAGGGGTTAGTTTCACTCCTTGAACTCTATAAATAGGACCTAGTGCTCAGCCATTTTTTTCATTCTTCAAGCATTTGATCAGAGTCTCCAAGGTGCTAGTGTGACTATAGAGAGATACACTTGGGTTTTGGGTTAAAGCTTTATCATTCTAAACTTTTATAAACACTTGGGAAGTGAGAAATAGTGTGATTTCGGTATTAAGATTTAGACCAATCCATAAGGTCATTCAAGGTATTTCTATTCCTAAGTTCAGTTCTATATGATTCTTTAGTTTTCTTTATTCAGATCCTAACTCTTGTTATTGATTCTTGATTAGGTATTTAAGTTCTTGAAACTTAAGGTCCTTCTTGGTAAGTTTCTTCTTGATGGTTTAGTTCTCATATTCATCTTTATTCTTAGAGATTCTCACCATTTTATTGTTGGTTTATAGGAGTTTCTAATCCCGTTCTTGTTCCCAAATATCCCAGCTTTTGGTAAGGAAAATAGGATAGATTTTATGTGCTTATATGTTATGATATGTTTACATTATGATATGTTTATGCTATGGTATGTATATGTATGATATGTTTTTAGTCGCTTGGGCATATGACTTGCTTAGATAGCAAGCCCCAAGATTATTTATCATTTCATGGGTTAGAGTTATGATTTACCCTACCTCGACTAGTAGAGGACCTAGATGGGTTATCATATACTACCATGTGATCTACCTACCTCGATTAGTAGACAGAGGAATTAGATGGTTTATCACATGCCATGTTAATGAGTTAATGACCATTAATATTGTAGTCCTATATGATATATGTTTTTTTTTATAGTCATATGTTTTCTAGTATATGATATAGTTTTATGCTTATATGTGTTAGTAGATTTCCTTGCTGGGCATTAGGCTCACTCCTTTATTTTTAGTGTGATGCAGGAAAATGATTATGGAGGCGGAAGGATTCTTGGCAGCTTGGCTTGTGTGTTAAGGATGAATGGATTCAATGGACTGCGTGTTGATCGAGGACGACGTTATTTATTTTATGTCTTTTAAATTATGTTTTGATGTAATTCCGCAATTAGTATTTAAAGTTATGTTTTATGTTTTATAAACAATGGGTACCCATGCCATATTACATTTTATTTTATACTTTTATGTTATTGATACAATATTTATTTTGGGGTTTTAATAAAGTTATGATTATTTCTTATGTATATTTTCTAAAAAATAGTAGCTATGTCTAGTAGTTTTAATGGTCCAAGATCTTAGAAATAGTTGGGTCATTACAAGATGTTCTTGCTATCCCTATGTCTATTATGGCTACTGAATCTGCGTGTAGTACTAGTGGGTGTATTTTGGACTCATTTAGGAGTTCTTCAAGTCCAAAAATGGTTGAGGCACTAGTATGCACTCAAAGTTGGTTGAAGGAGACTCATGAAATGATTCAATTAATAGAGTATTTGGATGAAATACAATCTGTTGACGCGGTTCTTCGCCAACAGGTAATTAAGAAAATAAGAGGAAGGGATTAGTGCTTAACTATGAACCGAAATAGATGAATGATCTTTGTAAATGGACTGGTGACATAATTACGTTTTTTAGGTGGTTCAAAGGTTAAAATCCTTCTACTCCACCAGCCAATATTATTGCTATATGCTTGGTATTCTTTTACAGGGTATTTCCTTACACAATAGAATCCAACCCTTTGCAACTCCCAGGGTCTCCATATTTATAGGAGGGGGCACCTGGGAGTTGGTAAGAAGGTCATCCCGTGACCTTCTTACCTATCTTGTCACTTCTGTGACATTCATGATTAATTCCTAAAACCTGACACATGAAGTGTGGTCTAATCAATAGGTAAGGGGGATAATGGGCTGCACGGCCCAACCCAGTCGTGGGTGTCTGAATACGCACGTTCATGCTGTGTGTCCAAGAAGTCAGGGATATATTAGACACGTGATGTCTGATATATGCACGTTTACCTTGCGTGGTTGACTTTATAAAAGGTCACAACCTCCAACTCTAGCTCGTACCAGGAGCTGGATGCTTCCCTCGACCTGTGGCCTTCAGAGTCCAGAATCAGTCCTTAAGTAATCTTGGCGAACCTTTGGATACCCCGAGCTAACGAGGTAGGACCTGACGACAACAGCTCCGGTCATGGGGGATCCACGTGGCTGATATAATTTAGGCCGTATCTTAGCTCGCTAAAAGCCTGTTGGAAAATTAGGGCGTACATTTTCCCCCCAAGCACCTGCTCATGGTACACGACATCGTGTAGGGCCACAGTAGGGGCTTTTCGGCTTCCCCATGAACTCTTCATATTCCACATTTTACGCAGGCGCCGAATACGTGGAACATCGTGGTTGGTGACGGTACGTCTTCCGAGAACCGCATTAAATGGCCTAGCCTATACTCAGCCGTCGTTTCGTCTTTCGAGTGGAGAGCCTTGGATCCCACATTAGGGCAATCCAACGGCCCCTCTCACATGGCCTTTCATGTATATAAAAGGGGTGGCCACCTTACGCATGGGCCACCCGTTCATTTGAAATTTTTCAGATTTTTCTTCTTCTTCTCTCTTCTTCATCTTCAAAAGAAAAACCCTCTTCTTTCCGGCTGCCATTCCCAGCACTCAAGAAGTTCAGGTGTAAGGGCTCCCTTGAAGCTTTGGAATCAACTACTCCGACGAAGCCCCAACCCAGACGATCCCTTCATCCTCTGCTCAACCAGAATACTCCGTGAGTCCCCTGGCTGTGCATGTTTTGAAATTATTTTTCACTGTAGCCTAGGTAAATATTTACTGTAGCCGCATGCAAGGTTTCGTTGGTTTTTTGTGGGCATGAAGGGTGAAAGCCTTTTAGGTTAGGGTATCGCTTGTAGTAGAAAACCATTTAGGGACACGATTTACAGGATGCATTTTCTGGGGAAATTTTCTGGGTAGGATTTTTGGTATGCTTGTTTAAAATATCCAGTACTTTGGGTGCAAAACCGGGTGGCTTAGGGGACACGCTTCACAGGCGGTTTTTCCTCTCTTGCCTACTGAAACTTTCCTTCCAAGGAAAATTTCTATCCTGACCCTCCTGACACACGAATTCCGAGTAATCAGGGATTTGTTGGGAGCACAGGCGCATGTTCATAGAATCGCGTGGTCTCACTCTCCACGGGTTGAGATTACCTCAGCTCGTGCAAAGAAAACACCCCTTTTGACTCTCCCTTTATGCTTAGGTTGCCTTTTCTGAAAATTTCTTCTTTTGTACGTTAGGCGACCAGATGGGACCCAAGAAGAACGTTCCAAAGAGGATCGCCGACAGCTCGTCTTCCCAAAAATCCAAGGGAAAAGAGGTGATGACGGACTCCCCAATTCCTGTCTTCAGGCCGGCTGTGGAGTAGGAGCTCGAGGTGGCGCCCGACGCTTTCTTCGAGGCTGAGAGGATCATCTCGAAGATCACTGACCAGGGGAAGGTGAAAAAGATATTCCTTTCCCACAACATCGAACTGGGGAGGGCCGCCCTGATCGCCCGACCTCCCCTAGAAGGTGAGCGGAGCTGCGCGCTGCTCGATGAGGAATTCGCGGCTTGGAGTGACGAACACTTCAAAGTCGAGGCTTTCCTCCCGCTGGATCAGTACTTTGCCGACTTCCTCAACTATGTGAGGTTGGCTCCTTTCCAGCTCCCCCCCCCCCCCCCAACTCCTATCGTTTGTTGGCGGGGTTGAGATATCTGTTCTTGAAACAGGAGTGGGAGGTCCCCACTCCGGCAAATATCTTATACTTTTTCTGCCTCAAAGCCAGGCCGGAGCAGCAGGGGCGAGGCGACGGGTTCTATTACATAACCCGATTTCCAAATACGGCTGCGGTCATCGAGCTGCCCAGCCACCCCAATGACTTCAAAGACCAGTTCTTTATGTCCAAGGGGTTTCGCAACTGCGACCTACACTACTTCAACTGTCCTCGTAAGTACCTTTCATCCTTAGCTCGTAAGTTAAGTATCGGTTAGCTCCCCCCTATATCCATTTCTGACTTAGAATAATTCTGCAGCTATCTTCACGAGGACAGAGAAGTCTGTGATCCTCGAGAGCCAGTACGAGACACTGGCGGGCTTGCCCCCCAGTGAAAAGGACTATCGCCAGCTTGTGACAGACGAGACGATGCTGGCCTGCAAGCTGATCTCCCTAGGCCAGACTCTGAACCTGAGGAGGCCCCAGGTGCCTCCCCCAGCTCGCGAGATGAGGCCTATCCCCGAGGAGGAGGACGTGGGGGATGAAGATGAGGAGGACGAGGTGCCCCTCGTGAGGACGAGGAAGCGGGTGCTGGAGGTCGCCCAAAGAATGGACGAGGAGAGGATTCGGTCCGGAGCAGCTGCAGGTCCCTCCGGCTAAGGTAACCCATATATGTTTAGGAACTTAGATAGGGCCACTACAGACCCCTGGCTAGCTAGGTTCAATCCCAAACAACTCATCCAACGCCATTGAAGTGACCCAGACTTTGATGTAACCTTGCTCCATTGCGTTGACCAGCTCGTGTTGGATTATGAAAGTAGCCGCCCTAGGGGTACCATAGTTGTAGACAACACCCAAGCCTTTAGGTCGGTCCTATTCGAGGAGTATGGGACTAACCTTCGGTCATGGCCATCACTCCGGGAGGGTGTCGTAGCTCCGGGTCTTAGGCAATACGTAGAAGAGTCTAGTCCTGAGCCAGCCTCGGATCCAGAACCCGCACCAGCTCAAGAAGTAATTGTCTTAGATTCCCCCGCAGAAGCTCTGGGGCCGATGGTCGTCACCATAGATTCCTCTTCTAGCTCGGGGGGGGGGGGGTAGGATTCCTTTTAGTATATACATATATACTTGAGTTTCACTTTTTCCCCCTTGTTTTTGCATGACTGCTTACTGATATATTGATGTTGTCTTTGTTTTGCCAGAGGAGATGTCTCAGCCCGGGGGAAAAAATCTGCGAGCTATGTTCACCGGAGGGAACTCCTCAGCTGGGGCCTCTGGGCCCAAAATGAAGAAGCTCCGGGTGGCGAAGAAAGCCGCTGGGACCCCAACAAAGTCTCCTGCAAAGGGGAAAGAGCAGACCCCAGCTGCCCAGGCCGAGGAAACTGCACCTCTTGCTGTAGTGGGGAACATGCCCCCACCCCCTCCGCGAGCTCCAGCCTTTGTCCGGGACACAGGGGCGGAGCTCGGGGCCTCGGCAACTGCGCCCCCCGAGGTGCGTATCCCGGTGGACCCCCAGGCCCTGGAGAAGATTCCAGATGTCTTTTGGGGGACGGTGTATGAGACGGCGAGCTACGCCGTCGACCACTTCTACCGCTTCAATGAGAGAGAGCTGTGGGCCATCGAAACAAGGAGCCTGGTGGGCGTAATGGAATCTTCATTGGTCATGGCCCTAACGGTAAGCTGACCTTACCCTTTTATGATTTTTGATCATCATGCCTTGCCTGTTTTTCCTCTTTTTTTTTTTTCTAAGGCAGTTGCCTCTCTGTTTTTGCAGAGCGTCTTGGCCTTTCACCGGAGCATAGCCAGTTCCAAGGCCCAGCTCGAGGATATGAGGGGTGAGCATCAGGCGGTTTTGGCCACCCATCAAACTTCCTTGCAAACGACCCAACAATAGGAAAAATAAGCCAAGGATGCTCTGGCGGTCGTGCAGGCCGAGCTGGAAGAAGCCCGTCCTAAGCTTCAAGAGGCCGAGGCTACCAAAGCCGCCCTTGCTGCCGCGCTGGTCGAGCTAGACTCTGCGAAGGCTAGGGCAGAGGAGGCTAAGGCCGCCTTGGAAACGGAGAAGGCAACTTCCAGCACCGCCATGGAGGACATGCTCTACCAGTGCTGGGCCTATAACCCGGACGGCGACTTCTCCTTCTTAGGAGCGGACAGGGAGGTCTTCCTGGAGGGGTTCAAAGCTCGCCTCCAGCAAGAGCACCTTCTGAAACCAGGGAGGCATCCGTCGTAGTCGAGCAGGAGGGCGAGACAGCGACCTCCACGGGGCAGCCCGGTGGAGCTTAGGGCCTTTCTTTTTCGCACCCATTCCTTTAATATTCTCATTTTTTTGTGTAACTTTGCATGAGGTTTTTCTACCTCGAGACAATTGGTTTTATCAATTTTTACTTTTGATTGGTTTACTTCCTTTTGCCTTTACGCATTTTAGTTACTACTTTGAAAAACTTAGTTCGCGTTAATTTCTATCAGTTTCTCGTGCTCTTTAAGAAAAACAATGATCAATCGATTTAAATTAACTTCTAAGTTTTATGACCTGGTTATGTCCAGGAACTTAGTTTGAAAACTTAGTTCGCGTTAATTTTTATCAATATCTCGTGCTCTTTAAGAAAAACAACGATCAATCGATTTAAATTAACTTCTAAGTTTTATGACCTGGTTATGTCCAGGAACTTAGTTTGAAAACTTAGTTCGCATTAATTTTTATCAATATCTCGTGCCCTTTAAGAAAGACAATGATCAATCGATTTAAATTAACTTCTAAGTTTTATGACCTGGTTATGTCCAGGAACTTAGTTTGAAAACTTAGTTCGCGTTAATTTTTATCAATATCTCGTGCCCTTTAAGAAAGACAACGATCAATCGATTTAAATTAACTTCTAATTTTTATGACCTGGTTATGTCCAGGAACTTAGTTTGAAAACTTAGTTCGCGTTAATTTTTATCAATATCTCGTGCCCTTTAAGAAAGACAACGATCAATCGATTTAAATTAACTTCTAAATTTTATGACCTTGTTATGTCCAGGAACTTAGTTTGAAAACTTAGTTCGTGTTAATTCTTTGACTAATATCCTGTGCTTTTTAAGAAAAACACCGATCAATCAATTTGAACCAACTTCTAAGTTTTAGAACCTGGTTATATCTAGGGTAGAGCTTAGTTCGCGTTAATACTTTATCAATATACCGTGTTTTTTAAGAAAAACAATGATCAATCAATTTGAATTAACTTCTAAGTCTTTAAGGCGACCTGGTTATATCCAGGCACCATATGCCCCCCAAGTAACTAGGAAAGGGTCTTTCATGGTTACTTTAGATTACACTTGTAAACATGTACAATCATAAACGAAAAGTTAATTCTCATTGCTTAATACATAAAAAATGGCCTTTTAGGCCTTACAAGGGGGTCATTGATAATATCTCTTCAAATGGATGGCGTTCCAAGTTCGTGGGACTGCCCCTCCATCGAGCCGAGCTAATTTGTAAGTTCCTTCTTTAATGACCTTGATGATTTGATATGGCCCTTCCCAGTTCGGTCCCAATACTCCATCTTTGGGATCCTTACCGGCTAAGAAAACCCTCCTGAGGACCAGGTCGCCAATGCTAAAGGCGCTCTTTTTGACTTTTGAGTTGAAATAACGAGTGATTTTTTGCTGGTAATGTGCGAGCTGGAGTTGCGAATCTTCTCGTCTTTCATCAACCATGTCAAGGGAAGTGCAAAGTAGCTCGTGGTTGCGGTCCTGGTCATATGCCTGGACTCTGTGCAACGGTACCTTAACCTCCACGGGGAGGACCGCCTCACTCCCAAAAGTCAGGGACAAAGGAGTATGACCCGTAGGAGTCCGGTGCGAGGTCCGGTATGCCCACAGAACCCGGGGGAGATATTCTGGCTAGACCCCCTTGGCTTCGTCTAGTCTCTTCTTGAGGCTCGCCTTTAGGGTCTTATTGACGGCCTCGACCTGGCCATTTGCCTGAGGATAGGCCACGGACGAGAAGCTTTTCACGATCCCGTACCTTTCGCAAAATTCGGTGAACAGGTCGCTGTCGAACTAAGTCCCATTGTCGGAAACGATTTTCTTGGGCAGCCTGAATCGGCAGATAATGCTCTTAACCATGAAGTCGAGGACTTTTTTGGGAGTTATCGTCGCCAAAGGTTCTGCCTCAGCCCACTTCATAAAGTAGTCAATGGCCACCACGGCGTAACAGACCCCACCTTTTCCAGTAGGGAGGGCGCCAACCAAGTCGATCCCCCAAACTGCAAATGACACGGGGAAGAGATCATCTTCAGCTCGACTAGGGGAGCTCGAGCAACTGTGGCGAACCGCTGACACTTGTCACATTTCTTGACATACGAGATCGAGTCCTTGGACAGAGTGGGCCAGTAATACCCTTGCCTTAAGACCTTTAGGGCCAAGCTTTGCCCCCCAGTGTGATCCCCGCAAAAGCCCTCATGCACTTCTTGCAGGATGGCCTTTGCTTCGCCTGGAAGAACACGTCGTAGAAGAGGTAGGGAGTGCCCACGCCGGTATAGCACCCCGTCTACCACCGTATACCTTGGGTCCTGGTACAGTACCCGCTGCGCATCATTACGCCCTTCAGGTAGCTTCCCCTCGGTGAGATACACAAGGATGGGGGTCATCCAGGTCGGACTAGCGTCGATCATCTCAACCTCCGTCCTGACTTCTTCTATACTTGGTTTTTCCAAGAACTCTATCGGAACTATCCCCAAAGCCTCCGTCTCCCCAGAGGAGGCGAGCTTGGAAAGAGCGTCTGCGTTAGCATTCTACTCCCGAGGTATCTGCTCGATTGAGCCTCGCCCAAACACAGACAGCTAAACTCTTACCTTTGCTAGGTAGGCAGCCATCTTGGCTCCTCGTGCTTGTTATTCGCCCAGAACCTGGTTTACCACGAGCTGGGAGTCACTGAAGCACTGGACGGAGCTCGCCTTCAGCTCCTGGGCTATTCTTAGCCCGACCAACAAAGCTTCGTATTCGGCCTCGTTGTTAGAGGCCTTGAATCCGAATCTCAGCACCGAGTGGAATCTATGTCCCTCAGGGGATATCAAAATGATTCCAGCCCCAGAGCCGTTCTCATTGGATGAACCATCCACGAAGATCTTCCACGATGCCTAGGCCGAGGTGGCCTGGGGTGAGTCTTCTGCAGGATCCTCCCTGAATCCTGTGCACTCTGCCACAAAATCGGCCAGGGCCTGAATTTTTATAGCAGTTCGTGGGGTGTACAAAATCTTGAACTGACTAAGCTCGACAGCCCACTTTAACAGGCGTCCCGATGCTTCAGGTTTTTGCAAAACCTGCCTTAAAGGCTGATCGGTCATGACGTGTATTGAGTGGGACTGGAAGTACGGCCTGAGCTTTCGAGAGGGCGTGATATGGCAAAAGGCCAATTTTTCCATCAATGTGTATCGGGATTCAGCTTCGAGAAGTCTCTTGCTGATGTAGTAGACCGGTTTCTGAATCCGGTCTTCTTCTTGGACCAATACGGCACTAGCTGCATCCTCTGTGACAGCTAGGTAGAGAAAAAGGGGCTCTCCTGCCTTTGGTTTGGATAATATGGGTGGCTCGGCCAGATGTACCTTTAGGTCAAGGAAAGCACTTTCACACTCTTCTGTCCATTCGAACTTCTCATTTCCTCGGAGCAGGTTGTAGAATGGCAAGCACTTGTCGGTGGATTTTGAAATAAACCGATTTATGGCTGCCACCCTTCCTGTCAGGCCTTGGACGTCTTTATGCGACCTGGGTGAAGGAAGCTCGAGCAATGACCTGATCTTGTCTGGGTTTGCCTCGATTCTTCGGGTATTGACGATGAAACCCAGGAATTTTCTAGATGCGACTCCAAAAGTGCACTTCTGTGGATTAAGCCTCATGCCATACTCCCGTAGTATCTTGAAGCATTCTTCCAGGTCGGAAACATGCTTATCGGCCGTCTTTGACTTGACTAGCATGTCGTCAACGTACACTTCCATGTTTTTCCCGATCTGGTTGGCGAACATTCTATTTACTAACCTCTGGTGTGTAGCGTCGGCGTTCTTCAGCCCGAAGGGCATGACCTTGTAACAATAGACGTTAGTCGGGGTCATGAAGCTGGTGTGCTCCTGGTCCACCGGATTCATGGCGATCTGATTGTAGCCTGAGTACGCGTCCATAAAGGACATGAGCTCGTGCCCCACCGTGGCATCCGCCAATTGGTCGATCCTTGGCAAGGGAAAACAATCTTTGGGGCAGGCTTTATCCAGGTCGGAGAAATCGATGCAGGTCCTCCACTTCCCGTTGGGCTTCGGGACCAGTATGGGGCTGGTGACACAAATCAGAAACTTGGCTTCACTAGTAAAGCCGCATTTCTGAGCCGGGCTACTTCTTCCTCTAAGGCCTCAGCTCGAGTTGTTCCCAGGCGCCTCTGCTTCTGGGACTTTGCAGGAACGGTCTTATCCAAATGAAGGGTGTGCATGATGACACTTGGACTGATTCCCACCATGTCCTCGTGTGACCACACAAACACATCCAGGTTATCCTGCAGAAATCTGATCAGCTTCGCTTTCCTCTTGTCACAGAGGTTTTTCCCGAGCTTGACCATCCGTGAAAGGTTTTGTGGATCGATGTTTACTTCCTCAAGCTCTTCAATAGCCTGAAGCTCGGACTTATCCTTGCCTTTTCGGGGGTCAATATCCTCACTTAAGACGATATTTTCCCCTTCGGCGCTCTGAGGTTTTTCAATCTCAGGGCCAGTTAAAGGTTCCTGAGATTCCTCTCCTCCACTTTGGATGGCCATTGCTAGCTACCCGGGTTTCGATTTTCCCTTCATGGAAATGTTGTAGCATTCCATGGCAGCGAGCTGATCGCCACGGACCGTGCATATTCCCGTGGAAGAAGGGAATTTCATCGCGAGGTGGCGAACGGAAGTGATGGCCTCAAAAGCTATAAGTGTGGGTCGACCCAAAATAGCATTGTATGCAGCGGAGCAGTCGATGACCACGAACTCGAGGAGTTTTGAGACTGTTCGAGGCCCTTCTCCTAAGGTGATCACCAGCTCGATAGTCCCTAT
The DNA here is from genome assembly GCF_963169125.1 of Humulus lupulus. NCBI lineage: Eukaryota > Viridiplantae > Streptophyta > Magnoliopsida > Rosales > Cannabaceae > Humulus > Humulus lupulus. Next base: position 188,721,795 of record NC_084796.1, read on the forward strand.
AGCCGCTAATCCTTCTCCCGAAAAACCATACAGCATCATGGAGGTCGCCTTCAGCTCGGCGACAGTCAAACCCATCTTCTCCAGTGTGGACCAGAATAGAAGGTTTATCGAGCTCCCATTATCGATCAGCACCCTCCTAACCCTCCGATTAGCGAGCTGAACTGCTACGACCAGAGGGTCGTTATGAGGGAACTGGATATGGCCCGCATCTTCTTCTATGAAAATGATCGGTTGCCTCTCCAATCACTGCTGCTTTGGCAAACCCTGCTCCGGGATGAACTTTACTCCATTATGCACCTTGAGTTCGTTTACATACCTCTTCTGGGCACCCCGGCTCGTGCCAACTAAATGCGGACCTCCAGAGATGGTGGATATCTCTCCTCCTATCACTGAAGGAGGGACGTCTTGATCTATCCGAGACCCGGGCTGACTGACCGGGACTTCTGGAGCAGGTCGACTTGCTGGAACCCTGTTCCGCGCGTACTGAGCCAAGAGCTCGACTCTGATGAGAGTTTCGATCTCATCTTTCAAATGCCTACAATCATCAGTATTGTGGCCAACGTCGTTGTGAAAATGGCAAAACTTGGAGGTGTCTCTCTTCCCCTTCTGGTGCTTCAACGGCTCTGGCTTCTTCTAGGGGAGGCGAGCAGAATTCGCTAGGAAGATGTTCTCCCTAGAGTGGGTGAGCTTTGTATAAGTCACGTAGACCGGCTTAAATTTGTCTACAGAATTATTCTTCTTTGGGCTGTGCTGGTTGCCCTCGTCATTCCCCTTTCTTTTGCCTCCACCGAACTGGTTATTCTGTGTAACGTTTTGGGCCGCTGTCACGACCTCTGTTCCCACTCCAGCGGGCTGCTCAGGGACCTGGCTGGTTCCTGCGACTGAGGCTTGGGCTTCCTCCAAGTTGATCCATCCTTGGGCCCTATTCAGGAATTCATTTACTGAGCTGACTCCTTTCCTTTGTATTTCGTTCCAGAGTCCCCCTCCGACGAGGATTCCAGTCGTCAAAGCCATGAACTTGGAGCTGTCATCCGCGTCACTGGCCCGAGCAGCGACGTTCGTGAACTGGCTCAAGTAAGCCTTCAAAGGCTCGTTGGGCTGCTGCCTCACGTTAGCCAGAGAGTCGGCCTTGACGCGGGCAGCGTGGGAGGCTCGGAATGCCCTCTTGAAGTCTGCAGAGAAAGTTTTCCAGGAGCTGATTGATTGTTTCTTGCGTTGTTTGAACCATTGTCTGGCTAGTCTGATCAATGTGGAGGGAAATATCAAACATCTCAGCTCAGGACCAATGTTGTGCGCCACCATCAAGGTATTGAACATCCCCAGATGATCTGACGGATCTTCGTCCTCGTTGAATTTGGACAGGTGTGGCATACGAAAACTGGGTGGGTATGCCGTTGCTGCTATGCTGGGGACGAAGAGCTCCAACTCGTCCCCTGAATCATATTCGTCTTTCTCTTTCTCCGACAGGAGCTTCCTCATTAGCTCCTCCATCTGAGCCAGGCGCGAGGGTTTTGTCCTGATTTCCTTGGTTATTCTGGTGCTGCTCAACAACTCCGGATCCATTGTGTACGTTTGGTGGGTTATTGCCCCTCCTATCTTGAGATAGGTTATTTGGGGCGTTCCCGCCGTTACGTACCTCGGACAGGTCTCCCCCTGAGCGAGCATGGCTGCCACCTCCTACTGGTTCCCCACTATGAGAGTTAAGGTGATCTCGAAGGTCGCCCCTCTGGGTGGCTTGAGGACTTTGCGCTGAGCTTAAGCGTTGACGCAGGTCTCCGCCAGAAAGGTCGCTTCGGCGACTGCCGGTCCACTAGCTCCCGTTAGAAAAGCTTAGAGTCCGCCTTTGGGGGTGAGGATCCAGGCTCTCTCTCGGCGCCCTGCTACTTCAGGAAGGTCCTGCGGATGGTGGGTTTCTCCTGCTGCTTCCATAAGCTGGAATATCTCGGATGGGCCGAGGAGGAGACAAATATCTTATTGGAGACGGAGGATGCCTGACCGAAGATGCAATCCTGGTTCTGTTAGGGCGGATCAAGTTAGGTGAGGGCCTTTTGGCCCTGCCAACCTGCGGGTCCCGCGCCTGGCGATCTGGACGAGGCGCAGGACGGCTAGTGGGGACGGGCTGATGCTGTGAGCCCTCCCCGGATCTCCTTCTGGAATTCCCTCGAGCTCTCTTGGGCGCGCTCGAGGCTGGTTGGGAGCTGGGAGTTGATGTTCGGACCGAGGGCTATACTGTTGTTTGGCTCTAGGCATTTCTTTGAAGTTTGCCTCTCGACGGTGCGATGAGGGAATAGAGTTGGATGTTGGAGGTCTGTCTGAGTAGCTAGGCCTGGACCGATTCCCCCGGAGGGACTTATGAGTCTCGCCTTGCCTCTTTCCGACGTTAGCGTCGGTTGTAAGAGGGGCTAGTCAGGCCAATACCTCCTTAATCTGCTGACTAGCCTTCGCTAGTTGGCTCCTCAGCTGAGCGTTTTCCATCTCTACCGCAGTGTAAAAATCTGGGTTTGGATTAGGTGGCTGGGGCGCCGAACTTCCAGTGTCATCTTGGCCCACCGGCTGTTTGCCCGGCTGCTGCTGGACCTCAGGAATTTGTTCACCGGAGATGGCGGTATGATGAGCCTTCTGCCCATCATGTTATTCTGCCTCGTTACCGTGTCTTGATCGAGTGGTCACCATAGTGGATGTTTGCGATAGCACCAATCTAACTAGCTCTCAATGAAAGCACCAAACTGTTGACGCAGTTCTTCGCCAACAGGTAATTAAGAAAATTAGAGGAAGGGATTAGTGCTTAACTATGAACCGAAATAGATGAATGATCTTTGTAAATGGATTGGTGACACAATTACGTTTTTTAGGTGGTTCAAAGGTTAAAATCCTTCAACTCCACCAGCCAATATTACTGCTATATGCTTGGTATTCTTTTACATGATATTTCCTTACACAATAGAATCCAACCCTTTGCAACTCCCAGGGTCTCCATATTTATAGGAGGGGGCACCTGGGAGTTGGTAAGAAGGTCATCCCGTGACCTTTTTACCTATCTTGTCACTTCTGTGACATTCATGATTAATTCCTAAAACCTGACACATGAAGTGTGGTCTAATCAATAGGTAAGGGGGATAATGGGCCGCACGGCCCAACCCAGTCGTGGGTGTCTGAATACGCACGTTCATGCTGCGTGTCCGAGAAGTCAGGGATATATCAGACACGTGATGTCTGATATATGCACGTTTACCTTGCGTGGTTGACTTTATAAAAGGTCACAGCCTCCAACTCTAGCTCGTACCAGGAGCTGGATGCTTCCCTCGACCTGTGGCCTTCAGAGTCCAGAATCAGTCCTTAAGTAATCTTGGCGAACCTTTGGATACCCCGAGCTAACGAGGTAGGACCTGACGACAACAGCTCCGGTCATGGGGGATCACGTGGCTGATATAATTTAGGTCGTATCTTAGCTCGCTAATAGCTCGTTGGAAAATTTGGGCGTACACAATCTTATGAGTTTCTTGAAGAAGGTAAATAAACTAAACAAACTGAATTGATAATAGTGTTCTTTGTTTTATGCTTATTTATTTTCAATTAATTATTTAACTTCTGCTTTTGAATTGTAGACAACAAACTCAAGGCCAAGGCAACACCAAAGGAGAAGACCAAGACTATCATTATTGATTGATGGATTCAAACCGTTTATTTTGGTTGAACTTTTGTTTAATCCATTCACTATCTAGTTGGTATTATGGAAGAATTTATTTATCTTTTTAATATTACAGATGATTGTAATAACTTTAGCACTTATGTTTTGATGTTTGTAATATTTTGGGTGGTTAAATATTAACCACCAAGACTTCATTTTCTTGTTTTTATGTTTTAATTTGAATTTTTTTTTAATTATGATAGGAATTATTGATTTTGAAAATTAAACTTGACAGGTGTTGACCCACGATTTGGCCAATGACACGGAGTCAAATATACGAAAAATGATAAAACGACAAGTAAGAATGATGATCTAATGGAAGAGAAGAAAACACCAAGGATTTATAGTGGTTCGGCCTCAAAAGATGGTAATGACCTACGTCCACTTAGTTCTATTATTAAGATTGAATCTCAAAGGAGTGATCAAAGAACTAGGGTTCTTGAGTTTCACAAACCTTGGAAGAAATACAATAAAACGATGGATAATTGCACTATAGCTCTCTCTTTTTCACTATCTTAGCAAAAAGATTCAGGAATCAAAAGTCCCTTCCTTGAGCTATTTCATGTATATTTATAGGCTCAAGGAGGGTTACACGTGCCAACGGGCCATATATTTCCTTAATAATCGCGTATCAAGATAATAATGAAGAAATATTCAATGCAATTATTATAAGATTACAGTTTAAGAAGGAAATAAATCAGGTTATACGACCAGCCTGGTCGTATCTAAAATTTAACCCCTGGCGAAACGATGTGCCTCTGGTCGATAGTCGAGCAGCACTTCTGCCACGTGTCAACCACGTGTGAGAAATCCTTGCCACGTCATCTGCAGCCGTTTTTAGGGTAAACATTTGCCCCCCAAGTTTACTTATTGCAACCAACAATAAGCAAACTTAGGAAACTGACTCTTCGAATACCCCACGAAATCTGTTAGAGCCACCCATGCTTTCTCAAAAAAAGGTGATCAACCATGTCCAATCAAGTTTTTTCGGCCTCCCAATAACTTTTCTGACGGCTAACACACTTCCCCATGCCTTGGAAAGTTACCCTTTATGATTACCTTGGTAACCGCTCCTCGGCTAATATAAATAACCTTTCAGAATCAGCTTTTACTTTTTACACTTTAAATTTATCTTCAAGAAACTGAAGAACTAGGAGCTATACTTCCAGAAACCCAGAAACTCAGATGGATCATGAAGCTCTTGCCCAGCCGAATCAACTTAGTGCCTCAGAACTTCACTCCATCTTTCATACAAGTACGTTTCTTCGAACCTTTCATTTGTTAATATGCCATGCAATACTTGTTTGTCTCTATTCCTGATTTCTGAGTTCTTGACTGAAACTGTTTTGGGGACATTGGGAATGTTAACCGACGCTTGAAAGGGTGATGAAACAACGTCTTGTAGGAGTTATGAGCCAGTTTGGTAGTCGAGATTGTAGACTTAGGGCGTAAAATCAAAGTAAAAATTCGACCTTTAGGCTAGTTGAAAAATTGGGTTTTTCCCGCCCCTTCGGAGTCGAAAAAGCTTTTTTCCGAAAAACTTTTTACTTCAGCCTTTTGTTTTTCAAACTGCTCAAATGGAACTTAGTGTTTTTGCTAGAATGTTGCTGGTCGTATAAAAGCTTAACTTTTATACGCGAGCAACATTATTCTAGCTTTCAACATATATTTTTAGGCTTTACGTTCTCACCTCCCCCTTTCTCTGTTCGCAGCTCTTCATGCAAGATCCTTGGGGAGGTGAGAAGCCTATCGACGACGACTTGCTTGCCCAATTACTTGAAGACGAGGAGCATCCGTCGCAGCTAGTGCCAGAGATTCCTTTTTCTCGAACCCCACCCAATAGACCTCAGATAAACCTCCCAGCCATGGGTAGAGTAAAATACACAGCCCAAAAAAAGAAATCTTCCAAGCCCTCAGATCAGCCCGCTCCTCAGGCTGGAATTCCCTCGACCAGTGGTCGGGAAGGAAATATCCCCGACCCAAACATTCAAACTCGTGCTTAGCCCCGAAACATCGTTCAACCAGATGTTGAATGGTACATCACACCTGTCAGCCGGGTAACGATCAGAATGATCGCTAATTACATAAAAAAATATGGACTCCCTGGGGTGACATTAGTTCAACCCACTCAAGATCAACGGGCGAACTTTCCTGGAGGCGCCTTCAGCGCCTGGTCGAGGTATCACATTGAGGCAGGAGCGACCTTGCCTCTTCATCTTTTTTTCCAGGGGGTGGCCAATTTCTTCGGGGTCGCCCCTTTTCAAATAACTCCCAACGAATATAGAATGCTTGCTACACTCTACATCCTTTATAGCCACAAAAAATGGCCTGTCCCCACTCCACATAAGGTCAACTATCTGTTTGACCTAAAATCTAACCCCAACCAAGAAAACACGGGGTTTTTCCACTTTTGTCACTAGGAAACAGGTCGCACTTTCCTTACTGACACCACCTACATTTCGAATGTGGGGAGGTACCATCTGGAGTATTTCCTGACAACTGACATGGTCGCGAACAACTTGGCCTTCACTCAAGGAGGTAAAGTTTTTGTACCGCTGGTCGTCAATCTTTTTTCAATTTTTTGCTGCATTTTCATTAGAAATTTAGTGCGTTTCAGGTCCATGGTTGCGACCAAACCCTACTCCAAACAAGGAGATGCGATCAGCCCTCCTGGCCAGCATGACCGACATAGAGAAAAGTGTCAAACATCTGGTCACGGAGGCCAATATGAGACTGCTTGGCCTTTTGGCTCCTCATCAGGATGTGAGGGAGTCAATGGCGGGGAGTGCCATTGGCGGAGAGGTTCCCGAGCAGCACCCAGACGTGTCACAACCCCCTCCGAGGAGGGCCACTAGAGTAACAATCACGGAACCCTGCAGCACCCCGCGGGCTACTGCTCCCCCCGCCCCAACGGGAAAAGGAAAAAGAAGGCCACCGAACCTCTCGAGCCCTTCAATGAATCTTCGGATGAGAACGATATTGATCTCTCGCTCTTAGATAGCTTACCAATTCCCTGTCACTTATATGACGGGGATGGAAATTTTAAGTACGCTCCAAATTTAGATTCAGACTTCTTCATGCCAGAGAGTGAGTGTAAGACTAGTAGAGTATATAATGTAGTGACCAGTAATGATAGCTCGGGTATTTCACTTACAATTTTCTTTGTTTCTTTTCCTAACATAACATACTTAATCATTTATACTATCTCATTGTTTTTGTATTTGCTTCTCTTGCAGACATGGACTCCGAGAACGTGTTCGACATATACAGTGCCTCCGAGGCTCCCGAAGCTCCCTTGAGCAAGAAGAAAACAAGCAAGAGGCATCCCGGGGAAAACAGTAAAACGCCTTAGGCCAAGAAAGCCCACACTGCAGGCCCTCTGGCCGACAGACCCTTAGCAAATGTAACACCACCTCCTTCTCCTCACGAGCAGCAAACTCCCCCTGCTCCTGCTGGGTCGACACCATCTCCACCGGCCCCAACCGACCAGACTTAGCAGGCTGGTCCTACTTCCATAGGGGGCGACATATCGAGTTGCGCCTTAAGATCGGTCAAAGACAGGGTCACCAAAATTTTGAAGCACAAACGCTGCCGAGAAGCGATGGCTTTGATGGAGACAATGGATGTCGACCAGATACTAACCCGCGCATTGAATGAGTTTGCCAGTGTAAGTCATCTTTTTCTGTGGAGACAACCCTTTTACATTATACAGTTAGTCTAACCTTTGCTTTGATTGCAGGCAATGCTGACCCTTACTGCCGGCCAGCTCCACTCGGGTGCTGCGACTGAGCAGTCCAAGTCTTTGGAGCAACGGCACGCTAACGAACTCAAAGCTGCCGAAGTGAAATACACTGAACAGCTTGAGGCGGTGCCCAAGGAGAAGAATAAACTAGTTGAGGAGCAAAGGGAGAAGCAGACTACTCTGGATAAGGCCATCGAGCAAAAAGACAACTTCAAGGAGTCTAACCGTATCAACTATCATGAGGATAAAAAGCTCGAGCAGGAATTGGCTGTGCGTAGAAAAGAGGCTACAACCTTGGAGGGCCAGATCAAGAAGCTTGAACAAGCCAACGCCAGCAATTTGGAAAGGTACAAGAACGCCACGGTTAAGTGTTTCTATGACTTCTGGAAACACAACCAAGGGGATGACTTTAGCTACCTTCCCAAGCACGCTAGGCATGCTGAGATAGCCCACTGCGTTGCTCGATTGGCGGAAGAAGAGAGAACAAGGGTACCTGCCTCACCCGAAATCTTCTTGGCAACTGGGTTGGACGGGGAGGACAATGAAGCTACAAATGTCGTCGACCAGGGCACCCCTCAAGATCCTCAAGCCTCGTAGTCTACAATTTTTTTTCTTTTAATTTTTCAAGTACATGCCCTACAGGTTGTGATGTAAAGACACTTATTTTCAATTGATTATTTATTGCTGCATGGGCAGTTTTTACTTTTATTTTAACAATTACATCCGAGCAGCGACTGCTCGTGGTGTAAAAGGATACATTTTGATATTATAATATATTTGCATCTTATTATAACATCTGTTCGCATGACCAAACTTAGCATAGTACTTTGGTTTGATTTAACAAAATACAAAATTTTGAAAAATACTCTAAGTACCCTAGCATGCTTTCACTTATTTTGCTCATGTGTTTACATACCTTTCGATATGCTTTGCTTACTAGATACCTTATATGCCCCCCAAGTGATCGAGGAGCTTTAGGTCCTTGGTCACTTGCCTTGACCAAAACCTGTTTGAACAATACTGCTCTTAGCAAAATAATTAAAATTGTAATACAACAAAACAACACACATAATGAGAAAATACTTGTATAAAATACAATAATTGGCAAGAATGACTGGCTGCGCACAGTCCCTTATATTTCTCGTAATAAATGGACAAAATGTGTATGTACGAATGATAAAAAAGATCTTACACTTATAAGCGATTAGTCACATAAAATGACCAACCCTTTTTCATAACTTGTAAAAAGTAAAATTAATACAAGCCAATCCTTTAAGAAGGATTTTTTATTGATAGTACTTGCGCAGGTGTTCTCCATTCCAATAGCGAGGAACGAGATCTCTGTTTAAGCGAGCAAGTTTGTAGGTGCCTGGGTGAAGAACTTCTTCAATCTGGTATGACCCTTCCCAATTAGGTCTGAGTACTCCAGCAGCTTGGTCGCGGGTGCTCAGGAAAAATCTTCGAAGTACCAGATCTCCGACACTGAATTTCCTTTCTCGAACTTTAGAATTGAAATACCGAGCGACTTTTTGCTGGTACACAGCTACTCGGAATTGGGCTTGCTCACGCTTCTCATCGATCGAGTCTAGGGATTCCATCAGTACTCGTCGTGCCTCTCACGGCGGTCGTTAAGTATGTCCCTAAGATCATCGTCTCTACGTCTCTACTCGCTAGCTCCTAGCCGACTAAAGACGTTCGGCTGCCTGGGTTGCCCCCTAGCGTTGTGGCTGGCCGACCTATTTTCTCTAGGTGGGGGGCTTCTGCCTCCACCTCTTTCTTCATTTCTCCGGCCAGTATTTCCTCTGCCGGAATCAGCTTCGTTATAGTCATGGCCATTTCTGAATTGTTGCTGACTATGGTGTGATCAGATGTTCACATTATTTCATCCTCGAGATGGCATTTCCCAAGCGTCAAGGGGAGGCCCGGACTGGTCATTGGGTCCCCGTGCATTGCTATGCCGTGGGGGGCCCATGACCGCAGAGCCTGACTCGATGTTCTTCCTGTGGGCAGAAGGACAGTGCCCCCCTGCTCGGTAGATTCGGCTCTTCATCCCTTGGGCGTCTAGGGCTGCGGGGTGGCTGCCCTGCCCTATTCTGCCTCAGGCGCTGGGGATTACCTCGACTAGCCTGGGATGGAGGCTGCTGCTCAGGATCCCTAGGTGGGACATCATCCTGAGCCATAGGCGGTTGCTCCAGCCTTTGAGGGCTTGTTGGCTGGAGTGGAGGGCTTGGATTTTGACCTCTTTGAGGTGGTGTGTTTGGTGGCTGATCTGGCTGGGAGGCCGGCACAGCCTGACTCCTAGCTAGTTGAATGGCTGCTTCAAGGGAGGCCATGGCATCCCTCTGTCGATGTTCCATTTTCATCTGCCGCTCACTCAGCTCTTAGCGCTGGCATTCTATTTCCCTTTGCTGCAGCGCCATCGTCTCCGCAACATTCTCCTGATTGGCCCTCAGATTAGCCAACTCATCTTGCAATACTCCTAGTGTTGCCCTCAGTGTTTCGGAATCTAATTCCTCCTCATCGAACTCTAAATGTGGTTCATTCTCAGCCACATTTGGGGGATGAGGTTGGGATGGTGCAGCGCTAGCAGCCTTTCCAGTCTTCTTGGATGTTTTCGCCATTAGATTTTTTCACAGTTTTTTGTCAAACTCTCAATGAAAGCACCAGAATGTTGACCCACGATTTGGCCAACAACACGGAGTTAAATATACGACAAAGGATAAAACGGCAAGTAAGAAAGATGATCTAATGGAAGAGAAGAAAACACCAAGGATTTATAGTGGTTCAGCCCCAAAAGATGGTAATGAGCTACGTCAACTTAGTGCTATTATTAAGATTGAATCTTAAAGCAGTGATCAAAGAACTGGGGTTCTTGAGTTTCATAAACCTTGGAAGAAATACAATAAAACAATGGATAATTGCACTATAGCTCTCTCTTTTTCTCTATCTTAGCAAAAGGATTCAGGAATCAAAAGTCCCTTCCTTGAGCTATTTCATGTATATTTATAGGCTCAAGGAGGGTTACACGTGTCAACGGGCCATATCTTTCCTTAATAATCGCGTATCAAGATAGTGATGAAGAAATATTCAATGCAATTATTATAAGATTACAGTTTAAGAAAGAAATAAATCAGGTTATACGACCAGCCTAGTCGTATCTAAAATTTAACCCCTGGCAAAACGATGTGCCTCTGGTCGATAGTCGAGCAACACTTCTGCCACATGTCAACCACGTGTGAGAAATCCTTGCCACGTCATCTGCAGCTGTTTTTAGGGTAAACAACAGGAATTTTAAACTTTTAATATTTAAAAATTATGTATAACCCAACCAACTCAACCCACAATGTAAATACTAGGGTTGGGTTATACAATAAAAATATTTTGAATGAGTTATGATTCTCTAGACCGTTGTATTTTGGTTGGCTCATTCAGATGTCCTCGAACCTGCCAACCCAATCCATGTGCAATCCTAATCTCTAGAAGCCATCGTTGCAGCTTTGGCACTATTGCACTATTCGAATCAACTCTTTATTATATATATTTATTTATTTATATAAAAAGTTTTTAGCACTATTACCCCTGAGTTATAAGTAGATTCTCACTTTAGTTCCTGAGTTTTTTTTCCTAAAAATTGGTCCTTATGTTTATTAAATAGTGTGAATTAACTCCAATTATTCACCTCCATTTATTTTATAACAGAAAGCATCTATATCAAACAAAACAAATTTGTATTTTCAATTTAAAATAACATTAAAATAAATTAATTTTAAATTACAAAAAGAAACATTTTTAATAAAAAATAATATTTTCTCTTTCATCCCCTCTTCTTCTTATTAGGAAAAAGGGTCTCTGTTTTAATTTTTCTCAAGAAGTGTCTTACAAGATGAAAATCTCAGCCTTTTATAATAGGCTAACTAAGATAGGTTTAAGACTAAATCTGTTGTAACAGATTAGTTACAAAACTGTTATAATAACTAATTAATACAAATATAATCATAACTCTAAAACTCCCCCTCAAGATGAAGTGTAGAGATTTTTGACACTCATCTTGGATAATAATTCTTTGAACTGAGCTGGAAATAGTGCTTTCGTGAGTAGATCAACAAGGTTACTTTTGGATGGAACATGAATGAGCTTGATGGAGCCATTGTGAACTTTCTCTCTGACAATATGACAGTCAATTTCAACATGCTTTGTATGTTCATGAAAAACTGGATTTTCGGAGATGTAAATGGCAGCATTATTATAGCAGAAGAGAAGAGCTGGTTGTTTGTAATGAATGCCAAAATCTTGGAGAATAGTAAGTAACCAAGTAAGCTCACATGTTGCGTTAGCCATGGCTCTGTATTCTGCTTCAGCTGAGGATCTAGACATTGTAACTTGTTTTTTGTTATTGAGGAAATAAAAGATTTACCAAGAAATATGGAGTATCATGTGACAGACCTTCTAGTGTCTAAACAAGAACCCCAGTCAGCATCTGAAAAAACTTTAAGATGGAAATCATGAGCAGTAAAATTAGATTAAGCATAAGCGGTAAGTTGAGGTTGACTATTTTATGGAAAGAAAAGGCCTTGACCAAGGCTTCCTTTCAAATATTGTAGAATCCTTTGGGCGGCCTTTAAGTGAGGTAATCTGGGCAAGGATAAGAATTGATTCAACCTATTAACAATAAAGGATATATCAGGCCGTGTAATGGTGAGATAAATCAACTTGCCTATTATGCTTCTATAAGGTGTAGGATCAGGAAGGACATCTCCTTCATCTTTGCTCAACTTGAGATTAGGCTCCATATGTGTGGAGGAAGCTTTAGCTCCTAGATATCCTGTATCACTTAAGAGCTGTAAGAGAAAAGGTCTTTGAGAAATAGAAATACCAGAGTTAGATTTGCCTATTTCAAGGCCAAGGAAGAAACGAAGAGGACCAAGATCTTTTAATTTGTATTTTGAGTCAAGGTGAAGTTTAAAGTCATGAATAGCTTGGTCATTATTAGTGGCGATGACTATGTCATCAACATAGACCAAAATTGCTATAAAAACACCTGCCATATTTTTAATGAAAAGAGAATGATCTGAATGGGATTGTTTGAAGCCATCTTCAATTAAAGTGGAGCTGAGTTTAGCATACCACTGTTGAGATGCTTGTTTCAGGCTATATAGGCTTTTTTTTTTTTTTAATTTACATACTGGATTAGAAGGAAGACCCTCCTTAGGTATATATCCTTGGGGAATTTTCATATAAATTTCTTCTTCTAAATCACCATGTAAAAAAGCATTATTAATATATATTTGGTGTAAAGACCAATTAAAAGTGGCACAAAGAGCTAAAAGGAGTTTTAAAGTATTGAATTTCGCAACAGGAGCAAAGGTGTCAATGTAATCAATACATTGTTATTGCATGTAGCCTTTTGCAACGAGTCTAGCTTTATATCTGTCCATCTCACCATTTGGTTGATGTTTTATTTTATAAACCCATTTGCTGCCAATGGTATGTTTTCCATGAGGAAGAGAAACTATTTGCCAAGTATTATTAAGTTCAAGCGCAGCAAGTTCGGACATCATAGCCTGTTGCCATTCAGGTATGAATGAAGCTTTGGCATAACTTGAAGGTTTTGTAGTGCTATGAGCAATAAGAATGGCTGCACGAAAAGAAGGAGAAAATCTATCATAAGAAAGATATTTATGTAAAGGATGAGTAGTAGATGGTTTACAAATAATATTTGTACAGACATGGTCATTTAAATGACTTGGTTGAGTAGTAAGACGACCAGATTTTGTCTGTTCAGGTAAACCTTGTGAGGTATCATCCTACTGAGAAGAGTTGTTGTTGGACATTTCAGGTGCAGTGAAATGTGTTGGAGGAGACCTGGGCGAAGCAGATTCTAAACTTAGCAACAAGGAGTTATGAAAAAAATTGTTTATAGTAATATTAGTGTGAGAATTATAAAGAGGAAAAATATTCTCATAGAAAATAACGTCTCTTGAATGGTGAACTTGTTTTGTTTCAATATCAACAAGAGTATAAGCTTTCATACCTGTAGGATACCCAATGAAGATGCAAGCTCGTGATCTAGGAGTGAATTTGTGTCTTTTACTGTCAAGGGTAGACATATAGGCAAGACAACCAAAACTTCAAAGATGGGTATAATTAGGAGCTTTGTTATTGAGTAATTTAACGGGTGTTTTGAATTTTAAAAATAAAGAAGGCGTACTATTAATGAGATATGCAGCTGTAATAACAGTATAATTCCAATATGATAGTGGAAGATTTGATTGAAAAGCAAGAGCACGAGAAACATTCAAAATATGTTGGTGCTTTCTTTTTACTACCGAGTTTTGTTGGGGTCTATCAACACATGAATGGTAATGTTGAATTCCCTTAGTAGCATAAAAAGATGTCAAATTGAATTCCTTAGCATTATCATAACGAATAGCTTTAATTGTAGTTGAAAACTTAGTAGAAATTAATGAAAAAAATGCTGGAATTATTGTTTGAACATCAAACTTTAATTTTAACATATAAAGCCATGTAAATCTAGTATGGTCATCAACTATGGTGAGAAAATATCTATACCCTTTAGTAGTAGTGATTTGAAATGGCCCCAAATATCAATGTGGATTAAATCAAAGGGAGTAAAACATATATTGTTATTGCAAATAAATGGCAATCTCTTTTGTTTAACAAAATGACAGATGGAACAATGCATATCATGAGATGTATCAGTAGAAAACTTCAATCTTTTATTGATGGTATTTTTGATTAACATGGAAGGATGGCCTAGGCGATTATGCCATAGGTTGCCATTAGTACATACAGAATCATTGGAAAAAACATAAGAACAAGAGGAAATATAAGGCTTGTCCTGAGCAATTATGTAAAGATTCCCAACTCGATTAGCCATCCCAATCTTGGAAATCCGAGTATGATCTTGAATAATGCAATGAGAGGCAGTAAATAAGAAAGAATGAGGATTGGTTTTCAGATGTGCATTGACAGAGAAGAGATTGAACCTAAATTCGGGTATAGAGAACATCATGAAGAGTTAAGTTGTCATTTAAATGTATGGTCCATGTTTTGTTAATCTTAATATGCAAACCAGTGGGTAAAGTGACAGTGTTTGCAATATTAGTAACATTAAAAGGGGAAAAACAAGCAATATCATAACGAATATGGTGGGTAGCCCCACTATCAATTATCCAATGTGGAGAGGGAAAAAAAAACAGATTTAACAGTAATATTGGAAACCATTGACTGAGTTTGTGGAGTCGAAGAATCATTCTTCTAAAGTTGTTGGCTTAGAAAAGAGATGATACTTCTGTATTGTGGCATTGTTTGCAGTAGAATCAATTATGGGAGGAGTCATAGTGGTACTACTAGTTTGGTGAGTGACAGTAGCCGAGTTGATATGGGCTTTAGTTTTGTCATCAGTGCGTCTCTTGTCACCATATACCGGAGGGAATCCATGTAGAAAATAACACTTTTCTTTGAGATGTCCTGGTTTGTGGCAATTAGAACAAGTAGGATGCATTTTCTTTGGATGAGTATTAGTAGCTGGAACAACAGCCACTAAGTTAGGGTTGATAGAATAGCCAAGTTTTCTTTGGCGTTCTTCTTGAATAATCATGGAAAAACCTTTGGATAAAGGGGGAAAAGGATCAATCATCAAGATCTGAGCTCTTACAACATGAAAGGATTCGTTAAAGCCTGTTAAAAACTGCAAGACTTGATCTTGATTTAGAAAATGACAGTTATCAACAGAGGCAGCACAAGTACAAGGAGTTCTAGGCCTTAATTGATTTATTTCATCCCACATAGATTTGATTTTAGTGAAATAAGAACTTACAAAATCGTCACCTTGATGAATACTAATGAGACTTTCATTGAGTTAAAAGATTCTAGGTCCATTGCCTTGATTGAATCTGTTATTGAGCTCCATCCACATGGCTGCTGTCGTATCTAGGAACATAATGCCACTCTTGATTTATGGAGAAATGGAATTTATAATCCAAGACATGACCATCTGGTAGCAACGACGCCAAGCACTAAAGAGAGAATCAAATGGATTAGGTTGTGGTAGGGAGCCATTAAGAAAAGCAGTCTTGTTCTTTTCCCCAATAGAAATTTTTAAATCACGACGCCATTGGAGGAAATTTTTAGCCGTGAGAGGTGGTGAGGCAAGGATTAGACCGGGATGATCACCAGTCCTTAGAAAATAGGGATCGTCTTCATGAGTGGAACGAGGTAAAGGTGTGTTAAACATGGTTGCTGGAACAACTGAAGGTTGAGGTCCAAGAAAAGGTGGTACGATTGGAGTTTGAGCAATCAGAGTTTGTTGTCCAATCGAAGACTGAGCGATTAGATGTTGTGCGATTAAAGGTTGTGGTCCAATCGGGGATGGAGCAACTAGGGATTTTTTGATTGGATGTTGTGGTTATTCTGGTTCTTGTGGTGTGATGGGGTCAAAGCGATTAGTGGTAGAGCTTGCGTGACCTAGATTTTCAGTGGCACCATTAGAGAGATCTTGGTCGGTAGGAGGAGGCTGTCGTCTGGTGTGTGTCATCAAAATTCGGAGGTGAGAACAATGAGAAATCAATCAGAAAAGGAGGTAGTGTCTTCTGATACCATATTAGGAAAAAGGGTCTCTATTTTAATATTTCTCAAGAAGTGTCTTACAAGAGGAAAAACCTAGCCTTTTATAATAGGTTAACTAAGATTAGTTTAGGACTAAATCTGTTGTAACATATTAGTTACAAAGCTGTTTGTTGATGCAACAATTCTGCCTTTCTATAATTGGAGGTATTAGCCGACAATAACTGGTTTTTCAATCCTGTTCTGATGATGATGATCATTTGTATAGTCGTTGATCCATTGGGGGTACCTGCAAGAAAGACCCTCCGATGCCTATGTCAGATTTTTTTCCGATCCCCCTGTTCGAATTAGAATCTAATATTTATAGAAAAGAAATGTAAAGTGGTTAGTTGGTTCAACTGAACCCTTGAATGGCGGGGGAAAATAACTTAATTTCCCCCCAAGATGAGATGATTTTAAATTAAACATGCAGAGGTCAGAGGCGCAGACCGCCTCTGACCCGTAGCTTCTGTCTTCGGGGCCTCTATAGATCAAAACGATTCATTTTGATCATATCGCAAATGAGGAAAGGTCTTTGGGCCGAATATCTTGGGCCCAACAGATGCCCCCCGGCCCAAGCTTTGAACGGATGAGGCACACTTATTCACTCGAACCTTGGGTCGACTCTTCAATGCCAAGGATTTTGCCTAAAGCCGTCATTCCCCGTAGATCGAGGCAGTCCGCAGGTACACGATCACATAAACCCCTGACACTTCCCACTTAGAATTCAATGCAAACACAATTACTGAGTGAAGCACTCGATTAAGAAACTTCATTTCCCATTTAATTGGTTTAATTCAAATCATTCTTATTTCAAACTTCACTCTAGCCTTTCAGAGAAGATCTCGGAGGGAAGAAACCCTAAGATTAATCACCCTTCTATTTTCACAGCAAACATCTCAATCTTCTTAATCATGTCTCCACGTTCATCTCCCGAACCTATGGATCGCGGTAGATACAAGATTGCGTACGAATGCATACGCAAGTCGTTCGACATTCCAGATAACGTCACGGTTCGGATGCTCTCGGACGCTGAACTACGGGAATGGCGATTCAAGGATGTGGTCAAGCCCAGTGAGATTGTTATGAGTCTGAGACACATTGAGTGGCTTCATTTCCCTCTTCCTGCTCTGTTGGTGCAAATAATTTCAAACTCTGGAGCTCACATTTCTCAATTTCTTCCGAACGCTATCCAATCCATAGTTGGCGCTCAGATGATAGGAACTCTTAGGAATGTCAACATTCAATCAGATGATATCTACGCATGCGTTACTAAGTCGACTAACAAGGCAATAGAGGGTAAACCCTGGAAGACTTTCTATCTTTCCCCCAAAAAGGACATAACGATCTTTACTGATTTTGACAGCTCCCATAGAAATTGGGATAAATACTTCTTCGCAATTGGAGGAACGTGGTATCCTAAATTTCTGCCTCAGGAAATTTTTTCTTTGGCCAGGGTGTTCATAAAAGGTGAGTTGTGTTTTTATTTTGTTCGCTTTTTTTTTTGCTTTTCGCATGAGTAAACCATGTCTAGATGATTGTCCGTCAATCTGACCCTGCGTGTCATTGTTTTATTTCTTTGTATCAGATTTCTCATGGCCAGAGGTCAGCATGAGTCCCGAGCGACAGAGCCTACTGACAGAGAAAGGGCTTATGCACGAGTGTAAGGAAAATTCCATTAGCATCAGAGGTGTGATGAACCCCTACTGTATGCAAATCATGACCCGACTCTACTTCATGGATCGAACCGATCTTAGCACCATGTCGGTCAGGTCGCAGAAGGGCGACATGTCCTTAGGTAAAATTACGACTATGTGCATGAGGCAACTGGGAGTATTTTTTAAGAAATCTCCCCTTGCTTCTTCAACTCTGTCACTATCGAAGACTAAGTACGAAAGGGCGTGCCCTGAGACCTTTGTCGCGTGTGCCAAGTGCCAAGGGATCCCTGAAAAATAAGAAGAGAGAAGGCTCTGGTTTAACTCCCGCTGCAGAATCGTCTCCTGATAAAGCTGATTTGGCACGCAGGTCTTCCTGTATACACGGACGATCCTCTACACCTTTTGAGGCTTTGCAGATCCAACCTCTCCAACAGGTGCCTCTGTCGAGGGATGCCTTAGGGAAGAGGAAGTCGCGAGAGGAGTCCTCTGATGAGGACTCAGACGATGGGAAATGTATTTCGTCAAAGCTTCAAATCCCTAGGGGGTCTGCTTTTGCCGCTAGAGGTTCTCCTCTAGTGATCCCCATGCTTACTCCAGGGAAGTTACCAACCAGGCAAGCTCTGTCGTTGTGCAAGAAGCCTCGAGGGTCTGCTCCCGTTGGCTCTTTACCTACATCATCTTCTTCTTTGCCTGCACTTGGATCTTCCTTGGTGGCAGGTCCATAGGGAACTGCGCATGTTGCAGCTATGTCTCCTACATTGGCCAACCCGTCAGGGGCGGCGACTGTAGATGGTGTGCAAGGTGATCCACCAGCTGAGGCGAGATCCCCTAGCGCCTGTGTAAAGTCGTCAGAGTCATTACCTTCTGTCTCCGCTTTGGCTGGGGGCTCTGATGTTGGCCATAGGAAAGGATCAAAGGGGAGACGCCCTACTTCTGCCTCCCGTAAGAACCATCTTTTGGAGGATGCTTTCGGAGGTGGTTTTGAATCCATGAACAGTACTTCTTAGCCAGTTGACGCACGCCAGGCCGTTACTCCTGAGACTCTCTCCGTATGTCAAAAATCGGGGACTATCGAAGTCGCAGGTGATCATACTTTAAGTGTTGATGTTCATGCAACATCAGCTGTGGCTTCTGATTCTCAACCAGGGGAGGTCATCATTGTATCCCCAAAGGGTACAAGTCATTTTGAGTCTCCTAGTGCTTTTCTGGATCAATTAATGTCCTCTACAGTGCAGACGCCAGTGTATCTACCGAGTGACTTGGGCGAAGACATTGGAGATGGGTTGCTTGTACACCCTACCATCATGCCATATCTCTCTGGAGTGGGAACAATCGCGTTGACATCTGATAGTGTTATGGTGTCAATGCTAGCAGGAGGTGGGGAGCCGGTTGCCCCCGTTGCTTTTATTGCTGCATTAGCAGGAAGAGAAACAAGCGACAGAGCGGGAGATGTGCCCGAATATGTACCTTCCGCATCTACAGAGGTGATGGAGGAGATGCTGCACATAAGTAGACCTCATCTTCCTATAAAAGCTATCGGGTCACTGAGTGGGCAAGGTAACTTGCTGCAACAAGTGTCGGACCATATATGGATGGTAAGTTGGTTGAAAACTAGCATGGTTTTCAATTATGGAATAGAGTGAGTATCATGTGATACGTATCTTGTGTGATTGGTGAGAAGTGTAATTAATATTTTGCAGAGCTACGTATGTGCTTCTGCTGCGAGAAGGGAGTATGCAACGGCTGTGCTGAACAGCTCGAAGCTGGCGGAGCAAGCGATCATGCTGGAAGAGGAGCGAGCAGCGAGAAGGATGGCCGAAGCAAACCAAAATGTGCTTGTGGAGGCCATCAAGAAGTTAGAAACGCAGCTAGCAGAGGTGAAAGAGAAGGTTGCCGCCATAGAGGAGAAGTTAGTAAGTTCTGTTGGACTCGAGGTGGAACGTGACAAACTGAAAGCTGACCTATTGGCGATGACCAATAAATGGATGGAGAAGGGCCAAGTCTGCATACATCACGAAGCCCGGATGGAGAAGCTCGACAGCATGATAAATGACTTGCATGAAGATGTAGTGTCATTGCAGACAGATAAAGAGATTTTGGAGAAAGAAAAGAAAGAGCTGCAATGGAAATCAGAGATGCTGGAAATGAGTGTTGCAGAAGCGCGGAAGCAGAAGCTAGAGGTGGAACTCCAGCTAGAGAAGAAGTTGAAGGAAAAAGAGGAGGTTGTCATGAAAACCGAGAGACAATTAAAGGAAATGGCTGAGGTATGCATTTTTTCTGTATTCATTGGTATATTGGCAATATGGTTGAGTAATATGTTGCATGTGTTGATGAAGTGATGGATTTATTTTGCAGAAGGCAGAAGAGGCGGCAGTGGAAGCCACGAGGCAGTGCATCCGAGATCGTGAGATCACCGAACGGAAGTTTGTGAGGATTGCTGAGGTGGACACTGCAAACTACTTGGATCTGGCACTGCGTAATAAGAAGCAGACCCCAGAGGAGAAATGGGCTAAACTCGAGATGTACTATAAAATCATCGATGTGAAAGTGGGAGATTATAATGTTGATAAGTATCTAAATGATCTCGGGGATCTGCAGATCATCTACCCAGCACTTCATCTCGAAAAACTGAAGCTGAAAGGCGACACTTTGGGGTCGGTTTATAATGCCAGTGGGGAACCAGTGGAAGAAGGTGATGTGGCTGAGACTTCTGAAAAGATGGTGACAGAGCCTGCTCTGGTTGCAGAGGTCAGACCAGCTGGCGAAAAAGGTGCCATAGAATGATCGACACACTTTTTTTTTTATGCTTGTATATGTTAAATTTTGGACGATTGTAGATGTAATTGTGTAAACTATCAATAAAACTTGTGTTTTGCTCACGTTGTCGGTTGTTAATGGATGTGTTCTTCTCTGTATTGTATTAATTTAAGATATTGCAGCAGGTGAGAGTCAGATGGCGTATTCTGATAAGAGGCTTCATAGACCCTTTAGGCCATTGCGTGTGAGATACAGTAAAAGCATGTACAAATGGTGGGAGAGAATGCCCAGTTAAGTGTTGTGTGAGCGATTTAGCTTAGTGTTGAGCCGATTGGTTGGTTCTGATGATATTTATGTTGCAGGCGAACATCGTGAGTGGGTAAAGGTGCCATTTTTTAGGTGGATTTTTGATAACTCACAGTGGTTATACTCAACTTGGGCGTTGGACAAATTAATAAGAAGTGGTATTCCATATTACATATCGTGTGAACGCCATGGACTAGGCCATCCAAAGCTAGAGAATGCGATGGCAGAGTATATGCGTCATATTGAATGGGATTAGATATTCCCAAGAGAATACTTGTATATAGTAGATAAAGCAATATTTTATATATAACTGGAATTGTTATTAATGTAACATAGTTTATAAATAACAGCTTCTGATTAATTGCTATTATTGATTATCTGTGGGCTTCTGATTACATGATCTACAAAGTTTACATCGTTCTTGTGTGTTTATGGTTAAGAGAGTCAAGTGCATAGGTAGGCCCTTGCTTAACATCCATTGAATCGGATCGCAGTCATGAGAGTTTTGTACTTTGTAAAGCCCACCTTATTGTTTTGCGTTAAACTTGCTTGTGTTTAGAGAGACGTGTTGGTATCTTATTGGAACGGAATCCGCCCCTCGGGTGTATGAAAAAGCAGGGCTAATGCTTTACCATTTGCCAGAGGGGGCGATGAGGTTTAGCTCAGACGCAGAAGACAGCATGCGAGGCTGGGCGTCGAGGCAAAGCTGAGAAAGGTAGAACCATGAAACAGACGTCTTTCTAGTGCACCCATACCGACGAGTATGTGTGAAGGCTTGCTTGGGTAGGCTCTTACTTCGACAAAGGCAACTGTTGTACAGGATGTGGGTGCGAATGCGGGAAAAGTTCCTCCCAGCCTTGGATTGCTAAACCAGTTAATGTATACTGGAGTTGAGCCCAAGGTGTGGCAGCCGATGGTTCTGCTGCAGTAGTCAGGGCAGATTAAACTGCAGGGGGAGCCCCTCTTATCAAGGTAAGAGGGCAGGGTAGTTGATGTAGTGTACCCTAGGTGGACAGCCAAATCTGCATAGTCAGGTCAGATTAGACTGTGAAATGGCTGGCCTTAGCTCCCCGTAAGCTTAGTCAAGTCAGATTAGAATGCTTTTGGGCAGAATATCGAGTGTAATGGCAGAGGCAACAGGACTGTGTATGCAGATTGCGTGTAATGGCCTTGTTGCCGCGATCCACTGAGGTTCAGCCCTGTGCCGCTTGAGTTTGTGTGTGAAGCGAGATGTTGTATCTTATCATGCATTGTTTTTCGTATGTTGTTAAACATTCTCTTTGTTCTAAGGAAACCCTTAGGTGTGGAGAATGACTGTAAAAGGTTTTATGTTGTATTGCAGTAGAATGTTTAAACGGATGGAAAACCGATAACCACAAGTGTTCAGAGAGTCACTTATTTATAGTAAGAGTGGTAGGTGGTTTTAAGTGCACGTGAATAATGTTGCTTCTCATATGGGTAGGTAAGGATATATTAAAATATATATTTGCTAGTATCTCACGGTGTAGAGCGAGTAAACTGACAGTTGTCACATGATTGTCATCGTTATGTTGTTATAGTAAGGAATCCTTATGCAAAACTGTGTCAGCAAAAGCTGAGCGTGTAAAATATACTTAAAATAATGTGAAAAAGGAAAGTTGTTGTATTACTTTTGAATTACTGTAACGACCCAAATTCGCTAATAAGGCTTAAGGGCCTTGATTAGTGTGCCAGGAGGGCAGGTTGGGATTTATGTGTGATTTTATGAATTAAATGCATGATTATGATTTAAAGCATGTTATTTGGCTATTTGTTTAACTGAGATGCATGGCTATGTTTACTAGTATGCATGTAGGCCCGGATCGTGTTAGAAGGGCATAATTGTAATTTTGGCCATGTTGGGCATAACTGTATTGATATGTGATAACTGTATTCTGTGAATTGTACCACGTGGGTGTGGTTGTATTATTGTGATGCACGTGCCGAGACGGTTCTAGAGAGCTAGTTAACTCAAGAGTCACAACGGGATTTCTATACCCGGCTCGGGAGGAACCTAGGGGTACCTCGGGAATTTTATGGTTAAGTTGAGATTTAGCGGGTAATGGTTATTGGAGATTTAGTAACCTGGGTAACCATTAGTTACTGCTGAGAGTAACAAGTTTTAGAAAGAAAATGGTAGAAATGATATAGAAATGAAAAGACTTAAGTACCCTTGAGGTTTAGGTGGGAAAGGATAGGCAAGGAGGGGCAAAATGGTCATTTGGTTGGGAATTAGATAAATGGCAGCTGGTTTTATGGGGTACACGGTTTGGGGCTTAACCATTTTGGTCTTGATAGTGTTTGAAGAGAAGAGAAAAGAGAGGGAAAAGCTAGGGCATGAGGAAGAAGAAGAAGAAGAAGAGAAGGAGAAGTTGGAGACCTAGGAGATGAAGGAAGCTTAGGGATGGATTCTCCATATGAGGTAAGGAATTTTATACACATTTAAGGCTTGATTATGTTATGGGTTAAGAATTTGAGCATGGGTTAAGTTTGATGTTTGAGTTTTTATTTTTTTTCTGAAATTGAAATCAAGGATGTGGATTTTGGGGATTTGATTGGGTGTTTAGATGTTTTGGTGATGTTTATGGGTTGTTGGATGGTTTATTTGGAGTCTTGAGTTGGTTTTGGGGCTTGGGTGTGAGTTTGGGTTGATTTGGTAAGGTTTTAGCTCGGAGAAAACGCAGGAGAAAACCCAGAATTCTTGGTTTGCGAAGGCGTGCCGCGACACAGGTTTTTCGTGCCGCGGCAAGGGAGCCTCTGACTGATGGGTGCCGCGGCACAAGGATGTGGTGCCGCGGCACAAGGCTAATTTCAGGGCATCATTTTTAGGCAATTTTAGGCCTTTGCTCCGGGGGTTCGGGGGATGCCTCCGGGGTGTTGTTCTAAGGTTTTAGGGGTCCCGAGAATGCGGGATTGGTCCCGGAAAGTGGTTTTGGGTTGATTAGTAATGAGGGATGTTTCTTGTGTGTTGTGACTAGGTTCTTTGAGAGGCTCGTGCTAGAGGACCGTGCTCGCGGCTTTAGTGCATCAGGAGGCTCGGAATGTAGGTAAGAAAACTATAACACCCGAGGTTAGGGCATGGCCCCAGATTGTATTATGTGCAAATGTTTAAACTTAAATGAATCATGATGTGTGTGAATGATTATTTCGAATGTACTATATGTGTGATTATGATGAAATGAGCGGCTGTGGGCCGAGTACGGCGTAGGCCGGGGCGGCCGTGGGCCGAGTACGGCGTAAGCCGGGGCGGCCGTGGGCCGAAAGTAACACCTAGCACATGGGATGCTATATTCAGGGTGGGACCCAAGGGATACATGAGTTATCCTCGCGGTGAGAACCGATACCCCAGGCTTCGGTAAGGCTCTGGGGCGGCTTGGCCGTGTTTGCTTAGTCTAATGATTGACTTGTTTATTGTGGATTATCTGTTATGATAAACTGTATACATTGCATATGTTATGTCCTGCATGAGTTTTCTTGCTGGGCTTCGGCTCACGGGTGCTCTGTGTTGCAGGTAAGGGCAATGACTGAGTCAACCAACCATGAGTACGGAGAGCGTGAAGCGACGTGTACATGTTTGGCCTGCCCGACTGCTTTGGTTGGGGGTTTATTCGAAAATGGCTGTAATAATCTATAATTTTATAATTTCTCAAACTGTAACCTTATTTCAAGATGTAATTAGTTTTCAAACCTTATTTTGGGATCCCAACTGTTTAATAATAGAAGTTTTGATGAAACGATGCATTTTCAAAGATTACAGCCTTAACTTTTAATTAGTCACACTTTTGTTTCAAATACCTCGGTTAGCGAGTTCATTGCACACTGTTTTGTCTTAAAAACTCACTTAGTAACGGCTCTAAGGAAGTAGGGCGTTACAATTACACAGTATAACTATTAACAATAATATTGTTTCAAAGACATTGAATTCCAAGTACGAGGTACAATTTTCCCACTACGTACATTTTTAAGAGTATAAAACCCTCTGCCTAATACTTCCATGATTTCAAAAGGCTCGTCCCAGTTTGGTTCTAACTTCTTTGTGTTGCCAGGGACCTTTCGCAGAACCCAGTCGCCCTTCTAAAACGTTCGTGAGTGGACTCTTTTGTTGTAGTAGCGTTCTGCAGCCTTTTGATAATTTTCTTGTCTTAATTGTGCTATTGTTCACAACTCTTCCAGGAGGTCGAGGTTGTGCATCAACTGTATGTTGTTTGTGGTCTGATTAGAAGCGATCTCTGTTCGAAGTGTAGGTAGACCCACCTCTGTCAGGATGATAGCTTCTGTTCCATATACCATGGCGTAGGGAGATTCACCCGTAGAGGACCTTTTTGTTGTCCTATATGCCCATAACACCTTTGGTAGCTCTTCTGACCATGCTCCTTTTTTATCTTCCAAGTTTTTCTTGATGTTGGCAAAAATGACTTTGTTGGAAGCTTCTACTTGGCCATTGCCTTGTGGGTAGGTGATAGAAGCAAAACTCAGTTTTATCTTGTATGTGCCACACAGCTCCTATACTTTGGCGTTTTGGAACGGGGTTCCATTGTCAATGACTATCTCCCATGATATCCCAAATTGACAGATGATCTGTTTCCACACGAAGTTCGTGGTGTCTGTTTTGCTAACCGTGACTTATGCTTCTGCTACAACCCACTTAGTGAAGTAATCGGTGGCTTCCAGAGCATACCGTTTTCCTCCAGCAGCTTTAGGCAGCTCCCCTACCACATCCATACCCCACTTTGCAAAAGGCCAAGGTGCAATGATGGAGTGTAAAGTTTGAGCGGGTTGATGGATGATGGGTGCAAATTGCTGGCATTTGTCACATTTTCTGGCATAGTCACGTGCTTCTGTCATCATGTATGGCCAGTAGTAGGGCTGATCATTGGGCGGGTTGGTCAGGTTACAAGGCATTTTTACCCGTCCAATCTCATAATCGGGTTAGCAAAAGTGAACCCGTAACTTGCCCAATTAAGAAAAAAAATAAATTTAACCCGTCCAATAGTTTGGGCGGGTTGGTCGGGTCAACTTGCCCAAACCGAAGTGGTATTTTTTTGGGCGAGTTGGTCGGGTCAACCCACCCAAACTGAAGTGGTATTTTTTTTTTACATTTTTGTAGTTTTTTTCTTTTAAATACTAGTACTAATAGTGTGAAGTTTATCTTTTTAAGCTTAAAACAATATTTTAAATTTATAGTAAAAAAATAAAACAAAACTTAATTAATTTATATATTTATTTGAAATTTTTTCTTATATATTAATAATTGCATCAACGTTAAAAGTATTAAATAAAATAAGAAACATATATCATTAAAATAAAAAAGAAAATTAATATAGTCCAAAGTCCAATTAAAAACCAAAGTCCAATTACAAATATAAATTTAATTAAGTATATATATAAATTTAATATATTTATTTAAATGTATTAAAAATAATAAGTTCTTAATTCGGCGGGTCAGGTTATATTGGGCAGTTTATTCGGGTTGCGTTTTTTGGCGGTTTTTGGGCGGTTTATTCGGGTTGTAAAAATTTCTGCTCAGCCCTAGCCAGTAGTACCCTGCTGTAAGTGCTTTGTGTGCCAAACTTCGGCACCCTGTGTGGTTTCCACATGCTCCCTCATGTATCTCTTCTAACCATTTTTTAGTTTCTGATGGACGTAAACACCGTAGGTAGGGGCCATCGAAGGATTTGCGGTATAATGTTCCACGGATGATGGAATAGCGTTGTGCTCGAAGATGCAGAAGTTTAGCGTCTTTCAGATGAGCTGGCAGTTTAGACTTAGAAAAATATCGAATGATTGGGTCCATCCAGCACTCAGGCTCTGATGAGGTTGAGAAAACTTCTAGAACTTTGGGTGATTGGCTTGTGTATATGGTGGATTTCTGAGAGCATTCCCCTACAGAGGCTAATTTGGTAAGGGCATCAACCTTCTGATTATGTTCCCTCGGTACTTGTACGAGTTCAAACTGGTGGAAATGTGACTGTAAGTCAGTTACCTTTTGTAATAGACTGGCCAGATGGGGTGCTTTGATGTCGAAGTTCCCGCCCACTTGTTCTACCATGAGCTTTGAATCTCCTCTGAATTTCAATCGTCTAATGCCCATGTCTCGTGCTAGCTCTAAGCCATAAATCAGAGCCTCATACTCAGGTTCGTTATTCATGGCAAATTGTTCTAATCGAATGACTTCCTCAATTTTTAGCCCGGCGGGTGCTTCTAATATGACACCAATACTGGCTCCTTGGGAATTGGATGCTTCGTCTGTATGCATTGTCCATACCCATTCAGCTTCTGATTCCAGCAGTTTAGGCAAAGTATCTGGGGTAAAGGATTGTATTTCGATCAGGAAGTCAGCAAGTACTTGACCTTTTTTTGCTTTCCGTGGCAAGAATCGTATATCATACGTCCTGAGTTCAATTGCCCACTTGGATAATCTACCAGAGAGATCGGGTTTATTCAACACTTGCTTCAGTGGATAATCCGTATATACAATGATGGCGTGGCTTTCAAAATACTGTTGTAGCTTCTTCTTCGCTGTGATGAGTGCGAGCGCCAATTTTTCCATCATGCTGTAGTGGGTTTCAGTGTCTAGTAGCATCTTATTGCAGTAGAACATTGGCCTCTGTTGACTAGCTTCTTCTCGAAAGAGCACATAACTTACGGCAAAGTGTGAGACAGATATGTATAAGAACATATCCTTGTTTGCGACGGGAGAACTCAGTATAGGAGGAGAGCTCAGATAAACTTTTAATTCTTCTAGCACTTTGTTTTGTTATGCTCCCCAGGTGGTGTTGGTAGACTTCTTTATGCATTTCAGGAAAGGCTGGCAACGATCAGACATGCGTGATATGAACCGGCTTAATGCTACAATTTTTCCTGTCAGAGCCTGGATGTCCCGGACGGTTCTGGGTTCTTTGGCCTCTGAGAGTGATGCAATCTAGGTTGGGTTGGCCTCGATGCCTCTCTGGCTGACCGCATATCCTAGGAACTGTCCAGAGGACATCCCAAAGGCACACTTAGTTGGATTTAGTTTCATTTTATAAGTGTCGAGGATGTCGAAGCATTCGGTTAAATCGTCCACATGTGAAGAACTTTGTTGAGATTTGACGACCATGTCATCAATATATACCTCCATGTTTCTCCCAAGCAATGAGGAAAGCAGCTTATGCATCAGCCTCTGGTGCGTTGCTCCTGCATTCTTTAGGTTGAAGGGCATAACTTTGTAACAGTACAAGCCACCTTCTGTTATGAAAGCTGTATGGATCCGATCTTCTGATTTCATTGGGATTTGATTGTATCCTAAGTAGGCATCGAGGAAGCTCATTCTTCCGAAACCTGCCATGGCGTCTATCATTTGATCAATCTTTGGTAGAGGATAGCTATCCTTAGGACATGCTTTATTTAAGTTGGTGTAGTCTATGCACACTCTCTTTTTTCCTTTTTTCTTTGGGACCACTACAGGGTTGGCGAGCCAACTAGGATACAACCATTCTTCAATTGCTCCTGTGCTTAAAAGCCATTGTACCTCTTCTTGGATGACCTGGTTGATTTCAGGAGCAAACCTCCTCTGCCTCTGCTTGACGGGTGGGAAGCTATTTGATATATTGAGGTTGTGACTCATGATGGAGGGGTCTATTCCGGGTATGTCGTGTGGAGACCAGGCGAAGGTTCCAACTCTGGTTTTGAGAAAGTGGACTAGGGTCTGCTTTTCTTTTTCAGGAAGTTTGGTACTTACCAGCACTATTTTAGATGGGTCAGCGCCATCTATATAGATTTCCTCTAGATAATCGAGGGTGGTCTGGGGCTTATCTTGATCTTCCTCTAGATCTATGCCTTTGAGACATGTTGGTAAGTCATGCTGTGATTGCTATTTGTCAGGATTGTCATCAGGGGGGGAGGTGCCAGAATTATTGATTTCTTTCAGGGTAAGGAAGCACTTCTTGGCCTGCTTCTGACATCCCTTTATGTCGATGGTATAGCGTTCGTTAGGTGAGTGGCACCGCATTACCTGATGCAAAGTTGAGACTGCTCCCTGCATTCTGTGTATCCAATTTCTTCCCATGATGGCATTATAGCTTGTGATGGAATCCACGATTAGGAAGTCCACATGCAAGGTGCATTTTGCGGATACCACGGTTAATCGAACAACGCCCTTCGGGTATACCCTCTGGCTGTTAAATCCCAAAATGGGTGTAGCGGAGGTCTGGATATGATTTTCCTCGAGTCCCATCTTCTGGAAGGCTTCCCATAAAATAATGTCAACCCCACTGCCCCCATCGACTAAAACTCTTCCCAGCTGGCAATGGTCGACCTGTAGCGAGATGACTAGAGGGTCGTCATGGGGCAGGTGCACTCCCTCCAAGTCGTCTTCGATGAAGGTGATAGCAGAGGCTGGATAACATCTGTCCTCCGAAGTGACAAGGTTAACTGTGTGACCTAGTGATCTGTATCGCTTCACCCGTTCCTCAATCCTCTTGTGAACTTTGGTTGCCTGCTCTTATTCCTCAGTGAGCTCCATGATCCCGTGTATCATGGGGACTTGCTTGAGAGGTTCTTGTGAGTTTGTGGTGGCCGTACGCAGGGAGTCTGCTGCTTGTGGTGTCGGGGCAGAAGCAGGGTTGGGTTGTGAAGTGTCAGGCCTGCCTATCTCTTTAATATACTGGGTTAACCGTCCACTTCTCATGAGGGCCTGGATCTGATTGTGGAGGTTGTGGCATTCGGCGACTGTATGGCCATGATCTTTGTGGAAGAGGCAGTACCTGTTTTTATCTCTTCTGTCGGGAGGAGTGGTAATCTTGTACGGCTCACTCCAGATGGGTCTGTCTTTATTCTCTTCATAAATGACTTCCTGGGGGATGGTGTATTCGAAGGAGGGATATCGTGGTGATTCTCGATTCTGTCTACGCCTTTTCCCTTCTTTCGTGTGGTCTGTTTCCTGTCTCTTCATCTTTTCGTCCCTTGTAGGCGGGGGAGGAGGGTTATTCGCTGGTGGAGCGGAGATAAGTGCGGATTTTTTCTTTGCACACTCTTGAAATTCCAAGACTCTGAAGACTCCTTCGGCACGGATCTGAATCTCAGCCATGTCATAAGGTGGTGTCATGGTGAGGAATTCGTGTAAGAGAGATCCCACCTGCAAAATTTTGACGAAGAGATTAGCCATGGTGACTGGGTCGACATCATGGATCTGATGCACGAGTTCAATGAAACGCTGTAGGTATGACTTTTGATGTTCATTTTCCCCTTGCTCGATCCGATAGAGATCTGCCATTGTTCTTGGTGCCTCACGGTTATCACTGTACTGTTGGAGAAAGGCTCTACGGAGGTCACCAAAACTGTTGACAGAACCAGGTTTCAATTGCCTGAACCACAGCAGGGCCGGCCTAGAGAAAGTAGTGGAGAAAACTTTGCACTGTATGGCTTCGTTGTTGGCTTTGAGGGCCATCTTTTGTTGGAATCAGAATAGATGTTTCAGCGGGTCTCCCTTTCCATTAAACACGGGTAGAGGAGGGATTACGAAGTCTCGTGGTTTGGGCTCGTTCTGAATCCACTATGCGAAGGGCAACTTCTCAGTGGTTCTTGATACCAAATCCATGTGCTCGGTAGCGTGAGCGGATCTTCCATCCGAGAACTTCTGTATCATTTCCCGCATCATCTCCTCTTTCCAATTGTCTAAGAACCGAATGGAGGGGGTACGGTCCTCTGCTGGTGAGTCTTGAGCTGCCCGTTGTGTGGTCTGTTGGGGCCCGATCTCGGCGGCCGACTGAGTTGACCTTGTGGGCTCTGCACCAGTTCGCGCACAGTGTACCGCTCGTCTCTCATCGGCCCTTGGTGAAGACGGGTTGGGGATGGCAGTAAGGGACCCTGGGATCCTTCTCTGATGTGGTGTGTGGTTCTCTGGGGGGAATTGATGTGGTCGATTGGAACTTCAGGTCTACCAAGGTCGAGATTATCGTTGTCTTGGGTGTTGCGCGTAGCTTCGTTGGACTTTCGCAACTCAGCGATCTCAGCTTCGAGCCTTGCCTGAGCTTCAGTCAGTGTTTTATTGGCTTCGTCGGATCTCTGTTGGCTGGCCTCCAGTAGGCGGCACATTCTGTCGATTTGGTCGCTTACATCCGCTGGTGGGACGACCTGGGTGACGGGACCCGACACTCCATTGCCTTTTGGTGGCA
The DNA here is from genome assembly GCF_963169125.1 of Humulus lupulus. Classification (NCBI taxonomy): domain Eukaryota; kingdom Viridiplantae; phylum Streptophyta; class Magnoliopsida; order Rosales; family Cannabaceae; genus Humulus; species Humulus lupulus. The sequence continues at coordinate 188,752,743 of NC_084796.1, forward strand.
TGGCTCCAAGGTTCGAGAGGGTCTTGGTTGCAAGGAAAGAGTTCTTGATTCGACGATGTGGCTAAAAAGGAAACTCGATTCCCACAGACGGCGCCAATTGTTGATGCAACAATTATGCGTTTCTATAATTGGAGGTATTAGCCGACAATAACTAGTTTTCTGATCCTGTTCCGATGATGATGATCGCTTCTACAATCGTTGATCCGTCGGGGGTACCTGCAAGAAGGATACTCTGATGCCTAAGTCAGATTTTTTTTCAATCCCCCTGTTCGAATTAGAATCTAATATTTATAGAAAAGAAATGTGACGTGGTTAGTTGGTTCAACTGAACCCTTGAATGGCGGGGGAAAATAACTGAATTTCCCCCCAAGATGAGATGATTTTAAATTAAACACGCAGAGCTCAAAGGCGGTCTGGCGGTCCTGTAGCTTCTGTCTTTGGGGCCTCTATAGATCAAAACGATTCGTTTTGATCATATCGCAAATGAGGAAAGGTCTTTGAGCCGAATATCTTGGGCTCAATACTGTTATAATAACTAATTAATACAAATATAATCATAACTCTAAAACTTCTTCTTCTTATTCTTCTTTGTTTGTTTTTAAAAAAAAATGGAATTTTTCCCTTCTCTCAATCTACCTCTCATTATTTCTCCATCACAAAACCTAGGTGTGTGATATAACATTTCTTTGATCCTTTCAATAAAATCCCCATTTAATTCCAGTATTCCATTTATTTGTGCTTGCTCTAACTCATCGTGTCTTTGAAGGCTGATGTAGGTCTTTTTCCTATCTTTTTCACTGTTTTTATTTGTGTGTAAATTAATGTGACTTTCTTTTCTTTTGTCCTTTGACTCGTGAAGGAGTATGGAGTAGTTCATGAATTCAAATCAAGATTGGTAGCATATAATTTTCACCAAACAAAGTAAGAGCAGCACAAGTGTCGATATGCCAAAGCAAATAAACGAGAGAGAGAAAGAGCCCATTGTTTTAGGATAGGTTCTGTGATGGATAAGTGATGAGTGGTGGATTGAGAGAAGGGAAACGATTTCATTTAAAAAAAAAACAGAAGAATGGTGAAGAATAAGAATAGGAAGAGGGGAAGAAAGAGAAAATATTATTTTTTATTAAAAATGTTTCCTTTATGAATTTTATAAATTTATTTATTTTAATAATATTTTAAATTGAAAAAACAAATTTGTTTTGTTTGATATACATGCTTTTTGTTAGAAAAACAAACAGAGGTGAACAATTGGAGCTGATTGATACTATTTTATAAACACAAGGACCTGATTGTTGGAAAAAAAAAAAATCGAGGACTAAATCTAGGATCTTGTATAACTTAGGAGGTAATAGTATTAAAAAAAGAAAAAAAAAAACAAATTTGGCAAACAAATTACCAAACTTGCCATATAATTGAGAAGTAATTTTTTTTTCTTAAACAGCAAAAGGAAAAAATTAAACTCTTGTGCAATTTATTAGTATGAATATTCTTACAAGGCAAGCTATGACATAAGATGTCTAACCAACACCACTTAATATGACATCATATAAGTAATTAAATTTAAGAGCATTGCTATAAAACACTCTAAGGTGTACAACATGTGACATATCGTTATTGGTACAATTTAGTATTGGGTTCTACAATTTTTTAATTTAATTGAAATATGTGAGACTCGATATTGACTTCCACCAATACAGTATAAGGTGTTGGGTGTCACGGGCTGACATTTTGACAGCGGAAATGCCCGTGCGACACCTTGACTCCTCTGAGCCAAGGTCAACCTTCCAACCCTTCGAATAATAGTGGGCACATTTTTCGCGCGACCGTGTTCCTCTGCACACTTCCGTCTCTCGAACAACTCTTGCTGAGTCATGCTCTCAAGCATCTATGAGTGCAATCATGCATCAAGGCTATCTAGCCAAGACACTCACACTGTCCATAAGTTCTCACTATGGCAAGGAAAATCCCAACACCGATGCTCACCCAGACATTCGCAAGTCAAGGTAGCATGTGTGGCCAAGCGCCAACACCTCTCATCATGCCCCATTCGATACTATCCGATTGGCTCACGTCACAGACCAAGGACTCCCATACGTCCATGGTCCAATCCTCAAGGAACCATACCATCATCCATGTTGGAAAGCTCTCGAGACTGGTTGCTAGACTAGTAGCACACACTGGACTTCTGTCCTACTCAAGCATAGTGCACCCCCCAATGCATGCATGCTAACAAGTCCCACGAATGACTTCCCGTGCCATCTCGTGTCGAGATTCATGGCCATGGCGCACCATGACATCTCTCGAAGGTTTGGCCATGTTCCGTACAAGTGGCCTCTCGGCAAGCCAAGGGAACCGTACCCTTAAACCTCTGGCAGCACACTTCGACGCACTACCGGGGCAGCCCGGTAATGTCCATGAGTACTCCTACTCATGGAGACGTATGAGTCCTCTCGTGTTCCTCATATGCCCGCCCTACTAGTCCTCCAAACTAGTAGTAGCTCACTTGACGCACCTGCGCCAGGGGGTGGTGGAGAGCTGACACCAGGTGCTCCCCCTACAAAGTGCCTTCTGAGTTTTTAGCCTTCTACCAAGAACATATCTGATTTTTGCTTGGGAGACATATTTGGCTTCCAGCTCGCCAATTCTCCGAATCTCCCAAATCCGATCATACCATTGCGTTCATTGACCCTTCAATATGGAACCTACCAAGTCTCTTCCATTTCTGGGCAATAATGAAGATATTTACGAAAATGCCACTGCCGTACAAACTAGGCATCAGCATGCACCCTTACCTGCACCCTCGAGTGCGCATCTGACCGAGTGCCAACCTAGCTTGTAACATGCCATCAAGGCCGGCATGTTACATTCTCCCACACTTCAATTTTCGATGCCCTCATCGACAGACTGTTGGCCAATCTTCCTCCTGCCTCGACTCCTAAGCTCACTCCATGCTTCTTCCGAATCTTGAGTCTGCACTAGTACCTCTACCACTGTAGAACCACCAACTTGGTGATGATCTCCCACGTCCACCCTTGGACTCGATCAAGGACCCCATGCCACCGTCACTATTCAGAATTCTCCCATGAAGTAGTGTCACTGCACTCGAATACTCCTTGCATACATGAACTTCTCCGAGTCCATCACAATGTCCCTCCAGTCAACCAAGCAGCCCTTGCAACACTGACCCCAAAGCCAACACATCTTTTGATTGTTGCTTTCCCGCCAATATTCCAATACATACTCTCTTATTGACAAGGAGGAAATTAAGGTGCACCCTCCTCAGGGTGAGGTTCGCAAACCAACCGTTCCCAACGGCACCTACGAAACATCCTTCCATTGAAGGCATGTCTCTCTTCAACGTGGCACTCGTGCCAACTGTAGCCTTTATGCAGTATCTAGTGCATCCTTGCACACAGACTTCGCGAAGTAGTCTCTCAGACTTTTGGCCCTCCGGCCTTACTGCATACCCATGGCTTGATGCGAAATGGCCACTCCTGACCATAAGCATAACTGCTCTTCTAAGCTTCTACAATGTAGTCAATGATCTGACATCATTCGAAACCACTACACTGCCTTCTGGCTCATGCTCATGCTGACTCTCAGCATCGTGCCTCAAGTTCTGCCCTCAACTCAACCTTGCCTAACTCTAGACGACCTGTTGAATCTTGATCAACTTGACTGCACTTTACCTCACCCTTGAGGTCTGAAGTTGTCCCAATCCACTATCTCCCTTTGACATATGTTCTCTGAATCATTCGGCTTGTGTTCCCATAAACATGTGTCCCCATAAAACACTAAGCATGTCCCATAATATGATGCAAAACCTGCCCAATCTTGGTCTCAGTCTATGCCCATGCATACTGTCAATCTGCAGTTTCAATTGGTCACCTGACCTACTCGCATCAATCATGCATGTCTTCGCACTGTACAACCCATCTGTTGTTGTGTTTCTCTCTAGATTCACACACCAAAACTGAACAAGTACCCTGACCCTTCGAACATATGAATTAGTGGGCTCCCCCACTTCAACTTGGGAATAACTTCTCTTCTCGAGGTGTACCTCTCAAGGTATAGCTCGCAAGCTAACAACTTTTCTCATGCGGTCCCTCGTTCCATTTATCACTTTTGAAGATGATGATGTTGAACTAATGTCTCAGCCATTCTGACTCTTCTCCCCTCGACATCTCTACGTTGCCTTAGTTCCTGAGTCCTGTTGACTTTCACCTTAGGCAAACGTTGCACTGATGTTACCTTAGTATTTGAGTCCTGACGACTTTCACCCTAGGTAACTGGCTTTGTCTTTGTCTCTGAGTCTCCTTGACTTTACATTCTGAACAACTAACAATCTCCATGATAACTCATCTCGATGCTTTCGTAATGGAACATTGGTCTGCTATTTGGATGTTTGAACCGTGAAGGTTTCTCCCCCACTTCAACTGTTGACGTCCTCGACAACTTTCCCACATGCAAGAATTCGTGTAGCACCATTGTCGATTCCCCTATGCGTGAGCTCTCCACATAGCTATCCATCTTCTACATACTAGCATCTCGCCCCTCCGGGCAGCTTCTCTAGGCTTCTATGGTCACTAAGTCCCGATAGCAAGGCCCTCCAGCCCACATTTGAACTCAAGCACCATCTCCGCCACCTTAAGCCTTCTTGTAGCACTAAGTTTCCTTGACGCGACCCTCCAGCGCTCTCGAAACTCTAGTACTATTCTGACCACTACGCGCGGTCTACTCGGCCTTGCTGGTCTTTGATGCATGTATTCCACAACTCAACATCTCCCACGATGCCACAGTGTTGCCCACACCAGCTAATCACTGTGAGGCAACACGTTCCACTCAATTGTCTCGGCGCCTCCCTTCTTGGGCAAAACAAGATAACATGTAGACACCTCCAAGTACGACTGCCCTCTGATGATCGCGGCCACGGCCACCTTGGTCTCCCTGTGATGCCATTTGGCACACAAGTAGCAACTGAAGCATTCCATGTTCATCTTTATCTAGTTCCCTATCGTGACTGACAAGCGTCTGACGGCCACCGTTATGCTCCCACACTCTTGCGTACAAGTTCCCTTTTCAACAACAGTGCTCCATGCGACTTACATTGTCACTCAGGCAAACCTGAACTAGTGAACCAAGCATAAAACCTTGACCTCTCGATCAAACCTTGTCTCATCTCAATGAGTTCCAACACTTTTGTAGCACCTTTCCACAATTGCACGTGGTTGTTGTCTTTCTAGCGTCACTGAAATTTCTGATTCGAAGCAACCATAACTTGTCCCCTCTCTAGGATGTCCAGTATTCCCATGAAGAAGAGCAACCAAGTCTCATCCCGTCTCAGCCTACTGATCCTTTCTAGGTGACTAAAAGGCTCAACGACATCTGTCCAAGCATCTAGACCCTTATGGTCCTTCAACACACCTACATCTTTTCTAGGATGGGCCAACCAGGTTCACCCCAACTTGAGATGAACCTGGCTCTGATACCAACTGTCACGGGCTGACATTTTGACAGCGGAAATGCCCGTTCGACACCTTGACTCCTCTGAGCTAAGGTCACCCTTCCAACCCTTCGAATAACAATGGGCACATTTTTCGCGCGACCGTGTGCCTCTGCACACTTCCGTCTCTCAGCGAGAGTTGTTCGAGAGACGGAAGTGTGGAGAGGCACACAATCGCGCGAAAAATGTGCCCATTGTTATTCGAAGGGTTGGAAGGCTGACCTTGGCTAAGAGAAGGTGTCGCACAGGCATTTCCCAACACCGATGCTCACCCAGACATTCGCAAGTCAAGGTAGCATGTGTGGCCAAGAGCCAACACCTCTCATCATGCCCCATTTGATACTATCCGATTAGCTCACGTCATAGACCAAGGACTCCCATACGTCCATGGTCCAATCCTCAAGGCACCATACCATCATGCATGTTGGAAAGCTCTCGAGACTGGTTTCCAGACTAGTAGCACACACTGGACTTCTGTCCTACTCAAGCATAGTGCACCCTCCAATGCTTGCATGCTAACAAGTCCCACGAATGACTTCCTGTGCCATCTCGTGTCGAGATTCATGGCCATGGCGCACCACGACATCTCTCGAAGGTTTGGGCCACGTTCCATGCAAGCGGCATCCCGGCAAGCCAAGGGAACCGTACCCTTAAACCTCTGGCAGCACACTTCGACGCACTACCGGGGTGGCCCGGTAATGTCCATGAGTACTCCTACTCATGGAGACATATGAGTCCCCTCGTGGTCCTCGTATGCCCGCCCTACTAGTCCTCCAAACTAGTAGTAGCTCACTTGACGCACCTGCGCCAGGGGGTGGTGGAGAGCTGACACCAGGTGCTCTCCCTACAAAGAGCCTTATGAGCTTTTAGCCTTCTACCAGGAACATATATGATTTGTGCTTGGGAGACATATTTGGCTTCCAGCTTGCCAATTCTCCGAATCTCCCAAATCCAATCATACTATTGCGTTCATTGACCCTTCAATATGGAACCTACCAAGTCCTGTCCATTTTTGGGCAATATTGAAGATATTTACGAAAATGCCACTGCCGTACAAACTAGGCATCAACAAGCTCACCAGCCTGCACCCTCGCGTGCGCATCTGACCGAGCGCCAACCTAGCTTGTAACATGCCATCAAGGCCGGCATGTTACATTGGGCACCCCATAACAACATTCAAAATTATTTGTACCTAGTAGCACATGATCACGACCTACCCATTAACCTTATGACGTACCTAATAGCTTGCAAGTTCACTATATTCATATGACAAGGTCACTTAGGATGTGCCAATTTGCCCGTATGTTAACCAATTATATACGACTAGCATGTAGACCTAATCAGCTACCTTAATCTATTACCATAAGCTAAAACTAAAGCTGATAATCTCGACTTGTATTGAGAAAATTATCTTAGTCTCAGAGAATTTGTACATCCTAAATTGTGGAACTCGGTAAATAAGTTGGATATCGTGATAAAGTCTTATACAATCAAAGATAATCTTATTGTTAAATTAATAGCAAAATATTAGATATTTTGATGAACAATGGGATTATTTGAAATTTGAATTACCTAAACTTGCCTATATAAATAAAAGGGTAAATGCATTGTAGGCGAATCTAAATTAGAAAAAGATGAAACTATGGTTGTGTTTGGTAAAGTTTTTGTTTTAAAATTTTTTAAACACAAAAATGGAAATATTATTTTTATTTTTAAAAAATAAAAATATGTTTGGTAACTATTTTTGTTTTTAAAAACAGAAAATAATAAATGTGTTTGATAACTTTTATTTTTATTTTTTGTTTAACAATATAAAATGAGTTGTTGATTTGAAGAAAAGATGAAAAAAATTAAAAAGTTTAAAAAAATTTTGAAAGTGAAAAAATTATATTTTCAAAATTTAATGAATTTAATTAAAATTTAAAAAAAATAATAAATGAAAATAGAGTTACCAAATACTATTTTATGTTTAATTGTCAAATTTTTAATTAATTAAACAAAAATCTATTTTTTTAAGTGTTATCAAACAACATTTATGGTTGTGTTCAGTAAAATCTTTGTTTTTGAATTTTTTAAACACAAAAATAGAAATATTATTTTTATTTTTGTTTCTTTATTTTAAAAAAATAAAAATGTGTTTGATAACTATTTTTGTTTTTAGTTTTTAAAAACAAAAAATAATAAATTTGTTTGATAACTTTTATTTTTATTTTGTGTTTAATAATATAAAATAAGGTGTTGATTTGAAGAAGAGAAGAAAAAAAAAAGAAACAAAAAGTCTAAAACAATTTAAAAAAAATTTAAAAGTGAAAAAATTTTATTTTCAAAATTTAATAAATTTTAATTAAGATTTTAAAAAATAATAAATAAAAATAAATTTACCAAACACTATTTTATATTTAATTATCAAATTTTTAATTAATTAAATAAAAAACTATTTTTTAAGTGTTACCAAACAGCATATCTTATATTGTAATTATTTATTGATATAATGAAAAATCGTAAGTTGTTTAAATTATTATAAATACTTATTTTTTATTTTTATTTGAATTTATTAATCAGATTTTCTCCTTAGAATTTGAATATTTTAGTTTGTTATTTGACCGTAAAGGGAATTTGTAAAAATATTCCGTACATCCCTTTCATTTGTTATAACATTCCTTATTTTAAACATCACAAATAAATGTTCTTTAACATAATTTCAATAGTTACCTTCAAATTTTTTAATTATATAATTTTTATATTAGTGGTTTGTTCGTATGCTATATCTACTTACTTTTATAGGAAATTCTATTAAAATAAAGAAAGTATTTTATTCAAGTTTTAATGATTTTTTTATATCTTCTATGTCACTCATATTCCAATCATAAATTTTAAATAGTAATCTTCTACTGTCTAAAAAAGTAAAAATAAAATTTATGCCAAACAAACTAATAATAAATTATTAATATTTCCGTCAAAATAGGTCATGCACTCATATTAACAAATACTAAACTTTTTGTAGATGACAAAATTTGGCCTCTTCAAAATACTTGACAAAAGTGGCAAGGACTAAGGCGCCTAGCACCCATAAAGGTTTGTAGTGTGATTAGGACTCTATAAGGGTCCTCAAGCCACGAAACCCTCCGGGCCAGACGTCCTCTGGTGTGGTCCCTAAGCCGTGGAACCCCTGGGCACGAGATGCCCCTCGCTAGGCCCATCGCCTCATGCGTCTCCGTTACCTTTAGTAGGCTCGCAGGTCCTTGGCCTCATCTTTCACGAGGTCATCTATGTGAGGCAAGTTGTGAGACCCCTCCTGAGATCAAGTGCCTCGCGCCAATAGGACCCCCCAGAACCAAGCATCTCGCGTATGCGAGACCCTTCTAAAGGTCAAGCACCTCGTGCCAGTAGGACCCTCAAGAAGCAAGCATCTCGCGACACCTTCAAGGTGAAAGACCCTAGCAAGGTCAAAAGGTGTTTATAACTAATTGCGTGGGGGATTTTCGTTTATTATTAGACATGCCTCTCGCGACACCCCTCATTTTCGCATCGTGAGTTCGCCTCGTTCCCTCATGCCTTGCAACATTAAGTGACCCTTGGAGGCACGCGAGACCATTATGGCAAGCGGCATCGCCTCACTGAAGAGGCATTGCCTCGTCTCTTTAGGCAAGTGCCACCTGTTGAGAAACTTATACAAGATCTTTATTTATTTTCATGTATATCTAATATTAAACAAATTAATACGAGATAGCCTAAAACAAGTTTCTAAAATTGAATTCAAAGAGAAACAAAGAATAGAATACTTACAGTATACGCAGCGGAATTAAAGAGTCATTCCTTCAGTTTCTCTAACTCGTGTATCCTCTCTGTTGCAGAGTATTATCAAGAAACTGAATCGATCTTCTATTTTCTTCACAATCTTCCAATGTATCCTTAGAATCACCTAGACTAGTGTGGGTAATTCTCAACACATGAGATAGATATAGAGAGAAGAAGAGAAAATAACAAATAGGCTTAGAAAAGGACTTGTGTTTAGAGAGAATCTGAAACTATTAGAAAACTAGTGATTAAACTTATTTGTCATCTCAAAAATCTTAACTCATGACTTCTCTCTAAGCACCCCTTTTATAGACTCAATTAGACCATTTAATTTAATTAAAAAATCAATAAAATAATAGTCATTTTAAAGCCCTAGGTCGAAATTATCATGGGCTTTAGGCCCGTGAAATTTCCCATTTGATTATAAGCCCATTGGACTTAAAATCAAGGCATGTATTATTTTCTATTGATTTAATTAATTAAATAATCATTTAAATCCTTTATCAAATTAATTATTTATAATTTGAACCTTTGATTTAAATTTATTTATTAATTTAGATACCAATTTATCTTAATTAATAAATCTGCCATAATTTCTCTTTTCTTCTCAAAATTACATAACTCTGTGAAACTATCCAAAATTGACCTGGTCAACTTTGATAATTCTAATTGATAATTAAATCAATTAATTGAGACTATCTAGATGATTTTATCCAAGGTACAATGGGGACCATGGGCCTATGAAATCAAGCTCCAATAAGTTATCATAAATCTAACAAATAAATTTACCAACTTATTAATTTCTCGTGACTCCACTATAGACTCGGAATTGCACTCTTGAATTCATAGAATGCTCTATAACTAATATAGATACGCTATTAATTATCCATTGTTACAACCATAATTGTCACTCAATCCTCTATAGACGGTCTACAATGAGATAGGACTAAAATACTGTTTTACCCATCATTGTATTTTATCCTTAAAACACTTAGTTCCTTGTAAATGATATTTTAGTAAACTAATTTAATTACTGAAATGAGATCTCTATCATTTAACACCTTGAACCAAACTAAAAGGAAATCATCGTTTCACTTCTTCATCAGAAGCTATAGATGTTCATATCTATGATTAACACTCCCACTCAATTATACTACCGAGTTCCCAAGATGTAAGTATGGGCTAGTCCGTAGGGTAAGTTGGTAACGAACATGTCAAAGAACTCAAATAAAACAATCAGTTAGAATACTAACCACTCAGAATTGAGATTGAATTGACCTATGGTCAACTATATGATATGACTAGAATAGATAATAACAGTATGTTTACTTATCTTATCAACTGTCAATATCGGTCCTGTCCGATGTAACAAATACATCCGATCTTATCTACTTTACTAATGTTCTGGAAAGAACATAACACAATAATGTGTAAGCAGATCATATCGTAGATTGGCAAGTCAGTGTGAATCTGGTGCACTGACTAATCTTAGGACTAACTTATTTTGAACATATAATCATATTTATATTCCACTGTGATTACGCCACTATAAATAAGATTAGCTATATGCTCGGGATTTAATAGAAGTTTATATAAAATAAATAATCATGAAAAAAAATATGTGAGCAAAGGGATTAACCAAGTAAAAAAATGATTTCTATTCTTTTATTGATAATAAAATGAGATTACAAAGAATTTGAGTTTTAATTAGAGCATAAAACCCCAACACCACCAGCGAGGCACACCCCCTTTCCAGACATCAATTATCCTAAGGTTCTTCTTAGCAATATCGATGTGAAAAGACATATTCACATTTGGACATGCCATTCACTAATTTCCCTCAACACTTAGAAATATAAAAGGGAACAAAGAATAAGAAATGCATAGAGAAGACAAAGAGCCACCCCCAAGTACATAGCACCTTGGCATGAAGGACATGTACGGATGAGGATATGTCAGATGTACGACCACGTCTCCTTCAAGACTTCCTACAAGTAATGGTTGTACAAGGATGTATGAGAGGGTACAAGATGTGGTAGCACCACCTCCATGCCTTTGACATAGGTCAGATCCGACCACCACTCTCTCAACAGCACTACCTCCTGTTCCACTACCACCTGCACGTCATAGTACCTCCTTGTCCCCTTGAGACCACATGTACCATGGACCATTAGAGCCCCTCTATAAATAGCTCCACACCCTATTTGAAAAAAGGATGAAAAAACATTATAACTTGATACGAAGAGAAATACAAGTTCTTTTCTCCATTTTCTTCTACAACTATTTTCTAAGTTTCTTGCTAAGTTCTTGAAGTTCTTCATTTATAAGCTCTATACTTTGATTTTTTCTACCTAACATCATTGACAAGTTCTCACTGTCAAGATTTTGGTGCCGTCTTTGGGAAGGACAAAGATAAAGGTACTACCCTTGCCAAGGCGATCAAGACACCTGCGGGAGTTGCAAGATGTGGAGGTCCACATGGATGGAGTCAGCTGAGGGCCTCCAAGAGAGACCCTTCGCCACTTCAGAACAAAGGCGTACCAGAGGGACAGCCAACCCCTGGTGGGGAAAGAGAAGTGTTGTCTCTAGTTGTCCAACCTAATGGGGATCCTCCAACACCATTAGCCGCCCCCGTGGGTGGCCTAGGTACACACCCTCCTCCTCGACCACCAACAGCAATGCGTTCCGGCCACCAGGACCCTGGTCCCACCACACGTAGGCCCGGTAAGAGTCCCTGGTTACACTCGGTGAGCTCAACCTCCCAAACCCAATTTTTACGAGGACGAGAAACGCGAGTTACTCAGCAAAAATCAAAGGCTAGAGACTACGTTGGAAAATGTTGGGACTAATGTCATTTAAAGCATATGTATTGAACAATGTTTTATGAAATAAATAATTTAAATGATTTTTTTTTGCATATATTGATTGTTTATTATTATTGATAGAATAATATTATATGAATATCAGAAAATTCTCAAATTCGTTATTGTGACTACAATCTTGTATTGGTACAAGAGGATTAAGATTGTAGGGAACTAATTTAAATAGTTCGCAGTAAAACAAAGTTATATGGAATCTTTGGATTAAATACTATAAGTACAGTTCACTAGTAATATGAATACATGTAATCTAGATCCGGATTACTGATGTAGTAGGACATCTTAGTGGACGTACTTTGTATAAAGTGGTTATAAATGAACGGGACTCGATATGTTATTAATGCCTAATAATATCGTTTACTTTACACGTATTAATTAAACATTTGAATAAGATGATCATATTCAAATTTATCTTAATCCTGAAGTTACTATGAACTCATGTTTATGTTATATGAGTTCTTCGATTCACTCGTTATGCCTTCAACGTTTCGCCAGGTTGATGCTTTACATTGGCTAACGAATCAGTCTCAACCCGAGCTGTCTGGGAAGCTCGGAATGCTTTTTTGAAATCGGAAGAAAATTTCTTCCATGAGCTTATGGAATGACTCTTATATTGTTTAAACCACTGCCTGGTAGACCCGACCAAAGTTGTAAGGAACAAGATACACCATAGATCGATCCCGACATTGTGGGCCATCATCATCGTATTAAACATTCCGAGGTGATCGAATGGATCTCCATCTCCATCAAACTTTGACATGTGTTGTAATGCCCCAAAATCTTTAATGAGGTTTAATGGTCAGATTAGTAGGTCTGGGGGCCATAATTGATTTATTATGCCATTAAATGATTATGTGCATGTTTATGTGAATTATATTATTATATGATGTTAAATGCAAGCATGTGGGTCCACATTTCTTGATAAGGGAATTTTGGTAATTTGTCCTATTGAGGGCATAATTGTATATTTTCATGCATGTTGGTGATTATTGATGAGGCCACATTATAATGTGGATTTGTTCGAGCTTTTCGGCATGAGACGATCTTTTAATGCAGGTGAGCGGTTTGGTCATAACAGGGTTGATTTCGGAGCTCGGGGTGAGTCTTGGGGTAATTTGGTGATTAGATCATTACCGGGATTTAAAGGGTAATGGGATATGAATTATTAGTATTTGAGAATATTGGGAATAATGGGAATTGGAGGGTGTTAATTATAATTAACGAGATAGGTGGGAAAGGACGGTTTTACCCTTGGTAGCCATTAAAGGGATTTAAATGACCTAGGGGCAATATTGTCATTTTACCTAAGGAGTATATAAACCATCGAAGGCTGTAGAAACTTGCAAAAACATAGCATAGTTTCCTTCTTCTCCTGATAGTTTTTCTTCTCCTTTTCTCTTTTGATTTTTGAGCTTCATTTGAGGAATCAAGCTAGGGAAGTGAACCTTGAGGGTCTAGGGTTGTGTTCCACCATTGAAGAGGGTTCCATACTGAGCTTGAGGTAAGTCTCTATCCATTAGAATTCTGGTTTTTTTTACTCTGTTTTCATTTGGTTTTCAACTTGAATTCTAGGTTGATAGTTGAGAATTGATGGAAGTTTTTGGCAAGGGCTGCTTGGGTTATGATTCCTAGGACTTGTATGTAGGGTATTTGGGTTCATTTGGGAGTTTGAATGAGGTTTGGAAGCATGTTTTTAAGGTTGGAAATGGAGAAGTCGAAGGAGGGAAAAACCAGGGCTGAAAAACCCTGGTTATAGCGCTACAACGCCCAAAGGAGGGCGCTACAGCGCTACCTAGGGATAGTTATCCCTGTCTATAGCGCTATGGTGCTAGGGGGGAAGCGCTACAACGCTACCCTGTTCTTCCTGATTCCTATTTTGAGCACTTTTGAGGGTTTTTGGCTCGGGGTTTCAATTCCTAAGGCTCGGGATCGAATCTACTAGCCGTTTGGGTACGATTTGAGGTCCTAGGAGTGAGGTTTAGGTCCACTACTACAAAAAAGGGCAATTGTGTCAGTCAAACGCGTCAGTCAATGCAGTTGACTGACGCTGTTGACCAAAAATTAGCATTTGTGACAATTGGGCACTGCCACAAATGATGGGGCAATTGCATAATAACATACACTGACGCTGTTTAATTGGGGCGTTTGCGTCAGTGGCCCACTAACGCAAACACCTGTTACCGTCAGTTGGCCACTGACGCAACTCGCCCACAATTTCAGCAAAACCCTCCATCGTCCCCAACAGACCCATTTCCCCTAAAAATTTTAGAAAACTCTCCTTCAAAATCCAGCGGCGCCCCAACCGACTTTTACTCATTTAGGTACGTTTTTATCCATTTTTTTCCATTTCAATGTAAAAATAATGATTTATATATGGTTATGAAACTTATATATAGTTTTTTTTGAATTTTTTGTATAGATTTTGTATTTTTGAAGATTATAGTTTGAAAACCCATAAACTTTCTTGGTTTTTGGGGGTTTTCTACTTCAAGAACTCACATTGCTCAATTACAACAAGTAAGTGTAATTTTATTAATTTTTATGATTTAAATTTAAATTTTGTGATTTTTTTTTTATAAATTGACTATATTTCAGATTTTTAATTTTTAGATAGTTTTATATTGATGATTATGAAATTGTTTTAGGTTTAAACTTTGCATTTTAATATTTTTTTAAAGATTTTTTTTATTGTAATTTATTTATTTTTTATTAACTTTTTTTTAAAAATTTAATTTAATTTCGAATTTACTTATGTAAATGAGTCTATATATATATATATTAATGTATATATTTTGTATAAGTTTCATTTTATTAATTGTTTAGTTTGATTATTATTAATAAATTTTTGTTTATATTTTGTTAACTTTTTAAATTTTGGGTTTAATTGGTTAAATATGTATATATATTAAAATTGTTTGTTTTTTTAAGTTATATTTTATTATTGATTTAGTTAGGATATTTATAGTCTATTTTTCTTTATGTGAGTTGTTAACTTTTTTAAAAGAAAAAAACAAATTTATTTCGGGATTAAGTATATAAATGAGTACATATAACAAATTATTTGTTTTCTTCAAGCACTTTATTATTTATTTAGTTACAATATAGCTTTAATATATTTTTCTTTATATTTTGTCAGCTTTTTTATTATTTTTTTGTTTATTGTTATATTTGAGTAGGTATTTTGTTGACAACTTTGTTGGTGAGATCAAGCTTTGTATGATTTTATATTAGAGGTAATATTTTTAAACCTTAATGTATAATTAAGATAGTGAACTTAGTGGAATGTACGGATTATAAAATAGTGGAGATAGGTTATGGGACTGTGTGTTGCGGTGATATAATACTGTAATTATGCATGTTTGATTGATTAATTGGTTTGTTGTATTTATGTGATGAATATATGTTTATTTAAATTTTGGGAAATATGATAGAAATAGGGGAAATGCTGTCCAATTTTTTTAAAGATTTAGTAATTTGAGAATTATGCATGTTTGATTGATTAATCAGTTTGTTGTATTTATGTGATGAATATATGTTTATTTAAAATTTGGGAAAAATGATAGAAATATGGGAAATGCTGTCCAATTTTTTTTAAGATTTAGTAATTTGAGAATTATGCATGTTTGATTGATTAGTTGGATATTTTTGTGTATACCATGTGCTGTATAAATGCAAATTTAAAATTTGGGAAATGTGATAGAAATAGGGGAAATGCTGCCCAATTTTTTTGAACATATTGTTTCCTTTATTTACTTGTCAATTAAGTAATCCACGAACTTAATTGCTAATGTTTGTTGCTTTGTTTGTTTGTTTTTTTTTTGTTGTGTGAAGTTTGACAATGGATAGAGATTGGATGTCAGCGGATAGGTTATCCGTGAAATATAGGAATGGAGTTGAGTTTTTCTTGGAATTTTGTGCAAGAAATACTCAATCTCCTAATAGTATTCCTTGTCCATGTGTTAAGTGTGGTAACGTTGTGAGGATGCCAATTTTTAAAATAAAAGACCACTTATTTAGGAATGGAATAGACAAAAGTTATAAAGTATGGTTTTTGCACGGAGAAAGAATGAAAGTCACTGATGAGGGACCATCCAAGAATAATAAGTATTTTGATGTGGATTACGAAGTTGATGATATTGCAGAAATGATTGATGATGCACAATATGAATCACATGTGGATCCAATTAAATTTCAGTCAATCTTAGAAGATGTTGAGAAACCTATTTTCCCTAATTGTACAAGGTTCACTAAATTATCAGCACTGCTTAGGTTGTATAACTTAAAAGCCAAACATTGGTGGAGTGATAAGGGAATGAGAGAGTTGTTAACATTTTTAGGAGAATTATTACCCGAAGGTAATGAAATGTCGTCTTCATTTTATGAAGCAAAGAAGACATTGCGTTCGTTAGGCATGCAATATGAAAAAATACATGCTTGTCCTAACGATTGCATCTTATATCGAAAGAGATTTGTTGATGCAATTGCATGTCCGACATGTGGCGAGTCTAGATGGCAAAAGAAAAAAAATTCAGATGTAGTTAAAAAGGGTGTCCCTGCAAAGGTTTTATGGTATCTACCACCGATACCTCATTTGGTTAGGTTGTACCGAAATGATGATCATGCTAAAAATTTAGCATGCTAAAGACAGAGTAAAGGATGGCAAGCTAAGACATCCAGCTGACTCGCTAGCTTGGAAAACAGTATATGTTAAATGGCCAGAATTTGGCAATGAACTGAGGAATATTCGTTTGGGTCTTTCTGCTGACGGAATTAATCCACACAATTCCCTTAGTAGTAAATATAGTTGTTGGCCTGTAATGGTAGTCTTCTATAATCTACCGCCATGGTTGTGTATGAAGATGAAGTTTACCATGTTGACATTGTTGATATCTGGTCCTAAACAACCTGAAAATGATATTGATGTATACCTAGCTCCTTTAATTGATGATTTGAGCACATTGTGGTATGAGGGGGTTAATTCTTACGATGCTTATAAGAAAGAAAATTTTAATCTTAAAGCAATGTTGTTGTGGACTATTAATGATTTTCCAGCCTTAGGTAATCTTTCTGGATTTAGTGTGAAAGGGTACAAGGTATGTCCCATTTGTGAAGAAGGGACTCATGCTGAATATTTAAAACATTCTAGAAAGATTTGTTATATGGGACACCGAAAGTTCTTATCCAAAAAACATAAATTTTGAAGTTTGAAAGATGCCTTTAATGGTAAACCTGAATTTGGAAAGGCTCCACCACCTTTACTTGGAGGACAATTGTTAACAAAGTTGAACAAAGTCCAATGCAAGTTCGGTAAACCTAGAAATTATACAAATAAGAGAAAAAAATATTAGACGTGAAAAAACAAAGGAGGTTGTAGATGGTGCGACAGGTTGTTGGAACAAGAAATCTATTTTTTTGAGCTTGAGTATTGGGAGCATTTGGTTTTGCAACACAACTTGGATGTAATGCACATTGAGAAAAATGTGTCGGATAACTTATTTAGTACATTGCTGAATATTCCTGGTCGGAGTAAGGATGGAATTAAAGCTTGGTTGGATTTAAAAGTAATGGGTATACGCAGTAAGTTACAACCAGAGGTTGGTGAGAGACGAACTTATTTACCACCTGTGTGTTATACCCTGTCTAAAGAAGAAAAACGAATTGTATGTCATTTTTTGTCGAATGTGAAAGTACCGGAAGGTTATTCTTCAAATATTTATTTTCTGGTAGATATGAAAATTTTGAATTTAGTTGGAATGAAGTCTCATGACCATCATACACTACTTGAACATCTTCTACTGGTAGCTATCTGTTCTGTGTTACCCAAAAAAGTTCGATATGCAATTACCAAACTATGCTTTTTCTTTAAATCTATTTGTTGTAAATTGGTAAATGTGTCGAAGTTGGACAATCTTCAAACAAATATCGTGATAACTATGTGTGAGTTGGAACAGTATTTCCCACCTTCATTTTTTGACATAATGGTTCATTTAATAGTTCATTTGGTGAGAGAAGTAAAATTGTGTGGACCAGTATACTTGAGATGGATGTACCCATTTGAACGGTATATGATGGTTTTAAAAGGTTATGTTAGAAATAGAAGTAGACCTGAGGGTTCCATAGTTGAATCCTACATCGTTGAAGAAGCAATGGAGTTCTGCTCAGAATACTTATTAGGTGCTGCGAGCATTGGACTATGTTTTTCTAAAATTGAGTTTGAAATAAGTAAAGGTGGTAGAGGTTGTGTTGTTTCTGAAGTAAATAAATCTAATAGAGATGAAGCACATCGCCTAGTCTTACAAAATATTGATGATGTTCAACCATACATCGAGTAAGTTCTCATACATATGCATGGTCAATCTTATTTTTCTCTTTCATTATATTGGCAATGAATTTTGTTTGTTGATATAAATGATATTTCTTGAAGAGAACATTTTAATTGGATCAAGACTACTTATCCTAATAAGTCTAGAAATAAAAAATGGGTACAAGATGAACATTATCGAAATTTCAGCACTTGGTTCGAGAATGAGGTAAAATACTTGTGTTGTTATTGTTTGAGTGTTATTGTATTTTAGCTTGTTAGAATTTAATATACTTTGTTTTATTTTATTGTATTCTAGGTTCTGATTAACACCACAAACAAAATGTCTGAATCACTAAAATGGATAGCACGAGGTCCTTCAATGAGTGTAATTAAGTATCAATACCATTATATTCACGGTATTCAATTCAACACCATAGAACGTGATAATATTATAAAGACACAAAATAGTGGTGTTACTATTATCGCCCAGACTTTTCAAATATCTAGTTCCAAAGATAAAAATCCCATAAATTGTGATATGACATTTTATGGGGTGATCAAAGAAATTTGGGAACTAGATTATGTGACTATTCGAATTCCTGTCTTCTTGTGTGATTGGATGAAAAGTGATAATGGGGTCAAAACAGATGAATTAGGATTCACACTGGTGGACTTAAACCGAATAGGACATAAAGCTGACCGCTTTATAATGGTATCACAAGCCAAGCAAGTATTTTATGTGAGTGATCCAGTAGATGCTCGATGGTTAGTTGTCCTAACAAGTCAACCGAAAGATTATCTGACCAAAGAGTCTGGGAGCCATGACATTATACTTGAACAAGAAACATTTACCATTGATTCACCGCCTATTGATGTCACCGTTGATAATGATGATGACTACATACGCGAGAATGGTGAAGGGTTGTGGGTAGATAATTAAAGGTATATATTTTTTAATTTTATGATTTTGTTTTTATGTATTTTGTGAAGTTTATATCAGTCAATATTTGTGTTTACTTAATTGCAGATTTATTGATTATGGATCCATCATATGATGAAGAGGGTGATCCGTTTGTTGATGATCATGGTAATGGTCTGGAGGGGATTAATCCTACCGGACCAAAAAATACACAAGATAAGAAGTATAGGGGTAAATCGAACTGTAGTGATGTATTCAAAGCAAGAAGTGAGGGTCACAATTATGAGGTCGAGTACAATTGTTTTGGTCGAGCAATGGGAAAAGGGGGGATCAAGATGAACAGCACCATTGGTCTTCTATCACGCACAACCCTTCCTTTAGATATCGACAATTGGAAACAAATGTCGAAGGATAAAAAAAAACTTTATGGGATCAAATACAGGTAAGCTATAATATTAACTATTAAATTTATCATAACAAATTAATATATTGAAAAAAGTTTAATATTTTTGGGTTCGTTTGTGCAGGAAACGTTCAAACTTCCAAATTCTTCTAAAACAGACGTCCTCAAAGAAGCAGGAAAAACATGGAGAAATTGGAAAACAAGACTAACAAAAGATCTTATATATGTATATAAGAATGTAGCTCCTGAGCTTCTTGCCAAGACGCCATCAGACTACATCGAGTATTACAAACCTAAAGATTGGAAAAAATTTGTTGCAAAAAGACTAACCCCAGATTGGGAAGAGATGAGAAAACAAAAACAAGATGCTCGGGCTCAGAACAAGTATCCACATCACTCAGGGCGTGGTGGTTATGCACTGGTAGAGCAACAGATAGAAGAGGAATTGGGTTATGAGTTGACCGAATATGACAGAGCTGAGATGTGGACACGGGCACGGATGAACAAGAAAGGAGAAGTTATTGATGAAGAAGCTCGAGATGTGGTGAAGAAGATTGTAAGTGTTCTTTTATTTTTTAAAATAATTGTAATGATTAATGTGTGTGTTAAATTCTAATTGATTTATTTACTATCTATATAGGCGAAATACAGGCAAAAAGTAGCAGAAGGCGAGTTGGTGGAGGAAGGTTCAAACGATATACTAACAATGGCATTAGGCACTCCAGAGCATGGGGGACGTGTTAGGGGGGTCGGTGCACATGTCGCTCTCCGTCAATTTTTTCATGTCCAACCGCCAAAAAGATTCAATCACAAACAAAAAGGTGTGGAAGATGTTCGTTATAAAGACCTTGAAGAGAAATGGTGTCAATCTGAAGAAAGGGCACGTCAACAGGAGGAAAAGTTAAACCAGTTAATGGCGCATATTGCATCTCAACAGAGTGGTGCATTTGGATCATCAAATGCATTTGGTTCGGTTGTAGGAGGAGCCTCAAACACACCACACGCACCATATGCCCTTCCACCACTGACACAGGCACAACATGCTCTGCCACCACCGACATGGACATCATATGCTCACAGACCACCCTCACAGCTACCAATTGCTGCTCCACCACCGACACAAGCACCATGTGCTCCCCCACCACCACAGTCAAATTTTCCTGATGAGGTAATAGTTTCTTATTAATTCATTATTGCATATATTGGATACAGTAAAAATAAACTAGTTTATCAAAAATTCTAACAGATTAATTGGAATGTAACAAATTAATTGTAAGTTATGTCTTGGTTCAACACAAAATATAGTTGCAGAGGGGAAACTTTTAAGTACCTGTTGCACAGAAATACATAGCGTTCAACTGCCTCCTAGAAATTATCATGTGGGAGTTGAGGTAGCCATTCAAGAGAATGTTGGTTTACCATATCCACTTACAATGGAAGGTTATACATTGGTTGGACAAGCAGTCGGGTATGATGTTGGATGGCCACAACATTGGGTTCTTACTAATCAACAAACGAAAGAGCCACTTGCGCCCTCTACTCAACAACCAAGACAATCAAAGAAAAGAATAGAGGCATTGACACAATAGCCTACAGAAGTGCCTATCACAAGAATATTGAAGTGTTTGGTGAAGTTTATTGATAAATGGAAAGCTTGCCGCGTGGTAGAAATTCCAATTGTTGAAAGGGCATTTGGATTCCAAACTATTGCTCTGTTAGAGAAAGATGATATCTCCCACTTTTGCAACTATGAGATGATTGGACAGACTGAGCTAACAATATATATAAGGTACAATGATGTTTATAATCTTTTAGTTTATTTAGTTTAACTTGAAATTTAATAGTTTATTAACTTTTTTAATTATATGTAGCTTCCTCGATGATTTGGTGCAAACGAAGGGATTGAACCACATGTACACTTTCATGCATCTCGCTTTAGTGTCCACTAATGCACGAACCAATGAAGTACGTGCTAAAAATCTCTTCGATCGGTTTCTACAGATGGAGCTAGAGACACAGTTTCTAATTTTTCCTTAGAACAACAAGTAAGTCAACTTAATTTTATATTCATATATTTTTTTTATTGATAAATATCTTACACAAGTTTTTTAATTGTAACTTTCATTGGATGTTAGTATTAATTCAGCCACACAGTCATTCGGTGGCTTTTTTGGATCCTGTAAACTCACATTTTCGTCCAGAAATCAAGGAGATAATTATCATGTAAGTTTTTCATATTACTTAATTAATTTATGATTTTATTTCAAATTCATATATGGGTAAATATTAATATTGTGTGCAGGGCGTTGGATCAATATGATACACACCGAAGACTAAAAGAATCAATCAATCTAAAAGTTTGTGTTCCTAAGGTAAGTAAATTATATTACTTATCATATTCAACTTTTTGACATATTTCTATTATAATAAGTTACTAAATATAATACTTAAATTTGGATAACTATGTTGTAACAGTGTCGAAACCAGACTAGGCCAACCGAGTGTGGCTTTTACATTATGAAATTTGCTAGAGACTTGATTTCACAGCCTAGATCGAAGGCCTACTTGAAAAATGAGGTATTGTTTTACTTTTTAATTTTCATTTAAAATATCGTTCATAATTTTATTTGGATGATTTCTAACTTATTATTTTAAATATTTTCTAATTAGTTTACGAATACGAGTCCATATTTGACTGACGAAATCAACGAGATACAGGATGAGTGGACTGAATCAATTATGGCGTATCTCAATTAGCAAATGAGCAAGTTGGTGAGGAAATTTTAGTTTAAGTAGGTTTAACACTTAGAAATTTAGAACACAAGAGTACATATATTAACTTTGATATCTGAATTACTTTTATAGTTTTGATCACAAATGTTAACTCTAGACAAAATGTTTTAAAAAATTTATATTGTTGTTTTTCTGTTCATACTGCTGTTTTTCTGTTTCTGGTGCTGATTTTTTTTTTTTATCAAAATAGGCCAGGGAAATTGGCATAAACATTTGCAACTTCCCTGGTTAATACTTTATGTGACAGTGCCAAACTGACGCAAAAAATACTCATTTTTAACATTTGTGGCAGTGCCCCATTGACGCAAACCAGAGTGTCATTTGCATCAGTGGGGCACTGCCACAAACTGGCATTTGTGGCAGTGCCCCACTGACGGAAATGACACTCTGGTTTGCGTCATGGGCAATTGCGTCACATATTAAACTGACGCAAAAACTCTAATGTGGCAGTTATAAACTGACGCAAATGGTATATTTTGTTGTAGTGGTCATGAACCTTTCATTGCTCATTTTCATTGATGGGAGTTATATTTGGTTATGATTAGGTGACCACTAAGGAATCAAAGGATCGATCGTTCTCAAGGGTCGTGATTTTATTAATTCTTGCTCGAATCAGAGGTAAGAAAACTGCACCCCATATGTGATATGCATGGTTATTCATGAGGCATGTTGAGTGATATATATGTGGACATTGATTGCATATTAAATGCTTAGCAATCTTGCTTACTTGTGAATGGCACTGACTCATTAGTCAGAATCGGCAATGGTGTCTGTAACGACCTGAATTTACTAATAAGGCTGGGAGCCTTGATTAGTGTGCCTGGAGGGCAATAATTGTTATATTGCATTAATTTATGTGAATTTAATGAATATGTGATTAGTATGCATGTTTAGGTGAAATAAATATGCACATGGACCCCGTTTGTATGAGAGGGGATAAACTGGTAATTTGAGCCCACTGAGGGCATATATGTGATAATTGTATAATGTGATTTGTACCATGTGAGGGTGGTGTTATTATTGTGATGCACGTGCCGAGACGGTCCTGGAGAGCTAGTTAACTCAAAAGTCACAACGGGATTTTATACCCGGCTCGGGAGGAGCCTAGGGGTATTTTGGGGATTTTGTAACTTAGTTCTTGAGAGATTATGGTAACTGGTAATATGGTAACGTATGTAACTATTAGTAACCATAGAGAGTAACATGTTTAGATGGAGAAATGGTAGAATTGTAATGGATAGGAAATGACAAGTGAACCCTTGGGGCTTAGTTATGAAGGGATAGGTAAGGAAGGGTAAAATGGTCATTTGGCAAGGGGTTTAGACAAATTTGAGCTGTGTTATAGGGGTACACGGTTTGGGCTTGGTCATTGTTGGTTTTGATAAAATTTGAAGGGAAGGAAAGAAAACTAGAAGGAGAAAAGCTAGGGCAAGAAGAAGAAGAAGAAGAAGAATAGAAGTGGCTGAAGTGGGAGTTTAGGAGGAGAATCAAGGGAGCTTGGGGTGAATTCTCCATTTGAGGTAAGAAGTTTTATGCAAATTTAAGGCTTGTTTCTGTTTTGATTTGAGAAATTTAAAGCATGAGTTAAGTTTTTAAGTTTTGTATGAGTTGCTGAAATTAGAAATCTAAGGTGTGGATTTTTAGGTGTGATTGTGTTTTTGATCTTGATGATAGTGTCTATAGGTTGTTAGATGGTTCATTTGAGGTTTCGATTTGGTTTTGGGGTTGAGATATGTGTTTGGGCTGGTTTAGAGGTGTTTTGGATGAGGGAATTGAAGGAGAAAAACCCAGAAATTCTGAGTTCGCGAAGGAGCGCCGCGGCCCTGTTCTTGGGCGCCGCGGCGCGAGGTTGTTTACAGTCAGGGAAACTTTCTGACTTCTCTGGGCACCGCGGCCCTTGCAGGTAGCGCCGCGGCGCTACGCCTTTTTCAGGATAGGAAATTTTGCATTTTTGGGCATTTGTTCCAGGGGTTCGGGGGATGTTTCCAATGATTTGTTTTAGGAATTTGGGAGTCCCGAGAGTGTGGAATTGGTTTCGGGAAGTGATTTTGAATTGATTAGTATTAAAGGATGTTTTGTACGTGTTGTGACTAGGATTTCAGAGAGGCTCGTGCTAGGGGACCGTGCTTGTGGCCTTGGTGCATCGGAAAGCTCGGGATACAGGTAAGAAAACTGTAGCACTCGAGAACAGGGCATGGGCCCATAGTGTTATTGCAGGGCATGGCCCTAGATTGTATTATGTGCTAATGTATAACCTTAAATGAATTATTATATGTTGAATGATTATTCCGAAATGTATTATATGTGTGATTATAGTGAAATGAACGGCTAAGGCCGAGGGCGGCAAGGCCGAGAACAGAAATGGAGCCGAGAACGGCAGCGAGGCCGGAAGTAACACTTAGCACATGGGATGCTTATAGTCAGGGTAGGACCCAGTGGATACATGTGATATCCTTACGGTGAGGACCGAGACCCCAGGCTTTGGTAAGGCTTCTGGGGCGGCATGGCCGTGTTTGCTTAGTCTAATGGTTGACCTGTTTATCTGTGGACTATCTGATATGATTAACTGTATAATTTGCATATGTTATGAGCTGCATGAGTTTTCTTGCTGGGCTTCGGCTCACGGGTGCTCGGTGTGCAGGTAAGGGCAACAACTGAGTCAACCAGCCATGAGTACGGAGAGCGTGAAGCGACGCGTACATGTTTGGCCTGCCCGACTGCTTTGGTTGGGGGTTTATTCGAGAAATGGCTGTAATAATCTATGATTTTTATAACTAATCAACTGTAAACTTATTTCAAGATGTAAATAGTTTTCAAACCTTATTTTGGGATCCCAAATGTTTAATACTAGAAGTTTTTATTGAAACAACGCATTTTCAAAGATTACAGCCTTAACTTTTGATTAGTCACACTTTCATTTTAAAAACCTCGGTTAGCGAGTTCTTTGCACACTGTTTTGTCTTAAAACTCACTTGGTAACGACCCTAAGGAAGTAGGGCGTGACAGTGTCGGTATTAACTGTGAAGCTGTGACTCATTAGTCAAGTTTGGCAGTAGTACTGAGCACTGGTCGTATGGTATTGACTTATGAGTCAAGAACGGTATTAGCATGTTTAACGCAAGCCAAAAATATTAGATCTAATCGACATAAGCATTATCGTCATAAGCATGAAATGCTTGACCGACCTTAAGTTCAATGAAAAACAAAAGTGCTTGTCTAGTCTAATGGCTAGTTACTTAGAGTCAAGGCCAGAAGGCCCAGGTGACTGCATCGTCACATGGCTAAGGGTGCAGAGCCCAAGTTAGTGATTCACTCATCAGTCACTCATCTAGTTTAAGTTAGTGACTTACTCATCAGTCACTCATCTAATTAGGACTACATGCCCCAGCATGATTATCATAATCTCGATATTATCTGATTAGGGTTACAAGACCCAGCATGGTTACCAGAACCTTGAAGTGATATTCACTCATCTGTTTAGGGCTATAAGCTCTGTATGATTATCATGATCATCATTTGATATTATATACATGCAGTAATGAGTGTTCTTGCTGAGCCTTGGCTCACGAGTGCTATGTGGTGCAGGTAAAGGGAACGAAAAGCTCACCCAGCCTTGAGTGGAGAGCTTAGATGGCGATGTGTACATATGCGGCCGCTTGACCACCACGGCCAAGGTGTTTCTCAAAGGAACTAGGGTTAACTCTATTTTTGCCGCTTAGGTCGACGGGTTGTAATTTTTACACTGTAATGACTTTTTTGTATTGTAAACAACTTGTAAACGCTTTTATGGGCCCATGTACAGTTTTATGTTTTAAATAAAATATATCCTTTCCTTTTGATTGAGTTTTTCACCTTAGCCTATTAATAACACCTAGATGCACGTTTATAACCAAATGACGCGATTAGTGAGTTAAGCATGGTTCAAAGCTCACAGTAACGGTCTTGGAGTAACCAGGGTGTTACATGTGTGGTAACCTAAAACCTACGGGATATGTTGCTGCTGCAATCTTTGGAGCGAAAGACTCGAGCTCCTCGTTTGAGTCGCAATCATCCTTTTCTTTTCCGGAAAAGAGTCTTTTCATTTGATCTTCCATTAGAACTAGTCCCTCCAGGGTTTGGTCCCTAGTCCCTAGGTCAACTGGGGGCTATTCAACAACTCCCATCCTATTGTATGCGTTTGACGGGTCATTTTCCCTCCAAGCTCGAGTTGGGTTTGGTGGGGCATTCCCATTGTCGCGCACTATGGACGGACCTCCTTCGTGTCAAGTGTAGCTAATATCTTCACCCCGAGCTGGATACCTTCCCTATGAGTTCAGACGATCGTACAAGTTGGGTTGTGGGTCATACCGAGGGCTTTGCGCTGAGCTCAAGTGATTTCTTAAGTCATTCTCGGACGTTCCGCTATGATGAATTTCGGTCCAGTAACTTCCGTTTATGAAGATTACAGCTCGTGGTTGAGATCAAGGGCTTGGATTCTCAACACACGTTCGTGGAGCGGAAGTATTCGCGGATGAGGGAGGATTTCTCCTGCTGTCCCCATAAGCTGGAATATCTCATTGAGGATGAAATGGTGTCAGATGTCTTACAGGGGACAGGGGATGCCTTATTGGTGAGGCTATCCTTGTTCCATCATGACGGACTAAATTAGCCTGCCTTTGTTCTACTCCAATGTCCCTGGGTCTCGGTGCCTAGTGATCCGATCGTGGCACAAAAGGGTTTGTTGGAGCATTATGCCTTCGTGAGCCTGTCCCAGCCCCTCCTCGTGGATTTTCATGGACATTCCTGGGGACCTATGAAGAAGTCATCGAACTTGGGGTTGCAGTCCTGACTGACCGACTGACATGCTGACGACCCCTGTGATGGTCACTGGGCCGAGCATTCTGGCAATCTTACCCCGCAGGCACAAAACTTGGGGTTGCAGTTCTAACAGATCGACTTGGTTTAGACTAGTTACTCCTGTGGGACTTATACCCACTTTGCCTCTTTTCGACATTAACGACAGTTGAAAGAGGGGGTAACCGAGCCAAAACCCCCGCAGTCTGCCTGTTTTCCCTGGCAAGATGGCTTCTCATCTGCATGTTTTCCATCTCGATGGCAGTCAGATAACCTGGATTAGGATTTGGCGGTAACGACGCCGAACTCCCGGTATCGCCCTGACCTGCTGGTTATTTTCTCGGACGTTGTTGAACATCCAAACCCCTTTCATTGGGAACTGCGATATGATGGGCCTCCTGCCCACCAGACTGTTCTGCCTCATTATCGTGCATTGAGCGAGTGACCACCATGATGAAAATGGATTGGAACTTGTGTAGCACTAATTTACTCGCAATGAAAGCACCAAACTGTTGACGCCGTTTTTCTCCAATGAGATAATCATAAATAAAATAGGTAGATTAAGGCTTAATAGTAAACCGTGATGAAGTAACAAGAACTCTCTCAAAAACATAGAACTTTTACGTGGTTCAGTGGTTAAAATCCACATAGTTCACGAGTCAATATTATTACTGTTTCTCTCTCTATTTTGGTAGAGTTTCAGTAATACAGAATAATGGTCCCCTTTCCTGTCCAATATTCCCAGTATTTATAGGGGAATTTCATGGACAGGTTTGGGTAACTGTGTAACTACACATACAATGTATAATTAATATAGATTATTCCCATTTATATTGGGAGATGATTTGATAACACAATAAACACGTTCCTGCTATCTCGGATAATAAATGACATAAACATGATGCAACATGGTCATTAATGAGTGTATAGAGAATCCTCGAGTCTCTTGGGATCCTTCAGTATGCGTTATATCTAGGTCCTCACGAGCTGAATATCTGACACGAGCTCAAGCTTGACAGCTTATCTGACTCCAAGCTCGTGCTTGATAGTTATCTGACCCTCAGCTCATAATAAGTCCAGGACGCCTAACATTAGATCTGGCCATTATGAATCTCAAACTGCTCACATGGTTAATAATTAGATGTTCTACTTGGTTATCTTTCCACGTATTTACCTGCCAGTTGTACCCGAGCTGAGTGAGTGAACTCGTGCTAAAATTAGGGTACAACATTAATCAATATATTAATTTTTGAAATTAATTAATATAATTTTCGAAAATAATTTTTAAATAAAATGGGGATTTTTGAATAATGGCATTTAAATAATTAAGATAATTAATTTTGAATTAATTTGTGTTATTTATTTAAATAATGTGAAAATATTTTTCTGATAATTCAAATTGGATTTGAATTTGAAATGATATTTATTCTTTAATTAATCTAATAAAAAAGTTATCTAGTTTAGATATTTTTTAATAAATAATTAAAAGAAAGTGGTTGGAACACATCACTAAATTCAGGGATATGTTACACGCCAACTACAGTGCATTGGCATGTAATAGAGATCCAAGAATGGATCCTGATATTTCTTTTATTTATTAACTTATTTAATAATTGGTTTATAATTTAAATTTTTGAATTTTGAATTTAATTAATTCTTTTATAAAGCTATCATCAAATAGAAATTTTTTCATAATACCCTTAAGCGAGAGAATATTCTAAAGAGAAAATTCTAAGTTGTTCACATAGAGAGAGAAATATAACGTAATATTTTCCACCCCGTGCTTTCTGTTGTGCATATGGTAAACCAGTTACAAATAGAAAACATGCAAGAAGTATTAAATGGCTTGGTTCATGGAAAGTAAGATATGAGCGTAAAGAAAAAGAGCCCAGGAGGGGAGAAACCACAGTCCCCATGGATGAAAGGAAGACCAGACATTCCACCAACAACACTCCTCGGTCAAAGCTTCGCGAGGGCTCCACACCAACGATACGACCCCAAGAGCAAAGGCGGAGGGACGATGCTAACTAGAAGAATGAAGTTGAGGTTACGTCCAATGAAGCACTACCTGAGCTGAGAGAGAAGCTCAATAAAAGAAATTCGGACGTGAGGATGATACTATTGGGAATAGTGCCCTTAAAGCAATTGTAGTTGACAAATGTTTTAAATGAAAAAAATAATTGAATTAAATTATTATATGTATAGACTATGTCCGATATTATATTTATAATATTAAGTGAATAAGAGAAAATTCTAAAGTTTATCTATTTGGTCTTAATCTCATATTGGTATTAGAGGATCGAGATTAAGATAATAAACTTAAAACAGTTCGCAGTAAAATAAAGTTATGGAGTATTTAGATTAATTACTGCTAGTATGGTTTGCTAGTATTATGAATACAAGTGACCTAGATCTGGGTCACTAATGTAGTAGGACACTTTAGTGAAGATACTTTATATATAGTGATATATAGAACTGGACCAGATGTGATTAGTTAATACTTGTTTAAACATCATTTCATAGTATTAATCAAATACATCAAACGATGATCATATACACGAAGATCTTAATCCTGAGGTTTCTATGAAATCCTATATATGTCATCTGATCCTTTGATTCATGCGTTAAGGTTTGTCAGAATGATCAAGCTAAGAACAATTATTGTTTTAGGGACTCAATGATGTATATGGCTTGGGACGTAGTTAAAAGATATGGAATCTATACCTTCTTATAGATTGAATAATGGTTCCCTATCGAGTTGGCTTTTGGAACTGAAAAGGTTATGAGCGCTCACGTCACAAACTTGTTGTGACACAACCTTCACTGGTAAAGTCAATGGCACTCTAGGAACAAGATATTGCTAAAAGGGTAAAATGGTAATTTTATTCCCTTTTAATTATGAACCATTAATAGAGGATTAACGATGTATGTAATGATTATATCAATGAACACTTTATTCTTTAATAAAGTACTCAATAAGTATATGTCTACAATTATCAAGAGTTCATTCTCATATTTATAGCGGAGTAATCATGAGATTAATAAATATGATTATTTAATCAAAGAGCTTTGATTAATAATGTAATATTTATTGAAGCTTGATATTATAGGTCCATAGGTCCCCAAGGTGGCACCATCAACACCATATCAATGTAATAGTTGATACAAGGGTAAAACTGTAATTTGGGAATTTGAGAAGAATTTTATTCTTCGTGTCAAGTATACAATTATATGATAATTGAGGTTGAAAAATTAATTTGTAATTAATTATTAATTTTTTAAAATATATTTATTAATTTAAATATATAATTTTTGAATTCATATAAATAAATAAAATTTTAAAATTAATTATTTTATTTGACTGGGAGAAAATAAAATTTGTAAGTCAAAAATAGTTTTTGATTTATTGAATTTGAAAAAAATGATGATAATGATGATCATCAATTTGAATTTTTAATTTTGAATTTAAATTTTAAAATTTGAAATATGGTTGTCATCTTTTGCTTAAAAAGATAAATACCTCATTTTGTGGAAGATTGATTTTAGTTAAATAAAAAAAATGCAATATCCCTGAAAAAGGGAAATAGCAGTTCACGCATGACACAGTCCAAGGATTGTGTCATGCGTGTACCACTAAACTGATATTGTATCAGTGTTGTTTTTATTTTATTTAATTAATTAATAATTTGAAAATAGTTTTTTCAAATTTGGTAAGTTAGATATTTACCTAAATCTATTCCTATCATCATTATGATATTGCTAATATATTACTATTATTATTAGGAATAATAAGGTAATATAATAATCTCTATATATATGATATAGAATAATAAAAAGAGATAAGAAGTCAGAGATACAATTCAGAATAGGTTTCATAATTTTTGTGAGACAAAAAGATTGCCTTCTTCTTCTTCTTCTTTATTTTAACCATTCTCATACCCTAATCCAAGTTCTCATGTGTTGAGAAATACTTGTGATTCCAAAATTGCAAACCTATGTTCTCTATGTGCCCACACACATCTTGGGGTGTAGAGAACACTCCGGAAGATCGTGGTTTGAGTGTTCAAAGCATTGGATAGGAAGATCGATAAATATACGAAAAGACTCAATGACACTTGATAGGATTCAAGAGGTAAATGCTTATGTTCTTGAATATTTATGTGTTTATATGTTATATATATAAATATATTGTATATTTATATATATGTTGCATGATTAATAATATTGTATGTTAATGTTTCTGACTAGATGTTTTCTTGTTCATATAAACTGTTTATATGAATGATGAAAATTTTTGTCGTTCTATATAATGGGCCCACCACGCCTTTTCCCTTACATACTCTGTATGTTTTTCCAACAGACACCCCCCATGGTTCCCCCAATGGACACAGGGAAAGGGAAAGTCGACCCCTCTGACCTCAGGGACTCCTTGAACAAAAGGAGACAAAAGATTAACTTTGAGATGCGAACCCTTAGATGTAAGATAGTCACAGCATCGGGGGCACGGGGGCATGATGACAAATTTGATTATGAGTCGCTCTTCATCAGAGAGATCCAGGCCGAACAACTGTCCACTAATTTCAAGGAGGCACATATGACCCCTTATGTAAGAACGACTAATCCTGACTACCACTTAGAGGCCTTTAATGACCCGATGAAGCTAAGATGGGTCAATAGCAAGGCTAGATGCTACTATTTTGGAGTCACCCTAAAGGGAGTTGCATATAAGTGGTTTAAAGTTTTGAGGCCAGGAACCATCAGGTTGTGGCAACAATTTTCAGATGAGTTTCTTCAACAACATCACTATGTCCGTGACTACACTATGTCGGGCATGAGCCTCGCCAATGTGAAACAAGGAAAGAATGAGATTTTGTAAAGTTACATCCATCAGTTCAATATGGAGTCAGCAAAGGTAGGAAGCTTATCAAGAGGCGAACTCAAAATGGCCATCACAACAGGAGTGTGTCCCAAAAGTAAACTTTACGACAACATGCTTAAGAGAAAAGTTGCAGAGTTGGATGATTTTTATGAAAGAGTGCAGAAATACATTAGAGTCGAAGATGGGCATGAGAACCCCAAGGTTGGAAAGACTAGACCCTTATTAGACTCTTCACCTCAAGACACCTCCAATGACGTGAAGAAGAAAAGGACACATGACAATCGAAGAGGCCACCCCCCATGAAGCATAATAGGTCAAAGAGGGACCTGAGCAAATACTGTCAATACCACAAAGACACAGGCCATACCACAACGGAGTGTACCAATCTCAAGATCGAGACTGAAGAGGTCATTCATAGGGGGAATCTTGGTAGGTACGCGAGGAGAGATAATCAGAGACCAGATGATCAACCAACTTCTCCTTGCGCCCCTGAGCGAGCCCTGGAAATCCAAGGGGAGGTCTATCCAATCTTCGGGGGGCTGGGATATGGCAGAGACTTGAGAAAAGGTAGGGATCGGTATGCTAAAGAGGCAAGACGAAGCCCCCCTCCTTACACAATGAGCTTGGAAAAGCAACCCTCGAAGATTTTTAAAGGAGAGAATAACCCTATTACATTCATTGAGGAGGATGCGAGAGGGATACACTTTCCTCACAACAACCCCTTGGTGTTAATTGTACAATTGAAGAACATGAGGATCCTTAGAGTCCTAGTTGACAATGGTAGCTTAGTAGACATCCTCTATCGCCAAGCTTTGGAAAGAATGGGTCTAGGAATGAAGGACCTAAAACCATGTGTTACCTCCCTATATGGATTTACTGGCTATTAAATTCAACCATTGGGAACTATCGAGTTGGCCCTTACCATGGGTGAACAACCCAAGAAAACAACAATAATGTCGAACTTCGTGGTGGTAGATTGTGCGTCCTTCTTCAACGCAGTGCTGGGAAGGCCCTCACTAAGAAAGCTGAAGGGAGTAACATCAATTTACCATCAGACCATGAAGTTCTCGACCCCAGGCGAAGTGACTAGTGTAAAAGGAGAGTAGAAAGAAGCCAGAGAATGCAACAACACGTCCCTTCGCACAGCTACAAAGTCGCAGGAACCAATGGCAATGGAAATACAAGGATGGGTAGTTGAGAAGTCAAACTCACTGAGACTATATTCCAAAGTCATTAGAGAATGTGAAGACAATGTGAAGCTCTCAAGGAGACCACAAGAAGGAGTTTTCCACATGAGGATGCCAACTAAGGAGTCCTTTGCACGAGGAGGACCCCCTCGCATAGCGAGAGGCTGCTCGTGCATTGAACGCCCCTCGACCCCCTCTTGTGTGATGCCTAACCCTTCACATGTTTGAGCCATCCTTGGCACCCGTGCTCAAAATGTTGAATGTCTCATGGAGTTTCTCTGATAAGAATTTCATGTTATCGGTAGTGAATCAAAGAGGTCACCTCCGTTGACCTCCGACGTAATAGTAAGTCCTCCCTGCCTAAGTAGTTATGAATAAAAGAGGTCGCCCAATCGCTCTTATAATGTAGTAGATACAATATTTACATACGTGCCCTTGTACTCTACTCGTTATCAATGAATATGTTTTCTATCTTGCATATTTTATTTATTCTTTATACAAGCACAGATCAACCTCTTGTGCACCCATTACCAATTGAAGTTTTCAAAGTGTATACAAGAGAAAAACTATCAAAGTGCCCGACGAGATAAATCCGGCCAACCACTTGGGGGACAGGATACATAGCAAAAGAAAAAAAAATTACAAACATCTCTTGAATTCATGAGGATTAGCTACCCTTATCGATATCAAGGGAGTCAAAATAATCCATAAGGACAACCTCGTGATAAAGGCTAATACCTCCACGGGGGGTAAGGCCTCAAGGAGGATGTGTTGGGAATGGTGTTGTAACAACCCAAAGTCGCTAATAAGGCTTAGGGCCTTGATTAGTGTGCCAAGAGGGCATAATTGGTTTATATGTATGCTTAATTGGTTAAATGCGTGACTATGTGGCATGCATGATTAGTATGATTATAGAAGTATGTGATATGCATGTGGGCCCTTTATAACTTATAATGGCATATTTGTAATTTTGGCCCATTGAGCGCATAAATGTGATTATATGTGATAAATTGTTGAGACCACATTATTATGTGGATATATTTGGAGCATATGGCTCGATACGGTCCTAGTGAGCAGATTATCGATATTGTCACAGCAGGGTTTAATATCTGGCTCGGGGGGAGCCAAGGGGTATTTTTAGGAATTTAGAGAATATATTTTGGGAATTATTAGATATTGAGTAAGTACGTGGTAATTTATTGGAGCAACGAAATTAATTGGTAGATATTATGAACATTTGAGGAGTTAGTAGGAACTGGGGAGAAAAGACAATTTCACCCTTAGAGAAATTAAATGGCTAAGTAGTTTAGGGGAGGACATTTTGGTCATTTTGTTGTTGGGGATGTGATCAACTAGGGGCCTAGAGGTACTGCGAATTCAATAGACACATTAGGAAGACCCCAAACTCACTCTTTCTCTCTCCCTCTTCTCTTACACGATTTTGTCCATATTTTTTCTCTGGCTCTTGAAGAACTTTGATGAGCTGAAGATTTGGAAACCAAGGGGTTTAGCTGGGAAGCATAGGAGTTTAAGCACAAGGGTAGAAGGCTGGAAGCTTGTGAGGATTCAATCAATAGTTGAGGTAAGTACTTATCTTTGGTTATGTTAGAGAATTTAGATCATTAGGGTGAAATTAAGCTGAGTATTGGGTGATGAATTCTAACAAATTTGGGATAGTGAATTTAGTAGGATTGTTAAGATTTTGTGTTTAAAATATGTGCTTAAAAGTCCTGAACTCGTAGATGAGTTTGATTCTGGTTGGGAGGCTTATTAGGATTGAATTATGAGGAATTTGTCTGGAAAATATGTTGAGCAAACCCATAAATTCTAGGCACGAGGGGGCGCACCGTGACCCTGCTTTTGGCGCTGCAGCCCGCATACTCAGAATGCATGGGTGTGCTCTCTATCCTTAAGGCGCGTCAAGGCCCTAGGGTGGGCAGGTCGCGGCCCGCCTCCCCTAAGGCTTGGAGATTTAGTCTCTGGCTTGGGGGTACACTACAACCCTTAGAGCCAGGTCGCAGCCCGCCCAGGGGATTTTGCCTTAGGATGGTTTCTAGGATCGGTAAGGCTTCGGAATTTGAACCTAGGCGCTCGGGATGATTTCTACTACCCGGTTTAGTAGAAATCGAGGTCTCAGAGGCTAGTTTTTGTCTCTTAAGTATTTATTTGTATTAGAAATTGATAATTACCCATTTTCCATTGTGACTAGGTTTATCGCCAAGGCTCAGGACTGAGGATCATGCTCGGGATTGTTTCTATCCTTCGCTTGAAATTCAAGATAAGAAAATTGCACCCTTGTGTGGTTGTGTTGGGACTGAGATTCCCTAAATCTGAATATATGTGTTGTGTAACTGTGATATGGTTATGCAAAATATGAAATGATCGGCCTAAGAGAGCCGAGATTGATAACTTGTGCACAGAATGCGGCTCAGCCACTATGAGTCGAGGTCAGTTGAATAAACTATGGACTCGGCCTAAGGGAGCCGGAGTTAGATGAGTAAATAGAGGGCTCGGCCTAAGGGCGCCGACCCTAAGCATTTGTCTGTTTGTTAAGATATATCATTGAAAGATCATGCTTACTATTATTAATTTGAGGCTTCTGATTTTTTGAGCTTCTGAATGGTTACCTTACAATTGATTGGATGTTATTACTGATTGTGTATTTGTTGTTATGGTTTTCTTGATGGACCTTGGCTCACGGGTGCTACGTGGTGCAGGTAAAGGCAAGGGATAGTTGGACCAATCATGAGTTGGAGTGCTCTGGGGGTGAGGTGTACATTGTCAGCTGCTCTTCCGCCACAACCGAGGGAAAGTGCAGGGACAGAGCCCAAAATTTGTATTTTGCTATTAGAGTGGCCACTGGTTGTACATAACTTTTGAGAGTTGTAAATTTGTCTCTTAAACCCTATTTTTGGAATCCCATGTACCAAGCATCTATTTTAATGAAAGTTAACCATTAATGATCAAAATCTTTTAACCCTAATCTGATAGTTGACTTTAGGAACTCATTAATGTTCAAACGGCTTGATTAACAAGTCTTGCACTATTTTAAAATACATAGTGTAATGGTCTTGGTTATCCAGGGCGTTACAACTTGGTATCAGAGCCGTCTTGGTTTAAGGGTTCCTCAAGACTGGCTAGACATGTACACTCGTTGCTAAAGACAAGCTTGACTCAGGGTTTGGTAATTGCATATATGTGATTATATGCCTAAATGTTTGAATTAAATATAAATGATTTGTTGCATGATTAATAGGGAGCATGAGATACTAATAGGGCCTGGCCCATGACTATTGTGTGATTGTTATGAGGCGTGCTTATAAGCATTGCTGCTGCATGTGAATGAATATTTGAATGTTTGTTTGCATTTGATTGCTTTTGGTTGTTTGAGTTTTGATGGTGGACTATGGAAAGACTGTTAACCTGTCATCATTGTCTGATCGCGAAGTTGTCGAATGCAGATAAACTTGGATAGCTATGCGTCCAAGGCAATCTATATGACTAGCCGACACAGGGTCTGAGGCTAGAGATGATGATTAGGGCCAGAACCCTCCACCAGTCCCTGAGAACTGACAGTAGATACTTGTAGACATGCAAGCTCGGTTACAGAGTCAAGAAGAGCATATCTATCTTCTGAGATAGCAGACTCTGTCGGGGAGTGCTGCACGTATTATGCCACCTGTTGTGGCACCAGTTGTATAGACACCTAAAGTTGGGAACAGGTGGGAGCCACTGTATGAGCGGTTCAGGAGACAACATCTTCCAACCTTTGAGGGGGGACCACGTCCACTGAAGGTCGAACAATGGATGAGTATGATCACTTTTATCTTGGATTTTATGAGGGTGGAAGGTAGTGACAGGGTGACTTGTGCCACCTATATGCTTAGAGAGGATGCTTGTATCTGGTGGGAGGTGGCATCACAGACCAAGGACAATTCTACCTTGAGTTGGGATGGGTTCAGAGATCTGTTCAGCCAAAAATACTATAACGTTGTCGTCAGGGCAGCGAAGGTGAATGAGTTGTGGGGTTGGTGCAGGGCAACATGACAGTTACTAAATATGCCCTGAAGTTTGACAGGCATGCGAAGTTTTCACTAGACCTAGTGCCTACTGATGCAGCCAGACAGGATAGGTTTGTCCGAGGGCTTAATGCAATGATAGCCTAGGATGTGAGGATTACATCTGTACCTGGGTAGATGATTTATGCTCAGGTTGTTGAGAAGGCTCTTACTGCTGAAGAAGCAGAGAATAAGATCTGGAGGGAGAAGGCTGTGAGACGGGAGGTTCGCATGGTGGTGCCTCCATACACAGGGTCTAGTAGGGGCGGAGGCCTCAATGATTTGAAGAGGAAGACCCCTAACACTTCGACCATTGCTGGTCCTGATAAGAGGGGTCAGGGTGTTCAAGGTGGATGCCAGTGAGGCGGTGAGACATGGAAAAGTTACCCAGAGTGCACGAGGAGCAGAAGGCGCCATCCGGGCGAATGTTGGGCAAAGGCCTGTTATGTTTGTGGGGTGGTGGGACACCTCAAGAAGGACTGTCCAACAGTGAAGAAAGAGGAATTAGGGAAGGTGGATAGCTTGACTCCAGCTCGAGTGTTCACCTTGACGCAGGCAGAGGCTGAGGCTAGTCCCTCGGTAGTTACAAGTTAGCTTTCTAGCGCTGTCTCCTCTTATACTGTAATGATTGACTCTGGTGCTACACATTTGGGGCTATACTGCCTACAGGGGAACTGGTGGTTTCTAGGAGGTGGATTAGAGCACTGTCTATGATGGTTGATGGTAGGGAATTATCAGTGGATTTGATTGAGTTGAGTATAGATGACTTTGATATGATTCTAGGAATGGATTGGCTGGTCAGATATGGGGCTACCATTGATTGTAGGAAAAAGATGGTGACATTTGAGCCCGAGGGAGAGGATCCTTTTGTTTTTGTGGGTGTTGTGCATGGACCTCGCATACCCATGATATCAGCATTGAGAGCTAGGGACCTATTGCAGGGAGGTTGTATAGGCCTTCTAGCTAGTGTGGTGGATACCACCAGGGTTATGCTAGCAGGGCCGGGAGAGACTAGGTTGGTGCGCAAGTTCTTGGATGTGTTTCCTGAGGATTTACCAGGACTGCCATTGCATAGGGAGATTCAGTTCATTATTGAGTTAGCGCCGAGTGCGAAGCCAGTGTCGAGGGCACCATATAGGATGGCTCCAACAGTTCTGAAAGAATAAAAGGTACAGTAGCAAGAACTTCTTGATTTGGGGTTTATCAGACCTAGCTACTCTGCATGGGGTGCTCCGGTTTTGTTTGTGAAGAAGAAGGACGGGACTCTGAGAATGTGCATAGACTATAGGGAGTTGAACAAGTTGACCATTAAGAACAAATACCCCTTCCCATGGATTGATGACCTGTTCGATCAGCTGCAGGGAAAGACGGTGTTCTTAAAGATTGATTTTCGATCTGGTTATCACCGAAGACGGCCTTCCGATCGAGGTATGGGCATTATGAGTTCTTGTTCATGTCATTTGGTTTGACCAATGCCCCAACAACATTCATGGACTTGATGAACAGGGTGTTCAAGGATTTCTTAGATCAGTTTGTGATTGTCTTCATCGACGACATCTTGGTTTATTCCAGTTCAAAGGTAGAACATGAATAACATCTTCGAAAAGTATTGCAGAGATTGAGAGAGCATCGATTATATGCCAAGTTTAAGAAGTGTGAGTTTTGGTTATTAGAAGTGACATTCCTTGGACACATTGTTGGTGAAGATGGGATTAAGGTGGAGGCAGTGAGAGATTGGCCGAGGCCAAGGAACGCCTCAGAGGTTAGGAGCATCCTTGGATTAGCAGGTTATATTACAGACAGTTTGTGAAAGGATTCTCGAAGATTGTTGCACCGATGACAGAATTGACACGGAAGAACATAAAATTCACCTGGTCAGATAAGTGTGAGAATAGCTTCCAGGAATTGAAACAACGATTGATTACTGCTCTGGTGTTGAGTCTTCATTCGGAGGGAGGGAAGTTTGTGGTATATTGCGACGCATCGAGGTTGGGTTTGGGATGCGTGTTGATGCAAAATGAGAAGGTTATTGCTTATGCGTCATGGTAGTTGAAGGAGTATGAGCAACGGTACCCTACCCATGACCTAGAATTGGCAGCGGTGGTATTCGCATTGAAAGTTTGGCAACATTATTTGTATGGGGAAAAGTGTGAAATATACACCAATCATAAGAGCTTGAAGTATTTCTTCACCCAGAAGGACCTGAATATGAGGCTGAGACGTTGGCCGGAGTTGGTAAAGGACTATGTTTGTGATATCCTTTACCAGCCAAGAAAAGCCAATGTGGTGGCAGACGCGTTGAGTCGAAGAGGCTCGGGACAATTGTTTAGCTCTACGCAGATATCAAAGGGGTTGGTGGAGGAGATGACTAGAGCAAGGATAGATTTGGTTGTGGGTCAGTTGGTCAATATTACTTTACATTTGACCCTTCTGGAGAGGATAAGAGAGGGTTAGAGGGATGAAGGGTCAAATTTTTATTCTGACAGATATGGGTATTAGACGAGAGATAATAGATGAATCTCATACTACACCGTACTCACTCCATCCAGGCACCACGAATATGTATCAAGATCTACGAACGTTATATGGGTGGCCTGGGATGAAGAAGGATGTAGTGGAGTATGTGGCCAAGTGTTTGACCTGTCACCAGGTGAAGGCTGAGCATCAGCGACCAGTGGGGTTGCTACAGCCTCAGAGTATTCCCAATTGGAAGTGGGAGGACATTACTATAGATTTTGTAGGAGGTTTACCCAGGACAGTGGGATTACATGACTCAGTGTGGGTGATAGTAGACAGATACACTAAGTCAGCTCACTTTCTACCAGTGAAGACAACCTATATTGTGGATCAGTATGTAGAGTTGTGCATGAGGGAGATTGTATGTCTCCATGGGGTTCCTAAGTCTATAGTATCGGATCGGGATCCTATATTTACCTCCAAGTTTTGAGGTGGTTTGTAGAAGGTGTTGACGCGGTTCTTCGCCAACAGATAATTATACGAATAAACAGGATGGATTAGTGCTTAATAATGAACCGTAATATGCAAATATTTATATTCCAAACTGGCGAAATTAGTATGGTGGGAAGGTTATCACTCCTTTCCTTTTAGGTGGTTCGAAGGTTAAAATCCCTCTAGTCCACCAGTCTATCTTATTGATATTTCTCGAGTATTCCTTACAGAGTGTTTCTTTACAATCAAAATGCCAACCCTTTGCAACGTCCAGGGTCTCCATATTTATAAGGAGATGATATCTGGGTGTTGGTACAGGGGGTCATCCCATGACCTTCTTACCCATCATGTCACCTCTGTGACACTTATGATTAATTCTTAAAACCTGACAATGAAGTGTTGTCTAATCAATAGGAAAGAGGGATAATGGGCCGCATGGCCCAAACCAGTTGTGGGGTGCCTGAACACGCACGTTTATGTTGCGTGTCTGAGAATTCAGGAATGGAGCAGACACGTAATGTTTGATATGCGCACGTTTACATTGCGTGGTTGACTTCACAAATGGTCGGGGGTGCCAGATCTATGCCGCACCTCGAGCTTGATGTAGCATCAACTCGTGATATCCATACTGTTGACCTAATGCCTTCGAGCATACTTGCTAACCCTTTGATTAGCTCGGGCTAAAGAGGTGGAGACTCATAACAGCAACTCCGGGTAGACGGTTTCCACTTGGCGGATTGAATTATGCCCTTTTCCAGCTCGCTAATAACTCGTGGATATTTAGGGTGTACATTTTCCCCCCAAGCCCTTGCTCGTGACACGTGACATCATCTGTGGCCACAGTGGGGGCTTTTAGTCTTCTTTTTCGACTCTTCATATTCCGCCCATTGCGCTGGTACTGGACACGTGGAGCATCGTGGTTGGCGACGGTCCGACTTCCGAGAATCGCATTAAATAACCTAGCCTATCTTCGGCCGTCGTTTCGTCTTTTGAGTTGTGACCCTCGTATCTCGCATTAAGACGATCGAACGGTCCTCTCTCCTTTGCCTTTTACGTATATATGAGGTTGGCCACCTTTCGCATGAGCCACCCTTTATTTGAAAAAATTTCCTCATCTTCTCTCTTCTTAGCCTCAGAAGCCTTTTTCCTTCTGGTTATCGTTCCAGAAGTCTCTGCGTTCCAGACACAAGGGTTTCTCCGTGTCTCCAGTTCTAAAGGCTCCACTAGGATTCTGAATCCTACGCCTTTTTCGATTTTCACACAGAAAAAAACTCTTTAAGTCCTCTGCCTGTTGTACGTTTAGATGTTTTCGTTTCTCTTGTTTAGGTAAACTTCTCTCTTAGTCGCACATTGTAGGTTGTTTTTTCTTTTTGGCTGGTGTTTTGTACGTAGGTTTTTATCCTAGGGGTAGCGACCATATGAGAATATGCTTTGGAATGTGAGGCATAGGATAAGATGATTCTGGGGTGACTTTTCTAGGTAACTTTTCTGGGCAACTTTTCTGGAATGCCTGTTTGGAGAGGGGAAGGCGATAGGTTTCTGGGGTGCAAAACCGGGTAGCTTAGGGGTCACGCTTCCCAGGCGATTTTGCTTTTTAAAGCTTTCCCTCCAAGGAAAGCATTATCCTGACCCTCCTGACACACGGATCCCGATCAATCGGGGACTTGTTGGGAACGTAGGCGCGTGTTCATAGAACCGTGTGGCCTCACGCACCGCAGGCTGAGATTACCTCAGTCCGTGTAAGGAAAATCATTTCTCGCGCTAGATTCCCTTTCCTATTTTTAAGTCACCTTTCTAAAATTTCTTCATCTTTGTTTGTTAGGCGACCAAATGGGACCCAGGAAGAACATGCCCAAAAAGAGTGTTGCCGGCTCGTCATCTCAGCAGGCCAGCAAGGGGAAGGAAGTGGTAGCGGAATCCTCTATCCCCCACTTCGGTCCCACCGTGGAGAAAGAGGTCGAGGTGGGACCTAGCGCCTTCTTCGAGGCCGAGAGGATTGTCTCGAAGGTTATAACTCAGGGGAAGGTCAACAAGATCCTGCTATCCCACAACATCAAAATAGGGACAGGCGCTCTTGTTGCCCGACCTCCCCTCGAGGGCGAGCGGAGCTGCACACCGCTCGACGAGGAGTTCGCGGCCTGGAGTGACGAACACCTGAAGGGCGGGGCCTTCCTTCCTCTAGACCTGTACTTCGTGGACTTCCTAAACTTCGTGAAGCTGGCCCCCTTTCAACTCCCCCTAACTCCTACCGCCTGTTAGCAGGGCTAAGGTACCTGTTCCTGAAGCAGGAATGAGAGGTCCCTACACCGGCGGACATTCTCTATTTCTTCTTCCTCAAAACCAGCCCGGATCAACGGGGGCGAGGCGACGGGTTCTATTACTTGACCCGTTTTCCCAACTCTGCTGCAGTCATCGAGCTGCCCAGCCACCCCAATGACTTCAAGGATCAGTTCTTTATGTCGACGGGGTTTCGCAACTGCGACCACCACTACTTCAACCGTCCTCGTAAGTTCTTTCTATCCTTAGCTCGCAAAATCGTCGCTGACTTGTTTCTTTCCATGCGTATTGACTTGAATACCATCATGCTGCTATTTTTGTGAGGACGGCTAAATCGGTGACCCTTGGGGGTCAATATGAAACTTTGGCGGGGCTCCCTCCAAGCGAAAAAGACTACCGCCAGCTTGTGTCTGATGAGATGATGCTGGTGTGTAAGTTAATTTCTCCGAGCCATACCCTAGCCTTGAAGAGGTCGCGAACCGTCCTAGCAGCTCGCGAGATGGCGCCCATCCCCAAGGGGGGGGGGGGGCTGCGGATGACGACAAGCAGGACGAGGAAGACGAGGTGCCGCTCGTGCATCGGAAGCG
This sequence comes from Humulus lupulus, assembly GCF_963169125.1. Classification (NCBI taxonomy): domain Eukaryota; kingdom Viridiplantae; phylum Streptophyta; class Magnoliopsida; order Rosales; family Cannabaceae; genus Humulus; species Humulus lupulus. Next base: position 188,796,112 of record NC_084796.1, read on the forward strand.
GGCTCTTGAGATTGCCCAGAGGGTCGATGCGAAGCGGATCCAGTCTGGGGCAGCAGCCGACCCCTCCGGCCAAGGTAACCCATACTTGTTTAAGGACTTAGATAGGGCTGCCGTAGACCTACAACTTGCTAGGTTTAACCCCAGCCAACTCGTACATCATCATCAAAATGACCCAGACCGTAACATAACTCTACTCCAGTGCATTGATCAACTAGTGTAGCACTATGACATGGGCCGCCCTAGGGGCACTGTAGTAGTAGACAATACCTTGGCCTTTAGGTCAGCCGTTTTTGAGGAGTACGGGACCAACCTTAGGTCATGGCCTTTCCTTCTTGAGGGTGTAGTAGCTCCGGGGCTTAGGCAGTATGTAGAGGAGTCCAGTCCTGAGGCGGATCCGGACCCAGAGCTCCCTCTCATTCGTGAAGTTATAATCTTAGACTCCTCTATAGAAGCTTTGCGGCCGGAGGTCGTGGCAATAGATTCCTCCTCTAGCTCGGAGGGTAGGACCTTTTCAATACATTCTTTAGATTCTTTAGAGATTTTTTGTTTTTATCTTTTATCAAGTATTTTTACATGTCTACTAACGCTTCCTTGGTTTTGTTTCAGGCGAGGAGATGTCACAGCCCGGGGACAACGACCTGCGATCCATTTTCTAGGGGGGGAATCCTCCCTCCGGGTCGTCTGGACCACTGGTAAAGAAGCCCCGGCTGACCAAGAAAACTCCCCCTCCCGGGACCACCTCCAAGTTTCCCGTCAAGGGGAAGGGCCAGGATCCTCCCGCTACAGAGAAGATGCCCCCACCTCCCTCGCGACCTCCGGTCTCTAACCGGGAACTGGAGGTACCAACTAGGACCTTGCCAGCTCCGACTCCCACCGTGCGCATCCCAGTCAACACTCAGGCCCTAGAGAAAATCCCTAAGGCCTTTCGAGGGACGGTTTATGAAACTGCGACCTATATGGTGGATCATTGCTACAATGCCACCCTAAGGGACTTGCGGGAGATTGAGACGAGGAGCCCCGAGAATGTTATGGAGTCTTCACTGGGGATGACCCTCATGGTAAGTTTGCTTAATCAATGGTTCTCTTTGCTTTTTCTAAAGCACATGCCTTATCATCTTTTGAGCTTCCAGGCGGCTTTGGTCCTACACCGAAGCATAGCTCGGTCTAGGGCTAGGTTTGACAAGGTCAAGAGCGAGTTCCAGACTGCTAAGGCCGCTCTTGCGTCTACTCAACAACAAGAGCGAGATGCCAAGGCTGCCCTGACGGCTGCTAGGGAAAGTGAGAAGGTCGTGCAGGCCGCCTTGGTCACTGCGCAAGCTGATCTGGAGGCAAACCGGGCTAAGCTACTGGAGGCCGAGGCTACACAGGTTGCCTTGGATGCTACGAAGGTCGAGCTTGAGGAGGCCAAGGCCGCCCTTGTGGCAGAGAGCGTATCTTCTAGCTCCTCCATGGAGGCCATGCTTTATCATTGCTGGGCCTTCAACCAGGATGGTGATTTTTCCTTCCTGGCACCGGAGGTGTGGGAGCCCTTCCTCGAGAAGTTTAAGGGTCGACTTCAACAGGAGGCGCCCTCTGAGACTGGGGAGACTTCCGCTGCAGTTGAGCAGGATGCCGAAGGGGTGACTTCGACGGAGCGGCCTGAAGGGGCCTAGGACTTTTGATCCTTCTCTTTTTTATTTTTTATTTGTAATCTTCTACCACGAGGTTTTTTCTCCTCGAGACAATTGGTTTCCCCAGATTTCACTTTAATCTATTTTTTACCTTTATGGTTACTCATTCTCAACGCATTTGGTAAGAACTTAGTTTCTGCTAATGTTTTTATTGATATCTCGTGCTTTTTTAGAAAAATATCGGTCAATCAATTTAAACTAACTTTTAAGTTCTAGGGCCTGGTCGTATCCAGGACATTAACTTTAAAAACTTAGTTCGCGTTAATCCTTTATTGATATCTCATGCTTTTTAAGAAAAACATCGATTAATCAATTTGAATCAACTTCTAAGTTTTAGGACCTGGTCGTATCTTGGACATTAACTTTAAAAACTTAGTTCGCGTTAATCCTCTATTGATATCTCGTGCTTTTTAAGAAAAACATCGATTAATCAATTTGAATTAACTTCTAAGTTTTGGGACCTGGTCGTATCCAGGACATTAACTTTAAAAACTTAGTTCGTGTTAATCCTTTATTGATATCTCGTGCTTTTTAAGAAAAACATCGATTAATCAATTTGAATCAACTTCTAAGTTTTAGGACCTGGTCGTATCTAGGATATGAACTTTAAAGACTTAGTTCGCGTTAATCCTTTATTGATATCTCGTGCTTTTTAAGAAAAACATCGATTAATCAATTTGAATGAACTTCTAAGTTTTAGGACTTGGTCGTATCCAGGATATGTGCCCCCCCAAGTAATCAAGAAAGGACCTTTCGTGGTTACTTGAAACGTACCCCCCTTAAACATTACATCCACAAACATATACGACAACGCGAAAAGGCTATATCTCATTATTTAATAAACAAAGGTGGCTTTTCTAATTAAGCCTTACAAAAGTATTATTGATAGTATTTTTTTTAAGGTGTATCACGTTCCAAGTCTATGGGACTGCTTCTCCATTAAGTCGAGCTAGCTTAAAGGTTCCTTCTTTCACGACCTCTGTTATTTGATAGGGCCCTTCCCAGTTTGGTCCCAACACTCCGTCCTTGGGATCCTTACGTGCTAAGAAGACTCTTCTGAGTACCAGGTCGCCTACGTTAAAGATGCGTTTATTGACCTTTGAGTTGAAATAACGAGTGATCTTCTGTTGATAATGCGCGAGGTGCATCTGTGAAGCTTCTCATTTTTCGTCAATTAGGTCGAGGGACGCGCAGAGTAATTTGTCATTTTGGTCTTGGTCAAATGTCTGGACTCTATGCGAGGCTACCTTTACCTCGACAGGTAGGATGACCTCACTCCCGAAAGCCAGGGAGGAAGGAGTGTGACCTGTCAAAGTTTAGTGCGAGGTCCGGTATGCCCACAATACCTAGGGGAGCTGTTCGGGCCAAACTCCCTTTGGCTTCATCCAGTCTCTTCTTAAGGCTGGCTTTTAGCATTTTGTTGACAGCCTCGACCTGCCCATTGGCCTGGGGATAGGCCACATAGGAGAAGCTTTTAACAATGTCGTGCCTTTCGCAGAATTCGGTGAAGAGATCACTATCGAACTGCGTTCTGTTATCCGACACGATCTTCTTTGGCAGCCCGAATCGACAAACGATATTCTTGACCACGAAGTCGAGGACCCTCTTTGAAGTGATCGTCGCTAGGGGTTCTGCCTCTGCCCATTTTTTGAAGTAGTCGATAGCCACCACCGCGTAGCAAACTCCTCCTTTTCCAGTGGGGATGGCACCAACCAGGTCAATCCCCCAGACCGCGAACGGCCATGGGGACGAGATCATTTTCAGCTCGACCGGAGGAGCCTAGGCAATTGTGGCAAATCGCTGGCACTTATTACATTTTTGGACGTAGGAAATCGAGTCCTTTGACAGAGTGGGCCAATAATACCCTTGCCTCAATATCTTCAAGGCCAGGTTTTGCCCCCCAGTGTGATCTTCGCAAAAGCCCTCGTGCACCTCCTGCAAAATGGTCTTCGCCTCACTTGGCAGAACACACCGTAGAAAAGGTAAAGAAAGGCCATGCCGGTACAACATCCCGTCTATCACTATATACCTTGGATCCTGGTAAAGTACCCTCCTTGCGTCGTTTCGCTCTTCGGGTAACTTCCCTGCTATGAGATAGTCAAGTATGGGAGTCATCCAAGTCGGTCTGGTGTCGATCATCTCGACCTCGGCCCCGATTTCCTCTATGCTTGGTCTTTCCAAGAACTCTACTAGCACCAGCCCCAAAGTCTCTGCCTCCCCAGAGGTGGAGCTTTGTCAGGGTGTCAACGTTGGCATTCTTCTCCCGAGGTATCTGCTCGATTAAGCCGTGCTCAAATGCGAATAGCTCTTTATTTACCTTGGCCAGGTAAGCAGCCATCTTGGTTCCCCATGCTTGGTATTCTCCTAACACTTGGTTTACTACGAGCTGGGAATCGCTGTAACACTGGATGAAGCTAGCCCTCAGCTCCTGGGCCACCCTTAGCCCAGCCAATAAAGCTTCGTATTTGGCCCACTTCAAATTGGCTGTACAGTATCTCAAATTGGCTGAGCTCAATAGCCCACCTCAACAGACATCCCAATGCTTCAGGTTTCTGCAAAACCTGCCTTAAAGGCTGATCGGTTATGACGTTTATTGAGTGGGACTAGAAATACGGTCTGAGCTTTCGGGAGGCCGTAATAAGGCAGAAGGCCATCTTTTCCATCAACGGATATCGGGATTCAGCTCTGAGAAGCCTCTTGCTGATGTAATAGATTGGCTTTTGAGACCGGTCTTCTTCCCGGACTAGTACGGCGTTAGCCGCATCTCCTGTGACAGCTAGGTAAAGGAAAAGAGGTTCTCCTGCTGTTGGTTTGGATAATACGGGCGGTTCAGCTAAATGTGCTTTCAGGTTGAGGAAGGCACGCTCGCATGCTTTGTTCCACTCAAATTATTTATTTCCCCGGAGCAGGTTGTAGAATGGCAAACACTTGTCAGTAGATTTGGAAATAAACCGATTAAGGGCTACCACCCTTCCCGTCAGACTTTGAACTTCTTTTCGTGACCGGGGTGAGGGCATCTCGAGTAGCGACCTCATCTTATCGGGGTTTGCCTTTATTCTTATGGTATTGACGATGAAACCTAGGAATTTTCCTGATGCAACCCCGAAAGTACACTTTTGGGGGTTTAGCCTCATGTCGTATTCCCTCAAAATCTTAAAGCATTCCTCCAGATCGGAGACATGGTTATCGATAGTTTTTTACTTGACCAACATGTCGTCAACATACACTTCCATATTTTTCTCAATCTGATTGGTAAACATCCTATTTACCAACCTCTGGTACGTAGCTCCTGCGTTTTTCAGCCCGAAAGGCATGACCTTATAACAATAAATGTTAGTTTGGGTCATGAAGCTAGTGTGTTCCTGGTCTGCCAGATTCATGGCGATCTGGTTATAGCCTGAGTACGCATCCATAAAAGACATGAGTTCGTGCCCCGCCGTGGCATCCACCAATTGGTCAATCCTTGGAAAAGGGAAGCAATCTTTGGGGCAGGCTTTGTTTAGATCGGAAAAGTCAATGCAGGTTCGCCATTTCCCGTTGGGCTTTGGGACTAACACAAGATTGGGGACCCAGATCGGGAACTTTGCCTCGCGGATAAAGCCGCTCTTTAAGAGCCGGGCTACTTCCTCCTCTAGGGCCTCAACTCGGGTTTTTCCTAGGCGCCTTTGTTTCTGGGACTTTGTAGGCACGTTTTTATCCAAGTGGAGGGTGTGCATGATGATGCTCGAGCTGATCCCTACCATGTCTCCATGAGACCAGGTGAACATATCTAGATTTTCTTATAGAAACCTAATCATCTTTGCCTTCCTTTCGCTACATGGGTTTTTCCCAAGCTTTACCACCTTCGAGGAGTCTTGCGGGTCGATATTCACCTCCTCGAGCTCTTCGATGGCCTGGAGCTCGGATCTATCCTCGCATATTCTGGGGTCGATATCATTATTTAAGATGATACCCTCCCCTCTGGCATTCTGAGGTTTTTCTATCTCAGGAATAGGTACAATTTCCTGAGATTCCTCATTCCCGCCCTGGATGGTCATCGTCTGCTGTCCGGGCCTTGATTTTCCCTTCATGGAAATGCTATAGCATCCCCTGGCAGCGAGCTGATCACCTCGGACCGTGCATATCCCCGAGGAAGAGGGTAATTTTAGCGCGAGGTGGCGGATGGAGGATATGGCTTCAAATGCAATCAATGTAGGTCGGCCCAGAATAGAATTGTATGCGGCGGGACAATCGATGACAACAAACTCGAGGAGTTTAGAGACAGTCCGGGGTCCCTCTCCCAAGGTAATCACCAGCTCGATTGTTCTTATTGCTGCCGACCCTTCTCCAAAAAATCCATATAGCATCATGGACGTGGCTTTCAACTCGGTGACAGATAAGCCCATCTTTTCCAGCGTAGACTGGAACAACAGGTTCACCGACCAATATCCTCCTAACTCTCCGGTTGGTGAGTTGGGCGGTTACGACCAGAGGGTCGTTATGGGGGAACTGACGTGACTAGTGTAACTCCCTTGATAGCCAAGACTGCTACATTGTGTGTTTATAAAGGTGTGAGACTTGCTAATTAAGTCGTTTAATCAAAACGTGTAATTAGATAAAGTGTTCTAGGGCTAAAAGACATTTTGGCTGCAAAAGAAACATTTTATAGATTATAAAAAATTTACAGAAGGGATCCCCAAAAGTACAACGTTTAAAAGTTGGTTTACAAAATTCAGCAGTTAAGAGTAACCATTAGCCATACTAAAGCAAAATACAAGGTTCTGGTCCTCTCGTCCCTGTAATCTCCTCAACCGTGGCGGCTGAGCGGCCTGACATGTACAGTCACCCTGTAGAGCTCTCCAATCAGGGTTGATCAATCTAGCCCTTGCCTTTACCTGCACCATGCAGCACCCGTGAGCCAAAGCCCTACAAGAAAACAACATACACAACATATACAATATTATCAAACAAACATTCTAGCAAGCATGTTCAAATATTCAATCCATAGCATATAAGCATACTTCAAGGTACAAATAACTTCATCTATACTTAGATTATTCAACACTCTCATTAATCACATTCATAGCCAAATATAATAATCAATTAACACAAATACTAGGGCTGACACCTTAGGACGCACCCTCTGTTTAACCCACTGACTCCGACCCACTTAAACCGAGCTCAGTGCATAATAAGCTGTCCTCGGATACCAGTGTTCGAGCCGTGCCAATTGCACAAGTTAACCGTGGCACACTTAGGTCGTTGGTTTGCAATTTACATGGCATAATACCATTCTTTCAATCATATATATCAGGGAGCCCTTAGTCCCGTTTAAATATTCAACCGGGTGTAGTTTTCTTACCTTTGGCTTCTAGATGAATTAGTTACGGGCGATACTCCTTGAGCGCGTTCCGACCCCCGAGCCCTAGCTTAGCACATAGTCATAACCATGATGAAGGATACCATTAACAATCCTCAATGAGTTTCTAAACCAAGTTCTAGTCCTCGGAACATTGAACTTCACCAAATATGGTAAAAGATTCAATCCCGAGCACCCTAGGTTAAATTCCCAAGCCTAAAATCTCAAAATCCCAAAATCCCTTAAGGGCCCCGGCATAGGCCATCCATGACGCGGCATGGCCCCAAATAGAGCCCACTTAAAGCACAAAAACAGGTAAAGGCCGTGGCCCTACATGGACCATGCCGCGGCCCGCCCTCCTTCCTCAGCACAACTCAACTTCTAAGGGCCGCGGCTCACCAAGAACTATGTCGCGGCCCGACCCTTCAAACCCAGAAAAAACCCACCATTTTCAACCTCTAAACCTCACTTTAGGCCATCCCAAAGCTCCCAACTCAAAACCAATTAATAACAACATCATTAGAATGATTTAAACAACACAATTCCACCAAAAATCCAGCCTAACACTCACCAAAATCCTAATTCCAATTTCTGAGATTTCAAACCTAAAAACTCAAAACCAACCATGGAAATACTAAAATTCAACCATCAAACTTTGAATTGAAACTTACCTCAGCTGTAGAATCGTTCCTCCAAGAATCCCCTAACCTATCTTCAAAGTTTCAAGCCTCAAACTCCACCTTGAATATCAAAATCACAACTATTGAAAACTTGGCCATTTTTCTTAAAGTTCCTAACCACAGAACGAAAATCAATGCTTACCTTGGCTCTAATTCAGTCCTTGATTAGTCCCTGAGCTCAACCTCTAATTCAGTCCTTTAATTCCTCAAAGATTCAGCTTGATTCCAGTAATTCCTCCTCAAATTTCAGTGTTGTTCTTCCTTAAGAGAGAGAAGAGAGAGAAAGAGCTGGGAAAGGGTCGGTCTAATTTTGGGTCTACTATTTTCTAAAGTCTTCCAAGTATATCCTTAGGTTATTAGACTAATCCCAAAGCTCGGGGTACCGGAAACATCCCCGAGGGCAAAATAGTAAATTTCCCCAATATTCCCGCCTAAACTCTCTAACCTCAAATATATCTCCATATATTTATTTCCATCACCCGATAGTCTAAATCACTACCCGATACAAAAAATACCCTTGACTTGTCCAAAGTCAATTATAATGCCCCGTTGTGACTTTTCTCGCTATCTAGCCATAGGATCGCCTCGAGTCGCCGACTACAAAGTTATCCACATAATAATGTGGTTCTCACATTTACAACATATTTATTACATATTATCACATAATATCATCAATTATCATAAAATATCGTTTAAGCACTATGAATCACATAATATCACATTCCAATAAATACTATTCACTCTAATCCCACCTGTGCCCTCTCGTCACACTAATCAAGGCCCTTAAGCCCTATTAGCGAATTTGGGGTTGTTACAACTATCCCCTCCTAATGAGAATTTCGTCCTCGAAATTACCTGAATAGCTCGGGATACTGATCCCGCATCACTGTCTCTAACTCCCAGGTCGCTTCCTCGACCTTGCTATTCCTCCATAATACTTTCACTAACGGAATTGTCTTATTCCGTAAGACTTTGTCCTTCCGATCCAAAATCTAAACTGGTCGCTCCTCATAGGACAAGTCTGTCCGTAACTCTAAGTCCTCGTACTTCAGCATATGTGTCATATTAGAAACATACTTCCGCAACATGGAGACATGGAACACATTATGAACTCCTGATAGCGACGGTGATAAGGCCAGCCTATAAGCCACCTGTCCAATCCTCTCCAGGATCTCAAAAGGTCCAACAAACCGAGGGCTCAACTTGCCCTTCACTCCAAACCTCCTCACCCCTCTCAATGGTGAAACTCACAATAACATGTGGTCCCCAACCTGAAACTCCACGTTCCTACGCTTAGGATCAGCGTAGCTTTTCTGTCTACTCTGTGAAGCAAGCATTCTAGCTCGAATCTTCTCAATAGCCTCATTAGTCCTCTGAACCATATTCGGTCCTAGATACTTCCTCTCACCCATCTCATCCCAATGTATGGGTGATCTGCATTTTCTCCCATATAACATCTCATAAGGGGCCACTCCAATCGTGGACTGATAACTGTTGTTATATGAGAACTCAATCAATGGGAGGTACTTACTCCATGAACCCTCAAAGTCAATCACACATACCCTAAGCATGTCCTCCAATACCTGAATCATCCTCTCAGACTGTCCATCAGTCTGAGGATGAAAAGTTGTGCTAAACTTCAGCTGAGTTCCCATGGCTCTCTGCAAAGCTCCCCAAAACTTGGAGGTAAAGATAGGGTCTCGATCAGATACAATAGACTTTGGAACCCCATGGAGACGAACTATCTCCCTCACATACAGCTCTGCATACTGTTCCACTGTATAGGTCGACCTCACTGGTAGAAAATGGGCTGACTTGGTGTATCTGTCCATTATCACCCACACCGAGTCATGAAGTCCAACTGTCCTGGGTAATCCTCCCATAAAATCCATCGTAATGTCCTCCCATTTCCACTCTGGGATACCCAAAGGCTGAAGCAATCCCGCTGGTCGCTGATGCTCAGCCTTAACCTGCTGACACGTCAAACATCTAGCCACATACTCTACCACATCCTTCTTCATCCCGGGCGACCAATATAATGTCTGTAGATCCTGATACATCTTCCTGGTACTCGGATGAAGCGAGTATGGTGTAGTGTGAGACTCATCCAGTATCTCTCGCCTGATCCCTTCATCAGCCGGAACACAAATCCTTCCCTGATAATGGAGCAAACCTGTCTTGGAAACAGTATAATCCTTAGCTGTCCCCGCTGAGACATGATGTCTAACCTCTTGCAACTACGCATCCACTAACTGTCCCTCCGTGACCCGCTATAACAGGGTCGACTGCAAGATAATATTGGCTAACTGGCCTACCACCAGTTCTATCTTTTCCCTGACCATCTCATCAGCTAATTCCCTCGAGATCTGGGTGGATCTGTACAACTTTCCTGGGCCCCTCCGGCTCAATGCATCTACCACCACATTGGCTTTCCCAGGGTGGTAAAGGATGTCATAGTCATAATCCTTAACTAACTCCAACCAACGTCTCTGCCTCATATTCAGATCCTTCTGAGTAAAGAAATACTTCAGACTCTTATGATCAGTGTATATCTCGCACTTCTCTCCATACAGATAATGACGCCACACCTTCAGTGCGAATACCACTGCTGCTAACTCCAAATCATGAGTCGGATACCGCTGTTCATACTCCTTTAGCTGCCGAGATGCATAGGCTATAACTTTCTCATTCTGCTTCAGCACGCAGCCTAAACCCATCCTCGATGCATCACAATAGACCACAAACTTTCCTTCCTTCGAAGGAAGACTCAACACAGGTGCAGAAATGAGTCGTCGCTTCAACTCTTGAAAACTGTTCTCACACTTCTCTGACCAGATGAACTTTTGATTCTTTCTTGTCAACTCTGTCATCGGTGAAGAAATCTTCGAGAACCCTTCAACAAATCGTCTGTAGTAACCTGCCAACCCAAGGAAACTCCGCACCTTCGAGGCATTCTTTGGCCTCGGTCAATCCCTTACTGCTTCAACCTTGGATGGATCCACCTTAATCCCTTCTGCCCTAACTATATGTCCAAGGAAAGTCACCTCTGGCAGCCAAAACTCACACTTCTAAAACTTGGCGTACAATTGATGCTCCCTCAACCTCTGTAAAACCTGTCGGAGATGCTGCTCATGCTCTGCCTCTAAACTGGAATATACCAAAATGTCGTCAATGAAGACAATGACGAACTGATCCAAGAATTCCTTGAACACCCTATTCATTAAGTCCATGAAAGTCGCTGGGGCATTGGTCAGACCAACAGGCATGACCAGGAACTCATAATGCCCATATCGTGTCCGGAAGGCCGTCTTTGGTATATCCTCATCTTTGATCCTCAGCTGGTGATAACCAGATCGAAGATCAATCTTTGAGAACACCGTCTTTCCCTGCAGCTGATCGAACAAGTCATCAATCCTTGGTAAAGGGTACTTATTCTTGATAGTCAACTTGTTCAATTCTCGATAATCTATACACATCCTCAAAGTCCCATACTTCTTCTTAACAAACAACACTGGAGCGCCCCATGGAGAATAACTAGGCCTGATGAATCCCAAATCCAGAAGTTCTTGCAACTGTACCTTAAATTCCTTCAACTCCGCTGGTGCCATCCTATATGGTGTCCTTGATACTGGTTCTGTACCCGGTGCTAACTCAATCTCAAACTGGATTTCCCTACGCAGCGGCAACCCTGGAAAATCCTCAGGAAACACATCTAAGAACTCACACACCAACCTAGTCTCTCCCAGCCCCGCTGGCACAACTCTAGCTGTAATGCCCCGAATTCTCCCATGTGTTTAACGGTGTGAATAGTAGGCCGGGAGGGCAATACTTGCTTAATTATGTTATTAATTGATAAAATGCATGTATATGTTGATTATATTATAATATGATGTGAAATGCATGCATGTGAGTCCATATTTCTAATTACAGGGGTGTGATGGTAATTTGGCCCGTTGAGGGTAAATTGTCTACTTAGATGCATGTTGGTGATGTATTTTGAGACCACATTATAATGTGGGTTTGTTCGAGCCATTCAGCATGAGACGATCATGGTATGTTGATTATCGGTTTGGTCATAACAAGCTTAAGCTCGGGGCTCGGGGTGAGTCTCGGGGCGTTTTAATGATTAGAGTGTTACCAGGCATTAAAGGGTAACGGGATGTGAATTATTGGTGTTTGAGAATATTGAGATTAGCGGGAATTGGGAAGCGTTAATTATGATTAACGGGATAAGTGGAAAGTACCAATTTTACCCTTGAAATGATTTTAGAAGCCTTAAATGACCTAGGAGTATTTAGGTCATTTGGTTTGGATATATGTGAAGCTTTAGATGGCTGTAGAAAACAGAACAAAAACAGAGTTTCATTTCTCCTTCCCATACATATATTTCTCTCTTTTCTCCTTTGGAGTTTTTGAGCTCAAAGTGAGGTTTCAAGCTAGGAAATCAAGGGGTTGAGTTTGTAAACTTGGTTCAGCCATTGAAGGAGGTCTAATCTCGGATTTGAGGTGAGTTTTAGCCATTGGTTTCTGGTTATACTCTGTTTTCAGCTTGTAATCATTTGGAGGATAGTTGGAATTAAAGGGAGATTTTACTTGGGTTTTGATGAGGGTGAGTTGTAGATAAAGTTTAGGGGTTAAATTGAGTGTTAGGTTGGTGTTTTGGATTGGTTTGAAGGGCTGGTTCCAAGGGAAAATGCGGGGGAAGTCGAGCTGGTGCGTTCTGATTTCTGGGCTGTTTTGCATATTGAGCCGCGGCTCAGGGCTGTTTTGCATATTGAGCCGCGGCATGGCATAGGTGAGCTGCGGCCCATGGTGCTTGACAGGATGAGGCCGCCTCTGTTTGAGGGGCGCGCCGCGGCGCAGCTAGGGAGGGCCGTGGCCCTTAGTGGCTTTTTGGCCAGAAAAGTGTTTTTAGCTTGGGGATTCAAGCCTAAGGTCTCGGGGTTGAACCTACTACCCAGTTGAGTAGTGTTTAATGTCTCGGAGGCTAGGTTTTGGTTTGGGAACCTTTTATTATTCATTTTATTGATGGAACCCCATGATTGGTTATGACCAGGTAACCACTAAAGGACCAAAAGGTTGATCGTTCTCAGGGGTCGTTCTTTTATTCATTCTAGATCGAACCAGAGGTAAGAAAACTGCACCCCAAATGTGACATGCATGGTTATTCATGAGGCATGTTGGTTGAATGAATATGGACATGAATTGATTGTGGAATACATAGCATATGTTGCTCACTTATGCATGGTACTAACTCATTAGTCAGATTTGGCAAAGGTGCTAGTATCAACTGCGAAGCTGTGACTTATTAGTCAGGTTCGGCAGTGGTACTGGGCACTGGTCACGTTGCACTAACTCATTAGTCAGAACGGCCTTAGCGTGTTAACGCAAGCCAACGAAGATTAGATCTAATCGATTATCTGCATTGAATGACTCAAAGAGAATTAGTGCCAGACCGACCTCAAGGTCGATGAACATTATAAGCGCTTGAAGGCTAGTGGCTTAACTAGCAGCCACTCTTCCATTTGATCTAGTGACTCGCTTGTCAGTCACTCAGTATGGTTTATCAGAACCTATTGAAGGCTAGTGGCTTACCTAGCAGCCACTCTTCCACTTAAATTAGTGACCTGCTTGTCAGTCACTCAGATGGTTTATCAGGACCTCAAGTGATATTCACTCACTTGTTTAAAAGCTTTATGCTCAATGTGATTATAATGATAATCATTTGATAATGTTTACATAAAATGTTATGTTTTCTTGCTGGGCTTTGGCTCATGGGTGCTATGTGGTGCAGGTAAAGGAAAAGAAAAGCTCACCTAGCCTTGAGTGGAGAGCTTAGGTGGTGATGTGTACATATGCGGTCGCTTGACCACCACGGCCAAGGAGTTCTCAGAGGAACTAGGGGGCTTACCCTATTTTTGCCGCTTAGGTCGGCGGGTTTATAATCTTGGAACAGTAATGACCTTTTTGAGTTGTAAATAACTTGCAAATGTTCTTGTGGGCCCATGAACAGTTTTATGTATCAATAAAACATATCCTTTCCTTTTTATTGGTTTTCACCTTAACCAGTTAATTACACTTAGAACACGCTTTTAACCAAAGGACTCAGGCAATGAGTCAAATTTCTGGTTCACCGTTCACCGTAACTATTTTGGGGTAACCAGGGCGTTACACTAGCAGTGTCCACCACACTGGCCAGAAAACCTATGCATCCCCCCTGCAGCAAGTCTCTGGCTCTCAATGCTGAAATCATGGGCACGCGGGGTCCAGACACCGCTCCCACGAAGACAAAAGGGTCCTCTCCCTCAAGCTCAAAAGTAATCATTTTCTTCCTGCAATCCATCGTAGCCCCATACCTGACCAACCAGTCTATCCCTAAGATCATATCAAAATCCTCCATATCTAACTCGATCAGATCCACCGAAAGTTCTCTACCATCAACCACCACTGGCAATGCCCTAATCCATCTCCTAGATACTACCAGTTCTCCTGTAGGCAAAATGGTCCCAACCCCTGAAGTATTATACTCACTAGGTCTACACAGTCTATTAATCACCTTATCAGAAACAAACGAATGTGTAGCACCAGAGTCTATCAAAACAGTAAAAGGAGTGTCAGCGCTAGAGAGCTGACCTGTCACTACCGAGGGACTAGCCTCAGCCTCAGCCTGTGTCAAAGTGAATACTCGAGCTGGAGTCAAGCTATCCACTTTCCCTGCTTCACCTTTCTTCACTGTTGGGTAGTCTTTTCTGAGATGCCCCACTGTATCGCATACAAAGCAAGCCTTGGCCCGACACTCGCCCGGATGGCGTCTTCGACACCTCAAGCACTCCGGGTAGGTCCTTCATGCCTCACCACCACCCTGACGGCCACCCTGACCACCCCGACCCCTCCTATCAGGTCTAGGAGCAGTTGAAGTGTTAGGAGTCTTCCTCTTGAAGTCACTGGGGCCTCCGCCCCTACCGGATCCAGAATATGGAGGCACCGCCCTGCAGCCCTCCCTTCTCGCTGCACTATCCCTCCATATCTTGTTTTCTGCCTCCTCAGCGGTAAGAGCCTTCTCAACGGCCTGGGCATAAGTTGTTCCTCCAGGTACCGTTGTAATTCTAACATCTTGGGCTATCGTAGCATTCAGCCCTCTAATCAATCTATCCTGCCTAGCTGCATCGGTAGGCACAAGGTCTGGTGCGAACTTTGGAAGTCTATCGAACTTTAGGGCATACTCAGTAACAGTCATGTTGCCCTTATCCAGACTCACAAACTCATTCACTTTCGCTGCTCTGACAGCAACATTGTAATATTTCTGACTGAATAAATCTTTAAAACCTTCCCAACTCAATGTAGTCACATCCCTAGTCTGCGATGCCACTTCCCACCAGATACGGGCATCCTCCCTCAACATATAAGCGGCGCAGGACACTCTATCATGCCCCTCAATCCTCATAAAATCCAGAATTATTGTAATCATAGTTAGCCACTGCTCGACTTTCAATGGATCCGGCCCACCCTCAAAGATTGGGGGTTGCTGCTTCCTGAACCGCTCATATAACGACTCCCATCTGTTACCAACCTCCCTTGCCTACATAACTAGTACCACTGCAGGTCGTACAATAGGGGCAACACACCCTGATGGAGCCTGCTGTCGCAGAATACGGATCTGCTCGTCTTGGCTCTGTAATCGAGCCTGCATCTCAACCATTAACTGCTGCCAATTCTCAGTCATTGGCGAAGGAGTCTGGCCCTGGTCATCACCCCTGGTCCTGAACCTAGTGCCGGCTAGTCGTGTATATTTTCTTGGACGCATAGCTATCCAAGTCAATCTGCAAATAAAGACTCGGCAGTCAGACCATGATGACAGGGTAAAAACATCTCCAAGATCCACCAATAGAATATAACCAACCATAAACAATCCAGATATAAGCATCCATTCTCATGCACTGGCTGCTAATAAGCACGCCTCCAATCTCACTACATAATAGCTATAAAACAGGCATTCATACATGCATGATATACAATTACTCATCCAAATATTCATTTACATGCACGACGATGTTGATAAACATGCCTCAATATTCTCACACAGCAGTCAAGGGCCAGACCCTATCAGTATCTCATGCTTCCTATAAATCCAATAAACAACAACATTCATAACTCATTTCAGGCACATAAACATATAAACACATATACACATTACCGAACCCTGATTTGAGCATGTCTCTAGCAGCGAATGTACATGTCCAGCCTACCTTCAGGAAACCTTAAATCTAGGATGCTTTGATACCAAGTTGTAACGCCCTGGATACCCAAGACCGCTACATTGTGTGTTTATAAAGGTGTGAGACTTGCTAATCAAGTCGTTTAATCAAAATGTGTCATTAGCTAAAATGTTCTAGGGCTAAAAGACATTTTGGCCGCAAAAGAAACATTTTATAGATTATAAACAATTTACAGAAGGGATCCCCAAAAGTACAACGTTTAAAAGTTGGTTTACAAAATTCAGCAGTTAAGAGTAACCATTAGCCATACTTAGGAAAAATACAAGGTTTTGGCCATCTCGTCCCTGTAATCTCCTCAACCGTGGTGACTGAGCGGCCTGACATGTACAGTCACCCTGCAGAGCTCTCCAATTAGGGTTGATCAATCTTGCCCTTGCCTTTACCTGCACCATGCAGCACCCGTGAGCCAAGGCCCAACAAGAAAACAACATACATAGCATATACAATATTATCAAACAAACATTCTAGCAAGCATGTGCAAATATTCAATCCATAGCATATAAGCATACTTCAAGGTACAAATAACTTCATCCACACTTAGATTATTGAACACTCTCATTAATCACATTCATAGCCAAATATAATAATCAATTAACACAAATACTAGGGCTGACACCTTAGGTCGCACCCTCTGTTTAACCCACTGACTCCGACCCGCTTAAACCGAGCTCAGTGCATAATAAGCTGTCCTCGGATACCAGTGTCCGAGCCGTGCCAAATTGCACAAGTTAACTGTGGCACACTTAGGCCATTGGTTTACAATTTACATGGCATAATACCATTCTTTCAATCATATATATTAGGGAGCCCTTAGTCTCGTTCAAATATTCAACTGGGTGTAGTTTTCTTACCTTTGGCTTCTAGATGAATTAGTTACGGGCGATACTCCTTGAGCGCGTTCCGATCCCCGAGCCCTAGCTTAGCACCTAGTCATAACCATGATGAAGGATACCATTAACAATCTTAAATGAGTTTCTAAACCAAGTTCTAGTCCTCGGAACATTGAACTTCACCAAATATGGTAAAAGATTCAATCCCGAGCACCCTAGGTTAAATTCCCAAGCCTAAAATCTCAAAATCCCAAAAATCGCTTAAGGGCCCTGGCATAGGCCATCCATGCCGCGGCATGGCCCCAAACAGAGCCCACTTAAAGCACAAAAATAGGTAAGGGTCGTGGCCCTACATGGACCATGCTGCGACCCGCCCTCCTTCCTCAGCACAACTCAACTTCCAAGGGTTGTGGCTCACCAAGAACTATGCCGCGGCCCGACCCTTCGAACCCAGAAAAAACCACCATTTTCAACCTCTAAACCTCACTTTAGGCCATCCCAAAGCTCCCAACTCAAAACCAATTAATAACAACATCATTACAATGATTTAAACAACACAATTCCACCAAAAATCCAGCCTGACACTCACCAAAAGCCCAATTCCAATTTCTGAGATTTCAAACCTAAAAACTCAAAACCAGCCATGGAAATACTAAAATTCAACCATCAAACTTTGAATTGAAACTTACCTCAGCTATAGATTCATTCCTCAAAGAATCCCCTGACCTATCTTCAAAGTTTCAAGTCTCAAATTCCACCTTGAATATCAAAATCACAACTATTAAAAACTCAGCCATTTTACTTAAAGTTCCTAACCACAGAACGAAAATCAATGCTTACCTTGGCTCTAATTCAGTCCTTGATTAGTCCTGGAGCTCAACCTCTAATTCAGCCCTTTAATTCCTCAAAGATTCAGCTTGATTCCAGTAATTCCTCCTCAAATTTCAGTGTTGTTCTTCCTTAAGAGAGAGAAAGAGCTGGGAAAGGGTCGGTCTAATTTTGGGTCTACTATTTTCTAAAGTCTTCCAAGTATATCCTTAGGTTATTAGACTAATCCCAAAGCTCGGGGTACCGGAAACATCCCCGAGGGCAAAATAGTAAATTTCCCCAATATTCCCGCCTAAACTCTCTAACCTCAAATATATCTCCATATATTTATTTCCATCACCCGATAGTCTAAATCACTACCCGATACAAAAAATACCCTTGACTTGTCCAAAGTCAATTATAATGCCCCGTTGTGACTTTTCCCGCTATCTAGCCCTAGGATCGCCTCGAGTCGCCAGCTACAGAGTTATCCACATAATAATGTGGTTCTCACATATGAAACATATTTATTACATATTATCACATAATATCATCAATTATCATAAAATATCATTTAAGCACTATTAATCACATAATATCACATTCCAATAAATATTATTCACTCTAATCCCATTTATGCCCTCCCGGCACACTAATCAAGGCCCTTAAGCCTTATTAGCGAATTTGGGGTCGTTACAACTAGAATATTCCTCGGTGAATATGATTGGCTGCCTCTCTAGTCAATGCTGTTTGGGCAGATGCTGCTCCTGAATGAACTCCACTCCGTTATGAGCCTTCAACTCATTGACATATCTCTTCTGGGCGCCCTTGCTCGTGCTGGCCAAGTGGGGGCCTCCGGAGATCGTGGATATATCTCCTCCTATCACAGGAGGAGGGGTGTCCTGATTTATCCGGGGCCCGGGCTGAATTACCGAGGCTTCTGGAGCCGATTGATCGGCGGGAACTCTATTCTCCGCATATTGAGCCAAGGGTCCAACTCTGATGAGAGTCTCGATCTCGTCCTTCAAATGCCTACAATCGTCAGTGTTGTGGCCAATGTCGTTGTGAAATCGACAAAACTTGGAGGGGTCCCGCTATGGCCTTCTGGTGCTTCAAAGGCTCCGGCTTCTTCCAGGGAAGGCGGGCAGAGTTTGCTAGGAAAATGTTCTTCCTAGTGTTTGTGAGCTCGGTGTAAGTTGCGTAGACTGGCTTAAATTTTTCCACGGGCTTATTCTTCTTTGGGCCATGCTGGCCGCCTTCGCTGCTCCCTTTTCTCTTGCCTCCACCCAATTGGTTATTCTGTGTAACGGTTTGATTCGTTTTCACCACTGTAGGAAAAACTTATTGCAGGATCTTTATTTATTTTCATGCAATTTACATATTATCAAACAAACATGAAAATTCCTAGAACATGCTCCTATGAAATTGATACAAATACAGAGTAAAGTAAAAACTTACATTACGCAGCGGAACTGGAACAACTCCATCCTTCAATCTCTCTAACCCTTGATTCCTTTCTGTAGCAGAGTATTATCAAGAGATTGAACAAGATCAGCAACACAGTCTTCCTCACCAGTTCTTTGATCAACCTAGAACTAGTGTGGGCTGGTTCTCAACACATGAGATAGAGATCATGAAGAGAAGAAGAAGAGAGAGTGGCCAAGAAAGGTTAGACTGTCTAAGTTTTCACTTACCCAAATCAACTGAGACTGACTTGCTTCCTTATGAAAACCCTAGATATCATATTCCTTATATAGGCAACTTAATGGGATTTATTTAAATTTAAATTAATTAAAAATAATAAACAAAAATAAAAGTCTTGGGCTACCATAAATGGACTTGGGCCCAATCTCTTTGTTTTGAATTTAAATCCCAACTGGGCCTAAATTCAAAACCTTTTATTTATTTATTTATTTATAATTAATTAATTAAATCCTTATTCAAATTAACTAATTATAATTTGAAACTTGATTTAATATTACTTCTTTATATTGATACCAATTTATCCATATTAATAAATTTATCTAAATATTCTCTTTTATTCTCTAAATCTCATATCTCTGTAAATTTTCCAAAATTGACCTAGTCAACTTTAAAAATCCTAATTGATAATTAAATCAATTAATTGAGACATTCTAGATGATTTACTCAAAGGTGATGCGGGGACCATGGATCCATGAAATCAAGCTCCAACAAGTTACCGTGAATTTATTTACGAATAATTTCACTACCTTATTAATTCCTCGAGACTCCACTATAGACTCGGAATTGAACTCTTGAATTCATAGAATGTATTTTCAAAACCATAAATACGTTATCCATTGTTATAACCATTACAATCAGTCAATCCTCTATCGATGACTTACTAACGAGCTGGGTGCAAATTACCGTTTTACCCCTCATTAGTATTTTATCCTTAACTCCCACTAAGTTCCTTATAAATGATATTTCCGTGAACTTAATCACAGAAATGAGATCTCAATCATTTAACCTTTTGAACAAAGCAATTAAGGAAATCATCTTTTCACTTCTCATACAGAAGTTATAGATTTCGTATCTATGAATAATACTCCCACTCAATTACACTAATAAATCTCCAAGATGTAAGTATGGGCTAGACCGTAGGGTAAGCTGGTAACGAAAAGTCAAAAGATTTAAATAATATAATTAGCAAAATATTATCACTCAGAATTAAGATCGACTTAATATATGGTCAACGTTGTGACATTGATTAGATTTGATAACAACGATACTTATTTATCAATCAATAATCAATATCGGTCCTAGTCCGATGTAACTAAATACATCCGATCTTATCTACTTGGTCGAAGCCTTGGACAAGACATCACACCCTGAATGTGTAAGTAGATCATATCGTAGATTGCCTAATCAGTGAAAATCCAATGCACTGATCTAATCTTAGGACTCGTTCTTTTGAACATATAATTACAACTATAATCCACTGTGACCTAGTCACTATAATTGTAACTATCCATATGTTCGGGATTTTATAAATGTTTGTATTATTTCAATAATCATGTAATAAAACAAGCAAGCAACACAGTTGTCAAACTAAATGATTTCTACTACTTTTATTGATAATATGAAATCGTGCTACATGTCCGACATGGTTTTATAAGGGCATAAAACCCAACAAACTCCCACTTGCCCTTTTAAAACAAATGGGACATGTTTCTCAAAACCATGCATTCTACATGCTTCACAATTATGTTTTCTGCTTATATCTTTGTAAAGGAATATGAAATATTGCCTTACAATGCTATCTTCATCACCTTCACTTCACACCTTCACCACACATCCTCGATAATGTGGTACTTTCTCTCTATATGCTTTGCTCTTTTGTAGCTTCGAGGTTCTTTCGAATTCTCTATTGCCTCATTACTATCACTAGACAAAATGAGTGGTTTATCCATTTCTGGAATAACACCGAGATTCGTATAGAACTTCCTTAGCCAGACTATTTCCTTAGCCGCCATAGACGCAGCTATGTACTCAGCCTCCAAAGTGGATTCTAAAATGGCAGATAGCTTAACGCGTCTCCAAATCATAGCTCCACCCCAAGAGTAAACACATTTTTCAGAAGTAGACTTCTTGTCATCAACATCAGTCTAAAATCTGAATATGTGTAGCCTAACAGGTACAAAGATCCACGTGAAAAGACTAACATATAGTCTCTAGTCCATCAAAGATACCGACTTCCATCTATTGTTTATTCCCAACGTTTTACTGACACTTGCTCACCACTCCCACTGCATAGAAGATCTTCGATCACAACACACAACATAGCATGCATTAGACTTCTAATTTCAAATGCATAAGGAATTCATTACATCTTTTCTTTCTCTTGAGGAGTCTGTGGAGACTATTGCTTAGAAAAATAAATTCCATGTCAAGACACTAAACATCCTTTCTCGGAATTTGTTACAGAGTAATGACCAAGCACCTCACTAAAGTAGGTCGCTTGAGTTAGAGCTAAAGTTCAGTTATTTATTTCCTGATGTTATGGATACCAAGAACACGACTTGCTACAACAAAATCTGGAATTTCGTTTCTAGCCAGTTCTTTATGTTTGATAATTTCTTGACATTGTTTCTAATGAATAAGATATCATCTACATAAAGGATTCAAAACACCACAGTGTCTTTTTCCCTAAGTTGTCAAACACAAGGGTCAACTATATTTTGTTCAAAAACTCAGGTCTTAATGTTTCCATTTAACCTTAAGTTCCAGGAGCGCGAAGCTTGTTTAAGTCCATAGATTGACTTACCCAGCTTGCCGAATTTCTTGTCCAACTACTTTATATCCTTCTGATTGATGCATGTTAATTGTCTCATCAAGATAGCCATTAAAAATGCTTCTTTGATGTCCATTTGCCTTATCTCTTAATCAAGAGTTTTGGCTATGGATAAGAGTATACTTAATGAATTTTAACATGGCTACTGGAGAAAAAGTTTTCTCTAAGTAAAATTTCTCTCTCTGCCACGAGTCGAGCCTTTAATGTCTCGACCTTTCTATCAGCTCCTCTCTTCTTCTTATAGATCCTCTTGCACCCCATGGGCCTAAAGTCCAATGGCACATCTACAAGATCTCAGACAAATTAAGAGTACTTAGACTTTATTACCTGGTACTTGGCTCTGAGTCAAAAATCCCTTTCAGACCTACCCATTTCCTATTTAAAGGCCAACGAATCATTGTTACTTGTGTCCCCAACCAACTTGTGGGTTTCACTATCCATATCATAGGTATCGGACTCCAAGAAATCCTCCCACTATGACAAGGCATCGTAACTTTCTGACTTGGATTAGTGGTTTCTAAATGTACCTTGTTTTCATCGACTTGCGTCGGTAAGGATGGAACAATAGTTTATCATTTTTCCATCTAATACTATTTTTTTATGAGACTTGAAATTCATTATGTAGTCGTTATCCAGAAAAGTAGCATTTGTAGAGCCAAACACTTTCTTGTCTACTGGACTATGAAACAGACCACCCTGAGTACCTTTAGAATAGCCATCAAACAAGTAAACCCTCAGCTCATTATTCTAGCTTTCAACCTTTTTCCTCATGACAAAAAACATGACACCACCAAATTCCATAATGACATAAACCAGGTTCACGACCATTTCATAATTCTAGTGGTGTCTTGGAGACAGCTTTTGAGACGACACAACATTTTAAAAAAATATATCACATGCGGTCTAGGTAGTATGTCTCCAGAAAAGATCTGGGTAAGAAGTTGGTAGAGTTTAATAGCTTATCATAGAACACATATTTTCATAAACGTGCGATTCACACCGCTCAGCAACACTATTCTGTTGCGGAGTCCTTGGGGCAGTTGTTTTAGACAAATTCTCAAGTTCAATTAAATGATCTTGGTTCTGATTATCCAAATATCCTCCACCCCTATCAGATCGCAAGATCTTTAACGTTTTACCTAATTTGGTTTTAAAGCCATAGCAATGAATTCTTTGAACTTCTTAACAAATTCGCAGAATTCCTACGCTTTAGGTACTTACATGAGTCTCTAGAGCAATCATCGATGAAGGTGACGAAATACTCATAACCACTCCTCGCTTGAACATTCATATGTCCCCAGACATTTGAACATACTAGCCTTAGTGGTTCTTTGGCCTTTTCTCCTATCACAGAGAATGGACGCTTTTTCATTCTACCTTCGAGACTAGATTCACAAACAGGTAGGTCGCCCTAGGTGAGTTCCCTCAAAGGCCCAGCCTTTGTTTGTCTTTGAATCCTATCATAACAAATATGACCAAAGCGAAAAATGCCAAAGGTACGTCATTTCTAACGTTATTGACCTTTTGTCGCTTAACGGTCCTAGAATTAGCTATCTTAAACAACTCATTATTTATAACATACGGTTCGTTTAGTTGCAATAGGTATAGCCTGCTTTTCATACATCCACCCCACAATTCACATCCATTTAAAGAAATAGGATTTTATTACTTGTGAAAGTAACTACAAATTGTTGTTGATGTAATAAGAAAAACTTAAATTAAAATTTCTATTGAAAATAGGAATAAAATAAACATTGTCTTAAAACAATATATTAATTTCCAAAATTCATTCAAGCTTATCCTTTTGCCTTGTTTGATATGAACAACCCTTGATGGATACCAAGCCGTGGCTTTTTATCCTTCATGGCTTTCCCAATGTTAAAAGTGTAAAAAGGTACATGCATGTTTAGTAGATTGTGATTCAGCGATCCAAAACCGAAGTATCATCCTCTAAAATCACATGCATCCAAGACAAATTTAATTATTTTGGGTTCCATATGCCTTGAGTTCCGGGCAATCTTATTTCAATTCCCAGTCTCCTTGCAGTTGGAAACACTCCCCTTTTTGTGTACTTATAATCAGGCCTTGCTCCAAGATGCTTTGCAGCATTTGGTGCCTTGCCAGTTGACTTCTTGTTCTTTTTGTATGAATTTCTTCCTCTTTGCTCTTCGAAGAAGAAGCTCAAAGCAGCTTCTCCTTGAGCTTGTTTAGTAGTATTAGCATTCTTTCATTTGCTCGAATTACCATCAACAATCCTCTTTGAAGGATTTGGTGATCGTTGCATGGGAAAAATAGGAATATCTTTGATTATCACGAACTCGATATTGTCTAAAATCAACACCATGTTGATGTTGGACAAACATTTCATGAGGTTCTCACCATAGAGTAACATTTTAGAGATCAGAGAGAGTATGAGGTGGGAAGCCTATAGCTTCTATTATCAACTAAGTAGAAATCAACGCATTGCTTGACAAACATTTATTCATTAAATATTTTAGAAATAGCATAACATACAAAATGTGTTGAGATAAGCAAAATACTAAAACACTTATCTTCTATTTCTTAGGTACTTTAGCTAGCCATGAACCCATGTGTCCCGGTAGGCGAGAGTCACAAATATTCACATAGTTAAATAGAGAAACATCTCAATTAATAAAACGTCATAGACTTTTATTAACTACCTATTCCATCCGATCAAAGTAATGGAAACTCATGTGTCCCGGTAGGCGAGAGTTGGAAATATTTATTACTTTATGAGTTTGACCCACGGTTTCGATTATTATAGACTTAATTCCTATAGTCACTGTAGGGATGAGTCTATAGAAGGTCCATCTATAACCATCTATCCTAAGAAATTTAACCATGTTAAGAAGTCCAGTGAACACCTTCCGTAGGGAGACGAAATCAAAGTGCCATGAGGCCCCACTGAACTTTAACCTTGTTAAATCAACGGTGGAGATCGAATTGAAATTTTTTAAAACTCATTATTAAATATTTTAGTATTTTATTCTTTTTGAAAAAATATCAACTTAGGTTTTCCAAATTATCAAAATAATCAATAAACCAACTAAGGTTCGCCAAATTATAAAAATAATCAACAAACCATAGTTTATAATTTTTCCATTAATTCTAAAATTACCATTGAAAATTAATCCAAAAATTAGAATGATTATGTTTCTAATCAATTATAAGGTCCAACTAAAAGGAATAACCTAATACAATTAAGTCCAACTTAGGTAAATGGGCCTTAACAATTCGAGCTTGCATGGAGGAGAGCTGGGTTCAGTATGTCAGACCCACTACTAAGGCTCCCTAACTTCCACACAAAGCCCAAAAAGACAGGAATTTGAACCTTTGTTTTATTAATTGTTATTCAATTGATTAGGCCCAATCTAATAATGCAAAGCAAATGGGCCTTCACAAGTGGAACCACCCACAAGAGAGGAATTTAAACTTTACATGTTCAATTGGACCCAAATAAAACCTAACATTTTATGAAAGTTTTATTTGAGTTTTCCCACATTTTTTAAACGCAAAAATTGGGCCATCATTATACTTACATTTAAAGCGCAAATGCAAAAAATAACTTAATAATGATGCTTGATATGTTAATTATTGGATGGGCCTAGCATGTTATTTTATAAGCATGTATTATTAAATTATGCAAATATACCACAACAATACACTATTTTGTAAAATACCATAATTAATTAACATAGAATTCATCGGACAAAATTCAATATAATTAATTAAACAAGTTACAAAATATTAAATTACTTAAAATAGAATTTATCAAACAAAATTCAATTTCAAATAATTAATTTAACCAAGGTTGTTAAGTTGTTAGGAATGACAAGATATTTTATTTTTAAATATTTTAACAAATTTTAAAATATCAAAATATCTTTTAACCAAATTAAAAATATATAGTATTATCTGATAACTAATTATAAATATTTTAAACAATAAAAATATCTTGAATAATCAAATAGCTAATTTTAATATTTTATTTATAAAAAAATAAAAAAAAATATTAAAATGTCCTGATTATCAGATAACAAATTCAAAATATTTTAAAAAGAAAAAATATCTATAAAACTATCACATAATCAATTTTAAATATTTTAAACCTAACTGCACAAAATATCCAATTTAAAAAAAATTTAAAAAAATAATTTTGTTTTTGCGAAAAAATGCCGCGCGCAGGTTCTGGCACCGACATCGTATGGACGTTCGTACGGCTTCCGTACGCCCGGGTCCCAGCGGCGACTCCATGCGTGCCCAACACACACATTGCAAAAAACAGTCAAATTTTTTTTTTAAAAATCTGTGCAGTTTTTAAATCCAAAACAAACCAAAAACAACCAAATTATTGCTAACTTTACATAAGAAAACATAACACATGCACCAATAACATGTACCATCCAATTAACACTTAACATATCAATCAATTTCATACATGTTCATTCATGAAAATAAACTAGCAACCTATGGCTCTGAGGCCAATTGTAGGATAAACTTATTGCAGGATATTTATTTATTTTCATGCAATTTACATATTATCAAACAAACATGCAAATTCCTAGAACATGCTCCTATGAAATTGATACAAATACAGAGTAAAGTAAAAACTTACATTACGCAGCGGAACTGGAACAACTCCATCCTTCAATCTCTCTAACCCTTGATTCCTTTCTGTAGCAGAGTATTATCAAGAGATTGAACAAGATCAGCAACATAGTCTTCCTCACCAAGCCTTTGATCAACCTAGAACTAGTGTGGACTAGTTCTCAACACATGAGATAGAGATCATGAAGAGAAGAAGAAGAGAGAGTGGCCAAGAAAGGTTAGACTCTCTAAGTTTTCACTTACCCAAATCAACTGAGACTGACTTGCTTCCTTGTGAAAACCCTAGATATCATATTCCTTATATAGGCAACTTAATGGGATTTATTTAAATTTAAATTAATTAAAAATGATAAACAAAAATAAAAGTCTTGGGCTGCTATAAATGGACTTGGGCGAATCTCTTTGTTTTGAATTTAAATCCCAACTGGGCCTAAATTCAAAACCTTTTATTTATTTATTTATTTATAATTAATTAATTAAATCCTTATTCAAATTAACTAATTATAATTTGAAACTTGATTTAATATTACTTATTTATATTGATACCAATTTATCAATATTAATAAATTTACCCAAATATTCTCTTTTATTCTCTAAATCTCATATCTTTATAAATTTTCCAAAATTGACCTAGTCAACTTTAAAAATCCTAATTGATAATTAAATCAATTAATTGAGACATTCTAGATGATTTACTCAAAGGTGATGCGGGGTCCATGGATCCATGAAATCAAGCTCCAACAAGTTACCGTGAATTTATTTACGAATAATTTCACTACCTTATTAATTCCTCGTGACTCCACTATAGACTCGAAATTGAACTCTTGAATTCATAGAACGTATTTTCAAAACCATAAATACGTTATCCATTGTTATAACCATTACAATCAGTCAATCCTCTATCGATGACTTACTAACGAGCTGGGTGCAAATTACCGTTTTACCCCTCATTAGTATTTTATCCTTAACTCCCACTAAGTTCCTTATAAATGTTATTTCCGTGAACTTAATCACAGAAATGAGATCTCAATCATTTAACCTTTTGAAAAAAGTAATTAAGGAAATCATCTTTTCACTTCTCATACAGAAGTTATAGATTTCGTATCTATGAATAATACTCCCACTCAATTACACTAATAAATCTCCAAGATGTAAGTATGGGCTAGACCGTAGGGTAAGCTGGTAACGAACAAGTCAAAATATTTAAATAATATAATTAGCAAAATATTATCACTTAGAATTAAGATCGACTTAATATATGGTCAACGTTGTGACATTGATTAGATTTGATAACAACGATACTTATTTATCAATCAATAATCAATATCGGTCCTAGTCCGATGTAACTAAATACATCCGATCTTATCTACTTGGTCGAAGCCTTGGACAAGACATCACACCCTGAATGTGTAAGTAGATCATATCGTAGATTGCCTAATCAGTGAAAATCCAATGCACTGATCTAATCTTAGGACTCGTTCTTTTGAACATATCATTACAACTATAATCCATTGTGACCTAGTCACTATAATTGTAACAATCCATATGTTCAGGATTTTATAAATGTTTGTATTATTTCAATAATCATGTAATAAAACAAGCAAGCAACACAGTTGTCAAACTAAATGATTTCTACTACTTTTATTGATAATATGAAATCGTGCTACATGTCCGACATTTCTTCCAGGGAAGGCGGGCAGAGTTTGCTAGGAAAATGTTCTCCCTAGTGTTTGTGAGCTCGGTGTAAGTCACGTAGACTGGCTTAAATTTTTCCACGGGCTTATTCTTCTTTGGGCCGTGCTGGCCGCCTTCGCTCCTCCCTTTTCTCTTGCCTCCACTCAATTGGTTATTCTGTGTAACAATTTGATTCGTTTTCACGACATCCGTTCCCACTCCAGCGGGCTGATCAGGGGCTTGGCTGGTTCCCGCGACCGATGCTCGTGCCTCCTCCAGGTTTATCCATCCCTGGGCCTTATTTAAGAATTCGTCCACTGTGCTGATACCTTTTCTCTGTATCTCTTTCCAGAGTCTGCCTCCAACGAGGATCCCAGTCCTCAAGGCCATAAGATTGGAACTATCATTTGCGTCCCTGGCTCGATCCGCGATGTTTGCGAATCTGCTCAGGTAAGCTTTCAAAGGTTCCTCAGGCTGCTGCTTTACGTTTGCCAGGGTGTCGGCTTTGATGTGGGCAGCCTGAGAAGCTCGGAATGCCCTCTTGAAGTCAGCAGAAAAGGTTTTCCACGAGTTGATGGACTGCTTTTTATTCTTCTTGAACCATTGCCTGGCCAGCCCAGTCAAGGTGGAAGGAAATATCAAACACCTTAGCTCGGGACCGATGTTGTGAGCCATCATCAAGGTGTTGAACATACTCAAATGATCCGACGGGTCTCCGTCCCCATCGAATTTGGACAAGTGGGGCATACGGAAACCAGGTGGATATGCCGTGGCTGCTATGTTGGGGGCGAAGAGCTCGAGTTCGTCCCCCGAGTCGTACTCATCTTTTTCCTTTTGCGATAAGATCTTCTTCATCAGCTCCTCCATCTGAGCTAGACGCTCTAGGGTTTGGTCCTTACTTCCTTGGTTGTTCTGGGGCTGTTCAACAGCTCTAGTTCCATTGTAAGCGTTAGGCGAGTTATTGTCCCTCCAAGCTTGAGCTAGGTTAGGTGGGACATTCCCGCTATCACGTACTTCTGGCAGACCCTCCCCTTGGTGAGCACGATTACCATTTCTAATTGGATCTCCTCTGTGAGAGTTGAGGTGATCTCGAAGGTCGGCCCGAGGGGTGGCCCGAGGGCTTCAGGTCAACTCAAATGATTGCGCAGGTCTTCACTGGACATGCCACTTTTATGACTCCTAGTCCAGTAACTCCTGTTTGAAAAACTTGGAGCCCGCCGCTGAGGGTGAGGATCCGGGATTTCCCCGTGCGCTCGACTGCGATGGGAAGGACCGGTGGAAGGAGGATTTCTCCTGCTGCTCCCATGAGCCGGAATGTCTCGGACTGGACGGGGAGGAGATGGGTATCTTATTGGTGATGGGGGATGCCTAACTGGTGATGCGATCCTAGTCTCGTCTGGGCAGATTAAGCAAGGTCGCGGCCGCTTCGCTCTACCATTCCCCGCATCCTGCGCTCAGCGGTCTGACAGTGGTGCAGGAAGGCTGGCCGGGGCAGGCTGTCATCGCGAGCCCTCCCCGGATCTCCTCCGCGAGCTGCCTCGAGCCCTCCTGGGTGCGCTCAAGGGTGGAATCGAGCTAGGAGTTGAGGTCCTGACCGATCGGCTGAATTTCCGATCGGCCCTAGGAAGTTCCTCGAATACAGTTTCCTGGCGGTGGTGCGACGTGGGAGTAGAATTCAGAGTCAAGGTTCTGACCGACCGGCTGAGCCTAGACCGGTTAGCCCGGCGGGACTTATGAGTCCCACTATGCCTCTTTCCGACGTTAGTGTCGGTTGTAAGAGGGGGTAACCGGGCCAAGACCTCTTCGATTTGCTTGTTTGCTTTTGACAGCTGACTCCTCAATTGTGCGTTTTCCATCTCTATCACCGTGTAGAAATCCAGGTTCGGATTTGGCGGTCGGGGAGCCGAACTCCCGGTGTCGCCCTGGCCCATTGGCTCCGTTCATTGCTGAACCTCGGGGTTTTGCTCATCGGACATGGCGGCATGGTGGGCCTCCTGCCCATCACGTTGATCCGCTTCGTTACCATGCCTCGAACGAGTAACCACCATGGTCAGGTTTCTGCGATAGCACCAATCTAAATCCTCTCAACGAAAGCACCAAACTGTTGACGCGGTTCTTCGCCAACAGATAATTATACGAATAAACGGGATGGATTAGTGCTTAATAGTGAACCGTAATATGCAAATATTTATATTCCAAATTGGAAAAATTAGTATGGTGGGAAGGTTATCACTCCTTTCCTTTTAGGTGGTTCGAAGGTTAAAATCCCTCTAGTCCACCAGTCTATCTTATTGATATTTCTCGAGTATTCCTTACAGCGTGTTTCTTTACAATCAAAATGCCAACCCTTTGCAACGCCTAGGGTCTCCATATTTATAAGGAGAGGATATCTCGGTGTTGGTAAAGGGGGTCATCCCATGACCTTACCCATCATGTCACCTCTGTGACACTTATGATTAATTCCTAAAACTTGACAATGAAGTGTTGTCTAATCAATAGGAAAGGGGGATAATGGGCCGCATGGCCCAAACCAGTCGTGGGGTGCCTGAACGCGCACGTTTATGCTGCGTGTCCGAGAATTCAGGAATAGAGCAGACACGTGATGTCTGATATGCACACGTTTACATTGTGTGGTTGACTTCACAAATGGTCGGGGGTGCCAGATCTATGCCGCACCTCGAGCTTGATGTAGCGCCAGCTCGTGATATCCATACTGCTGACCCGATGCCTTCGAGCATACTTGCTAACCCTTTTATTAGCTCAGGCTAAAGAGGTGGAGACTCGTAACAACATCTCTGAGTAGACGGTTTCCACGTGGCGGATTGAATTATGCCATTTTCCAGCTCGCTAATAACTCGTGGATATTTAGGGCGTACAGAAGGCTATGGGGACTCAACTAAAGTTCAGTATGACCTTTCATCCTCAGACTAATGGATAGTCTGAGAGGACGATTCAAATATTGGAAGACATGCTCAGGGCGTGTGTGATAGACTTTGAGGGGTCTTGGAGTAAATACTTCTCGTTGATTGAGTTTTTGTACAACAGTAGTTATCAATCAACGATTGGAGTAGCCCCATACGATATGTTATATGGGAGGAGGTCCCATTCATTGGGATGAGATGGGTGAGAGGAAGTATTTGGGATCGGAGATGGTTCAGAGGACTAATGAGGCTATCGAGAAGATCCGAGATCGAATGCTTGCTTCGCAGAGTAGAAAAGAAAAGCTATGTTGATGCTAAGCATATGGAAGTGGAGTTCCAGGTAGGGGACCACGTAATTCTGCGAGTCTCACCACTATGAGGGGTAAGAAGGTTTGGGAAAAAGAGCAAGTTGGGCCCTAGATTCATAGGACCATTTGAGATCCTGGAGAGGATCGGGGAGGTGGCCTACAGATTGGCACTGCCACCATCATTATCGGGTTCACGATGTATTCCACATTTCTATGCTTTGGAAGTACGTCTCAGATACGACTTATGTGTTGAAGTATGAATACTTGGAGTTGCAGACAAATTTTTCATATGAGGAGCAACCGGTTCAGGTCCTAAACAGGAAAGTCAAGGTTCTACGTAACAAAATGATTCCTCTAATCAAACTGTTGTGGAGGAATAGCAGGGTCGAGGAAGCAACCTGGGAGATTGAGTCATCGATGCAGGATCAGTATATCGAGTCATTCAAGTAAATTTTGAGGACGAAATTCTCATTAGGAGGGGATAGTTGTAATGACCCAAAATCGCTAATAAGGCTTAGGGCCGTGATTAGTGTGCTAGGAGGGCATAATTGGTTTATATGTATGTTTAGTTGGTTAAATGCATGACTATGTGGCATGCATGATTAGTATGATTATATGAGTATGTGATATGCATGTGTTACGAGTATTAGATATGCATGTGGGCCATTTATAGCTTATAATGGCATATTTGTAATTTTGGCCCGTTGAGAGTATAAATGTGCTTATATGTGATAAATTGTTGAGACCACATTATTATGTGGATATATTTGCAGCATATGGCTCGAGACGGTCCTAGTGAGTGGATTATTGAAATAGTCACAGCGGAGTTTAATACCCGGCTCGGGGGGAGGCAAGGGGTATTTTTGGGACTTTAGAGAATATATTTTGGGAATTATTAGATATTGAGTAAGTACGTGGTAATTTATTGGAGAGACAATATTAATTGGTAGATATTATGAACATTTGAGGAGTTAGCGGGAACTAGGGAGAAAAGACAAATTTACCCTTAAAGAAATTAAATGGCTAAGTAGTTTAGGGGAGGACATTTTGGTCATTTTGTTGTTGGGGGATTTAATCAGCTAAGGGCCTAGAGGTACTGAGAATTCACTAGACACATTAGGAAGACCCCAAATTCACTTTTTCTCTCTCCTTCTTCTCTTACACGATTTTCTCCATATTTTTTCTTTGGCTCTTGAAGAACTTTGATGAGCTGAAGCTTTGGAAACCAAGGGGTTTAGCTGGGAAGCTTAAGAGTTTAAGCACAAGGGTAGAAGGCTGGAAGCTTGTGAGGATTCAATCAATATTTGAGGTAAGTACTTATCTTTGGTTATGTTAGAGAATTTAGATCATTAGGGTGAAATTAAGCTGAGTATTGGGTGATGAATTCTTACCGATTTGGGATAGTGAATTCAGTAGGATTGTTAAGGTTTTGTGTTTAAAATATGTGCTTAAAAGTCCTGAACTCGTAGTTGAGTTTGATTTTGGTTGGGAGGCTTATTAGGATTGAATTCTAAGGAATTTGGCTGGAAAATATGTTGAGCAAACCCATAAATTTTGGGCACGAGAGGGCACGCCGATACCCAGCTTTTGGGGACCACGGCCCATATACCCAGAATGCCTAGGTGTGCTCTTTGTCCTGAAGGCGCGCCGCGGTCCTAGGAGCGGCAAGTCGCGGCTCGCCTCCCCTGAGGCTTGGGGATTTATTCTCTAACTTGGGGGCACGCCGTGACCCTTAGGGCCAGGTCGCAGCCCGCCTAGGGGATTTTGCCTTAGGATGGTTTCTAGGATGGGTAAGGCTCGGGGGTTCAAACCTAAGCTCTCGAGATGATTCTACTACCCGGTTTAGTAGAAATCGAGGTCTCGGAGGCTAGTTTTTGTCTCCTAAGTATTTATTTGGATTAGAAATTGATAATTACCCATTGGCCACTTTGACTAGGTTTATTGCCAAGGCTCAGAACTGAGGATCGTGCTCGAGACCATTCTGTACCCTCCGCACAGAATTCAAGGTAAGAAAATTGCGCCCTTGTGTGGCTGTGTTGGGACTGAGATTCCCTATATTTGGATATATGTGTGTATGTAACTGTGATATGGTTATGCGAAATATGAAATGATCGGCCTAAGAGAGCTGGGGCTGATAACTTGCGAACAGACGCGGCTCAGCCACTATGAGCCAGGGTCAGCTGAATAAACAATGGACTCGGCCTAAGCGAGCCAGAGTCAGATGAGTAAATAGAGGGCTTGGCCTAAGGGCGCCAACCCTGAGCATTTGCATGTTGGTTAAGATATATCCTTGAAAGATCATGCTTACTATTATTTATCTGATGCTTGTGATTTGTTGAGCTTCTGAATGGTTACCTTATAATTGATTGGATGCTATTACTAATTGTGTATTTGCTGTTATGGTTTTCTTGCTGGGCCTTGGCTCACAGGTGCTACGTGGTGCAGGTAAAGGCAAGGGAATGCTTGACCAACCATGAATTGGAGAGCTCTGGGGGCAAGGTGTACATTGTTAGCTGCTCTTCCACCACAGCCAAGGGAAAGTGTAGGGACAAAGCCCAAAATTTATATTTTTCCATTAGAGTGGCCACTGGTTGTACATAACTTTTGAGAGTTGTAAATTTGTCTCTTAAACCCTATTTTTGGGATCCCATGTACCAAACATCTATTTTAATGAAAGTTAACCGTTAATGATCAAAATATTTTAACCCTAACCTGATAGTTGACTTTAGGAACACCTTAATGTTCAAACGACTTGATTAACAAGTCTTGCACTATTTTAAAATACACAGTGTAACGATCTTGGTTATCCAAGGCGTTACAAGTGCCCTTAAAGCAATTGTAGTTGACAAATGTTGTAAATGAAATAAATAATTTAATTGAATTATTATTGTTGATGTAGTTTTTCACCAACAATGAAATAAATAAATAATAAGATAGATTAGTGCTTAATAAACCGTAATGAAAAATAAATGAATTCACTCAAGAACACATAATTTTTACTTTGTTAAGTGGTTAAAATCCACCTAGTCCACGAGTGAATATTATTGCTATTTCGCTCTCTATTTTGGCAGAGTTTCGGTATTACAGAATAATTGTCCCCTATCCTGTCCAATATTCTTAGTATTTATAAGGGAATTCCATGGATATGTTTGGGTAACTGCGTGAGTCAATCATGCCTTTACATAATTATTACATTTAATACAAATAATTCCCATTTATATTGGGATATGATCTAATCACAAGGTAAATGTACTCCTAATATCTAAGATATTTAATATGACAGCTTGGTCATAAATATACGTATAAAAGGATCACGAGTCTCTGGGGATCCGCAGATATGCAATATACTAGAACTACCACGAGTTGGATATCCCTTCCAAGCTCGTGCTTCAATAGTTGTTTTAATATTCTGAGCTCGCACTTCACAGCCTTCGTGTCCGTAGCTCGGGTTAAACCCAGGATGCCTAACACCACGCGTGACCACATGAAACTGGAGCTGCCCACGTGGATAATAAGAAAATATCATTCCCTTGGTTATTTCTCCATATATTTATTTTCCAGTTGTACCCGAGCTAAGTGAATGAACTCGGGCTAAAATTAGGGTACAACATTTACCTCCAAGCTCCTGCTTTTTTATGACGTCGTCACTTTCTTACCTACACAGTAGGGGCTTTTTGACTTCCGTTACACAAAACCATGCCTGCCCACTACTTGAGTGCTGGACACGTGGTGTACCACAATTGGCGTCTGTTCGGGTTTTGAGGACTGCAATAATAGTCTTGTCGCCTTTTTGTCGCCATTTGGTCTATTTAACCTTGGCCCTTGGATATTGAACTAACCCAGTTGGATGGCCCAGATTAATCTACACAATTTACGTATAAAAGGGATGGCCAAAGTTCAAACTTCACCACCTTTCATTTAAAAAATTTCCTTTTCTGCTCTTCCAAGCCTCTCTTCTTTCCCAGAAATCCCCAAAACCGTTCATCTTACCTAGTCACTCAAAAGCTTTCTAGGAGCTTCCCGTCACTGAGTCAACATCTTACCGTCGAAGAACACACTGTAAGTATCTCATTCTTTGGTTT
Organism: Humulus lupulus; assembly: GCF_963169125.1. NCBI lineage: Eukaryota > Viridiplantae > Streptophyta > Magnoliopsida > Rosales > Cannabaceae > Humulus > Humulus lupulus. The sequence continues at coordinate 188,831,642 of NC_084796.1, forward strand.
GAAGAGTTTTTCCCTTTTTCTCTTTTTTTTATCCAATGGAATTTATGTTCTTCACCACGTTCATCTGCAACACTCATTGTAGTTACTGTTAGGATACTTCTAAATGTTCTTAGGGAATAGGGTTTGACTTAGGTTCGACGGGCGAATCCAAAAATGTTTTCAAAATAAGACGTTCATAAAACTGGGAAATTTCTGGGTAAATCTGGGTAATCCTAATGGTGCATTAATTTACAGAATACCCATTTGGGGGTAAAGGAAATCAAGGGTTTATAGGTTTAGAACCATATAGCTTAGAGGTTACATTTCTTGGGTGGTTTTGCACTAAACCGCCTCCCAAGGAAAGTAGTGGTCTAGCATTCTGACACACGGATCCCTAAATATCAGGGGTCTATTAGGAAACCGAGGCGCGTAGCTTAGAATATTGCGTGGCATCACACGATGGGGCTAAGGCTAACCTTACCTCGTATAACAAAAGTAAATTGTTTCCCTCTTCGTACTCTCGTGTCCCAGTTTTAGATCATCTTAGGTCGCCTACTAACTAGGTCATTTTGTTGTTAGGCGATCTAATGGCTCCTCAAAAGAAGAATGCCTCGAACTCGTCCTCCCAACAAAAGGAAGCAGATCGCCCCAGAATCTCCCATCCCGCACTTCGGTCTGGTGGTGGAGAGGGAGATCGTGGTCGACCTGAACGCATACTTCGAGGCTGAGCGTATCATTTCCAAGATCACGACTCAAGGGAGGGTGAACAAAATTATGTTGAGCCACCTGAAGGCTGACCTGCGTTCAAAAGGGAACGGAGCTACTCCCCTCTCCTCCAAGATGACTTTGCATCTTGGAGTGATTGACACCTGAAGGCTGGGGCCTTCCTCCCCCTAGACCAGTACTTCGCGGATTTTTTAAATTACGTGAAGCTGGCTCCATTTCAGCTCCCCCCAAAATCGTATAGACTTTTGGCAGGGCTGAAGTATTTGTTCCTAAACCACGAGTGGGAGGTCCCCACTCCAGCAGACATTCTTTATTTCTTCTGCCTCAAGGAAAGCTTCGGCGGAAAAGGACGCGGTGATAGATTCTACTACCTAACACGATTCCCTAACTCGGCCTCCATCATCGAGCCTCCCAATCATCCAAACGACTATAAAGACTTGTTCTTTATGTCGAATGGATTCTGAAATTGCGAACATCGCTACTTCAATCGACCTTGTAAGTCTTCCATCCTTGTGATTTCAGCTCGTGAATTTTCATTTAAGATATATATTTTTTTATGTCTTAACTGAATTTGTTTCTTGTACAGCCATATTTGCGAGGATGGGAAAGTCCGTGACTCTCAGGGGTCAGTACGAGAAGCTGTCTGGGCTTCCCCCCAGTGAGAAGGACTACCACCAGGTCATGAATGACGTCACGATGCTGGCTTGCAAGTTGATTGACTAAGGCCAAACACTAGCCTTGAGGACCCGGGCTACCCTTCCGGTGATCCCCGAGCTCCCATTCTCTCAAGAGGCCTTGCCAGCCATTGAGGACGAGGGGGATGAAGAGGACAAGGTGCCTTTAGTGCAAAAAAGGCAGGCTCCCAAGGCTGTCATGGGACTCGATCTTGAACGAGTTGCATCAGGGGCAGTAGCCAGCCCCTCCGGCCAAGGTAACCCATACTCCTTTAGGAAATTAGATAGGGTTGTTGTCGATCTTAGGTTAGTTCGTTTTAATCCAAACTAGCTCGTCCATCGTCATCCCTATAACCCGAATCGAAATATAACCCTGTTGCAGTGCGTAGACCACCTAGTGGTATGCCATGATAGTAGTTATCCTAAGGGCACAGTCGTAGTACATAACACTTTAAACTTTAGATCCGCCATTTTTTAAGAGTATGGGACCAACCGTAGGACCTGGCCTTCTCTGCTCTAGGGTGCATTTTCCCCTTGATTTAGACAATATGTAGAGGAATCCATCCCTGAGGAAGGACCTGAACCTGAACCCCTTAGGATCCCAGAAATATTATTTATAGAATCCCCCTCTCCTCCATTTGTTCCAAGGCCGGAGGTCATGATAATAGACTCCTCCCCCAGCTTGAAGGGTAGGATCTTGGTTTATTTTCTTTCTTTATATATATTTATGAACTTTATTTGTGAACTAAATCCTTTTTGTTCTTTTCAGGCAAAGAGATGGAACAACCCAGAGCTCCTGACCTCTGAATTGCTTTCCAAGCTAGGAAGGCCAGCTCGGGGCTCGTTGTGAAGAGGCCCAGGATTACGAAGAAGACCCCCCTGCAGCGGGAAACACCTCAAAATCCCATGCTAAGGGGAAAGACACGAGCTCAGCTCAGGAACCAGTTCTGGTGACTTATGTTGCCGCTAAGGTTCCCCCTCCCCCTCCTCCACCTCGATCCGTGCCTCCCCAGGCTCAAGTGATACAAGCTGAGCCCCCAGCTCCCACTGTAGTGTCTCAGAATTTTACTTGGCTAGATAGTAGTAGTAGTAGCTTGTAGTATGTTAGTTTCTGTGGATATTGTTCAAGCCGGGACTTAGTTGGAAACTCATAGCAACAGTTATGGATTTTATACGTTTAACCTATAGTTTAGAAATATTTATTATAACATACGGTTTGATTAATAATGTTGGTCCTAGAAATATTGTTTATTATAACCTAAGGTTTAGATAGAATTATTAAGAGTATGACACTTGTCACAAGCATGTTTGTTAAGGAATTAAGTATTTTTTATGAATAGTTTAATTAAAAGAAAGATTTAGAAGCTCTAGAACCTTCCAGCAGCGGTTAGGATCACATTTTTACTCACTCAAAGCTGTTTAATCAATTCAAAATATGTTGAAAAAGTGCAAATACGTGTTTGATATATCCACGTATGTCGATATATCGCAGCTATAGGGGCCGATATATCACCTACGAGAGATACGAAAAACACGTCGACTTCGCACGAAGGCTCGGGGTATAGGTCCAAGCGATATATCGCCCATGGTAGGCGATATATCGCCCCTGGGAGACATTTTTGAATTACTTGAGGATTTAAGATTTAAAAACAACCTTAACCACTTGGACTTGCTCTTGAACGAAAATTCAATTATTTTTCATTTGTTTATTCATTTTAAAAGGAGTTAGTTTCACTCCTTGAACTCTATAAATAGAACCTAGTACTCAGCCATTTTACTCATCATTCAAGCATTGTTTAGAGCCTCCAAGCTGCTAAGGCTACTATAGAGAAAAACACTTGATTTTTGGGTTAAAACCTTTTCCAATCCAAGCTTTTCTAAACATTTGGGAAGTAAGATAGAGTGTTATTCCGGTATCGACGTGTAGATCAAAGTCATAGTTCATCCAATGTATTCTTATCCTTAAGTTCAGTTCTTCATAGTTCTTTAGTCTTCTTTTGTTTTCATTCAAATTCTAACTCTTTGTTATGATTCCTGATTAGGTGTTTAAGTTCTTTGAAACTTAAGGTTTTCGGTAAGTTTCCATTGATGGTTTAGTTCTCTTTTCATCTACTTTTATTTAGAAACTCATGATTCGTACTGTTGGTTTTAGGAGTGTTCCAATCCCGTTCTTGTCTCCATATCCTGGTTTTTGGTAAGGAAAATAGGTTAGATTATATGTGCTTATATGTTTATGTTATGATATGTTTTATGCTATGATATGATATGATATGTGATATGGTATATATTTTGTAGTCACTTGGGCATATGACTTGCTTTGATTAGTAGACTGAGGACCTAGATGGTTTTATCACATACCACGTTAATGAGTTAATGGCCATTAATATTGTAGTCCTATATGATATACATTTTTATTGTCATATGTTTTACAGTATATGCTTTATGATATAGTCTTATGTTTATGATTTATGATATATATGTATTTAGTAGATTTTCCTAGTTGGGCATTAGGCTCATTCCTTTCTTTTTAGATGATGCAGGAAAATGAGCATGGAAGGCGGGAAGGATTCGTGGCAGCTTTGCATGTGTGTTGACGATGAATGGATTGAATGGACTACTGGAAGATCGAGGATGACGTTGTTTTTAAATCTTTTTTATTTATGTTTTTATGTATTTCCGCACTTAGTTTTTAAAACCATTGATTAAAGTTTATGTTTTTATGCTTTATGTAAACAATAATTGGTACCCACACTTTACTTTGTATTTGGCACAATATTTTGGGTTTTAAATAAAGTTATGCTATTTCTTATGTATGTATCCAAACTAGTAATTATGTATAGAAGTTTTTAATGGTCCGAGGTCTAGAATTAGTCGGGGCATTACACCCACCGTTCGAATACTAGTAGATCCACAGGATCTGGAGAAAATCCCCGAAGCCTTTCGGGGTATCATTGATGAGACTGCGAGCCATATGGTGGGATGCGCCTATAAGTTGTCATGGAATGTCATGAAGAGCGCATCCCAGAGAATGTCATGGAATCAGCTATGGGGATGAACCTCACTGTAAGTTGTCTTTCCTTGGTGAAAATTTATTTCTATTGTGATCAAGGGTATATCTCTGACTTATTTTGTTATTTTTAAGTCTGTTATGTCTCAGTATCGAAGCATAGCCTGTGGTAGGGCTAGAAACGATGAGCTCCGGGCCGATTTGATTGCTGCCAACACCGCCCTGATTGCCGCTCAAGAAGGCGAGTAGGGCGCCAATGCTGCCTTGGCGGTTGCTCAGAATAATGAGCATGATGCCAAGGCTACTATCGCCTCGTCCCAAGAAAGCGAGAAGGCTACAAATACTGCATTGTCTTCCCTCTAGGCTCAAATTGCACAACTTCAGGCCGAGGTTGATGAAGCCAAAGCAAAACTGCTCGAGGCCAAGGCCACATTCAAAGAAGAAAAGGCGGCCTCATTGTCGGCGATGGAAGAGATGTTGTACCACTACTGGGCCTTTAACCCGAATGGGAACTTCTCTTTCATGGGAGCCGAGCTATGGGATCCATACCTTGCAAGATTTAAGGCTCGGCTCTTGCAAGAACTGCCAGAGACTGGTGAGGCTTCTGGAGCAACTGGGGGGATGGCGATGAGGTCACATCTTCTGGGCGAGTTGATGGGGCTCAATGATACCTCTTTTGTATTTGTCTGTAATTGTTTAACAGTTTTTTTTTATTAAACAATTGCCTTCGGGCTCAGTTCGAGGTTTTTTCTCCTTAGGATAATTTTCTTGCTTTATTTCAATATACATCTAACTTTTTGATCCATTTATCTTTCCTTTACTATCTCTCATGTTTATGAATCCTTAGACTTGTATATTCGAGATTTAGAAATCGATTTTTAGATCGGGATAGAATTTATTGAGCTTGGTTATATCCAAGTTTTGTGTGTTGATTTGCATCATACCTATTAAGAATCAGGCCTTGAACCCGGTTATATCCGGGGATTTTAATAATTTAAACTTAGTTCGTGCTAGGTTTATTGATAACTCGAGCTTTAACAAGCCCTTGATATTAAACCATTTTCCCAACTTTCCAAGTTTTTGACCTAGTTACGTCTAGGGTTTTAAATGATTTAAACTTAGTTTGTGTTAGGTTTATTGACAACTCGAGCTTTAACAAGCTCTTGATATTAAACAATTTTCCCAACTTTCCAAGTTTTGGACCTGGTTACATCCAGGGTTTTAAATGATTTTAAATTTCGTTTGCTCTAGGTTTATTGAAAATTCAAACTTTAAAAAGCCATTAAATAATCAATATTTCCAAGCTTCTAAATTTTGGACCTGGTTATGTCCAAGATTTTAAATGATTTTAACTTAGTTCGTGCTAGGTTTATTGAAAACTCGAGCTCTTAAAAAGTCACCGAATAATCAATTTTTCCAAGCTCTAAGTTTGTTAATCTTATCAAGCAAGCTTAATTTTGCTCTCTAAGTTTGTTAATCTTATCAAGCAAGCTTAATTTTTCCAGGCTCAGGTTATATATATGCCCCCCAAGTAACCAGAATGTAGAAACATTCTTGGTTGCTTTTACAAACACTAGAACATGAACTCATACAATCTTAAAAATTATTTCATAATCCACCTATTATTTAATAAAATGGCTTTTATAAATAAGCCTTACATTGATGGTGGTGCTACTGATAATATTTTTTTCAAATGTAGGGTGTTCCACGTCTGTGGGACTATTTCCCCATTCAGCCGAGCTATCTTGAAAGTTCCTTCATGCAAAACCTCAACGACCTGATATGGTCCCCCCCCAATTCCGGCCTAAAACACCATCCTTAGGATCCTTATTTGCTAGAAATACCCTTCGGATAACCAGATCGTCCAATCCAAATCTACGCGCCTTAACTTTAGAATTAAAATAGCGAGTGATTTTTTGTTGATAATGGGCGACATGTAACTACGACTCTTCTCATTTTTCTTCAATCAGATCGATGGATGCGTTAAGTAGTCCATCATTCTGCTCTTGGTTGAATGTCCTTTTCCTGTGAGTGGCTACCATGGCTTCAACTGGAAGGACGACCTCGCTTCCAAAAGTTAAGGAAAAAGGAGTATGTCTGTAGAGGTTCTGTGAGAAGTTTGGTAGGCCCAAAGTACTTGCGGGAGCTGTTCTGTCCATAATCCTTTGGCTTTGTCTAACCTCTTCTTCAGGCTCACCTTTAGGGTTTTGTTCATAGCCTGGACCTGCCCATTGGCCTGCGGATATGCTACTGAGGAGAAACTCTTCCTAATGCCATATTTTTCACAGAAATTTATTAAAGAGATCGTTGTCGAATTGTGTCCCATTGTCTGACACGGTCTTTTTAGGAAGCCCAAATCGACATATAATACTCTTCACCACGAAGTCTAGGACTCTCTTTGAAGTGATGGTTTCCAGAGGTTCGACTTCTACCCACTTTGTGAAATAGTCGATCACCACCACTGCGTAACGAACTCCCCCCTTTCCCATAGGTAGGGACCCTATTAGGTCGATTCCCCATACTGAGAATGGCCATGGGGATGAGATAATTTTTAGCTCAACTGGAGCATCTTGGGCAACTATGGCAAAACACTGGCATTTGTCGCACTTCTGAACATACGAGATTGAGTCTTTTGTTAGAGTGGGCCAGAAGTAGCCCTGCCTCAGTATTTTTAGTGCTAGGTTTTTCCCCCTAGCATGATCTCCACAAAAGCCTTTGTGCACTTCTTGCAAAATGGTTTTAGCTTCCTCGGGCAGAACACATCGTAGGAGAGGCAATGAATGACCACGTCAGTACAATGCCCCATCCACTATCACATACCACGGAGCTTGATAAAGTATTTTTCTTGCATCCTTTCTATCTTCAGGTAGCCTTCTTGTTGTGAGGTATTCCATTATGGGAGTCATCCAGGTCGGTCTTGTGTTGATCATTTCGACTTCTATCATTTTTGTTACACTTGGATTCACTAAGAACTCCACTGGCACTACATTCAATGTCTCAGCTTCTTTTGTGGTGGCAAGTCGTGCCAAGGCGTCAGCATTTGAATTTTGCTTGTGAGGTATTTGTTCAATAGAACTGTACTCAAATTCAAACAGTTCTCCCTTCACCTTAGCTAGGTAGGCCGCCATCTTGGTACATCGAACTTGATATTCTCCCAACACTTGATTAATCATGAGCTGAGAATCACTATAGCATTGGACGACCTTCACCTTGAGCTCCCTTGCCACTCTCAGCCCAGCTAATAAGGCCTCATATTCGGCTTCGTTGTTGGACGCCTTGAATCTGAATCTCAGAGTTGTATGAAATCGATGCCCTTCTGGGGAGATTATGATGATCCCAACTCCCAATCCGTTCTCGTTTGATGATTCATCCATGAAGATTTTCCATAACTCCTTGACTAATTCCTTCAAGAGCTCCTTTTGAAATCTGGTGCATTCAGCCACAAAATCGGCAATGGTCTGACTTTTGATTGAGGTCCGTGGCATGTACAATATCTCAAACTGGCTAAGCTCGATAGCCTCTTTTAAAAGACGTCCCAATGTTTCAAGTTTTTGCAATACCTGCCTTAAAGGTTGGTCGGTCATGACGTTGAATGAATGGGACTGGAAATATGGGCGGAGCTTCCTGGAAGCCAATATCAGACAGAATGCCAGGTTCTCTATCAGTGGGTATCATGACTCAGCTCCGATAAGGCTCTTGCTTATATAATATACTGGTTTTTTTAGCACAGTCTTCTTCTCGAACTAACACGGCACTGACTGCATTTTCTGTCACAACCAAATAAAGGAACAGAGGTTCTCCAGTCACTGGGGCTCGACCAGGTGCGTTTTTAGGTCGAGTAATGCATGTTCACACTCCTCAGTCCACTCAAATTTTTTGTTTCCCCTGAGCAAGTTGAAAAATGGCAGGCACTTGTCAATAGATTTCGAAATAAAATGATTCAAAGCTGCCACCTTTCCAGTCAGGCTTTGAACTTCTTTGTGCGACCTAGGCGAGGGAATTTCTAACAACAACTTGATTTTCTCGAGATTTGCCTCTATTCCCCTCGTGTTGACTATGAAACCTAGAAATTTTCCAGATGCCACTCTGAACGTACACTTCTAAGGATTCAGCTTCATGTTATACCTCCTTAAGATTCCAAAACATTCTTCTAGATCAGATACATGGTTATCGGCAGTCTTTGATTTGACAAGCATATCGTCGACATACACTCCCATATTTCCCCTGATCTGATTAGCGAACATTTTGTTGACTAAGCGTTGATATGTAGCTCCAGCATTCTTCAGCCCGAAGGGCATGACTTTATAACAATATACGTTATTTGGGGTCATGAAGCTAGTATGTTCTTGATCTGCAGGATACATTGCGATATGGTTATATCAAGAATATGCATCCATGAAGGACATGAGCTCGTGACTTGCTGTGGCATCTACCAATTGATCAATCCTTAGTAGTGGAAAGCAATCCTTGGGACAAGCTTTGTTTAGGTCAGAGAAGTCGATGCAGGTTCTCCATTTCCCATTTGGCTTTAGGACCAGCACGGGATTGGCGACCCAGATCGGGTATTTTGCGTCATGGATAAACCCACACTTTAATAGTCGACCTACTTCTTCCTCAAGAGCCTTAGCTCAGACTATTTCCAAGCGTCTCCATTTTTGGGATTTTTCAGGCACGTTCCTGTCCAAATTTAAATTGTGCATGATTACATTCGGGCTTATTCCCACCATATCTTCATGTGACCAGGTGAAAACGTCCAGATTCTCTTGTAAGAAATTGACCAGCTCCTTCTTCCTTTTATCATTAAAATTCTTCCTACTCTTTATGACTCTTGAAGCTTCATTGGGGTCAATGTTTACCTCCTCAAGCTCCTCTATAGCTTGGAGTTCTGACTTGTCTTCGCCCATTCGTGGGTCAATGTCTTCACGTGGGTCGATATCACTATCCTCTGCTTGCTAAGGTTCTTCTGTCCCACAAGTAACTTCTGCTTCCTAGGACTCCTCACCTCCGTCATTTATGACCATAGCTTGCTGCTTGGGTTGTGATTTTCCCTTCATAAAAATGCTATAGCATTCTCTAGCAGCGAGCTGATCACCTCTGACGGTGCATATTCCCGCAGCTGAGGGGAATTCTATTGCTAGGTGGCGGATAAAGTTTATGGCTTCAAATGCCATCAACGCAGCTCAGCCCAAAATCGCATTGTATGCAGCTGGACATTCGATTACCACGAACTCAAGTAGCTTGGAGACAGTTCGTGAGCCATCTCCCAATGTTACCACTAATTCGATCATCCCGATGGCTACTGACCCTTCACCAGAAAACTCGTACAGATTCATTGAGGTCGCCTTCAATTCTGTTATAGACAACCCCATTTTTCCAAGGTGGACCTAAAATGTAGATTCACAGAACTCCCGCTATCTACTAGTGTCCTCTGGACCCTCCGGTTGGAAAGCTGAACGGTTATGACCAAGGGATCGTTATGTGGGAATTGGACGTGGCTAGCCTCCTCTTCTAAAAAAATGACTGGTTGTTTTTCCAATCGTTGTTGTTTTGATAATCGTTTTTCCGAAATGAACTCTCTGTTATGGGATTTCAGTTCGTTAATGTACCTTTTCTGCGCCCCGCTGCTCGTGCCTACCAGATGAGGTCCTCCCGAAATGGTGGCTATATCTCCCCCTATTATCGGAGGAGGGTCGTCCTGATTCGCTTGAGCTCCAGTTTGACTTATGGGAGCTTTGGGGACTGACGGAGGGTTTGGTCCAGCAGGCTGATTAGGGACCACCCAATTTCGGGCGTACTGGGCCAAAGGTCCCACTCTAATGAGAGTTTCGATCTCATCCTTCAGTTGTCGACAATCATCAGTGTTATAACCGATATCATTATGGAATCAGCAGAACCTCAAAGGATCTCCCTTCGCCCTCTGGTTCTTCAACAGCTCTGGCTTCTTCATAGAAGGCGAGTAGAATTTTCTAGGAAGATGCACTCCCTAGTATCCGTTAGGTTGGTGAAGTGGCGTAAATAGGCTTGAATTTCTCCCCAGAGTTATTTTTCTTTGTCTTGCTCTAGTTGCCCTCGCCATTTCCCTTCCTCTTATTATTTCCCCCTTGGTTATTCTGGGTAACAGTTTGAGTCGTAGCTGCAACATCCGTTACCGCTCCAACAGGCTGGACAGGGGTCTGGCTGGTTCCTGCGGTAGAAGCTCGCGCCTCCTCTAGGTTAATCCACTCTTGAGCTCGGGCCAATAATTCATCCATACTCTTAACTCATTTCCTTTGGAGTTCTTGCCACAGGTCCCCCTCGACGAGGATTCCTGTCCTATGTGCCATGAGCTTGGAGTTGTCATCAGCATCCCTAGCTCTTGCAACAACATTGGCAAACCAACTTAGATATGCCTTCAACGTTTTGCCAGGTTGCTGATTTACATTGGCCAATGAATCAGCCTCAACTCGAGCTGCTTGTGAAGCTTGGAATGCTTTTTTAAACTCATAGGAAAACTTCTTCCACGAGCTTATGGAATGTCTCTTGTACTGTTTAAACCACTACCTGGCTGGCCCGAACAGAATTGCAGGGAATAAAATACACCTTAGATTGAGTCCAAAATTGTGGGCCATCATCATGGTGTTAAACATTCCGAGGTGATCTAACGGATCTCCATCTCCATCAAACTTTGACAAATGTGGCATTCTAAAGCCTACCGAATATGTGGCCCCCGCAATATTTGGAGCGAAAGGCTCGATCTCATCCTCTGAGTCACAATCGTCTTTATCTTTTCCAAATAAAATCCTCTTCATTTGCTCTTCCATCAAAGCTAGCCTCTCGAGGGTCTGGTCTCTGGTCCCTAGGTTACATGGGGGTTGTTCAACAGCTCTCATACTATCGTATGTGCTTGATGGGTTATTTTCCCTCCAAGCTCGAGCTTGGTTTGGTGGGGCTCTCCCATTATCACGTACTATGGATGGACCTCCCTCTTGTCGAGTATAACTAACATCTTCATTCCAAGCTGGATTCCTTCTCTGCGAATTCAGGTGATCATGTAAATCGGGTTGTGATTTGTATCGAGGGCTTTGCGCTAAACTCAACTGATTCCTTAGGTCGCCCTCAGACCTGCCACTACGACAAGTTTTGGTCCAGTAACTCCCATTTGCGAAGCTTACAACTCGTGGTTGGGGCTGAGGATCTGGATTTTCAACACGTGTCTGTGGGACGTAGGTATTGGCAGATGGAGGAGGATTTCTCCTACTATCTCCATAAGTTGGAATGTTTCATGTAGGACGAGGTGGCATCGGATGTCTTATAGGTGATGGGGGATGCCTTATTGGCAAGGCAATCCTTGTCCCATCAGGACAAACTAGATTAGCCTGCCTTTGTTCTACCCCATTCTATCTAGCTTTCTGCATCTGACGATCCGATCGTGACGTAGGAGGGTTTGTTGGAACATTTTGTCTCTGTGAGCCTGTCCCAGTCCCTCGTGGATTGCCATGGGCATTCCTAGGTGCCTGTGAAGGTGTCACCAAACTTGGGGTTGTGGTTCTAACCGATCGACTCACATGTTGATGACCCCTATGAGGGCCACTAGGTTGAGCAGTCTAGCGATCACGCCCTGTAGGTACATAACTTGGGGTGGCAGTCCTGACTGATCGACTTGGTTTGGATCGATTATTCCTGTGGGACTTGTGAGACCCACTTTGCCTCTTTCTGACATTAACGTCGGTTGCAAGAGGGGGTAACCAAGCCAAAACTTCCTCAATCTGCCTGTTTGTCTTAGCAAGATGGCTTCTCAATTGCATGTTTTCAAATTCGACAGCAGTTAGGTAGTCTAGATTTGGATTAAGTGGCAATGACGTCGAACTCCTAGTGTCATTGTGACCCGCTGGTTGCTTTCTCGGACGTTGCTGGACTTCAGGGCCATGCTCGTTCGAAACAGCGGTATGATGGGCCTTCTGTCCACCAAGCTATTATATCTCATTATCGTACATTGAATGGGTGAGCACCATGATGAGATTCGACTGGGATTTTGATAAAGCACTAATTTTTCTCTCTATGAAAGCACCAAACTGTTGACGTAGTTTTTCGCAAACAGTGTATTAAGAAATAATAAGATAGATTAGTGCTTAATAAACCGTAATGAAAAATAAATGAATCCACTCAAGAACACAGAATTTTTACGTGGTTCAGTGGTTGAAATCCACCTAGTCCACGAGTCAATATTATTGTTGTTTCGCTCTCTATTTTGACAGAGTTTCAGTATTACAGAATAATGGTCCCCTTTCCTATCCAATATTCCTAGTATTTATAAGGGAATTCCATGGATAGGTTTGAATCAATCACACATTTACATAATTATTACATTTGATACAAATAATTCCCATTTATATTGGGATATGATCTGATCACAAGGTAAATGTACACCTAATATCTGGGATATTAAATATGACAGCTTGGTCATAAATATACGTATAAAGGGATCCCGAGTCTCTAGGAATCCGCAGATATGCAATATACTAGAACTACCACGAGCTGGATATCGCTTCCAAGCTCGTGATTCAACAGTTGTTTTAATATTCTGAGGTCGCACTTCACAGCCTTCGTGTCTGTATCTCAGGTTAATCCCAAGACGCCTAACACCACGTGTGACCACATGAAACTGGAGTTGCCCACGTGGATAATGAGCAAATATCATTCCCTTGGTTATTTCTCCATATATTTATTTCCCAGCTGTACCCGAGCTGAGTGAATGAACTCGAGCTAAAATTAGGGTACAAAAATTACATATATATATACTATGTCTGATATTATATTGACAATATTAAGTAAATGTCAGAAAAATTCCAAAGTTTATCTATGTGGTCTTAATCTCATATTGGTATGAGAGTATCGAGATTAAGATAATAAACTTAAAACAATTTGCAGTAAAATAAAGTTATGGAATCTTTAGATTAATTACCGCTAGTATGGTCCACCAGTATTATGAATACATGTGACCTAGATCCGGGTTACTAATGTAGTATGACACTTTAGTGGAGGTACTTTGCATGATGAGCGTATGTAGATCTGGACCAGATGTGATTTGTTCATACTTGTTTAAACACGGTTTCATAGTATTAATCAAACACATTAAACGATGATCATATACACAATGATCTTAATCATGAAGTTGCTATGAACTCCTATATATGTCATCTGATTCTTTGATTCATGCGTTAAGGTTTGTCAGAATGATCAGGCTAAGAACAATTGTTTGGGGGACTCAACGATGTAAATGGCTGGAGATGTAGTTTAACAGATATGGAATCTATACCTTCTTATAGATTGAATAATGGTTCCCTATTGGGTTGGCTTTTGGAACTGAAAAGGTTATGAGCACTCACGTCGCAAACTTGTTGTGACACAGCATTCACTAGTAAAGTTAATGGTACTCTAGGAACAAGATATTACTAAAAGGGTAAAACAGTAATTTTATTCCCTTTTAATTATGAACCATTAATAGAGGATTAACGTTCTATGTAATGATTATATCAATGGACACTTTGTTCTTTAATAAAGAACTCAGTAAATATATGATGTAATTATCAAGAGTTGAATCTCATATTTATAATGGAGTAATCATGAGATTAATAAATATGATTATTTAATCAAAGAGATTTGATTAATAATGTAATATTTATTGGAGCTTGATATTATAGGTCCATAGGTCCTCAGGGTGGCTCTATCAACAACATATCAAGGTAAAAGTTGATACAAGGGTATAACTATAATTTGGGAATTTGAGAAGAATTTTATTCTTCGGGTCAAGTATACAATTATATGATAATTGAGGTTAAATAATTAATTATTAATTTTTTAAAATATATTTATTAATTTAAATATGTAAAATTTCAAAAGTCATATATATAAATAAATAAATAAATAATTTTTTGAAATTAATTATTTTATTTTAATGGGAGAAAATAAAATTGGTAAGTCAAAAATAGATTTGATTTATTGAATTTTAAAAGATGATGATCATTAATTTGAATTTTAAATTTAAATCTTGAAATATGGTTGTCATCTTTTCCTTAAAAAGATAAATACCTTATTTTGTGGAAGATTGATTATGATTAAATAATTATATAAAAGAAAAATTCAATATCCCTAAAAAGGATATTGCAGTCCACACATGACACAGTCCATGAACTGTGCCATGCATGTATGACTACACTGATATTGTACCAGTGTTGTTTTTATTTTATTTATTTAATTATTTAATAATTTGAAAATATTTTTTTCAAATTTGGTAAGTTAGATATTTACCTAAATCAAATCCTATCGTCATTGTGATATTATTACTATTTTTTATTAGAAATAATAAGGTAATATAAATCTCTATATATATCATATAGAAGAAGAAGAGAACACACACAACAATACAACACAATACACAATTCATAATAGTTTTCCGAGTTTTTGTCAGAGAAAAAACTTTCTTCTTCTTCTTTATTCTAGTCATTCTCAGACCATAATCCAAGTTCTCATGTGTTGAGAAATACTTGTGATTCCTAAAATTGGAAAACTCATGTTCTCTATATGCCCACACACATCTTGAGGTGTAAAGAACACTTCGGAAGATCGTGGGTTGAGTGCTCAAAGCTTTGGATAGGAAGATCGAAAAATATACAAAAAGACTCAAGGACACTTGATAGGCTTCAAGAGGTAATAGTTTAAGTTCCTTAATTTTTTGTATTTATATGATATATAAATATATTGTATATCTATATATCTGTTGCATGATTTATAATATTGTATGTTAATGTTTATGTATTGTTTCCATGTTCATATAAACTGTTTATATGAGTGGTGAATTTTTTTTATTGTTGTTGTTCCTAAAACAATGGGCCCACCACGCCAATTTCGCTGTGTGCTCTGAATATTTTTCCAACAATTGGTACCAGAGCAGGTCATTAATCTATACATATTATTAATTGTTGTGTGAGATTATATGCATTTTTATATTATATGTGATATATGTTTGAATGGATGGATGCTTATTTTCATGATGATAGATTCTTAAGGGATGTTTATTATGGTGTTTTTTGGTTTAGGAATTGTTCTTAATATTTCTGAATGAAATATTTAAGTCATTTTAGGGCATAGGAATTTTGTAATTTTTTGTTTAAAAATTCTAGATAAAAATTATGTTGGAGCCTGAGCTCGAGCCCGAAACCCGAGTTGTTGCCTGCGCTCCAGCCACACGCCCAGTCATGCTGCCCAGCCAGCATGCCCCAGCCCCTGCCGCGCACCTCAACCCACCTGCATGCCCAGCCATCCGCGCCCCTGCGCCCAACCACCGTACTCCAGCCGCGCCATGCCTCACGCCCAGCCGAGCCCCTCGCTGGACCACCCTCTGCTGCCGCACCATGGTACACACCTAAGTTTTGTTTTTACAAAGTTTAGTGTGTTGTTACCATAATTTTTTTTAGTTATTCATTTAATTAAAAAAATTCAGGAATTAAATTAAAATGATTTTTCATTTGGAAATTTCTTTAATTGAAATGATGTTGATTATTTTCCTTAATTAAAAATGTTTTAATTGTTATCTTCCATAATTGAAATTATTTTAATTAAAATATCCAAAATTAAAATTATCTTAAATTTTAATTTATTAAAATTAAATTGTTTGAATTTATTTTTGAATTAAATTACCCAAATTCAAATTGGACCTTAGAAACTTTTGGGTGTTAAAACTCAAAATTTAATTATTTTAAAAGTTTGTTTAAAATAATTAAAAAGTTGTATTATTCAAAATGGATATGGAAAAAGGGTGGCATTGGCTCAACAAGACTACATCTCAAGGTTCAAGATCAAAGTGTTCTTAATCATGCCTTAGTTAGTCTAGGTTACATTTTCATCTATTTTTTGCAAGTGTTGTAATATTTTCTAGAAATACCCAAAAGTTACCATACACGCTTTTATTTACTTATTATAAATGTTTGAATGTGATTAGAATGTTTAATATTTTGTCTTGTATTATAACATGACATTCATATACCCACACAGGAAGCAATTAGCATGCATTACATTCGTGTAGAAACATGCTATTAGGAACGTTCTATATTTTTGTTATATGTTTATATGTGATAATTCATATAATAATAAATTTAGTCTTAATTACTTAAGATGGTAAATCAAAATTAAGTTATTTAATTTATTGTTTTAATGAAAAATATCTTATTAAAATAAAAATGATATTCTCTTAGTTAAAGCAAAATTAGAATTAAGGACACAATTTTGTTTTGTTTTGCTTAATTGGATTAGTGATTAATAGAATATCATTTGGTAAAAATAATTAAATTTATTTTTACAACTAAATTAAAAAAATATTGATTTTGTGAAAAACACACTTTTCCAAAATAGTGAGTGGGAGAGGGATTTATGAAAATAAGTCTCATGGTCTCCATTATTGGTTGAATGCTGAGAGGCATAGGAAGGACCTCGTGTTGCCTCCGTTTGCGGCCTCCCTAAGGAAAGGCTTCCGAATATGTTTATGTTATCTCAAGGTTGACTTCTATTATGAGAATATAATTAGTGATGTATTTCAAGTTTGACTGACCCTAAGGCACACTCTTGAGTTAAGTCATTGATTGAAAATAATGGGTTACACTCTAGGCTTTCAAGCATGACTAGTGCATCTTGACCAAACTAGTGGTAGTTCATAAGTTAAAAGAGAAAAAAGCATTTTAAGGTTTTCACTTATGAAATTGAGATTTGTCTCAAAATTAATTTGGAGTTAGTCTGGCCTACCCTAAGGTGGTCCATTAACTTTCAAATTAAATTATCATGGATTAGTATATATTTTTTATGTTTTTTTATATGTTGCATTCATGCATCATATTTACTTTTCCAAATAAAATCTAATATTTATTATATGTTACTATATTTTATTTATTTATTTCCAGCAACAATGATTAATTCTCTTAATCCTAATCATGTATTTGAAAACTTGGGAAATCAAACATACCTCAATGAAAAACTCTTGGAAAGGATTTCATTTCGTCTTAACCACATGAGAAGGTGGTACGATGGGATTCACATTGTCTTCGGAACACAAAACTTGTATGGTGTGATCTTTGATCTACCACTAGAGGTTCCAAACTTTTCATCCAACTTTGAAGATCGTGAAAAATATGGTGAATGGATGAGATTGAATCACCTGGCACGTCAATGCATGTTATCGACCATGCATGGAGATATTAAAGAAAGATATATGGTTATTGAAACTGCATACGAGATGTGGGACATGATAAAGAATGATATTATAGCACATGCTCAATTTTTTAAATACGGGGTAAATTCGATTTACTCAAAAACTCTTCTTTAATATTTTTGAATGCTTGATTCAAAATTATGCCACTAATAATATTTTTCATATGTTCTTGTTTTTAGGGATGCAGAAATCTTTTGAGAAAAATAGTAGTTGCATTGAAACCAAAGCGAAGAGGAAATGATGAAGAATATTGAATAAAGAAAACATTAGTTTAGAAATTTATTTTGTTCAGTTTAAAACAATTTAAATTTTTGTTATTTTGAAATAATTGATTTTCATTATGAAAGAAATTAATAAGTTCTTTTTCTTTAAAGTAGTTCTAGAATTCTTTTTAGAAACTATGTTTAAGATTCCTTTATTTGATGAATAAGTATTTCTTTTGAATAATAAATTCAGTTATTATTTTTGAAATATACTTGTTCCACCTATTTCATCAATGAATATAAATGATAATTATGAATTATTTATTATTATGCAAATCATAGATTTAATAAGACATCTTATTCCAACCACAATTAAGTGAAACATATATGTGAATTTTTTGTGAGATTGGCTTGTAATTAATTAGACACATAAAAAAAATAAAAGACAATCTTTTATTGCAACCATTCAGTGGTTCACTCTCTGTTTATATAGTGTGTTAATTAAAGTTAACCAAAAGACCTTTCTCTAATAAAGGCTCAAAAATCACATAATAGTTTAGCTAATACATAGAGATGTATGTTGAACATTTTAATGTTCAAAGCTTAAAGAAATAATAAATAGTAAGTCAATATTGATTGAAATTTATTTTAGATATGTTTAACTTTGATTGAATGCAAAGAAAATTTCTAGAAATTTTCATGCAACATTCAAAGTAAAGTCACTTAGAGACTTGTTTGATCTAATCAAAAGGAAGTCTAAACTTGAATTTGGAATTCAAGTAATTTGCATGTGAACTTGGAATTCAAACCAACTCACATACAACTAGAATGTTAAGCATAATTACTCATTATCGTCTTTATTATTTTCATAATTTTAACACTTGTTATACTCTGTACATGTTTGATTGTACAACATCAAAGACTTAGAAGTTGGGATTCACAAGTGGTTATGTGAATAAATTAAAAAATTTCCATGGAGTCATTTAGTGAAAGAGTTTAATAATCATAAAAGACTACAAAAGAGTTTATCTCTTTAAATGCTACTTTAGTGAAGCGTGATTATTGTAATCACTATATTTTCTAGTTAAGTTGTACTAGAAATAATGACTGCAATTCAAGTAAGAAAGTTACTTATAATTAACAATGATAAAACCAAATAATATCACAAATTCCGTAAAGCCTTGTTGTAGTAGGAGCGTTTGTTAGTAATTACTCTATTACAAATGTAAAGATAGTTAAATTGTGTAAACACGATCTAACTATACTTCATTTACATACTAGTATATGAAATTAAAAAGTTTTTTACGGAAAACAATGGTTGAAACACCATGAATCTAGAAATGGAGTTTGGAATTCTATGTCATCTGGATTCTTGAACATCCAACTAAAGTTTATTGAACTTCAATTTGAAACAGGATATTCAAGATGAAGATGAGAGCAGGGGAAAGTACAGAATTTTCAAAGTTAGGTTAGTAGCCTAAGGCTATGAATAGAAAGAGGAATTTATTACTTGAATAAATATCTTCTATTGTAACTAAACTTTAATATGTTTACATACTCTTATCCACTGCTTTATGCATGGATTATGAGATTAATTTAAATGGATGTCGAAGTAGTCTTTACTGAATGGCTGGCATGACAAAATCATTTGAAGATCTCGATCAAAAAGATTCTGTTGTGATTCTTATTCTTAATATTGACAACGTTATAATCATTGGGAATGATTGTAATGATCCACTAATCTAGACTTTTGGACCATTAACGAAACTATACATACAAAACCTTAATAGAACTTACATTTGCAAAAATACCATAATTTTATTAAGTAACTTGTAAAAATAAGAGTTACTCACAAAATATCAAGAAGGATATGGGATCCCATTGTTTGAAAAACAAAAACATAACATGATTTAAGAAAAAAATAAAGGGGGTTACATAGTAGGTGCGGAAAATACATATAAAGACCATAAGTAAACGACTACATCCTCGAAATCGAACTCTCGACTCCTTGAATCCGTTCATCACCGATACACATTCTCTAAGCGTCCACGAATCTTACCGCCTCTAAAGCTATTTTCCTACACATAAAACAAAAACGAATGAGCCTAATGCCCAGCAAGGAAAATCTAACACATAGTCATAAACATAAATTTCATAATAAACATAAATACATATCATAACACTTATTACATACACATACTATAATGGCCATTATTACTTGGGGTCCCATAGACTAAACAAGTCATATGCCCATGAGATTAGTGGGGTCCTACTAGCTAAGTAGGTCATATGCCCATAATCTATTTGGGGTCTTGCTAGTCATATGGGTCATATGCCCAAGCCTACAAACATACACATTTCATAACATATTTATAACATATTTCATAACATATCACATAAGATAACACAAGCATAAAACATATAGATTCTATCCTATTTTCCTTACCAAAGTTACCGGGATATGTGGACAGTGTTGGGACTTTGGAACACTCCTAACAATCATTATGAAAAAGAGTGAGTCTAATGAAGAAAAAGAGATGAAAAGGAATGGGAAGACTAAACCATTGAAAAACATACTTACCAAAACTTATGTGCTCAAGAACTTAGATTTCCTAACCAAAATAAAGATTAAGGTTAGAGGCTGAGTAGAAGATTATGAGAACTTAAAAGAACAAATACAGAATTGAACTAGAGTTTTGGGTTACCTTGAAGACTTGTAAGACCAATCTACTCCTCAAATCGAAATACTCTAAAACCTTACTTCCCAAAGTGTTTGATAAGCTTAGGATGATCAAGCTTATGATTCCCCAACTCAGGTGTTTACACTCTCACACTTACTTAGCACTTGCAGCCTCTGAACTTAGAGTAAAAGGTGAATAATGGTTGGGTACTAGGTCCTATTTATAGAGTTTAGGAATGAAAGGATCTTAATTTTACTTGAATAAAAATAATAGCTTTTTAGGTGAAAATAATTTGAATAATCGTTCAGCAGAGGCTGAAGACCCGTTCAAAAAGATGCTGGACTTATCAAGAGGTTGAATGGCTGAATGGAAAATGAATTCAAAACATTTCAAAATACACTGAAGGAGGCGATATATCGCCCCCTGTAGGCGATATATCGCCTGGGCCAGTATGCCCGAGGCAGTCGTGCATCGTCTCGTGTTTTCCGTATCTACGTGTTGCGATATATCGCCCCCTATAGCTGCGATATATCGGCACACGCTGATTAATTAAACACGAAATTACACATTTTTAGCTAAGTTTGAATGGAGTAAACAGCCTTGACGAAGCCCTCAACGTATTCAAAGCTGCTGACTGACCTTATAGCATTCAAACTTTACTCCTTATTAAATTTAATCCTCAAAATACTTAATTCTTAATCATCCATTCATAACATGTGCTTAAAATCCTATTGGTCCTCATCTAAACCTTATAGTATAATAAATATTATCCTTAATATCAGTCATATAATCAAACCTTAGGTTAAAGTTAATATTCTTAAACTATAGGTTAAACTTAGAAAATCTATAAGTACTACTATGAGTGTCCAAATAATTCCCGGTCTGAACCAAAAATCCACAGTTACAAAGATAATACTATACATACTATAATACTACTAAATAATTAGCTAAGTAAAGTTCTTGGACTCTACAATGATGTAGAGAAATCACCAATAGAAAATAAATGGTTAGCTTAACGTTTCTAAATATTAGATTTAGAAAAGACAAGAATATTCTATACATTTAATTCTATAGAGATTGAAAGAACAATCATTAGGCATTGTGTCGAGCAACTTATATAGATAAGAAGCTTAAATGCTTTAGTTTACAAAATCCAAGAAAGGTTTTTTGCCTTCCCAGCAAGGAGAATGTATTATCTAAATAATAAATGTCCATTTATTCTTTTACTAGAAAAGAGGACATGAGACATGTATTCCTACAACTCAGTGATAGATTGTTTAATGTATCGAATATTATGTTTTGACATTTGTTAAATGGTGGGAATAGTCAGCAGTTGTCAATCCATTATGCATTGAGTCATTGAATAATTATAAAGACTTAATTTTGAGTATCTTGAATATAATAGAGATTATATGCATGTGCATTTAGGCAGGGACCTAAAATCCCAAAGGATGAACTAATTTTAAATCTCCAAAGATTGATATCAAAATCAGCTTCCATAATTGTGGAACAAACACATTAATCTAGAAATGTGTTAGACATTTCAGATTTATATGTTTCACCACAAAAGCCGAAATATAACATATATGAGCAGTTGAATAGGCTATTTGATTTAGTTGAGTTCTTTGTCATACTGGAAAGAGTTTCAGACTAGAATAAACAATAAGTATCTCATTGTGAAAGCAATGGAGATACAACTACTCTAGAAGAACTAGAAATCATGAAAGGGTAAAGCACATTAAATGAAGTATCATTTAATACAAGAAAATTTTACATAATTGATGTAATGATCTTGAAGATACTTCAAAATAGTTTCTTACAAAACTATGACAAAGACTTTGTTAGACAAAATAATCAGGAGAATGTGATTGACATATTGATAGAGATGCCTCAATTTGTTTTAGGGCAAGTGAGAGATTGTTGAGAATAGTACCCTTAAAGCAATTGTAATTGACAAATATTTTAAATGAAATAAATAATTGAATTGAATTATTACATATATATAGACTATGTCCGATATTATATTGATAATATTATGTAAATGTCAGAAAAAAAATCCAAAGTTTATCTATGTGGTCTTAATCTCATATTGGCATGAGAGGATCGAGATTAAGATAATAAACTTAAAACAGTTCGCAGTAAAATAAAGTTATGGAATATTTAGATTAATTAATGCTAGTATGGTCAACTAGTATTATGAATACATGTGGCCTATATCCGGGATACTAGTGTAGTATGACACTTTAATGGAGGTACTTTGCATGCTAAGAGTATGTAGAACTGGACCAGATGTGATTTGTTAATACTTGTTTAAACACAATTTCATAGTATTAATCAAACACATCAAACAATGATCATATACATGATGATCTTAATCATGAGGTTGCTATGAACTCCTATATATGTCATATGATCCTTTGATTCATGCGCTAAGGTTTGTCAGAATGATTAGGCTAAGAACAATTATTTTGGGGACTCAATGATGTATATGGCTAGGGATGTAGTTTAACAGATATGGAATCTATACCTTCTTATAGATTGAATAATGGTTCCCTATTGGGTTGGCTTTTGGAACTGAAAAGGTTATGAGCACTCACGTCGCAAACTTGTTGTGACACAACATTCACTAGTAAAGTTAATGGTACTCTAGGAACAAGATATTGCTAAAAGAGTAAAATGGTAATTTTATTCCCTTTTAATTATGAACCATTAATAGAGGATTAACGTTCTATGTAATGATTATATCAATGGACACTTTATTCTTTAATAAAGTACTCATTAAATATATGATGTAATTATGAAGAGTTGAATCTCATATTTATAACGGAGTAATCGTGAGATTAATAAATATGATTATTTAATCAAAGAGATTTGATTAATAATGTAATATTTATTGGAGCTTGATATTATAGGTCCATAGATCCCCAGAGTGGCTCTATCAACAACATATCAAGGTAAAAGTTGATACAAGGATATAACTATAATTTAGGAATTTGAGTAGAATTTTATTATTCGGGTTAAGTATACAATTATATGATAATTGAGATTAATTAATTAATTAATTTAGAATTAATTGTTAATTTTTGAAAATATATTTATTAATCTAAATATGTAAAATTTTGAAATTCATATATATAAATTAATTATTTTATTTCAGTGGGAGAAAATAAAATTGGTAAGTCAAAAATAGTTTTGATTTATTGAATTTTTAAAGATGATGATGATCAATTTGAATTTTGAATTTAAAATTTAAATCTTGAAATATGATTGTCAGTTTTTCCTTATAAAGATAAATACCTTATTTTGTGGAAGATTTTAATTAAATAATTAAATAAAAGAAAAATGCAATATCCGTGAAAATGATATTGTAGTCCACGCATGACACAATCCAAGGACTTTTCCACGTGTATGACTACACTGATATTGGATCAGTGTTGTTTTGATTTTATTTATTTAATTATGGGTTTATACCTTTTTGGACCCTGTGTTTTTTCCAATTACCTGTTTGGACCTTGTGTTTTGACAAATGCCTTTTTGGACCTTGTGTTTTGTAAAATAGTTCAAATAGAACCCTAAACTCGATTTTGGTCAAAGTTTTATGAGCTAAAATTACAAATAATTTACCAAACTAACAATTTAAAACAAAAACTAAATCATTTTGCCTAACAATTATGTTGTTATATTCAATTTTTTCTTCATCAAAATTGGTTTTATAGGTCTATTTGAACCATTTTACAAAACACAAGGTTTAAAAATGAATTTGTCAAAACACAGGGTCCAAAAAGGTATAAACCCCTTAACTATTTAATAATTTGAAAATAGTTTTTTTTCAAATTTGGTAAGTTAGATATTTATCTAAATCAAATCTTATCATCAATATGATATTATTATTATATTACTATTATTATTATGAATAATAAGGTAATATAAATCTCTATATATATGATATAGAAGAAGAAGAAAACACACACAACAATACAACACAATACACAATTTAGAATAGTTCTCAGAGTTTTTGTCAGACAAAACTCTTTCTTCTTCTTCTTTATTCTAGTCGTTCTCAGACCATAATCCAAGTTCTCGTGTGTTGAGAAATACTTGTGATTCCTAAAATTGCAAGTCCCTGTTCTCTATGTGCCCACACACATATTGAGGTGTGGAGAACACTCAGGAAGATCATGGTTGAGTGCTCAAAGCTTTGGAAGGAAGATTGAAAAATATACAAAAAGACTCAAGACACTTGTTAGGCTTCAAGAGGTAATTGTTTATGTTCTTGAATTTTTTGTGTTTATATGATATATAAAAATATATTGTATATTTATATATTTGTTGCATGATTAATTATATTGTATGTTAATGTTTCTGGATTGTTTTCTTGTTCATATAAACTGTTTATATGAGTGATGAAATTTTTTGATTGTGGACATTCCTATAACAATGGTCCCACCATGCCAATTTCGCTGCGCGCTCTGAATGTTTTCCAATAGGATGTACACCAATAAGCCTAGAGCGGCCACCAAGCTATCTAGCCAAAAGGGTCCTAAAAGAGGCGCTTGTAAAAAGGAATCAAAAGGTCCCTCACACCCACCCTATGAAGGGTCGCGTCGTAGAAGACAAAAGGGGAGCCCAAAGAGATCCCCAAGTCTAGATTGACCAAGTTTCCTAACCCAGGGAAAAAGGGCCCTCAAGAAGGTCTTTACAAAAATTCCCTTGCAATCAATAAAAGGGCATTGAAAAGAGGCGCTAGCGATGCTTCACAAGAGCCATCTCCCTATAAGGGTCCTAACCCAAGGGGAGATCAAATCAAGGACCAAAAATGCTCCTCATAATAATCCTAGGTAGACCAAAGTCACCAAGCCCAAAAAGGATCTCAAAGAAGACGCTTGTAAAAAGATCTTGAAGAAGACGCTTGCAAAAAATAGTACTATGCATAATAACGAGAATGACATTTCTCGATTAAAAGTAAAAAGCCAAAAGCGCGTGCATAACGAATATAAAAAAAGGATGGGAGATACCATAAGGGTTAACATTTCCTTAAAATAAACCAACGTGCATACATAAGAGGAGCTCAATTTCTCCTTCAATGAGCATGAAGAAGAGACATATATAAAAAGGATAAATAGAAGCCTGAAGGCCAATATGCCCTTGCAATAATAAAAAGTTCACATATGACTGGTGAATAAACTAGCAACATAAAAAGCTCCTTACATAAAAAGACTTAAAAGGAAAAATACTCACGAACTACACAAAATTCGCTGCAAATTTCCTCAACTAAGCCTCCCCCAAAAAAGAGCGTTATCTTCCAAGTACCAGGGTTAGAAACAAAACCCCACATCGAAGCCAGGGTGGCATGAAGTTTCCCCTCATGGTCACTAGGTGGTGATGGAGGTTCAGGAGGGATATTCCTCTCCATGAGGACTATCTGCACCTGTAACTTTAGGAGGATCGTTTCAAGATAAGCCACATAGACCTCATGAATGACAACCATGTCCACTCCATCGCCTCTCAAGATAGAGTCAAGTTTGCTTTCGACGACCCACACCCTCGGCCTAAGGGACCACGCCAGGAGAAACACCAGGCAACCCCTCGGAATCCATAGGCAAAGGTCTAGCAATTTTTGGGAGTTCAAGGATGTGTGTGTATGGAGATGCGATATTCTATAAGGTACAAACATATTTGTTTAAGTTTGGCTACATATGCATGTGTAAAAACTAAGGAAAGTTCTTACATGCAAAGCCTAGGAGTCATATTTTATGCCTGCGTTTCTAATTGACCTCCAAATGAGGTACAAACCGCATGTGTGTAGGCGCAAAAGTGCAATACCATATGAGGCATAAAAATGCATGCCCAAATTTTCTCTGCAAACATACGTGCATAAAAGAGGGCCATATACTATGTCTGGGGGTCATGACCTATGGTTATGATATAACACGTCTAAAAACATAGTATAAATAAAAAGAAAGAGGTTCGGAAACGTACCTCATTATGAGAAATGGAGACTGGCAAGGATGGGAGCTGGACGCCTCCAAGGGACCTCTGAAAACCCACGAGAGCCTCTCCATATCTCCTCCCCGAGCACCTAAATGCAAAACAAGTAAAGAGATGCATTGGTCAATGTGGATACCAAAAATTAGGTGTGGACACATTCATTTGGCCTCCCATGACACCTAATGCCAATATCAAGGCTTAGTCTAGCGAAGCTCATAAAGACCATAGACAAGCCATTTCGCAGGCCCAAACGAGACCTATATCTCACAAAGACCGCACACCTTGCACACGCGGCCTAACGAGAGACCCTTAGCCTCGCTTGAAAGGGCATTGACTCGCATGGAACAAGGGTCGACACCTCATATCATCTCGCGTCACATGCAAGACATGGACCCTTCTCAAGACACCTCTCACAAGGTGCTTCCTCTTCATGAGGTGCACCCTCTATGCGATGTGCTTCCTCTCTGCGAGCTACATCCTACTCACAAGATGCCTTGCCCATGAGGCCACTTGCCTCTTTTGCGTGCCTCATGCCACAAGGCTGAGCATTGTCTAGCCCATAAGACATGCACCTCACACGAGGTCCTTGGGCATCATCTTACGAGGCCTTCTCGCCTTGCGACATTCATGCCACATGTGAGGGCATCTCATGAATATGAGAAGCATCTCATTGATGAGGCATTGCCTTGGCCTTCGGGGTAGATGCCACCAACGAGACACATCCAAATATTGTTGGTTTTTATAGATCAAATCAGAGATTATACGCAGCGGAACAACAATCAAAATTGTTCATTTAACCCCACAAGATTTCTAGATCTACTTCTTCACATACATATATATATTGAATCAAAGATACGAATAGAAAATTACCTCAAGTCCTTCCTTGCTGCTATCTTTTTGTACGGCAAAAATCCTTGAGATCTCACACCAGGATCTTCCAAAATGATCTCAACACACAAAGAACGAGTGTGGGCTCGCTATACAAAATAATAGGCAAAATCTATTTATCAGATGTTCTCAACACATGAGATCTGATAAAGTTTGGACCTAAGTTTTTGAAGAACAGTGACCTATGCTTGTATCACTGTTCTATTTCTGTCAGTGAGATTTCACGATATATTTTCTATCAATGAAAAGAATCGCTTTGAAAAACTGATCTCCTATATTTAATATATCCAATATATTAAAAATAAAATATTAATTATTTTAAACAATTTAAAAATAACTAATCAGTTATCATATTTTGTTTAAATAATAATATTTTAATTATATTACAATATCTCATTATTTATTTAATATTTAAATAACTAAAATTGTGGAATAAAGAAACTTCTAGAAGCTTCTTGTGTGTGTAGCACAATGACTGTGCACTGTGCTACACGTGTACCACATGCCAAGGAAGGCATGTGATTTTTCCAAATTTTTCTTATTATTTAAATACCAAAAATAAATTAATTCAAAATTAATTATATTTTTGTTAAATCAAATAATTAATTAATTCTCAATTAATTAATTACACATAATTATACAATAATTATGTTTAGTGCATATAAAAATATTTTACTTATCAAATAAGTCATTTTGTCCATTTTTGTATTTATCTTTGTCATGTTTGTTTGAGCCATTTCGAGGACCATGGACCTATAACATTAAGCTCCAATAAATTGAAACTAAATAATTAAACTCTTTAATTATAATAGTTAATTTATTAATTCTGATATTTCTCCGCTATAAATTCATAATTGAACTCTTTATGTTATAGATATACTTTTACAGAAATCTTATTCTAAGCTATCCATTGATATAACCATCTTACAATAGTTCAACCCTCTAATTAATTAGTTCATAAATTAGAATGGAATAATTACCATTTTACCTTTCTAATTTACTTCTTATTCCTTAAGTACCATTAATTCACTAGTGAATAATTAATCTATAATCTAATTATAGATTTGAGCTCAAAATCATTCAATTCCAGAATTAACCCTTAAGGGGACTAAAATACGATTTGTTAGGAAAGATTAGATTCCGTATTGTTGATACATGTTCCCAGCCATCCATGATATTAAATCTCCAAAACAAAAGTCATTAGCCTCATTCTATGAAGAGATCTTAACAAATCAATCAAAAGATTTAATAAACATGAACAGGAGTTCATGAACACTCAGGATTTAGGTTGATCTATAAATGATCATCAGTTATGATATGAATTAGAAGTCTTTATTATTAAATGGTTTTTGGATAAAGACTTTTATTGATATCGGTCCATGTCATATATAATCATATTATATAAAGCACATTTACCGAGATGTCTTACCACATCAATAATCTGAATCTAGATTATTTGTATCAACATGATACTCAGCAAACCGTACTTACAACCCCAATTAAAGAATTCTGTAACTTCAATTTGTTGTTATTGACTATTTTTATTCATTCATGTGATCTTAATTCTCTCGTGCTAATAGAAGATCACATCCTCAACAATGAATATGGAATTTTTCTGATATTTACAAAATTATTCAAACAATAATTTAATAATCTAAATGTAACAATAATAAACCATTGTATTTATTTATTCATCGAAATAATAAATGTCTTTTACATGCTTTTAGTACATACTCCTAACAATCTCCCACTTGTACTTAAAGCAAGTAGGGCATTTCTCTCAATCCCATATTACGTACATGACCCTCGAATTGCTTTGGAGGAAGCGTCTTCGTAAACAGGTCTGCCAGGTTGTGTTCTGATGCGATTTTCAGAATGGACACATCTTCTCTATCTACAATTTCTCTTACTAAGTGGTATTTGCACTCTATATGCTTTCCCCTCTTGTGGCTTCTTGGTTCTTTAGAATTAGCCACTGCTCCACTGTTGTCACAGTAAAGAACAAGTGATTTCTCCACTTCTGGAACTACTTCCAGATCCATGTAGAACTTTTTCAGCCAAACTGGTTCCTTAGCTACTTCACAAGTCGCTATGTATTCAGCTTCCATGGTTGAATCAGCTATACTGGATTGCTTAATGCTCCTCTAGACAACTGCTCCACCACCAAGAGTGAATACTGACCCAGAAGTAGACTTTCTACTATCCTTGTTAGATTGAAAATCTGAGTCAGTGTATCCAGTAGGTTCAAGGTCACTACCCGAATATACTAGCATATAGTTCCTCGTTCTCCTGAGATACTGGAGAATATGTTTCACCGCAGTCCAGTGTTCCAAACCTGGATTTGACTGATAACGACTGACAATCCCTACTGCATAACATATGTCAGGTCTAGTACATAACATTGCATACATTAGGCTCCCTACAGCTGATGCATAGGGATACCTTCTCATGTCCTCTTGCTCTTGTGGTGTCTTTGGACACTGATCTTTGCAAAGAGTAATTCCATGTCTGGTTGGCAATTGACCCTTTTCGGAATTTTCCATAGAGAACCTTTCAAGCACTTTATGAATATAATTTTCTTGTGAAAGTGCCAAGAGCTTGTTCGTTCTATATCTTAGAATTTTAATACATAGCTTGCTTCTCCCAAATCTTTCATTTGGAATTTGTCAGCCAACCATTTCTTCACATTTGATAATGTCTCTACATCATTCCCAATGAGTAGGATATCATCAACATAAAGAACTAAGAAAACCACAACTTTCCCTTTGATGTATTTATAAACACATGCTTCGTCAACATTTGTTCGAAGCCATATGTTTTGATAGTTTCATCAAATGTTAAGTTCCAAGATCTTGATGCTTGTTTCAATCCATATATGGATTTCAACAACTTGCATACCTTTTGATCTTGATCCTTCTTAATAAACCCTTCTGGTTGTTCCATATATATGGTTTCATCAAGTTGGCCATTCAGAAAGGTTGTCTTGACGTCCATTTGCCAGATCTCGTAATCACAGATGGCAGCTATGGATAAAAGTATGCGAATTGACTTAATCATTGCTACAGGAGAAAATGTTTCTTCATAGTCAACACCTTGTCTCTATGTGTAGCCTTTGGCCACAAGCCTTTCTTTATAAGTCTCTACCTTCCCATCCGCTCCTCTTTTCTTCTTGTAGATCCATTTACATCCAATGGCTTTGACATTGTCAGGCAGATCTACAAGTTCCCAGACTAAATTGGAATACATTGATTCCATTTCTTGATTCATGGTAGCTTGCCACTTATCAACATCAGGGTCTTCCATTGCTTCTTTAAAATTCAATGAATCGTCCTTTTCAGTATCTGATACAAGAATGTGTGCCTCATGTTCGTAGCGAATAGGTTGTCTCACAATCCTCCCACTACGACGTTGCACTGGTTTTTCCTTTTCAGGAATTGTGGTTTCTTTGGTTGTGTTTATCATTAACTGATGAAGAAGATGGAGATGAAATTTTATCTGTCATTAGTTCCTCTAAAACTACTTTTCTCCGAAGTTTAAAATCATTCATATAGTCGTGTTCTAAAAAGGTTGCATTCGTTGAAACAAATACATTTTGATCACTTGGACTATAGAAATATCCACCTCTTGTTTCTGGAGCATAGCCCACAAATATACACACTTCAGACCTTGAATCCAGTTTTCCAGATTTAGGCCTTAGCACATGAGCAGGACAACCCCAAATACGGAAATGTCGTAAACTAGGTTTATTTCCATTCCATAATTCTAGTGATATCTTTGTCACAACTTTGGACGAAACTACATTCAAAATGTAATTAGCTGTTTGAAGTGCATATCCCCAAAATTATAAGGGAAGTGAAGAGTAGCTTAACATAGACCTGACCATGTCCAGCAAGGTCTAGTTTCTTGAAACTCCATTTTGTTGTGGTGTTCCAGGTTTTGTGAGTTGGGATAGAATACCATGCTCCAGCAAGAAATCTTTTAATTCAGAATCCAAATATTCACCACAACAGTCAGATCGGAGTGTCTTTAAAGATTTGCCTAATTGCTTCTCAGCTAAGGCTTTGAAGTCTTTAAACCTTTCAAAAGTTTCTGACTTTTTAAGCATTAGGTAAACATGACCGTATCTAGAATAGTCTTCAGTAAATGTGACAAAATATTCATAACCACCTTGAGCTTGAATGTTAATTGGACCACACACATCACTATGTATAAGCTCTAGTGGTTCTTTGGCTCTATTTCTCTTTGAAGTAAAAGGACGTTTTGTCAATTTTCCTTCGAAACAAGATTCACAAACCGGTAGGGTTCCAACTGTTAGTTGCCTCAAAGGTCCATCTTTAGTTAACCAGTTTATCCTATCTAGACTAATATGACCTAATATTAAGTGCCAAAGATACGTGTCATTTTCTTTTGAAACCTTTTGTCTTTTGTTACTTTGTGGAATAGCTACTTTAAATAATTCAGAATTATTGAGCAATTTTTCAATTGGATTAAGCATGTACAGTCCGTCCTTTTGTTTTGCATGACAAATATTGTTCCCATTCCTTGAAATAAAAATCATATTATTATTAAAAGAAATGCCAAAATTTTGTTCATGTAACAAAGATAAAGAAATAATGTTTCTAGTAATTTCATGAATAAATAGAACATTATTCAAAACTAGAAAATTTTCTTAAAATTTAAACGGACTGTTCCACATGCTTTAGCTGAAACAAGTGCTCCACTTCCCACTCTCATAGTCATCTCTCCTTTCTCCAACTGCTTTGCGAACTTAAGCATTTGCAAACAAGAACAAACATGGTTAGTGGAACCAGAATCAACTATCCATGATAATTTATCATGTTCCACCATACAAGCTTCGAGTACAAGTAAATCTAATTTACCTTTCTTTTTCTCTTTCAGCTCGGCGAGATACTTTGGATAGTTTCTCTTCCAATGACCATCGACATTACAATGGAAACACTTTCCTTTGGGTGCCTTTTGTTTGGGGTCATTGTTCTTTTTATTCTCGGGTGCCTAGGATGACTTCTTTGCCTTTTTTGGATTGTCCTTTTTAGGTTTGCAATCATTGTTATTGCTTTTCCTTTTCTTCTTAGAAGAAGATGGTTTTGCTTCAACAACATTTGCTTCAGCCTGACTTGAGATCGTCTTGTTCAAAGACTCAAAAGTTTGTAATTCATTCAGCAATTGTGTCATGTTAAATTCTAATTTGTTCATGACATAATTTGTTGTGAATGTAGAAAGAGCAGGAGTTAAAGACTTAAGTATAATGCTTACTTGTGTCTTTTCATCCATGACTGCTCCATGCGTCTCAGCTTCATGGAGTACACTGATCATGTTTAAGACATGCTCACGCACAAATTGACCTTTCTTCATCTTAGCATTCATGTAGGTTCTAGTAGCCTCATGACGACTTTGATCAGATGGGCGCCCAAACATTTCCTTAAGAGATTCTAGTATCTCAAAATCAGTTTCCATGGATTCATGCTTTGATCGTAAGACATCACTCATGCTTACAAGCATATAGCACTTAGCTTTGTTATTGGATTTAATCCATGCATCAAATTTGTCCCGAACATGGTTCGGGGCATTGGTGCCAGGTTCTTCAGGACATTCCTCATTTAGGACAAACTTGTGGTTTTCGCTAACCTACAACAGATTCATATTTTCTTTCCATTTTATGAAGTTATCACCAGTCAATTTTTCTTGTGTGATTAAAGCAATGATTGGATTACCAGAGATAGACATATTCTGAATAAAAAATACAAATATTATTATTATATTTAGAAAAATAAATATCAAAGTTTCGGAAATTAAACGTGATGCATGAGCATAATTAAAACACATAAAATAAAGTTTAATTTCCACGATAAAACTTTCTAACAATGAAAGTGCCGCCTTAGGGTCGGTCAAATTAATCTTAGATAATTTATAAGACATTCTTATCTTTATTATTTAAAACTTAAAATAACTCATCATTTTCTCTTTTAAACATTAAAGTACCGCTTAGTTTGGTCAAGTTATGATTATTTACTGCAAAAGCTTAATCATAATTTTGTGAGTGTAACCCATTATTTCAGAGTTCATGACTTAACTTAGGACATGCCGCCTTAGGATCGGTCAAACCTAAAATACATCATTAGTTCCTATCTTTGTAAGAAATATAACATTGCTATTGATATGTCTAGACACCTTCCTTAGGGGGATGAAAACAAAGTCTTTGCGAGGCTCTATTCACATCTCACGGTGTTATATTAATAATGGAGACCACAGGTTATGTTTGAGATATCAACCCTCTCCCACTCACTATTTTGAAATAAGTGTTTTTAACCTAATTAATTCCAAATTAATTATAGATTCTTTAATCTTTATGAACATAATAAAAATTGGTAAGAAAGCAAGTTTCTAGGTCCATATCCAATTTTAAATTACCAATTATGTTCATCTAAACTTTACTAAAACACAATTTTAAAATAAAGTTGGTTTAAAGAAATTAAGTCATAAAGACTTAAAACCGGTGTGATATTTTACCAAGTTTTCAAAGAATAAAAGTAAGTAATTTATATGCAATTGGTTTCGCAAAACAACTCATATAAACATATAGGACAATCCTAATAATCATGTTTCTACCAATGAGATGCATGATAATGACTGTGTGGGATTTTATGTATGGCACAAAATGCATGAATAGTTATCAATCACATGAAAACAATTATTTAAATAAATAAACAATAAATGTTGAACCGGGTGCTTTTGGGTATTTCTAATTTTACAACTTCTTTATAAAATTAAAATAAAATCGCCTTTGTAACACCCCAATTTTCTAATAAGATTTAGGACCTTGATTAGTGTGCCTGGAGGGCAATAAGTGAATTAACATGTTATAATATGAATTTAAATGAGTATGTGATTAGAATGCATGTTTAGGTGGTATAAATATGCATGTGGACTCTATTTGTATGATAGGGGTAAATTGGTAATTTTAGCTCGCTGAGGGCATAAATGTGATAATTGTATTATATGATTTGTACCACATGTGAGTGGTGATGTGATGGTGATGCACGTGTCGAGACGGTCTTAGGGAGCTAACTAGTTTAATAGTCACAACGGGATTAGATACCCGGCTCAGGAGGAGCCTAGGGGTATTTTGGGGATCTTATAATGTGAGTTTGGGAGCTAATGGCTAATGGTTGATGGAGATTTAGTAACTTGAGTAACCATTGGTAACTGTCAAGAGTAACAATTTTAGATGAGAAAGTGGTAAACTTGTAGGAAAGGTGAAATGACAAGATGCCCTTGAGGTTTAGTTAGGAAAGGGTTTTTATGGAGGGGTAAAATGGTCATTAGGCAGAAGTCTAGATAACCTTCAGCAGAGGGAAAAAAGAGATTCACGTATTACACTTAGTCACTATTGGGTTTATGCTGAAATTTGAAGAAAAAGATAGAAGAGAAGAAGAAAGCTGAAGTTGAAACCTAGGAGGAGAATCAAGAGGTTTGAGGCAACCAAAATCAAGATAAGGCTGAGATTGTTCAGAGGTAAGAGTTATGCTCTGTTTTTTGTTTAAGTTTAAGGTTGATTCTAGAGATTAAGTGTGGGAATTTAAAGAAAGTTATGGCTGGTTTGCATGGAATTCAGTTTGGATAATCAAAGGGGGAAGTGGCTTGAAGCTGAGATTGAAGAGAATTCAAGTTGAAGTATTGATTGAGGTAAGGGTTTTAAACATGTTTGAATTTCGTATCTGATGTGGTTTAAGATTTTAGAAGCATGGGTTATACTTTTCAAGCTCTGGTCTAAGTTTTAGAAGCCATGGTTTAAGTTTCTGAAATCTAAAACTCAAGTGTGGATTTTGGGTGTAATTGTGTAATTGAGCTTGTTGTTGATGTTTATAGGTTGTTAAATGGTTTACTTGGGGTTTTAAATTGATTTTGGGGTTTAGGTATGTGTTTGGGCTGAATCGAAGGTGTTTTGGCTCGGGAAAAATGCAGGGGAAAACCCAGATTTCTGGGTTCGTGAAGGGGCGCCGCGACCCTGTTCTTTGGCGCCGCAGCGCGAGGCTGTATTAGAACTAGGGAGCTCTTTGACTTGCTGGGTGTAACGCCCTGGCTACCCCAGAACAGTTACGGAGAACGGTGAACCAGAAATTTGACCCGCTACCCGAGTCCTTTGGTTAAAAACGTGATCTAAGTGTTATTATCAGGTTAAGGTGGAAAACCAGTAAAAAGGAAAGGGTACATTTCATTAAGTAAATAAACTACTCATGAGCCTTTTAAAATGTTTACAAGTAGTTCGTAATACAAAAGAGTCGCTACAGTTTCAAATTTACAATCCCCGCCGGCCTAAGCGGCAAAAATAGGGTAAACCCCTAGTCCCTCTGAGAACTCCTTGACCGTGGCGGTCAAGCGGCCCTGTATGTACATCACACCGCCCAAGCTCTCCACTCAAGGATGGCCAAGCTTTTCCTTTCCTTTACCTGCACCATATAGCACCCATGAGCCAAGGCCCAGCAAGAAAACATAATAAAACATGATATAATATCAACAACGATCATAATAACCATTCAGGACTATCAGTCCAACAAATAGGTGACAATAGCCAAAAGTCACAGTAATGAGCATCGCTCCCTCTAGCCATGTGACGATAGGGTCACCAGGGCTTAATCGATAAGTGTTTCGTTCATAAGTTTGTTCAGGACAGGTGCATGGTGATTGGTCACCAACATAACCTTCCTCACGACTCTAGAGTCGAAACTATGGACAACGTCCCTTAGCCACGTGACAAACGGTCACCGGGGTCATATACCTTAGCTAAAGTCATCTGGTCGTAGACCAGGCAAGCGCTTATAAGTTCTTCAACCTTAGGGTCGGTCCCGCATTAATGCCATAGAGCCATTCAATGCGTGATCGTCGACTTTAGAGTCGATCCCTGACTAGTCAGTGTCTTGAATAGGTAATCAGCATTCATTAGCATTTAGTATGCAATCCACGTTCACATATATCAACCAACATGCTTCAATATCAAACCATGCATGTCATATACCTGTACAGGGTGCAACTGTACCCATACACTATTTTCTTACCTCAAGTTCGAGCGAGAAGTACGATAAAGACGACCCCTGAGAACGATCGGTCTTTTAGTTCCTTAGCGATTACCTAATCACAACCAATTATAACCTCAATTAATGAGAATCCACAATGATAGGGTCTTAACCTAAGCACCATCCTCGGGACCTCGAAACATGCCCACACGGTGAGTAGAATCGATCCCGGGCCTTAAGGATTGAAACCCCAAGTCAAAAACCCTTAAAAACACTCAAAATGGGGTTTGGAAGGAACAGGGTAGCGCTACAGCGCTCAACCCCTAGCGCCACAGAGCTCTACTCAGAACCTCCCAAAAGCCAAAAAGCCTCCTGAGGAGTGCTATAGTGCCCTAGGGTGGGCGCTGTAGCGCTACCTCCAGCCCAAAGCACACCTGAACCGACCTTCTTCATCTCCTTCGTTTCTAACTCGATCTCCAAGCTTCCAAAGCCTATTCTTGATGCCAAAAGAACCCAAAAACCATCCCAACACACCCCAAACATCACAAGCATAGGAACCCTAGCCAAATCTCCCAACAAAACCCATGAATTCACCCTAAACATTTCAGCTGCAAAACAAAACCAAAACAGAGCAAACCAGAAAAACTATGGTTAGAAACTTACCCAAAGCTTGGCTTATGAAGCTCTTCAATGATGGAACACACTCCCAAACTCCCAAGGCTTGCTTCCCAAGCTAGAATCCTCAAAGTTGGCTCAAAAACCACAAAGAATAGTGAGAAAAAGGAGGTACGGGAGAACTCTCAAAGATACTCTGTTTTTCCATCACCTTTTTCAGCTAAATAAGGTTATATCTATCCTAGGGGTGAAATGTCCATTTTACCCCTTGGTCAATTAATGGCTTCTAAAGACTCCCAGGGGCATTTTTGATACTTTCCTCCTAACTCGTTAATCATAATTAACGCTCTCTAATTCCCGCTATTCTCAAAAATCATAAACGCCAATAATTCACATCCCGTTACCCTTTATCTCCCAGTAACGCTCTAATCCTCAAAATCACCCCGAGACTCAACCCAAGTCCCGACACTTAAACCCGTTGTGACTAAACCGCTAATCAATAATCTACGATCGTCTCATGTCGAACAGCTCGAACAAACCCACATCATAATGTGGTCTCAACATACATCACCGACATGCATACAATTAACATTATATTATAATATAATTCTCATAAATATGCATAAACACATTAAATAGCATAATTAAACAATTATGGCCCTCCCGGCCTTCAAATCCAGCCATTAACCATAATAGGGAATCAGGGGCATTACACTGGGCGTCGTGGCGCTAGGCTATTTTCAGGATAGGGTAATTTTGCATTTTTGGGCATTTGTTCTGGGGGCTCAGGGAATGTTTCCGTTACGTTGTTTTGGGAAATTGGAGGTCCCGAGAGTACGGGATTGGTCTTGAGAAGTGGTTTTGGATTGGTTAGTAGTAAAGGATGTTTCTTATGTGTTGTGACTAGGTTACCAGAGAGGCTCGGGATAGAGGACCGTGCTCGTGACTTTGGTGCATTGTAAAGCTCGTGATACAGGTAAGAAAACTGTAGGACCCGTAGGGTAGGGCATGGCCCATAGTGTTGTTGCAGGGCACGGCCCTAGATTGTATTACTGCTAGGGTGTAGCTTTAATTGAATTATTATATGTTTGAATGCTATTTGAGAATGCTATATGTGGTTATAGCAGAATGAACGGCAAAGGAGCCGGGAACGGCGAAGGGCCGAGAACGGCAGTGGGGTCAGGAATAACACTTGGCACATGGAGTGCTTATGGTTAGGGTTAGGCCCCAATGGATACATGGGATATCCTTACGGTGAGATCCGAGATCCCAGGCTTTGGTAACGCTTTTGGGACGGCATGGCCGTACTTGTTTGGTCTGATGGACTACCTGTTTTATCTGTGGATTGTCTGATATGTTGGCTATATAATATGCGTATGTTATGTGCTGTATGAGTTTTCTTGCTGGGCTTTGGCTCACGGGTGCTCTGTGTTGCAGGTAAGGACAAGGAGAAAGTCAACCAGCCATGAGTACGAAGAGCGTGGAGCGGCGCGTACATGTTTGGCCTGCCCGACTACTTTGGTTGGGGGCATTTTGAGAAATGGCTGTAATAAACTACGTTTTTTATAATTAGTCATCTGTAAACCTATTTTGAGTTGTAAATATTTTATAAACTTGATTTTTAGATCCCAAATGTTAAACTCTTGGAATTTTCAATGAAATAGAGTACTTTTAAAGATTACAACCTTGGTTTCTGTTGAATCACACTTTTGTTCTAAAAACCTCGTTTAGCGAGTTAATTGCACATTTTAAACTCACTTAGTAACGACTCTAAGGTAGTAGGACGTTACAGCCTTGATCTCCATTGGGCTTCTTTACTTTACTTTCGGTAGGATATGTGTCGTTGGTCCAAAATAATAATAAGAAAACAATTTTCTAATTATCTTGATTAATTAAAACAAAACTTTTAAATAATCATTATTTTATTTTCCTTTTTAATTAAAACAACTTTTAATTAAAAACTGAAATAAATTTAATTAAAATATGTTATTTTTTTTTTAAAAATAAATAATATATTCAAAAAAGTTTGTTAGGATAACAAAATTATCTCATTATTTAAATATCAAATTTCTAATAAATGGGATATTTAACATTTTAAAAATTAAAAAAAATATCAGATTAATTTCAGAAAAATAAAAAAAATTATGGACCAGCAAGACGGGGACACGTGGCACCAAAAAGTTCTGCCGGGGCCCACTTGTACAGACCCATCCATACGGACATCCGTACGACGTCCCCGGCAGCGGCTCGGAGGGTGGCCTCGGAGGAACGGTGGCTGAATTCTGAATCCCGGGCTCCGTTTTGACTTTGTATGATCGGAATTACAATTTTATGGTGTCAAAAACCAAATAAAATCACATAAATCATATGCCCTTTAATGGCTTACACAATGATCTAATCATAAACAAATCTTAATTCAAAAACACCATACAATTAACGATTCAACATTCTCATGCATTCAATCATATTAAGTCATCGATTCATTCATAAAAAATAAATAAATGCATAAAACTAAACCCACACAGATTCAATATATATATATGTGTGTGAAGATGGCTCTGGTACCATTTGTTGGTTTTTATAGATCAAATAAGTGATTATACGCAGCGGAACAACAATCAAAATTGTTAATTTAACCCCACAAGATTTCTAGATTTACTTCTTCGCATACATATATATATTGAATCAAAGATACGAATAGAAAATGACCTCAAGTCCTTCCTTGCTGCTATCTTTTTGTGCGACAAAACTCCTTGAGATCTCACACCAGGATCTTTAAAAATGTTCTCAATACACAAAGAATGAGTGTGGGCTCGCTATACAAAACAATAGGCAAAATCTATTTATCAGATGTTCTCAACACTTGAGATCTGATAAAGTTTGGACCTAAGTTTTTGAAGAACAGTGACCTATGCTTGTATCACTGGTCTATTTCTCTCAAGGAGATTTCACGATATATTTTCTATCACTGAAAAGTACCTCTCTGAAAAACTGATCTCCTATATTTAATATATCCAATATATTAAAAATAAAATATTAGTTATTTTAAACAATTTAAAAATAACTAATCAATTATCAGATTTTGTTTAAATAATAATATTTTAATCATATTACAATATCTCATTATTTATTTAATATTTAAATAACTAAAATTGTGGAACAAAGAAACTTCTAGAAGCTTCTTGTGTGTGTAGCACAGTGACTGTGCACTGTGCTACACGTGTACCACATGCCAAGGAAGGCATGTGATTTTTCCAAAATTTTCTTATTATTTAAATACCAAAAATAAATTAATTCAAAATTAATTATATTTTTGTTAAATCAAATAATTAATTAATTCTCAATTAATTAATTACACATAATTATACAATAATTATGTTTAGTGCATAGAAAAATATTTTACTTATCAAATAAGTCATTTTGCCCATTTTTGTATTCATCTTTGTCAATGTTTGTTTGAGTCAGTTCAAGGACCATGGACCTATAACATTAAGCTCCAATAAATTGAAACAAAATAATTAAACTCTTTAATTATAATAGTTAATTTATTAATTCTGATATTTCTTCACTATAAATTCATAATTGAATTCTTTATGTTATAGATATACTTTTACAGTAATCTTATTCTAAGCTGTCCATTGATATAACCATCTTACAATAGTTCAACCCTCTAATTAATTAGTTCATAAATTATAATGGAATAATTACCATTTTACCTTTCTAATTTACTTCTTATTCCTTAAGTACCAGTAATTCACTAGTGAATAATTAATCTATAATCTAATTATAGATTTGAGCTCAAAATCATTCAGTTCCAGAATTAACCCTTAAGGGAACTAATATACGATCCGTTAGGAAAGATTAGATTCCGTATTGTCGATACATGTTCCCAGCCATCCATGATATTAAATCTCCAAAACAAAAGTCATTAGCCTCATTCTATGAAGAGATCTTAACGAATGAATCAAAAGATTTTATAAACATGAACAGGAGTTCATGAACACTCAGGATTTAGGTTGATCTATAAATGATCATCAGTTATGATATGAATTACAAGTCTTTATTATTAAATGATTTTTGGACAGCAAACCGTACTTACAACCCCAATTAAAGAATTCCATAACTTCAATTTGTTGTTGTTGACTATTTTTATTCATTCATGTGATTTTAACTCTCTCGTACTAATAGAAGATCACATCCTCAATAAAGAATACGGAATTTTTCTGATATTTACAAAATTATTCAAACAATAATTTAATAATCTAAATATAACAATAATAAACCATTGTATTTATTTATTCATCGAAATAATAAATGTCTTTTACATGCTTTTAGGACATACTCCTAACAAATACTTCATTTAGTCATAACTCATTTATGTGAGACACAAAGTGATAAATGTCACTCACCACCTATGAGATGTATTTCTTCAAAATTCAAGAGACCAAAAGAAGCACAGACAAGACACCAAGTGGGATTCTTCATGACCAAAGCTAAAAAAAAATAGAAAGCCTCATATTTAGTCTACAAAGAAATTTGAAAATCTCTTAATAGACTGGGGGCAATTGTGGATGCCAAAATTTGGCCTCTTCAAAATACTTGACAAAAGTGTCAAGGACCAGGACGCCCATCACCCATAAAGGTCTATAGTGTCATGAGGACCTCCTCTCTAAGGGTCCTCAAGCCACGAGACCCACAGGGCCTGATGTCCTCTGGTGAGGTCCCTAAGCCGCGGGATCCCTGGGCACGAGACGCCCCTCACGAGGCCCATCGCCTCATGCGTCTCATGTTACCTCCAGTAGGCTCGCGGGGTCCATGGCCTCATCTTTCGCGAGGTCATCTATGTGAGGCGTGTCGTAAGGCTCCACCAAGAACGAAGGGTCTCACAAATGCAGGACCCTTCCTGAGATCAAGCACCTCGCGCTAGCACGACCCCCGGGAACGAAGCGTCTCGCGTATACAAGACCCCTCTAGAGTTCATATGCCTTGCACCAGCAGAACCCCTCGGAACCAAATGTCTCGCGAAACCTTCAAGGTGAGAGACCCTCGCAAGGTCCCTAAGACATGCCTCTCGCGACATCCCTCGTTTCTACCTCGCGAGACCACTTCACTCCCCCATGCCTCGCGACATCAAGAGACCCTCGAAGGTACGCAAGACCATTATGGCAGGCGACATCGCCTCGCTGAAGGGGCCTTGCCTCGTCTCTTTAGGCAAGTGGCACCAGTGAGGCACACCCCTTTTCCAGACACCAATTATCCAAAAGTTCTCCTTAGCAATGTAGATGTGAAAATCTATATTCATAGTTGGACATGCCATTCCCTTAGTTCCCCCAAAACTTAGAAATATAAAAGGGAAAGAAGAACAAGAAACGCATAGAGAAGACAAAGAGCCACCCCCACGTACACAGCACGCTGGCATGGAGGACATGTACGGATGAGGACATGTTAGATGTACGACCATGTTGTTGGAAACAGATTTTCAGAGTGCGCAACGAAATGCGATTTATGGCCCCAATAGATTACAAAATTCTATATATAAAACCATTTTAAATATACGATCCTATGATTAATATATATTAATCTAATAGAAGAAGATTTACCTCTTGAAGCCTATCAAGTGTCCTTGCTATCTTCTTGTATAATAAATGATCATCTTATCCAAGCAAGCAAGACTCACACCAAAGTCTTCCAGACCATAATCTCAACACAACAGGACGTGTGTGGGCACGTAGAGAGTCAATAGGACAATTTAGGACTCCATTAATATTCTCACACATGAAATCAATGAAGTTTGGGTAAAGAGAAGGGTTGAAACAATTTTTTTTCTCTCTTTATTTTTCTCCCGAGAAAACTCTCTCTTTCAATCAGACTGAATATTATGATCTAAATCTTCTGTTGAAATAAATATAATAATATATATTTTATATTAGTCATCTAGGGTTTTATTAATAAAAGCAATTTTAATTAATTCAATTAAAATAGATCTTATCTATTATTATATTCAAAATATATTTAAATTAATTCAAAACCAATCTAACAACCCATATAAGATATCTCAACTTAGTTAATTAAATTTAAATTTCCAAAATTTAAATATTAAATTACTTTATCAAATTAATTCAATATAAGATGACATAATTAATTCAAAAATAATTCTTTTATTTGATTAATTAATAATTACGAAAATTACAATTAATTAAATAATAGATATATTTTCCATAATTATCTCATAATTACGTATTTTCCTGAAACTAATTTTCTTGACAAATATACACATACTTGTTCTATTGATACTCTTACCCTGTACAGTGTTTATAGAGCCGATTCGGGGACCTATGGACCTATAATTCTAAACTCCAATAAATTTAGATTATTAATTAAAGCTCTTTAATATAATAATCTTATTTATTAATCACAATATTATTCCGCTAAAAATATGGGATTGCACTCTTGTAATTATAGACTTATATTTATTGAGTATTTTATTAAGTGTCCATTGATTTAATCGCTTCATGAAATTCAATCCCCTATAATTGGTTCATAATTAGAGCTAGGTGAAATTACCGTTTTACCCCTCTAATTACCTCTTTATCCTTACGTACCATTAATTCACTAGCGAATAGTTAATTTATAAACCTTTTATAAATTAGAGGCCTCAAATTGTTCAGTTCCAGAACTAACTCTTAAGGGAACCCTTATTCAATCTTCATATGAAGAAGGCTTGGATTCCATATCTGTAAATCATGTCCTCAGCCATCTACGTTAATGAGTCCCCAAAACAAAAAAATTTAGCCTAATCATTCTGACATACCCTAACAGTGAATCAAAGGACCCAAATAACATAAACAGGAGTTCATGATAACTTCAGGATTTAGATCGATTTGCATATGGTCATCAAGTGGTATGATTATAACTCTTTGTAAAAAATAGTATTTTAATAAAGAGTTAAATACATATCTGGTCCAGTCCTATACAATCTTATTGTATAAAGCACCTCCACTAAGATGTCCTACTACTCAATTGATCTGAATCTAGATCACATGTGTAATGCACCAAATTTCTTAATAAGGTTTAGGACCTTGATTAGGAGGCTGGGAGGGCCACAATTGATTTATTATGTTATTAAATGATAATATGCATATTTAGGTGTATTAAATATGCATGTGAACCAATTTATGATTAATTGGGTAATTTTCATATTTTGGCCATTTCGGGCATATTTGGCATAAATGTGATACGTGTGTGGTGCTTTATTATTATTTGGTTATGCCAAGGTTACCCAGCACAAGACGATCCTAGAAGGTAAGCTAGTGGGAAAGTCACAACGGGATTTATTCTTGATTCGGAGTGAGTCAAGTGGTATTTAGTGCATTACCGGGTTATTGGGTAAAGGGAATAAATATTTGATGATAAATTGGGAGTTAGTAAGATCAGGGGGAAATTCAGGAGGTTTTGACTATTTTGTCCCCGGGGATGTTTTCGGGACCCCGAGCGTTAGGATTTTTTTGAGGCTACTTAAGCTTGAAGTAACTTGTTAAGAAATAAAAAGAATGTTCAGTAAGTTCTCTCTCCCTTACAGTTCCATTTTCGTCACCCAATCGTATTTTCGAAGGAAACTAGAGTTCTAAGACTCGAATTCAAGCAAGGATCGAGGCATAGAAATCCTAGGAAAGATTAGAAGCTTATTGGCCGAAGGATTTAGTTGGGAAACAACTTAATCAGAGGTAATTCAAGTTTTAAGTTCTAAGTTTTTAAAGTTTTTAAGCTTGAA
The DNA here is from genome assembly GCF_963169125.1 of Humulus lupulus. NCBI lineage: Eukaryota > Viridiplantae > Streptophyta > Magnoliopsida > Rosales > Cannabaceae > Humulus > Humulus lupulus. The sequence goes on from NC_084796.1 coordinate 188,876,443, forward strand.
TTGGACTTTGTGTTTTGATGAGTTTTTTGGTGATTTGAGACTTGGGTTATGTTGGTTTTGGATCATGGGGATGTTTTGGAACTTTGATTTTTGAGTTTGGAGATGTTTGAATAGGTTTCTTGAAGGTTTTAAAAGGTTAAAAAGGGGGAAAATGGTTGGTCCGAGGTTGGGCCGCGGCCCAAGCTCGAAGAAGCAGGTGGAGAGTTTTCAAAGGGCTGGGGGCTGCAGCGCTTGGATAGGGGGTCGCGGCGCTTGGTGCTGTTTATGGCCAAATTGATTTTTTGTTCATGGGAACTCAAACCTTAGGCCTCGAGATCGTTCCTACTACCCGATTTAGTGGAATTCGATGTCTCGGAGGCTAGGTTTTGGTTCCGGGTTTTGTTTTATAACTTGAATTCATTGGATCACCATTTGTGGTTGTGACTAGGTTATCACTAGAGGCTTGGAATCGGGATTGTGCTTGTGGCTTGTTTATTGGTAACCTGTGCTTGGACCAGAGGTAAGAAAACCGCATCCCATATGTGACATGCATGGTTATTCTTGATGCATGTTGGATGTGTAAATGTGAACATTGATAGCATATCAAATGCTTAGCAATCTTGCTCACTTGTGTATGATTATATTGAGGCATGTCGGGTGATTAAATGTGATGCATATGATGCACGAGAAACATGTGTTTAGGGCATGCCAAGAATGTTGAATAAGAGACTGATCAGAGCTTGAGTCTCTATGTTTGTGCATGATCATAATTGTGCTAGCAACTGTTAAGTAAGCATGTTGAATGCCCTACGTTTGGATATTTGACATATGATATATGCCAGGTAGCATTGCTAACTTATGCGTGGCACTGACTCATTAGTCAGAATTGGCAATGGTGTCAGTATCAACTGTGAAGTTGTGACTCATTAGTCATGTTCGGCAGTGGTACTGAGCACTGGTCACATGGTATTGACTCATAAGTCAAGAAAGGTCTTAGCGTGTTTAACGCAAGCTGATAAAAGATTAGATCTAATCGACATCTGAATTGAATGACTCAAATGAGCATTAATGCTGGACCGACTTCAAGTTCAATGAAAATTAAAAGCGCTTGTCTAGTGTTGACGGTGAGAACTCGTCAACTAAGTTAAGTTAGAAAAAGTGCAAAGTAAAGATTATCAAAAGAAAAGCTTTAGAAATCTAAGTATAAACTCCAAGAACAATTGCAGAAGAACAATGGTGAAATCAGTTTGTATTCACTATGGTGCACTTGCTACAGTAAATTTTCCCACCCCCCTCCATGTGGAATTGGGGTTCATTATATAGTGGGCTCTAATGGCCCTAGATACCCTGTGGTCCAGGGGACCAGGTAGTACATAAGTACACTGTCAAGAGAGTGGTTTCAGAGGTAGTGGTCTTGCAACCAGTACAGGGATAGGTGCCAGGAGGATGTCTCCACTACTTGACCGTACGAATGTCAGAGGAGTGGTGCATGTGGTAGTGGTGTCGGCTCTGACATCTGGTTGGGAGCATGCAGGCCATGTCCTCTCTCCTAATGTTCCAACCACTTGTCTAACATGAGTGCTATGGTCAGGCGTACGGGGTCCTAAAAGTCGTACCCCGTACAAGATTATACTAGCACGTCATTTCTGAATCATACTTGGTCATTCCCTTTCAGACTATGGGGTTGTCTCTCACAAACCCCTGGTGCAGCTTGTATGCGGGCGAGGCGCTGGTCTCGCGAGCCCTTAGCGCAGCAGGTGCACGGGCGTGGCGAGTGCGTGGTGTCGACCTCGCGACCCCCCGGCACGGCTAACATGTGGGCGTGCTGTGGAGCGAGACGGGCGCCTCGCGTGGGCACGTCATGGAGCGAGGCAGGGCCTTCGCTTAGGCGCGCCGCGGAGCGAGGCGGTGCTCATGTGGGTGCATCGTGGAGCGAGGGCCTCGCGTGGGCGTGCCGCGGAGCGAGGCGAGGCTCGCGTGGGTGCACCGTGGTGCGAGGCGGGGCTCTCGTAGGCGCACCGTGGAGCGAGGCGGGGCTCGCGTGGGCGCACCGTGGAGCGAGGCGGGGGCTTCGTGTGGGCGCGCCGTGGAGTGAGGCGGGGCTCGTGTGGGCACACCGTGGAGCGAGGCAAGGGCCTCGCGTGGGTGTGCCGCAGAGCGAGGCGGGGGCTTCGCGTGGGGCACGCGGAGGAGCCTCGCGTGACACCTTGGATCTCCTGATGCATCTTTATTAAGGCCTCCTATGAGACATGGGTTGAGGGAAAAATATCGGGTTGCTTGAACTGTCTGAGGCTAATGAGGGTAGACTTCCATATTTTCCCTTGGTGGAATTTGAGCATCCACACTTGCCCCCCAGTCTAGGAGAGGACCTTTAGGTGCTCTTGTAGACTATTCTCCTTGATTCTTATAAATAGGCCTTCATGCAAGGCTTATTATTTTCACCTTACTTCATTTGCTTAGTGGTTTTGAGAATCCTTCCTCTTTCAAGAGGTAAGGGGTTCAATCCCCCTCACCCTCATTTTTTCCATAGTTTCCTTCATTTTATTTTTTCATTTCATTTTATTTTTTCATTTCATTTTATTTTATTATTTTTTTTTTTTTTTTACATTTGAGCTAATTTTTTGGTATGTCTAGTTGGAGGCTAATACATCCTTTTTGTCTATTTTTGTAGACGAGTATTTTCGACCATTTGGTGCCTTTGGCCCTCGACCTCCTTTTGACCTCGACAGTGCTCCATTTCACCTGCTTGAGGTATATTTTCTTTTTCCCTCACGTTCATTGGGTCCAAATTAGCATTACTTGGGATGGGGCACCTCGGCCTGAGCTTGCAGTGAGTTGGCCCATTTGCATGCCCCTCTTTTTTATACCCCGTAGTGAATCATCTAGGGCGTTTGCATCTAGAGGTTTTAAGCCCATTCCTTTGTGTTTTGTAGCCATCCCCTCATTTATACGTGAACCCCTTTTTGCTTTCGGGACGAGGTCTCATGGCCAGTGACGGTCCGTCCAACATACCTCCGGGGGTTGAGTTTGTTGACCTGTCCTCAGACTCAGAGTCCCATGAGGAAAATCCTTACCAAGACTATGACTCCTTAAGGCAAGCCTGTATCCGTCATCTTGAGCACCTGGCTGAACTTAGGCATAAAATTTGGGTGGTGGAGAGCGAAATTGACTCGGTTTTGAGAGGAGACGGAGCACCTTTCCCCCCAGACCTTAGTGACCATGTAGCGAGCCTTAGGGTGACCCTTTTAGAGTTGCAGAGGGAGTTGGAGTTTATGGAGGGACACCTTCCGCCTGAGCCCTCCAGCCCATCCTCGCCTGATGACTGTCATGGGGCCGCTTCCGCTTCTCCTCAGCCCTTAGTCTCAGTTTTCCTTATCTTAGCGCTTCCGCAATCGCTCCCCCGATGGAAGACTCTTGCTAGGAAGAAAAAATGGAGGGTCAAGTGTTCTATCTCTTTCTCACCTTTTTCTTTTGGTTTTGTAGATATGCCGAGGGCACGACGACAGGTAGCCTCCAATGAACCGGACGATATTCCTTTACTGGCATCCGAACTGGTGTCGCATGTGTCCGAGAAAAAACTGAGGGAAATTGTGAATCACTATTGCGTTCCCCCAGAGTACGCTTTATACACTCCTTTGGAGACATGCCGGGCTAACTTCCCTAAGACCGGTTTTGTGGCCCTTAGCGAGCACATCCTGAAAGCGGGTGGTACCATCCCGTTACACCCGTTCTTTGTTGCGGTCCTTAACTACTTTGACCTGGCACCGCTTCAGCTGGCACCCAATGGCTGGCTGACTTTGAGCTGCCTTTTCGTTGCGTTTATGAAACTGGTGAAGCGCGCCCCTACGGCGCAAGAGGTGCATTTCCTCTACAACCTCATGCCCACTCCCAAGTCAAGGGGCTTCTATTATTTACAAAAAGCCAACAGCGAGGCCTCTTTGATAGAGGGCTCAGTGTCCAACCCGGGGTCCTGGAAGCAGGACTTTTTCTTCGTGCAAGGCCCCCTCTCTGTCCGCGAGGACTTCCGGGCCACTCCCAGTAAGTACCCTAAGCATCACTTTCTCTCTTTTACTTTCTTGCAACTTATTGTTTCATGACTTACGTTCATATTGACCATGGCGTGTATTATGCAGAGCAATTTGCCGAACCCACAGTCGTCAGGCCGGAAGCGAGAGATCTGAGGAAGTTCCTCAACGCTGACCCTGATATGAAAAAGGCGGTGTAGTTATTCACCGTGAAAAATCTGAACCTCCATAAATTGTCCCCTGTCTCGGACCCCAAGTTGTTGTGGACCATCTCTGGGTCCAAGAAGATGAAGGGGGTATCGGCCGAGCCTTGCCCAGACGACGATGAGGCTGAGGAAGAGCCGGAGGAAGCCCCCCTTGAACGCGGGGGACCTCACCAGCTGCCTTCATCTCCTGGGGGATGCCCTCCATGTGCCTCTTATGATCCAGACATAGTCCCTCATTCTCAAGACCAGCAGGGCGTTCCGGGGTGTTTTGTTTGCCCCGACCCTGAGGGCTATGATACTTTCACTCAAGCTCCCCTCGACCCTGGTCCATTGGGAGCTTACTACGTCGATCTTCCAGAATCCCCCTCTGATCCACCGGAGCCTCACTTTTCCACTTTTTCTGCGCCCCCTCCCGTCTCAGTGAGCGGGTCGTCTGTCCTTATCCAGCCAGGTGACCCTGGCTTGGATGGGGCGCCCTGGGTGAATCGTATGTCAACCACCTATGGGCGGTAGTTCACCCAACTCGCCTCGGACCTCCCTGAACCTGACTGGAGCAGTCTTGGGAGTTGTGCTCTGTCAAACCTTGGGGAAACCTTAAGGCACACCACTGCTTGGGTTAGTTCATGCATCTTGTGTCGGTCCTATTATATATAGATGTACATACACATTTTTTTTTGTTACTTATCATTTATGTTGTTAACTTTCTTGTGCAGGCCCATATTGTGGCTCAACGGTTTGCGAACTCGACCAACATTCTCTCCTCGACAAGTGCTGAGAGGGACAGTCTCATGGCCCGGGTCAAGGAGCTCAAGAAGGAGCTTGAGAACACCCAGACTGAACTAAAAAGGGTTAGGACCAAACTTGCTGCCTCGTCAGAAAGGAAGCTGAAGGTGGTTGCCAAAGCCACGAAGTTGCGAGGCCAAGTTACCAGCCTGAGGAGCAAACTCCAGGGGACCAAGGCTATCACGGCGGTGTCGCAGGAGAGAGTTACTTATTTAGTGGCCAAAGTCGAGGCTACCAGGGCTGAACTCCAGGCTACAAGGGCCGAAGTCGAGGCTACCAGGGCCGAACTTCAGGCTGCTAGGGCCAATGTCGCCTAATTGTAGGAGAGAAATGCTTCCTTGGAGGCGAAGAAGACTGCCATTGAGTACAGGTACATAGAACGCGCCCTTTACAGCGTGTGGAGGCAGGATCCCAATTTTGATTTTTCTTCTTTCGGTGAGCACGCCGTTGCTCGAGCGGCCGTGTGGAGCGCCAGTGGCAGGAGGCCCTGAAGTTGTTATTTCATAACTTTTGTCAGCTAGCCCGCTATGGGTGTACGCTCTTTTTTGAGACTTTGTAATATCATTATCATTACTATTTTTCTTTTGTAAATCTTGTCATGTCCTCAAGACTCCCTTTTTTAATGTATATATACATGTGTGGTTATTTATCTCTTATTCCACTGCATTTCAGGCCCTTTTGAGCCTGTATGATGGGATTTGGCGGGTTCCCCTCTTTTATTTACCAGGCTGGAGGTCCTTCAGAGCCCATGTGAAAGGGTTCAATGGGACCTCTTTTGGTGCCTCTTGATTACTTTTATAAGGATATTTTGACCCCTTGGGTCCTAGCTATCCTTTTATATATTCTTGCGCGCGCTTATTATTTTTTGCGAGAAGCATCCTTCTCGTCGTTATTCATAGTACTATTTTTGCAAGGGTCTCTTTTAGGACCCTTTTTGGCTAGACGGCTTGGTGGACCCTCTAGACTTATTATTGTTGTTACTATACTTTTTTTTTTTTTTTTGTAAGTCCTTTTGGCCTCCTTGATGTTCACAAGGGTAGCTAATCCTTGTGAACCCAAGGGATGTCGTGCAAGGTCCTCTCCCTATTTTCTATATATAAGGACTTCGCCTAAGGCCCCGATATAAGGGGTCCTTCTGGGACCCCCCGTTAAAGGGTCCTTTTTAGGGTCATGGTCCTTTTTGGGTCCTTCTGATGGAGGGTCCTTTTTAGGATCCTCCTGGTGCATAGGGTCCTTTTTAGAATCCTCCTAACAGAGGGTCCATTTTAGGATCCTGGTGCAAGGGGTCCTTTGGATTCTCCTGTTTGTTGCATGCTTTATCTTCACGGGCCACTATTGCCCCCCAAGTGTCTGGTGAAGTTTACTTCGGCAGGAACTTTGATTGATGCCCATATAAAGTAGAAAAAATAGCGTGCGAATATGTGACCAGTTTCATTCATAGAATTCAGGTTACAACGATACATATAAGAACTTACACCTACTTGGGAGGTTATCTAAGTAACCTCTTTGATTTTTGCCTACCGAACTAAGATAAGATGCAACACTTTGAAAACCTGTCCTTCTAGCATTGGGTGTGGGCGCCTCACTGGTAGTATTTCCTAAGGTGCTCCGCATTCCATGCTCGAGGTATGACGGTGTCGTCCATGCGCGCGAGATATAAGTGTTTGGGGGTATGCACTGAGCGACTTGGTAGGGCCCCTCCCAGTTTGCCCCTAGTACTCCCGCCCCTGGGTCTCGCGTGTTGGGAGTACCTTTCTTAGCACCAGGTCGCCAACTTTGAAAGTTCTCTCTCGCACCCTCGAGTTGTAATACCTTGCCGCACGCTGCTGGTATACCGCCATTCTCATCTGTGCCTTTTCCCTTTTCTCTTCTAGCATATCCAAGCTTTCAGCCAGAGCTACGCGGTTGGCCTCGTCCCCATACGCCTGTATCCTGTAGGAATTAACCTGTATCTCAACTGGGAGGACGGCCTCGCATCCATATGCTAAGGAGAATGGGGTCTCTCCAGTGGTCGTGCGCGGGGTGGTTCTGTAGGCCCACAACACATTTGGTAGCTCTTCCACCCAGGCTCCCTTCATCTTCTCTAGCTTGGTTTTCAAGTTCTTTTTAAGAACTCTGTTAATGGCCTCCACCTGCCCATTGGCCTGTGGGTGCACTACTGCTGAGAAACTTCTTCTTATCCCTCTTCCCCTACAATATTCCTCGAAGCCCCCCCCCCCTCAAACTGGGTGCCGTTGTCCGAGATAATTTTGTAGGGCACTCCGTACCTACAGACAATGAATTTGTTGATGAATGAGGTGATATGCTTAGCCATTATCTTCACAAGGGGTTCCGCTTCAACCCACTTGGTGAAGTAGTCCACAGCTACCACCGCGTACTTCGCTCCACCCCTACCTACGGGAAGAGCGCCGATCAAGTCTATCCCCCAGATAACGAAGGGACAGGGGTTGGTCATGCTAGTTAGCTCATTTGGGGGCTTCCAAGTGTAGTTGGCGTGCCGCTGGCATTTGTCGCATTTCTTGGCGAAGTCGTTTACGTCTCTCTCCATGGAGGGCCAGTAGTACCCTTGTCTCATTGCCTTCCTTGCTGTGGAGGGTCCACTCTCATGGTTGCCACACTCACCCTCATGTATCTCATGCAGTACTTTCAACACCTCCTCCTCTTCCACACATCGCACGAGTGGCATCGAGAACCCTCTCTTGTAAAGAACCCTGTCTACCAAGGTGTACCTAGTAGCCTTATACACCAACCTCCGGGACTCTTTTTTGTCCACGGGCAAGGTTCCTTCGTCCAGGTATCTCTTAATCGGTTCAGTCCACGACTCCTTTGGGGCGCTAACCATGTGCACGTCCGTGCTGACGATGTTGGGCCTAGGTAAGTATTCCACGGGTATCGACTCTAGGATATCCCCATCCTTGGTGGAAACCAGTTTCGCGAGGGCATCGGCATGGGTGTTCCTCTCTCTTGGGATTTGCTCTATGCTGTATTCCATCAATCGTCCCAGATAGCCCTTTACTCTTTCCAAGTATGCAGCCATCTTTGGGCCTCTTGCTTGATACTCGCCTTTCACCTGGTACACCACCAGCTGTGAGTCACTAAAAATACGTAGGCATGTCACCTTTAGCTCTTGGGCTAATCGTAAACCTGCCAAGAGCGCTTCGTACTCTGCCTCGTTGTTGGAGGCCTCAAACCCAAATCGGATTGCACAGTACATCTTGTGTCCTTCGGGCCTCGTCATCATGATACCAGCTCCAGATCCTCCTTCATTGGACGCCCCATCCACATGCAGGCTCCATTCCTCTAGACCCCCTTGCTCCTTTTCCATGACTGCCCGCCCCCCTTCTTCACTCCTTCCTTCACTCGGTTGATTGGTGAACTCCACTATGAAGTCTGCCAGCACTTGCCCATTGATGGAAACTCTCAGGGTATAAACAATATCGAATTGGCTCAACTCGATCAACCACTTCATCAGCCTTCCTGAGGTCTCATGTTTATGCAGGACCTGTCTCAAAGGGCTATCAGTGAGAACTTCGATTGCATGAGCATGGAAGTAGGGTTTCAGCTTCCTCGAAGCCACAACTAATGCATATGTCAACTTTTCAATTTCAGGGTACCGGTTCTCCACATCCACCAACCGTTTGCTGATATAATAGACGGGTCGTTGATCCTTCTTCTCCCCTCTAACCAAGGCCGCGCTTATGGCATGTTCAGACACTGCCAAGTATAAGTATAGCTTTTCCCCTTTTTCAGGTTTTGCCAAAAGGGGTGGCTTCCCCAAGTGCTCCTTCAGCTTAATAAATGCCTCTTCACATTTCTCATCCCAAGCAAACTTTTTGCTCCCTTTTAGGATGTTAAATAAGGGGAGGCACTTATCAGTTGACCTCGAAATGAATCTATTAATGGCAGCCACCCTTCCCGTTAGACATTGCACTTCCTTCTTGTTCTTTGGTGGGCTCATTTCTATCAGGGCTTTTATCTTATCAGGATTAGCCTCGATGCCCCTAGAGTTGACCATGAAGCCAAGGAATTTCCCAGAGGATACACCGAAAGTGCACTTGATGGGATTCAATTTCATTCTATACTTCCTGAGTGTGTCGAACATCTCATCTAGGTCCTTGGTGAGCTCTGCGACATTCTTGGTCTTCACCAGCATATCATCAACATATACCTCCATGTTTCTCCCTATCTGGTTGGTGAACATCTTATTAACGAACCTTTGATAGGTGTCACCCGTATTTTTCAACCTGAAGGGCATCACCTTATAGCAATAGAGTCCTTTATCTGTTATAAATGACGTGTGATCTTCATCAGCTGGGTGCATGGGAATCTGGTTGTACCCAGAGTAGGCGTCCATGAAGCTAAGTAATTCATGCCCAGCCTTTGCATCAACCAACTGATCTATTCTCGGGAGCGGGAAACTATCCTTAGGATAAGCTTTATTCAGGTTTGAAAAATCGACGCAAGTCCTCCATTTTCCATTCGACTTTGGGACTAGCACTGGATTCGACACCCATACAGGGTAAAATGACTCGCGGATAAACCCATTGGTCTTCAGCTTGTCAACCTCCTCCTTTAAGGCTGCGTACCTCTCTGGGTCCAGCGCCCGCCTCTTCTGCCTGACGGGCCTCGCGTCAGGAGAGATATTCAAGTGGTGGCACATGACGCTGGGATCTATACCCACCATATCTTCGTGACTCCATGCGAATACATGCAGATTATCTTTCAAAAACCTTATCAACTCCTCCTTCACGTCACCCTGCAAGCTTTTTCCTACCTTCAGCTTTCTCAACGGTTCCTCCACTACTACAACCTCCTCTACTTCTTCCACAGGTTCTGCTCCTGACTCCTCCATGGTTCGGGGGTCTAGCTCCTGTGGGCTTCCCATGGGCACCTGTGGCGCCTCATGTATCACCATGGTCATTGGTTCCTACGGTTTCACGGACGCACGGAGGGAGGTGTTGTAGCACTCCCTCGCCTCTCTCTGTTCTCCTTTCATACTAGCTACTCCTCCTGGAGTTTGGAACTTGATGACCAAGTGATATGTAGAAGTTATGGCTTTCAATTCTCTTAGGGATGGTCTCCCCAATACCGCATTGAAAGCTGAGACACAATCTACTATGATGAAATTAGCCATGACTGTAGTCTGTCAGGGTTGCTCCCCCATGGTGAGTGCCAATTCAATCATCCCTAGGGGTCGCACCGAGTCCCCCATGAAACCATATAGGGAGGATTGGCAGGGTTTCAGGTGGCGGATACCCAGTCCCATCTTTCCCAAGGCAGGGCGATACAGGATATCCACTGACCTTCCATTGTCCACCAGGACCCAATGCACACGCATATTGGCCAACTGAACTGTCAGCACCAGTGGGTCGTTGTGGGGGAAATGCACACCCCGCGCATCCTCCTCTGTAAACGTGATCGAGTTGCTTTCCCCCTTGAAGCTTTTCGGGGGTCGCTGCTCCAAGCTCATGACACAGGGTGGCGGACTTCGCCTGGCTTCCCTTGCATATCTGTCTCATCCCTTCCGAGAATCTCCCCCAAACCCTGGACCTCCGAAGATGGTTCGAACTTCCCCCTGTATCTCTGGGGCTTGCCCTTGCGTCTGGGGTATCGCAGGCTCGTCCTCCGGCTTTGGCCTCTCTCTCCTGACATAACGGCCTAGATGCCCCCTGCGGATGAGTTCCTCGATTTCTTCCTTCAGATGGATACACTCTGCTAGGTGTGACCGATATCCTTGTGTTACTAGCAGTATCTACTGGGATCTCTTTTGGACCGGTCCTTCCTCATCAATGGGGGCTTCTTGAAGGGAACCTGATCTTCGTTGGTGAGATAAATATGCTCCCTGGTGTCTGTAAGGTTCGTGTAGAATGTGTAAGTTGTTTGCCTATGATCACTCCCCCGTTTGGTCTTTCTCTGTTGATCATCCCTTGACCCATCATACACCCTCCTCTTCTTTGCTCCATTCGACCCTTCGTTGGCTGGGGGCTTCGCGTGGGGCTCCTCTTTTCCTGCCTTTAAGTTTACGTGGCCATCCTCCACCCGAATGTACTTCTGTGCCCTCTTGTAGAAGTCATCTAGGTCGGTGACTTCGCTCTTCAGCATGTTGTCCCACAATTTGCTTCCCGGGTGCACCTCGGCTGTAATGGCCATTTTTAACTCCTGGCGGGTCAGGCTCCCCACTTTAGCAGCCTCCATGTTGAACCTATGAATGTAGCTCTTTAGACTCTCCTTGCTTCACATTGGCAAGGCTGGTGCCTGGCATCATGTAGTCCCGCACGGCATGGTGTTGTTGGAGGAATTCATCAGAAAACTGCTGCCAGGATCTGATGGACCCCGGCCTTAGTCTTTTGAACCATTTGTATGTGGGTCCTTTCAATGTGACAGCAAAGCAGTGGCATCTGGCCCCGCTACCAATTCCCCTCAGCTTCATCAGGTCATTAAACGCGTCCAGGTGGTACTTTGGGTCGGTACTTCCTTCGTAGGGGGTCATATTGGGTTCCTTAAAGTTGGCAGGGAGTCGGATGGCTTGGATCTCCCTCACAAAGGGTGACTCATGGTCAAACTCTTCCTCAACAGCCTGACCGCCAGAGGCGGTGACGATCTTGCTTCCCAGGCTCCTCATTTCTGTGTCCAATTCCTGCCTCCTCTTGCTTAGGGAGTCCCTTAAAGCAGACGGGTTAAGATCCCCCTTTCCTTTGCCCTCTCGAGGCGCCATAGGGGGCGTGGTCCCTTTACCCGCCCTCTTTTTGTTGAGCTCCTCCCGTAAATCTGAGGGTGCTCTCTTAGAGGTGACCTCGTCCTCGTTACGAGGGGCAGCGTTGGTCCTCGGCTCTGGTTTCTGGGCCTGCTTCGGTGGTTCAGGATGTTCGCGTTGCTTCATTCGGGGGGTGTTACTGGTGGAGTGTCGAGTCCTCCCATCGTCTACCGGTACGGTGGTCTCTGCCCCCTCCCGGCCTTTCTCTTTTCACTTAGGCAAGGTCATGCTCGACTTACCTTGCAATAGGCCATTCAGCACCTCTTTCATATTCTCTAGGGTGGTCTCCAACCTTTGGTTCTTACGGTGGAGCTCACGTATTTCTTCTTCATAGAATCGAGATTTAGAACTCGAGCTCACAGAATGGACCCGGGGATGCTTATCATGTCTACGCCTCGAGGGGCCCGGGTCCTGCCGGTCGGAGTTCGGTACTTGTGGTGGTTTAGGGAGCGAGAATTCGTTGGCATTCCCCGGTGGTGCCCTTGGAGGACTCCCTCCGGGTAGGACGGCCGGTGACGAGGCCTCTCTATCACCCTTGTTAACCTCAGGGTCCCTTGGGGGCTCCACATCTCTTGGTGGAGGAGGATCCTTCATGGAGGCCTTCAGCTGGACTCCATTAAGGTGGACCTCCACCTCTCGTGGCTCCCTGAGTCTCTTTGAACGTCTCATCATTTCTTCTTGCCGGAAGTAATGGTAGAACAGTAGCTTGGTACTTAGTTTCCCACAGACGGCGCCAAACTGTTGACGGTGAGAACTCGTCAACTAAGTTAAGTTAGAAAAAGTGCAAAGTAAATATTATCAAAAGAAAAGCTTTAGAAATCTAAGTATAAACTCCAAGAACAATTGCAGAAGAACAATGGTGAAATCAGTTTGTATTCACTATGGTGCACTTGCTACAGTAAATTTTCCCACCCCCCTCCATGTGGAATTGGGGTTCATTATATAGTGGGCTCTAATGGCCCTAGATACCCTGTGGTCCAGGGGACCAGGTAGTACATAAGTATACTGTCAGGAGAGTGGTTTCAGAGGTAGTGGTCTTGCAACCAGTACAGGGACAGGTGCCAGGAGGATGTCTCCACTACTTGACCGTACGAATGTCAGAGGAGTGGTGCAGGTGGTAGTGGTGTCGGCTCTGACATCTGATTGGGAGCATGCAGGCCATGTCCTCTCTCCTAGTGTTCCAACCACTTGTCTAACATGAGTGCTATGGTTAGGCGTACAGGGTCCTAAAAGCCGTACCCTGTACAAGATTATACTAGCACGACATTTCCGAATCATACTTGGTCATTCCCTTTCAGACGGTGGGGGTGTCTCTCGCAAGCCCCTGGTGCAGCTTGTACGCAGGCGAGGTGCTGGCCTCGCGAGCCCTTGGCGCGGCGGGTGCACGGGCGTGGCGAGTGAGTGGTGTCGACCTTGTGACCCCCCGGCGTGGCTGACATGTGGGAGTGTTGTGGAGCGAGATGAGCGCCTTCCGTGGGCGCGCCGTGGAGCGAGGCAGGGCCTTCGCGTGGGCGCGCCGCAGAGCAAGGTGGAGCTCGCGTGGGCACACTGTGGAACGAGGCGGGGGCCTCGCGCGGGCGTACCGCGGAGCGAGGTGGGGCTCGCGTGGGTGCACCGTGGAGCGAGGCGGGGCTCTCGTAGGCACGCCGTGGAGCGAGGCAGGGCTCGCGTGGACGCGCCATGGAGCGAGGCAGGGCTCGCGTGGACGCGCCGTGTAGCGAGGCGGGGCTCGCGTCGGCGCACCGTGGAGCGAGGCGGGGGCTTCGCGTGGGCGTACCGTGGAGCGAGGTGGGGGCTTCGCGTGGGCGCGCCATGGAGCGAGGTGGGGGCTTCGCGCGGGGCACGCAGAGGAGCCTCGCGTGACTCCTCGGATCTCCTGATGCATCTTTATTAAGGCCTCCTATGAGACATGGGTTGAGGGAAAAATATCGGGTTGCTTTAATTGTCTGAGGCTAATGAGGGTAGACTTCCATATTTTCCCTTGGTGGAATTTGAGCATCCACATCTAGTCTAAGGGATAGTTATTTAGAGCCAGAGCCAGAAAGGCTAAGGTGACCTACGTGTCACATGGCTAGGAGGGTGTGGTTACTCCAGAGTGTGACTCAATAGTAACGTATGCAGAGTGTGACTCATTAGTCACTAATACAGAGTGTGATTCATTAGTCACCTATACAGGGTATGACTCATTATCCACACAAAGATAGACTCATTAGTCATCTATTCAGAGCATGATTCATTAGTCACCTATACAGAGTGAGACTCATTAGTCATCTATACAGAGTGTGACTCATTAGTCATCTAGACAGAGATGGACTCATTAGTCATCTACACAGAGATAGACTCATTAGTCTTCTATACAGAGTGTGACTCATTAGTCACCTATGCAGGGTGTGACTCATTAGTCACCCACTCCGAGATTGACTTACTAGTCATCCATTCAAGAAGCATGTCCCTAGAGATTGACACATTAGCCATCTATTCAGATGCAGGACCCTATAATCATTTGTTTGCACCTGCTTGCATGCATGAGGAAGGCTATTATTGCTAGGCATGCACATTATGATTTGATGACATGTTATTACTATTCATGAGCATATTGAGTTTTCTTGCCGGGCTTCAGCTCACAGGTGCTATGTGGTGTAGGTAAAGGAAAAAGAAAGTTGGACCATTCTTGAGTTGGAGAGCTTAGGTGGCGATGTGTACATATGCGGCTGCTCGACCGCCACGGTCGAGGGTTAAAAGAGGAACTAGGGTTAAACCCTGTTTTGCCGCTTAGATCCACTGGTTGTAAATATTTTCTTGTAATAGACCTTTAAATTATATTTTTGGGATCCCAATGTATACAGTAAACGTTCTAGTAAAACGTTATATCTTAACTGAAATTTTTAATCCCTAAACCACTAGTCATACTTAGTTATACGATTATGGCCAAATGACTCGGTTAGCGAGTTTAGCACTGTTTAGAATGCGCACCGTAACGGTCCCGGGAGTTTCGGGCATTACAACTTGTTATCAAAGCGAGCCAAGGTTTATGGTTCCTAAAGACAAGTTGGGCATGTACACTCGTCACTGAAGATAGCTTCACTCAGGGAATGGTAACTATTTCTATAGCCATGTGCTTAACTACTTAAATATAATGTAAATGCTTTACCTGCACATTGTATTAGGGAGCATGAGATTCTGATAGAACCTGGCTCTTGACTATATGATTATATGCTCCGTGAATATATATATATATATATGAATGTGATCATATGATTACCTGCTCCATGAACATATATAATTGTGATATTTGCATGCTGAAGTTGGAGGCATGGTATGAATGTTGGAAGAGCAGGGATTATGGTTGATATATGATTTCCATGGGCATGTTTTTAGCACTGTAGTGATTTGTGAATGTGGTGTGGTAAGATTGTTCCCATGGGGGGGGGGGGGGGGGGAAGCTCTTGATATGCTCATCATATTTAATGGGTCAAGTTATTGACTGCAAATTCAATCAGTAGGTTTATATCCAAGGCAGATAATGAGGCCTGGTGGTGGTTGTACAGAGGCTGGAAGTTACAACCAGGGTTTTAGTTCTTCCTCTACTCCTATGAATTTTCAACAGATGTTAATAGTTTTGATGGGTTGCCCAAGTTCGCTTTTGACATGGTGCCCACAGATGTAGCTCGGAAAGAAAGGTTTATTCAGGGGTTGAATCCTAGAGTAGCTCAGGGCATTAGAGTTGCCCCAGTGCATAAAATCTCTACCTATGCCCAGGTGGTAGGGAAGGCTCTTGCTATTGAGAGCATAAGAAATGAGAAGAAGAGTGCTAGGGAGCATGGAGCTCAGATAGTGGTATCTCCATTTATTGGAGCAAGCAAAAAAACAGAATTGGATGACTTATCCAATATGTGCTCGGTGCAAGAGGCGTCATTTGAAGGGGTGCTGACCAAAGACATGTTTCTTATGTGGAATGGTTGGGCATATAAAAAGGGATTTCCCAAGTTGAGAGACAGAGGAGCAAAAAGGGATGGACAACTAGACTCCAGCTCGAGTGTTTATTCCGAGGCAGTCAGAGACTGAGACTAGTTCCTCAAGGGTGGCAGGTCAGCTTTCTAGTTCTGATTTTGTGCTATGCTGACTTGTTTTTGTGTTATATTGTTTCTTTGTTTGATGCATCTAGAGAAGCATAGAGTTGTTATGCGGATTGCATGGTTATATTATGATGGGAAAATAATACTATATTGGTGACTTATGAGATGAGTTAGGTTATATTGAAAAGGACTCATCAGTTGATATGATAAGGTTGGTTATGATTGATTTTGAGATGATCCTTGATTTGCATTGGTTAGCCAAGTGTGGGGCAATGCTAAATAGCAAGGAAATGATAGTGACTCTTGAGCTTGAGAGTGGGAAACCTTGTGATAGTTGGAAATGTGCATGGATTCTGTATGTTTATGATATCTGTATTGAGAGCTAGAGTTTTATTGCAGGGAGATGCATGGAACTCCTAGCTAGTGTGGTGGATACCACTTAGATTGTGTCAGTGGAAATAGGACAGACTGGATTAGTCTGTGAGTTTCTGGATGGGTTTCCAGGGGATTTGTCAGGATTACATTTACAAAGAAAATAGAATGGTGATTGGATTAGTGCCAAGGATGGAATAAGATTTAGGGCACTGTATTGAAAGGTTCAGCAGGGTTGTAAGAATTAAGGCTCAGTTATTGAGTAAGATGGTATTCTCCAAGGTGGATCTTTGATCTGGTTATTACCAGCTAGAGATCAGGGAAAAGGATATGCAGAAGACTGTTTTTATATCAGATAAGGGCACTGGGAGTGCTAAGTCATGATTTTTGGGTAATTAATGTGGAGTGTCTTGATGAATTAGATGGACAAAGCATTCAAAGGATTATTTGAATGGGATTTGTGATCGTCTTGGACGATGGTATCGTGATGTTTTCTCTGCGGATATTTGCCAAGGTCAAGGAATGCCTCGGTAGGCAAGAGTTTCCTTGGATGGGCAGGATATTATATGTACCTTGGGAAAGAGTTCTGATTCTTTTTACATATCAAAATCAGTTAGCAGGTTATTATGACACCTCAGTGGCAAGGAAAAGGATTGTCTATGCAATCTATTGGTTAAAGGATCTAACCAGAATTAGAGTATAGTTTCTGGTGGGCCAGTGGCCAGTTTTGTGCTTGAGATTACTATCTCAGAGAGGATTAAAAGGAAAATAATTAAGTGAACCACGGATAGGAAAGGTTGAGTGGAAAGTCTTAGCTGGATTAGCTAAGAGTTGTACAGTGTCAGGTACGAGTTTATTGAGGTATAAGGATCAGATTTGGAATTCGATGGACACTGGGATTAATTGGGAGATTCTGGATGAATCTCATACTACTCGTTTGTTCTCTTCATTCAGGAATCATGTCAGTGTTCCACAGTTTGAAAGTCTTATAGTGATGGCCTGAGATGGAGAGGGGCATAGTGGAATGCGTGGTAAAGTTCTTAACCTGTTAGCAGGTCAAGACAGAGTATCAGAAACCAGTAAGGCCATTGTAGCCTTTGAGTATTTTATAATGGAAATAAGGAAAGCATCGCGATGGGTTTCGTGGTGGGATTTCCCAGGTTAGTGGGCCAGTGAGTTGGCATTGTGTCATTATGGGCCAGTATTTAAAGTGAGTTCATTTTTATCAGTAAGGACGAGTAATACAGCTGATCAATATTCAGTTCTCTATGTGAAAGAGATAGAGTGCCTTCTTGAGAATTCAAGGTCTATCTTATCAGATGAAGACTCTATTATTAATTCCCGATTTTTGAAGGGTTAAGGAAGGCGATGAGTATATAGATGGAATTCAGTACAGTTCATTATCCTCAGACTGATGGTAAATCAAAGAGAGAAAGAGAGTTGTCCAGTATTGGAAAGGTACCTTATGAGATGAGGTATGTTTTAGAATTTTTTTTATCACCCGTTTATTGGAATGAGATGGGTGAGATGTTGTATCTAGATCTTAAGGTGGTTCAGGGGACCATTGAGATTATTAGAGGTTAGAGCTTGGATGCTCACTTCTAAGAGTAAATGGAAAATTTTTACTTAATTGAAAAGCAGGAACATGAAGTTCCAAGTAGAAGATTTTATCTTCCTTCAAGTATCACCATGGAAAGGGGTGAGGAGATAAGGACACGTTGAGTCCTAGATTATTTTGATGGTTGAGTCCTGGATGGAACTAGTTAGGTTGACTTTGAATCGACCTTATCTTTAGCACTGTCAGTTGTATACAGTGCATTATATATTTCCATGCTGAAGGTATGGGTTAAAAGAAACTCATGAGTTGAGTTATGAGAATCTGGGGATTTGAGGCTAAGTTATCCTGTAAGGAATAGCCAGTCCAGATATGAAGTAGAAAGAATAAGGTTATGAGAAACAAGAATGTACCTTGAGTTAAGGTAATGTTACAAAAACAATGAGGTCGAGGGAACGACCTGGGAAACTGGAATCAGTTGTGCAGAATTTATATTCCGGGCGGTTCAGATAAATTTTGAGGATGAAATTTCTGTAAGGAGGGGATAGTTGTAATGCCCCAAATTGCTTAATAAAGTTTAGGACCTTGATTAGGAGGCCGGGAGGGCCATAATTGATTTATTATGTTATTAAATGATAATATGCATATTTAGGTGTATTAAATATGCATGTGAACCCATTTCTGATTAATTGGGTGATTTTCATATTTTGGCCATTTCGGGCATATATGTGATATGTGTGTGGTGCTTTATTATTATTTGGTTATGACAGGGTTACCCAACACGAGATGATCCTAGGAGGTAAGCTAGTGGGAAAGTCACAATGAGATTTATTCTTGACTCGGAGTGAGTCAAAGGGTATTTAGTGCATTACCGAGTTATTGGGTAATGGGAATAAGTATTTGATGATAAATTGGGAGTTAGTAAGATCAAGGGGAAATTCTGGAGGTTTTGACTATTTTGTCCCCGGGAGTGTTTTCGGAACCCCGAGCATTAGGATTTGTTTGAGGCTACTTAAGCTTGAAGTAACCTGTTAAGAAATAAAAAGAACGTTCAGTAAGTTCTCTCTCCCTTAAAGTTCCATTTTTGTCACCCAATCGTATTTTCGAAGGAAACTAGAGTTCTAGGACTCAGACTCAAGTGATGATCGAGGCATAGCGATCCTAGGAAAGATTAAAATCTTATTAGCCAGAGCATTTAGTTTGGAAACAACTCAATCGGATGTAATTCAAGTTTTAAGTTCTAAGTTTTTAAAGTTTTTAAGCTTGAATTGGACTTTGTGTTTTGATGAGTTTTTGGGTGATTTGAGACTTAGGTTATGTTGGTTTTGGATCATGGGGATGTTTGGGAACTTTGATTTTTGAGTTTGGAGAAGTTTGGATAGGTTTCTGGAAGGTTTCAAAAGGTTAAAAGGGGGGGAAAATGGCTGGTCCGAGGTTGGGCCGCGGCCCAGGCTCGAAGAAGCAGGTGGAGAGTTTTCAAAGGGCTGGGGGCCGCAGTGCTTGGTGTTGTTTATGGCCAAATTGATGTTTTGTTCAGGGGAACTCAAACCTTAGGCCTCGGGATCGTTCTTACTACCCGGTTTAGTGGAATTCGATGTCTCAAAGGCTAGGTTTTGGTTTCGGGTTTGATTTTAGAACATGAACTCATTGGATCACCATTTGTGGTTGTGACTAGGTTATCACTAGAGGCTTGGAATCAGAATCGTGCTTGTGGCTCTTTATTGGTAACCTGTGCTTAGACCAGAGGTAAGAAAATTGCACCCCATATGTGACATGCATGGTTATTCTTGATGCATGTTGGATGTTTAAATGTGAACATTGATAGCATATCAAATGCTTAGCAATCTTGCTCACTTGTGTATGATTATTATTGAGGCATGTCAGGTGATTAAATGTGATGCATATGATGCACGAGAAACATGTGTTTAGGGCATGCCATGAATGTTGAATATGAAACTGATCATAGCTTGAGTCTCTGTGTTTGTGCATGATCATAATTGTGCTAGCAACTGTTAAGTAAGCATGTTGAATGCCCTACGTTTGGATATTTGACATATGATATATGTCTGGTAGCATTGCTTACTTGTGTGTGGCACTGACTCATTAGTCAAAATTGGCAATGGTGTCAGTATCAATTGTGAAGATGTGACTCATTAGTCAAGTTCGGCAGTGGTACTAAGCACTGGTCACATGATATTGACTCATAAGTAAAGAACGGTCTTAGCGTGTTTAACGCAAGCTGATAAAAGATTAGATCTAATTGACATCTGCATTGAATGACTCAAATGAGCATTAATGTCGGACCGACCTCAAGTTCGATGAAAATTAAAAGTGCTTGTCTAGTCTAAGGGCTAGTTATTTAGAGCCAGAGCCAGAAAGGCTAAGGTGACCTACGTTTCACATGGCTAGGAGGGTATGGGACCTCCAGAGTGTGAATCATTAGTCACCTATGCAAAGTGTGACTCATTAGTCACTAATACAGAGTGTGATTCATTAGTCACCTATACAGGGTATGACTCATTAGTCATCCACACAGAGATAGACTCATTAGTCATCTATCCAGAGCGTGATTCATTAGTCACCTATATAGAGTGAGACTCATTAGTCATCTATACAGAGTATGACTGATTAGTCACCTAGACAGAGAGACTCATTAGTCATCTACACAGAGATAGACTCATTAGTCTTCTATACAGAGTGTGACTCATTAGTCACCTATGCAGGGTGTGACTCATTAGTCACCCACTCCGAGATTGACTTACTAGTCATCCATTCAAGAAGCAGGTCCCTAGAGATTGACTCATTAGTCATCTATTCAGATGTAGGACCCCATAATCATTTGTTTGCACCTACTTGCATGCATGAGGAAGGCTATTATTGCTAGGCATACACATTATGATTTGATGACATGTTATTACTGTTCATGAGCATATTGAGTTTTCTTGCTGGGCTTTGGCTCACGGATGCTATGTGGTGCAGGTAAAGGAAAAAGAAAGTTGGACCATTCTTGAGTTGGAGAGCTTAGGTGGCGATGTGTACATATGTGGCTGCTCGATCGCCACGGCCGATGGTTGAAAGAGGAACTAGGGTTAAACCCTATTTTGCCGCTTAGATCGGCTGGTTGTAAATATTTTCTTGTAATAGACCTTTAAATTATATATTTGAGATCCCAATGTATACAGTAAACGTTCTAGTGAAACGTTATATCTTAACTGAAATTT
Source organism: Humulus lupulus (assembly GCF_963169125.1). Taxonomy (NCBI): domain Eukaryota; kingdom Viridiplantae; phylum Streptophyta; class Magnoliopsida; order Rosales; family Cannabaceae; genus Humulus; species Humulus lupulus. Next base: position 188,897,414 of record NC_084796.1, read on the forward strand.
TTAATCCCTAAACCTCTAGTCATACTTAGTTACACGATTATGGCCAAATGACTCGGTTAGCGAGTTTAGCACTGTTTAAAATGCGCACCGTAACGGTCCCTAGAGTTTAGGGCGTTACAACATGTATTCATAATACTAGTGGACCGTACTAGCAGTGTTTAATTAAAGATTCCATAACTTTAATATAAACCATAGACTATTTAATTCATTATCTATAATCTTAATACTCTCGTATCAATACAAGATTATAGCTACATTAATGAATTAGGAATTTTCTGATATTTATCTAAATATTATTCAATAATAATAAACATTAATTATATATAAAAATATTTCTTTTATAAATTCATGAATAATGAACTACTTTCATTGCTTTAAGTGCACTATGCCCAACACACGTCTCCTGCAAGACTTGCTACAAGCAGTGGCTGTACAAGGACGTATGAAAGGGTACAAGAGGTGGTAGCACCACCTCCACGCCTCAAACATAGGTCAGAACCGACCACCACTCCCCCAACATCACTGCCTCCTGCTCCACTACCACCTGCAGCGTCAGAGTACCTCCTTGTCCCCTTGGGACCACATGTAACATGGGTCATTAGAGGCCCTCTATAAATAGCTCCACACCCTATTTTCAAAAAGATTGAAAAATCATTGTAACTTGATATGAAGAGAAATACAAGTTCTTTTCTCTATTTTCTTCTGCAACTATTTTTTAAGTTTCTTGCTAAGTTCTTGAAGTTCTCCGTTTATAAGCTCTATACTTTGATTTTACCGACCTAACATCGTTGACGAGTTCTCATCGTCAACACTTTTTTTTTTGGAAAAGGTGATTAAATAACCTTAAGATCGAAGAGGAAATGCATTACATATAGGAGAAGTAATTTCATTCATCCAAATAAACTCATTATCTAAACCAAGGGCATGTCGGGCTAAGTAATGTACTTTTTTGTTATCATTGCGACTAATATGAATTAGAGATGCCTCAAAAAGATAGAAAGTAAAGATTTAGTAGTATACATTTTAATCACTTTTTCACCATCGTTTTATTATAACTGTCATTTAAGCTACTAACTTTTTACAATTTTATTTTATTTTCTGTTTTTCATCTCAATCCCATGGAACAAATACATGTTATATAACACTATAAAATTGATTCAAATAAGCCATACATATATATTGGGTTATGTTTTATTATGTAAAAATATGTTTTTATTAGTTAAGGATAGAAAAAAAAAGTGTAAAATAAAAAACATCTTGTAATGATATTTTTACTAATATATATATATATAATCATTTTATTTATATATAAAAAAATAAATTAAACTAATTTATTAATTTGTTCCGATTAGCATTGGAAACTCGTTAGCTATAGTATAATTTTCAGACTTATTTTTCTTGAGATTATAAGATGAAGTGATTGTTTAAAAAAAGATGAATAATAAAATAATGCAACAATAGAGAGAAATGGAGGATAATTCTTTACAGTGTTTGTAAGGGAGATCACAAATTCAAATCCCTTTAAAGGGCTTTCTTTCCCCTTTTATAGGGTTCATTTTACATGCTTAGCTACAATAATATCCTCATAAATTTTCAAAAAGAAGGACAATAAATACACGTGTCTGTCCCTAATTGCTTTGTCACTTAGCAGTTTTAAACTTGAGGTGGTGGTCGGGCACGATTCCGTTACTATTTTGCAAAGATGGCTAAGGGAGATAGTGGTCGTACTTTGCCCCAGAATCAGTGCAGTTAGTGGAGTGGCCAGCTGTCCGATTCATAGGAATATCCTGAGCTCATAGATATATTGCCTCTTATTCGTAGGGGGACTGTCTCCTTCTTGTATGGTCATTCTCCTCATATTGCAGGAGCATTCTATCCTACTCAAGGGGAGGTGTAATGCCCTACTTCCTTAGAGCCATTACTAAGTGAGTTTAAAACGTGCATTCAACTCGCTAATCGAGGTTTTAGGTCAAATAGTATAATTAAGCCATAAACAGAGGGAAAACTTTAGAAATAATTCCATTTCATTGGAAATCATAAAAGTTTAACACCTGGGATCCCAAAATACAGGTTAGAAATATTTACAACATTTAAATTAAACCAAGTCGACTAAACGACAAAATCTGAGTTTATTTACACACATCTCCCAAAATCCACTAGCTGTGGCAGACAGGCTGGCCAAACATGTACACACTGCCTCATGCCTGCTACGCTCATGGTTGGTTGGCTTTCTCCTTGCCCTTACCTGCACCACAGAGCATCTGTGAGCCGAAGCTCAACAAGAAAACCCATAACAGATAACATATGCAAAACATACACCAAGTATATAAACTGGCCATCAATAGGCTAAACACATACGGCCTAGCCGTCCCAGGCGCTTTACCAGGCCCTGGGTTTGCGGTCCACACCATGAGGATATCCCAGGTATCCTTAAGGGACTTGCCCTGGCAACTTGCACTCCACGTGCTCAACGCTGCTCCCGGCCCCTAGCCATACTCGGCCTTGCACTCAACGTGCCCAACGCCGTTCCCGGCCCCTGGCGACCTCAGCCTACACCGTTCCCGGCTCTTGCCGATCATCCACATAATTGTACTCAAAGCATAATAAACAAGTACAGAATACTAACAAATACAATCAAGGGGCCACGCCCTGCAATTCAAACACATTGGGCTCAGCCCTGCATACAAGCTCTATGGGAACAAGGGTTTTCTTACCTGAGTCCCGAGCTCCCCGAGCACCGATGTCCTAAGCATAGTCCTCTAACTTGAGCCTCGCCGAAACCCTAGTCACAACACAATAACAATATCCATCCATCAAGTTCTAATCCATTGAATAACTTTGAGCCATAACTCTAACCTCCAAGACCTTGAATTCTATCAATCCGGGTGATAAAATCCATCCCGAGTCCTAACCATTGAGTTCCCAAGCCTAAACACCCTTAAAAACAGAAGCTGGCACTAAGAGTCGCAGCTCTACCCTTAAGCACCGCGGCTAGCCTCGAAATAGAGGCTAGCATCTCCTGGAGCACACACGGGCCGCGGCGCGCCTCAAGCATTTCGGCCTCCCATGGCTGCGCGCGCACACGAGCCGCGGCGTGCCCTTCCTAGGGCCGCGGCCCTCACCTCCAAGCCCAGATTTCTCCCCCTTTTTCCTGCGTTTTCTTCAAACCAATCCTCCCCAAAACTAAACTAACAATCCCAGTTCATCACCATAATAATTCCTAACACAGAATCAGCTTCAAAACCCAACAGAGTCTAGCTCCAAATTCGTCCAAACCATCAAGAACAAACTACAACCTCAGCCAACATGCAAACTCAGATATTCAACCTTAAACCAGCTAATAAATTGACACAATTTAACATAATAAGCACTTACCTTTGCTAGATTGAATCTCAGAACTGCTTCCTCAAGTGCCCAACTTTAGCTCCTTAATTCTAACAGCCCAAAATCCTCAATTCTTGACTAATTCCACCAGAATTTTCCTTGAGTTTTTCTTAGAGAGTGAAAGAGAGAAAAGGATAAGAACTATCTTCAGCTGGAAGGAAAAAGTAAGTGTCGATTTCTTAAGCTTCTAAATGATTCTTCCTTTTTTTTTTTATTTAACTTAATCTATGTGGTTACCTCAAGGCTCGGGGTACCAAAATGTCCCTGAGGGCAAAATGGTAAACTTCCCCAATATTCCCTCCTAGACATTCTATCCTCGAATATATCTCCAAATATTTATTTTCTTAACCCGATAACCCCATATAATAACTAATACCCAAATTACCCCTCGACTCACCCTGGGTCGGATTCTCAACCCCGTTGTGACTTCCTAGCTAACCGCTCCCCAGGACTGTCTCGGATCGTGCTGCACAGTCATATCACATATATATAGTATTTATCACATTTATACCCCTAATATCCAGTCGAGGCCCACATGCACATTTAACTCAACTAAACATGCATCATTATCACATATTCACATAAATCCACATATTAACATATTAAATCATTTATTGCCCTCCCGGCACACTAATCAAGGCCCTAAGCCCTATTAGCAAATTCGGGTCGTTACAGGAGGCTTGGCTGGCTTTGTTGAAGGTTCGTTAAGATGACGTTTGGAACAAGTCTCTCTCGTACATTTTTGCGTGTGAGCCATGGTATAGTTTGTTGCTATGTTGTGGGCTCACGAGCGATTCAGCCTTGTTGATGTTTGTATTTTTTGGACACGTGGTGAGATTTTTACTTATAACAAATCCTAACTCTTTTTTTTTTTTGGTTAATTTCAACTTTTTTTTATCTTTCTATATTCCTTTCAAAATAATATATATAAGTTTTATTTTATTTTTTAATTTAAATATCTTCCTTAAAGATTAAAAACATATATTTTCTCTATTAATTTTTTAGGGATAATACTTTTTTATCCTTTGTTTTTGCTAAATACCCATATAGACCGCTTTTGTTTTGAAAAATATTTTTTGGGCCTGGTATGTTTGTAAAATGGTTAAAAAGAGTCATCTAAATTCGATTTTGGTTAAAATATTTTTTATATCAAGTTTTATTTAGAGGGTCATCAACTTGGGAAACACGTGATTTTTTTAACGAACATCGATCTTTAAGGGTCATTTTAAAAAATATTTTGATAAAAATTAGATTTAGAGAACTATGTTTAATCAATTTATGAAATGTGGGGTCTAGAAAATTATTTTTCAAAATGAAAGTTCTAACTAGATATTTAGTAAAAACACATTGTCCAAATAGGTTTTTTTTTCTAATACTAAAGAGAATAAATATGATAAAAAAGGGGTACGTAAGTTTTGAAATTTAGGTCTCAATATGATACATTTTAAGGGCGTGTTTGGAAGTACCTGTGTAATTACTAGGTGTTAGAATTAATGTCCTAAAAGCATGTAAATATATTTTATTGAATTAAATAAAAATAACAATTTTATTATATATGAATATTATAACTATCGTTTGAATTAATCATATGATAATATCAAGAAATTTCCTTATTCATTCATGAGAATATGTTCTTGTATAAGTACGAGAGAATTAAGATCGTATATAATTAATAAAATAGTCAGTAACATATTAAAGTAATGAATCTTTAATGAATGGTTACTAGTGCGATTTACTAAGCATATGGGATTCAAGTGATCTAGATTCGAATTACTGATGTGGATAGACATCTCAGTAAATGTGTTGTATATAATAGAGATTATATATGACAGGACTGATAAGAATTAATTATCTTTATAAACTTGTCGTTTGACATAAAGATTTGAATCTTATCATAATAGATGATAATTTGTAGATCAGTCTAAATCTAGAGTATTCATGAACTTCTGTTTGTGTTTATTTGATCTTTTGATTCACTCATAAAGGTTTCTTAGTATAATGAGGCTAATGACTTTTGTTTTGGAGATTCAATATCATGAATGACTGGGAATTTGAATTACAGTAATGGAATTTATACTTTCCTAACATATCGAATATTGGTTCCCTCAAGGGTTAATTCTGGAACTGAATAGTCATTGAGCTCAAATTTATAATTTGATTATAGATTAATTATTCGTTAGTGAATTAATGGTACTAGGATCAAGAGGTAATTAGAAGGGTAAAACAGTAATCTTGACCAACTCTAATTAACGAACCAATAAATGGAGGACATAACTACATTTATTGATTATATCAATGGACTACAAGAGAAAACTATGTAAATATAATTCTATAAATACTTGGAGTGCAATTCCATATTTACAGTGGAGTAATCGTGGAATTAATAAATAAGATTATTGGATTAAATATCATCATTAATAATATGGTTTATTGGAGATTCGTATTATAAGTCCATGGTCCCCAGTTCACGACTGTCCTACACTGTCAAGGGTAAAGATGTCAAAAGAACGATTTGTAGAGAGAATGACTTAATTGCAAAAGAATTATTTTTCCAGGGAAAAGAAATAATTATGGGAAATTGGTTAAATATTTAACTATATAGTTTTTATTTTGAAAAACTATAGGTTAACATAAATAGTAATCATGTTTGGATTAATATAAAGAGAGATTAATAGTTATCTTATTTATAATAAAATATTTATTTAAAACTGATATTTTAAGATAAAGTTAATTTTGAATTAACTAATATTTATTTTTGGCTAAATATATTATCTTAAATATTAATTAAATAAACAAATGAGAAAATTAAGGATAACCCTAATAGTGTGGTCAAGACACTCACTATACAGTGAATGTAACGCCCCAATTTCTTGGAACGTTAACTAACTACTACCTTAATTGATTTTGGAATAAAAAAACTCTTTTATTTATAGAAAATCCATCGTAAATACAAACCAAACGTTTAAAAGAATGAAACTCAGGAGTTTCGTAGTTATCATAAATAAGGTTAAAATAAACAACTTCAAATCCAGCCAATAAACTAAAAACATGATTCTAAAAAAGAAACACTTAATAAATTCACAATGTAGGTCTGATCCCTTATGGTCGTTAAATTCTCGACATGTACGCCCTCCACCAATGCTCTCCAACTTATTGCTTAGTAACCACATCTTTGCATTTACTTGCAGCATAGAGTACCCATGAGCCAAAGCCCAGCAAGAAGAGTTGTGTATGACACAACCCCATAACCTTAACTAGTAGTTCAATTCAATAATAATAAAGATAATTATAACATAAATCATGAAATATCTTAGCCCAAGTTGAATTGAACAAGTATCGTATAGCGTAAGCATTTAATTTCCAACCTATCATAAGCATGCAGTTTCGTAACGTAAACATGCATTTTAAAACGTAAGCATGTCATGCAGTTATAACGTATACACATAAAACACATAAACCAAAATTACATGTACTCTAATAAACATAATCATACACCAACATAATCATACATTAGCATAAACATATCATATCAAACAGTTACTACTGTAAAGTACATCAAGTGTACGCCCTGTGTGCAAGTGTCCAATCTTCTTACCTTAAAAGCAACAACGATCCACACACTCTAATGTGTCTCTTCAAGTATCCTTGGCAAACCTATACATAACACATAACATCAAAGTTTTAAAAACCTCAACCAAACAAAACCGTAATTAGACCCACTAATATTCTTTTTAAGACTAATTCATCCCCATATTATCCTTAAGAAAGTCTTATCACCCATCTGCATAAAGTTCCAAAAATTACAAACTTATATAAAAAAGGTACATAAAAATCCCAAAATATTATGTTTCTGGGCAACTAGCGCGTTCGCGCTCACAGAGCGCCAGACCGAACCAGACACGTAGCGCGGTCACGCCACGGCTGGGCACAGTAGACCCTTTTTTTGGAAATCGCAAATGCAATTTTTAAATCAAGGAATCGACCCTAATCGCAAAATTTTGACCCTAGACCATCAATTAAGCTATTCTAACTTGTTTCTAACCCTTGGAACCCAGATATTATGAATCATAAACCTAAATTAAACATTGATAATCCAATAAATAATAAAAAATAGTCCCACAACTTCAAAAAAAAAAAACTTAGATCTGACAAAACACTTAAACAGTAAAGTTTTGAAAACTTACAGATCAAGATCTAGCCACAAAACTTAAATCCTTGCCGTCTATGAGATCTCATAACCCTTCAATAACCAAGATTGGTGATCTCTTCCAAATCCTCAAGTGATGAAGAATGAGAGATTGTTCTTGGTCTTTTTCCCCTTTTGTCTATCGCAAAACTAGAGTCTGAAAAATTGTACGACATCTAAACCTATTTTACTTATTAATTAATTATTTAATCTGATTTTAATCGTATAAAACCAAATTAAAGTATTGTCCCCAACCTCTAATTTATCCTTAATAATCACTTAAGCCCTTTATTGTAATTTCCACCCAAAACTAATAGTTTTAACTTCTCATAATTACACTCGCTATCATTAAACCATAATTCTACTTTGACCCTAATACTCAACTTCATTTACACTTTGGCCCCTAATGCTTGAAGAAACTAATGTGTGTGGATTGCCTGACGGTACACATAAAATAAACATACACCATAAATCATACATATCATAGTTCATATAATTAAACACATAAGAACATACAATTTACCATAATACACCGACCCAAGCCAGATTACCAAAATACCCTTACTAGTAGAAACAAATATTACAACTATCCCCTCCTAAAAAGAAATTTCGTCCTCAAAATTTACCTGAACAACTGGGTATTGCTCCATCATGTCTATTTCCAATTCCCACGTTGCATCTTCAGTAGAGCCGTTGTCCAAAGGACCTTGACTAACTTGATCGTCTTATTTCGTAATGCTTTATCTTTCTTATCAATAATCTTTATTGGCTTTTCTTCATATGATAAGTTTGGTTGCATATCCAACGCCTCATAACTAAGAATGTAAGACGGGTCTAAAACATACTTGCGTAGCATGGACACATGAAAAATGTTGTGCACTCCTGACAAAGCTGGAGGCATGGCTAACCTATAAGCTACTTCCCCAATTATCTCTAAAGCCTCGAATGGTCCAATAAATCGAGGACTTAACTTTCCTTTCTTAACAAATCTTTTAATTCCTTTCATAGGCGAAACACAAAGGAATGCATGATTTCCCACTTTGAACTCAACATGCTTACGCTTAGGATCAACATAGCTCTTTTGTCAATCTTGTGAGGCAACCATGCGAGCTTTTATCTTGGCAATAGCTTCGTTCGTTTCTCATACCGCCTCTGGTCCTAAATACTTACTTTCGCCTGTCTCATCCCAATGAATCGACGATCTACATTTCCTTCAGTATAGAATCTCGTATGGTGCTACTCCAATAGTCTACCGATAACTATTATTATACCAGAACTCTGTCAATGGGAGGTACTTGCTCCATGATCCACCAAAATCAAACACGCACGCTCTAAGCATGTCTTCCAGAATTTACATGTGAATTTCAGGTCTCTATCTGAAACAATTGACTTCGATACTCCATGAAGTCTCACAATTTCTTGCACATAAAGCTCTGCATATTATTTTTGCTGTGAACACTGTTCTAACAGGTATAAGGTGTGCCGATTTCGTAAATCTATCAATGATCACCCATATTGAATCATGTTGCTTTGTGGTCTTAGGTAACCCCACCACAAAGTCCATATTAATCTCTTCCCATTTCCATTTTGGAATGTTTAATGGTTGTAACAAACCAGACGGTCTTTGGTGCTCCGCTTTGACTTGTTGGCATGTGAGGCACCTTGTGACATATTCTAATACGTCCTTCTTCATCCCAAGCCACCAATATAGCATCTTCAAATCTTGATACATCTTCGTATTCCCTGGATGTAAAGAATATGGAGTAGTATACACCTCATCAAGAACTACTACAAAATTGTACTTAGACGACATGCATGAGATGACGTTTGTAGTAGAACTGTTGTGTCATGTTAAAAATATACATGACACAACAGTCGCTCACAAATTTTTGTGCCATGCAAATTAAAACTCACATGAAACGACAGTTCTAATGAGACTGTTGTAACATGCCTATTTTTAACATGAGACAACATTTCTACTTAAACTATTGTCTAATGTGTTGACCCTGATTTTGGTCAACTGACACGGAGTCAAAAATGCTTGATGTGGACAGATATGTTGAAATGAGAATAATGACAAAAACAATAAAACACACAGGAATTTAGAGTGTTTCGGCCCCAGAATCTGGTAATAATCTACGTCCACTTGAGTTGTTGTTGATATAAGATTCAAAGGAGTGATCAAAGAACTAGGATTCAATGAGTTTCACAAACCTCTGAAGAACAAAGCAATATATGGAATGTGATAGCTCTAATACACTTGTAAAAATCTAATCTCAAATAATTAGAAAGCCAAAAGTCCCTTCCCTGAGCTATCTTTCTCTATTTATAAGCTCAAGGAAGATTACATTAATTTGTTACAGATATTCTTTCCTAATTAATCGGATAATCAGGATTTATTGGAGACAATCTCGGGATTGAATAAGATCTTTATAAAATTATCTTGAAATACGCGGAATGTACGACCATGCTGGTCGTAGGAAAAGCCCAACTGCCTATGCTTGCAATATTTTACTGGTCGATACTCTAACATAATTCTGCCAGGTGCCAGCCACGTGTCCAGAAATCACTTACCACGTCATCCGTGCCTTTTTTTTTTATAACATTTGCCCCCCAAGTTTATTTATTACGAGCAATAAATAAACTTTTAAGGAAACGACCCTTCGGTTACCCCACCAGACCTGTCAGAATAATTCGTGCAATCTTGGGAAAAGTAACCTACCATTGTCTAATCACGGCTTTTTGGCTCCCAAGTAACCTTTCGACGGCTATCACCCTTCCCAATGCTTCGAAAAAGAGGAAACTGATGATTACTCCCTTTTGATGTCACGGACAAAAATATATATAGTCTCCCCAAAGTTTTCTTTTTCTTTTTACGCAAGTTATTACTCTTTCAAGATACCCTAAAATCAGAGCTTCCATTTTCTTCTGGAGACTGTCTTTCAATGTTTCAGGATTCAGTCCATGAGTTCTCCGACCCTCGAAAACTCTCTCAAATCTCCACGATCTTTTTTCTGGTAAGTCTCAGAACTTTTATGCTCTATATTTTTGCCATGCATGCTTCTGTGGATTGACTGTTGAGTTCATTTGTTTCTGGGTTGAGATGCATGACAGTAGGGGGTTTTGTGGGTGATACTGTATAGGATGATATTTCTTCTGCCATTAAGGAGTCACGAGTTAGTTTGATAGTTGAGATCACTGCTTTAGGACGTAAAACCGAAGTAAAAATTCGATTTTTATGCCAGTTGAAAAACTAAGTTTTTCCCGCCCTAAAAGGAGTTGAAAAAGCTTTTTCAAAAAACTTTTTGCTTTCACTTTTTGATCTGTTTCTCAAACTGTTTGTGCGGAAAAATTAGTTTTTTGTTAGAATGCTGTTGTGTAAAAGCTTAACTTTTATACTCGACCAGCGTTATTCTAAAAAACTTTCAAAATTCTTCATCCTCACCTCCCCATTCTTCTGTTCGCAGATTTTAATGCCAGATTTGTGGGGAGGTGAGTGGCCCATCGACGACGATCTTCTTGCACAGCTGCTCGAAGGCAAAGAACAACTAATCGACCGAGTTCACAAGATTCCATTTTCCAGAGTTTCTTCTAGACCTCAACCATCACCACCTTAAATGGCCCGTTCTAAGTCTCCAGGCCAAAAAAAACCAAACCCTGAAAACAATCCAAATTCTCCTACCCAGCCTGATTCGCAGGCTAGGGTTCCCTCGACTAGTAGTCAAGAAAATGTTGCCCCAGACCCTCATATTCAAGTCAGGGCTCGCCCTCGGCATCAAAACCTTCCTGATGTCGAGTGGTATCTCTCTCCTACCAGCCAGGTGACTCCCCGGATGCTTGCCAATTATCGTAGGAAGTATCCTCTTACCGGGGTTAATCTCACAATCCCTGTTGCTGACCAAAGAGCTAACCTGCCTGGGGGCGTCTATAGCGCTTGGTCCAGATATCATATAGAGGCAGGGGCTATCCTCCCTCTACATCCATTCTACCAGGGGGTGGCCAACTACTTTGGTGTTGCCCCCTTTCAAATTACCCCAAACGGATATAGAATGCTGGTCGCACTCTATATCCTTTATAAACTCAAAAAATGGCTAGAACCCACTCCTCATGAGATCAACTTCCTCTTTGACCTTAAGTCCAACCCTCAACAATACGGGACGGGCTTTTTTCATCTCTGTCACCAGGAAACAAGCCGAACGTTCCTGAGTGACACTACTCATATTTCCAACATGGGGCAGTACAATAGAGAGTACTTCCTCACGCCAGACATGACTACGAACAACCTAGCCTTCGCTCGAGGAGGTAAATGCTACTTTCACTGGTCGATACTTTTCCTTATCAAACTCTTCTACACTTCTCTAAATTATATTGTGCCTTTCAGGACCATTGTTAAATCCAAACCCAATACCAGACATGGTGTTGAGGTCCAACGCACTGGCCAAGATGGCAGACGCTGAAAAAAGCGTTAAGTCCCTGGTCACTGATGAAAATCTGAGGTTATCTGGCCTCCTGGCTCCTCGCCATGAAACAAGAGGACCCGTGGTGGCTGATGCCACAGCCGAGGGGGATCCCGAGCAGCAACCTCCGCCGTCTCCTCCCCGAAGGAGGCCAATGGGGGTTACGATCAGGGAACCCACTGGCGTCCCTTCAGCAGAGAGGCCTTATGTGCCCCAAGGCAAGGGGAAACAAAAGGCAACAAAGTCTGTCATAAACCTAGATGAATCCTCAGATGAAAACGGTATTGTTATCTTTCTTTTAAATAGCTTGCCAATTCCCTGTCACTTGTTTGACGGGGACGGAAATTTTACGTATACTCCAAATCTAGGGCCAGACTCCTTCGTGCCAGATAGTGAGTGTATGACTAATAGAGTCAGTAGTATAGCGACCAGTAGTTGTAGCTCGGGTATTAAACTTTGTGACCTCTTTTCTGATTTGCCATGATTTTTTATCCGCCTTTGTCTTACTGTCTGCATGTTTTTCTTTATCTGCAGAGATGGCTTCCCCCAACGTTTTTGATCTGTATCAGACCCAGGAGGAAGAGGAGGTCCCCCTAGTTCACCGAAAATCAGCTAGGAGGCATAATGGCGAATCAAGCCAAGCACCCGAAGCCAAGAAGGGTCGAACAAATGATCCTTCCAAGGACGGACCTACTGGCCAACCTTCTGCCCAGCCTTCTGCTCCTGCTGAAAAGGAGACTGCCCCTGCTGCCAACCCTCCGCCTGCGGCCCGAAGGGAACAGGCCCCGCAAGCAAAACTTCCTGGGACCAAACTCTCTAACTGCTCCCTGCGATCAGCTAAAGATCGCCTTGCTCATATCTTGAAGCATGACCGTTGCAGGGAGGCAATGGCTGAAGCTGAGAGCATGGGGGTCGATCAGATCCTTAACAGGGCTCTTAATGAAGTGGCCAGTGTAAGTATTCTTCCTCTTGGTCTTTACCTTTCCTTCTTATAATATAGTCTAACTTTTATTCCTTGACTGCAGGCCATGCTGAAAATAACTGCCGCCCGTACTCGCGCTAGTGCTAGTATTGAGCAGGCTAGGGCAAAGGCCATCGAGGAGCTTCAGGCTGCAGAGGCCAGGCATGCTGGGGAGTTGGAGGTGGTCACTCAGCAGAAGGATGCTTTGGTGGCAAAGCTGGCGGAGAATGAAGCTTCTCAGGCAGCTTTGAAGAAGCAGAAGGATGATTTACAGGAGTCCAGTCGAATCCAATATCGTGAAGTCAAGAGACTTAAGGAGGAGCACCTTGCTAAGGACAAGACCATAGCTGTTCTTGAGAGCCAGGTGGAGCAGCTGAAGCTCACCAATGCTAAAGATCTGGAGAGGTACAAGAATGCGACACTTCGGTGTTTCTACGACTTTTGGAAACACAACCAGAGTGCCAACTTCAACTACCTTCCAGAGGATGTCAGGAACGCTGAGTTAGCCCGCTGCATTACTCGGCTGGCTGCAGAAAAAGAAAGAGCCAGAGTTCCTGCTTCCCCAAGTATCCAGCCAGCTGCTGGCGCGGAGGAAGGAGGAGTTGTCGAGGATGCGGCTAACCAGAATGCTGAGCAAGACCCTCCTGCTCCTAATGCTCCTTAAACTTTTTATTCTTTTTCTTTTCTTTAATTTCACAACCCACGGGTCGTGATGTAAAGACTAAATTTTTATTTTTAAATTTGCTGCATGGGCAGCAAACTTTCCTTTTACTTTAAACAATTACATCCAAGCAGTACTGCTCGCGGTGTAAAAGAATGCCTTTTGATATTATAATATTTTTGTCTATTATAACATATGTTCGCATGACCGAACTTAGCATAGTACTTTGGCTTGATTTAACAAAATATGAATTTTGAAAATTACTCTAAGTACCGTAGCATGCTTTCACTCATTTTTTTCATGTGTTTACATACCTATTGGTATGCTTTGCTATCGATGTACCTTATATGCCCCCCAAGTGATCAAGGAGCTTTAGGTCCTTGGTCACTTGCCTTGACCACGACCTGTGCGAACATTACTGCTCGGTAGGAAACGTAACACTTATAATACAACAAAACAACACACGTAATGAACAAATACTTGTAAAAATAAATTTACAAAGGTTGGCAAGAATGACTGGCTGCGCATAGTCCCTTATAATTCTCGTATTAAAATGGACTAAACATGTCTTTACGAGTGATCTTAAAAAGATCTTACACTTATAAGCAATTAGCCATACAACGTGGCTAACCCTTTTTCAAAACTTGTAAAAAGTAAAAATTAATACAAGCCAGTCCTTTAAAAAGGACTGTTTATTGATAATACTTGCGCAGGTGTTCTCCGTTCCAATAGCGTGGAACGAGATTTCCATTTAAGCGTGCAAGCTTGTATGTGCCTGGATGAAGGACTTCCTCAATCTGGTAAGTTCCTTCCCAGTTTGGTCCGAGCACTCCAGCAGTTGGGTCGCGGGTGTTTAAGAAAACTCGTCGTAGTACTAGGTCTCCGACGTTGAATTTTCTTTCTTTCACTTTCGAGTTAAAATACCGGGCAACCTTTTGCTGGTACGCAGCTACTCGGAGTTGGGCTCTTTCTCGCTTCTCTTCAAGTGAGTCTAGGGACTCCATCATCATTTGGCTATTCTGGTCTTGGTCGTATGTAATTTGTCGATGTGAAGGCGGATCTAACTCGACGGGCAACATAGCTTCATACCCGTATGCTAAGGAAAATGAGGTATGACCTGTCGATGTTCGATGGGACATTCTATACGACCAGAGTACTTTAGGCAGCTGTTCTGGCCATGCTCCTTTAGCGTCTTCAAGTCTTTTCTTCAGGGTGTCCTTAAGCGTTTTATTCACTGCTTCAACTTGCCCATTTGTTTGTAGATGTGCAACTGAAGAAAAGCTTTCGACGATTCCATGTCTCTCGCAGAAGTCTGTGAATAAGTCACTGTCAAACTGGGTGCCGTTGTCTGAGAAAATTTTTCTAGGCAAACCATACCAGCAAACAATATTCGTGATGAAAAAGTCAAGAACTTTCTTGGTCGTTATGGTAGCGAGCGGCTCAGCTTCGGCCCATTTGGTGAAGTAGTCGACTGCTACAACTGCATATTTTACTCCACCTTTCCCTGTTGGCAGGGATCCAATCAAGTTTATACCCCATACTGCGAAAGGCCAAGGACTCTGCATCTGCTTTAACCCATTGGGAGCTACGCGTGGGATCTTGGAAAATCTTTTACACTTATCGCATTTTCGCACAAATTCCATTGAGTCTTCGTTCATAGTCGGCCAGAAATAGCCCTGCCTTAGAATCTTTTTGCCAGACTTTGCCCCCCAGCGTGATCCCCGCAGAAGCCTTCATGCACTTCCCTCATCAGTTCTTTAGCCTTTTCCGGTGTAATACATCTGAGTAGTGGCATGGAGTATCCTCTTCGGTACAGAACACCATCGACCAGTATGTACCTAGCAGCCTGTCGTTGAAGAGTTCTGGCTTTGTTTCTATCTGCCAGTAATACACCATTCGTGAGATACTCCAAGTATGGTGCCATCCATGTATTCTCCATCCGGATTTCCATATTGGTTTCGTCTGCTCGTATGCTCGGCTCGCACAATCTTTCTACTAGCACAATATTCAAAGTGCCAGCGTCTTTTGCGCTTGCGAGTTTGGCTAAGGCATCTGCGTTCAAATTCTGATCTCGAGGTATTTGCTGGAGGGTATACTTCTTGAACTGAGCCAACAGATCTCTAGTTTTGTTTAAGTAGGCCACCATTTTGAGGCCTCATGCTTGATATTCCCCTAGGACTTGATTCACTACCAGCTATGAATCACTGTAAATATCCAGCAACTTTATACTCATGTCTTTTGCCAATCTTAACCCAGCAAGGAGTGCTTCTTATTCAGCTTCATTATTTGACGCAGTGAAGTCAAACCTAATAGCGCAGTGAAATCGATGCCCTTTTGTCGTTACCAATATCACTCCTGCTCCCGCATGAGATTCGTTGGATGATCCATCCGTGAATAAATTCCACGAAGGAGCTTCAGCTTGGGGCTCAGGTGCTCTAGGCTCTTCGTACTGCTCATTGTCTGGGAGCTCAGTGAACTCGGAGATAAGATCAGACAAGACTTGTCCTTTTACTACTGCTCGCGGTGAATATGTAATATCGAACTGCCTGAGTTTGACTGCCCATTTTAATAAGCGTCTAGCCACCTCAGGCTTTTGCAGAACTTGCCGAAGGGGCTGGTCAGTTAAGACTGTGATAGGATGGGCTTGGAAGTAAGGACGTAACTTCATTGAGGCCAAGATCAAGCAATAGGCTAGCCTTTCAATTGGAGGATACCTCAATTCAGCCCCGATTAACCTCTTGCTTACATAGTAAACCGCCTTTTGTACGCCTTCTTCCTCTCGCACTAGCACCGCACTGGCAGCAAATTCGGTGATCGCCAGGTAGATGAACAAAGTTTCTCCTTCGATAGGCTTTGATAAAATGGGAGGTTGTGCCATATGTGCCTTTAGGGCTTGGAAAGCCTGCTGGCAGTCTCCTGTCCATTCAAACTTCTTGTTGCCTCTAAGTAGATTAAAGAAAGGGACGCATTTATCCGTCGACTTAGAAATGAATCTACTTAGTGAGGCAATTCTTCCAGTTAAACTTTGCACATCCTTGATCTTCTCTGGCGATTTCATGTCGATTAGGGCTTTTATCTTGTCGGGGTTGGCCTCGATTCCTCTTGAATTGACAATGAACCCCAAGAATTTCCCTGATCCGACTCCGAAGGAACATTTGAGAGGATTTAATCTCATTTGATACTTGTTCAACACATCGAAACACTCTTGTAAATCCTTCACATGTCATTCTACTTTTTTCGACTTTACCAGCATGTCGTCTACATACACCTTCATGTTCACTCTTACCAACTTCTTAAACATGTGGTTAACCAATCGCTGGTAAGTCGCACCTGCGTTTTTCAGTCCGAAGGGCATTACTTTGTAACAGTATAACCCCGTATCGGTCCGAAAGCTGGTGTGATCCTCGTCAGGGGGATGCATACTAATCTGATTGTATCCTGAGTATGCATCCATGAAGGAGAGGATCTCATGTCCTGCAGTTGCATCGACCAGCTGGTCGATCCTTGGGAGTGGGAAGCAATCCTTTGGGCAGGCTTTATTAAGGTCTGTGAAATCCACATAGGTTCGCCATTTGCCATTAGGCTTGGGAACCAGTACTGGATTAGAGACCCATGACGGATAAAACGCCACCCTGATGAACCCATTCTCCTTTAGCCTTTCGACTTCCTCCTTTAAGGCTTTCGATCTATCTTTATCAAGCAGCCTTCTTTTTTGTTGCACAGGTGGAAAACTCTTGTTAACGTTCAGGACATGGCTGATAACTGCAGGATCTATCCCAGCCATGTCTTTGTGTGACCAGGCAAAGACTTCCTGGTTCTTTCGTAAAAATTCCACCAGTGCATGCTTCGTGGTTGCTTCTAAGTTTTTCCCGACCTTTACGACTCTGGCCAGGTCTTTTTCGTCAAGTTGGACCTCTTCCAGGTCCTCGACAAGTCCAACATTTTCCTCAAAATCCCCAAAGCAAGGATCTAAATCCCTATCCTCACTTTGGGCAACACCCTATTTGGTGACTCCATCACCAGATTGGGCTTGTGTATCAATAGCCATCTGCGACCTATCTGGGGGAGTGCTCTTTGACGTTCCCTTCTTCGCCTTTGTAACTGAGGCATTGTAGCACTCCCTTGCTTCTCTCTGATTTCCCAACACGCGTCCTACCCCTGCGTCTGTCGGGAATTTCATGGCCAAGTGCCATACTGAGGTGACGGCCCGAAGATCAACCAATATGGGCCTTCTAATGACGGCATTGTACGCCGAAGGACAATCGACTACTATAAAAGTAGTGAGTAATGTCCTGGTAGCAGGCGCTGTACCTGCTGTCACTAGAAGTCTGATTGACCCCGCTGGGGCGAGTCCCTCACCAGAGAAGCCGTAAATTGTTTGGTTGCAGGGCTCCAATTCCTTAACGGACAACTTCATGCGTTCCAACGAAGATTTGTACAGGATGTTCACTGAACTTCCTGTATTAACTAGTACTCTTTTCACCATCATGTTGGCGATTTGAACGTCCACGACCAGCGAATCGGAATGTGGGAACCGGACATGCTGGGCGTCGCTATCAGAGAAGGTTATCTCACCTTCCTCTGACCGAGCCTTCTTTGATGCCCTGTCCTCCACGGTCATCATCTCGATGTCCTGGTCGTGGCGTAGGGTCTGAGCATATCATTCCCTTGCCTTTCCACTGCTTCCCGCGAGGTATGGGCCTCCATAGATGGTGAGTAAAGTGCCAACTATGGGGTCAGGCTGCAAAGGTGGTGAGCGTTGGCGTGTGGGTGCATGCTCGTTGCCACCTGGAGCTTCTCGTTGGGAATTTCCCGAGGCTCGTATATATCTTCTCAAGTGTCCTTGTCTAATAAGGAACTCGATTTCATCCTTCAACTGGTTGCATTCATTTGTATCATGTCCGAAGTCGTTATGATAACGACAGAACTTGGTAGTGTCTCTCTTCGAAATATCTTTTCGAATGGGAGCATTTTATAAGGCACACTGGAACTCGTGGCCTGATACACCTCTCCCCGAGACTCAATAAGGGCAGTGTAGTTAGTGAACTCAGGTTCATAATAATTACCCTTGGCTCGTTTATTGTAAGAGGTGGAAGGCTAATTGTGCGGCTGCTTCCCCCCATTCTTGCCATTGCCATTGTCGTTTCTGTTGCCTTTGTTGTTGCCATTGGGTTTGGATCCATTGGCGGCTTTGGCGGGCTCGGCAGTCCCCTTATCCTTGGCTGGGGGCTTTCCTTCATTGGCTATGGCGTCCTCGAGCTTGATGTATCGATCAGCTCGATCCAAAAATTCCTGGGTAGTCCTGACCCCATGCTTTTTGAGGCTGTTCCAGAGAGGCGTGCAGTTATGGCCATCATCTTGCCTTCGTCTCCCACTGTTTTCGCTCCAGCAGCTGCTCGCATAAAACGCTGGACATAATCTTTCAGTGGTTCTCCGTCTTGCTGGCGTATTTTGACCAGCTGATTTGCCTCAGTTGGGTGCACACGACCCGCATAGAATTGTCCGTAAAATTCCTTCACGAACATCTCCCAGGAAACTATACTTGCAAGAGGGAATTTGAAAAATCACTCCTGTGCAGCATCAGAAAGTGTTGCAGGGAAGATCCTGCACCGAGCGTCTTCGGACACTTTTTGAATGTCCATTTGTATCTCAAATTTGTTGATGTGAGATACCGGGTCACCATACCCGTCAAAGTTCGGAAGCGTAGGCATCTTAAACTTGCTAGGAGTTTCTGCCATAGCTATCCTTTGAACGAAAGGAGTGCCCTTTCTCCTATCATGATCGATATAAGATGTTCCTCCCCCGACCAGCTGTTGCACTGCCTGGTTGATCTATCTGGGCCTGCACAGCGCCAGGAATCGTCGGGGCCTCCACTGCTGCTGGGGGAATGTACTCATCATGTCGTTCCCTGCAATCGTTGAGTACATCTCTTGAATCTTCGTCCCTTCACCGCTGTTCACTGGCTCTAAGACGGTTAAAGACGTTATTTTGTTTGGGCTGCCCCCAGCGTCACGTCTTTCGGGTTGGTCGTCCCTAGGTGGTAAGCTTCTACCCCCACCTCTTTCTTCATTTCTCCGACCGGCGTTTCCTCTGCCTGAGTCAGCCTCATTATAATCATGGCCATCTCTGAATCTTGATTGGCTATGATGGGATCGACTGTTCCCTCGGTTGCCTTCCCGGGCTGGAACCTCCCGAGCGTTAGAGGGTGGCCTGCGTTGGTCGGTAGGTCCTCGTGCTGTGGGGGGCCCCGTACCGCAGAGCCTGTCTCTGAGTTCCTTCTGTTGCCAGAAGGATGTTGTCCTCTGCTCGGAGGGTTTGGCTCTTTGCCCCTATGGCGTCTAGGACTGCGGGGCGGCTGCCCGGCCCTATTCTGCCTTGGTTGCGGGGGATTGCCACGACCATCCTAGGATGGAGGCTATGCCTCAGGGTCCCTAAGCGGGACATCGTCCTGAGGCATCAGTGGCTGCTCGAGCCTTTGGGGGCTCGAGGGCTGGATAGGCGGGCTAGGATTAGGACCCCTTTGAGGTGGCCCATTTGTAGGTTGATTAGGCTACGGAGCAGGTGCAGCCTGATTCCTAGCCAGCTGTAAGGCTGCTTCGAGGGCTGCCATGGCCTCCCTTTGATGGAGGTCCATCTCCGCCTGCCTTTCACTCAGTTCCAGGCGCTGTCGCTCAATCTCTTGTTGGTGCCGTGCCATAATCTCGGCAGCACTTTCTTGACTGGCCCTCAGATTGGCCAGTTCATCCTGCAATACCCCCAGGGTATTCCTCAGCGTCTCGGAATCCAATTCTTCCTCATCGAATTCCAAATGTTGCTCATCTTCGGTCACGTTTGGCGGAGGAGGAGGCAGTTGAGATGGTGCAGCGCTAGCCGCCTGTCCAGTCTTCTTTGTGGTTTTCGCCATTGAAAATTCAACAATATTATATCAAGCTCTCAATGAAAGCACCAGAATGTTGACCCTGATTTTGGTCAACTGACACGGAGTCAAAAATGCTTAATGTGGACAGATATGTTGAAATGAGAATAATGACAAAAACAATAAAACACACAGGAATTTAGAGTGGTTCGGCCCCAGAATCTGGTAATAACCTACGTCCACTTGAACTGTTATTGATATAAGAATCAAAGGAGTGATCAAAGAACTAGGGTTCAATGAGTTTCACAAACCTCTGAAGAACAAAGCAATATGTCGAATGTGATAGCTCTAATACACTTGTAAAAATCTAATCTCAAATAATTAGAAAGCCAAAAGTCCCTTCCCTGAGCTATCTTTCTCTATTTATAAGCTCAAGGAAGATTACATTAATTTGTTACAGATATTCTTTCCTAATTAATCGGATAATCAGGATTTATTGCAGACAATCTCAGGATTGACTAAGATCTTTATAAAATTATCTTGAAATACGCGGAATGTACGACCATGCTGGTCGTAGGAAAAGCCCAACTGCCTATGCTTGCAATATTTTACTGGTCGATACTCTAACAGAATTCTGCCAGGTGTCAGCCACGTGTCCAGAAATCACTTGCCACGTCATCGGTGCCTGTTTTTTGGATAACATAATGCAATACAAATTTTCTAATCAAGTACTAATTTAATTTGTATTTTTTTAATATAATTTAATATATTTTATGTAAATATATTAATAAAAAAGTATTAATTAATCATTTGCAACACACAAAAGCTACTAGTTAAAGAATTAGTTTTGTTTTTAAATGAGTTATTCAAATAATTGTTTAAATTTTTAATACTTTTTTGTAATATCAATTGCTAATTGAATTGCTTATTATATGTTTAATAAAAGAAGATTTATTTTATTAAAAATTCATTAATGATGGTGTTATTTGGTAACACTTAAAAAATAGTTTTTTATTTAGTTAATTAAAAATTTGACAATTAAACATAAAACAGTGCTTGGTAACTTTATTTTTATTTATTATTTTTAAAAATTTTAATTAAAATTCATTAAAGTTTGAAAATATAATTTTTTCACTTTTAATTTTTTTTAAACCGTTTTGACTTTATGTTTCTTCTCTTCTTCAAATAAACACCTCATATTGTTAAACAAAAAATAAAAACAAAAGTTATCAAACGCGTAATAAATGCATTTGATAACTTTGATTTTTATTTTTTGTTTAACAATATGAGGTGTTTATTTGAAGAAGAGAAGAAAAAAAAACGAAACAAAAAGCTGAAAACGGTTTAAAAAAAATTTGAAATTGAAAAAATTCTATTTTCAAAATTTAATAAATTTTAAAAAATAACAAATAAAAATAAAGTTACCAAACACATTTTATGTTTAATTGTTAAATTTTTAAATAATTAAATAAAAAACTATTTTTTTAAGTGTTACTAAAGAATATAATTTTTTTACCAATTAAACACAACCATACTTATTAAAATTTTATAGTATTAATTTTATTTTTTTCTTTTAAAACTAATAAAAACTATTTTCTAAAAAACAAATAATTTTTTCTCAGTGTTTTGTAAAAATGACCTAAATGGAAACTTTTATTAGGCAAATAGCTTTTCAAAAAAATTTATTAACAAAATGGCCTTTCTTTTTAATTAACAAAAAATCTTAATTAAAACTCATTTAATTAACATTAATGTATATTTTTTGGCTGAATCCTCGGAATTAGATTGAAAATAAAAAAGAAACCCTAGGAAAGAGAAATCCTCATGCACTCTTGAACGTGAGTGGTCTGATTCTCCTTTCCTCATTTACTGTAAATGTTAGTACTTTACTTGAATCTCAGTTTTTACAATTGGGTATTCATTATTTCAAGTTATATAACTATATTTAGCATAAATATACCTTTTTCTACTGAAAAAATGAAATTCTAGTGTAAAAATAGGTCCAACACAAGGTTGAAGACGACTTGGCAATATGCGACGCATGTGGGTCTCACAGAGTCTCTTAGTGCAATTTTCAGCAGTGACCAAAATTGTACTAAGCGACCATGTGCGACCCATATGGGTCTCACAGGGTCTCTTAGGGTTATTTTGTATGTTTTAAAATGAACTTGTATGGCTTTAAAGTAATTATAAGCTAATTGATATGTTATTTTTATTTTATACTTGTTAATTTAAGTATTTAACTTTATGATAGATATGGATTATGCCTTTATTTGCATGGACTATAATGGTGAGTGAAAGATTGTAGATAAACGCATTTGGGAATGGTTTGGTACTGGTTGCAACAAGGGACTTTTGGTTGATAGAAGTATAAAGTTTCATCAATTAGTGGATAAAGTCTACAAAAAATAGGTGTTGGTCGAAATTTGTATGAAATTGAAATTACTCATAAGTTAGTTAGTGAAACATTTAGTAAGATGGCACCAAGTCAGGTTTGTAATGATTCTGATGTTGAGGATCTTATGTGTGCGTTAAAAAGAATAAAGATAAAGGAAAGACAAATCTTGTCAGTGATGGTGATGATGATGAGTTTGGTTGTGATGATAGTGATTTTGATAGTGGAAGCTTTTATGATAGCTATTTTGGTTTTCATATAATCGAACAAGTTTCAAATGAAGATCTAGTGCAGAACAATGGAGACATCATTGGTTCCAATCCAACACCAAATGATATAGTACACGAGGGAGGTGACAATGTACTCGAGGAATGTGATAAATTAGTTGAAGAAAATAACAATGTAACTGAGGGAGGTGACAATGTAGTCGAGAGTGGTCAGATCATCCCTTATCAAAATTTTGATATTGGAGAATTTACCAGAGAAGCAAGTCAAAATAGTGGGAGACACGATGGATCTGATTTAAATGTGGGTCGACACTCTGCAAGTAAGGATGAATTGAGTTATTATCTTAGTGTCATTGCCATTAATGGGAGATTTGAAATAAGAACAATAAGATCAAACAAATCATTGAAGAAAGTTTGTTGTATTAGTGAAAATTGCTTATGGCGAGTACGTGCTACAAAGATGAAAGATTCAGAATTCTTTGTCATTCGACAATACCATGGTCTACACACTTGCCCATTGATGAACCAAAATTCCAATCATAGACAAGCATCCAGCCGTGTTATTGGTACTCGTGTACAAGGACACTTTAAGAACAGTAAGGATCCACTCAACCCTAGAAGCCTCGCAGGATTCATGCGCGAGGAAATGAAAGTTCAAGTCAGTTATTGGAAGGCTTGGAAAGGAAAACAATGGGCTCAAAATTTGATTAGAGGAACAGCAAAAGAAATTTTTCCTTGCTCCCTTCGTATTGTCATATTTTAAAGCAGGTAAATCCAGGCACAGTTACCCACATTTAACTTGATTCAGAAAATATGTTCAAGTACTTTTTTATGGCTTTGGGAGTGGCTATAAGAGGGTTCACCTACATGAGGAAAGTAATTGGTATAGATGCGGCTTGGATCAAAACTAAGCATAAGGGTGTATTATTAGTAGCAACTACACAAGATAGTGAATATCATACTTACCCCATTGCATGGGGTTTGGTTGATAATGAGAATAAGGCTTCATGGACATGGTTCTTAGAGACGTTGAAGGAGTTGATACCTAATAGCTCAGACTTGTGTTTTATTTCTGATAGACATCAAAGTATCGAACATGTAGTGCGTCATGGTTATGTTATGGCTTCTCATGGGGCATGTTATTGGCACGTAAAGCAGAATATAAAACATCGTTTCAAAAGCATTGCTTCGACTAAATTGTACAAGAAATTTGCAATTGCATACCGTATCGAAGAGTTTAATAAACATTTTGACCATATTCACAAAATATATCCACGTGTTGCTAAGTATCTTGAGAAGTTGTCGAGTTCAAAAAGTGGTCGAGACCACATTTTGGTGGTAATCGATATGAAGTTATGACAATTAACATAGTTGAGACTGTGAATAATTTGATGCGAAAGGCAAGAGAGTATCCAATTATTGCTATGATCGATTTTATCATAAGCACCATGGGACAGTGGTTCCTTTCTCGTCGTCGAGAAGCATATGCTGTGACAACTCCATTAACACTGAAGAAAGAGGAAACCTTAAGAAAAAGATGGGATGAAGTTGGTTCATTGATAACACTCCAATTAAATGAGAATGAGTACAATGTAATGTGTGAGGAATTCGATGCAATAGTGAATTTAAGGTCAAAAAGTTGTACGTGCAAAATTTTTGATATCGAGAAGCTTCCATGTGTTCGTGCCATAGTAGCAGCAGGAAAGTCCCAACCTCAAAATATTGGGGAACTTATATATTCAATGTGTTCAAAATTCTACACTTCAGAATATTGGTTGTTAGCATATGTTGAAACTATATACCCTGTTCCCCCAAACTCGCAGTGGACCAACATTCCTAAAGATGTTATTGCAATACAGGTGATAGCACCACCTGAAGACATGACTTAAGGGCGACCAAAAATCAACCGCATACCTTCCCAAGGTGAAGTTCTAAGAGACAATATAATTGTGGGGCATGTGGGCAATCAGGACATAATGCACAGAAGTGTCCAAGTCGTCATGCGCCATCAGATGTTAGAAGCACAACTAATATGTGATTTATTATTGTATAGTTTTGTAAGCACTATGTTCACAGTTTCTTCTTTTAATCTATGTAAACTCTGTTGAGATTTATCTTTCTTTTAATCTATATAATCCAATGCGGCCCTTAGGGTCTCTTGGTGCAATTTGAGGGTCTCTTATAAATTAGATGTAAATGCTTCAATGCGACCCTTAGGGTCTCTTAGTGCAATTTTAGGGCTTCTTATAAATTAGGTGTAAATGCTTCAATGTGACCCTTAGGGTCTCTTAGTGCAATTTTAGGGTCTCTTATAGATTAGGTGTAAATTCTTCAATGCGACCCTTAGGGTCTCTTAGTGCAATTTTGGGGTCTTTTAGTGCAATTTTAGGGTCTCTTATAAATTAGGTGTAAATGCTTCAATGCGACCCTAAGGATCTCTTAGTGCAATTTTAGGGTCTCTTATAAATTAGGTGTAAATTCTTCAATGCGACCCTCAGGGTCTCTTACTGCAATTTTACGGTTTCTTATAACTTAGGTGTAAATGCTTCAATGCGACCCTTAGGGTCTCTTAGTGCAATTTTAGGGTCTCTTATAAATTAGGTGTAAATGCTTAAATGCGACCCTTAGGGTCTCTTAGTGCAATTTTAGGGTCTCTTATAAATTAGGTGTAAATGCTTCAATGCGACCCTAAAGGTCTCTTAGTGCAATTTTAGGGTATCTTATAAATTAGGTGTAAATGCTTCAATGCGACCCTAAAAGTCTCTTAGTGCAATTTTAGGGTATCTTATAAATTAGGTGTAAATTCTTCAATGCGACCTTTAGGGTCTCTTAGTGCACTTATAAATTAGGTGTAAATGCTTTAATGCGACCCTTAGGGTCTCTTAGTGCAATTTTAGGGTCACTTATAAATTAGGTGTAAATGCTTCAATGCGACCCTTAGGGTCTCTTAGTGCAATTTTAGGGTCTCTTATAAATTAGGTGTAAATGCTTAAATGCGACCCTTAGGGTCTCTTAGTGCAATTTTTGGGCCTCTTATAAATTAGGTGTAAATGCTTCAATGCGACCCTAAGGGTCTCTTAGTGCAATTTTAGGGTCTCGTGGGCAATTTTAGGGTCTCTTATAAATTAGATGTAAATGCTTCAATGCGACCCTTAGGGTCTCTTAGTGCAATTTTAGGGTCTCTTATAAATTAGGTGTAAATGCTTCAATGCGACCCTTAGGGTCTCTTATAAATTAGGTGTAAATGCATATAAAGCGACCCTCAGGGTCTCTTAGTGAAATTTGAGGGTCTCCTGTAAGTGATGTCTAAATTATAATAGTCTGATCGTTTAATAATATTGTATAAGTGATTTACTTATTGAATTCGATTTTATTGTTGATAAATGATAACTCTACAAAATAGAGTTATTTTACCACTTTTTATGTGTTAATTGTTGCTTAGTTCTTGAATTCTTAATTGATTTATTAAGTTTTTAAGTAATTTTACATTTATTAGTCTTATTGTAATTTTCTAGATTTTTATATATTTTTATAGATATTTTATTATAATATGTTGTAGTTTAAATTATGTGTAATTAATATAGTTTAGTTAGAAGTAAAATAAAAGTGCAATTTTGTTGATCTTTATTGATAAATTAAATTAAGTTCTAATTAAGTATTTTCAAATAATTAATATGATTTATTTATAATTGAAAATATTTGATTGTTATTTAATTTAATTTTTTATGGTGTAGGAATTATGTTGTATCTTTGTTGTGTTTGAAGAATAAAGAGAAAGAAAGAAAATTGGCATTTGCGAAGAAGAAATAGAAAAAATTAGCACAAGGCCATCTTCTTCAGCAGGCCCACACCAAGGCCCGGTTGCTTTCGAAGCCCAGGCCCACGCCGAAACCACCTCAGCATCAGCACTCCACCGAAGCCACCTTCGGACCAGCAAGCCCCAATCCACGCCAGCTGTCCTCTTTTGCCCAGCTGCTCCCAGCCGTTTGTCTCCACCAACTCAGCCAACTGACCATTTCCTTCTCCCCAACCGTGGCCCAATTCATCTCTCCAGCCCCAAGTCAAATGCCACCAGCCATTCAGCGCCTGCCACCTACCCTCACAGCCAGCCTCCAAAGCACCCACCCAAGCACACCTGGGCCCTCTTCAGTTCACTCCCCAGACAGCATCTCCTCACGGGCCAGCCACAACCGAACACAGCCACCAAAAAGGCTAAAAAATCATATTCTTTCCCAATGTTTTATTTTTCTTTTCACTCAAATATCAATTCACTCTTCTCTATTTTTCTCACCTAAATAAACATTCCTAATTCATTTTTTTTACCCTAGCTTTTCACTAATCTTTTACCCAACCAAACATTTCATATTTCCAATTCTCTTACACTTACTCTATTTATCCTACCACTTCCCAACACAATTAAATTAATCAATTTATTTATTTTAATTTGATTAATTTAATCTCCATATTTTGCCTATAAATAGAGTCTTGTAAGACCATTTGGGAGAGCTCTTCTTCATCTTTTCAACCTCTCCTACACTTCATATTTTCTCTCTTCTTTTCACTATTTTCTCTACCATTTTCATCTTTTGAAGAGCATGTCAAGTATGTTATTTTGTAATTTTTATTTCAATCTAGTTATGAGCTTCTAATCTTTTTTCAAGATTATTAAGATGATGATGAAGCAAAATGTAACTAGATAGTATTTTTTGTTGTATGTTGATTTCCCATTTGTGCAACATTGTTTATCGATTTTTCTATCAAAGATATGCATTTTTCATCTATTATTGATTTTTAAAGCATATTACACTTAGCTCTTCATTGTACAAAAATATGATATTCTTTGATTAAATGTTTTTCATTAAATTGTTCACATCTAATTCTTAGAGCATAAGTATCATATTTTGCCTAAACATGATCTCTTTGATTTTTTGTAGTTTCATTAGGTTGTAACACAACTAATGCTTAGAAATTATATCTTATATAAGTGAAGAAATATCCTACATTTTTTAAAGTAACTTGTGCTTGAATAGAAAATGTATTTTGAAAAAAAGTACAGTGTGATTTATTTCAACTATATCTAAACTTGGGAATCAATATACTTATAAATACTATTGAACTTGCATTTTGTGGATTCTAATCTCTTAATAATTTTATTTTACATATCTCATTTGAAAACCATTTTTCTATTTAATCTTAAATCTTTTTATTACTTGTCTTTTATTTTTCTAAAACAAAATCTCATCAAATATTTGGAGCTAGGTTAGAATATTCTTGCTTTGTTTGAAATAGTTTCTTTTGATGTTAGTCAACTCCCATGGGTTCGACCTCGTACTTACATGAACATTATATTCTGAAACGATTCATGCACTTGCAAGTTTAAATATTAAAACACCCTCTTTTGGGATCAACAATAAATAATCCAATTAGTATCACTCCATAAGTACTTTCATCATTGAATTGCAATATAAAAGTCCAATTTTAGGACTACTAATTAGGTGTAAATGCTTCAATGCGACCTTTAGGGTCTCTTAGTATCTATTGGGCTCTTAATGCAATTTGAGGGTCTCTTATAAATTAGGTGTAAATGCTTCAATGCGACCCTCAAGGTCTCTTAGTGCAATTTGAGGGTCTCTTATAAATTAGGTCTAAATGCTTCAATGCGACCCTCAAGGTCTCTTAGTGCAATTTGAGGGTCTCTTATAAATTAGGTGTAAATGCTTCAATGTGACCCTTAGGGTCTCTTATAAATTAGGTGTAAATGCATAAGTCCTTCAATATAGTAAGAAATACATAACACCAAAAGTGGATGTTCGTAACAAAAAAAAAACATATCTAACTAGGGATCTGCACTACCTTCATATAATTGAATTGCATATGTCTGTCTAAAAGTATCTATGTTGTCATCGTTTAGCAACGTTCTAGCTGACTCGTTGCACTTACCAGCAATGTGCATTTCTATTGTTCTTCAGCATGAATATACCACAATCTCCTCTATGAAAGACAAGGTTAACTATATTAGTATTATCTTTAAAAGTTGACTCATACATGTAAATTTAAATGAAACTTACATTCTATTGCTTTGAGGAACAGTATCTGCGGGGGCAACTTCTATCTTCATGAAGTACATACATTGAGCACGAAATTCATTAAAATGACCACTATCATGAAGTAATAGCAGAAAATATTATGCAAGTGGTTGCACTGATCTTTCCATTACTTCTATGGAGATCCAATAGTCTGGATTGGAGTTATAAATCCATATTGTCCACATTCTAATGTCTACTACCAATGCCATCCAATTTTTGTTATTATTGTTCCATGGCACATAGAAGTAATTCACTTTGGACCAAGCTCTCCCTCTAATGGGTCTGATTGCATCAACAAATGACATTAGTTGTGGAGACTTTTTGTATACTGTGGTGCTAGTCTTTCGAGACTTGCAATATAACTCACAAACATATTTCCCAAACTCATCAGTCAAAATGCATCTATCTTGTGGAAAGATGTCTTGAAATTTTTCCATTCGTTTTCTAAATATATAGGTTATTTCATCCACATGCTGCCCAAAAGCATCAACTATTCAATATTAGTTAAGTTGGAAAATAAAACTAGTATTAACTAATTATTATGAAATAATTGAATGATAAAGCTTACCTCTACTCCCACAATAATACGAGGATTATTACACAAGATGACATTGCCGCCTAAAAATGAAGAAATCTGAACTATAGTGTCATCTGCATTGTCTACATAGTTATGAAGTCTTTCATAGAACAGTTGTACCTTCTCTTCCGCACTTGGAACTAGAGTAGGTCGCACAAAGAACTGAAAAACCAAATAAAGAAAAGTAAAATAAGTTAACATAACCAAATATATTTGCGTTTTAAAAAATTCATAAGCAATTTTTATAAGTGGATAAATACCTCATCATCTTCTTCTATTACTTTGGATATTCTTGCAACTGTGATATTTTGGACCTTAACATTTATTTTCCAACCAATCCACTGTGGAATATGATTTCCTGGAATTCTTTGTCCAATCATTTCTCCCAATTTTGGCATTGCTTCACAGATCCATATCTATAAGAATCAAAACATAAATTATAGGCATGAAAAACATATGATAAGCCATACTTATCAAAATTTAGATACAAAATTTTAGATTTTTTTACCTGAAATATCCAAGGACAACATATGAAGTTCCACCTGATAATATCTTTATTATGATCTTTCCGGAACTTTACACGAGTGATTTGATCTATAATCTTCTCATATACCAGCCTCCCCCAAGGATATTTATCAAATATTTCCAAATTGTCCACTAGTCGTAGCCAAGATAAATCTATTGTAGTACCGGCACTTGAATTTAACAGAAATGCAATTAGTAGGTAGATAAAGCACAACTTCACTCTGTCTTTCGTTCTCTCCTCTTTTGGTATATTATCTAGCACATTTGCTACATCCTCTATTTTTATAGACCTATCCTTGGAGTACTTATTCTTTAAATTGTTGTTTGATGAAACCACATTTAGTTCTTCTGGTGTTAATTCGCCACCAGTGTATAATCCAGATACTATTGCAAACTCTTGGATAAAGAATCTCACAAGTTTGTCATTTATCAAAAACCACAACTCATGCTTTTTTTTTACAATTTATCCTCCTTGCAATTATCTGGTGCGATAAGGCCCCCCAAAACTTCCATTTCCAAGGGAGGTCCAACAAATGACCCAACTGACCATATTTTCTAAAAACAATCTTGTCAGTTTTTGATAACCAAGAATTTATTTTTTCAAATATTTGCATCGAAGACCTAATGGTAACTTTAGATTTCGTTTGAACATTTTCATTCATAATAACACTCGAGACACAAGAAAGCTCTGTTGTCAAAATAGTTCTAGAAATCTGAAATTTGCCAAACAAACAAAATACAATGTAAATAATAAGTGCAAATATTTATTACAAAATTGAAATAAGCGACCCTAAGTTGGGTTAGGTCTCTTAGTGTATATTTACATCAACAAGAAAATTGAAATAAGCGACCCTAAGAGACCCAAAGGGTCGCAAAGGTCGCTTAGTGTATTTTAACATCTAAGAAGAAAATTGAACTAAGCGACCCTCTGAGTCGCAAAGGTCGCTTATTGTATTTTAACATCAAGAACAAAATTAAACTGAGCGACCCTAAGAGACCCAGAGGGTCTCAAATGTCACTTAGTGTATTTAACAATTAAGAAGAAAATTGAACTAAGCGACCCTCGCTTAGGGTCGCTTAGTGTATTTTAACATAAAGAATAAAATTGAACTAAGCGACCCCAGGGTCGCTTAGGGTCGTTTAGTGTATTTTAACATAAAGAAAAAAATTGAACTAAGCGACCCTGTGGTCGCTTAGTGTCTTTTAACATAAAAAATAAAATTGAACTAAGTGACCCAAAGCGACCATAAGCGACCCTGAGGGTTGCTTAGTTCAATTTTATTCTTTATGTTAAAATACACCAAGCGACCATAAGCGATGAGGGTCGCCTAGTTCAATTTTATTCTTTATGTTAAAATACACTAAGCGACCATAAGCGATGAGGGTCTCTTAGTTCAATTTTATTCTTTATGTTAAAATACACTAAGCGACCATAAGCGACCTAGTTCAATTTTATTCTTTATGTCACAGAAGGTTGCTTAGTGTATTTTAACATTAAGAAGAAAATTACACCGAGATACCCTAAAAGACCCTTAATTGCACTAGGCGACTCTATAAGTTACATATGGTCTTTTAGTGTAATTTTCAACTCAATATTCATATAATTTTCAGAACAATGATGAACTCTAACAATGAAAATAAACTTAAAATTATAGAATTTTCACTTTTTTCAAATTGTACATCAATTTACTCAAAATCAAAATTATTCTAATCCATTAAACTCATAATCTTAATCATTCTAATTCATTAAACTATAATCATAATCTTACTTGTTCATTTGATGACAACGGAAAAAATGTAGTTGATTCTTCCATTGTTGCTTCCATTATATTTTCTTCAAAATAAAGAGCATAAGAGAGAAAGGGAATGAGTGAAAGTGAAACTATTGTGGAAATAAGTAGAAGAAAATAAATACCAGGAAAAATCTTGTCGCTGTTGAGGGTGGCCGGAGCTCGTCGCCAGCGAACTTTTCATGGTAGAATGAGGTTGTTGTCTTCAATGGAGAAGGAGAGGGAGAGGTATGTGAAAGAGAAGGGAGGAACACGATGGACTATTGTTTAGGGTTTTGTTATATGTATTAAACTTATTTTGTTTAAAAATCCTGCCACATCATCAGATTTTAAAAAATGTAATAACTATAAAAATTAATTAAAATAAAAAAGTCATTTTGCAAATATCAATATCTGATAAAGGCATTTTGGCAAATTCCTCATTTTTCTCTTCTTTATTTTTTTTAAAGAATGACTTATTTCTAGGTTAATCGTGACCCCCTCCACCTCTGTTCGACAACCCCGCGTGCAACACCTCCTCCGTGACGGCACCCCTCACCTCCGTTCGACAACCCGGACAGCACCCCAAGACAATAGCCCAACCACCGTTCGACCCCAGGACAGCAACACCTCAGGTGACTGGTTTCCTCCTTCTCAGGCGACAACACCTCAGGTGCACTACGGATTCCCCAGGTATGACCTCCGCCCTCTCTCATATTTCCTTTTTCTTTATTTTTTTTCCTCTCAAAGTTCAAACTCCCAAAAATTCTTCTCAACTTTCTTTCTTCTGATTTCTGGGATTGAAGATTTAGAATGCCGAATTGGGTCTTTTGTAGAGTCTATAGAAACTGTCTTGTATTGTAGAAGAGCTACATTTTGTTTGATTCTTTTTTTGCTTCTTGTTCATGTTGCAGTCCTAGTTTAAGTTGATTGATTGGCTTTCAAGTCCTGCTATCTTTGGAAGTTAAAGGCCTCTTCTTTAGTTACTTTGCAAGATTCATCGATCTACCATTTCAATGTGGTATACTTGTTGGGTATTTCTTAATTTGTTAAGAATCTATTTGATTTTTGAATAGTTTTGGATTTCAATAATGCTAACAGTACTTGTTGGATTCACTGAGCTATTAGTCATTACTTTGTGGATTATTAATTTTCATTGTTTGATTAATAATGCACCATGAGCAATGCAAAGAATTGGTTATGACTTTTTGTGCTCTTCCTATAACAATGGAGCTTCGTATTAAACTTTAAATTCTTGATTGTAACTACGACTATTATTTGCATTATTGAAGACATCATATGCTTCATATTCTGCAAGACCGTAACTAATATTGAAATTGAAATAATGCATTTTTCATTGTTTACCAGCATATGCGTAATATCCCTCTAGTAATTATTTTTGAAATCATGACAAGGTGGATCGTCAAGCAAGAATTAAAATGTTTTTTTCCCTAGTCATTCATCATGTACCTTACTTTTTCTTAACAGACTCCTATAGATGTCTAAATAAGTGACTAACTCAGTAGGTCTCAACTCAAGTATAATTTGGCTCATGTATATCTCATGTCTTTTTTAACACCTCTTGTAAATATATGTAGTACCTTTGCGCAAAACTCTTAAATTGTTTTCTTAAGGGCTTTCATTTGTGGTTTTATAGGGTTTTGATGAATACATGAATTTGGTTCTTGATGATGCTGAAGAAGTCAATGTCAAGAAGAAGAGCAGCAAGACACTGGGTATGTGTCTTTAATTTCTCGTCCCATTCTCTTGTGCTTGTCGATATACTTAGGTCTGATTTTTTTTCCTTGTTCCTCAAGGAGGATAATTTTGAAAGGAGACAACATAACTCTGATGAAGAATTCGAAAGTATGCCATAAAAACAGCTTATATTTGTATGTATATGCTATTTAAATATTTCCCTCTCCCTCATTGGTAACTTCTTTTCTTTCTCAGGGGAAAATGATGATCATGTCACTGATTGGATTGATTAGGGCGTACAATGTTGTTCCCGTAGCATAGCATGTATGTTGAGTTAATTTAGAATTACTATTTTGGCTGCTTGGTTTGAGTATATTGTTGGATAACATGTAGGGGAACTCATTGAATGTTGATTTTATATGCCTATAAGTAGATAAGTTGTTGCATTCGCTTCTCTTAATTAGTATTTGCTATGCTCTGATTTGTCATGTTTGTGAAATCTAATCATGTCATTTCTCCTAGGTGGAACTATGATGTCTGAGGCTGAGTCATATCCCCTCATAAGTTAATAACCATGTGAAATTGTCTGCATCCTCTTTCAAAAAAAAACTGTTTTGGAAAATTACTCTTACGGAACATTTACATTTACCTCTTGGAGTTTTCCAGGCACCACATTGTAATGTCACAAATTTTCAAAATTTTAGTCACAGGATGGGGATAACAAATTATCATGTCTTTAGGAAGGGTTGCTATATTCTGAACCCAAGTATCATAGAAAATTCTTTGCATCTAGACGGAAAAACTGGTGATGGAAAAGAACAAGGAATAAAAAAATAGATTTAAACATTATAAAATATAATATAATAATAAAAAAAATCTTGTAGTGCATTGTAGCTACCACAGCATCACCATATTTGCGGCACGTTGGAGATGACCTTAATCCATTTATAATCAAAATTTTACTAAGTAATCAAATTTTTATTAGATAAAATCAATTAGATATTTTTTTTTTTTAAAATGATCAAATTTAAATTTGTACTTATTTATATATATTAAATTTAACTTATACAAACTAAAAAATAATAAATTAGTATTATATTTTAAATATTATTATTAATAATAGTATTTTAATTTATATTAATATAATTATTAAATATTTATATACTTGGCTTAAAAATTGTTTTACAGATATTTATATACTTGGGTTATATTTGTATTTCTTTAAAGCATTTTAGAAAATTTTAATTCGGGAATAGAAGGAAACAACTCGAGCTCTTTCGGAAACTGCTGCAGGTCTGAATGGACCTCCGTCACCTTTCATTGTAGCTCTGTCTGAAGAGCTTCGAACTTCTCTTCCAAGGCTTCTAGCTGAGAGTCCTTCTTCGGTCCCATATTGAATCTTACTGGCTCTGATGCCAATTGATATGCGGTTCCTGCTTAGGTTAGAATAAACCAGTGAAATCCAGGGAAACAATGGCAATGGAAATGGATATTTGTATTAAATTATCACGAATTTGAGAGCCTGAGTTCTCTCCAAAAGTTTTACAGATTACCACAATCTTCTCACCCAAACAAACTAACCAATACTCTCTTATTCTAAACCACTCGAGTAAGCCACAATACCGTATACCCTACTCACACACAAGTTGCTCTCCTATAACTAATTCATGATGTGCCCCCTCCCCCCTCCCTCTGTGCTGACTTGTCCAATTCCTTCCCTTTCCCCTTCTAGTGTAGACATAAGTGATGGGAGGCCTGTCAGTTTCTTTTCTCCTTGTTCTCATTTATTACTTTATATTATATTTTCAAATTCAAAATGCATAAGAAATGTTGATGTATTGTATTGATACTTCTATGCAGGGCGTAACTCTAGATGAACGAGGACTTGTTACTAATGAAGAAGAGAAGAGACTTGAAGAGGTATTATTTTCTTCCCTTGTAATTTTTACTCGCAATAACAAAATAGATGTAATTTATAGTTGAGGGGTCTGTTTTTTTATTTTTTTTCTTTCTATTTATTAAATTATTCTGCTCCTTCTTTTTCTGCTCATTTTGTTAATAAAACTTTATGCATCATATTATAAAAGGAAAAAAAAGATGAAACATAACAGTGTTCGGGTGTATGTGAATATCGTTTTGGGTTTTCTCTTCATGTGCCTGAATGTCTCTTTTATTCTTCCTTGTGCCCGAATGTTTATTGTTTATATTATTATGTGTTTTCATATGTAAAAGTATGTTTTCTCATGAGATTTTTCTCCCCTTCCTCTTGTTATAGCTTGGTAGAAGGTTACAAGGTTCTTCTACAACCAATCGCTTTGAAGATCTCAACTTGCCTGGAAAAACAGCATCAGATTTCTGTACTTCTGAAGAAATGGTTCAGTTTAAAAAGCCCAAGAAAAAGAAATCATTGCGAAAAAAAGGATAAGCTAGACTTAGATGCCCTTGAAGCAGAAGCAGTTTCTGTAGGTATTGGTGATCTTGGTTTCCGTAAGGATGGGAAGTGGCAGTCTGTTAAACAAGAGCAAGAGAGAGCTGAGGCTGAAAGGAGGAATATTGCATACCAGACAGCATTGGCTAAAGCAGATGAGGCATCTAAATAATTACAAATGGAACTGTTGAAACAGAGGAATTAGAAAACCCTCCACTATCAAATGAGGAAACACACGATTAAAGCTGCAATATTGTGACCGTTGCTACAGCTGTGCAATTGTCCTTGGAGATTCCCTCTCGTACACAAAATAAGGAATGGATGTACCATATTTGATGAGCTGTATTTTCTCTCCAATCACAGCATGTATTTTATAACCGTTTTGGTCTATTTATTCTCTTACTTTCCATTTTGTAAATTGAGCCAATTGAATACAATTAATTGAAGGAGAAAGTTTAGTCCTCTGTTGCCTTTTTTACTCTGCAATTTATTACCTTTTATCTTGGTATCAGAGCCCAGGTTCTCACGTCCATGGCTACCCGACAAGAATCAGACACAAACTCCTCTGCAACAAACCAGAGTGCTGCTCTGCCCACCACAGTCGCCACCACCCTTCCTGGAGTCGAGACTCCTTCACCTTCCATTTCTCTTCCCATTCCAACACCACATGCAGCTTACTCTCTTGGGTCATCAACCCTCAGTCAAGCCCCAGGCTTCTTCCCTTCTTCCCATTTGGCTCCACTCACAATAAAACTCGACAGAACAAACTATTCGTTTTGGAAATCACAAGTCCTACCTGCACTTCGAGCTCAAGAACTCGATGGGTTCATTCTCGGCACTAAACCGTGTCCACCACAGTTTGTTGACAGCACAATCGGAGGAACTGTCCCTGGTGAATCTCGCCAAGTCAATATCGGATACACTATCTGGATACGCCATGATCAAGCTATCCTAAGTTGGCTCATGAACTCTATCTCTGAATCAATGTTTGGTCACATAGTTCGATGTCAAACCTCCATGGAACTGTGGAATACCCTTGAACTTCTTTTTGTCACCAGCTCTAAAGCCAGGACACTTCAACTACGATTTCAACTTCAATCAATGAAGAAAGGAAACCTCTCCATTCACGACTATATGCTCAAAATGCGAAATTTGGCAGACAATCTCTCTGCTGCTGGCCAACTAATTCCTGATGAAGAACTTATTCTCTACATCCTTGGCGGTCTCGGTCATGATTATGAAGCCGTGGTCATTAACCTCACTTCTCGCCATGACCAACTCACCTTTCAAGAAGTTCAGTATATGCTTCAAAGCCAAGAAATGCGTCTGGACCAAATCAATACTCCCACGGACCAGACTCCTCCAAGTGCCAACTTTGCCTCTCAATCTAGAAGGCCTTCAAACTTTCAGTTTCAACCTCAATCCCAATCTTTCTCTGGTCGTGGTTTTCCCAATCGTGGCCGCGGACGTGGTCGAGGTGGTCGAGGAAATCGTATAGTGTGCCAACTCTGCACTCGTCCTGGTCACATCGCCTCAAAATGCTATCACAGGTTTGATATCTCCTTCCAGGCACCTGCCAGTTCCAACTTCTCCTCACCAAACCAGCAAAACCACTCTGGCTATCCTTTCAACAACCAAAATGCCTCAGGTAACCATCAACAAGCCTTCCTCACCTCAACTATCAACCCTGATGAAAATGCCTGGTATATAGACAGCGGAGCCACAAATCACATCACAGCAGATGCATCCAACTTGCAGCAAAAAATGGACCAAAAAGGTATAACTCATCTTGTTATTGGAAACGGCCAATCTCTCTCAATCACTCAAACTGGTAACAGCAAACTCACTCTATCACATTCACCAAATTATTTGCATCTCAAAAATATTTTATGTGTCCCTGCCATAACCAAAAATTTGCTCTCTATTTCTCAACTTACAAAAGATAATCATGTTTTTGTTGAGTTCCATGCTGACTGTTGTCTTGTGAAGGATCGAATCACGGGGAAGGAGCTGCTTCGGGGAATGCTTAACCATGGATTATATCAACTGCAGTTTACACAGTCATCTTCTCCACATGTTCTGCTCAAGTCCACCAGTCTCTCAAACACTTCAAGTTCTATCGAGTCTGTCAAAACCACCACTGTCCATGGTGGAGAGTCTTTACTTGCTTAATCAAAATCTGATGTTAGTGTATGGCATCAACGTCTTGGTCATCCTAATCTCAATGTAATGAAAGTCATGTTGGCTAATGAAAAAGTTGCTTTTAAATATGAAATTCCCTTTTGTGATGCCTGTCATATAGGAAAATCAAAACATAAACATTATGCCATTTCCCAAAACAGCTCCAGCAAACCTCTAGAGTTGATTCACTCTGATGTTTGGGGTGCTGCCCCCATTCTCTCTAAAGATGGATATAGATATTATGTCCATTTCATTGATGATTTTAGCAATTTTACTTGGATTTTCCCACTCAAACTGAAATCTGAAGTCAAAGACATTTTTATTAACTTTCAAAAGTTTGTTGAAAGAAAGTTTGATACAAAAATTAAAACTCTCCAATCTGATTGGGGAGGTGAATACAGAAGTCTTGCACCATTTCTCAAATCCATAGGTGTCCATTTTCAACATCCTTGTCCACACACTCACCCTCAAAATGGAAAATCGGAAAGAAAACACCGTCACATTGTCGAAATGGGCCTCACACTACTGTCCCAAGCCTCACTGCCCTTGCACTACTGGTGGGAATCCTTTAGTACAGCCACATTTCTTATAAATCATCTGTCAACTCCCACCTTAGATCACAAATCACCAATCGAAGTCCTCTTTCAAGTCAAACCAAAATTACACTTTCTCAAAGTCTTTGGCTGTGCATGCTTTCCCCATCTTAGAGCTTACAACAAACACAAATTAGACTTTAGGTCCACCAAATGTGTCTTTTTAGGATATAGTCTACACCACAAAGGTTATAAATGCTTACATCCAACTGGCCGTATTTATATAGCTCAAAGTGTCACTTTCAATGAACATGAATTTCCTTTCTCCACTGATTTTCACGTTCTTGACTCCACAGTTCAGTCTTCCTCTTCCCCAACTATCCAATACAGTCAATGGTTACCTTCTCTCTGTACTTTTCAACAGGAAAATGATTGTGTAAATTCGGCACCAGCTGAAGAATCCATGAGTTCAGCAATCCCAGATGCATCTTCACCTCCCCGTGGCACACCTCAATCCTCCAACATTCAGCATGAAACTCCAAGGTCAGTTCCATCCTACCCTTCCATACCTCTTGGCACTCATCTCCCTTTCAATAACAACTCTCCAATTTCAGCATCCACATCATCGTCCTCTCCACCAACATCTTCCCCACCTCCCCTACCCACTCATCCCATGATCACCCGCTCCAAAGCCGGCATCTTCAAACCAAAAACTTTTCTTGCCTCTCTATCCGCTAAAACTGCCTCTGCCCTTCTCACTTCCATTCCTGCCACCATCGCTGAAGCCATTGCCATACCCGCCTGGAAACATGCCATGGATGAGGAATTCTTTGCCTTAATCAAAAATAAAACTTGGACGCTGGTTCCCTTCCACCATACAATGAATGTTGTCGACAACAAGTGGATTTTACGCATCAAACACAACTCCGATGGCTCCGTTCAACGCCATAAAGCACGCCTTGTTGCCAAAGGATTCCAACAACAACCAGGTGTTGATTTCTTTGAAACGTTCAGTCCCGTCGTCAAGCCACCTACCATTCAACTTGTTCTCACTTTGGCCGTCACATACGATTGGGACATTCAGCAAATTGACATCAACAATGCCTTTCTCAATGGCACTATTGATGAAGAAATTTACATGTCTCAACCCGAAGGTTACATTGACTCTACCTATCCAAACCATGTCTGCAAACTCAATCGGGCTCTCTATGGGCTCAAACAGGCTCCTCGCGCCTGGTTTGACCGCTTGCGCAACACCCTTCTTCAACTTGGTTTCCACAATTCGGTCTCCGACACCTCCATGTTCTATTTCCATCAAGGTGATGCTCTCATGTTTGTCCTCGTATATGTTGACGATATCCTACTTACTGGCACTAAATCACAACAGGTTACCTCCATTATCTCTCAACTCAATGTCTCTTTTGCCCTCAAATCCTTAGGCTCAGTTCATTACTTTCTTGGTTTTGAGACAACTAGGGGGGCTGATGGCATTCATTTGTCCCAAACCAAATACACAATTGATCTTCTCACTCGAACCAACATGATACATGCCAAACCATGCCCCACTCCCATAAACCAGAACAATTCTCTTCACCTACAGGACAGTCAACCTTTTGAGCATGTCACACTCTATCGAAGCACAATTGGGGCGCTCCAATACCTCACGCTTAGCAGGCCCGACATTGCATTCACAGTCAACAAATTGAGTCAATTCCTACAAGCTCCCACTCAAAACCATTGGCAAGCATGCAAGAAAATTCTTCGGTATCTGGCAGGGACAGTTGGAGAAGGAATTAAATTTACACCAGCAACAAATCTCTCAATTGAAAGCTTCTGCGACTCAGACTGGGCTAGCTCGTTGGATGACCGGAAATCAACAACTGGGTACTGCGTTTATCTCAGTGGTAATCTGATAAACTGGAGCTCTCGAAAACAAAAATCGGTGGCTCGTTCAAGCACCGAAGCTGAATATAGAGCTCTTGCTCAAGCGTGCACCGAGATAGTATGGCTTCAATCTTTACTCAAAGAAATTGGAATTACTAGCAACACTCCAGCCATCATTTGGTGTGACAATTCAGGGGCTCGACAATTGGCCTCAAATCCGGTATTTCACTCGAGAACTAAGCACATCGAAATAGATGTCCACTTTATCAGAGACAAAGTTTCAAGCAAAGAAGTCGAGGTCAGATATGTCCCCTCCAGTGAACAAACTGCAGACATACTCACAAAGTCTCTATCGATCGCAAGCTTCCAATACTTAAAAGGCAAGCTGGCTGTTGTCTCATCACCCCAGCACAGCTTGAGGGGGCGTGTTGAAACAGAGGAATTAGAAAACCCTCCACTATCAAATGAGGAAACACACGATTAAAGCTGCAATATTGTGACCATTGCTACAGCTGTGCAATTGTCCTTGGAGATTCCCTCTCGTACACAAAATAAGGAATGGATGTACCATATTTGATGAGCTGTATTTTCTCTCCAATCACAGCATGTATTTTATAACCGTTTTGGTCTATTTATTCTCTTACTTTCCATTTTGTAAATTGAGCCAATTGAATACAATTAATTGAAGGAGAAAGTTTAGTCCTCTGTTGCCTTTTTTACTCTGCAATTTATTACCTTTTATCTGGAACAAACTCTTCCCTCCAAACCAGAGGAAGATTCAGTTTACGCAGATGATGATGAAGATCTTTATAAATATCTGGCAAGAGCAAGGACATTAGCTCTCAAAAAGAAAGACGATGCACCATCTGGTCCTCAGGCTTTTGCACTTCTTGCCGCCAGCACTGCCAACAACCAGACTGCTGATGAACAAAATCCTACAACTGGAGAGCCTCATGAAAACAAGGTTGTCTTTACAGAGATGGAAGAATTTGTATGGGGTCTTCAGCTTGAAGAAGGTATTTTCTGTTTATTTTTAGTCAAAATAATAATGTAGAATAATTTTTTGAGAATAGGGATCTATTATATTTCATGAAAGTAATATCTAGCGTACTGTACATGCATGGTGCTATATTCTCATTTTCTAAGCTATGTTTTAAGGAATAATAACAGGTTGGAGAGTCTGGTGTCCTATCCATAAATCTTGTTCTCATATTTTAGATTTAGAGAAATTTTAAACATGTGATTCGTAAATGGAAAGAAATAACTTGTATGTTTCTTTTTTATTTTTCAGAAGCCCATAAGCCTGATGGCGAAGATGTTTTTATGGAAGAAGATGAGGAACCGGAAATTTCTAACGAGGAAGTAAAAATTGAGCCTGGTGGGTGGACTGAAGTTAATGATACTGAAAAAGATGAAGATCCCAGTAAAGAGGATAAGGAGGAGATTGTTCCAGATGAAATTATTCATGAAGTTGCAGTTGGTACAGGATTGAGTTACTTAAAGAGAGAGGAACGCTGAAAGAAAGTATTGATTGGGGTGGTTGAAATATGGACAAAAAGAAAAAGCAAACTTGTTGGCATTGTTGGGGATGATGATGATGAGCCAAAGAAGGGGATGCAACCACCTCGCCAAAATAAGGATGAGACTCGTACTTCATCTTTGGTCCATTCAAAGGAGACTCACCCACCTAAAGTCTATCATGAAAGGGACATCCACATTGAAAGGACTGATATTGTAAGCATTTCATTTTCTTAGCCTTTTGATCTTTTCATATGCTTTGTTATATATGATGTAAAATGTTTATGTAAAGTCTTTGGCTTTGGGGGTTAGAGACCTCTCACAGATCTATATATTTTAAATTAATACTCAACTGAAGGTTCGGAGACTATAGTGTTTGCTCTGTTGTTGATTAGCTAGGACTCAAAAGGCTTCCTTGGTGGATCCATGCCATTCAACTGTTGTTGGACACTCACAATGCACGAGTGAATTATGTCCATGCAAGCACTCCTCAAAATTAAAGGAATAATTTTATTTTTTGAACTTTATATTAGAAGAATTTTTTTTAGTCACTCATCCACCAACTTTATATTAAATACTTTGATTGCTTGCTTATGCATGTATACTGATAACTTGAATTTTCACTATAGACTGATTTGGAGTTACAACCTGTCAACATGTTTTGACATTATGCTTCTTTTTCTTGCTTTTTCTTATGATCACGCAAAAGCATCTCTTTTCTCACTAGTGCTTTATTTGATTCTGACAGCCGACTCCAAAGGAAGCCTTTTAGATTCTTTCTCATAAGTTCCATGGAAAGGGGCCTGGA
This sequence comes from Humulus lupulus, assembly GCF_963169125.1. Classification (NCBI taxonomy): domain Eukaryota; kingdom Viridiplantae; phylum Streptophyta; class Magnoliopsida; order Rosales; family Cannabaceae; genus Humulus; species Humulus lupulus. Next base: position 188,940,548 of record NC_084796.1, read on the forward strand.
AAAATGAAACAAGAACAGCGCATGAAGCAATTCCATGAAGTGTTGAAGTTGAAGCAGATGAAGAGTTCGGATACGCCATCATTGTCTGTGGAGCGGATGAGAGAAGCTCAGGCTCAATTAAAGACTCCATATCTTTTCCTTAGTGGTCATGTCAAACCAGTATGTTTTGTTCTTTTGTTTATTTAATTATTTTCTCTCACAATGTTGGATATTAATTGCAGAATTTCTGAAGTTCAACAAAATATTTAAAACACTTTGAGCCTTGAGATAGTGAATCTGTGAGGCTATTAAATTTGAATCAACATATATGCTTGTGATCCAGTGCACTGGAAGTTAGTGATCATTAATCTAGATGACCATACATGTTACTATCTTGATCCACTTAGAAAATCTCCTCCAAATGATTTGAAGAACCTTATGAACAAGTAATACATTTGAAACTCATTTTAGAATATAATATAGTTATTTGATATGGAAATAAAAAATTAATATGCTGTTCATATTGATGTATATGCGTCTCTTCACACATTATGCGAAAGACAGGAAGGAATGAAAAAAATTACAAGTGGAAAGTAGTCAATTGCCCTCGTCAAACATCTTCAGTGGAGTGCGATTTTTATATTATAATGATGATGAAGGACTATTTCTTGAATGAGACACTCATGCGATGGCTAACTAGTAATGTAAGTGTATTTATTATTATTGAACTACAATTCGATTGAATTTAATTTCTGACTTAATTTTTTATTTTCTGTTTTGTAGTGTGGTGGGAAGAATACATATACACTTGGAAAAATTAATGAAACTCGAAATGAAGCCAAGCTTCTTGAGCGGATGAGTCATAGCTAGAGTAACTTTTGAAATCAGAATTAAAAAAATATACTAATTGTAGTTTTTAGTTAGCAGTTACATAGTTATTCAAAGTGTACATTTTGATCTTGTAATTTTTAGATTTGGAACATACTGAGTTCTATTGATTTTGTCTGCCTATTGATTTTGTCTGAACTATGTTGTAATTACACAAGAAATTATGAATGAATATAGTTGTTGAAAATAGAGAGATGAAAAAAATTTCATATTCTACATGGGACGTCGATCTCCACAAAACTGTTGTCTTATGTATTACAGGGGATGATGCTTGCACATAAATTTTCATCTCATGTACTGCAAGAGGATGACACTTGAGTAGGAACTGTCGTCTCATTTACTGCAGTGGATGACGCTTGCACAAAAACTATTGTCTCATGTACCACAAGAGACAAGGTTTGTATAGGAACCATCGTTTCATGTACGATGGGAGATGACACTTTTATTTAAATCGTTTCATGCTTTATATGACATGACATTGCATGAGATGACGGACGTATGAGAGTCCATACGACGATCTAAAACCATCGTCCCATGTCAATTTTGTAGTAGTTTGTAATTTCTAAATCTTTTGACACACATATTCGTTCCTTATATCTCATTGTTCCACGGTTACTGAGAGTAAAATCTTTGCTATTTCCATCTTGGATTCCTTGTTTATACATTTGTATTTGCAGATCCTTATTCTATCCTTATGTAATTGTGTCTAACACAGTTGAATGTAGAGTCGAGTTTGCTAATCCCCCTATGATCAACTCTATACGTGCTCGTTCTACTTCTTCCATCAACTTGGCACATATTTTTCTTATAGCCATTACTTTCCCTTGGCTTCTACGACTTAGGGCCTCGGCTACCACATTCGCCTTCCCCGGATGATACAATACTTTACAGTCGTAGTCTTTGACTAATTCTAACCATAGTCGTCGCCTTATATTTAACTCCTTTTGAGTGAAGAAATATTTCAGGCTCTTATGGTTCGTATAAATTTCACATTTCTCCCTATAAAGATAGTGTCGCCATATCTTCAGTGCGAATACTACTACTGCCAATTCTAAGTCATGTGTCGGGTAATGTTGTTCATACTCTTTCAATTGCCTAGATGCATATGCTATCACCTTCTCTGCTTGCATTAATACGCACCCTGGTCCCTTCTTCGATTCATCACAGTATACGACAAATTTCTCATTATCTGTAGGTAGACTTAATACAAGTAACATAATAAGTCTATTCTTCAAATCCTGAAAGCTCGGCTCACAGTCATTAGTCCATACAAACTTGATGCCCTTTCTGGTCAGTTCTTGTTAGGGTTTTATGCCCTAATTAAAACCCAAATTCTTTGTAATATCATTTTATTATCAATAAAAGAATAAAAATCATTTTTTGACTTGGTCAATCACTTTGCTCACATGTTTTATTTTCATGATTATTTGTTTAATATAAACTTCTATTAAATCCCGAGCATATAGTTGATCGTATTTATAGTGACGTAATCACAGTGGAATATAAATATGATTATATGTTCAAAATAAGTTAGTCTTAAGATTAGTCAGTGCACAGGATTTACACTGACTTGTCAATCTACGATATGATCTACTTACACATTGTAGTGTTATGTTCTTTCCAGAACATTAGCAAAGTAGATAAGATCGGATGTATTTGTTACATCGGACATGACCGATATTGACAGTTGATAAGATAAGTAAACATACCGTTATTATCTATTCTAGTCATATCATATAGTTGACCATAGGTCAATTCAATCTCAATTTTGAGTGGTTAGTATTCTAACTGATTGTATTATTTGAGTTCTTTGACTTGTTCGTTACCAACTTACCCTACGGACTAGCCCATACTTACATCTTGGGAGCTCGGTAGTATAATTGAGTGGGAATGTTAATCATAGATATGAATATCTATAGCTCCTGGTGAAGAAGTGAAACGGTGGTTTCCTTTTAGTTTGGTTCAAGGTGTTAAATGATAGAGATCTCATTTCAGTAATTAAATTAGTTTACTGAAATATCATTTATAAGGAACTAAGTGTTTTAAGGATAAAATACAATGAGAGGTAAAACGATATTTTAGTCTCATCTCATTGTAGATCGTCTATAGATGATTGAGTGACAATTGTGGTTGTAACAATGGATAATTAGTAGCGTATATATATTTGTTATAGGGCGTTCTATGAATTCAAGAGTGCAATTCCAAGTCTATAGTGGAGTCACAAGGAATTAATAAGTTAGTAAATTTATTTGTTAGATTTATGATAACTTATTGGAGCTTGATTTCATAGGTCCATGGTCCCCATTGTACCTTGGATAAAATCATCTAGATAGTCTCAATTAATTGATTTAATTATCAATTAGAATTATCAAAGTTGACCAGGTCAATTTTGGATAGTTTCACAGAGTTATATAATTTAGAGAAGAAAAGAGAAATTAAGGCAGATTTATTAATTAAGATAAATTAGAATCTAAATTAATAAATAAGTTTAAATCAAGGTTCAAATTATAAATAATTAATTAGATAAATGATTTAAATGATTATTTAATTAATTAAATCAATATAAAATAATACAAGCCTTGATTTTAAGTCCAATGGGCTTATAATCAAATGGGAAATTTCACGGGCCTAAAGCCCATGATAATTTCGACCTAGGGCTTCAAATTGGCTATTATTTTATTGATTTTTTAATTAAATTAAATGGCCTAATTGATTTTATAAAAGGAGTGCTTAGAGAGAAGTCAAAACACAAGTTTGATAAGTCACAAGTCAGATTTTCTGATAGGTTTTAAATTCTCTATAAACACAAGTCATTTTCTAAGCCTCTTTGTTATTTTCTCTTATTCTCTTTGTATCTATCTCATGTGTTGAGAATTGCCCACTCTAGTCTAGGTGATTCTAAGGATACTTTGGAAGGCTGTGAAGAAAATAAAAGATCGATTCAGTTTCTTGATAATACTTTGCGACAGAAATGATACAAGGGTTAGAGAAACTGAAGGAATGACTCATTCATTCCGTTGCGTATACTGTAAGTATTCTTATCATTGTTTCTCTTTGAATTCAATTTTAGAATCATGTTCTAGGTTATCTAATATTAATTTGTTTAATATTAGATGTACATGAAAATAAATAAAGATCTTGTATAAGTTTTCCCAACAGTTCTGTCAATGGCGTGGCAATCTTTGAAAACCCTTCTGCGAACTTCCGGTAATACCCTGTCAACCAAAGAAAACTTCTCACCTCTGTAGCATTCATTGGTTGTGGCCAATATTTTATGACTTTTATCTTTACTGAGTGCACCTTAATACCATCCTTACTAACAATGTGTCCTAAGAACGCCACTTGAGTTAGCCAAAATTCACACTTCTTGAATTTTGTGTACAATTGATGCTTCCCTTTTCAGTGTCAACCTTAGATGTTCTTCGTGTTCCTCTTCAATTCGCGAATAGATTAGAATATCATCTATAAATACTATCACGAACTCATCCAAGTAGTCCTTGAAGACTCTGTTCATGAGGTCCATAAATGTCGCAGGAGCATTGGTAAGTGTTTACCCAAAAACGGCTGCTGATGACGTGGCAAGGATTTCTCACACGTGGTTGACACGTGGCAGATTCGAAATAAGGAGATGTTGTTCGATTATCGACCAGCTACACATTGCTTCGTCAAACCTCACGATTAGATACGACCAGGCTGGTCGTATGATTTGGTTTATTTCCTTAAAAGATTGTAATCTTGTAATAACTACATTGATTATTTCCTCTTTATTGCCTTGATACACGGATATTAAGGATAGTTAAGGCCCATTGGCCCATGTAACCCCCCTTGAGCCTATAAATATGCATGAAATAGCTCAAGGAATGGACTTTTGACCTTTTAATCTTTTTCCTGAATATTGAGAGATGGAGCATACAGTGGGATTATCCTCCAAATAGTTGTGTTTCCCCTAAAGCTTGTGAAACTCAAGAACCCGAGTTCTTTGATCACGGCATTGGGATTCAATATTAATAATAGCACTAAGTGGACGTAGGTCATTACCATTCATTGGGGTTGAACGACTATAAATCATTTGTGTCTATTCTTTACCATTAGATTACATTTTTTATTATTATCACATTTCTTGTTGTATTCTTGACTCCGTGTCATTGGACAAATCAAGGGTCAACATTCTGGTGCTTTCATTGAGAGTTGAACTCAAGAAGCTGTAAGAAAATCTAATGGCAAAGACATCTAAGAAAACTGGATCGATTGCTGGCGCTGCATCATCTCAACCTCCTCCTCCAAATGTGGCAGAGAATGAACTACATTTAGCGTTTGAAGAGGAGGAGTTGGATACGGAAACACTGAGGGCAACACTGGGGGTGTTGGAGGATGAGTTGGCCAATCTGAGGGTCAATCAAGAGAACGCAATGGAGACAATGGCGCTGCAGCAAAGAGAAATTGAACGTTAGCGTCAGGAGCTGAGTGAGCGGTATGCAGACATGGGCCGTCGGCAGAGGGATGCCATGGCCGCTCTCGAAGCAGCCATTCAATTGGCTCGAGGACAGGCTGCACCGGCCTCTCAACCGGATCAGCCACCGAGCGCGCCACTGCAGCGGGCTCCCAATCCAAGTCCTCAGCTCCAGCCAGTAAGCCCCCAAAGGCCGGAGCAGCCACCTGTGGCTCAGGATGATGTCCCAATTCAAGATCCTGAGCAGCAGCCTCCATCTCAAGCTGGTCGAGGCAATCCCCAGCGCCAGAGGCAGAATAGGGTCAGGCGACCGCCCGCAGCCCTAGATGCCCAGGGGACGAAGAGCCAAATCCACCGAGCAGGGAACAACGTCCTTCTGCCAACAGAAGGAACAACGAGTCAGGCTCTGTGGTCAGCCCCCCCCCCCCCGACATAATAATGCACGGGGACCCAACAACCAGCGCAGGCCTCCCCCTGACGCTCGGGAAATTCCAACCCGAGGAGGAAATGTTATATTATTTCATATAATATAATATTAGATTAAATAATGTGACAAAATGTGATTTGTCACACCTTGTAACATATTATTGAGAGTCACAAAATTGGGCACATGTGTGTGTCCAAATGTGACATATTTTGGAGTTACAAAATCAGTTACAAATTTGTAACTCCCAAATATTACCCAATAATGTGTATATTATATGTTACACATTTGAGATTGGATTTCATAAAGCCATATGAGAAATGGTTGATAGAGATGTGATTTTAACTCCCATATTGTGTATGGAAGTTACAAAATCAAGTGGGAATAAATTGGAACGTTTTGGAAAAAACTTAAAAAATTAGTTGCTGAAACTGACCAAGGGCCGCGACGCTTGAAACAAGCGCCGCGGCGCTAGTGGCTGACAGATTCATACTAAGTCGGTTTTTATCCAATTTTGAACGTTCCCAACAGCCAAGTAACTCCCAAATCTCTATTTTAATTCCATAAAACATCCAATTAAACATTGGTAACAGCCATGGGGGTTGGTGGAATTTGAAATTCAAAGGGGTATCTCAAACTCTATAAATAGGAGCCTAATGCTCACTTGTAAGACACACCATTTTTCATCCACAAAGCACTTGGCTGAAAAATACACCAAAAGGCTTGATAATTCCAGAGAGCTATTTCCTAGAGAGATCCCTTAGTGCTTAGAGAATAGGGGGAAATAAGCTTTTGGACAAAGGTCTTGAACCTTGTTCAAGTTGGTGATCCCCACTACTCTACACTTTGGTTGTGTGAGAGTTAGTTTGTGTTCTTATTCTTTTGTTCTTCTTATTTACTTGTATTGTTATAGTATTGAGTTTGTAATATTCTTCTTCTACATCTTTATATTTACTTGTATTTTGAGCAATTGAGTTGTAATACTTATTTAATCAATATTATCTTGTCCATTGTATTTTTGCATAGAGTTGTAATTGGTTTTTCCATATTTCCATTGAGCAATAATATATATATTCTCTAACAATCAAAAGCTTATATTCCTTTTCAATGGAAGGAGAAGCCATAGAGATTTTGTGAGGATCCAACTTTGAAAAGATGGTAAGATAAGGTAATGCTCTTTTTTGGTTTTCTTAGAAGATCTAATGGTTTTTATATAGTGATAGAAATGAGAAGAAGAAAAGTTTATAAATGAGATTCATTGTTTTCTAATCTCCTTTGTTTTATAATGGTTAGATTAGAAGATAATTCAATATGTTGAGTTTTTGTTATATGTGATTAATATGTAAATAATATAGTAGATTATTGGGTAATATGATAAGCATGTTATAGAATTGTCTTATTATGAGATAATGATAAATTATTGAGATGATAATTTATGAGTTTTATATGACATGCCTATATATTGATTTTGTGAATCAATAGAAATGTGAAATCATATGTGTATGATATTTGTAACTCATGTTTTCATATTAATAAAGAGCCATATTGTATGATATTTGTGATATATTTACAATATCATTATGAGATTAACAATGCATGCTAATATGATGGATATATGTTGACAAATTGTGTGAAATTTCTTTGAGACATAATTATGTTAATATATAAATGTATATTGATACATACATGAGAATTATCATGATTATTATGATATGCCATATAATATGATTATTAAGGTGATAATAATGTAAATATGATTATCATTGCAATGTGATGAGTTACCATTTATTTGGTAAATAAAGAGAATTATTTTAGAAATTAAACTTCTCATTTAAGTGTTGACCATCTCATTTTTATGAGATAAGAAAAGATGAACCTAAAGGGGTTACATTTTTTAATAGTTGTGTCTTGCCATTGCAAGGAAAATGAATCAAAGTGGATTCAAAAATTGTGGGATGACATATTGACTCAATAGAGTTATAATCTATAGTGTGGTCAAATAAAATATATTTGAGAATTATTTAGTGATAATAATTCTTAAATATTCAATGAGGAGACATTTTCAAAATTGGAGAAGCAATTTTGAATCTTTACACCAATGATGAATTCAAGAGAACTTTATTCATTTTGGTAAAAGATGGTGATATGTTTAAATTAATCTCAATGAGGAGATAATTTTAAACAAAAGAAATCAAAGTGTTTAAATAAATCAATAAGGGTTTATTTTCTTTGATTTAAAGTGTTTTAAAATTGACATCTTCATTTTGATTTTGATGAGAAAAACAATGGATGTCAAATTGGTGTTTTCAAAAGAATCTCAAAGACTCTTAAGAAATACCCAAAAGTTGTTTAAGTGATTTTGAGATTATTTAGACAACTAAAATTGAAAATTTGTGATTATTTGTTTGAGAAATTCTCACATTACATTTGTGTTCACATTTTTATTTTGTGAAATATATAAAAGAAAGCAACCAAGTGAAAGTTACTTTCAAATAAGTGTGCCTTGCTTTAGCAAATAAATGAATCAAGATAAATATTGAGATTTTTTATCTTGATCTATTGAGTGTTTATCATGAAGCTTAAGGACTCATGATGAACTTTGAGAATCATAGGTCTAGATTTATCTTGGAGGATAAATGACTTATTAGAAATGAAGAGATTTCTATTTTAAAGTGATGTTTTATTATCATTATGTGAGAAATGTGGGGGTGATGCTCCAAAGTTAATCAATTTATTTTGTTGTTAATCAATTGATTAATTTGGTCATCCTATCAAATATGTGATTTGGAATTCCACATTCTAAATCACATTGGCTATATGTGTATATAATGAACAAATCTAGACATGTTTGGTGTCTAAAGTCATTGTTTGTAATATTTTGATTCAAGAAGGAATCAATTTAAACATAAAGGAGAATTTTAGAAACAAAGAGGTTTCTAGAATTAATATTCAAGGAAAATGTTTATCTTGGATATAAAACTATAAAAATAGTGGGGGTGTTGACTATGGTCAAAATCACCATTTTAAAGGGGTAACTATTTTAATCAAACTATGGCTAGCAACAAAGTTTGAATAAAATAATGAGAGTGTCTAAGTATGCATACATGAGAAAAGAAATGATTCAAATGGAATCAAAATTACATCTCAAGAGATGGGACTAAGACTCCCTAAAAAGATTCACGGTTGATGGTAACCTATCTTGATACTAGTAACCAAACTAGTATTAGGTTCAATAGGTAATAACAAGTCAATCAAGTGAATAGTAGTAGTACTCAAACTTTGTCCCATCTGAGATATGAGTACTAGTGTGTTACCAAAATGAGGGTTAAAACCGAAAGGTTTTTTAATAGAACTCAGTCTTGAAAAGACAAGTATTTTAGGGTAACAAAATACTGTAAGAGTTCTACCTATATAGACCTAGGGGTGGTGCCGCCCCTCATGAGAATTGGGAGTCATTCTCAAGAAAAGTCTAAGAATGGAATGTGCACATGGCCATTAACGGTGCAAAAGCGAGACATTGAGGTCTCAAGTGAACACAGCAAAAGTGTGTGTGTGTTATCACCGGATTGTTATCAAGGGATAGTGGTTCAATGCTTCGGCAACCAAAATTTCAACAAACTTTGTGATAATTACACTAAGATAAAATTCAAGTCGAAAGACATTTTACTTTATGTACCAATGCAAAGGTTTCTATAGAGAGTGATTATTTAATCAAGTGGGGGAATATTATATTTTAATATAATGTTTGATTGATTAAATAAGTGTTACAAAAAGTGATTATTTAATCTAGTGGGGGAATGTTATATTATTTCATATAATATAATATTAGATTAAATAATGTGACAAAATGTGATTTGTCACACCTTGTAACATATTATTGAGAGTCACAAAATTGGGCACATGTGTGTGTCCAAATGTGACATATTTTGGAGTTACAAAATCAGTTACAAATTTGTAACTCCCAAATATTACCCAATAATGTGTATATTATATGTTACAGATTTGAGATTGGATTTCATAAAGCCATATGAGAAATGGCTGATAGAGATGTGATTTTAACTCCCATATTGTGTATGGAAGTTACAAAATCAAGTGGGAATAAATTGGAACGTTTTGGAAAAAACTTAAAAAATTAGTTGCTGAAACTGACCAAGGGCCGCGACGCTTGAAACAAGCGCCGCGACGCTAGTGGCTGACAGATTCATACTAAGTCGGTTTTTATCCAATTTTGAACGTTCCCAACAGCCAAGTAACTCCCAAATCTCTATTTTAATTCCATAAAACATCCAATTAAACATTGGTAACAGCCATGGGGTTGGTGGAATTTGAAATTCAAAGGGGTATCTCAAACTCTATAAATAGGAGCCTAATGCTCACTTGTAAGACACACCATTTTTCATCCACAAAGCACTTGGCTGAAAAATACACCAAAAGGCTGGATAATTCCAGAGAGCTATTTCCTAGAGAGATCCCTTAGTGCTTAGAGAATAGGGGGAAATAAGCTTTTGGACAAAGGTCTTGAACCTTGTTCAAGTTGGTGATCCCCACTACTCTACACTTTGGTTGTGTGAGAGTTAGTTTGTGTTCTTATTCTTTTGTTCTTCTTATTTACTTGTATTGTTATAGTATTGAGTTTGTAATATTCTTCTTCTACATTTTTATATTTACTTGTATTTTGAGCAATTGAGTTGTAATACTTATTTAATCAATATTATCTTGTCCATTGTATTTTTGCATAGAGTTGTAATTGGTTTTTCCATATTTCCATTGAGCAATAATATATATATTCTCTAACAGGAAATAGTGTGAACAACCGGTCATGCCGTAGTCGGCCCCCCTTTCGAGACGGCTACGATTATAATGAAGCTGATTCTGGCAGAGGGAATGCTGGTTAGAGGAATGAGGAAAGAGGTGGAGACAAAAGCCCCCCACCTAGAGAGAATAGGCCAGCTAGCCATAACGTTGGGGGGAAACCCAAGCAGCATAATGTCTTTGATTGGCTAGGGGTTAGCGAGCAGAGACGCAGGGATGATGATTTAAGGGACGTGCTCAACGACCGTCGTGAGAGGCACGATGAGTACGCTCCCTCGGCATCGGTCGCCCCAGCGATCCCGGAAGCGGTTCAGGCTCATATTGATGCTCTGAACCAGGCAGTATAATAGCTCGTCGGGGGACGAACACCCCACATAGAGTATGATCGGAGGAGGGGCACTCCATTTGTGCAAAGGATTGCTGTGACTAAAACCCCCAGTAAATTCAAGATAACGACACTGCCAAAATTTGATGGGTGCGGAGACCCAGTATCTCACGTCAACAAATTTGAGATACAAATGGATATACAGAAAGTGTCAGAAGATGCCCGCTGCAGGATCTTCCCCGCAACACTATCTGACACTGCCCAGGAGTGGTTCTTTAAGTTCCCTCCTGCTAGTATAGTATCCTGGGAGATGTTTGTGAATGAATTTTACAGACAATTCTATGTACGTCCCGTACACCCCACAGAGGCCAACCAGCTGGTCGAGATACGCCAGAAGGAGGGAGAGCCCTTGAAGGAGTATGTCCAGTGCTTTATGCAAGCAGCGGCTGGAGCCAAGACAGTGGGTGACGAAGGCAAGATGATGGCCCTAACTGCTGGGGTTAGGTGCCACTCCCCCCTCTGGAGTAGCCTAAGAAAGAATGGGGTAAGAAGTACCCAAGAGTTTTTGGAACGAGCTGATCGATATATCGAGCTCGAGGACGCGATTGCCAATTAGGGGAAATCGCCAACAAAGGACAAGGGGCCAAAGGAAGAACCCACCAAGGCCGCCAACAAGTCGGAGAAACCCAATGGCAATGGCAAGGGCAACGGGAATGGCAATGGTAGGAATGGTGGAAAATGGGCAAACAATGAGCCGCCAACCTCTGACAATAAGCGCCCCAAAGGCAATCGATACGAACCGAGATTCACCAACTACACGACCCTTGTCGAAAGTCGAGCGGAAGTCTACCAGGCGGCCAGCTCTAACGTGCCTTATAAGCGACCTGCGCCTATAAGGAAGGATATCTCTAAGAGAGATACGACGAAATTCTGTCGTTTTCACAATGACTACGAGCACGACACTAACGAATGCAACCAGTTGAAAGACGAGATTAAGTTCCTGATTAGGCAGGGACATCTAAGGAGATATGTGCGAGCCGCAGAAGGGTCTCAGCGAGAGGCTTAAGGTGGCAACGAGTAGGCGCCTACACGCTAGCGCTTGCAGCCAGCTCCTGTGGTAGGCACTTCACTCACCATCTGCGGTGGCCCACACCTTGCAGGGGACAGTGGGAAGGCAAGGGAACGATACGCTTGAACCCTACGCCACGACCAGGACATCGAGATGATGAGTGTGGAGGATCGAGCACCAAAGAAGGCTCAAACAGAGGAGGAATTAATAACCTTCTCTGAAGACGATGCCCAGCACGTACGATTCCCACACTCCGATCCACTGGTTGTGGAAGTGAAAATTGCCAACATGATGGTGAAGAGGGTGTTGGTTGACACAGGAAGCTCAGTCAACATCCTATACAAGTCTTCACTGGAGAGAATGAAACTGTCCGTCAAGGACCCGGAGCCATGCAACCAAACCATCTATGGTTTTTCCGGCGAAGGGCTCGCCCCAACTGGGTCGATTAGGCTTCCAGTTACCGCAGGAACTGCGCCTGCTAACAGGACGTTACTCACTACTTTCATAGTAGTTGATTATCCTTTAGCATATAATGCTGTAATTGGGAGGCCAATTCTAGTCGACCTGCGAGCCATCACTTCAATGTGGCACCTTGCCATGAAATTCCCAACAGACGCAGGGGTAGGATGCATGTTGGGAAATCAGCGGGAAGCAAGGGAGTGCTACAACGCCTCGATAACTAAGGCGAAGAAATGTGTATCGAGGGAGGTTCCCGGAAAAGAGTTACAAATGATAGTTGATGTACAAGCCCAATCAGGTGATAATGTCACCAAATAGGACATTGCCCAAAGTGAGGATAGAGACTTAGATCCTCGCTTTGGGGATTTTGAGGAAGAGATAGGACCCATCGAGGACCTTCAAGAGGTCCAACTCGATGAAGAAAATCTAACCAGGGTTGTGAAAGTCGGTAAAAACTTAGAGACAACAACAAAACAAGCACTGGTGGAATTTTTGAAGGAAAACCAAGAGGTCTTTGCCTGGTCGCATAAAGACATGGTTGGAATAGACCCTGAAGTTATTAGCCATGTCCTTAATATAGACAAAAGTTTTCCACCGGAACAACAAAAAAGGAGACTGCTCAATAAAGATAAATCAAAGGCCTTGAAAGAAGAAGTCGAGAAGCTTAAGGAAAATGGATTCATCAGGGTAGCATTTTATCCATCATGGGTCTCTAATCTCGTGCTAGTTCCTAAGCCGAATGGCAAATGGTGAACATGCGTGGATTTCATAGACCTTAATAAAGCCTGCCCTAAGGATTATTTCCCACTCCCCAGGATCAACCAACTGGTCGATGCCACTGCACGGCATGAGATTCTCTCATTCATGGATGCATACTCCGGGTATAATCAGATTAGCATGCATCCTCCTGATGAGGATCACACTAGCTTTCGGACTGACACAGGGCTTTACTGTTACAAAGTAATGCCCTTCGGTTTGAAAAACGCTGGTGCGACTTACCAGCGACTGGTCAACCACATGTTTAGAGGGCTGATCGGCACAAACATGGAGGTCTATGTTGACGACATGCTCATTAAGTCGAAGAAGGCAGAATGGCATATAGAGGATTTGCAAGAGTGCTTCAACATCTTGAACAAATATCAGATGAAGCTGAATCCCTTCAAGTGCTCCTTCGGGGTAGGATCAAGGAAGTTCTTGGGATTTATAGTAAACTCGAGAGGAATTGAGGCCAATCCCAAGAAGATCAAAGCCCTGGTCGATATGAAATCTCCAGCAAAGATCAAGGATGTTCAAATTTTGACCGGAAGAATTGTTGCTCTCAGTAGATTTATTTCCAAATCAGCGGACAAGTGCATCCCATTTTTTAATCTACTTAGAGGCAACAAGAAATTTGAATGGACGGAGGAGTGCGAGCAGGCTTTCCAAGCATTGAAGACTCACATGGTGCAACCACCCATTCTCTCGAAGCCGGACAATAAGGAAACTTTGTTCGTCTTGACGATCACAGAATACGCTGCTAGTGCTGTCTTAGTAATAGAAGAAGAAGGCGTGCAGAAGCCTGTTTATTATGTAAGCAGAAGGCTAATTGGAGCGGAGCTGCGGTATCCACCTATAGAAAAGTTAGCCTATTGCTTAATTTTAGCCTCTAGGAAGCTGCGACCTTACTTTCAACCTCACCCAAGCACGGTTCTGACCGACCAGCCTCTATGGCAAGTTCTTCAAAATCCAGAAGCTGCAGGAAGATTATTGAAATGGGCGGTCGAACTTGGGTAGTTCGATATCTCTTACTTGCCATGAGCAGCAATAAAAGGGCAAGCCCTAGCTGACTTCATCGCAGAGTTCACTGGGCTCCCAGATAACGAGCAGTCAGAAACACCTGAAGAACCTGAAGAGCCTGAGCCTCAAAACCGAGCTCCCTCGTGGAAGTTATTTACAAATGGTTCTTCTAACGAGTGCCACGCAGGAGAAGGAGTGATTTTGATAATGCCTGAAGGACATCGATTTCACTACGCAATCAGGTTTGACTTTACTGCTTCTAACAACGAAGTCGAGTATGAAGCATTGCTCGATGGGTTACGATTGGCCAGGGACATGAACATAAAGGCACTTGACATCTACAGTGACTTTCAACTGGTAGTAAATCAGATCATGGGAGAATACCAGGCCCAAGGTTTAAAGATGGTTGCTTACTTAAACAAAACGAAGGATCTATTAGCACAGTTTGACAAGTACACCCTTCAGCAAGTACCTCGCGACCAGAATTCAAACACTGATGCTTTGGCCAAATTAGCAAGTGCAAAGGATGCTGATACTCTAAACATAGTGCCAGTTGAACGGATGTCTGTGCCGAGCATCAAAACAGAGAAGATTACTTTGGTGATCCAGATGGCAGATACATGGATGGCACCGTACATAGAGTATCTGACACAGGGCGTGTTACCAACGGACAGAAACAAAGCTAGGACTCTTCAGCGGCAGGCCGCTAGGTATATCCTGGTCGATGGAATCTTGTACCGAAGGGGATACTCGATGCCACTCCTTAGATGTATTTCGAAAGAGAACGCCAGAGAATTGATGAAAGAGGTATACGAAGGCTTTTGTGGGGACCACGCTAGGGGCAAAGCTTATCAAAAAAGATCCTGCGGCAAGGGTACTTCTGGCCAACAATGAATGAAGACTCAATGGAATTTGTGTTGAGGTGCGACAAGTGCCAGAGGTTCTCCAAAATCCCACGAGCATCCCCTAAGGAGCTGAAACAGATGCAAAGTCCGTGGCCGTTCGCAATCTGGGGTATAGACTTGATTGGATCTCTACCCACAGGAAAGGGCAGCGTCAAGTATGATGTGGTTGCTGTCGATTACTTCACTAAATGGGCCGAAGCCGAGCCACTCGCTACCATAATGACCAAGAAAGTGCTGGATTTTGTGATCAAAAACATAATATGTTGCTACGGATTTTCGAGGAAAGTCATCTCAAATAACGACACGCAGTTTGATAGTGATCTGTTCACGAATTTTTGCAAACGACATGGAATTATCAAGAGCTTTTCCTCAGTCGCTCATCCCCAAGTAAATGGACAAGTCGAAACAATCAATAAAACGCTAAAGGATACTTTGAAGAAAAGACTTGAAGAAGCTAAGGGGGCATGGCCAGAACAATTGCCTGAAGTCCTTTGGTCGTACAGAACTTCCCACCGAACAGCAACACGCCATACCCCATTTTCCTTGGCTTATGGGTATGAGGCTATGTTGCCTGTTGAGTTAGATCCGCCTTCGCATCGTAGAATAACGTACGATCAAGGCTCTAATAGCCAACTATTGATGGAATCCCTGGACTTAATCGATGAGAAGCGTGAGCAAGCCCAACTCCGAGTAGCTGCTTACCAGCAAAAAGTCACCCGGTATTTCAATTCTAAAGTGCGTGAAAGGAAATTCAATGTCAGAGATCTAGTACTGCGAAGATTTTTCTTAAACACCTGTGACCAGGCTGCTGGAGTACTCGGGCCTAATTGGGAAGGACCGTACTAGATTGAAGAAATCCTTCATCCAGGCACCTACAAACTTGCTCGCTTAAATGGAGATCTCATTCCTTGCTATTGGAATGGAGAACACCTGCGCAAGTACTATCAATAAACAGTTCTTCTTAAAGAATTGGATTGTATTAATTTTATTTTTTACAAGTTGTGAAAAAGGGTTGGTCATTTTATGTGACTAATCGCTTATAAGTGTAAGATCTTATTGATCACTCGTATAGACACGTTTTTTCCATTTATTACGAGAAATATAAGGGACTGTGCGCAGCCAGTCATTCTTGCCAATTATTGTATTTATTATTTCTCATTACGTGTGTTGTTTTGCTATATTATCGTTTAAATTCCTTTGTTCCGAGCAGTAATGTTCAAACAGGTTATGGTCAAGTCAAGTGACCAAGGACCTAAAGTTCCTTAATCACTTGGGGGGCATATAAGGCATCTAGTAAGCAAAGCATATCAAAAGGTATGTAAACACAGGAGCAAAATAAGTGAAAGCATGCTAAGGTACTTAGAGTATTTTTCAAAATTTGTATTTTGTTAAATCAAACCAAAGTACTATGCTAGGTTCAGTCATGCGAACAAATGTTATGATAAAATGCAAATATTATAATATCTAGAGGAATTCATTTACACCACGAGCAGTCCCTGCTCGAATGTAATTGTTTGTTACAAGTAAAAGCTGCCTATGCAGCAATAAAATTTTATAATTAAAAAAGTAATTGTCTTTACATCACGACCCGTAGGTCGTGTAGTCAAAAGATAGAAAGAAAAAAAGGAAAAAGACTACGAGGCTGGAGGGTCTTGAGGAGCGTCCTAGCGACAGCAACGCCAGCTTCATTGTCTGCGCCATCTATCCCCGTTGCCAAGGAAATCTCTGGGGAAGCAGGAATTCTAGCTCTTTCTTCTTCCTCCAGGCGAATGGCGCACTGAGACATTAGAGTCTGTCTCAAGCGCTCAGACAGGTAGCTGAAGTTTGCCTTCCGGTTGTGCTTCCAAAACTCATAGAAGCAAAGGTGGGTGGCTTCCTTGCACTTCTCCAAGTTTTTGGCTTCAGTTTCCTCGAGCTCCTTCACACGCCTTTCCAACTCCTCCGTCTCCTGCCTGCTCGCAATCAGATCAAGCTCAAGCTGTTTAGATTGTTGGTAATTGAGCTTGGCACTCTCCTTGAATTTTTCTTTATCTTCATTAGATTTCTTCAAGGCATCCCGGCTTTCCAACAGCTCCTCGGTTAGCGTGGCCTTTTGCTCGAGTAGTTCATCATTCAGCTTGGTCAGCTCTGCGTTTTTCTCGAGCAGTTCACCATTCTTCTTGGTCAGCTCAGTGTTCTTCTCGAGTAGGTCAACATTTTTACCCTCGAGCGTTTTCATGGCCTCAGCGAGTCTGGTGTCAAAGTTTTTGTTCTGGAACACCATTGCACCCGCACGGTGTCAGCCAGCAGTCATGGTCAGCAATCCTTGCAACTAGACGAAAATAATAAGGCGAGGGCAGAAAATCAAAAGTAAATTACTCAGCAACAAAAAGCAACTTACACTGACTATCTCATTCAGCCCTCGATTTAGTATTCGGTCGGTCTCCATGGAGATGGTGCCGTCGATGGCCTCTTGACTGCGTTTATGTTTGGAGAGCTTGTATATTCTATCCCTGGCTGAACTGACCACGGAGCTGGACAGGGAGCCTTTGGGTTGAGTGCGGTGTGTCTGGCTAGTAGGCGCCGAAGGAGTGGAATATTGGTCGGCTGGAGGCATTGAGGCCGGCTGCTCGAGTGGAGATGGAGGTGGCGTGTTTTCCTTCGAAGGAACAGCTTCTGAAGGACCCTCGGTTCGGACCTTCTTTGAGGCAGTTTTGTTGCTCTCTCCCTGAGTCCTCTTGTTGTCTTCCTACCTGAGAAAGCAGCAGCGGCCTTGTAATGTTTGAATACGTCTTCAAACGACATATCTGCACAAAAGGAAACAATACGAGTAGTGAGACAATATATATAGATGGAACTAAAAAAGAAAGTAAGAAGATTATAAGTAAGCAATGAGACAATATGCTACAACTACTGGTCGCTACATTACTTACTGCTTGGAAGAAATCTGAATTTAAGTTTGGAGTATACTTAAAGTTGCTGTCCCCGTCAAATAAGTGACAGGGAATTGGCAAACTATCTAAGAATGAGAAAACAATACCGTTCTCATCCGAGGACTCGTTGATGGGGGCAGAGGGTTCGGTAGCTTTCTTTTTTCCCTTTCCCAGTGGAGCTGAGGGAGCAGCAGCTCGCGGGGTGCTGGAGGGTTCCCTGATTGTCACTCCAGTCGTCCTCCTCCTTTGAGGTTGCGACACGTCTGGGTGCTGCTCGGGAATCTCCTCGCCGGTGGCACTCCCCATTGTTGACTGCCTCACATCCTGGTGAGGTGCCAAAAGCCCGACCAGCCTCGGGTTAGCCTCTGTGACCAGATGCTTGACGCTCTTCTCTACGTTAGTCATGTTGGCCAAGAGTTCGTGAATAGATTAGAATATCATCTATAAATACTATCATGAACTCATCCAAGTAGTCCTTGGAGACTCTGTTCATGAGGTCTATAAATGTCGCAGGAGCATTGGTAAGTGTTTACCCAAAAATGGCTGCTGATGACGTGGCAAGGATTTCTCACACGTGGTTGACACGTGGCAGAGTCGAAATAAGGAGATGTTGTTCGATTATTGACCAACTACACATTGCTTCGTCAAACCTCACGATTAGATACGACCAGGCTAGTCGTATGATTCGGTTTATTTCCTTAAAAGATTGTAATCTTGTAATAACTACGTTGATTATTTCCTCTTTATTGCCCTGATACACAGATATTAAGGATAGTTAAGGGCCATTGGCCCATGTATCCCCCCTTGAGCCTATAAATATGCATGAAAGAGCCCAAGGAAGGGACTTTTGACCTTTTAATCTTTTTCCTGAATACTGAGAGAGGGAGCATACAGTGGGATTATCCTCCAGATAGTTGTATTTCCCCTAAGTCTTGTGAAACTCAAGAACCTGAGTTCTTTGATCACGACATTGGGATTCAATATTAATAATAGCACTAAGTGGACGTAGGTCATTACCATTCATTGGGGCCGAACCACTATAAATCGTTTGTGTCTATTCTTTAGCATTATATTACATTTTTTATTATTATCACATTTCTTGTTGTATTCTTGACTCCGTATCGTTGGCCAAATCAAGGGTTAACAGTAAGTCCAAAAGACATCACCAAAAATTCATAATGGTCGTACCTAGTACGAAAGGTTGTCTTTAGAATGTCCCCTTCCTTCAACCTTAACTGGTGGTAACCTGACCTCAGGTCTATCTTTGAGAACACTGCCTTTCCTTGGAGTTGATAAAAAATATCGTCTATCCTTGGAAAATGGTATTTTTTCTTGATGGTGACCTTGTTAAGTTCCCTATAATCAATGCACGCCCCCATTGACCTGTCCTTCTTCTTTATGAATAACATTGGTGCTCCCCATGGTGAGTAACTTGGCCTAATAAAACCTAGGTCAAGTAATTCCTGTAGCTGAACCTTTAACTCCTTTAATTCAGCGGGCGCCATTCTATATGGTGCTTTTGAGATTGGCGTTGTTTCCGGTGCTAGCTCAATCGTGAACTCAATTTCTCGTTGTGGTGGCAATCTTGGTAAATCCTCTGGAAATACATCCAAGTAATCACGTACTATCCTTATGTCTTCCGGTCTCTACGTTCCCGTTTCTGTTGTGTGAATCACGCAAGCCAAGAATCCCATGCACCCATGCTGTAACATCTTCCCAGCTTCTAATGTTGAAATGATTGGAATTCGTAGTCCTGTTGCTATCCCCACAAACGCAAAAGGCTCCTCTCTGTCAGGCTTAAATACCACCATTTTCTTCTTACAATCGATGGTAGCATTGTACTTTGTTAGCCAATCCATCCCGACAATTACATCAAAATTAGTCATATCCAGCTCAATCAGATCTACAAATAGCTCCCTACCATCTACCCTCAAAGGCAAGGCTCTAAACCACTTTGTAGATATTACCACCTCCCCGGTTGGTAACATGGTCCCAAACCCCTTAGCATGCATCTCATAAGGTCTATTAAATCTATCCACTATTCTCTTAGCAACAAATGAATGAGTGGCACTAGAATCAATTAAAACATGACAATCAATTCCAGTGATAAAAATCTGACCTGAGACCACTGAAGTGCTTGCTTCTACCTGAGGCTTGGTGCGAATGAACACACATGCTGGAACCAAATTATCATCCTTCCTATGTTGTTCTTTGACCCCTTCCTGACTCTTCTGTGGGTAGTTCCTCTTAATGTGTCCTTCCTTACCACAACCATAGCATGTGTTTGCCCGATATTCACCTTGATGGCACTTCTTACACTTCTTGCACTCTGGGTACCGTACCCATTCCTTGTTCCCAGTGAGATTGTTTCCTTTATTATCTCTGGCCCTTTTATCTTAGCTTGATTGCCCCGCATGGTCATTTCCTTTCCTCTTCTGATCATTAGATTTATGACCTTAGGAGGCATTATTTCTTGCCTCTCTCTTAGCAGCACCTTCCTTCCAGATCCTGTCTTCCATTCTCTCAGCAATGAGGGCCCTTTCCAAAACCTGAGCATATGTAATGTTGCCCCCTACTGATATAATCTCCACGTCTCTGACTATCATGGGTTTCAAGCCTCGAATGAACCGGTCTACTTTGGTTGCATTGGTTGGCACTAAGTCTGCTGCGAACTAGGCAAGTCTGTCAAACTTTAACGCATACTCCGTCACCATAATATTCCCTTGGGTCAAGGTAGCAAATTCATCCACCTTTGATGCCCATACTGGAACAGTGTAGTACTTATCATTAAATTCTTGCTAAAACTCTGCCCAAGTCATTGCAGTAACATCTCTTGCCTGGGAGATAACTTCCCACCAAATTCTTGTGTCGTCCCTCAGCATGTGAGTTGCACAGGCTACCCTGTCATTTCCTTCAACTCACATGAAGTCCAGAATTGATCCCATCATGCTCATCCATTGCTTTGTCTTCCATGGATTAGCGCTTCCCTTTAACACTGGAGGATGTTGCTTCCTAAACCTTTCATACAATAGCTCCAGGTGATTGTCAGCTTCAAGAATAGCTACAATCGTTGCTATAGGTTATTGAATATCTCTGATTAACGGTGATGGCTGCGCTTGTTGCTGCCTCAGCTGTCTCAGTTCCCTCAATTCCTCAGCCTGTTTCCTCATGTCTTCTTGTATGGCCATAAACTGTGCCTCCAACCTTTGGTAGGAAGTATGAAGATCTTCTTCGCACCTACTTCCCCCATCAGCTGGTGGAGAGTTGCCATTGTGGTTAGCTCGCATATTGGGTCGCACAACATGCGAATTTTTGAGGTTGTGGTTAACCCCATTGTTTCTTCATACTAATCTTCTAGGAGGCATGATTTCAGTTCGTTCCTGAAACCAACAATGTATCTTAGTGTAACTCTTCCAAATCAGGAACCAAAACATACATTTTAATCCATCAAACAACTAATCTTAAATTATTCATAAAGCCAAAAATATCTTGATACATCCATCATTCACAAAAGCCCACAAACCAAAATAAGAATAAATCAACTAAAACCAATATGTATACAACGAAACGTCTACAACCACATTCTATGCATAGAAAAAGAACTTTTGAACTTAACCAACAGTTCTACAAAAATTCCTTGATCATATGATTCATTAAACATTTCGAGCCCTTGTTGTCTTACGAGGGCCTTAAGTGTACACTTGTACTTAGCACCTTCCAGAGCTCTATCTTGTACGTGCTTCCACATCGCCTGAAGCTCTTCCAGCATCCTTCTTGAGGAAATCGTATCTCTAAATGTTGGAAAAACAATCAGAGTGCACAGCAAAAATGGCGTGGTGGGCCCAGTTTTATTAACACAAAAAAAAATTCATCTCTCATATAAACATTTTATATGTTCAAGAAAACATCCAAAAAGAAACATTAATATGCAATATCATTAATCATGCAACATATATATATTACACATACTTATATATATATATATCATATGCACATTTATACAAATATTCAAGAACAAAAATATTTACCTCTTGAAGTCTATCAAGTGTCCTTGAGTATTTTTGTATATATAACGATCTTCCTATCAAATGCTTAGAGTACTCAAACCACGATCTTTCGGAGTATTGTTCACACCTCAAGATGTGTGTGGGCACGTAGAGAACAAGTGTTTGTAATTTAGAAATCACAAATATATCTCAACACATGAGAACTTGGATTATGGTTTGAGAAATGTTAGAATAAAAGAAGAAGATGACAATTTCTTGTCTGACAAATTCTGAAATTTTTTCTGAATTCTCACTCTTTTGTTTTCTTCTTGTTATTACATAATTTATATATATATAGAGATTATATATTACCTTATTATTTCTAATAATAATAGTAATAAATTAATAATATCATAATGATGGTAAGAAATGATTTAGGTAAATATCTAACTACCAAATTTGAAAAAATCTATTTTCAAATTATTAATTGATTAAATAAATAAAATAACATAAAAACAACACAGATACTTTATCTGCATTGTCTTACACGCATGGCACAGTCCCTGGACTGTGTCATGCGTGTAGCAGTATTCCCTTTTTCAAGGATACTGCATTTTTGTAACACCCTCGATAACCAAGACCGTTAAAATGTGTATTTGAAATAGTGCAAGACTTGCTATTCAAATCATTTGAATAAAAAATGTGATCCTAAATTCATAATCAGGTTAGGGTTAAAAGATTTTGATCATAAATGTTTAATTCTCATTATAATAGATGTTTAGTACATGGGATCCCAAAAACAAGGTTTAAAAGACAATTTACAAACTCTCAAAAATTATATACAATCAGTGGCCACTCTAATGGAAAAATACAAGTTTTAGGCTTCTATCCCTGTACTTTCCCTCGGCCGTGGTGGACGAGCAGCTGAAAATGTACACCTCACCCCTAGAGCTCTCCAACTCATGGTTGGTCCAGCTTACCCTTGCCTTTACCTGCACCACGTAGCACCCGTGAGCCAAGGCCCAGCAACAAAACCATAGCAATGATACATAATCAATTCATTCACAAGACAGTTAACCAGATATTCAACAAGCCATAGCATCAAGCTAACAATAGTAAACATTTATATTCAACAGTTTATCTCAATTAATACGCAATACTCAGGGTGGACGCCCTTAGGCCGCACCCTCTGTTTAACCCACTCACTCCGGCTCGCTTAGGTAGAGTCCAGTGTTTATCTAGCTGACCCCGACTCACAGTGGCCGAGCCGCATCCTGTGCGCAAATTATCAGCCCCCGGCTCTCTTAGGCCGTTCATTTTCATATGCTAAATCATTCATTTAGCCATACAATAAACATGTTCAAGTATTGGAAACTCAGTCCCGTTACAACCACTCAAGGGTGCAGTTTTCTTACCTTTAATTCCGAACGGAGATAATGCAATGGTCCCGAGCACGATCCCCACTCCTAAGCCTTGGCGATAAACCTAGTCACAGTTTCCAATGGGTAATTGTTAACTTCCAATCCAAATAAATACTTAGGAGACAGAAACAAGCCTCCAGGAGCTCAATTTCTACTAAACCGGATAGTAGAAATTGTCTCGAGCGCCTAGGTTCGAATCCCCGAGCCTTACCAATTCTAGAAACCATTCTAAGGCTAAAATCCCTAGGAAGGTCGCGACCTGGCTTAGTGGGTCGTGATTTGCCCCCAAGTCAAAGAGGAGAAGCCCAAGCCAGAGGGGAGGTAGGCCACGACTTACCCCTAGGGTCGCAACGCGCCCCCAAGTCAGAGGCCAACCCAGGTCCTTCTGGGCACACGCGCCGCGGCGCCCCAAAGCTAGGTTGCGGCGCACCCTCTTCGAACCCAGAAATTCTAGGTTCTCTCCAACCTTTTCCAGCATTTTTCACTCAAAACTCAAATCCAATAAGCCTCCCCATTATAACCAAACATAACCACGAGTTCAAGATTAAATCACATACTTTAAACATAAAATTCCTAACAATCATACTAGAATCAATATCCCAATTCAGTAGAAATTCACACTCTCACTAGCACCCAAATTCAACTCAGAACCAACTAACAAAACCAGACCTTATGTAGAGTCCAAGAACTTTACTTAGTTAGATAGATAGTAGTATTATAGTATTTATAGTATTATCTTTGTAACTGTGGATTTTTGGTTCAGACCGGGAATTTATTTGGACACTCATAGTAGTACTTATAGATTTTCTAAGTTTAACCTATAGTTTAAGAATATTAAGTTTAACCTAAGGTTTGATTATATACCTGATATTAAGAATAATATAAATTATACTATAAGGTTTAGATATCAACCAATAGGATTTTAAGCACATGTTATGAATGGGTGATTAAGGATTAAGTATTTTGAGGATTAAATTTAATAAGGAGTAAAGTTTGAATGCTTTAAGGTCAGTCAGTAGCTTTGAATACGTTGAGGGCTTAGTCAAGGCTGTTTACTCCATTCAAACTTAGCTAAAAATGTGTAATTTCGTGTTTAAATATTCAGCGTGTGCCGATATATCGCAGCACGTAGATACGGAAAATACGAAACGATGCACGGTCGCCTCGGGCATACTGGCCCAGGCGATATATCGCCTACAGGGGGCGATATATCGCCTCCCTCAGCATAATTCAAATGTTTTTGAATTCTTTTTCCTTTCAGCCATTCAACTTCTTCATAAGTCCAGCATCTTTTGAACGAGTCTTCAGCCTCTGCTGAACAATTATTCAAATATTTTTCACCTAAAAAGCTATTATTTTTATTCAAGTAAAATCAAGATCTTTTCATTCCTAAACTCTATAAATAGGACCTAGTACCCAGACATTATTCATCTTTTGCTCTAAGTTCAGAGGCTGCATGTGCTAAGTGAGTGTGAGAGTATAAACACCTGGGTTTGGGAATCATAAGCTTGATCATTATAAGCTTATCAAACACTTTGGGAAGTAAGATTTCATAGTATTTAGGTTCGAGGGTTAGATTGATCTACAAGTCCTCAAGGTATTCAACACACTCTAGTTCATTGGTTTTATGTTATGTTTCCCTTCTCTTAGTCTTCTACTCAGTTTTCTAACCTCATTCTTATTTTGGTTAGGGAATCTAAGTTCTTGAGCACATAAGTTTTGGTAAGTGTGACTTTCAATGGTTTAGTCTTTGCATTCCTTACATTTCATCTCTTTTTCTTCATTAGACTCACCCTGTTATATATGGTTTTAGGAGTGTTCCAAAAAGTCCCAAAGTTGTCCTCTTATCCCGGTAACTTTGGTAAGGAAAATAGGCTAGAATCTATATGTTTTATGCTTGTGTTATCTTATGTGATATGTTATGAAATATGTTATAAATATGTTATGAAATGTGTATGTTTGTAGGCTTGGGCATATGACCCATATGACTAGCAAGACCCCAAAAAGATTATGGGCATATGACCTACTTAGCTAGTAGGACCCCACTAATCTCATGGGCATATGACTTGTTTAGTCTATGGGACCCCAAGTAATAATGGCCATTATAATAAGTGTATGTAGTAAGTGTTATGATATGTCTTTATGTTTATTATGAAATTTTATGTTTATGACTATGTGTTAGATTTTCCTTGCTGGGCATTAGGCTCATTCCTTTTTGTTTTATGTGCAGGAAAATAGCTTTAGAGGCGGTAAGATTCGTGGACGCTTAGAGAATGTGTATCGATGATGAATGGAGTCAAGGAGTCGAGAGTTCGATTTCTCGAGGATGTAGTCTTGTTTTACTTTTTATGGTTTTACATGTATTTTTCCGCATTTTCTATGTAACTCCTTTTTACTTTAAGTTATGTTTTGTTTTAAAGACAATGAGTACCCATATCCTTCTTGATATTTTGTAAGTAACTCTTATTTTTACAAGTTACTTAATAAAATTATGGTATTTTCGCAAATGTAAGTTCTATTAAGGTTTTGTATGTATAGTTTCGTTAATGGTCCAAAAGTCTAGAGTAGTGGGTCATTACACCTTAAGCAAGATTAATCCTCAACATAGTTTCAGCATAATCCAGAGATTCTAACCAGAATCCTTACCTTATGTGGCCACCAAATTTCTTCACAATTTCTCTAAGTATTCCCAGCTTGATCACTCGAATTTCCTTCTGTTTTTCCCTTAGCTTCAAGCCCTCAATTTCAGAGTTTGGTTCCCCAAAGTTTCTTAGCTAAAACTCAGCAAAACACCCAGCTTGACATATCCTCAATCTTCAAGCTTCACTAGGTTTCACAAGGGAGAGATAAAGAGATAAATCATGAGAGAGAGAGATGAGTGAGAGAGCTGAACCTTCCTTTAGTTTCTAATTACCTCTATTTCGTAAGTTTCTGAGTATATCCCTTAGTTCTAAGCAAAAGACCTTGTTACCCTCCTAAACTTACTAATCATCCAAGGGTAAAATAGTCATTTTCCCCCAGTTCCCACTAATTCCTCAAGTGTTCCTAATATTTACCACTTAATCCATTCATCCAATTAATTATCATTTATTTATTCAGTATCTAATAATTCCCAAGACATTCTCTAAATTCCCAAAAATACTCCCAGGCTTTCCCCGAGCCGGGTATTAATCCCCGCTGTGACTATTTCGCTAATCCACTCACTAGGACCGTCTCGAGCCATATGCTGCAAATATATCCACATAATAATGTGGTCTCAAAAATTTATCACATTTAAGCCCTCAATGGGCCAAAATTACAAGTATACCCTTATAAGCTATAAAGGGCCCACATGCATATCTAATTCTCACAAACATGCATGTCATATAGTCATATAATCATGTTAATCATGCATGCCACATAATCATGCATTAAACCATTAAATCACACATATACCAATTATGCCCTCCCGACACGCTAATCAAGGCCCTCAAGCCTTATTAGCAATTTTGGGTCGTTACAACTATCCCCTCCTACTGAGAATTTCGTCCTCGAAATTTAACTGAATAACTCGAGATACTGATCCCGCATCGCTGAATCAAGCTCCCAAGTCGCTTCCTCAACCCTGCTATTCCTCCACAATACTTTAACTAGAGGATTCGTCTTGTTCCGTAGAACCTTGTCTTTCCTATCTAAGACCTGAACCGATCGCTCCTCATAAGACAAATCTGTTTGCAGTTATAAGTCCTCATACTTCAACACATGAGTCGTATCTGAGACGTACTTCCGAAGCATAGAAATGTGGAATACATCATGAACTCCCGACAACGACGGTGGCAGTGCCAATCTATAGGCCACATGCCAGATCCTCTCCAGGATCTCAAAAGGTCCAATAAATCTAGGGCTCAGCTTGCCCTTTCTCCCAAACTATCTCACCCCTCGCAATGGTGAAACTTGCAAAAACACGTGATCCCCTACCTGGAACTCCACGTCCCTATGCTTAGGATCAGCATAGCTCTTCTGTCTGCTCTGTGAAGCGAGCATTCGAGCTCGAATCTTCTCGATAGCCTCATTAGTCTTTTGAACCATGTCCGGTCCCAAATACTTCCTCTCACCCATCTCATCCCAATGAATGTGCAATCTACACCCCCTCCCATATAACATCTCGTATAGAGCTACTCCAATCATTGATTGATAACTATTTTTGTACAAAAACTCAATCAACAGGAGATACTTACTCCAACACCCCTCGAAGTCTATCACACACGCTCTGAGAATGTCTTCAAATACCTGAATCATTCTCTCAGACTGTCCATCAGTCTGAGGATGAAAGATCGTGCTGAACTTCAACTGAGTCCCCATAGCCTTCTGCAATCCACCCCAAAACTTGGAGGTAAAGGTAGGATCTCGATCTGATACTATAGACTTGGGAACCCCATGGAGATGTACAACCTCCCTCACATACAGCTCCGCATACTGATCCACAGTATAAGTCGTCTTCACTGGCAGAAAGTGAGCTGACTTGGTGTATCTGCCCATTATCACCCACACCAAGTCATGCAGCCCCAATGTCCTGGGTAAACCTCCCACACAATCCATCATAATGTCCTCTCATTTCCACTCGGGAATACCCAAAGGCTATAGCAACCCCACTGGTCGTTGATGCTCAGCCTTCACCTGTTGATAGGTCAAACACCTGGCCACGTACTCCACCACATCCTTCTTCATTCCAGGCAACCAATACAAAGTCCACAGATCCTGATACATCTTCGTGGTACCTTGATGGAGTGAGTATGGTGTAGTATGGGATTCATCGAGTATCTCTCGTCTAATCTCTACATCAGTTGGGACACAGATCCGACCCTTATATCGCAATAACCTAGTCTCTGAAATGGAATAGTCCTTAGCCACTCCAGCTAGGACATTCCCTCTAACCTCCTGTAACTGTGCATCTACCAGCTGACCCTCTTTTTTCCTCTCCAAGAGGGTCAACTGTAAAGTAATATTGGCCAACTAGCCCATAACCAATTATATCTTCGCTCTAGTCATCTCTTCTGCCAGCTCTCTTGATATCTGTGTAGAGTTAAACAACTACCCTGGGTGTTAGGAAAACTTATACATGATCTTTATTTATTTTCATGTATATCTAATATTAAACAAATTAATACGAGATAGCCTAAAATATGTTTCTAAAATTGAATTCAAAGAGAAACAATGAATAGAATACTTACAGTATACGCAACGGAATTAAAGAGTCCTTCCTTCAGTTTCTCTAACTCTTGTATCCTCACTGTCGTAGAGTATTATCAAGACACTGAACCAGTCTTCTATTTTCTTCACAATCTTCCAATGTATCCTTAGAATCACCTAGACTAGTGTGGGAAATTCTCAACACATGAGATAGATACAGAGAAGAAGAAGAGAAAATAATCAAAGAGGCTTAGAAAAGGACTTGTGTTTAAAGAGAATATAAAACTATCAGAAAACTAGTGATTAAACTTATCTGTCGTCTCAGAAATCTTAACTTCTGACTTCTCTCTAAGCACTCCATTTATAGACTCAATTAGGCCATTTAATTTAATTAAAAATCAATAAAATAATAGTCATTTTAAAGCCCTAGGTCGAAATTATCATGGGCTTTAGGCCCGTGAAATTTCCCATTTGATTATAAGCCCATTGGACTTAAAATCAAGGCTTGCATTATTTTCTATTGATTTAATTAATTAAATAATTATTCAATCCTTTATCAAATTAATTATTTATAATATGAACCTTGATTTAAACTTATTTATTAATTTAGATACCAATTTATCTTAATTAATAAATCTGCCATAATTTCTCTTTTCTTCTCAAAATTACACAACTCTGTGAAACTATCCAAAATTGACCTGGCCAACTTTGATAATTCTAATTGATAATTAAATCAATTAATTGAGACCGTTGACGCGATTCTTTGGCAACAGATAATTATAAGAATAAGGAGAGGGATTAGTGCTAAATAATGAACCGTAATAGATGAATGATCTCAAAGTAAAATGATAACATGAATACTTTTTTAGGTGGTTCAAAGGTTAAAATCCTTCTAGTCCACCAGCCAATATTATTGATATCTCTCTAGTATTCTTTACAGGGTATTTCTTTACAAATTAGAAGCCAACCCTTTGCAACTCCCAGGGTCTCCATATTTATAGGGAGAGGGCACCTGGGTGTTGGCAAAGGAGGTCATCCCGTGACCTTCTTACCCATCATGTCACTTCAGTGACATTCATGATTAATTCCTAAAACTTGACAATGAAGTGTGGTCTAATCAATAGGTAAGGGGGATAATGGGCCGAACGACCCAACCCAGTCGTGGGCGCCTGAACACGCACGTTTAGGCTGCGTGTCTGAGAATTCAGGAATGGAGTAGACACGTGATGTCTAATATATGCACGTTTACATTGCGTGGTTGACTTTATAAAAGGTCAGAGGTGCCAACTCAAGTGAGCACTCCGAGCTTGATGTAGTCCCAGCCCGTGATATCCACACTGCTGACTCGATGCCTTAATAATCGCAATAAACCTTTGGTTACCTCGAGCTAAAGAGGTAGAACCTTTCAACAGCAGCTTCGGGTAAAGGGCTTCCACGTGGTTGATATAATCATGCCCTTTCTTAGCTCGCTAATAACCCATGGATATTTAGGGCGTACATATGCCCCCCAAGCCCCTACTCGTGGCATATGACGTCACCTGGGGCCGCAGTGGGGTCTTTTAGGCTTCTTTGTGGACTCTTCACATTCTGCCCATTACGCTGGTATCGAATACGTGGAGCATCATAGTTGGTGATGGTCCGTCTTCCGAGAACCGCATTAAATGGCCTAGCCTATCTTCCGCCGTCGTTTCATCTTTCGAGTAGTGATCCTCGTATCCTACATCAAGACGATCGAACAGCCCTCATCCTTTGGCCTTTTACGAATATAAAAGGCTAGCCACCTTTCGCATGAGCCACCCTTTCATTTGAAAATTTTCTCATCTTCTTCTTTCTTCTCAGTCTCAAAACCCTTTCTTTCTTCCGATCATTATTCCCAGCGTTCCAGGGGTTCAGACACGAGGGATCTTTCGTGACTCTAGTACCAGCGATTCCAACAGGATTTCAACCCAGACGCTCCTTTTAGTCTCTTCACAGCAAAACATTTCTGTAAGTTCTCCGTTTGTGCATGTTTTAAATGTTTTCCCTCATTGTTGCTTAGGTAAACTTTCTCTTTAGTTGCATGCAGTAGGTTGCTTGTCTTCTGCTCTTTTTTGCTGGTATTTTATGCGTAGGCTTTTATCCAAGGGGTACCGACCGTAGGAAAAACCACTTAGGAGCATGACTCATAGGATACAATTTCTAGGGTGATTTTCTGGGTAAAAATTTTTATGCTTGTTTGGAATAACAAGCTCTTAGGGTGCAAAAACTGGGTAGCTTAGGGGACATGCTTCACAGGCGGTTTTCTCTACTGTTGCCTACTGAAACTTTCCTTCCAAGGAAAACTTTTATTCTGACCCTCCTGACACACGGATTCCGAGTAATCGGGGACCCGTTGGGAGCACAAGTGCGTGTTCATAGAACCACGTGGTCTCACTCGCCGCGGGCTGAGATTACCTCTGCCCGTGTAAAGGAAACCCTTCGTACTAGATTCTTTCTTATGCTTAGGTCGCCTTTTCTAAATTTTCTTCTTTGTTCGCTAGGCGACCAGATGGGACCCAAGAAGAGCGCACCCAAGAAAAATGTTGGCAGCTCGTCCTCCCAGCAAACCAGCAAGGGGAAAGAGGTGGTCACGGACTCCCCGATCCCCACCTTCGGTCCCACTATGGAGAAGGAGGACAAGGTGGGGCCCGACGCCTTTTTCGAGGCCGAGAGGATCGCCTCAAAGGTCACCACCCAATGGAAAGTTAACAAAAATTTTCTTTCCCACAACATTGAGATAGGGAGGTGCGCCCTGGATGCCCGACCTCCCCTTGAAGGCTAGCGGAGCTGCGCACCGCTCGACAAGGAGTATGCCGCCTGGAGCGATGAGCATCTTAAGGCTGGGGCCTTCCTCCCATTGGACCAGTACTTCGCGAATTTTTTAAATTGCATGAAGCTGGTCCCCTTCCAACTCCCCCCTAACTCCTACCGTCTGTTAGCGGGGTTGAAGTATTTATTCCTGAAGCAGGAATGGGAGGTCCCCATGCCGGCAGACATCTTGTACTTCTTCTGCCTCAAAGCCAACCCGAAGCAACGGGGGTGAGGTGACGGGTTCTACTACCTGACCCGTTTTCCAAATTCGGCTGCGGTCATCGAGCTGCCCAGCCACCCCAATGACTTTAAGGACCAGTTCTTTATGTCAAAGGGGTTTCGTAACTACGAACACCACTACTTCAACCGTCCTCGTAAGTTCCTTCTATCTTCAGCTCGTAAGTTGATTGCTGATTAGCCTCTTTTTATTCGTTCTTGACTTAGAAACTATCATGCAACTATTTTCGCGAGGATGGCCAAATCAGTGACCCTTGGGGGTCAATATGAAACCTTGGCGGGGCTCCCCCCAAGTTAAAAGGATTATCGCCGGGCCAGACTCTGGCCTTGAGGAGACCACGGACCATCCCCGCTGCTCGTGAGATGGCGCCCATCCCTGAGGAGGCGGCAGCGGATGAGGATGAAGACGAGATGCCCCTCGTGCGGCGGAAGCGGGCTCTGGAGGTCGCCCAAGAAGTCAATGCAGAGAGGGCCCAGTCCGGGGTAGCAGCCGGCCCCTCCGGCCAAGGTAACCCTTATTTATTTAGGGACTTAGATAGGGCCACTGCCGACCTACGGCTTACTAGGTTTAATCCCAGCCAACCCGTTCATCGCCACCAAAATGACCCAGACCGCGACATCACCCTACTCCAATGCGTCGACCAGCTCGTGCTGTGTTATGACATGAGCCGCCCTAGTGGTACTATAGTTGTAGATAATACCTCGGCCTTTAGTTCGGCCTTTTTCGAGGAGGACGGGACCAATCTTAGGTCGTGGCCCTCCCTCCTGGAGGGTGTAGTAGCTCCGGGTCTTAGGCAATACGTAGAAGAGTCCAGTCCCGAGGCAGATCCGGACCCAGAGCCTCCTCTAGCTCGTGAAGTCATTATCTTAGACTCCCCCGCTGAAGCTCCGGGGCCGGAGGTCGTGACCATAGATTCCTCCTCTAGCTCGGAGGGTAGGACCCCTTTTAATACATACTTACACTCTGCTTTTTTTTTTTTTTGCACTAATATTTTTACATGCATATTAATGCTTTGCTGTCTTTGTTTCAACAGAGGAGATGTCGCAGCCCGGGAGCAATGATCTTTGAGC
Organism: Humulus lupulus; assembly: GCF_963169125.1. Taxonomy (NCBI): domain Eukaryota; kingdom Viridiplantae; phylum Streptophyta; class Magnoliopsida; order Rosales; family Cannabaceae; genus Humulus; species Humulus lupulus. The sequence continues at coordinate 188,973,260 of NC_084796.1, forward strand.
TATGTTCCTTGGAGGAAACCCCTCCTCCGGGTCTTCCGGACCCATGGTGAAGAGGCTTCGAATGGCGAAGAAAGCCATCGGGACTACCTCCAAGTCTCCTGCAAAGGGGGAAAACCAAGCCCCTGCTACTCTGAAGAAGGTGCCTCCACCCCCTCCTGCAACGGAGAAGATGATGGCTCCACCTCCCCCGTGACCTCCTGTCTCTATTCGAGAACCGGAGGCGTCCACTAGGACCTTGGCTGCTCCGACCCCCGGAGTTCGCGTCCCGATCAACCCCCAAGCCTTGGAGAAAGTCCCCGAGGTGTTTAGGGGGACGGTCTACGAAACCGCGACCTACATGGTGGATCATTGCTACAATGCCACCTTGAGGGATCTGCGGGAGATCGAGACAAGGAGCCCCGAGAACGTGATGGAGTCTTCATTGGGGATGACCCTCACGGTAAGTTGGCTTTGCCACTGGTACTCCCTGTTTGTTTGTATTATTTTTTTTTCTAAGGCACTTGCCTTATTATCTTTTGGTCTTGCAGGCGGCTCTGACCCTCCACCGGAGCATATCTTGGTCCAAGGCTAGGATCGAGGAGATCAGGGGCTAGCACCAAGCTGCTCAGGTCGCCCTCACGACTGCTCAACAACAGGAAAGGGACGCCAAGGCGGCCCTGGAAACTGTCCGGGAAAACGAGAGGGTCACGTAGGCTGCTTCGGTCGCTGCGCAAACCGAGCTGGAGGCATCTCGGAAAAGCTGTAGGAGGCCGAGGCCACCAAGGCCACCCTAGCCGCTAGGAAGATCGAGCTCGAGGAAGCCAAGGCTGCCCGGGCCACACTAGATGCCACGAAGTTCGAGGCCGAGGAGGCCAAGGCTGCTTTGGCGGTGGAGAGGGCAGCTTCCAGCTACTCCATGGAGGCTATGCTATACCACTGCTGGGTCTTCAACCCGGATGGTGACTTCTCCTTCCTGGGGCCGGATGTGTGGGAATCCTTTCTGGAGAAGTTCAAAGCTCACCTTCAACAAGAGGTGCCCTCCGAGACTGGAGAGACTTCCACTGCCACCGAGCAGGATGGCGAGGGGGCGACCTCATCAGAGCGGCCTGGCGGGGCTTAGGACTTTTTCTCCCTTCCTTTTATCATTTATATATATATTTTTTTTTTGTAATTTTATATCATGAGGTTTTTTAACCTCGAGACAATTGATTTCCTCAACTTTATTTCACTTGATTTACATATTTTTGCTCCAACTTTATTTCTCTTCTATGCACTTGGTGATAACTTAGTTTTTGTTGGTGTTGTGATTGGCATCTTATGCTTTTCTAAAAAAAATATGCTAATCAACTTGAACCAACCTCTAAGACTTAAGTTCTGGTTGTATCCAGGACATTAATTTAAAAACTTAGTTTGTGTTAATCCTTTATCGATATCTCGTGTTTTTTAAGAAAAACATCGATCAACCAATTTTGAAATAACTTCTAAGTTTTAGGACCTGGTTGTATCCAGGACATTAATTTGAAAACTTAGTTCGTGTTAATCTTTATCGATATCTCGTGCTTTTTAAGAAAAACATCGATCAACCAATTTGAACTAACTTCTAAGTTTTTAGGACCTGGTTGAATCCAGGACATTAATTTGAAAACTTAGTTCGCGTTAATCCTTTATCGATATCTTGTGCTTTTTAAGAAAAACATCGATCAACCAATTTGAACTAACTTCTAAGTTTTTGGATGACCTGGTTATATCCAGGATACAACTTAGTTCGCGTTAATCCTTTATCGATATCTCGTGCTTTTTAAGAAAAACATTGATCAATCAATTTGAATTAACTTCTAAGTTTTTGGACGACCTGGTTGTATCTAGGACATATGCCCCCCAAGTAACTAGGAAAGGGTCTTTCGTGATTACTTGACTTTACATCCACAAATATACACAATAATGTAAAAAGATTTAATTCTCATTACTTAATAAACAAAAGATGGCTTTTCTGATTAAGCCTTACAAAGGTATCATTGATAATATTTCTTCAAATGGATAGCGTTCTAAGTTCGTGGGACTGCTTCTCCATTTAGCCGAGCTAACTTGTAGGTTCCTTCTTTAATGACCTCGGTTATTTGGTAGGGCCCTTCCCAGTTCGGTCCCAATACTCCGTCCTTGGGATCCTTACTGGCTAAGAAGACTCTTCTGAGGACCAAGTCGCCAATGCTAAAGGCGCGTTTCCTGACCTTTGAGTTGAAATAACGAGTGATCTTTTGCTGATAATGCGCGAGCTGTAGCTGCGAATCTTCTCGTCTTTCGTCAATCAGGTCGAGGGACGCACAGAGCAATTCGTCATTACGGTCTTGGTCAAATGCCTGGACTCTATGCGAGGCTACCTTTACTTCGACGGGAAGGACTGCCTCACTCTCGAAAGCCAGGGAGAAAGGAGTATGGCCCGTCGGCGTTCGATGCGAGGTCCGGTATGCCCACAGTACCTGGGGGAGCTGTTCTGGCCAGACTCCCTTGGCTTCGTCCAGTCTTTTCTTAAGGCTTTCCTTCAACTTCTTATTGACGGCCTTGACCTGCCCATTTGCCTGGGGATAGGCCACGGAGGAGAAGATTTTTACAATTCCGTGCCTCTCACAAAATTCGGTGAAGAGGTCGCTGTCGAACTGCTTTCCATTATTCGATACGATCTTCTTTGGTAGCCCGAATCAGCAGATAATGCTCTTGACCACGAAGTCAATGACTCTTTTTGAAGTGATTGTTGCCAGGGGCTCTACTTCTGCCCACTTGGTGAAGTAGTTGATAGCTACCACCGCGTAATGAACTCCTCCCTTTCCAGTAGGGAGGGCGCCAACCAAGTCAATCACCCAGACCATGAATGGCCACGGGGACGAGATCATCTTCAACTCGACTGGGGGAGCTCGGGCAACTGTGGCAAATCGCTGGCACTTGTCACATTTTTTGACATAGGAAATCGAGTCCTTTGATAGAGTGGGCCAGTAATATCCTTGCCTTAATATCTTCAGGGCCAAGCTTTGCCCCCCAGTGTGATCTCCGCAAAAACCCTCGTGCACCTCCTGCAAAATGGTCTTCGCTTCACCTGGCAGAACACACCATAGGAGAGGTAGATAATGTCCACGCCGATATAATATCCCATCTATCACTGCATACCTTGGAGCCTGGTAAAGTACCCGCCTTGCATCATTTCGCTCTTCAGGTAACTTTCCTGCTGTAAGATATTCGAGGATGGGGGTCATCCAGGTCGGCCTGGTGTCGATCATCTCGACCTCTGCCCTGACTTCCTCTATGCTCGGCTTCTCCAAGAACTCTACTAGCACTAACCCCAAAGTCTCCATCTCCCCAGAGGTAGCGAGCTTTGCTAGGGCGTTCGCGTTGGCATTCTGCTCCCGCGGTATCTGCTCAATTGAGCCACGCTCAAATGTAGACAGCTCACTTTTTACCTTGGCCAGGTAAGCAGCCATCTTGGTTCCTCGTGCTTGGTATTCCCCTACCACTTGGTTCACCATGAGCTGGGAGTCACTGTAACACTAGACGGAGCTGGCCTTCAGCTCCTGGGCCACCCTTAGCCCAACCAGTAAAGCTTCGTATTCGGCCTCATTGTTGGACGCTTTGAATCCGAATCGCAACGCCGAGTGGAATCGATGTCCTTCTGGGGATATCAATATGATTCCAGCCCTGGAGCCGTTCTCGTTAGACGAGCCATCTACAAAGACCTTCCATGAGGCCTGGGGTAAAGAGGCCTGGGCTAAGGAGGCCTGGGCTGACTCTTCTACAGGATCTTCTCAGAATCCTGTGCACTCTGCCACAAAATCAGCCAGGGCCTGGCTTTTTATTGCAGTTCGCGGTATGTACAAAATCTCAAATTGGCTGAGCTCAATAGCCCACTTCAACAGACGTCCTGATGCTTCAGGTTTTTGCAAAACCTGCCTTAAAGGTTGATCGGTTATGACATGTATTGAGTGGGACTGAAAATACGGCCTGAGCTTCCGGGAGGCAGTGATAAGACAGAAGGCCATCTTCTCCATCAACGGATACAGGGATTCAGCTCCGAGAAACCTCTTGCTGATGTAATAGACTGGCTTTTGAGATCGGTCCTTTTCTCGGACCAAGACGGCGCTAGCTGCATCTTCTATGACAGCTAGGTAAAGGAAAAGAGGCTCTCCTGCCATTGGTTTGGATAATACGGGCGACTCAGCTAAATGTACCTTCAGGTCGAGGAAGGCACGTTTGCATTCCTCGGTCCACTCAAATTTCTTATTCCCCCAGAGCAGGTTGTAGAATGGTAGACACTTGTTGGTAGATTTAGAAATAAACCGATTAAGGGCCGCCACCCTTCCTGTCAGACTTTGAACATCCTTTCACGATCGGGGTGAGGGCATCTCGAGCAGCGACCTGATCTTATCGAGGTTTGCTTCGATTCCTCTGGTATTGACAATGAAACCTAGGAATCTTCCTGACGCGACCCCGAAAGGGCATTTTTGAGGGTTAAGCCTCATGCCGTATTCTCTCAATATCTTAAAGCATTCCTCCAGATCGGAAACATGGTTATCGGCAGTTTTTGACTTGACCAGCATGTCGTCAACATACACTTCCATGTTCTTCCCGATCTGGTTGGCAAACATCCTATTTACCAACCTCTGGTATGTAGCTCCGACGTTCTTCAGCCCGAAGGGCATGACCTTGTAACAATAAATGTTAGTCGAGGTCATGAAGCTAGTGTGTTCCTGGTCTGCTAGATTCATGGCGATCTGATTATAGCCCGAATATGCATCCATAAAAGACATGAGCTCGTGCCCCGCTGTGGCATCCACCAATTGGTCGATCCTTGGCAAGGGGAAGCAGTATTTGGGGCAGGCTTTGTTCAGATCAGAGAAGTCGATGCAGGTCCGCCATTTCCCGTTGGGCTTCGGGACCAACACAGGATTGGCGACCCAGATCGGGAACTTCGCCTCGCGGATAAAGCCGCACTTTAAGAGCTGGGCTACTTCTTCTTCTAGGGCCTCAACTCGGGTTGTTCCTAGGCGCCTTTGTTTCTGGGATTTCGTAGGCACGCTTTTATCCAAGTGGAGGGTGTGCATGATGACGCTCGGACTGATCCCCACCATGTCTTCATGAGACCATGTGAACACGTCCAGGTTCTCCTGCAGAAACTTAATCAGCTCTACCTTCCTTTCGCCACATAGACTTTTCCCGAGCTTTACCATCCGCGAGGGATTTTGTGGATCGATATTTACCTCCTCGAGCTCTTCGATATCTTGGAGCTCGGATTTATCCTCGCCTATTCTGGGGTTGATATCATCATTCAAGACGATACCCTCCCCTTTGGCACTCTGAGGTTTTTCAATCTCAGGACAGGCACAAGCTCCTGAGATTCCTCATTCCCGCTCTGGACGGTTATCGTTAACTGCCCGGGTTTTAATTTTCCCTTCATAGAAATGCTGTAGCATTCCCTGGCAGCAAGTTGATCGCCACGGACCGTGCATATCCCCGAGGAAGAGGGGAATTTTAGGGCGAGGTGGTGGATGGAGGTAATGGCTTCAAACGCTATCAGTGTAGGTCGACCCAAAATGGCATTGTACGCAGCGGGACAATCGATGACCACAAACTCGAGGAGTTTCGAGACTTTCTGAGGTCCTTCTCCCAAGGTGATCACCAGCTCGATCATTCCTATTGCCACTGATCCTTCTCCAGAGAATCCGTATAGCATCATGGAGGTGGCTTTTAGCTCGGTGACAGATAAACCCATCTTTTCCAGTGTAGACCGGAACAGTAGGTTTACTGAGCTCCCATTATCGACCAGTACTCTCCTAACCCTCCGATTAGCGAGCTGAACGGCTACAACCAGAGGGTCGTTATGAGGGAACTGGATGTGGTTGGCATCTTCTTCAATAAATATGATTAGTTGCCTCTCCAATCATTGCTTCTTTGGTAGATGCTGGTCAGGGACGAACTCCACTCCATTATGGGCCTTAAGTTCGTTGACGTATCTCTTTTGGGCACCCCTGCTCGTGCCAGCCAGATGGGGACCTCCAAAGATCATGGAGATCTCTCCTCCTATCACGGGAGGAGGGACCTCCTGATCTACCCGAGACCCGGGCTAAGCGATCAGGACTTCCGAAGCTGGATGGCCGGCGGGAACTCTATTCCGCGCATACTGAGCCAAGGGTCCGGCTCTGATGAGAGTCTTGATCTCATCCTTCAGGTGCCTACAATCATCGGTGTTGTGGCCAATGTCGTTGTGGAACCGACAAAACTTAGAGAGGTCTCGCTTACCCTTCTGGTGCTTCAACGGTTCTGGCTTCTTCCAGGGGAGGCGAGCAAAATTTGCTAGGAAGATGTTCTCCCTAGAGTGGGTGAGCTCGGTATAAGTCGCGTAGACTGGCTTGAATTTTTCTACGGACTTGTTCTTCTTTGGGCCATGCTGGCTGCCCTCGCTGCTCCCCTTTCTCTTGCCTCCACCAAACTGGTTATTTTGTGTAACGGTTTGTGTCGCTGTCACGACGTCCGTTCCCACTCCAGCGGGCTGTTCAGGGGCCTGGCTGGTTCCCGCGGCTGATGCTCGCGCCTCCTCCAGGTTGATCCATTCCTGGGCCCTATTTAGAAATTCATTTACAGTGCTGACTCCCTTCCTTTGTATCTCTTCCCAGAGTCCGCCTCCGACGAGGATCCCAGTCCTCAAGGCCATGAGCTTGGAGCTGTCGTCAGCATCCTGGCCCGAGCAGCGACGTTCGCGAATTTGCTCAGGTAAGCCTTCAGAGGCTCGTCGGGCTGTTGCCTTACGTTCGCCAGGGTATCGGCCTTGACGTGGGCAGCCTGAGAAGCTCGGAAGGCCCTTTTAAAGTCAGCAGAGAAGGTTTTCCACGAGTTGATTGATTGCTTTTTACTCTGTTTGAACCTTTGCCTGGCCAGCCCAGTCAAGGTGGAAGGAAATATTAAACATCTCAGCTCGGGACCAATGTTGTGGGCCATCATTAGGGTGTTGAACATACCCAGATGATCTGACAGGTCCCCGTCTCCGTTGAATTTGGACAAGTGAGGCATATGGAAACCAGGTGGATACGCCGTTACTGCTATGTTGGGGGCGAAGAGCTCAAGTTCGTCCCCTGAATCATACTCAACTTTTTCTTTTTCTGATAAGAGCTTCCTCATCAGCTCCTCCATCTGAGCCAGGCGCTCAAGGGTTTTGTCCTGACTTCCTTGGTTGTTCCGAGGCTGTTCAACAGCTCCGGATCCATTGTACACGTTTGGCGGGTTATTGTCCCTCCTATCTTGAGATAGGTTATATGGGACGTTCCCGCTGTCACATACTTCGGACAGGTCTTCCCTTTCGAGAGCACGGCTGCAGTTTCCAACTGGGTCTCCTCTCTAAGAGTTTGAGCTATCTCGGAGGTTGCCCCTCGGGGCGGCCTGGGGACTTTGTGCCGAGCTCAAGCGTTGGCGCAGGTCACTGCCAAATAGATCACTTCGACGGCTTCCGGTTCAGTAGCTTCCATTTGAGAAGCTCAGAGTCCGCCGCTGGGGATGAGGATCCGAGACTTCTCTGGGCGCCCGGCTACGATGGGAAGGTCCGGCGGAAGGAGGATTTCTCCTACTGCTCCCATGAGCCGGAATGTCTCGGACTGGTCGAGGAGGAGACGAGTATCTTATTGGTGAAGGAGGATGTCTGACCGGGGATGCGATCCTAGTCTCGTCAGGGCAGATCAAGTTAGGTCGCGGCCGCTCCACTCTACCATCCTCCGTGTCCTGTGCTCGGCGGTCTGAGCAGGGTGCAGGACGGCTGACCGGGGCGGGCTGTCATTGTGAGCCCTCCCCGGATCTCCTTCGCAAGCTTCCTCGAGCCCTCCTGGGTGCGCTCGAGGGCAGAAGTGAGCTGGGAGTTGAGGTCCGAACCGATCGGCTGTACTGTTGCTCGGCCCTAGGAAGTTCCTCAAATGTGGTCTCCCGGTGGTGCGACGTGGGAGTAGAATTTGATGTTGGGGGTCTGACTGACTGACTGGGCTTGGACCGATTACCCCGGTGGGACTTATGAGTCTCGCCTTGCCTCTTTCCAACGTTAGCGTCGGTTGTAAGAGGGGGTAGTCGAGCCAACACCTCTTGAATCTGCTGGTTTGCTTTCGCCAGCTGACTCCTCAATTGTGCATTTTCCATTTCCACCGCTGTGTAAAAATCTGGGTTCGGATTGGGTGGCCGAGGAGCCGAACTTCCAGTGTCATCTTGGCCTATTGGCTGCTTGCCCGGCCACTGTTGAACCTTAGGGTTCTGATCATCGGACATGGCGGCATGGTGGGCCTCCTGCCCATCACGTTGGTCCGCCTCGTTACCATGTCTTGAGCGAGTGACTACCATGGTTGGGTATTTGCGATAGCACCAATCTAACTGCTCTCAATGAAAGCACCAAACTGTTGACGCAGTTCTTCAGCAACAGATAATTATAAGAATAAGGAGAGGGATTAGTGCTAAATAATGAACCGTAATAGATGAATGATCTCAAAGTAAAATGATAACACGAATACTTTTTTAGGTGGTTCAAAGGTTAAAATCCTTCTAGTCCACCAGCCAATATTATTGATATCTCTCTGGTGTTCTTTACAGGGTATTTCTTTACAAATTAGAAGCCAACCCTTTGCAACTCCCAGGGTCTCCATATTTATAGGGAGAGGGCACCTGGGTGTTGGCAAAGGAGGTCATCCCGTGACCTTCTTACCCATCATGTCACTTCAGTGACATTCATGATTAATTCCTAAAACCTGACAATGAAGTGTGGTCTAATCAATAGGTAAGGGGGATAATGGGCCGCACGGCCCAACCCAGTCGTGGGCGCCTGAACACGCACGTTTAGGCTGCGTGTTCGAGAATTCAGGAATGGAGTAGACACGTGATGTCTGATATATGCACGTTTACATTGCGTGGTTGACTTTATAAAAGGTCAAAGGTGCCAACTCAAGCGAGCACTCCAAGCTTAATGTAGTCCCAGCCCATGATATCCACACTGCTGACCCGATGCCTTAATAATCGCAATAAACCTTTGGTTACCTCGAGCTAAAGAGGTAGAACCTTTCAACAGCAGCTCCGGGTAGAGGGCTTCCACGTGGTTGATATAATCATGCCCTTTCTCAGCTCGCTAATAACCTGTGGATATTTAGGGCATACAGAGACCATCTAGATGATTTTATCCAAGGTACAATGGGGACCATGGGCTTATGAAATCAAGCCCGAATAAGTTATCATAAATCTAAGAAATAAATTTACTAACTTATTAATTCCTCGTGACTCCACTATAGACTCGGAATTGCACTCTTGAATTCATAGAACGCTCTATAACAAATATAGATACGCTATTAATTATCCATTGTTACAACTATAATTGTCACTCAATCCTCTATAGACGATCTACAATGAGATAGGACTAAAATACTGTTTTACCCCTCATTGTATTTTATCCTTAAAACACTTAGTTCCTTGTAAATGATATTTCAGTAAACTAATTTAATTACTGAAATGAGATCTCTATCATTTAACACCTTGAACCAAACTAAAAGGAAACCATCGTTTCACTTCTTCATCAGAAGCTATAGATGTTCATATCTATGATTAACACTCCCACTCAATTATACGACCGAGTTCCCAAGATGTAAGTATGGGCTAGTCCATAGGGTAAGTTGGTAACGAAAAAGTCAAAGAACTCAAATCATACAATCAATTAGAATACTAACCACTCAAAATTGAGATTGAATTGACCTATGGTCAACTATATGATATGACTAGAATAGATAATAACGGTATGTTTACTTATCTTATCAACTGTCAATATCAGTCCTGTTCGATGTAACAAATACATCCGATCTTATCTACTTTGCTAATGTTCTGGAAAGAACATAACACTATAATGTGTAAGTAGATCATATCATAGATTGGAAGTCAGTGTAAATCCGGTGCACTGACTAATCTTAGGACTAACTTATTTTGAACATATAATCATATTTATATTCCACTGTGATTACATCACTATAAATAAGATTAGCTATATGCTCGGGATTTAATAGAAGTTTATATTAAATAAATAATCATGAAAATAAAACATGTGAGCAAAGTGATTAACCAAGTCAAAAAATAATTTATATTATTTTATTGATAATAAAATGAGATTACAAAGAATTTTGGTTTTAATTAGAGCATAAAACCCCAACACTGGGCCCCTCTGTCTCAACGCGTCTACCACTACATTGGCTTTACCTGGGTGGTAAAGGATGTCACAGTCATAGTCCTTTACCAGCTCCAGCCAACACCTCTGCCTCATATTCAGATCCTTTTGGGTGAAGAAATACTTCAAACTCTTGTGTCGGTACATATCTCACACTTCTCCTCATATAGATAGTGTCACCACACCTTCAGTGCGAATACCACTGCTGCCAATTCCAGATCATGGGTAGGGTACCGCTGCTCATACTCCTTCAGATGTCATGACACATAAGCAATAACCTTCTCATTCTGCATCAACACACATCCCAAACCCAACCTCGATGCATCACAATATACCACAAACTTCCCTCCATTCGAAGGGAGACTCAACACAGATGTTGTAATCAATTGCCGCTTCAATTCCTGGAAGATATTCTCACACTTGTCTGACCAGACAAACTTTAGATTCTTCCGTGTCAATTTTTTCATCGGTGCAGCAATCTTCGAAAACCCTTCCACGAACCGCCTATAATATCCTGCTAATCCAAGGAAGCTCCTAACCTCTAAGGCGTTCCTTGGCCTCAGCCAATCTCTCACTGCCTCCACCTTAGATGGATCCACCTTAATCCCATCCTTACCAACAATATGTCCAAGGAATGTCACTTCTGGTAGCCAAAACTCACACTTCTTAAACTTGGCATATAGCCGGTGCTCTCTCAATCTCTACAAAACCTGTCGAAGATGTTGTTCATGCTCTACCTCTGAACTGGAGTACACTAGGATGTCATCGATGAAGACAATCACAAATTGATCTGAGAAGTCCTTGAACACCCTATTCATCAAGTCCATGAATGTTGTTGGGGCATTGGTCAAACCAAATGACATGACCAGAAACTCATGATGCCCATACCTCATTCAAAAGGTCGTCTTTGGTATATCCTCATCCTTGATCCTCAGCTAGTGATAACCAGATCGAAGATCAATCTTCGAGAACACCATCTTTCCTTGCAGCTGATAAAAAAAGTCATCAATCCTTGGTAAATGGTACTTATTCTTGATGGTCAACTTGTTCAGTTCCTTGTAGTTGATACACATTCTCAGAGTCCCGTCCTTCTTCTTCACAAACAAATTTGGAGCACCCCATGGCGAGTAGCTAGGCCTGATAAACCTCAAATCAAGAAGCTCCTGCAACTGTATCTTTAATTCTTTCAGTTCTGCCGAAGCCATCCTATATGGTGCCCTCAACACTGGCTCTGTCCCCGACGCTAACTGGATGACGAACTGAACCTCCCTGTGCGGCGGTAGCCTTGGTAAATCCTCAGGGAACACATCCAAGAACTCACGTACTAATCTGGTCTCTCTCGACCTTGCTGGAAAAACTCTGGTAGTATCAACCACGCTAGCTAGGAAACATATACAACCTCCCTGTGATAGGTCTCTAGCTCTCAACGCTGATATCATGGGTATGCAGGGTCCATGCACCGCACCCACGAAAACAAAAGGATCCTCTCCCTCAAGCTCAAAGGTCACCATCTTCTTCCTGCAATCAATGGTAGCCCCATATCTGACTAGCCAATCCATCCCTAGAATCATGTCAAAATGTTCTATACCTAACTCAATCAAATCTATTGATAGCTCCCTACCATCAACCATCACTGACAATGCTCTAATCCATCTCCTAGACACCACCAGTTCCCCTGTAGGTAGTATAGTCCCAAACCCCGTAGTATAATACTCACTAGGTCTACACAATCTATCAATTGCCTTACTAGAAATAAACAAATGTGTAGCACCAAAGTCAATCAATATGATTAAAGGAAAGCCAGCGCTAGTAAGCTGACCTGTCACCACCGAGGGAATAGCCTCGACCTCTGCCTACGTCAAGGTGAACACTCAAGCTGGAGTCAAGCTGTCCACCTTCCCTGCTTCCTCTTTCTTCACTGTTGGGTAGTCCTTCTTGAGGTGTCCCACCACCCCCACACACATAACAGACCTTTGCCCGACATTCACCCAGATGGCGTCTTTTGCACCTCATGCAATCTGGGTAGCTTCTCCATGTCTCCCCGCCTCCCTAGCAGCCACCCTGAGCACCCCGACCCCTCCTATTAGAACCAACAGCGGTCGAAGTGTTAGGGGTCTTCCTCTTCAGATCACTGGGGCCTCTGCCCCTACCACACCCTGAATATGGAGGCACCGCCCTGTGAACCTCTCATCTCGCAACGTTCTCCCTCCAAATTTTATTCTCCGCCTCTTCAGCGGTAAGAACCTTCTCAACAGCCTGGGCATAAGTCGTCCCCCCAGGTACTGTTGTAATTCTCACATCTCGGGCTATCATAGCATTAAGCCCTCTAATAAATCTATCCTGTCTAGTTGCATCTGTAGGCACTAAATCCGGTGTAAACTTTGCAAGTATATCAAACTTTAGGGCATATTCTGTGACTGTCATATTTCCCTGTATTAACCCCACAAACTCATTCACTTTCGCTGCCTTGACGGCAACATTATAGTACTTCAGGTTGAACAAGTCTCTGAACCCATCCCAAGTCAGAGTAGAAATAACCCTGGTCTATGATGCCACTTCCCACCAAATGTGGACATCCTCTCTCAACATGTAGGTGGCACAGGCCACCCTGTCATTACCTTCCACCTTCATGAAATCTAGGATAGAAGTAATCATACTCATCCACTTTTCGGCCTTCAGTGGATTTGGCCCTCCCTCAAAGGTTGGAGGATGTTGTCTCTTGAACCGCTCATATAGTGGCTCTCACCTATTTCCAATCTTAGGTGCCTGTACAACTGGTGCTACAGCAGGTGGAAAAATAGGCGCAGCACTCCCTGACGGAGCCTGCTATCTTAGAAGACAGATTTTCTCATCCTGTCTATGTAACCGGGCTTGCATGTCTGCAAGTATCTGCTGCCAGTTCTCAGGGACTAGCGGAGGGTTCTGGCCCTGGTCATCATTTCTAGCCTCAGACCCTATGTCAGCTAGCCATATATATCTCCTTGGATGCATAGCTATCCAAGTTTATCTGCAATCAATGACTCGGCGGTTAGGAAATGATGACAAGGTAACAATCTTTCCATAGTCCACCATTGGAATTCAACCATTCACAAGTAGTCAAGATGCAAATAATCATTTCAATATTCACTCACATGCAACAATGATGCTAATAAGCATGCCTCAATATCATCACACGACAGTCAAGGGCCAGGCCCTGTCAGTTGCTCATGCTCCCTATTAATCATGTAGTAAAGCATTTGTATTTCATTCAAGCACTTAAGCATATAATCAAATGTATACAATTACCAAACCCAAAGTCAAGCTTATCTTTAGTGACGAGTGTACATGTCTAGCCAGTCTTTAGGAACCTTTAAACCTAGAGCGCTCTGATACCAAGTTGTAACACCCTAGATAACCAAGACCGTTACACTATGTATTTGAAATAGTGCAAGACTTGCTATTCAAGTCATTTGAATAAAAAAATGTGATCCTAAAGTCATAATTAGGTTAGGGTTAAAAGATTTTGATCATAAAAGGTTAATTCTCATTAAAATAGATGTTTGGTACATGGGATCCCAAAAACAGGGTTTAAAAGACAATTTACAAACTCTCAAAAGTTATATACAATCAGTGGCCACTCTAATGGAAAAATACAAGTTTTAGGCTTTTGTCCTTGTACTTTCCCTCGGTCGTGGTGGACGAGCAGCTGACAATGTACACCTCGCCCCTAGAGCTCTCCAACTCATGGTTGGTCCAGCTTACCATTGCCTTTACCTGCACCATGTAGCACCCATGAGCCAAGGCTTTACAAGAAAACCATAGCAATAATACATAATCAATTAATTCACAAGATAGTTAACCAGATATTCAACAAGCCATAGCATCAAGCTAACAACAGTAAACATTTATATTCAACAGTTTATCTCAATCAATACGCAATACTCAGGGTCGACGCCCTTAGGTCGCACCCTCTATTTAACCCACTGACTCCAGATCACTTAGGTCGAGTTCAGTGTTTATCTAGCTGACTCCGGCTCACAGTGGCCGAGTCGCGTCCTGTGCACAAATTATCAGCCCCCAGCTCTCTTCGGGCGTTCATTTTCATATGCCAAATCATTCATTTAGCCATAGAATAAACATGTTCAAGTATTTTGAAACTCAGTCCCTTTACAACAACTCAAGGGTGCAGTTTTCTTACCTTTAATTCTGAACGGAGATAATGCAATGGTCCCGAGCCTTGGCGATAATCCTAGTCATAGTGTCCAATGGGTAGTTGTTAACTTCCAATCCAAATAAATACTTAGGAGAAAGAAACTAGCCTCCAAGACCTCAATTTCTACTAAATCGGGTAGTAGAAATTGTCCCGAGCGCCTAGGTTTGAACCCCTGAGCCTTACCAATTATAGAAACCATTCTAAGGCTAAAATCCCTAGGAATGTCGCGACCTGGCTTGGTGGGTCATGGCTTGCCCCCAAGTCAGAGAGGAGAAGCCCAAACTAGAGGGGAGGCGGGCCGCGACTTGCCCCTTAGGGTCGCGGCGCGCCCCCAAATCAGAGGCCAACCCAGGCCCTTCTAGGCACACGCGCCGCGGCGCCCCTGAGCTGGGTCGCGGCGTGCCCTCTTCGAACCTAGAAATTCTAGGTTCTCTCCAACCTTTTCCAGCCAATTTCACTCAAAACTCAAATCCAATAAGCCTCCCAATTAGAAACAAACCCAACCACGAGTTCAAGATTAAATCACATACTTTAAACATAAAATTCCTAACAATTATAATAGAATCAATACCTCAATTCAATAGCAACTCACACTCTCACTAGCACCCAAATTCAACTCAGAACCAACTAACAAAACCAGACCTTAAGCAAGCTTAATCCTCAACATAGTTTCAGCATAATCCAGAGATTCTAACCAGAATCCTTACCTTAAGTGGCCACCAAATTTCTTCACAATTTCTCTGAGTATTCCCAACTTGATCACCCAAAATTCCTTCTATTTTTCCCTTAGCTTCAAGCCCTCAATTCCAGAGTTTGGTTTCCAAAAGTTTCTTAGCTGAAACTCAGCAAAACACCCAGCTTGACATCTCCTCAATCTTCAAGCTTCACTAGTTTCACAGGAGAGAATGAAAGAGATAAATCGTGAGAGATAGAGATGAGTGAGAGAGCTGAACCTTCCTTCAGTTTCTAATTACCTCTACTTCGTAAGTTTCTGAGTATATCCCTTAGTTTCTAAGCAAAAGACCTTGTTACCCTCCTAAACTTACTAATCATTATAGGGTACTTAAAGGGTAAAATAGTCATTTTCCCCCAGTTCCCGCTAATTCCTTAAATGTTCCTAATATTTTTCAATTAATATCTTCATCCAATTAATTACCATTTATTTATTCAGTATCTAATAATTCCCAAGATATTCTCTAAATTCCCAAAAATACTCCCAGGCTTTCCCCGAGCCGGGTATTAATCCCCGTTGTGACTATTTCGCTAATCCACTCACTAGGACCGTCCCGAGCCATATGCTGCAAATATATTCACATAATAATGTGGTCTCAACAATTTATCACATATAATCACATTTATGCCCTCAACGGGCTAAAATTACAAATATGCCCTTATAAGCTATAAAGGGCCCACATGCATATCTAATACTCACAAACATGCATGTCACATACTCATATAATCATGTTAATCATGCATGCCACATAATCATGCATTAAACCATTAAATCACACATATACCAATTATGTCCTCCCGGCACGCTAATCAAGGCCCTTAAGCCTTATTAGTAATTTTGGGTCGTTACAATTTTTCTTCTATTTATTTATTTTATTAAAATCAATCCTTCCCACAAAATATGGTATTATCTTTTTAAGGAAAATATCACAACCATATTTCAATTTTTAAATTTTAAATTCAAAATTCAAAATTCAAATTGATGAACATCATTATCATCATCTTTTAAAATTTAATAAATCAAAATTTATTTTGACTTACCAATTTTATTTTCTCCCACTCAAATAAAATAATTAATTTCAAAAACTAATGTCTTTATTTATATATATATATATATAAATTAATAAACATATTTTCAAAAATTTAATAATTAATTCTAAATTAATTATTCAACCTCAACTATCTTATAATTGTATATTTGACCCAAAGAATAAATTCTTCTCAAATTTTTAAATTACAGTTTTACCATTATATCAACTCTTACCTTGATATAGTGTTGATAGAACCACCCTAGGGACCTATGGACCTATAATATCAAGCTTCAATAAATATTAGATTATTAATTAAAGCTCTTTGATTTGATAATCATATTTATTAATCTCATGATTACTCCACTATAAATATGAGATTGAACTCTTGATAATTATAGACATATATTTACAAAGTACTTTACTAAATAATAAAGTGTCCATTGATATAATAATTACAGACAACGTTAATCCTCTATTAATGGTTCATAATTAAAAGGGAATAAAATTACCGTTTGACCATTTTAACTATATCTTGTTCCTAGTGTACCATTGACTTTACTAGTGAAGGTTGTGTCACAACAAGTTTGCGACGTGAGCGTTCATAACCTTTTCAGTTCCAAAAGTCAACCCAATAGGGGACCATTATTCAATCTATAAGAAGGTATAGGTTCCATATTTGTTAAACTATGTCCCCAGCCATATACATCATTGAGTCCCCAAAACAATTGTTCTTAGCCTGATCATTCTGACAAACCTTAACACATGAATCAATGGATCAGATGACATATATAAGAGTTCATAGTAACCTTAGGATTAAGATAATCATGTATATGATCATCGTTTGATGTGTTTGATTAATACTATGAAACAATGTTTAAACAAGTATTAACAAATTACATCTGGTGCAGTTCTATATATTACTATATATAAAGTACCTTTACTAAAGTGTCCTACTACACTAGTGACCCGGATCTATGTCACTTGTATTCATAATACTAGCAAACCGTACTAGCAGTAATTAATCTAAAGATTCCATAACTTTGTTTTACTGCGAACTGTTTCAATTTTATTATCTTAATCTCAATTTTCTCATACCAATATGAGATTAAGACCACATAGATAAACTTTGCAATTTTATGATATTTACTTAATATTATCAACATAATATCGGACATAGTCTATATATATAATAATTTCATTCAATTCAATTATTTATGTCATTTTAAAAATTTGTCAACTACAATTATCTCCCACTTTCCCTAAAGCAAATTGAGGCATCTCTCTCAATGTGTCAATTACATTATCCTGAATGAATTTGTCTAACAAAGTCTTTGTTAACAGTTTTGTAAGAAACTATTTTGAAGCTGTCTTCAAGATCATTACATCAATTATGTAAAATTGTCTTGAATTAAATGATACTTCTTTATATGTGCTTTACCCTCTCACGATTTCTATTTCTTCTAGAATAGTTTTATCTTCATTGCTTTCGCAGTGAGATACTAGTAGTTTATTCTAGTCTGAAACCCTTTCCAGAATGGCAAAGAACTCAACTAAATCAAATAGCCTATTTAACTGCTCGTAGCTGTTAAATTTTGGCTTATATGGTGAAACATACAATTTTGAAATGTCAATTACATTTCCATATTAATGTGTTTCCTCCACAGTTATGGAAACTTACTCTGATATCAATCTTTAAAGATTTCTAACTGGTTTAAAATCAGTTCATCCTTTGGGATTTTAGGTCACTGTCTAAATACACAAACATTTAATCTCCATTATATTCAAGATACTCAAAAAAAAAATTAAGTCCTTATAATTATTCAATGACTCAATCCATCATTGGAATGACAACTGCCGACTATTCCCACATTTAACAAATGTTAATTCGAAGACATAACATTCGATACATTAAACAGTCCATCACAGAGTTGTAGGAATACTGTCTCATGTCCTTCTTTTCTAGTAAAAGAATAAATGGACATTATTTTTTAGATAATACATCTTTCCTGGCCAGGAAGGCTAAAATATTTTCTTGGACCTTTGTAAACTAAAGTATTTAAGCTTCTTATCTATATAAGTTGCTTGAGATAGTGCCAAAAGATTGTTCTTTCAATCTCTATAAACTTGAATGTATAGAACATGTTTGGCTTTTCTAAATCTAATATTTAGAAATGTTCAGCTAACCATTTCTTTTCTATTAATAATATTCTACATCATTCCCAATGATCAGAACGTTATCAATATTAAAAATAAGAATCACAACATAATCTTTCTAGTAGAGATCTTCGAAAGGTTTTGTCATGTCAGCCATTCAGTAAAGACTACTTAGACATCCATTTAAACTAATCTCATAATCCATGCATAAAGCAATGGATAAGAGTATGTAAACAGATTTAAGCTTGGTTACAGTAGAAGGTATTTATTCGAGTAATAAATTCTTCTTGCTGTTTATAGCCTTAGGCTATTAACCTTACTTTGAAAAGTCTTTACTTTCCTTTGTTCTTCTCTTCATCTTGAATATCCTGTTTCAGACTGAAGTTCAATGAACTTTAGTTGGATGTTCAAGAATCCAAATGTCATAGGAATTCCAAATTCCATTTCTAGATTCATGGTGTTTCAAGCATTGTTTTCTATTAAAACCTTTCATTGCATACTAGTATGTGAATGAAATATAATTAGATTATGTTACACACAACCAACTAAACTTTATATTTGTAATGGAGTAGTTATTAACTAACGCTCCCACTACAATAATGCTTTATAGAATTTGTGATATTCTTTGGTTTTATCGTTGTTAATTATCAATAACTTGCTTACTTGACTTATACTCATTATTTCTAGTACAATTTAACTAGAAAAATATAGTGATTATAATAATCATGCTTCATTAAAGTAGCATTTAAGAGATACAAACACTTTTGTAATCTTTTATGATTATTAAATTGTTTCACTAAATGACTTTATAGAAAATTTTCAATTTATTCACATAACCACTTGTGAATCCCAACTTTTAAGTCATTGGTGTTGTACAATCAAACATGTACAGAGTATAACAAGTGTAAAAATTATAGAAAGAATAAAGACAATAATGATCACTCATTATCTATTTAATCTTATCTAATATGATTATATTCCATTTCTAAAATACTAATTTTGCTTAGCATTCTAGTTGTATGTGAGTTAGGTTTGAATTCCAAGTTCACATACAAATTACTTGAATTCCAAATTCGAGTTTAGACTTCCTTTTGATTAGATCAAACAAGTCTTTAAGTTACTTTACTTTGAATGTTGCATGAAAAATTTCTAGAAATTTTCTTTGCATTCAACAAAAATAAACATGTCTTAAATAAATGTCAATCAATATTGACTTACTATTTATTATCTCTTTTAGCTTTGAACATTAAACGGTTCAACATACATCTCTATGTATTAGCTAAACGATTATGTGATTTTTGAGCCTTTATTAGAGAATGGTATTTTGGTCAAAATCATCTAGATAGTCTCAATTAATTGATTTAATAATCAATTAGAATTATCAAAGTTGACCATATCAATTTTTGATAGTTTCATAGAGTTATACAATTTAGAGAAGAAAAGAGAAATTAGGGAAAATTTATTAATTAAGATAAATTGGTATCTAAATTAATAAATAAGTTTGAATCAAGGTTCAAATTATAAATAATTAATTTGATAAAGGATTTGAATGATTATTTAATTAATTAATCATAGAAAATAATACAGGCCTTGATTTTAAGTCCAACGGGCTTATAATTAAATGAGAAATTTTGCGGGGCCTAAAGCCCATGATAATTTCGACCTACGGCTGTTAATTTGCTATTATTTTATTAATTTTTTAATTAAATAAGTGAACTAATTGAGCCTATAAAAGGAATGTTAAGTGAGAGTTGAAATCATATTTTTGAATCACAAGTTTCTGATAGGTTTTAGATTCTCTCTACTGCATAAGTCCTTTTCTAAGCCTCATTGTTCTTTTCTCTTATTCTCTCTGTATCTATCTCATGTGTTGAGAATTGTCCACCCTAGTCTAGGTGATTCTAAGGATACTTTGGAAGACTGTGAAGAAAATTGAAGAACGGTTCA
The DNA here is from genome assembly GCF_963169125.1 of Humulus lupulus. Lineage (NCBI taxonomy): Eukaryota > Viridiplantae > Streptophyta > Magnoliopsida > Rosales > Cannabaceae > Humulus > Humulus lupulus. Next base: position 188,993,505 of record NC_084796.1, read on the forward strand.
GTTTCTTGGTAATACTCTGCGACAGAAAAGATACAAGGATTAGAGAAACTGAAGGAATGACTCATTTATTCCGCTACGTATAATGTAAGTATTTTTATCATTATTTCTGTTTGAATTCAATTTAAGAAACATGTTAAAGGTTTTCTTATATTCATTTGTTTAATATAATATCTACATGAAAATAAACAAGATCATGTATAAGTTTTCCCAACAAGAATTTGTTCTTGTTTTTATCTCTCCCTAATTCTTGTATTTTCCATTTTTTTTAATAGCTATTATAGTAACCCATGGATTATATATTTGAATTTGGGTTTGTGTTTGTGTTTGCTAAATTAGTTATGAGCTAAACTCTTTGAGACTTGGATTACTAATGAACCCTAAATCATAGTTACGAAGTTTAAATGCATTATTAAGTAATATCTCTCTTTGTTCATCTAAGTGAGCTTAATGCCTACTTATTGTTGTTGTTTGGCCATCAATGGCAAGTTGATAAGCTAGATCTATTGCTGGAAAGTTTAGATTTGGTGGAAATTACTTGGTTGATGCAAGATATTACCCTTTATTAGGTTGTATTTAGTGAATGGTATAGGAATATAATATTAGCCTTGCATAACTCATGAGAATTGGTGCTTATAATTGTGTTCTTAAATCTGAGTTGGCATAGGAATATGTGTAATTAGGTGGAGGAACTTTTTTCATAAGATTTTGAAAAGTCTTATGAAATTATTGAGAATTTTCATTACTCTGGGAGGTTTTGCTAAAAATGATGTTGTAGCATTCTGGGTAGAATATTGATTTAGGGGAATTTAGTAATTCAAGTCCATTTTTCATTGGTGAATCTATTTTGCAGTTATTTCATGCTCATTGGTGATTATTCTCAGCATTTTTAAATTTATTTTATTTTAGTTTAAGATTTCAAGAATTATTCTAATTAATTTTGCTTTATCCAATTTGTTATGTGTTGATTTTACGCAATCTATTACTAACTCAATCCCTATGGAGATGATACTCACTTATCACTTTATTACTTGCTAGCAATTGTGTACACTTGCACATAAGATTAATTTCGCAACAGCTAGTCAGAGAAGAAGACAAAGTCCAACATCCAATGTACTACATTAGCAAAAGGTTGATTGGGGCAGAAAAATTGGCTTAATTCCTACTGCTAGTAGCAAGGAAGTTGATGCCCTATTTCCAAGCTCACCCAATCACAGTGTTATCCGATCAACCCTTCAGGCAGGTATTACAAAAACCAGAGGCATCAGGTCGACTACTCAAATAGGCAGTAGAGCTAGGGCAATACGAGATCTCATACCAGCCAAGAACTGTTATCAAACGACAAGCATTAGCATATTTTATTGCTGAATGCACATGGGTATTAGAGGAAAACAAGCAGCCAAAAGCACTAGAAGAAGTGAAGAAGTTTGGCCAACATGGAAGTTGTTTATAGATGGATCCTCGAATAAGCATAACTCTGGAGCTGGAATTATCCTAATAACACCTGAGGGACATCATATTCATTGTGCCCTAAGGTTTGGATTCAACGCCTCAAACAATGAAGTTGAGCATGAAGCTCTACTAGCAGGATTGCGACTTGCTAGGGACGTTAAAGCCTTGTTAATAGAGATTGCAGTGACTCCCAACTGATAGTGAACATGATACTAGGTGAATACCAAGCTCGAGGTATAAATATAGCCTCTTATCTCAGCAAAGCTAAGGACCTTCTGGCTCAATTCAAGAAGTTTACCATACAACAAGTGCCCCGTGACCAAAATTCCAATGTTGATGCCTTAACAAAATTAGCAAGCGCCAAAGATGCAGACACTCTGAACATAATACATGTTGAGCACCTTGCCCAAGAAAGTATTGATGAAGTAGAGACAACACTACTTCTCGATAATACTCCATCTTAGATGACTCCAATTGCAGCGTATCTGGAACAAGGAATCTTGTCTCGGGACAGAAATATAGCTCGAAAAATATCAAGGTAGGTTGCTAGATATGTGATCATTGATGGAGTGATATACAGAAAATGATACTCAATGCCTCTACTTCGATGTGTTACCAGAGCAGTAGCTGAGCTGCTAATGGTTGAAGTGCACGAAGGATTCTGTGGCAACCACTCAGGGGGTAGAGTTTAGCCAAGAAGATATTGAGACAATAGTATTTTTGGGCAACGATGAATGAGGATGCCATGAAATATGTAAGAATATGTGACAAGTGTAAGAGATTCTCTAAGATTCCTCGAGTAGCTCCTAATGAGCTCAAGTAAATGCAAAGTCCCTGACCCTTTGCCATATGGGGAATAGATCTAACCGGACAACTACCTACAGGAAAGGGAGGAGTTAAGTTTGCGGTAGTTGCAGTAGCTAATTCACTAAATGGATTGAAGTAGAACCACTAGAAAATATTGCTTGACTTCGTGGTAAAAAATATCATCTGCAGATATGGACTACCAAAAAATATAGTTTCAAACAACGGTACATAGTTTGACATTGACTTATTTATAAACTTTTGTGCATGACATGGTATCACAAAAAGTTTTTCAGCAGTTGCTCAACCCCAAGAAAATGGACAAGTAAAAGTTGTCAACAAAACTTTAAAAGATACGATGAAGAAGCGGCTCGAGCAAGCTAAAGGCAATTGATCGGATATTTTTCCAGAAGTACTATGGTCGTATCGTACTACTGCTCAGACATCAATTGGCCATACCCCATTTTCCTTGGCTTATGGATATGAAGCTACAATACCAGTTGAATTAACCCCTCCATTACATCGAAGAAATACATATGACCAAACACAAAATCACCAATTGATAGCTGAAACACTTGACCTGATCGATGAACAACGAGAGCAATCACACTAGCAAGTAGCTGCTTATCAACAAAAGGTTGCTCAATATTTTAATTCTCGAGTTAAGGACAGAAAGTTTGCCACAGGAGATCTAGTATTGCGACAAGTGTTCCAAAGCACCAAGGATCCTGCAGCAGGAGTTTTGGGACCTAATTGGGAAGGACTATACTAGATCGTAGATGTTTTACAACCAGGGACGTATAAACTTGCTCGATTGAATGGCGAACTAGTTGCGAGATACTAGAATGGTGAGCATTTGCTAAAATATTATCAATAACCACTGGTCGCAAGACACGTTTTTCCCATTTGTTTCAACTAGTGTCATTATAGATTTATTTAATTTTGTAAGGCACATTGTTTGCCCATTTTTCATTGCCGATAATTTTTGGTTGAAAGACACGTATTGTCCATTTTATGTAAAGACCAATTATTTCTTAGACAATTTTTTGTTATTTGTTTGACAGGCACGTTTTGCCCTTTAAAACTTCAGTAATATATGATTATCCACTTCTCAATGTTTTCATTCAAAACATTCATTGCTCGTAGAATTTTTCAATTTTATAGACACGATTTGTCCATTTTATTACGAGATATTTATAAGGGAGTGTGCTAGACACACTCAATATTGCCAAATTTTGTTTTTATAACAAGTATTGCTTAACATGTGAGATTCTTTAACAACATACAAGCATACTACTTTATGAAATGAATTCGAGCAACTGTGTTAGCTCGACTAGGACTAGTTATTGGCAAGTGACTTGTAACAACCCAAATTTACTAATAAGGTTTAAGGGCCTTGATTAGTGTGCCAGGAGGGCATAACTAGATTATATGTGATTTAAATGATTAAAAGCATGTTTATATGATTATTTGGATATATGTGGTGCATGACTATGTGTATTAGTATGCATGTAGGCCCTGATTAGGTTATAAGGGCATATTCGTAATTTTGGCCGTTGAGGGCATAAATGTAAATATTTGTGATAAATTGTTGGGACCACATTATTATGTGGATATATTTGTAACTTGTGACTCGAGGCGATCCTAGTGAGCGGTCTAGCGAAAAAGTCACGGCGGAGATTTATACTCGGCTCGGGGCGAGCCTGGGGGTATTTCTGGGAATTTGAGAAGTATACTGGAGATTATTTGATATTGAGGAATATAATTGGTGACTAGTTAGGTGTTGGGTGTAAGCGGTAAATATTAGAGACGCTCGAGGAATTAGCGGGAATTGGGGGCAAGTGACCGAAATGTCCCTAAATTGATTTAAAGGCTTGGGATTTATGGGAGGGCAAATTGGTCATTTTGTTTAAACCAGAGATAAGTATTGTTTCTGGCTTTATTGCTTTAGTGGAATGTGTAGAAAACTTTAGAAGGCTGAAGGAAGGAAAGAGACAAAAGGAAAAGAAAAGGAAAGAAGGAAAAATAGAAGTCCTTTTTCTCTCTATCGGTTTAGGTCTTCTTCCCCATTTCTTGAAGGAATTTGGAGCTAAAATTCAGAGAAGGCTTAGGCTAAGGCTCAACACTAGGGTCCTTGATTTGGCTTGAGGAATTAGCAGAAGTTATTCATCCATTTGAGGTAAGATTTTAAGGTTGTTTTCCAGTTTCTGGTTTTTGATGTTGAAATGGATTTCTGAGTTGAGTTTTGATGGGAATTCAAGGGAATTAAGGCTGAGGTTTTGAGGAGTGAAAGCTAAGGAGGTGTGGAGGATAGCCTAAGGTCAAATTTCCCCATTAAAGGTAAGAAACTCTGGACTTGGTCACTTGAATTCTGAAGTTTTTGGTGTTCTGTTGAGTTTTGAGTTTCAAGATCAATCATGGCTTTTTCTTGGTTTGATGATGCATGTGGTTGAGTTTTGTATGGTTGGGTCATATGGGGTGAGATATAGATGTTGGTAGGCTTGTTTTGGTGTTTGGTTGAGGTTTGGAAGGATTTTGGAGGGTTTTGGCTCGAGGAAGTTCGAAGAGGAAAAATCAGGGTGTTGTCTGGTTGTGACTAGCGCTGCAGCGCTAGCCTTAGGGCGCTACAACGCTAGGCTTAGGTGCTTGGGGCGTTTTTGGCTCTGTTTGTAGGGCTATAGCGCCCTCCTTATGGCGCTGTAGCGCTACCCTATTTCCAGAAGGGGTTTTTTGGGTTATTTCTTAGGGTTTTTGCCCGGGGGCTCGGGGTTTGATTCCACCACCCCGTTTGGTGGAATTAGGGCTTCTCGAGGGCTCGGGATTGGTCTCGAGGTTAGGTTTTGGGATTGAAGTTTGGTAATGGTTCTAACTTATGACCGTGACTAGGTGTACGCTAGGGCTCAGAAGGGATCATGCTTGAGGGTTGTCATCATTAATCAAAGCTATCAGAATTCAAAGATAAGAAAACTGCACCCGGTTATGTGGTTGTATTGGGACTAAGAGCTCCCTATATCTGTATGATGTCATAGATGGTATTATGCCAGGGGACATGTGATAAACGGCATAAGAGTGCCGGAATCAATATTTGCGCACAGGGCGCAGCTCGGCCACTGGTAGCTGAGGACAGCTTGATATTCACTAAGCTCGGTTTAAGCGGACTGGAGTCAGTGGGATAAATAGGGTGTGCGACCTAAGGGCGTCGACTCTGATTGTTATATGTGAATTGGTTGTTAATGATAATTGATAAGCTTGGTATGTTGAATGCCTGATTATATGCATGTCTTTGACTGTTGAGTGTATGATTACACTGTATGGATTATTTGATTGTTTGACTGATGATTATGCTCTGTTATCGTGTTTTCTTGCTGGGCCTTGGCTCACGGGTGCTATGTGGTGCATGTAAAGGCAAGGGTAAAGTGGACCAGTCCTGAGTGGGAGAGCTTTGAGGCTGAATGTACATAGTCAGTTGATCGGTCGCCACGGCCGAGGAGTGGTACAGGACGGAAAAGCCTAAATGTCTGTTTTGCCCTTAGAGTGGCTAGTAGCTGTACCTATAACTTGAAATTTTGTAAACTGTCTTTTAAACGCTATTTCTTTTGGGATCCCATGTACTAAAATGTTTAGTTATATGAAATGCAACTTTTATGGCCAAAATCTTTTAACCCTAGTTCAATTGTAGTTCTAGTAACACGTTTCTAACTAAATGACTTGATTAACAAGTCCTACACTTTTATAAATACACAATGTAGCGGTCTTGACTATTCAGGGCGTTACATGACCAAGGACTTACCTCCTTGATCACTGTGGGGTCATATAGGGTATACATAATCGCACATAAGCAAATGAGGGAAAAAGCACAACGGAGTAGTACTTAGAAATTTTTTCAAAATTTACAAAGTGATGTCCTTTGTTCATAAAGAACATGGAAACTAAAAACTTTGTTTGTTTGACACGAGCAAGAAAGTTTGAAAACACATATAGCATTTAAATTGTTATATCTAGTCAAAATTAACAAGCAACATATTATATGTAATGCAAGAAGAATATTACAAAAATATCTGAGATTAAAAGTTGCTCGGTCAGCGCCAATGTTTTTTCACCACAAACCTTACGGTTTAGGTGTCCAACAAAAAGAAAAAGAAAAATAATTCATCCAAGGACACTCCCCCTCAAGGCTCGACCACCTCAGCATCTTCCTACTCAGGCCTCTGGTCGCCATAAGGATTCAAGGAGACTTCCGGGGAAGCAGCAACTAACTCCTCCTCACGGACTAAATATTTAACAATCTCTTTGTCCTGAAGGTTGGCGGACAGGTAGTCAAAGTTTCTCCTTATTGTTTTTCCAAAACATGAAAAAATAATTGAAGGGCGCAATCTTGAACCTTGTTAGGTCCGAGGAATGTGAATCCTTCTCCTTAGCTTGCCCTCGAGAAGTTTTTTCTCACCCACCAGCTTCTACTGCTCCACCTCCAGTTGCTTCACGCGCTCCTCGAGGCTTGCCCTCCTTTGTTCAAGCTCCTTGATCTGGCGCTTTAGCATGGTCCCCATCTCCCCGAGCGCCTTAATCACCTTGCCCTTGTTTTCAACCTCGGTGATTATGTCCTTTAGATCATCCTAAAGCTCCTTGCAGAGGTTGGAGTTTGTAATGTTTGATTCCTTGAAGTTCTTTATGGTTGCATGTGATCTTTTCAACGACTCTGCAACTTTGAGTGCTTCAACTCGAGTATTAGCGAGAGTTATCATACCCTGCAATAACAATAGAAGTTAGACTCAAGCAGGAAACTTGTACAATAATTTTAAAGATTGAAATAGATACTTACCAAAAGGAGCTCATACATGGCACGACCAAGTCTCGAGTCCACGGACGAATGCTTGTGGTTTATGAAGAATTCAATACTCGGGCGGTGTTGGGCAAGCGACTGGGCCCAGGAGGAGATGGCATCCATGACAACCTTCAATTTCCCCTTTGCCCGCTCGGTCTGAGCAGCAATTAGGTCCATGGCTGGTCGACTGGCAGGAGAGGGAGTGGGTTGGCTAGCAGGAGACTCTCGACCAGCAGAGGGAGTCTAGATAGGAGAAGAGGGAGAAGGTTTCACCGGAAAGGCAGGAGCAGGCAATTCGCTCCTCGGCTTCTTGGCGGCTGACTCTTTGCTCAAGTTGGCCTTAGGAGCCACCTTTCTTTTGTGTGCCTCCCCTGGTCGAGGCTGGGGTGAGGCGTAGAGATTAAATATGTCTGACTCAGACATTGCTGCAGAAAAAAGATAAACATTAAAGAAAATATCAAAGATAAAAAATGAGTAAAAACAAAAGGCCTATTTCAACATTCAATAATAGCAAGCAGTTCGCAAACAACTTATATTACACAGGAATTCCTCGTCGTAATCCGAAGAGGAAGATATATCGAGAGGATAGTCATCCTCCTCCACCACCTTCATGCCCTTCCCTTTGTCCGTGGAAGGTGCTGAAGCCTGTGGGCGAGAAGAATCCTCTTACTCCCTAATATTAATCCCTATTGTCTTCCCCCTTTGAGGGACAAGGGTTGCTTGGGGGCTATTGCCCTTCCACCAGCTGCACCCTCAGTAGTGCCTCCCTCATTATTCTGGTGGGCATCGAGCAGAACAACCCTCCTCAGATTGTCCCTCATCACGAGCAGCCTACAGTTCTTCTGCTTGAAAAAAATATTATTTAAGGTTGTTGTTTGCCTTACCATATCAGACGTGGGAAGAGGTCTTTCCCACGAGCCTAAAATAAAGTAAAAGAAATAAAACTAAGCACTTGCATAAAGGAAGAATGCAAAAGAGAAAAACTCAAGCAAGCTAATCGTTACTTCCTCGTTGGAAGGCAAAGTTATCTGTGACCAAGTCAGTCGTCCGAAAATATTCCTTGAAATAGCCACCCACGTTGCTCCTAAACGTGGGCTCTGTTAGGAACACCCTGGTCGTGTCCCTATGGCAGAAATAAAAGAATCAAGTGCTCTACTGGCCTAGGTTCGACTTCAAGTCAAAAAGTTAATGGAATTCATGAGGAGTAGGAGCAGTCAGCCCTTGGTCGTGATAAAAGATATATAATGCTGAAAGCATTAAATATCCATTATGTGTTATTTGGAAAGGGGCAATGTCAAAGTATTTAGCAATGTCCTTAACGTAGTTGTGAAGGGGAAGAGTAGCGCCAGCCAAGATACGGAAACGCAACCAGGCACCACCAGGAAGGTTAGCACGCTGGTCAACCCGAGGAGTAACCATATTAATCCCCCTGAATCCATACTTTTTGGGGTACTCCTTGAGAAGGCTGCTCGAGAGGGTACTAGTAGGGACTATGTACCGTGGCACGTTCTTCCTCTTACGAGGCCCTTTCTTGGCATAGAGTCTTATGATTTCAATCACCTGCTCTTGCTCTTGTGGCGACTGTTGTTGCTATTGTTCTTTTTGCCGCCTTTGTTGTTGTTGTTGTGGGGGTTGATGTTGCTGCTATTGTTGTTGTCCACTAGTCACATCCTTGCGACTTGGGAATTGGCAGCTGATCGTTGCCTTGTGGTTTGCTTAATTATGGCCATATCTAGAGAACAAAAAGCAACAGTTACAGCCTCTTTAACAAACGAATACCTTCTCGTTGCCCTCTTGTTGATCGGAACTCCGACCGAGAGTGGATCAACAGAGCCAGGGTTGATAATAAAAGTCCAATCACTTGGAAGGAATTTCCTTATTCCTTGGGGGTAATTCCTCAACCCTGAGATGATATTCCTGGTCGGGAACAAATTGAAAATCATAATGAGAGTACTCACTAGATTGATCATAAAGGTTCTGGAATATCGCGATTGAGATCAATGTCTAGTCGAGTCTGTTCTACTTCGTCGACCAACATTTGTAGTAAATCCGGGTCTATGGAATTTTCACTTCCCTAGTAATCATGTACATACATCTAGTAATAGGTAAAGGGGAAGTGAGTTATTCGACTAGTTTATGTGTGCCTAAGAAGTGTGTGTTGCTCGAAAAAAATATGATTATATATTCGAGCATGAGATAAAGTAAATCCAAAAGGTATAAAAAGTTTTTCATGAAAACTTTTCAATTACCTTTTGGTGGGGAAATTTCCACCATATTTTCCATAAATCAGCAGTCCAAGTAAAACCTGGAGCCCACAAATATTTTCCTACTTCCAAAACACAAAATTTCCCAGAAAATCATTGATTTTTACAAAGAAAAACAAAGTTTTCATAAGATTCATCAAGAACGTCAAGAACACAAAATTTCAAAATCATCAAGAAAGTAGTTAAATCAAAGCAGGAAGTTACAAAAGTAACGCAAATAAGAATACAAGATCAAGAAACATACTGTAATAAAGATTTTGAAGCAGGATCTTGAGTAAAATGAAATTTGGGAATTTAGAGAATGAAGAACAAAGTTTTAGTTTTAAAGGATTTCAGAGAGAGAAGATTTGTGATAATTTTGAAAGCGTAAAAATGAGAAGAGAAAGCAAAGCCTATTTATAGGCCCATGGCTCTCGTGCAAGCAGATGACGTGAGCAGAGAAAATATTCATCATGACTTTTTAGGTGGATGTGATGTCACTTGTGAGGGTTGGTGAAGAGTTGTTGAAAAGGTGCCTCTTTCTTGCCAAAAAGTACAATGATGGCTGCATTGGGAAAAGGTGTCAGAGTGCCTAAGGACCCCAAAAGGTTTCAGTTACGCTTCCAAGGAGCTGGGATGATTGCCTATAAAGAAGATGCTATGAATTTTGATGAGTCAGAATTTGAAGAGGTGCAAACCTGGTCGAAGCATGCAAGTTTATCCAGTACTGGTCGCGACATGATAACTTGGGGGACAAATGTTTAACCCAAATTTGGACATGGTGACATGACATTTTAACAGGACACATGGCAATAAACAACAGTAAATTCTTAGAGTTGGTTGAAAATGGGATAGTTGCTCGAGGGAGTCATATCAGAACAAGAAGTCTTGATTTGCTGGGCTCAAGTAACCTGCTCGAGAGGAAGTAGGCTGGTACTATCTCATGAAGCTGCTCGAAGACAGTCCTGCTCGCCATACAAGACGTTTTCACCTGAAGATCCGGACTTTCACGAGATATTGCAAAATATCCCAAGGTATTTATGTAACTGATATTTGAATGTATTTTTCCCATAATATTTGAATTTGTAATCAGTTGTAGCAATCCCACACTACACGTGTAGGGCCTAGATTAATTTGTAAGGGCCCATAGCCTATTAAGGGACTCTATAAATAGAGATATCTCTAAGTCATTACTTCTAAATTGAATTTGTGCGCACTTTACATACAAAATCCTACTAAATTGTCTCTTCCTCTCAGGCTTAAGAAACTCAGTTGATTCTTATTTCTCCTTGATCTTGAATATGTGACTTCTTTGATTAATAAAAGTGCAAGTGGATGTAGGTTATTACTAAATCTTGGGGTCGAATCACTATAATTGAGACCCCATCAATTACCTTAAATTATATAGTTACTGTATAATTACATGGTTAGCCAAATACACCAAATTGAGTAATTACTCTGAATTATACTAAATTCCAATTACATGGTTACTTTCCAAATGCACCATAAATCGAGTAATTACACCAAAATCTAATTACAATGTGACTTTCCAAACACGAGGAATTATTTCTTAAAAGACGAGTAATAATACTAAATTTAAAGACAATATATCAATACACTTTTAGATAGAAAAATCTGTCCACCAATGTATATCTTTTTTAAATAGGGATTCAATCACACAAAAAATCCCTCCAAAAAAAATCATAAAAAAAATAATTATATTTTAAGGGAAATTTGCACACTTCTATTAGGACAACAATACTATATTATTGTCGTTTTATAGACGTGTCGTATGACAGATAAATTGTCGTTTCCGTTTTTGGGGCTCACGGCGGCTAATTATAATAAAACTACGACGGGTGAAAGTGAAACACTGAAATTGATGAACCCATTTCGAAACCCTTTGGAGAGAGTTGAAGATTTCTCTTAAACTCGAAAGTTCGAAATCCTTTGGAGTTTTGCTAGCAATGTCTGACGATGCCTTGTTTATCCCCAAAAGAGAACCTATTAAGTCATCAGGTAAGTTGTCTGTTGCCTCGAATTCAATTTAGGATGTGGGCCGTTTTGATTTTGAGCTTTCTGGTATGGCTGCCAATAAATTTGAAAAAATATGGTGATGGAAAGAAAAAGAAAGCATATTTTTTTTTAAGTTGTTTTAGCAATGATTGAAGCTACAGAAGAGAAATGAGCTGTTTATTTGGGTTTTTTGGGTGCCAAATTCAATGACGAAAACAACTTAAATTGAAGAAAAAAAAGGTATGAACATATTGATTTCGTTTGCTTCTGGGGTTTAGAAATGGGGTTTTAGTGATAGGAAGAGTTGACTGAGTTTTGTATTTTGGGAGGCAAGAGTATTAAATAAGCAATTCAGTGTATTTGACTCTTTGTTATATGTGCTTTAGTCATTAGAAAAGAAAGACTCTTTTTTGTGTTAGAAGATGAAAAAGAGTGTCTATGTGTGTCCAGGAACCAAATATGAATACTTGGACTTATTAATTTTCTTATATTTGTATTTTTAAATTTGCGGGAGATTGATTGTTTACGAGTGAATTGCTAATCACTTTCGGTTAGTTGGGAATGTTGCTGCAAATCGCAGGCGGCAACACGCGGTTACAGTTGGGAAAGAAAGAAGAGAATCACTGGTTCGCGCTAAGCGTCTATGCAGAGTTGGTACAAGTGGTGAGGATGATACTCCCCATGATGAGGGGATGATAGTTGATGAAGAGCAATCGAATTTGGACACTCAAACTTTTTCTGCAGTAGAAGAATTAAAGTCTGCAGTTTCATATCAGTATGTGAATCATGATTAAAAAATAGTTATTTTGTCACTATTAATTAGAAGTGCGGACTAAATTTTGGTTGAGTTTTTTTTTTTTTTCAATTTTTAATCAGTTAAATTATCTTTGTTGTTGAAATAGGGGGAAAGGTGCATTGCAGAAGAGAGTGACTGCTCTTCGTGATCTAAGGCGATTATTGTCGAAATCTGTATTCCCTCCTATTGAAACTGCTCTTAGAGCTGGAGCAATATCCATTCTTGTACAATGTCTTTCGTTCGGATCTCCAGATGAACAGGTTTGGATATCTTCTCTTACCTTCATTGTTTCATTGAATTTACCTTATTGTGAATTCAGTAACACGTCTTTTCCTGGCGTGAAATAAATCAATACTCTACTTCTTTTAGTTGAAGAAAAGAAAAGTTGATGAGAAAAAAACTGTAGATAGAATTTTTGAGAGGGGTTCTATTATATATGTCGTACCTCTCATAGTTGGATTCGTCATAATGCAGATAAATGTTAGCATGGTCAATGGTTTTTGAAAGTGTATTGACATACGCATGGCTTTTGTGTGCCATCTCTTGAATCAATTACAGTTAGAAAAGCGTTCAAGGGGATTTTCGGATGCTTATCTGTCTTTTCCTTGGTATATTGCAGTTGCACGAAGCAGCTTGGTGCCTCACAAACATAGCAGCAGGAAAGCCTGAAGAAACTAAAGCCTTGTTGCCTGCCCTACCCTTGCTTATTGCTCATCTTGGAGGTTAAGAAAAAGACTCAGTGCCTCTTAATTCCGTAACGTGCCTATTTTAGTCTTTGTTAAACCAAAACTTTGTTGCCACGTTGCTATGACTTGATGCTAATTAATTTTGCAATGGTCTTGTAGAAAAGAGCTCCTTGCCTGTTGCTGAGCAGTGCGCCTGGGCATTGGGAAATGTTGCTGGTGAAGGTGAGGAGCTGAGAAAAGTTTTGCTATCTCAAGGAGCCTTACAACCTCTCGCAAGAATGATGCTTCCAAACAAAGGTTCAACCGTGAGAACAGCTGCTTGGGCATTGTCAAATCTAATCAAGGTGCCTAATCTTTCATACCACAATTCTGAGAAATTATATATGCTTAACTGGTATTTATTAAATTTTGTCACTTGATGAGCTTGTGGATGGGATTCTGTTGGTATGGTTTTGGAATCAAATCATTTCTTTCAAATTTTATTTGAATTGTGAAATTGCTTTGCTCGGATGCAGGGACCAGATCCTAGAGCAGCAACAGATCTCATTAGAGTTGAGGGGGTATTGGATGCAATTATTCGGCACTTGAAAAAAGCGTAAGTGGATTTTCACCACCTTGGAATTAATTCTTGTTTATGAAGTTATGAAGTTTCTTTGCTGATGGTTATTTTTCCTTTCCAATTTTGTTTAATCATGTGGCAAATTAAGAGGTTCATCCTGAAAATCTTGTGTTGAGACAAAGAAATCTATAGTGTAATCAAATTCCTTTCTAAATTAGGGATGATGAATTGGCAACTGAGGTAGCATGGGTTGTTGTGTATCTCTCAGCCCTTTCAAATGTTGCTACCGGTATGTTAGTGAGGAGCGATGTTCTTCAACTGCTAGTGGAAAGATTGGCAACAGCAAGTAGTCTGCAATTGCTTATTCCGGTAACAATCAAAATTAATTGGATTTGAACTGTATTCTTGTTTTGGTATTCGGTCTTGTCTACAGATTATGTTTATACATGGTATCCTGTCTAGGTTCTACGAGGTTTAGGCAATCTTGTTGCTGGTGAGCTACACACAACTTTTGCAGTTCTTATTCCAGGACGAGAAATCACAGGCAAGTGAAGTGCATCTGTTTGCTAAAATCAAAAGCCATATATTTATCTCACATTTCGTCATTATATCATACTCACATTAGCTACTTCTTCATAACATCTGCAGATAAAGTGGTAGAAGTTCTAGTAAAGTGTTTGAAGAGTGAACACCGAGTGTTGAAGAAGGTAATTTCTGTTTTATTTATTAACTTAATATTTCTTTTACTTGAGCAATAAGTTAAAGTATGCTCATTTGAAGATTCAACATTAATGTAGGAAGCGGCTTGGGTGCTATCTAATATAGCGGCTGGTTCTATAGAACACAAGCAACTAATTTATTCCAGTGAGGCAGTGACATTACTAGCACGGCTTCTAACTACTGCACCATTGGATATAAGAAAAGAAGTGGCATATGTACTGGGGAACCTGTGTGTTGCCCCAACAGGTGGTGATGGAAAGCCAAAGCTGATTGTGGAGCATTTGGTCTCACTCGCTGGCGGAGGGTGCCTATCTGGTTTTACAGAGTTGGTAAGGTCTGCTGATACTGAGGCTGCTAAACTCGGACTGCAATTCATGGAACTGGTAAGCGAACGCAGAAAACCATCTGGTTCAAGTTAAAACTCCAATGATTTTTCAATAATTGTTTGATTTATGGTTTGGTCGGATATAATGATTATGCAGGTGTTGAGGGGAATGCCAAATGGAGAGGGTCCAAAGCTGGTTGAGCAAGAGGATGGAATTGAGGCCATGGAAAGGTTTCAATTCCATGAAAATGAAGACCTTAGAAACATGGCAAATGGCCTAGTTGATCAGTATTTTGGTGAGGACTATGGTCTTGATGAATAATAGATTAGGCTTGGCTTATAATGTAAGCTTATATTAATATAAAAGTAGCTTTGAGTTTCACTCTGAGAAATGTAAATTATGATGTGCATTTAACTGACTTTTGGGATTATTTAGTTGTTTTTACTATATTTAAATGGTCTTTTGTTTTGTGCAATTTTGTTCATCCAACAATTTTCTTAATAAACTGATAAACCTCCTATACGATACACCTATGCTAGGAGGAAACACAATTAATGGTCAATGGCTGGTTGAATTCTTTATGGAAGTTTAGTGATTTGGTTTGATTTTTATTTAATGGCTATTTCTATTTTAATAGTTTCTATTTTGGGTTTGTTTCCTGTTTGGGATCAAGCGTGTTTGGGAAAGTCAGGGGAATAAAAAGGGATGAGAATGAGGAGTTAGGTATGTCTGATTTTGTGTAATTGAGCGCTAGCTCTTGGAGAGAAACCAGGTCCCTCAAATATCTTGGATTGTTCTTTGTTATTTCAATAAAATTCTCTCATTTTCCTCATTCTTGTTTTAAATTTTCTGTGATATACTATCAGAGTGTATCAAGTGGCGCTGTCTGAGATTTGAATTCATAGTTCTTACTAAGATGGAAACTCGTATGGAAACAGTAGAGGGTTTAATCGCCACTGTACAAGGGGAGTTGGCTGCTGTCACAGAAAAATTGAAAGTATTACCTGGGTTGGAACAAGGAATGGCCACGGTGGTTAGTCGCTTGGATCAGTTGATGCATCGCAAGGAAGACCATCGACCAGAGAATATTGTGGACGGACGTGAGCAGTCTTCGATTTCTGGGACATCAATTGGGGTTGCCGAGGCGGCAAGAGTGCTACCTAGGGGTAAGTTAGTTGAGATTGGGGGCAGTAGTTGGGATTCTGGTGGACAGCGACATCCACCGGCCACCCCGAGATGTGATATTCGACCACGGCGAATTGAGCTTTCGTCCTTTGACGGTGATAATCCAGATGGATGGATTCTCAAGGCAGAGAGGTATTTTTCATTCACCGTATGACTGATACCGAGAGCTTAGAGACAGCCGTCATCAGCCTGGAAGGGGAGGCGCTGATCTGGTTTCAATGGGAGAATCGACGTCGGCCCTTCACGTCTTGGAACGAATTGAAGAACCAAATGATACGACGATTTCAACTTCTTCCTACTGGTTCGATGTATTGAGAATTTCTCGCTCTTAAACAAACTGGTTCTGTTCGTGACTATCGTACACAATTTGAACTACTGGCGTCATCACTTGAGGGCATTTCAAAACAGGTTTTGGAATCCATTTTTATTAATGGGCTACAATCTGACATAGGGTATGAAGTTACTGTTTTCGGGCCCAATGGGCTTGAGCAAGCTTTGGAATTAGCCCAAAAAGTTGAAACAAAGTTGCTGGCCCAACGTCCCAAGTATTCACGCAACCTCGGCCAGCCGTCTGGTACCTCTTTATCGCCATCACCCAAGCCACTTTCTTCTCGTACGATCACTGCTCAAGAGAATTCTGGCTTTCGTCGACTATCTGAGGCCGAATTACAACTCAAATGTGCCAAGGGCTTATGCTACAAATGTGATGAGAAGTTTTCTCGTAGTCATCGTTGCAAGAAAATGGAGTTGCAAGTAATTTTGTTGCAAGATGGTGACCATGATGAGCTTGAAGAGACCAGTGATGAACCTGTTCTGGGAGATGAAGATTCAGAGCCAATTGACCTTGAGAATCAAGTGGTGGAGGTCTCTATTAATTCTGTGGTGGGACTTACGGCTCCAAAAACTTTCAAATTGGTTGGGCAGGTGGGTTCTCAGCCAATAGTAGTCCTCATAGACAGTGGAGCAACCCATAATTTCATCTCAACTATCCTCATTCGAACCTTGCAGCTTCCTGTTACGGAGACAACACCTTACGGGGTTGTATTGGGCACTGGCCAAGCTACTAAAACCTAGGGAATTTGCAAAGGAGTGGCTGTGACTTTACAAGGAGTTGAAATAATTGAGGATTTTCTTCCTTTAGCATTGGGTAGTACTGATATGATTTTGGGTATTCAATGGTTAGAGACTCTGGGAGTCACCCATATCAATTGGAAGTCTCATTCTATGAAGTTTACAATTGGGAACTCATCAGTGACTTTGCAAGGTGACCCAACGCTGCACAAGACACTGGTTTCCCTCAAAACCATGATGCGCACGTTCCAACATGACGATGAGGGGCTGATTATTGAACTTGGAGCGGCTTCGATTTATGAGACTAAGGAGGAAGACTTACCTGCTGGAATTGCCACCATTGAGAGGTCGGGAACACTCTATCACCCTGCGAGAGGGCACATCACCGATCAGCGTACACCCTTATCGGTACCCACAAGCACAGAAGGATGCAATTGAACAATTAGTAAAGGACATGTTGACTGCTGGCATTGTCCAACCCAGTACAAGTCCCTTCTCGAGCCCTGTGTTGTTGTTCCATAAAAAGGATGGGAGTTGGCGATTTTGTGTCGACTACCGCGCTTTGAATCGTGAAACGGTCCCTGATAAATTTCCTATCCCTGTCATTGATGAGCTGTTGGATGAACTTCATGGCGCTACAATCTTTTCGAAACTTGACTTGAAATCTTGCTATCATCAAATCCGTGTTCAGCCTTCGGATGTGCATAAGATAGCTTTTCGTACTCATGATGGACATTATGAATTTCTTGTGATGCCATTTGGTCTCACCAATGCTCCAGCGACTTTTCAATCTTTGATGAACGAGGTATTTCGCCCTCATCTTCATCACTTTGTTTTAGTTTTTTTTTATGACATTCTCGTGTATAGTCGCAGTCTCGACGATCATGTTCGCCATTTGTCCACAGTACTACAACTACTCTCTCAACACAAACTCTATGCCAATCGTAAGAAGTGTTCATTCACTCGTGAACAGTTAGATTACTTGGGCCATATTATTTCAAGGGAAGGGGTCGCGGTGGATCAGTCCAAGGTGCAAGCCATGTTAGAATGGCCTGAACCTAGAAACATCAAGGCTTTGCGGGGATTTTTGGGTCCCACGGGCTATTACCACAAGTTCGTCAAAGGATATAGTGAGATAGCATGGCCATTGACGGAACAACTTAAAAAAGATAGGTTTGGATGGAATGAGGCAGCGACGGGAGCATTTGAGACTCTTAAACATGCAATGACTCAAGTTCCAGTACTTGCACTTCCAGATTTCAATCACCCTTTGTGGTGGAAACCGATGCTTCGGGATATGGGTTGGGAGCTGTTTTGATGCAAGGGCAGCGTCCAATAACTTTTTATAGCCAAGTTTTGGGTCAACAAGCGCGTCTCAAGCCTATTTATGAGAAAGAGTTTATGGCAATTGTCTTTGATGTCCAGAAATGGCGTCCTTATTTGTTGGGATGACGCTTTGAGGTGCGTACGGATCAGCAAAGTTTGAAGTTTTTGCTAGAACAACGTATAGTCGCTCCGGAGTACCAGCGTTGGATGGCCAAGCTCATGGGCTATAGCTTTGATATTCAATATAAACTAGGGCCTGGTAATAGGGTGGCAGATGCACTTTCGAGGGTCAATCTACCAGCTGAATGTAAGAACCTGCTGCTTTCTCAAGGCATAGATTGGGAGGCTTTGCAACAAGAGCTGCAACAGGACATGTTTTTGGCTAAACTTACTTCTTATTTGCAGCAAGGACGACAAAGAGCTGCTGGATTTTCTTTGGACCATGGCAGATTGTTGTATAAAGGGCGGTTGATGTTGTCGAAGGATTGTTCCCTCGTTTCTACCATTTTACGAGTGTACCACAATTCTCCTGTTGGCGAC
Organism: Humulus lupulus; assembly: GCF_963169125.1. NCBI lineage: Eukaryota > Viridiplantae > Streptophyta > Magnoliopsida > Rosales > Cannabaceae > Humulus > Humulus lupulus. The sequence goes on from NC_084796.1 coordinate 189,012,048, forward strand.
CACTCGGGAGAGGACAAGACTTTCAAGAGAATTTCTGCTGATTTTTATTGGGTGGGGATGTGGAAATCAGTGGCGAAATGGGTACGTGAGTGTGAAATTTGTCAAAAGAATAAGACCATGAATCTGTCCCCTGCTGGGTTATTACAACCCATTGCTTTGCCTTCGCTGGTTTGGGACGCTTTGACTATGGATTTCATAGAGGGGCTGCCCCGATCTCATGGAATGGATACGATTTTGGTAGTGGTGGATAGGTTCAGCAAGTACGCTCATTTTCTATCGCTAAAACATCCTTTCACTGCTCATACAGTGGCTGAACTGTTCTTGAAGGAAGTAGTGCGTCTTCATGGGATCCCTTCGTCTATCATCTCAGACAGAGACAAGGTCTTTATGAGTCATTTTTGGCAAGATTTATTCAAGTTACAAGGTACAGAACTTCGCCATAGCACGGCCTATCATCCCCAAACAGATGGACAATCCGAAGTGGTGAACCGTTGCTTAGAAACGTATTTACGATGTTATGCTTTTGAACAGCCCCGTTCTTGGTGGCGCTGGCTGCCGTGGGCAGAGTACTGGTACAATACTTCCTTTCATACAGCATCCCAACACACTCCTTTTAAAATTTTATATGGTCGTGACCCTCCTGCCCTTATCCGCTATAAGCAAGGAACCACTCAAGTATCTTCCGTGGATGAGTTGTTGGAAGAACGAGATGCTCAGTTAGACGATCTTACTATGCATTTGCTTCGGGCTCAACACAAAATGAAGGACTCTGCAGACAAGAAACGCAGAGATGAGCAGCTTGTGGTTGGGGAGAAGGTATTTGTTAAGCTCAAGCCTTACCGACAGAAATCTCTTGCTGCTAGGCGCAATGAGAAACTTTCTCCTCGTTTTTATGGACCATTTGAAGTGTTGGCTCGTGTAGGGGAGGTGGCCTACAAGCTGCAACTGCTTGCTACTTCCTCGATTCACCCTGTCTTCCACATTTTTCAACTTCGTCGGGCTCACGGGGTCACTCACTCTTCGCCAGTGCTACCTCCGCAACTCAGTCCTGATCTGGAATTACTGGTGGAACCATCTGAAGTGTTGGGAGTTCGCAACAATGAAAAACTGGAGGTGTTAATCAAATGGAAGGACCTACCATTATTTGAGGCCACCTGGGAGAACTACGACACCTTATTGCAACAATTTCCTCAGTTTCACCTTGAGGACAAGGTGAAAGTTTTGGCGGCGAGTAATGATAAACCTCCTATACGGTACACCTATGCTAGGAGGAAACACAATTAATGGTCAATGGCTGGTTGAATTCTTTATGGAAGTTTAGTGATTTGGTTTGATTTTTATTTAATGGCTATTTCTATTTTAATAGTTTCTATTTTGGGTTTGTTTCCTGTTTGAGATCAAGCGTGTTTGGGTAAGTCAGGGGAATAAAAAGGGATGAGAATGAGGAGTTAGGCATGTTTGATTTTGTGTAATTGAGCGCTAGCTCTTGGAGAGAAACCAGGTCTCTCGAATATCCTGGATTGTTCTTTGTTATTTCAATAAAATTCTCTCTCATTTTCCTCATTCTTGTTTTAAATTTTCTGTGATATACTATCAGAGTGTATCATAAACATCTCATTCTTGCAAATTTAGCTAATTTGATTTGTAATGAAGTTAAAGGCTAAAACATATTTGTAAACAATGGTGAAAAGAATTGTATTCTTGTATATTTCATTGAGGAAATAACATGTATTTATACACAAACTTGGGAAGCTATTCTAAGAAACTAAGAGAATATAAAGGAAACTAATTAGTCCTGATTTATAGCTAATTATACAACGAATATTATAACACTCCCTCAAGTAGGAGCATATGTGTTAATCATGCCTAACTTGTTACAAAAATAATCAACCAGCACCTCATTTAAAGTTTTTGTGAAGATGTCCTTTAGTTGTTCTCCAGTCTTCACATATCTTGTAGAAATTAAACCTTAGTGAATTTTCTTGCGAACAAAATGACAATCAATTTCGATGTGTTTAGTTCGCTCATGAAATATAGGATTAGATGCAATGTGAAGAGTAGCTTGGTTATCACACAACAATTTTGTTGGTACTGAAGTTTTAAGTCCTTCTTCAACCAAGAGCTAATATAACCACATTATCTCACACACAGACTGTGTCATAACTCGATATTCTGACTTTGCACTGGATTGTGACACAACGTTTTTCTTCTTACTCTTCCATGAGACCAAATTCCCTCCAACAAAGACACAATAAACCGAAGTGGATCTTCTATCCATTTTGGAACCTGCCCAATCTGCATCCGAAAAACATTCAATATGAGTGTGCCCATGGTTTGTATACACAATACCACGTCTAGGTGCTCCTTTCAAGTAACACAAAATTTGCTCTAACGCTACCCAATGATGAACTGTTGGAGATGACATAAACTGACTCACAAAGCTGACTGGATATGCAATATATGGACGAGTCACAGTAAGGTAATTCAACTTCCCAACCAATTTTCGATATCTATCAGGATCGTCAAATAGTTCCCATCTCCTGCAAGGTGCATGTTCGGAGTCATTGGAGTACTAAAAGGCTTTGCTCCCAGTTTTCCTATCTTTATTAACAAATCGAGGACATATTTTCTATGAGATAGAAAGATATATTTTTTTACTTCTCGTAACTTCAACACCCAAGAAATACTTCCACTCTCTCAAATCCTTCGTGTGAAACTGAGTATGAATGGAAGACTTGAGAGATGAGATTCATGTATCATCACTTCCAGTCATCCACATACACAACTAACAGAATAATAACAGCCTTTGATTGTTTGTAGAACGTCAAATGGTTAGACTTGTTTTTCATCATACCAAATTTCTCAAAAGCTTGACTATTTTTTTCAAACCAAGCACGAGGACTTTGTTTCAAACCAAATAAAGATTTTCGACGATGACAAACTCGTCCATACTCATCCTGAGCAACAAAACTAGGAGGTTGCTCCATATACACCTCCTTGTGAAGATCACCATGAAGAAAAACATTCTTAATGTCAAGTTGATACAAAGGCCAGTTATGAGTAGCTCCCATTGAAATAAATAACAGAACATATGTCAATTTCACAACAAGAGAAAAAGTATATAAATAGTCAACACCATAGGTTTGAGCATAGCCTTTAGCAACAAGACGAGCCTTCAATCGAGCCACTGATCCATCCAAATTGACCTTAACTGGGAACACCTATTTGCATCCTACAGCCTGTTTCCCTGAGGGTAAATCTACCAAGTCCCAAGTACCATTGTCATCTAAAGCATTCATTCTTTTATCATTGCATTATGCCAACCAGGATGAGAGATGGCTTAACGAACAATTTTAGGAATAGATATAGAATTAAGGGAAGCAATAAAAGAACAAGAAGAAGATGATAAGAAATTATACGAAACAAAAGAAGAAATAGGATAAGTACACTGGCGTTTACCTTTGTGCAATGCAATAGGAAGATAATCGCTCGGGTCTGGATCTGATGACGCAGGAGTAGGTGCAGGAAATGAATCAGAAGGTGGATGTTTGGAGTAGACTTGAATGATAGGAGGCTTAGCAGGAGCTGGTGTCGTGATAGGTTCAGAGGATGTGATAGAATAGACCAACAAATCATCACCCTCCCCCTGACTACTAAGAACAGGCGAGGACGGAAAGTATGGTGTATCTTCCATGAATGTAACATCAATTGAGACAAGATATTTATTAAGACCAGGACAATAACATCCGTAACCTTTCTGAAGACGAGAATAACCAAGAAAAACACACTTCAATTATTTGGGATCTAACTTAGTGACATGTGGACGAACATCCTAAACAAAACAAGTACTACCAAATACCCCCGGATCAATCGGAAATAATGACTTGCCGGGAAAAAGAGCTTTATAGAGAATATCACCATTAAGAATAGAGGATGACATGCGATTAATGAGAAAACATGATGTAGAAATTGTATCGGCCCAAAAAGGTTTTAAAACATGCATTTGAAACAAGAGGGCACGTGCAGTTTCAAGAAGATGTCTCTTTTTATGTTCTGCTACACCATTTTGGGATGTAGTATCAACACAATAAGTTTCATGAAGTATGCCATGTTGAACCATATACGAGTGAAATAAAGTAGATGTATATTCTTTGGTATTATCACTTCGTAAAGTACGAACGAAAACATTAAATTGATTTATAATCTCAGCACAATGCACAAAATATAGACAACAGCTTAGAACAATTTTTCATTAAATATAACCAAGTTACACAAGAATAATCTTCTACAAAAGTAACAAAAATACTTGAATCCAGGTTTAGACAAAATAGGTGAAGGACCCCAAACATCAGAATTAATTAATTCAAAAGGAACACTAGCATGTTTATTGACTCGAGGACTCAAACTAAAACGATGATGTTTGGCAAACTGACATGACTCACAATCTAATGAAGACACCTTACTATATTGGGGACAAAGTTTCTTGAGCAAAGGAAGGGACGGATGGCCCAACCGACAATGAGCCTCAAAAGCGGAAGCAACACTTGAACAAGCAATAGAAGTTGGTGGCAGTGGATCAAGAACATACAGGCCGCCATATTCATGTCATTTACCAATAATCTTCTTCTTCATAAGATCCTGGAATAAACAATTATCGGGAAATAATTAGATGCAATAATTGAGATTACGAGTGAGTTGGCTAACATAAACCAAATTAAAGGATAAATTAGGTAAGTGTAAGACTGATGACAAAGTAAGCAGAGGTGTAGGAGTAATAGTGCCAGATCCAAGAACAAAAGATAGTGACCCATCGGCTAAGGTAACAGTAGAAGTGGAACTATGAGACTGAAAAGTAGAAAAGTGATTGGAATTACCTGTCATGTGATCTGTGGCACCAGGATCAATGACCCATTTTGAGGATGTGGAAAGAAGGCATGCATTAGTTTTACCTGAATCAGTAATAGCAGTGACAGAAGGAGATGACGACTTAAGTGATTCCTGGTACCGTGAGGACTTGGAAAATTCATGAACAGAATTAACGGCCAATTTGTCAGATGCAGCACTAGTACTTGCAACATTAGCGAACTGTCTTTGCTGATTTTTAAACTGCAACTTTCTACACTCAAATTTGGTGTGACCAGACTTTTTACAATAGTTGAAAAAAATGCCTCCAGAATCTGATGTTCAATTGTCAAATCCTTGTGAATATCCCCCTTTGTGTCCACTTGAGGTAGAAGATCTCCCAGACGCATTACTATTACTGCGACTTACCAAAGCTTCAGTAAGCGGAACAGAAGGAGTAATTTCAGTGCGGAGAACACGACTAAAGATGTCTTGGAAAGATGAGATATCAGACCCAGAAAGAACTTGTGTTTTAGCATAATCAAATTCAGGGGAGAGCCTCGCTAGAAAGCTTATGATAGCCATCTACTCCCATTGATGCTGTTGAACCTTCACATCAGGACTAAAGGGCAACAACGTATTAAGTTCCTCATAAGTATTTTTGAATGCCATAAAATATTTTATGATGGATTGATCTTGTTTTCCACACGATAAAATGCTTTGCACACCTCATACATACGGGAGAGATTTCCTTTTCCACAGTACAAAATTTCCAAATAATCCATTAGTTCATTAACAAATTCATAGTGATTGATCAAGCCAATTACCTCATTTTCAATAGATTTTCGAATCTGAGGAATAAGCGAGCATCCTCCCTAAGCCATGTCATATCAGCTTTCTCCATCGAATTTGCTTTTGGAGGATCACTAGTCAAGTGATCATCTTTGTCAATACTCTGTAGATAAAGGTGAATATTCTTGCTCTAGTCCAAATAGTTCGAACCATTGAGTTTATGGTCGGTGATTTTAGACATTACCGACACCACATCCATCACAATTGAAGATTTATTGTCTGCTATGATGCTGAAACAACAACATAAGGATAGTGAGCACAGAAAAGGAAGAACCACAACAAAGGATGACGAACAAACCTCAACAATCACAAAACAAGAGAAGCGATGGTAGAAACAAATGCAACACTGAGTCAGAAACACCGAAAAAGGAAACCGACAGAAAAATGGCCGGAAAAAGGAGGCTCACGCACGTGCACGTGCCATTGCGAGGTGTCGTCGCCGATTCTTCAAGCGGTGTGTGGGGCTCACGCGCTATGATTCCGGCAATGGTGCCTGTAATGCCTTGAAATCCTTAATGCGGTTTAATGGCTGGATTAGTAGGCCGGGAGGGCCATAACTGTTTAATTATGCCATTAAATGAATATATGCATGTTTATCTGAATTATATTATAATATGATGTTAAATGCATGCATGCGAGTCCACATTTGATTATTAGGGTGTTTTGGTAATTTGGCCCGTTGAGGGCATATTTGTGTATTTTGGGTGCATATTGTGATTTGTGAATGAGATCCCATTATTATGGAGATATATTCGAGCTATTCGGCATGAGACGGTCTTATATTATAAATTAGCGGTTTTGTCATAACGGGGGTCTTTTATTGGGATATTGAGTTATGAGAATGTTATTTGATGATAAATTGGGAGTTATTGAGATCAGGAGGAAATTCTGGAAGTTTTGACTATAATACCCCCGGGAGTGCTTTCGGGACCCCGAGAATTAGGTTTTATTTGAGGTTACTTAAGCTTGAAGTAGCTTGTCAGATAGAACCGTACGTTAAAAAACCTCTCTTTCTCTTCCCGTTAGTTCATTTTACCGTTCGAGGCATTTTCGAAGAAATCTTGAGTTCTAGGAGTCAGAATCAAGCGAGGATCGAGGCATAGCGATCCTAGGAAAGATTAGAAGCTTCTTGACTGAAGGATTTGACGAGAAACAACCCAATCAAAGGTAATCTAAGTTTTAAGTTTTGAGTTTTTTAGAGTTTCTAAGCTTCGAATTGGATTTTGTGAATCGTTGAGTTTTTGGTTCATTTGAGCCTCGGGATTTGATGGTTTTGGATCATTGGGAAGCTTGGGAACTTTGATTTTTGGATTTGGAAGTGTTTAGGTATGTTTTTGGAGGGTTTGGGATGATGAAAACCGAGGTTGTGGATGGTTCTAGGTTGGGGGCTGCGGCCCTGGTCTTGGGTACCGCGACCCTAGCTCGAAAAAGCAGGAGGAGGGTTTTGGCCTTGCTGGGCGTCACGACCCTTGCTCCTGGTGTAGCTGGGGGCCGCGGCTCAAGGTACTAGGGTCGCAGCCCTTGGGTAGTTTTGAGCCCGTTTGAGTGTTTTGACCTCAGGAACTTGGTTTTAGGCCTCGGGATTGTTCCTACTACTCGGATTAGTGGGGATTGATGTCCCGGAGGCTAGATCTTGGTTTGGGAACCCTTGTTGTTCATTTTATTGATGGTGTCCCGTATTTGGTTATGACTAGATGACCGCTAAAGGACTAAAAGTCAGATCGTTCTCAAGGGTCGTTCTTTTATTCATTCTCGCTCGAATCAGAGGTAAGAAAACTGTACCCTGTGTATATGACATGCATGTTTGTTGTTGAGGCATGTTGGTTGATAAATGTGGACATTGATTGCATATTAAATGCTAGAGGATGTTGTTTACTTGTGTATGACACTGATTAGTAAGGGACGGCACTGGTCGCGTATTACTGACCTAGGATCACTTATCTTTAAAGCCCCAGTGACCCTATCGTCACATGGCTATTGGGAACGGAACCCACTTTAGTGACTTTTCCAATTGTCACTCCTCTATTTTGGACTGAGAGTCCTGAGTGATTATTATGATCATTGTTGATATTATATCATGCTATATTGTGTTTTCTTGCTGGGCCTTGGCTCATGGTGCTATGTGGTGCCGGTAAAGGGAAAGAAAAGCTCACCCAGCCTTGAGTGGAGAGCTTAGGTGGTGATGTGTACATATGCGGCCGCTTGACCACCACGGCCAAGGAGTTCTCAAAGGAACTAGGGGGTTTACCCTATTTTTGCCGCTTAGGTCGGCGGTTTTGTAATTTTGAACAGTGATGACCGTTTTGAGTTGTAAATAACTTGTAAAAGATTTTGATGGGCCCATGAACAGTTTTATGTATTTAATAAAATATATCCTTTCCTTTTGACTAGTTTTCCACCTTAGCCTGTTAATAACACTTAGAAGCACGTTTTTAACCAAAGGACTCGGGTAGCGAGTTAAATTTCCAGTTCACCATAACTGTTCTGGGGTAACCAGGGCGTTACAACTTGGTATCAGAGCATGCCAAGGTTAGGGTTCCTGTAGACTGGCTGGGCATGTACACACATCACTGAAGTCAAGCTCGACTCATGGTTTGGTAACTATTTATGTAGTTATATGTATAACTGCTTAAATATAGTATATATGCTTTACCTGTATGCATGAGACACCATGTTAAACCTGTGCCCTGAAATATTATATCTTCAGCAACTGTGTGCTAATTAGTACTGAGATTGCTGGAACATACTTATTAGTGTTGTTGTTTGTGAATTATTATGTGATACATGCTAAGTGCTAAATGCTATAAACATGTATCTGCTTGTATATTTGTATGACTGTGGAATATGATAATTGTCTGCTTGTTCTTGGACCGTAAGGCGGCAAGAGGTTTAGTTATTACTACCTGACTGGCTGTATTGATCGTTGTTTCAGCAAGGTATAAGTAATAAGAATGAATCCAGGGCAGATAGATACTTCAGCTGGCCAGAGTGATCAAGGCCAGAATAATAATAGTCAGGGTCAGGAGAATGACCAGTCACAGATTCCACAGCCAGCTCCTGTAAACTGGCAGCAGATAGTTAGTGATATGCAGGCAACAGTGTTGAGACAGGGAGAAGAGCTTCGTCTCCTGAAACAGCAGCAAGCGCCTGCAGTGGCCAGAGTATCAGAGGCACCTCCTGTGTCGGTGCCAGCAGCAGAGCATTTGCCTGAGGTTGGAAATACATGGGAGCCTCTTTATGAAAGGTTCAGGAAGCAACAACCTCTAGTATTTGAGGGCAGTGCAGATCCTGCCAAGGCAGAGCAATGGATGAGTATGATTACCACTATCCTTGATTTCATGAGGGTATCTGGTAATGAGAGGGTGGCCTGTGCCACTTATATGTTTCGGGAGGATACCCGAATTTGGTGGGAGGTTATTACCCAGACCAAGAATGTTAATGCCCTGAGCTGGGAAGAGTTTCAGACTCTGTTTAATGAAAAATATTACAATGAAGCCATCAGGGCGGCAAAAGCTGAGGAATTCATTAGGCTACTTCAGGGAAATTTGTCAGTCACTGAGTATGCCTTGAAATTTGATCGTTTGGTGAAATTTTCCATGGAGCTAGTGCCCACTGATTGGACCAGAAGAGAGAGATTTCTACAGGGGCTACAGCCCAGATTAGCCCGTGATTTGCGTATTACCACTGTGGCTGGGGTTACTACCTATGCATAGGTGGTTGAGAAGGCACTCACAACTTAGAGTGCAGAGAACAAGATCTGGCAAGAAAATGCAACCAGAAAGGAGTTCAGGAGGACAAGTCCTCCATTTATGGGTTCTGCTAGGGGTGGATGCCTCAATGATCAGAAGAGGAAGGTTCATGACACCTTCCCAGTTCCAAGTCCTGATAGGCAGCCCCGTGGTGTTTCAATGGGTCGTCCAGGTGGTAGTGAAGCCTGGAAGTCTTATCCTGAATGCCCTAGATGCAAGAGGCGTCATCTGGGAGAGTGTAGGCCAAGGGCCTGCTTCTCATGTGGAGCAGTGGGCCATCTTAAGAAGGATTGCCCTAAGGCCAAAAAAGAAGAACCCAGAAAAGCGGACAGCTCGGCCCCAGCTCGAGTGTTTGCGTTGACTCAAGTAGAAGTTGTAATGCCTTGAAATCCTTAATGCGGTTTAATGGTTGGATTAGTAGGTCGGGAGGGCCATAACTGTTTAATTATGCCATTAAATGAATATATGCATGTTTATGTGAATTATATTATAATATGATATTAAATGCATGCATGTGGGTCCACATTTGATTATAAGGGTGTTTTTGTAATTTGGCCCGTTGAGGGCATATTTGTGTATTTTGGGTGCATATTGTGATTTGTGGATGAGATCCCATTATTATGGAGATATATTCGAGCTATTCGGCATGAGACGGTCTGATATTATAAATTAGCGGTTTTGTCATAACGGGGGTCTTTTATTGGGATATTGAGTTATGAGAATGTTATTTGATGATAAATTGGGAGTTATTGAGATCAGGAGGAAATTCTGGAAGTTTTGACTATAATACCCCCGTGAGTGTTTTCGGGACCCCGAGCACTAAGTTTTATTTGAGGTTACTTAAGCTTGAAGTAGCTTGTCAGATAGAACCGTACGTTAGAAAACCTCTCTTTCTCTTCCCGTTAGTTCATTTTACCGTTCGAGGCATTTTCGAAGAAATCTTGAGTTCTAGGAGTCAGAATCAAGCGAGGATCGAGGCATAACGATCCTAGGAAAGATTAGAAGTTTCTTGACCGAAGGATTTGACGAGAAACAACCCAATCAAAGGTAATCTAAGTTTTAAGTTTTGAGTTTTTTAGAGTTTCTAAGCTTCGAATTGGATTTTGTGAATCGTTGAGTTTTTGGTTCATTTGAGCCTCAGGATTTGATGGTTTTGGATCATTGGGAAGCTTGGGAACTTTGATTTTTGGATTTGGAAGTGTTTAGGTATGTTTTTGGAGGGTTTGGGATGATGAAAACCGAGGTTGTGGATGGTTCTAGGTTGGGGGCTGCGGCCCTGGTCTTGGGTACCGCGACCCTAGCTCGAAAAAGCAGGAGGAGGGTTTTGGCCTTGCTGGGCGTCACGACCCTTGCTCCTGGTGTAGCTGGGGGCCGCGACTCAAGGTGCTAGGGCCGCAGCCCTTGGGTAGTTTTGAGCCCGTTTAAGTGTTTTGACCTCAGGAACTTGGTTTTAGGCCTTGGGATTGTTCCTACTACCCGGATTAGTGGGGATTGATGTCCCGGAGGCTAGATCTTGGTTTGGGAACCCTTGTTGTTCATTTTATTGATGGTGTCCCGTATTTGGTAATGACTAGGTGACTGCTAAAGGACTAAAAGTCAAATCGTTCTCAAGGGTCGTTCTTTTATTCATTATCGCTCGAATCAGAGGTAAGAAAACTGCACCCTATGTATATGACATGCATGTTTGTTGTTGAGGCATGTTGGTTGATAAATGTGGACATTGATTGCTGATGGACCCAAAACGGGTATGTTTTAAAAATTTATACTCGCAAGCGCACGAATCGTATATGGAATATAGTGTTCGTGTAAGCACGAGATCGAACCCAAAGGAGTTGTCTAAAATAAAAAAGAAAACTATTTTAAATCAAAAGTAATAAATTCTAACATAGCTCCAAAGATTGATGAGTTTTAATATTATGAACATAAAATAAAAGATTGAAAAATAAAGCTATTTAAGAGAATAAAAATAAACCAATAATGATTTGAAAATAAGTGTTAGAAGAAAAGATTATTAAGATACTAGAATCCACAAAATGTAAGTTTAATAATTTTTATTAGTATATTGATTCCCAAGTTTTAGTGATAGTTAAAATAATTCAAACTATCATTTTCCAAATAGATTTATAATTTTAAGCACAAATTACTTATAAAAAGATAGGATTTTTCTTCACTTTTCAAAATTATAATTTCAAAGCATTTAGTGTAAATCAATCTAATGAAATAACAAATAAATCAATGAACATTATTTATAAGGCAAAACATAATATTTTTGTTCTAAGCATGGATGTGTACAATTTAATGACACATCTTACACAAAGAATATTATGTTTTTGCACTAATGAAGAACAAAGTGTAAATATTATCTAACAATCCAAAATATGAGATATTAAAGATGAAAGACATATATGAAGAAGAAAAATCTATAAACTTTGTTGCATTACAAGGGAAATCAACATACAACATAAATATTACCTAGTTACAAGTTGCTTCATCATGATCTTCATAATCTTATGAAAAAGATTAGAAGCACATAACTAGAGTGGAAATTATAAAATAAATGACACACATACTTGCAAAATGCTCTTGAAAAACCCAAAGTGGAAGAGAGAATGGTAGAGAGAAAATGGGAGAAAAGAATATGGTAACAAAAAATTAAGCACCCTAAAATGGTCTTGAAAGTCCATATTTATAGCCCAAATGAGATTATTAAAATAATCAATTTAAATTAATTAAATTGATTAGATTAATTAAATAAAATAAATTTGGTATGTAGAGGTAAATTATAGGGTGTAATGATGATGTTGTGGTGAAAAATGTGTAGAAAAATGAGTAAAAAGTTGGCATTTTTTGGGTATTATGGGACAAGGGAACAAAGAAAAGTGGCTAGGTGGGCTGTGGCAGGGGACCAGGCGGCTGGGAAAAGTGGGGTGTGCTTGTGGGCCTTGTGGGCTGATGGTGCAGGCGAGCCATAGGTGGCAGGCCCAATTGGGCTCACGTGGGAGGCATTTAGCTGAAGGGGCAAAGGTGCTTCGGTGGCATCAGCTGAAGCAAATGGCTGGGGGCAGTGGAGCAGCAGGGGTTTCGGCTGGCTAGGTGACATGCGGCTAGGAGTTGGGAGACTTAGCTGGGCTTTAGCCCAGAGAAGGAGAATGCCAATTTCCTTTGTCTTTCACAAAAAGGCCACTTTTTAACATCATTTTTATTGCTTTTCAAGAGCAAATAAAATATAACAAATTCCCTATAAAACAAACATAAATTAAATTAAAACTAAATATTTTCAATAATAAAATATACAACAAAAATTTCATGAAAATATTAATTAAAACTTAATTTACTTAAATATTTAAGCTCAAAATTGCATTTCTAACTTTTAATCTAATAACAATATTTTCAACTAATTAAATTACAACATATTACAATAAAACATCTATAAAAACATATAAAATATATAAAAATTAAAATAAACCCAATAAATTCAAAATTACTTAAAATCTTAACAAATCAATTAAAAACTCAAGAATTAAGCAACAATTAGCACATAAAAAGTGATAAAATAACTCTATTTTGTAGAGTTATCACACCCGCAAACTTAAAGTTTTGCTAGTCCTAAAGCAAAAGAAAAATTAAAACACACATTTTTTTTTATTGGTGATATAAAAAGGATTTTCTCAAAAATTGCACAATGAAAATAATTCTAAAAAAATATTATGAATAAAAGTTAAGCTTATGTAATTAATTAAATTGTCAATTTTGCTTTAAAAATAGGTTTTCATTAAAATTATTTTTCATTTAAACTTATAGGAAATAAAAGTGTTCTTATTATGAAAAATGTAATTTTTGTTACAAGCAAAATTGACCCTATAATTAAAAACAAAGCTTAAAAATTATCCATATTTTTAAGAGAACTAAACTCAAACTCAATCAAGATTTTTATCATTGAAAAATGAAAAATATCACCAATTTTTTTTTTAATTTTTATGAAAATGAACAAATTAAAAAAAAATTAACAAGACAACAAAATATATATAGATATATTTTTTTTTTCAAACAAACATAAATAAAACACAAAAATTAACACAAAACATAAAAATTAAAAACAACGCAAAGAATAAACACAATAAATCATACTCTTCTTAATGATAATAACGATAATAACCATATAACTCGATATCCCCAAACTTAATTTAAGCATTGTCCTCAATGTGTCAAAATATAAATATAAATTAAAATTGACAAGAGTTTAGAGTTTAGAATGGTCGTACCTCGATATTGTGCATCGCGAAGAGAGTAAAAGATACAACAAACAAAAATTAAATCACACATAAAACAAACAAAACAAATAAGACATAAGTTATCAAGATCAAATAGGAATCAAAGAGCATAGTAAACAGGGTCCTCAAGGAGGATCTCATCCACTTCATCAGTTTTCAATTCTAAAAATGGTTTTAATTTTTGTCCATTAACTTTAAATATATCACCATTTTTAGGATTTTCAATTTCAATAGCTCCATGTGGAAAAACAATACGAACAATGTAAGGACCGGACCACCTAGAGCGTAACTTTCCCGGGAATAAATGCAAACGAGAGTTGTATAAAAGGACTTTCTGACTTGGAGAAAAATATTTTCTCAAAATATTTTTGTCATGGTAAAATTTCATGCGATCCTTATACTTTTTAGAATAGTCATATGCATCATTCCTAATTTCGTCTAGTTCATTTAGTTGAAGCTTTCGTTTCTCACCTGTCTTGTTTAAAGAAAAGTTTAACTGCTTAATTGCCCAAAAGGCTCTATGTTCTAACTCAACAGGTAAATGGCACGCCTTCCCATACACAAGTCTGTAGGGTGACATGCCAATGGGTGTTTTGTACGCGGTACAATACGCCCATAATGCACCAGTGAGTCTTAAGGACCAATCTTTCCTAATTGGATTTACAGTTTTTTCTAAAATGTGCTTAACTTCCCTATTAGACACTTCAACTTGACCACTAGTTTGTGGGTGATATGGTGTTGAGACTTTATGTGTAATGCCATATTGTTTCATCAAATGTTCAAATGGCTTATTACAAAAGTGTGTACCATTATCACTAATTATAGCATGTGGAGAACCAAAACGGGAAAATATATTTTCTTTCAAAAACCGAAGCACAACTTTGTGGTCATTAGTGTGGCATGCAATAGCTTCAACCCATTTAGACACATAATCAACTCCAACAAGAATATAAAGATTACCAAAAGAGTTAGGAAAAGGTCCCATAAAATCAATGCCCCAAACACAAATATGTCAATAATAAGAATAGGATTTAAAGGCATCATGTTTCTTTTAGTTAAATTTCCTAGCTTTTGGAAACGTTCACAAGATTTACAATAAACATATGTATCATGAAAGATAGTAGGCCAATAAAAACCACATTGTAAAACTCTAGCAACTGCTTTCTTACCACTAAAATGTCCTCCATATGCATGGTCATGACAAAAAGATATAATTTTAGATTGGTCACAATTTGGAATGCATCTTCTAATTATTTGATCAGGGGCAGTATTTAAACAAGTAAGGATCATCCCAAATAAAATTTTTCACCTCAGAATAAAATTTAGATTTATCATGCTTAGACCAATGAGATGGTATTTCTTTAGTGACCAAATAATTAACAATATCAGCATACCAAGGTAAGGAATAAACATGCATCAATTGTTCATCAGGAAAAGTTTCAGTGATAGGAGTGGAGTCATGTATAGTTTCAACAACTAGTCTAGATAAATGATCAGGAACAACATTTTATGATCCTTTTTTATCACGTATTTCTAAGTCGAATTCTTGTAAAAGCAGGATCCAACGGATCAAACGAGACTTAGCATCTTTTTTTGATAAGAGTTATTTTAATGCAGCATGATCAGAATAAACAATAATTTTAGACCCTAACAAATAAGATCTAAATTTCTCCAATGCAAAAACAACAACAAGCAATTCTTTTTCGGTGGTGGAATAATTTAATGGAGCATCATTTAAAGTTTTGCTAGCATAGTAAATTACATGAGGTATTTTTTCAAGTCTTTGTCCTAAGACAGCACCTATAGCATAATCAGAAGCATCACACATTATTTCAAAAGGTATTTTCCAATCAGGAGGTCGAATAATGGGTGAAGTAGTTAACAAATTTTAAAAATTTTCAAAGGCAACATGGCAGTTATTATCAAAGACAAAAGCATTTTCTTTTCCAAGTAAATGGCATAAAGGCCGAGAAATTTTGCTAAAGTCTTTTATAAATCTTCTATAAAAACCAGCATGGCCTAAGAATGATCTAATTTCTTTCACAGTTTTAGGTAGGGAAAGTTTTGAAATAAGATCAACTTTAGCTTTATCAACTTCTATTCCCTCAGAAGAGATTACATGACCTAAAACAATTCCTTTTTTAACCATAAAATGACATTTTTCCCAGTTAAGAACAAGGTTTTTCTCTTTGCAACGAATTAAAACAAGTGAAAGATGGTGTAGACATTCATCAAAGGAAGAACCAAACACAGAAAAATCATCCATAAATACTTCAAGAAATCTTTCAACCATGTCAGAAAAAATTGAAATCATACACCTTTGAAAAGTCGCAGGTGCATTACATAATCCAAAAGGCATGCGACGATAGGCAAAAGTCCCAAAAGGGCATGTAAATGTAGTCTTTTCTTGATCTTCCGGGGCAATGGGGATTTGGTTATATCTCGAATACCCATCAAGAAAGCAATAATATGCATGGCCAGCTAAACGTTCAAGCATTTGATCAATAAAGGGTAATGGAAAATGGTCTTTTCTAGTAACATTATTCAGCTTTCTATAGTCTATGCACACTCTCCACCCCGTTTGTACTGTAGTAGGGATTAATTTGTTTTTTTTCATTTTCAACAACTGTGATCCCAGACTTCTTAGGCACAACTTGAACTAGACTAACCCATTGACTATCAGAAATAGGGTAAATGATACCCACGTTAACAATTTTATGACCTCTTCTCTAACTACTTCTTTGATATTTGGATTTAACCTTCTTTGACACTCCCGAGAGGTTTTAGCATTCTCTTCTAGATGGATTCTATGCATACATATGGATGGGCTAATGTCTCCAATGGTCCAACCTATGGCTTCTTTATGTTTTCTAAGGACATCTAACAATTTATCTTCTTGTTCTTTATCTAAAGCGGATGCTATGATAACAAGTAAGGTTTCAGACTCTCCTAGAAAAGCATATTTTTAATTTTCTGGCAAAGGTTTAAGGTCTAACTTTGGAGACTTGGAGATTGATTGAACATAATCTAAGGGTGAAAAAGGTTCAACTTTGGTTTCATTTAAGGGTATAGGCTCTAGCAAAGCATTCACATCATCATTAGAGTCATCAACATGCAAGTTCATACCAAAGTATTTTTCACAAAAGTCAAGTAAGTCATTTCCATCATCTTCACATATAATATCTATCATGTTAACTTCATGCACTTCCTCACACTCAACATATTTAACCACATTAAATACATTCAATTCAACAGTCATATTTCCAAAAGATAATTTCAAAACAACATTACGACAATTTATGATTGCATTAGATGTAGCTAAGAATGGTCTACCTAAAATGATAGGAATTTGAGCATGCATATTTTCCACAGGTTGAGTATCAAGAACAATGAAGTCAACAGGAAAATAAAATTTATCAACTTTTATCAAAACATCCTCTATAATGCCTCTAGGAATTTTCATAGAACGATCGGTTAATTGAAGAGTTATAGAGGTAGGTTTTAGCTCACCAAGACCAAGTTGCTTATAAACAGAATAAGGCAATAAATTCACACTAGCACCCAAATCAAGTAAAGCCTTGTTAATAAAATGATCACCAATAATGCATGAAATTGTGGGACACCCAAGATCTTTATATTTAACAAGACTCTTATATTGAATAATGGAACTAGCTTGTTCAGTTAAAAATGCATTTTTAGGAACATTAGTGTTTCTTTTAACAGTACAAAGATCCTTTAAAAATTTAGAGTAGGCAAGAATTTGTTTAATGGCATCTAAGAAAGGGATATTGATACTAACTTGTTTAAAAACTTCTAAGATGTCATTATATTGGCCGCCTCTTTTAATTGGAAGTAATCTTTGTGGGAATGGGGCTTTTGGAATGAAAGGATGGATTGGAATTTCCTTGATTGAAAAGTCATTGGCATTAGAACTAGAAGGCTGACTATTTTCTTTTTCTTTTTCTTTTTCTTTTTCGTTTTCAACCTCGGGTATGTAATTGGGTTTGACAATGTTCTTTCCGGACCTAAGAGTTGAAATTGATTTGACTTCTCCATTATGACTAGACTTTCCTATCTCATATTGAACTTTTGGATTAGGGATAGGTTGACTAAGGAATGTTCCTTTTTCTCTATCAGCTAAAGCAGTGGCGAGTTGTCCTACTTGTGTCTCGAGTTTGGTAATTGATTGAGACTGATTTTGTAGGATTTGTTGAGTGGATTGCATAAATTGTTGTAAAGTATCTTCTAAGGAAGGTTTTCTTTGTTGCGGATATGGTTGATTTTGTGGGGCATGAGCTTGGTTTTGTGTGTTGTATTGGTGCCCTTGATTCATTTGGAGTTGGTTTTGTTTCCATGAAAAGTTTAGATGGTTTCTCCAATTTGGATTGTAAGTGGATGAAAATGGGCTATCATTTGGTTTCCCATAAGCATGAAGAGCATTGGCCTCCTCAGAAAAGGCTTCTTGGTAGGAAGGACATGATTGGGCATTATGGCAAGGACTAGAACATATAGAACAAACATCTTTTCTTGGTTGTATTAGAGAGTTTATAGTTTGGCTTATGGCTAAAGCTTCTAATTTTCTCGCTAATTTTTCTAAGGATGTTCTTAAGTCTATGTAACGTCCCAAAATCCGCTAATAAGGCTTAAGGGCCTTGATTAGTGTGCCAGGAGGGCATTACTAGAATAATTGTGATTTAATGAGTAATTATATGTCTAATAATGTTTATATGATAACTGGTTATATTATGTGGTAATATGATATGTGATATATGTGTGAGAACCACATTATTATGTGGACAGGTTCGTTGAGCACGACTCAAGACGATTCTAGGGCCAAATAGTGGGAAAAGTCACAATGAGGGTTTAAGATAAGACTTTGGAGAAATCGGGGATACTTTTAGATAGTGGATAGTAATTTGGGTTATCGGGACACGGAAATAAATATATGGAGATATATTTGAGGATAGGATGTCTAGGCGGGAATATTGGGGGATTTTACCATTTTGGCATCGGGGACGGTTCCGGCACCCCGAGCCTCAGGATTAACTTAACAGATAAGTTAGACTTAAGGAAGCCTTCAGAAAAACACAAATCGACTAAGCATTTTGTCCCAACTCACTTACACGTTCAAGGGAAACTAAGGAGAGAAAAACACAGAAAACTTAAGGGAGAAACAAGCTGGAATTCTGAGATTTGAGGTGAGGAATTGAAGGTCTAGCTCAGGGATTTATCAAGCACTAGAACAGGGATTAAGGTAAGCATCTAAACATCTTTTCTGTGGTTGAATTCTGTGCTCTAGCTGGATTTTGGTTAAGTGTTGAAACCAGTATAGCTTTGGTGTTTTAAGGCAGAATTAAAGAAGGGAACTTGGGGACCTAGCTTGGCTATAGCTTGGTGAAGTGATTCTACAGCAAAGGTGAGTCTCTACTCCTGGTTTAGAGGTTTTTCATTGAGTTTGATGGCTGGTTTGTGTGTGTTTTAGCACTTGGGTTTCAGAAATTGAAAGGAAGGGATTGGAGTGTGTTAGGCTGTGTTTTCTTGGGAGTTATGTTGTTTAGATCATGCTAAAGAAGTTGGGAAGCTTTGGGATGGTTTAAGGTAAGGTTTTGAGCTTTGAAATGGTGTAAAATCTGGGTTCGAAGGGGAGGGCCGCGGCTCTGTTCTAGAGCGCTGCGGCCCTAGCATGCAAGGAAGCCAAGGGGGCTCGGCCAAGGGGGCGCACCGCGGCGCCCAAGGCAAGGGCCGCGGCGCATGTGTGGTTCAGTGAGGGAGTAGGCTCTGTTTTGGGGAAGGGCCGCGGCTAGGCTTTGGGGGCCGCAGCCCTTGGTTGCACACTTGAGATTTTGAGGGTTTTAAGCATGGGAGAGTGGTCTTGTGTGCTCAGGTTTGGTTTCACCACCGTGCTTGGTGGAATTTGATATCCCGGGAGTTAGTTTTATAACTGGAACCTATATTTGAGTATTTATGAAACCCTATACTTTGGTTTTGGCTAGGTAATAAAGGCTTAGGCTCGGGAACGAATCGTGCTTGAGGGGCGTTGCTCGTAATTCTATAACTGCACAGACTAAAGGTAAGAAAACTGCACCTGGTTGAATATATGTGACGGGACTAAGGGCTCCCTAATGTAAAAGCTTGAAAAGATGGTATTATGCCATGCAAGCCATTTAGTGAACCAACGGCCTAAGGGTGCCAAGGGTCTCACTAGTGCACAGGGCGCGGCTCGGCCACTGGTAGCCGAGGACAGCTTATTATGCACTGAGCTTGGTTTAAGTGGGCCAGAGTCAGTGGGTTAAACAGAGGGTGCGGCCTAAGTCGTCGACCCTGAATATTATGTGACATGAATAGTATATGCGATAGAATGTATCTTGTATTGCATTGTATATGCTGATTATCTGTTGTGGATTATCTGATGGGTATACATGCTTACTGAGCTATTCGTCTATTATTATTGTTTGAGTTATCTATGATGTTTTCTTGCTGGGCCTTGGCTCACGGGTGCTACGTGGTGCAGGTAAAGGCAAGGGCAAGTTAGATCAGCCCTGACTGGAGAGCTCGGCGAGCGGAATGTACATAGCCAGGTGCTCGGCCGCCACGGTTGAGGTCTAGGCAAGGACATGGAACCTGAAGACTGTCTGTTTTGCCTTAGTTACTCATGTACTTTTGGGAGTTTGTAAACTTTCTTTAACATCGTTTTTGTATGGGATCCCATGTTACTACAATTTGAATGTATGAAATGAGTCTTTTGAGACCAAAACCTTTTTAACCATAGGTCTTACATGTTCAGTGACACGTTTTCAAATTAATGACTTGATTAGCAAGTCCTGCACCTTTATAAATACACAGTGTAACGGTCTTGGCTATCTAGGGCGTTACAGTCTAATTCTTCTTTTACTTCATACCTTCCTCCTCATTTTGGTGAATTAGTTGACCTAGACCTAGGATCAAAATAATTCCATTGTTGTGAATTGACAGATAAATCTTCAAGGGCGTCCCACGCCTCTTGTCCTTGAAATTTTAAAAATTTTCCAATATGCATAGATTGAATCATTTGACGATTAGAGGGAGTCAAACCATCATAAAAATATTTTACAAGTCTCCATTTTTCAAAACCATGATGAGGACATTTTAATAATAAATCTTTAAATCTTTCCCAACATTCATAAAACTCTTCATTATCTTTTTGAAAAAACTCGGAGATTTCTCTCCTTAGACTATCAGTTTTAGACATAGGAAAAAATTTCAACAAGAATTTATTATAAAGTTGATCCCATGTAATTATAGACCCTGTTGGAAGGGAATTTAACCAAGCTTTTGATTTGTCTTTTAATGAAAAAGGAAACAATCTTAGTTTGACCGACTCATCAGAAAATTTTTGAAATTTAAATGTTGAGCAAATTTCTAAGAAATCTTTGACATGCATGTAAGGATCTTCTCTATCTAACCCATAAAAAGATATCAACAATTGAATGATTGCTGGTTTAAGCTCAAAATGAGTAGCAGAAGTTGTAGGAAAAATAATGCATGAAGGAGCATTAGATGAAATAGGTGCAAAATATTCAAGCAAAGTTTTTTCAGGCACAACACTTTCATCAACATGATTAGCAATTGGTTCCATGATGCTCAAAATTTTACTAACACTTTCAATTTCAAACAAAGATAAACGTCTTTTTACTAATCGCTTTTTAGAGTTACATTCCCAATGATGCATACAATTTTCACAAACAAGGCAACAAGGATAATCTCAAACAAGCAATTTTCTGATGTGGAAGATCAGTTAAAACCGCAACCACAGACCATACTTATAATTTTTAGAGATTGCACAACAATATAATTCTTATGGTTTACTTGTCCCCAGGCCTATTTGCTTCCACTTACTCGTGCACTACTAACAACTCCCCAAGGTTAATTAGTAGAGGCAGATTGGGAATTTTGTTCAAATTTCCTTTAAGCAAAAATTGCTTATGGTGAAAGGACAAGATTTAGGTTTTTTTTTTCCAAGTATTTTTCACAATTATAGAATAATATGATAAAAGGTAAAGAAAAATAAGGCAAAATTAACTAAGACTAAAATTTAGGCAAGAGTAGGGAATCATAGCATGCCATCAACCATAACAAAATTAAGGTAAAAATTAGGAGGCACAAGTGTCATCAACTAAAACATAAGATAAAAGACTAGGAGGCAAAATTGCCATTAACTAGCTAGGAGGCAAAATTGTCATCAACTAGTAACTTGCAGAAATTAAATAAAATAAAAATTACAACAAGATAAATAAAGAAAATTATAACAAAGGTTAGGAGGCACAAGTGCCGTCAACTAACAAAGATATACAAGAAATAAAAATTACAACAAACTTATAACAAAATTAGGAGGCACAAGTGCCATCGACTAAAAAAAAATTAAAAAAATAGATATATATAAGTAGTTTTTTTTATGGGTGGTAGAACCGTCCCAAATTTTCTTTTTATCTTTTTTTTTTTAGTTTTTATAGATATATATTTTTTTAGTTTTTTTAAGTGCAAAAAATTAAAATAACTAGTAGAAGAATTCACTAACCTTGAGATAAATTTCGAATCTTTTTTCTTGCAACTCCCCGGCAACGGCGCCAAAAACTTGATGGACCCAAAACGGGTATGTTTTAAAAATTTATACTCGCAAGCGCACGAATCGTATATGGAATATAGTGTTCGTGTAAGCACGAGATTGAATCCAAATGAGTTGTCTAAAATAAAAAAGAAAACTATTTTAAATCAAAAGTAATAAATTCTAACATTGCTCCAAAGATTGATGAGTTTTAATATTATGAACATAAAATAAAAGATTGAAAAATAAAGCTATTTAAGAGAATAAAAATAAACCAATAATGATTTGAAAATATGTGTTAGAAGAAAAGATTATTAAGATACTAGAATCCACAAAATGTAAGTTTAATAATTTTTATTAGTATATTGATTCCCAAGTTTTAGTGATAGTTAAAATAATTCAAACTATCATTTTCCAAATAGATTTATAATTTTAAGCACAAATTACTTATAAAAAGATAGGATTTTTCTTCACTTTTCAAAATTATAATTTCAAAGCATTTAGTGTAAATCAATCTAATGAAATAACAAATAAATCAATGAACATTTTTATAAGGAAAAACATAATATTTTTGTTCTAAGCATGGATGTGTACAATTTAATGACACATCTTACATAAAGAATATTATGTTTTTGCACTAATGAAGAACAAAGTGTAAATATTATCTAACAATCCAAAATATGAGATATTAAAGATGAAAGACATATATGAAGAAGAAAAATCTATAAACTTTGTTGCATTACAAGGGAAATCAACATACAACATAAATATTACCTAGTTACAAGTTGCTTCATCATGATCTTCATAATCTTATGAAAAAGATTAGAAGCACATAACTAGAGTGGAAATTATAAAATAAATGACACACATACTTGCAAAATGCTCTTGAAAAACCCAAAGTGGAAGAGAGAATGGTAGAGAGAAAATGGGAGAAAAGAATATGGTAACCAAAAATTAAGCACTCTAAAATGGTCTTGAAAGTCCATATTTATAGCCCAAATGAGATTATTAAAATAATCAATTTAAATTAATTAAATTGATTAGATTAATTAAATAAAATAAATTTGGTATGTAGAGGTAAATTATAGGGTGTAATGATGATGTTGTGGTGAAAAATGTGTAGAAAAATGAGTAAAAAGTTGGCATTTTTTTGGGTATTATGGGACAAGGGAACAAAGAAAAGTGGCTAGGTGGGCTGTGGCAGGGGACCAGGCGGCTGGGAAAAGTGGGGTGTGCTTGTGGGCTGATGGTGCAGGCGAGCCATAGGTGGCAGGCCCAATTGGGCTCACGTGGGAGGCATTTAGCTGAAGGGGCAAAGGTGCTTCGGTGGCATCAGCTGAAGCAAATGGCTGGGGGCAGTGGAGCAGCAGGGGTTTCGGCTGGCTGGAGAATGCTGAACCGAGTGGGCTGGCTGGGTGACATGCGGCCAGGAGCTGGGAGACTTGGCTGGGCTTGGGCCCAGAGAAGGAGAATGCCAATTTCCTTTGTCTTTCACAAAAAGGCCACTTTTTAACATCATTGTTATTGCTTTTCAAGAGCAAATAAAATATAACAAATTCCCTATAAAACAAACATAAATTAAATTAAAACTAAATATTTTCAATAATAAAATATACAACAAAAGTTTCATGAAAATATTAATTAAAACTTAATTTACTTAAATATTTAAGCTCAAAATTGCATTTCTAACTTTTAATCTAATAACAATATTTTCAACTAATTAAATTACAACATATTACAATAAAACATCTATAAAAACATATAAATATATAAAAATCAAAATAAACCCAATAAATTCAAAATTACTTAAAAACTTAACAAATCAATTAAAAACTCAAGAATTAAGCAACAATTAGCACATAAAAAGTGGTAAAATAACTCTATTTTGTAGAGTTATCAATTGCATATTAAATGCTAGAGGATGTTGTTTACTTGTGTATGGCACTGATTAGTCAGGGACGGCACTGGTCACGTATTACTGACCTAGGAGTCAGAAACGACATAAGCGTCCTGAACGCAAGGCTGAATGAAGATTAGATCTAATCGATATCAGCGTTGAATGACTCTAAGGCATTAACACTGGACCAACCCTAAGGTCGATGAAACTTATAAGCGCTTGGCTAGTCTAGGACTAGTTACTCAGAGCCAGGGTCTAAGGCCTAGGTGATTGCTGTCACATGGCTAGGGAACAATGTTCCATGGTTATGAGTCTATGGTCATGAGGTAGGTTATGTTGGTGACTAGTCACCATGCACCTAACCCGTTAAGCTAGTGAAAGGATCACTTATCTCTAAAGCCCCGATGACCCTATCGTCACATGGCTATTGGGAACGAAACCCACTTTAGTGACTTTTCCAATTGTCACTCCTCTATTTTGGACTGAGAGTCCTGAGTGATTATTATGATCATTGTTGATATTATATCATGCTATATTGTGTGTTCTTGCTGGGCCTTGGCTCATGGGTGCTATGTGGTGCAGGTAAAGGGAAAGAAAATCTCACCCAGCCTTGAGTGGAGAGCTTAGGTGGTGATGTGTACATATGCGGCCGCTTGACCACCACGGCCAAGGAGTTCTCAGATGAACTAGGGGGTTTACCCTATTTTTGCCGCTTAGGTCGGCGGGTTTGTAAATTTGAACAGTAATGACCGTTTTGAGTTGTAAATTACTTGTAAATGTTTTCTATGGGCTCATGAACAGTTTTATGTATTTAATAAAATATATCATTTCCTTTTGACTGGTTTTCCACCTTAGCCTATTAATAACACTTAGAAGCACATTTTTAACCAAATGACTTGGGTAGCGAGTTAAATTTCTGGTTCACCGTTCACCGTAACTGTTCTAGGGTAACCAGGGCGTTACAGTGCCGGCAGTGAGAGTCCAAGTACTCTCTTAATAGGGTTTCCGAAAAATGGAACCTTAAGAAAGATAAATAACAAACCCTAATTGCAAATCCCAATTTTGTGATAAACCCTAATTTTGAATTTCGAATTATTCTCTAATACCATGTAAACAATGGTGAAAAGAATTGTATTCTTGTATATTTCACTGAGGAAATAACATGTATTTATACACAAACTTGGGAAGTTATTCTAGGAAAGTAGGAGAATAAAGGAAACTAATTAGTCCTGATTTATAGCTAATTATACAACTAATATATATCTAACAATATCAATATAAGATTGAAAGTTGGTTGTAGTCATATGAGGGTGAATATTTTAATAGAAGGGTGCAAATTTTAATGTATGTTAAGAAAATATTGGATCACTTTTCCTTAGTCCTCCTAACTCCTAACATACCATAATATTTTATCAAATAAGTTTGAACTTTTTTTCCCTACCAATTAACTGAATACCATTAAAGATATTGCAATCCTTTATATTTTTGG
This sequence comes from Humulus lupulus, assembly GCF_963169125.1. Taxonomy (NCBI): domain Eukaryota; kingdom Viridiplantae; phylum Streptophyta; class Magnoliopsida; order Rosales; family Cannabaceae; genus Humulus; species Humulus lupulus. Next base: position 189,037,729 of record NC_084796.1, read on the forward strand.
CCTTTTTCTATTAATAGGTAAATTTTATATTTAATATAAATTAAAAAAAAAACTATTAAGAGTGTGTTTGGAAAGTTTCTCTGTAATTGAAATTGGGTGTAATTCGGAGTAATTACTTGATTTGACTTGTTTATTTGACCTTATAATTATACATTAACTATTATATTTTCCAATTTTTATAGCCCCATAAGAATATTACATTGTTTGTGATTGCTAATTGTTTTTCCAAACATGAGAATATGAATTCATAAGTAATTATCACTTGACATTTAAACACACTTCATATTTTAAAATATGATGTAATTACATATGGCATGTTCGGTAACTATTAAAAAAACTGTTTTTTTTATTTTTTTTAATAAAAATCTGAAAAAACAGTAAGAAAATATGTTCGGTAAAGATGAATTACCAAACAATTTATGAAAACACATTCTGTTTTTTCAGATTTTTATTAAAAAAAATAAATAACAGTTTTTTTAATAGTTACCGAACATGCCAATAGTTAATTCCAAATATGATGTCTCTTCTATATAAAAAGTGTGTAGATAATGAAAATTCTTGGTTTTAATGGTTTTTTTTTCCATTAAATTTAACGGAATATTCTTATATTTAACCGTAGATTCTAAACATGACTTAAACTTAAATAAAATTAAACAAATTAAAATAAGATATTTTGAGATATTTTACAATGATAATTATTTAAAAAATAATAAAACCATATATTTTATAACTTAAATAAAATTTAGTTAAACTTAAACTTAATATTATATTAAATATATAATATATAATCTTTTGTTATCACTATTAAATTCAAAAACTAGAACAAACATAAAATTAAAGAAAATAAATTAATTAATTAAAATATGATATTTTTAAGATATTTTATCATAATTTAAATAATTAAATCATATTTATTTAAAAATAATAAAGACATGCATATTATTTTTATTTTATAAATTTGTGTGATAGTTTATTTTTTATCAAGTGATTGAAGCTATTTTTCTTCATCAAACTCACTAAAGGATATTGTGAGATACATTAGAAATTAAAAATAATTGATGTGTGTATACTACTGTCTACACTACAACTTTTTCTATTCTTATTGTATTTCTATTATTAATTTATTTTTAAATATTATTATATTTTTATATATGTCATGTAGCCATGTAAATATATATATATTTATATATTGTATTTAGATGTCATATATGTAGAAATTATTAATATAAATAATTATATATATTATAGATTTATAATTCATTCTATTATATATATTCTTAAAAATAGTGAATCAATTTTTATTAAAATTATAGATAATGTTCACAACTTTAAAACTAAGCAAACGTGCATTGCACGTTACTTCTACTTAGAAAAATGGTGAATAAGGTAGAACAAAAAATTAGGATGTAAATAAAACCATTCTTGTTTAACCCAAATGTGCGTGTGTACAGAAATTATTTTTAAAATGTATTCAATTAAACATGAAATTTGTCAAAAATAAAAATAAACATGAAATAAAATGATAAATGATTTGGAGCTAAATTGATACAATTATAAATTTGAGGGACCAATATTTAAAGGGAAATTTGACTTTTAATGTTGTTGACCCTCGATTTAGTCAACGACACGAAGTCAGATAAACGATATAAAATGAGATGAAAACAAGAAGAAATTCAAATGGAAAAGTAAACGACACAAACGATTTATAGTGGTTCGGCCCTAATTGGATGGTAATGACCTACGTCCACTTAGTGTTCTTATTGATGTAGGATCCCAATACTGTGATCAATGAACTAAGGGTTCACGAGTTTCACCAGTTTTAGGATGATTACAATTCCGGTGAATAATAACACTATAATCTTCTATCTGAATTCTCCCCCTCCAAAAGTCCCTTCCCTTGAGCCTTGTGATTCTTATTTATAGGCTTTAGGAAGGTGACATGGGCCAATGGGCCTTAATTACAATTATGACTTGCATATCTAGGTAATAATAGAATTACAATTAATGCATAATTATAAGATTGCATGAATAAAGGAAATAAATGGATGTATGCGACCAGGCTGGTTGCACATAAGTATGATGTTTAATAAACCAACAGTCTTCTGGTCGATGACCGAGCATGATACACTTACTAAAAACAGCCTCGTGCCTCCCACATGTAGACTAACCCTGCCATGTCATCAGAGGCCGTTTTTGGGTAAACATTTGCCCCCCAAGTTTATTTTACTGCGACCAGCATAAAGTAAACTTAGACAACAAACCTTTCGTATGCCTTGTCAAATCTGTCAGAACCGTCCATGCCTTCTTGAAAAAGGTAACCAATCATATCATTGCAGTTTCCCAAAAAGCGGTTTGACGGCTATCACACTTTTCCATGCCTCGAGAAATAACCCCCCATCATTACCTCAATAACCGTGCTTCGACCAATATATATATATATATAACTCTTCACATTTACTTTTTACCTTTTACTTTCTATCTTTCCTCAAGAACAGAGCACTCAAAACCCAGAAGACCCAAAGGATTCCAACGATCCACGGAGTTTTTGTCCATCCATTCTACGTCTCAGGAATTCGCATTCATTTTCATCCAAGTAAGTTTCTCAAACTTCTCCGTCGTTGAGATGTCATGCAATATTTAGTTTCTGGTTTGTTTCGGATTTTGGGTTCTCGAATGTTCTTGAAGAAATAATTTGGGGCAGTCGGGCATGTAGGTACGAACATGATAAGATAAGGAGAAAAACACTACATGAGACTTAGGAATCAGTTTTGGAGTTAGGATCATTGATTTAGGGCGTAAAATTGAATTCACTTAGAAAAAACTAAGTTTTTCCCGCCCTTTTACAGAGTCAAAAAGTTTTTCCCACTTCTGCTTTTTCATCTGTTTTCCAAACTGTTCGCATAGAATTTAGTGTTTTTGTTGGAATGCTGATGGTCGTATAAAAGCTTAACTTTTATACACGAGCAATATTATTCCAACTTTCTTGGTCTTGTGGCCATAGATTCTGATCTCTCCTTCTCTAATCGCAGATTTTCATGCACGACCCGTGGGGAGGTGAGAGACTGATCGACAATGACTTGCTCGCGCAGTTACTCGAAGATCAAGAACAATCATCACTGCTAATCCCAGAAATTCCTTTTTCTCATAACCCTTCAAATAGATCTTCGACCAACCCAGCTAACATGGGTTGCGTAAAATCCATTGCTCAAAAGAAAAAGAAAACAACCACTCTTCCTGTCAACACAGCCTGCTCCTCGGGCTGAAAATCCTTTGGCCAGCCCTCAACCTGAAAACACTTCCCAACTAGAAATCCAAACAAAAGCCCAACCTCAGGACATCCTTCGACCAGAGGTCGAATGGTACGTAGTTCCTCCTAGCAACATTACAACTAGGATGGTAGGGAATTATCTCAAGAAGTACGGTCTTCCTGGGATAACCTTAATCAAGCCTACAATCGACCAGCGGGCAAACCTGCCTGGGGGCGCCTTTAGTGCCTGGTTGAGATATCACATTGAGGCAGGGGAAACCTTGCCTCTTCATCCATTTTTCCAGGGGGTGGCCAACTATTTTGAGGTCGCTCCCTTCCAAATCACCCAAAATGGATATAGAGTGCTCTCTGCTCTCTATATCCTGTACAACCACAAGAAGTGGCATGTTCCTACGCCACACGAGATCAATTATTTGTTCGATCTCAAGTCTACCCCAATCATAACAACACGGGGTTTTTCCATTTCTACCACCAGGAATCTTCTCGAACCTTCCTGAGTGACATTACCCACAAGTCTAACGCGGGAACGTACTTCCAGGAGTACTTTTTAACACCAGACCTAGTCGCAAACAATCTAGCCTTCACTGAAGGAGGTAAATTATTTATTCACTGGTCGTTCAATTCCCTTTAGCTTTTCTGCACATTCCTTAGAACTTTGGTGTCATTCAGGTCCATGGTGTCAACTAGATCCTACTCCAGAAATGGAGATACGAGCAGCATCCCTGGCCAGCACGACCAATATAGAAAAAAGCACCAAAGAGCTGGTCATGGAGAACAATCTAAGGCTGGTTGGCCTTCTGGCACCTCACTAGGACGTGAGGGAATCAACTGGGGAGTGCTACCGGTGGAGAAGTTCTCGAGCAGCACCAAGATGTATCACAACCTCCGAGGAGGAGGACAACGAGAATGACCATCAGGGAACCCTCCAGCACCCCATGAGTAGTTGTTGCCCCTGCTCCACTAGGAAAGGGCAAGCAGAAGGCTTTTGAACACCCCGAGCCTGTTCTTGAATCTTCAGATGAGAACGGTACTGACTTCTCACTCCTAGACAGTTTGCCCATTCCCTGTCATTTATTTGACGGGGATGGCAACTTTAAATACACACCTAATTTAAATTCAGACTTCTTCAAGGCAGTGAGTGAGTGTAGCAGTAGTACAATAAATAATGTAGCGACCAGTAGTTGTAGCTCGGGTATTTTACTTGTAATTTCTTTGATCTTATTTCCTTGATCTAGTAGGTATCTCCATCTATATTTCCTGACCATTCACTTCTATTTTGAAGTCATGTCAACTGAAGATCTATTCGACCTGTACAACGAACCTGAACCCACCGCTCCTTCGATCAAGAAAAGGGGGAGCACGCAACATCGCGGAGAGAGCAGCAGCAACCCTCCGACAAAAAAGACCCAGACCGCAGATCCTCCAATACCAGTTCCTTCCAAGGAAACGATGCCTCCTCCAGCTCCCATCGACCCGACGTCTCCCCCAGCCCCTGTCGACCAGACATGTCCTCCAGTGCCTGTTAACCAACTTCCTCCAGCTCTTGCTGACTAGACACCTCCTGATCAAACAGGAGAGGCTTTGACGACCATTGTGCTTAGTTTGGCCAAAGATAGGTTGACTAAGCTATCGAGGCACCGACGCAGCCGAGAGGCTATCATCGGTACTGATCCATGGAGGTCGACCAGATCATTAACCGTGTGCTTAACGAAGTGCTCAGCGTAAGTTGCCACTTTTTGCTGAGCTTTATTTGTTTATCTTGTCATTTTATTCCCACTAACAGTTTTACCTTCTTGCTGATCGCCGGGAGTTCTGACCATGAGCGCGGGCTAGCGCCGCTCGGGGGCCATAACTGCTCAATACGAGAAGAGGCTTGGCGAGCAGCTCAAAGCGTCCGAGGATAGACATGCCGAGGAGCTTAAGATGGCTGAGGTGAAATACACCGAGCAGCTTGAGGCAACCGAGAAGAAAAACGATGAGCTGCTCGAATAGAAGACCAAGCTGGCTGAAGAGCTAAAACAGCATCAGACTACCTTGATCAAAGCCATCGAAACTAAAGAGAAGTACAAGGAGGCTTCTTTGCTTAATTTCAAGGAAGCCTCTAAGCTTCAAGATGATGTGGTCATCAACATAAATGAGACTGAGGGGTTGGAGGAATGCATCAAAGAGCTCGAAGAGACCAATGCCAGTAACCTGGAGAGGTACAAGGGAGCCACCTTTAGATGATTTTATATGTTCTGGAAGCATAACCGTGAGGCAGACTTCAACTATATATCAGAGTGTATGAGGCAGTCCGAGATAAACAAGTGTCTGGCTCGCCTTGAAGAGGAGGAGAGAGAAAAAGTTCTAGCCTCCCCTAAAATCTCTTTAGCTACGGCCATCAATGGCGCAGACGAAGAAATTGGGGCCTCCGTCGACCAGCAAATTCCTCAAGATCCTCTTGCTTCATAACTCTTTTTGTTTTTTTATTTAAATTTGTATTTTGGGACACACAGACCTCGGTTCGTAGTGTCAAGACAATTTTTTTTTTCTGCACGGGCAGCTTTTCCTTTTAACTAACAATTACATCCGAGCAGAAACTGCTTGCGGTGTAAAGGATTTCTCTTTTGATATTATAATATTTGCATTTTATTCTAACATATGTTCGCAAGACCGAACTTAGCATAGCACTTTGTTTTGATTCAACAAAATTTTGAAAAATACTCTAAGTACCGTAGTATGCTTTCACTTATTTTGCTCATGTGTTTACATATACTTGTCGATATGCTTTGCTTACTAGCTACCTTATATGCCCCCCAAGTGATTGAGGAATTTTAGGTCCTCGATCACTTTCCTTGACCAAGACCTGTTCGAACATTACTGCTCGTAATAGAGATTTATAAAAAATGATAATATAACAAAACAACACACGTGATGAGCAAATACTTGTAATAAATACAATAATTGGCAAGATTGACTGGTTGTGCACAGTCCCTTTTATTTATCGTAATAAATGGAAAATCGTGTCTGTACGAGTGATCAAAAATTTGATCTTAAACTTATAAGCGATCAGTCACATGATTGACTAACCCTTGTTCATAAACTTGTAAAAAGTAAAATTAATACAAGTCAATTATTTAAGAAGAATTGTTTATTGGTAGTACTTGCGCAGGTGTTCTCCATTCCAATAGCGAGGAATGAGATCTCCATTTAAGTGAGGCAAGTTTATTAGTGCCTGCTTAAAGGACTTCTTCAATTTGGTATGGCCATTCCCAGTTAGGTCCAATGTAACACCCTGGATAGCCAAGATCGTTACACTGTGTGTTTATAAAGGTGCAAGACTTGCTAATCAAGTCATTTAGTTGGAAGCATGTTACTGAAACTATAATTGAACTAGGGTTAAAAGGTTTTGGTCGCAAAAGTTACATTCCATATAATCAAACACTTTGTACATGGGATCCCAAAAGTAATTACGTTTAAGAGACATTTTACAAAATTTCAGGATAAAAGTACAGTTACTAGCCACTCTAAGGGCAAAACAGACATTTAGGCTTTTCCCATCCTCTACCACTCCTCGGCCGTGGCGGCCGATCAGCTGACTATGTACATTCAGCCCAAAGCTCTCCAACTCAAGACTGGTCCACTTTTCCCTTGCCTTTAACTGCACCACGTAGCACTCGTGAGCCAAGGCCCAATAAGAAAACACAATAATAGATCATAATCAACAATCAAACAATCAGATAACTCGTACAGTATAACCATATACTCAACAATCCAAACCATTCACATAACCAGGCATTCAGCATACTAAACACATCAATTCACATTAATAACCAATTCACATTAATAACCAATTCACATATAATAACATCATCCCATTGACTCCGGCCCGCTTAAACCGAGCTCAGTGAATATTAAGTTGTCCTCAGCTACCAGTGGCCGAGCTGTGCCCTATGCGCAAATATTGATTCCAGGACTCTTAGGTCGTTTATCATATGTCTCATGGCATAATACCATCTATGAAATCATACATATATAGGGAGCTCCTAGTCCCATCATTAACACATAACCGGGTGTAGTTTCTTACCTTCAGGTTCCGATAGCTTGATTAGTGAAACCGACCCTCAAGCACGATCCCGTTCGAGCCCTAGCGTACACCTAGTAACAACCATAAATTAATATCATCACCAAACTTCAATTCCAAAACCTAGCCTCGGGACCAATCCCGAGCCCTCGGGAAGCTCTAATTCCACCAAACGGGGTGGTGGAACCAAACCCCGAGCCCCTGGGCAAAAACCCTAAGAAATAACCCAAAAACCCTCTTCTGGAAACAGGGTAGCGCTACAACGCTACAAAGAGGGCGCTATAGCGCCAAAAAGCTCCAAGACCACTAGGCCTAGCATTGTAGCGCCCAAAGGCTAGCGCTACAGCGCTAGTCACAGCACAGCCAAACCCTGGTTTTCTTCCTTCGATTTTCCCCGAGCCAAACCTCTACAAAATCCTTCCAAGCTTCAACCAAACACCAAAACAAGCCTACCATCATCTATAACTCACCCCATATGACCCTACCATATGAAACTTAAGCACATGCACCCCAAAATAAATAAAATGCCATGATTGAGCTTGAAGCTCAAACTTAACAAAACACCAGAATTTCATAATTTTAAAGCTACAATTTAATACCTTTGATGAAGAATTTTGACCTAGGTTATCTCTTGTATCCTTTCAGCCTCAACTCCACTTCCTCAAGCTTATCCCCCTTGATTCCATCCAAAACTCAAGTTTAGAAAACCATTTCAGCTAAAACCAGAAACTTAAGAAAAGAGCCTTAAAACTTACCTCAATTGGACTGAATTCCAGTAGGACCTCCTAGTTTCACTAAGAACCTCAAGTGCTGAACTTGACCTAATCCACCTCTGAACCACAGCTCCAAGAATTCACAAGAAATGGTGCAAGAAGAATAATAAACCGAGAGAGAGAATAAAGGTAACTTAGGAGTTGTGTTTTCCTCTCTTTTCTTTGTCTCTTTCCCTTTTTCTTTCAGCTTCTAACATTCTCTAAACATTCCACTGAGTGTATAAACGTTGAATATGACTTATCCTATTATTAACCAAATGACCATATTTCCCTCCCAATAAATCCTAAACATTTAAGTCATTCTAAGGGCATTTTGGTCATTACTCCCAATTCCCGCTAATTCCTCGAGTGTTCCTAACAATTACCGCTTAAATCCCAACACCTAACTAATCACCAATTATATTCATCAATGTCAAATAGTCTCCACTATATTTCCTAAATTCCCATAAATACCCCCAGACTCACCCTGAGCCGGGTATAAATCCCCACTGTGACTTTTCTGCTAAACTGCTCACTAGGATCGCCTTGAGTCACAAGCTGCAGATATATCCACATAATAATGTGGTCTCAACAATTTATCACAATTAATTACATTTATGCCCTCAACGGGCCAAAATTACGAATATGCCCTTGTAACCTAATCAGGGCCTACATACATACTAGTACACATAGTCATGCATCATATTTATCCAAATAATCATATAATCATGCTTAACACATCATCATGCATTTAATCATTTAAATCACACATAATCCAGTTATGCCCCCCCCCCCAGCACACTAATCAAGGCCCTTAAGCCTTATTAGTAATTTTGGGTCGTTACAACTATCCCCTCCTAATGAGAATTTCGTCCTCAAAATTTACCTGAATATCTCGGTATACTGATTCCGCATCGCTGACTCAAGTTCCCAAGTCGCCTCCTCGACCCTACTATTCCTCCATAATACTTTAACCAGAGGAATCATCTTATTCCGTAGAACTTTATCCTTCTGATCCAAAATTTGAACCGGTTGCTCAACATAAGACAGATATGTCTGCAATTCCAGATCTTCATACTTTAACACATGTGTCGTATCTGAGATGTACTTCCGGAGCATAGAAACATGGAACACATCATGGACTCCCGACAATGATGGTGGCAACGCTAACCTGTAAGCCACCTAATCGATCCTTTCCAGGATCTCAAAAGGTCCGATGAACCTAGGGCTCAGCTTGCCCTTCTTCCCAAATCTCCTCACCCTTCGCAGTGGTGAAACTCGAAGAAACACGTGGTCCCCAACCTGGAACTCCACGTCTCTACGCTTAGGATCAGCGTAGCTCTTCTATCTGCTCTGTGAAGCGAGCATCCTAGCTTGGATCTTCTCAATAGCTTCATTCATCTTCTGAACCATGTCCGGCCCCAAATACTTCCTCTCACCCATCTCAGCCCAATGAATGGGTGACCTACATCTCCTTCCATATAACATCTCATAGGGAGCCACTCCAATCGTTGATTGGTAACTATTGTTATATGAAAACTCAATCAATGGAAGATACTTACTCCAAGATCCCTCAAAATTGATCACACACACCCTGAGCATATCCTCCAATACCTGAATCGTCCTCTCAGACTGTCCATCAGTCTGAGGATGAAAGGCCGTGCTGAACTTCAGCTAAGTTCCCATAGCTTTCTGCAGACTACCCCAAAACTTGGATGTAAAGATAGGATCTCGGTCTGACACAATAGACTTAGGAACCCCATGGAGACGTATGATCTCCCTCACATATAACTCTGCATACTGATCCACTGTATTCGTCGACCTCACTGGAAGAAAATGAGCCGACTTGGTGTATCTGTCCACTATCACCCACATTGAGCCATGAAGTCCTACTGTCCTGGGTAAACCTCCCACAAATCCATCGTAATATCCTCCCATTTGCACTCGGGAATACCCAAAGGCTGAAGCAACCCTGCTAGTCGTCGATGCTCAGCTTTCACCTGCTGACAGGTTAAACATCTGGTCACGTACTCCACTACATCCTTCTTCATCCCGGGCCACCAATATAACGTCCGTAGGTCCTAATACATCTTCGGGGTACCCGGATGAAGTGAGTACGGCGTAGTATGCGACTCATCCAATATCTCTCATCTGATCCCCACATCAACTGGGACACAAATCCGCCCCTGATACCGTAGCAAACCAACCTTAGAAGTAGAATAGTCCTTAGCTACCCCTGCTAAGACATTCTCCCTAACCTCCTGTAATTGAGCGTCTACCAACTGACCTTCTTTAATCTGCTCTAGTAGGGTCGACTGTAGAGTAATATTGGCCAACCAGCCCGCCACCAATTCTATTCCTACTCTGGCCATCTCATCAGCTAACTCTCTCGAGATCTAGGTGGAACTGTACAACTGCCTCGGGCCCCTCCGGCTCAACGCATCCGCCACTACATTGGCTTTCCCCGGATGGTAAAGAATATCACAGTCATAGTCTTTTACCAACTCTAGCCAACATCTCTGCCTCATGTTCATGTCCTTCTGTGTGAAGAAGTACTTCATGTTCAGGTCCTTCTGTGTGAAGAAGTACTTCAAACTCTTGTGATCGGTGTATATCTCGCACTTTTCCCCATATAGGTAGTGCCGCCAAACCTTCAGTGTAAATATCACCGCTGCTAACTCCAAATCATGGGTAGGATACCGCTGCTCATACTCCTTCAGCTGTCGTGACGCATAAGCTATAACCTTCTCGTTCTGCATCAACACATAGCCCAAACCCAACCTAGATGCATCATAGTAAACAACAAACTTCCTTTCCTCCGAAGGAAGACTTAACACAGGTGCAGTAATCAGTTGCGGCTTCAATTCTTGAAAGTTGTTCTCTCACTTATCTGACCAGATGAACTTCAAATTCTTTCGTGTCAATTCTACCATCGGTGCCACTATCTTCGAGAAGCCTTCCACAAACCGCCTGTAGTAACCTACCAAACCGAGAAAATCCGAACCTCCAAGGCGTTCCTTGGCCTTGGCCAATCCCTAACCACCTCCACCTTAGATGGATCCACCTTAATCCCATCCGCTCCAACAATATGTCCAAGAAATGTCACTTTTTGTAGCCAAAACTCGCATTTCTTAAACTTGGCGTACAACTGGTGCTCTCTCAACCTCTGTAGAACCTGTCGAAGATGAAACTTGTGCTCTACCTCTGCCCGAGTACAGTAAGATTTTGTCGATGAAGACAATAACGAACTGATCCAAAAAGTCCTTGAACATCTTGTTCATTAGGTCCATGAAGGTTGCTGGGGCATTGGTCAAACCAAATAACATGACCAGAAACTCATAGTGCCCATACCGCGTTCGGAAGGCCATCTTCGGAATATCCTCATCCTTGATCCTCAACTGGTGATAACCAGATCGAAGATCAATCTTTGAGAACACCATCTTACCCTGCAGCTGATCGAACAAGTCGTCAATCCTTGGTAGTGGATACTTATTCTTGATAGTCAACTTGTTCAATTCCCTGTAGTCTATACACATTCTCAAAGTCCCATCCTTCTTCCTCACAAAAAAAACTGGAGCACCCCATGGCGAGTAACTAGGCCTGATGAACCCCAAATCCAGAAGCTCCTGTAACTGTATCTTCAACTCCTTCAGTTTTGCTGGTGTCATTCTATATGGTGCTCTTGACACTGGCTCTGTCCCTAGTGCCAACTCAATGACGAACTGAATCTCCCTGTGCAGTGGCAGCCCTGGTAAGTCCTCAGGGAATACATCTAAGAATTCACAAACCAATCTAGTCTCTCCAGGCCATGCTAGCAGTTCTCTTGTGGTTTCTACCACACTACCTAGGAAACCTATACACCCTCCCTGTAATAGGTCCCCTAGCTCTTAGCGCTGAAATCATAGGTATGCGGGGTCCACATACCGCTCCCACGAAGACAAAGGGATCATCTCCCTCTGGCTCAAACGTCACCATCTTCTTTCTACAGTCAATAGTATCCCCATATCTGACAGCCAATCCATTCCTAGAATCATATCGAAGCCCTCCATATCTAGCTCAATCAAATCTACTGAAAGTTCTCTACCGTCAACTATCACTGGCAGTGCTCTAATCCATCTCCTAGAAACTACCAGTTCCCCTGTAGGCAATATAGTCCCAAACCCCGCAGTACGATACTCACTAGGTCTACATAATCTATCAATCACCTTACTAGAAGCAAAGGAATGTGTAGCACCAGAGTCAATCAATACGGTAAAAGGAAATCCAGCACTAAAAAGCTGACCTGTCACTACCGAGGAACTAGCCTCGGCCTCTGCCTGCGTCAAGGTGAACACTCGAGCTGGAGTCAAGCTATCCACCTTCCCTTCATCTGCTTTCTTCACTGTCAGGCAGTCTTTCTTGAGGTGTCCTACCACCCCGCACACATAACAGGCCTTAGCCCGACATTCGCCCGGATGGCGTCTTCTGCACCTCGTGCACTCAAGATAGCTTCTCCATGAATCATCGCCTCCCTCACGGCCACCTTGAGTACCCCGACCTCTCCTATCAGGACCAGGAGCAGTCGAAGTATCAGGGGTCTTCCTCTTCAGATCACTGGGGCCTCCGCCCCTACCAGACCCAGAATATGAAGGCACCACCCTGCGGCCTTCCCATCTTACTGCACTCTCCCTCTAGATCTTATTCTCCGCTTCCTCAGCGGTAAGAGCCTTCTCCACAGCCTGGGCATAAGTTGTCCCCCCAGGAACTGTTGTAATCCTTACATCTCGGGCCATCATAGCATTAAGCCCTCTGATAAATTTGTCCTGCCTAGATGCATCAGTAGGCACAAGATCTAGTGCGAACTTCGCAAGTCTGTCAAACTTCAGGGCATATTCTATAACTGTCATGCTGCCCTGAACTAGCCCCACAAACTCATATACCTTCGCTGCCCTGATGGCAACATTGTAATACTTCTAACTGAATAATTCCTTGAATCCTTCCCAAGTCAATGTAGTAACATCTCTGGTCTATGATGTCACTTCCCACTAGATGCGGGCATCCTCTCTCAGCATATATTTGGCACAAGCCACTCTGTCATGTCCTTCTATCCTCATGAAATCCAAGATAGTAGTAATCATAGTCATCCACTGTTCGCCCTTCAGTGGATCAAGTCCTCCCTCAAAGATTGGGGCCTGCTGCTTCCTAAATTTCTCATACAACGGCTCCTATCTATTCCCAGCCTCTACTGGCTGTACAACTGGTACCACTGCAGGTGGTACAAAAGGGGCAGCACTCCCTGATGGAGCCTGCTGTCGCAGAATTTGGATCTGCTCGTCCTGGCTCTGTAGCCGTGCTTTCATGTCTGCCATAAGTTGCTGCCAGTTCTCAGGGACTGGCGGAGGAGTCTGGCCCTGGTCATCATCTCTAGTCTCAGACCTGGTGTCGGCTAGTCGCGTAGATTTCCTTGGTGCATAGTTATCCAAGTTAATCTGCAATCAATGACTCGGCAATCAGACTATGATGACAGGGTAATAATCCTTCCATGATCCACCATTGGAACTCAAACATTCACAAACAATCAAGATATAACAGTTTATCCAAGTATTCATCCATATATTCATTCACATGCATAGAAATGCTTATAAGCATGCCTCAATATCATCACACAATAGTCAAACAGGCCCTATCAATATCCCATGCTTCCTATTATCATACAGATATCAGCATTCATTCCTTTTTAATCATTTAAGCATATAATCATGTATACACAATTACCAAACCCTGAGTAGAGCTTGTCTTTTGCGGCGAATGTACATGTCTAGCCAGTCTTCAAGAACCCTTAAACATAGGACACTCTGATACCAAGTTGTAATGCCCTCGATAGCTAAGACCGTTACACTGTGTGTTTATAAAGGTGCAAGACTTTCTAATCAAGTCATTTAGTTGGAAACGTGTTACTGAAACTATAATTGAACTAGGGTTAAAAGGATTTGGTCACAAAAGTTACATTTCATATAATTAAACACTTTGTACATGGGATCCCAAAAGTAATAACGTTTAAGAGACAGTTTACAAAATTTTAGGATAAAAATACAGTTCCTAGCCACTCTAACGGCAAAACAGACATTTAGGCTTTTCCCGTCCTGTAATACTCTTCAGCCGTGGCGGCCATTAGCTGACTATGTACATTCAGCCCAAAGCTCTCCAACTCAAGACTGGTCCACTTTGCCCTTGCCTTTCCCTGCACCACGTAGCACCCGTGAGCCAAGACCCAGCAAAAAAACACAATAACAGATCATAATCAACAATCAAACAATTAGATAACTCGTACAGTATAACCATATACTCAACAATCCAAACCATTCACATAACCAGGCATTCATCATATTAAGCTCATCAATTCACATTAGTAACCAATTCACATATAATAACCAGGGTCGACACCCTTAGGTCACATCCCCTAATCATCCCACTGACTCCAACCCGCTTAAACCGAGCTCAGTGAATATTAAGCTAATCTCAGCTACCAGTGGTCGAGTCGCGCCCTATGCGCAAATATTGATTCCGGCATTCTTAGGCCGTTTATCATATGTCCCATGGCATAATACCATCTATGACATCATACATATATAGGGAGCTCTTAGTCCCATCATTAACACATAACTGGGTGTAGTTTCTTACCTTTAGGTTCTGATAGCTTAATTAGTGAAACCAACCCTCAAGCACGATCCAATCCGAGCCCTAGCGTACACCTAGTCACAACCATAAATTAATATCATCATCAAACTTCAATTCCAAAACCTAGCCTCGGGACTAATCCCGAGCCCTCGGGAAGCTCTAATTCCACCAGAGCCCCCGGGAAAAAACCCTAAGAAATAACCCAAAAACCCTCTTCTGGAAAAAGGGTAGCGCTACAACGCTACAAAGAGGGCGCTATAGCACCAAAAGCAGAGCCAAAAAGCACCCAAACCACTAGGCCTAGCGCTGTAGCGCCCAAAGGCTAGTGCTACAGCGCTAGTCTCAGCACAGCCAAACCCTGGTTTTCTTCCTTCGATTTTCCCCGAGCCAAACCTCTACAAAATCCTTCCAAACTTCAAACAAACACCAAAACAAGCCTATCATAATCTATAACTCACCCCATATGACCCAACCATATGGAACTTAAGCACATGCACCCCAAAATGAAGAAAATGACATGATTGAGCTTGAAGCTCAAACTCAACAAAACACCAAAATTTTAGAATTTTAAAGCTACAATTTAATACCTTTGATGAAGAATTTTGACCTAGGTTATCTCTTGTATCCTTTCAGCTGCAAGCCCTCCACTTCCTCAAGCTTATCCCCCTTGATTCCATCCAAAACTCAAGTTTAGAAAACCATTTCAGCTAAAATCAGAAACTTAAGAAAAGAACCTTAAAACTTACCTCAATTGGACTGAATTCCAGTAGGACCTCCTAGTTTCACCAAGAACCTCAAGTGTTAAACTTGACCTAATCCTCCTCTGAACCATAGCTCCAAGAATTCACAAGAAATGGTGCAAGAAGAATAATAAACCGAGAGAGAGAATAAAGGTAACTTAGGAATTCTGTTTTCCTCTCTTTTCTTTGTCTCTTTCCCTTTTTCTTTCAGCTTCTAACATTCTCTAAACATTCCACTGAGTGTATAAAGGTTGAATATGACTTATCCTATTATTAACCAAATGACCATATTGCCCTCCCAATAAATCCTAAACCTTTAAGTCATTCTAAGGGCATTTTGGTCATTACTCCCAATTCCCGCTAATTCCTTGAGTGTTCCTAACAATTACCGCTTAAATCCCGACACCTAACTAATCACCAATTATATTCATCAATGTCAAATAGTCTCCACTATATTTCCTAAATTCCCATAAATACCCCCAGACTCACCCTGAGCCGGGTATAAATCCCCGCTGTGACTTTTCTGCTAAACCGCTCACTATGATCGCCTTGAATCACAAGCTGCAGATATATCCACATAATAATGTGGTCTCAACAATTTATCACAATGAATTACATTTATGCCCTCAACGGACCAAAATTACTAATATGCCCTTGTAACCTAATCAGGGCCTACATGCATACTAGTACACATAGTCATGCATCACATTTATCCAAGTAATCATATAAGCATGCTTAGCACATCATCATCCATTTAATCATTTAAATCACACATAATCCAGTTATGCCCCCCCAGCACACTAATCAAGGCCCTTAAGCCTTATTAGTAATTCTGGGTCGTTACATCCAAGCACTCCAGCAGCTTGATCGCGAGTGTTAAGAAAAACTCTTGTAAGTACCAGATCTCCCACATTAAACTTTCTTTCACATACTTTAGAGTTGAAATACCGGGCGACATTTTGCCGGTAAGCTGCTACTCGAAGTTGGGCTTGCTCGCGCCTTTCGTCGACCAAATCCAAAGATTCCATCAATAATTGACTACTGGAGACTTGATCGTATGCCATCCTTCGATGCGATGGCTGATCTAATTCAACAGGAAACATAGCTTCATATCCATAAGCCAAGGAAAATAGAGTATGACCTGTTTCTGTTCGATGGGATGTTCTATACGACCAGAGAACTTTAGGCAACTGCTCTGGCCATGCCCCCTTCACCTTTTCAAGCCTTTTCTTCAGAGTATCCTTTAGTGTCTTGTTGATAGCCTCAACTTGTCCATTTGCTTGTGGATGAGCTACTGAAGAAAAGCTTTTGATAAACCCACGCCATTCACAAAAATTCATGAAAAAATCACTATCAAACTGTGTGTCGTTGTCTGAGACAATTTTTCTTGGCAATCCAAACACACTATGTTCTTAACCACAAAATCCAGCACTTTTTTCGTTGTTATGGTTGCAAGTGGCTCAGCTTCGGCCCACTTCGTTAAGAATTCAACAGCAAGCACAACATACTTGACGTTGCCTTTTCCTGTGGGCAAAGACCCAATCAAATTTATTCCCCACACTGCGAATGGCCACGACCTTTGCATCTGCTTCAGCTCATTAGGGGATGCTCGCAAAATCTTGGAGAATCTTTGACACTTCGAACAAAATCCACAGAGTCTTCATTCATTGTTGGCCAGAAGTATCCTTGCCTTAGGATCTTTTTTGATAAACTCTGCCCCCCAGCGTGATCCCCGCAGAAACCTTCATGGACTTCTCGCATTAATTCTTTGGTCTTTTCTTTTGAAACACACCTTAGGAGTGGCATTTAGTACCCCCTTCTGTATAGAATTCTGTCGACCAGGATAAACCGAGCAGATTGCCTCTGGAGGGCTCTTGATTTGTTCCTATCTATTGGCAGTACTCCATGCGTCAAGTACTCAATGAAGGGTGCCATCCATGTGTCTGCTGCCTGAATTACTAGAGAGGTTTCTTCTACTTTGATGCTTGGTGCAGTCAGCCGTTCAACAGACACTATATTCAAGGTGTCAGCATCCTTTGCACTTGCTAATTTGGCCAAAGCATCAACATTTGAGTTCTAGTCGCGAGGTACTTGTTGGAGAGTATATTTTTCAAATAGCGCGAGCAAATCCTTTTCTTTGTTCAAGTAAGCAACCATCTTCTGACCCCGGGCTTGATAATCTCTAGTAATTTGATTAACCACCAACTGGGAGTCACTATAGATTTCAAGTGACTTTATGTTCATGTCCCTGGCTAATCTTAACCCTGCGAGCAGCGCTTCGTACTCGGCTTTGTTATTGGATGCTGTGAAGTCAAATCTGATTGCGCAGTGGAATCGATGTCCTTCAGGCGTTACCAAAATCACACCTGCTCCAGCGTGGTGCTCGTTAGAAGAGCCATCTGTGAACAACTTCCAAGAGGGAGTTCGGCTATGAGGCTCAGGCTCTTCTATCTGTTCATTGTCTGGAAGCCCAGTGAGCTCTGCGACAAAGTCTGTTAGTGCTTGTCCCTTTACTGCTGCTCGTGGCGAATAAGAAATATCAAACTATCCAAGCTCAACCGCCCTTTTCAATAATCAACCAACGACTTCTGGTTTCTACAGGACTTGCCGTAGGGGCTGGTTAGTGAGTACTGCAATGGGGTGATCTTGGAAGTATGTGTAACGCCCTAGTACCCCAAGACTGTTACAGTGAACGTTGAACCGTGAATTTAACTCGCTACCTGAGTTCTTTGGTTAAAAACGTGCTTCTAGGTGTTATTAATAGGTTAAGGTGGAAAACCAATCAAAATGGAAAGGATATATTTTATTTTAAACATAAAACTATTCATGGGCCCATCAAAACATTTACAAATTATTTACAACTCAAAATGGTCATTAAAGTTTAAATTTACAACCCGCCGACCAAAGCGGCAAAAATAGGGTAAACCCCCTAGTTCCTCTAAGAACTCCTTGGCCGTGGTGGTCGAGCGGCCGCATATGTACACAGCACCTCCTAAGCTCTCCACTCAAGGTTGGGTGAGCTTATCTTTCCCTTTACCTGCACCACATAGCACCCATGAGCCAAAGCCCAGCAAGAAAACACAATATTGCATGAATATAATATCAACAGTGATCGTAATAATCATTCAGGACTTTCAGTTGTAAAAGTCACTAAAGTGGGTTCCGTTCCCATTAGCCATGTGACGATAGGGTCACCTGGGCTTTACAAATAAGTGATCCTTTCACTATCTTATCAAGATATGTGTTTGATGAACTAGTCACCAACATAACCTACCGCATGACTATAGAGTCACAACCATGGGATTTTGCTCCCTAGCCACGTGACAAACAGTCACCTAGGCCTTTGGCCCTGGCTCTAAGTAACTAGTCTTAGACTAGTCAAGCGCTTATAATTTTCATCGACCTTAGGGTCGGTCCCGAATTAATGCTCCTAGAGTCATTCAACGCTGATATCGATTAGATATAATCTTTAATCGGCTCTGCGTTCTTGACGCTTATGCTGTTTCTGACTCTCAGGTCAGTAATACGCGACCAGTGCCGATTCTGAATAGTTGGTCCCATACACAAGTAAGCAAGATTTGCTAAGCATTTCATATGCGATCAATGTTCACATTTAATAACCAACATGCCTCAACAACAACCACGCATGTCATATACACAGGGTGTAATTTTCTTACCTCTGATTCGAGCGAGAATGAGTAAAAGAACGACCCTTGAGAACGATCTAACTTTTAGTCCTTTAACGGTCACCTAGTCATAACCAAATATGGGATTCCATCAATAAAATGAATAACAAAGGTTCCTGAACCAAGATCTAGCCTTCGGGACATCGAACCCCACTAAACTGGGTAGTAGGAACGATCCCAAGGCCTCAAATTGAGTTCCCATGATCAAAACATCCATTTGGCCTCAAAAACCCTCATGAGTCGCGGCCCCAAAACTTTGAGCCGGCCCCTAGCCAAACCAGGAGCACGCGCCGTGGTGCCCCTTACCTAGTGCCGCGGCCCCCAGCACGCACAAACTTCACCTCCTACAGCATCGAGCTTGGGCCGCGACGCCCAAGAACAAGGTCGCGGCCCCCACCTAGGAACCTACCATAACTCCGTTTTTCCACATTCTAAACCATCCAAAAACATACCTAAACATCTCCAAATCCAAAAATCAAAGTTCCCAAACTTCCCAATGATCCAAAATCATCAAATCCTAAGGCTCAAACGAATCAAAAACTCATCGATACACAAAATCCAAATCAAAGCTTAGAAACTCTAAAACTCAAAACTTAAAGCTTGAATTACCTTTGATTGGGTTGTTTCTCACTAAATCCTTTGATCAAGAAGCTTCTAATCTTTCCTAGGATCGCTATGCCTCAATCCTCGCGTGATTCTGACTCCTAAAACTCAAGATTTCTTCAAAATTGCAACGAATGGTCACAAAGGTTAACGGGAGAGAGAGAAAGTGTTTTTAACGTACGGTTCTTTCTGCAGACTACTTCAGGCTTAAGTAACCTCAAATAAAACCTAATGCTTGGGGTCCCAAAAACACCCTCGGGGAAAAAATAGTCAAAACTCCCAGAATTTCCTCTTGATTTCAATAACTCCCAATATATCATCACATAAACATTCTCATTATCCAATATCCCAATAATTGACCCCGTTATGACAAAACCGCTAATTTGCAACATAGGACCGTCTCATGCCGAATAGCTCGAATATATCCCCATAATAATGGGATCTCATCCATAAATCACAATATGCATCAAAATACACAAATATGCCCTCAACGGGCCAAATTACCAAAATACCCTAATAATCAAATGTGGACCCACATGCATGCATTTAACATCATATTATAATATAATTCACATAAACATGTATATAATCATTTAATGGCATAATTAAACAATTATGGCCCTCCCCGCCAACTAATCCAGCCATTAACCCGCATTAGGGATTTTTGGGCATTATAGTATGGTCGCAGCTTTCTGGAGGCTAAAATCAAGCAGTAGGCTAATTTCTCAATGGGTGGATACCGCAGTTCTGCCCCTATTAGCCTTTTGCTTATATAATATACAACTTTTTGCACATGTTCCTCCTCTCGTACTAAGACAGCACTAGCAGCATATTCTGTGACCGCCAAATAGATGAACAAAGTTTCTTTTTCAACTGGCTTAGATAGGATCGGTGGCTGCAACATATGAGACTTTAGAGCCTGGAAAGCCTACTCACACTCTTCCGTCCACTTGAATTTTTTATTGCCCCTAAGTAGATTGAAAAATGGGACACACTTGTCTGTGGATTTAGAAATAAATCTACTTAGAGCGGCAATTCTCTCGGTTAAACTTTGAACATCTTTTATCTTTGTTGGCGATTTCATATCGATCAGGGCTTTGATCTTTTCAGGATTAGCCTCGATACCTCGTGAGTTTACTATAAATCCCAAAAACTTCCCTGATCCAACTCCGAAGGAAAACTTAAGGGGATTTAGCTTCATCTAATATTTATTCAAGACGTTGAAGCACTCTTGCAAGTCCCCAATGTGTTCTTCTGCCTTCTTCAACTTAACCAGCATATCATCAACATACACCTTCATGTTTACACCGATCAGCTCTTTAAACATGTGATTGACCAATCACTGGTAAGTCGCAGCAACGTTTTTCAAATCGAAAGGCATTACTTTGTAACAGTAAAGTCCTGTATCGGTCCAAAAGCTAGTGTGATCCTCATCAGGTGGGTGCATACTGATCTAATTATATCTAGAGTACACATCCATGAATGATAGGATCTCGTGCCCTGTAGCGGTATCGACCAGCTGGTCGATTCTGGGGAGCGGGAAACAATCTTTAGGGCAAGCTTTCTTAAGGTCTGTGAAATCTACGCATGTGCTCCATTTGCCATTTGGCTTGGGAACTAGTACGGGATTAGAGACCCATGATGGATAAAATGCTACCCTGATGAATCCATTCTCCTTCAGCTTCTCGACTTCTTCCATTAGAGCCTTAGATATGTCTTTGTCGAGCAGCCTTCTTTTCTGTTGTACTGGTGAAAAACTTTTATCTATGTTCAAGACATGGCTGATAATTGACGGGTCAATTCCAACCATATCTTTATGCGACCAGGAAAAGACTTCCTGGTTCTTCTTCAAAATTCCACCAACTTTTGTTTTGTTGTTATCTCTATATTTTTACTGACTTTCACAACCCTGGTCGGATTTGCCTCATCGAGCTGGACCTCTTTAAGGTCCTCGACTGGTCCTACTTCCTCATCACAATCCCCAAAGTGAGGATCTAAATCCCTATCCTCACTTTGGGCAACACCCTATTTGGTGACGCGTTCACCTGATTGGGCTTGTATTTCATTGGCCAACTGCAACTCTTTTCCGGTGACTTCCCTCGATCCAACCCTCTTTGCCTTAGTAATCGAGGAATTATAGCATTCCCTTGCTTCTCACTAGTTTCCCAACATGCATCCTACCCCTGCGTCAATTGGGAACTTCATGGAAAGGTGTCAGACCAAGGTTACAATTCCAATCACACATTGTACGCGGAAGGGCAATCAACTACTATAAAAGTCGTGAGTAATGTCCTGTTCGTAGGTGCAGTTCCTGCTGTAACCAACAGCCTAATAGACCCTGTTGGTGCGAGCCCTTCGCCAGAAAAACCATAAATGGTTTGGTTGCATGGCTCCAGGTCCTTCACTGACAACTTCATTCTTTCCAGTGAAGACTTGTATAAGATGTTTACTATGCTCCCTGTGTCAACTAACACCCTCTTAACCATCATGTTGGCTATCTGGACGTCCATGACCAGAGGGTCCGAATGAGGGAATCAGACATGCTGAGCATCAAGCTCAGAGAAAGTTATTAGCTCTTCCTCTGTTCGAGCTTTTTTGGGAGTTCGCTCCTCCACATTCAGCATTTTGATGTCCTGGTCGTGGCGTAAGGTCCGAGCATATTGCTCCCTTGCCTTCCCATTATCTCCTGCAAGGTGTGGGCTGCCACAGATGGTTAGCAATGTACCTGCCACAGGAGCTGGCTATAAAGGTGGCGAGCGTTGGCGTACAGGCGCCTGCTTGTTGCCTCCTTGGGCCTCTCATTAAGAACCTCCAGTGGCTCGCACGTATCAACTCAAGTGTCCTTGTTTGATGAGGAAATCAATCTCATCTTTCAACTGGTTATACTCATTAGTGTCATGACCATAGTCATTGTGGAAACGACAAAACTTCGTTGTATCTCTCTTGGAGATATCCTTCCTTATAGGCGCTGGTCGCTTGTAAGAGACATTGGAGCTGGTCGCCTGGTATACCTCCGCTCTGCTTTCAACAATGGTCGTATAGTTGGTGAACCTTGGCTCGTACCTGTTGCCCTTAGGGCGCTTGTTCTCGGATGTCGATGGCTCATCATTAGCCCTCTTTCCACCATTTTTACGGCTCCCGTTGGCGGCTTTAGCAGGGTCTTCCTTTGGTCCCTTGTCTTTCATAGGTGACTTCCCTTCGTTGACAATTGCCTCTTCGAGCTTAATGTACCAGTCTGCTCGATCAAGGAATTCCTGGGTACTCTTCACCCCATTCTTCCTTAAACTGTTCCACAAGGGAGAGTGGCGCCTCACTCCAGCAGTAAGGGCCATCATTTTCCCTTCATCACCAACTGTTTTAGCTCTAGTTGATGCTCGCATAAAATGTTGGACATACTCCTTTAAGGATTCTCCCTCCTTCTGGCGTATCTCGACCAGCTAGTATGCTTCAGTTAGGTGCACTCGACCAGCATAGAATTGCCCATAGAATTCCTTCATGAACATCTCCCATGACACTATGCTAGTAGGAGGGAATTTAAAAAACCACTCCTGAGCGGTGTCAGATAGGGTGGCCGGAAAGATTCTGCAGCGAGCATCATCTGACACCTTCTGGATGTCCATCTGTATCTCGAACTTATTCACGTGAGATACTGGGTCCCCATATCCATCAAAGATGGGCAATACTAGCATCTTGAATTTGATGGGGGTTTCTACCACGACTATTCTTTGTATGAATGGAGTGCCTCTTCTCCGATCATACTCGATGTGGGATGTCCGGCTCCCCACCAGCTGCTGGACGCCCTGGTTTAGTGCATCGATCTGAGCTTGCACGGCGTCTGGGATCGTTGGGGCGACTAGTGCCGGAGGAGCATACTCATCGTGCCTTTCGCGCCTATCATTGAGCACATCCCTCAAGTCATCATCTCTGCGCCTTTGCTCGCTAGCGCCCAACCGATCAAAAATGTTAGGTTGCCTAGGCTGCCCCCCAGCGTTTTGGCTCGCATTCCCTTGGCCAGAATCAACTTCATCATAGTCATGGCCATCCCTGAAATGCGACTGACTGTGGCGCGATCAACTAGTCGCACTATTCCCTCCTCTTGCTGGCATCTCCCGAGCACTAGAAGGAGGCTTGCGTTGGTCGGTGGGCCCCTGGGCATTATTATGTCATGGGGGGCCCCTGACCGCAGAGCCTGATTTAGCATGCCTTCTGTTAGCAGAAGAGCGTTGTCCCCTGCTCGGAGGATTTGGTTCCTCAGCAGTTTGGCATCTAGGACTTCGGGGAAGCTGCCCAACCCTACTCTGCCTTTGATGGTGGGGATTATCATGACCAGCACGAGAAGGTGGCTGCTACTCAAGATTTTGGAATGGAATATCCTGTTGAGCAGTAGGATGTTGCTCCGGCCTCTGAGGGCTTGCCGGCTGAAGTGGAGGGCTTGGGTCTAGGCCTTGTTGTGGTGGTGCACTTGGTGGCTGATCTAGCTGAGAAGTTGGCGCAAGTCGTCCCCATGCCAACTGGATGCCTACCTCCAGGGCGACGATGGCATCTCTTTATCGGCGGTCCATGTCAGTCTGCCTCTCATTCAACTCTTGACGTTGATGGTCAATTTCCCTTTGTTGCAACGCCATCGTCTCAGCCACATTCTCCTGATTGGCCCTCAGATTGCCCAACTCCTCTTGCAACACACTCAGTATTGTCCTCAAGGTCTCAGAATCCATCTCCTCCTCCTCAAAATCCAATTGTGGTTCATCTTCGGCCACATTTGGTGGAGGAGGTTGGGTGGATGCAGCACCAGAAGTCTGTCCCGCCTTTCTGGATGTTTTTGCCTTTTGATTTCTTTGGAAGTCTCGAATTCGAACACTCTCAATGAGAGCACCAAAATGTTGACCCTCGATTTAGTCAACGACATGGAGTTAGATAAATGATATAAAATGAGATGAAAATAAGAAAAAATTCAAATGGAAAAGTAAACGACACAAACGATTTATAGTGGTTCGGCCCCAATTGGATGGTAATGACCTACGTCCACATAGTGTTCTTATTGATGTAGGATCCCAACACTGTGATCAATGAACTAAGGGTTCACGAGTTTCACCAGCTTTAGGATGATTACAATTTCGGTGAATAGTAACACTATAACCTTCTCTCTGAATTCTCCCCCTCCAAAAGTCCCCTCCCTTGAGCCTTTTGATTCTTATTTATAGGCTTCAGGAAAGTTACATGGGCCAATGGGCCTTAATTACAATTATGACTTGCGTATCTTAGTAATAATAGAAATTACAAGATTGCATGAATAAAGGAAATAAATGGATGTCTACGACCAGGCTGGTCGCACATAAGTATGATGCTTGATAAACCAACAGTCTTCTGGTCGATGGCCAAGCAGGATACACTTACTAAAAATAGCCACGTGCCTCCCACGTGTAGACTAACCCTGCCACGTCATCAGAGGCCGTTTTTGGGTAAACAAATGCATGAAGCGGTACTGTATAACAAAATTATACCAAGCTAAAAAAACATCACATTTTTATTCTAGTATTCTTTGGATTCCCAAAAATGCCCCTATCATAAATTTCCCTATCTTTTTCTCCCATTGTCTTCTCCCTCTCTATCTCTCACATTTTCACTCTATATCTCTCAAGCTCTCGTACACAAAAAAAATAAGGCAGCTTAATCTATACAAATTTTCGAACTTGGATTTCAAGGCAAGTTGTGAATCCTTTCACGGAAAGGACTTCGTTTTGGATTTCGGATAAAAATCGTATAGGTAAGTATATATTTGTTATATGTAGTAAGGAAACTTGTTTATCAACATTGATTTTGCTATTTCAAACAGATTTGTGTATGCCTTCATGTTTTATTGTAATTTTTCACTGTCAGAATGGATTTTCGTTCCTTTCTTGGTGTTTTTTCTGGGTTTTTTGTCTGCCTCGATAGGACTCGACGATCCTCGATGGACCTCGATAAACCCCTCATATGTTTATATTATTTGTCTACCTCGATATGCCTCGATGAGACTCGATGGTCCTCGATGGACCTCGATAGAGGCATAGAACTTAATTTATGTAGTGTACGCCTCGATGGGACTTGATTGGACTTTATGGGACTCGATGGATTGACCTCGATAGTTTGATAGTTTGACCTCGATAGGTTGACCTCGATATGAATCGATTTTTTGCTGTTTGATGTTATAGTAATAATTTTTTACCTATTTTTTTGTTTTTTGATACAAATTCGTCTGTTTCCATATTTGTTGCATTCAATGGTGTTTGGGAATTGGAAAATAAGGATTGGATTTTCAGGGATGCTGAAAATCAAGTTTTGCCTTTGGAGAAGGGTGTGACGTATGAGCAACTGCTTGACATTCTGTTCGATGAGCTTGAAGTGGATAAATGTGTGCATGACTTGAAAATTGAGGTCCCGTACACATGCCTATCACAATCCGTCAAACCTACCGTTATAAAAAATGATAGGCATGTGCGTGCATTCATTGGGTTAGCATCGAAATCTGTAGAGAAGCTGATTCCTCTATGTGTGACATTGATTAAGAAGGGAGGTATAAAAAATACATCGGCCTCTCCCAGCGTTAATAAAGAAGTTTGATTTGAAGAGAACATTTCTCCTCCATGTCATGGTTTCAAAGGAACTCAAAGTGAGGTTGGAACATTTGTTCCCGAGACAAATCCAGACGTCATAATCCATGATGATATCCCGGTTAGAGATCCGCCATATTTGCATGACACGGCGGAGTACGATCCCTATGGCTATGATCCTTATATCAATGATGATCCTGTTGTTGATGCAACAGATCTTGGTTGGTCAGATATTAGGGCAGATTTGCCAACACAGAGTTAAGATGTTATGGTAGCTGAGGAGCGCAGAATAGAAGATCGACAAACACCTCGGACCAACAGTAGTCGTCCAGGTCCAAGTGGAACAAATGATAGTATTAGATGGAGTTCTCCATTGGACTTAGGTGAAGATCGTAGAACATGGAGTGCTCCCATGTTCACCAAAGAGGATATAGAGGCCTCACATCAACATCATTCCTCAACTAGCAAAGTTTCAGGAGAATTGCACCTTGGCAAGTTCTTTCAGAACAAGCTTGAATTGAAAACCAAAGCATCCATATTTGCGATGCAGAATAATTTTGAGTTTATGGTGAGGAAATCTGGGACTGATGTGTGGTACATTACCTGCAAGGATCTTGATTATGGTTGGAGATTGAGGGGTAAGAAAAAAATGCGATCTGAAATGTTTGAGATTACTGTATACAATGAGTACACACTTGCTCACAAGAAATTCGAGATAAGGACCACCATCAAGCATCACCGTGGGTTGTTGGGCACCTAATCAAGAGGAAATTTGCTACTGATGGTACTCGGTACATGGAAAACAACATAAGGGAGGACATGAAGCACCATTTTGGGGTCGAAAAGAGCTATGAGAAGGCGTTGAGATGCAGAGAAGAGGCTTTTATGTATGTCAGAGGGACACCTGAGGAATCATACTCCAAGTTACCTAGATACCTGTGTCATTTGGAGCATAAGAACCCAGATACAATTACTGGTTTTGTAGCAGAAGATGGTCGTTTCTTATACTGCTTATTTTCCCTCGGTGTTTCTAGGCGTGGTTTCTAGTACTGTTGTCCTGTAATTTGTGTGGATGGCACATTCTTAAAGAATAAGTATGGCAGCCACATGCTCTATGTTGTTGCATTGGATGCAAACAACTAGTTGTTTCCAATTGTGTTTGCATTGGTGGACAGTGAGAACCATAACTCTTGGACTTATTTCATGAGAAATTGAAGGAAGCAATAGGGGGCGTTGAGAACCTTGCTTTTTGTATTGGATAGGCATAAAATCATTAATCATGCTTTGGAGCTTGTGTTCCCAGATGCCTATCACGGTGCATGTTACCATCACATCTGTATGAATGTGGTGGCAAAATTCAAAACTGACCACTGTCAAGACATCATGGGGTGTGCAGCGTACGCATTTCGAAGAACAGAATTTCACAAGTTCTTTGACAAGATTAAGGTAATTTATTCGCCCATTGCTCAATATCTTAAGGGAATTGGTTTTGAAAGGTGGAGTAACGCTTATTTTCCTCGTAACCGATACAATATCATGACGAGTAACTACGCAGAAAGCTTTAACAATAAAACCAAGGAGGCAAGGAGCTTTCCAATTGCCACTTTTCTTGAATTCATAAGATTCACTCTTCAGTCTTGGTTTGTAGATAGACGTGAAAGAGCTGCAAAAGCAACAACTGTGTTATCACCTGAGATGGAAAATGATTTGAAGAAAATAGGTGATAAAGAAATTTTTCTGGATGTCCAAGTCCTTGGTCGTCATGAATTTCTTGTGGTCGATGGTAATGGTGATGGTAATCATGCTCTTGTTGCATGTTCCAAACCATTGTGATACCCTGTGTACATGCTTTTTCTCCAACCAGAAAAAGAAGCATAAACATTTACTCATTATGTTCCCCTTACTATAGAATCGAGGAATTGAAGGACACTTATAAAGATATTATTTACCCTGTTGGGAACGAGGATGAATGGGTAATCCCTGATCACATCAGAGATACGGTTGTCGGCGTCCCCATTGAGAAAACCCCTGTAGGAAGGCATACCCAAAACGGGTATGTTTTAAATATTTATAACTCGCAAGCGCACGGATCGTATATGAAATATAGCGTTCGTGTAAGCACGAGATCGAACCCAAAGGAGTTGTCTAAAATAAAAAATAAAACTAGTTTAAACCAAAATTAATAAATTCTAACCTAGCTCCAAAGATTGATGAGAATTTTGTATAATGAAAATAAAATAAAAGATAATAATAAAGATATTAAAGATAATATATATAACTCAATTAATAATTTTAAACAAGATAGTAAAATAAAGATTATTAAGATAATAGAATCCACAAAATATAAGTTCAATAATATTTAAAAGTACATTGATTCCCAAGTTTTAGTAATAGTAGAAATTAATCAAATCATCACTTATTCAAATTAGATATTCTATTTAAGCACAAGTTTTTATAAAAATATAGGATCTATCTTCACTTTTAAAAATTATAATTTCAAAGCATTTAGTGTAAATCAATTTAATGAAATAACAAATAAATCAATGAACATTATTTATAAGGCAAAACATAATATTTTTGTTCTAAGCATTGGATGTGTACAATTTAATGACACATCTTACACAAAGAATATTATGTTTTTGCACTAATGAAGAACAAAGTGTAAATATGTGCTAACAATCCAAAATACATGATATTTAAGATGAAAGAAGATATTTGAACAAGAAAAATCCATAAACTTTGTTGCACAAAATGGAAAATCAACATACAAAATAAACACTATCTAGTTGCATATTGTTTCATCATCACCTTAATAATCTTAAAAAGATTAGAAACTCATAACTAAAATAGCAAATACAAACTAAAAATTACAAACATAAATAGGAAAATTTGGAGGAGAAACGCACAAATTTTTCCTCTAAAAACTCATAGGAAAAATGACCAAAAAGAAGAAAAAGATTAAGAGAATTGAGAGGTTTTGAAAGTGTAGAACTTGTGGTATGGTAACCCTCTCTCAAAATTAACTACTCCCAAATGGTCTTGAAAATTCCCTATTTATAGCCAAAATGAGAGTATTAAAATAATTAATTTAAATTAATTATAATATGGCAAATATGGGTAAATTGTAGGTTGTAATGATATTTTTTGGGTAAAATGTGTAGAAAGTAGGGTAAAAATGTGGCATTTTTAGACAAAGGGGACAAAGGTACATTGTTGGGCTCAAGACACAAAGGGAGCTGGCTGGAACCGTGGGCTGGCTGGGCAGAGTTCAGTTGAGGCGTGGTGGAGCTTCGGGAGTGCCAGGAGCTGTTTTGGGCCTGGGCCCGTGGAGCTTTGGGTGTTGGGAGCTTGAGGAGGCGTGGCTGGGTTTTGTGTTGGGCCGAAAGTTGGCTGGAGGGAGAGCTTTGAGGAGGCACGACTGGGGCACGTGAAGGTGGCAGCAGGTGCGCGAATGGAGGTTGTTGGATTGCTGGCTGGTGATGCAAACGGGCCATTGGTGGGAAGGTTGGCCCAATCGTGGCTTGCTGCTAGGAGCTGAACCGAATGGCTGGGAGAGGATGAAGGGAACAACTAGGTTGGAGGAGAGATCGTGGGCTTCAGCTGGGCTTGGAGCTTGAGGTGCAGATTGGGCCTAAGTTGCTGGTGGCATTGGCTTGGCATGCTGATGGTATTTCAATAATACCATTTTTCCTTTCTTTTCTTGTTTTCTATCTTTTTTTCCAAACAAAAAAATACCACAAATTCCTTAACAAAATAAACATAAAATAAATCATAATAAAATATTTTCACTATAAAACAAATCAAGTTAATTCTTTGAAAATATTAATTATAACTTAATTTATATTTAACATTTAAATTCAATATTACAACATTTCTTTTTACCTCAAATTAAACAATAATAATTCAAGTAATTAACTACAACTTTTTACAACAAAATAATTATAAAAACACACAAAAATATAGAAAATCAAAATAAACCTAATAAATTCAAAATTACTTAAAAACTTAATAAATTAATTAAAAACTCAAGAATTAAGCAACAATTAGCACATAAAAAGTGGTAAAATAACTCTATTTTGTAGAGTTATCAAAGACCCAGGAAGCCAAAAGTGGGTAGGCGAAAGACAAACCGCTATGCTTCACGCGGGAAAAAGATCGTCATGCCACGTAAGTGTAGCAGATGTGGTGGTAGTGGGCACAATAAGAAGTCATGTAAGGCTAGGATTTAAAAATTTGTGTTATGTAATTATTCAATTGATTTTGCTGCATTTATTATATTTAGTACTTCTTCTAATACTTTGTTGGTTTTGATCTAAATATATGCATTTATTATTATGACTCTATCGAGGCCTATCGAGGCATATTTGGTTAGTATTATTTTTTAGCTATCGAGGCAGTTCGTTTGACCCATCGAGTTTTGTCGAGGCATACACATTATGTGAATTTAGTAGTTTTTTATTTCATAACTTTTTCAAAAAATAATGTTTGATAAAAAAAACTGTTGACTGCGTTTTTAGCCAACGACGTGAGAACGTCAAATACGACAAACCTTCAAGAGAATGTAAACGACAACAGACGGTATAAACAAGAAAAGTAAATAACACACAGGATTTTTATAGTGGTTCAGCCCCGATTGTCGGTAATAGCCTAATCCACTTAGAGTTGTGATTTATAGACCTATACTCAAGATCAGATGGACTGAGCCAACTGAGTTTCTTCAGTATAGATTGTGAAAATACAAGAGTTCTCTCAAATATCAGCGCTTTCTCTCTCTAGAATACTCAGACCCAATTTTCTCTCTCTAGAATACTCAGACCCAACTTTCTCTCTCTAGAAAGAAGAAGCAGAAGAACCCCTCTCTCATCCCATAAGCCCTCTATTTATAGGTCTGGGATCCTTAACTGACATCCCCTTTCGATAGGGATATTTTATTATTCATCTTATATTTATATTACAATAAATGTTTAAAATACAACTGATTCCTCAATTTGAGTGAGGAATGAGAGATTCTAGGGTGCCTAGACCAATTCTTGCTAGAGTCATTCTAGGGACTTTGACGTAGTCTCACATGCATGTTGATTACTCCTTCAAGCTTTTCTTGGACCAAGGTGATACAAGCTTGGCTCTCCTCGGACCAAGGTGGTCCGAGCCAACTCCCTTGTTTCTCTCCTCGGACAAGTCCGAGCATACCTCTTCCATTCAAGGTCCCTTCGGACCTTGTGACCTTCTCCTCGGACCAAGGTGGTCCGAGGCATCCTCCTTGGCATCTCACCTTGGACAAGTCTGAGGCACTCTCCTTGGCATCTCACCTTGGACAAGTCTGAGGCACTCTCCTTGTCAAAATCTAAGTCTCCATTCTTGACTTGCATGGGACTCCTCCTCCTTAGCTACTTACCTTGGACACGTTCGAGCCAACACTTAGGAAACCTTAGGAGGTTTACTTTGGACACACCCTTGGGGTCTCCTAGGATCACTCTCTTGGGGCCTCCTAGGACCACATCCTCCTTGGGGTCTCCTAGGACCACATCCTCCTTGGGGTCTCCTAGGACCACTTTCTTGAGTTCTCCTCGGACCTCATCCTTAGCTCTCCTAGGATACACTCCCCTTAGCTCTCCTAGGATGCACTCCCCTTTGCCTCCTAGGATGCATTCTCCTTAGCCTCCTAGGACCAAGGTGCACTTGGCTTGGTTATGACATCTTTCAAGCAGTCCAAATTCTTTGTCAGTCTACCGGGTCACTTTATCACAACTCTGAGGAGTCAATGTATTTATTGACTATTAACGTGTCTTTTACTGACCATGCACTGCCATTTTTCACATTTATTGCCACGTCCTTGATCTCCAATTTTTGGGTATAACAAAAACAATATACAAAACTAACTATATGATATACTATACAAGAGGTGTATCAAGAAAATGTAAAGAGCATCACGGGGACAAATTCTGATAGAATATGTCCCACACCACTTGGTCCTAAAATGTTGGATGTTCTCATTGATAACGATATCGAGTGGTAGCCTGGCAACCAAATGCTCAATATGTTTGATGGCAAACATACCACAATCCCCACTGCATATAATCGATTTTGTGTCAATAGAAGACAAAAATAACTTTAATATTCAGATTTCAAAATACACTAATTAAATAGGGGAATACCTTGTCTTAGTCTGAGGACACTCCTCAGGAGGAATACGACAATATGAAAAAGGCTTTGCGTTCTGCTCAGGATATGTATGGAGGTCGTCATGGTCGTCAAACATGCCAAAACACCACAACAACGAAGGCAACAATAAGCACCAAGGCTTGATCACTTCCTCCAATAGAGTCGGACTAAGCATGCTATGGTTGGAATCATAAATGTTGATGCACCACGTTGGAATGGAGACTTCAATGGCAATCCAATGTGCGACTTTCTCGACGTGCAAGGAAAAATATATTTCACTCATATTTTGCCAGGATACGAGGAATTGATTATCATCACCCTTCAACATTTTCAGCACATCGTCGTCCCATGTATACTTAGTGCCGGTCTCTCTGAAATGATTCCAATGACCTAGGCACACTTGGGGGAAGGTGGTGTTCATGATCGCAACATCTTGCCGAAATGCAGCATGATAAAAGTGGCGTCGGCGGCGTAGCATGTGCAAAGCGGCATCAATATGCTGAAAAAACATGAAAATTTGTTAGTACCATCAATATATTTTAAGATTGAATTGAAAACATAAATGTAATTTACATACCGAATCCCAAAGTCAAGTCTAGATTGTGTGCAACTGCAAGAACCATGCCACACTGTGTGTCCCAGTATGGACGTTTCGATCTCTCTTGTTGTCGATCTTCTCGATGATCCACTTATGGAAGCTCTTCTCCTGCTGCGGGTCACACTTCCTCAAAGGTTCAGCAACTAGCCCCTGTTTATCTACTCTCATCCTCTTCGTTGGGTCGGTGAAGTCATCAAAACGCTTGGGCCTGCGTTTCTTCCTGACAACTTCAAGGCTAGCTGCCTCCTCAGGTTGTAATACTCATACACTGGGACTGTCGACATCACTGGCAACTACAGATGTCTGGGCCTGTGGAGTGGAGGGTGGATCACCGGGCTCATAGTCCTCAGGCAAGATATCAGACTCTGTATCTGATTTTACGTGGGTGGATCGACCTGAGACCACTGAAAGCAGCTGCGCCAACTGAGCCATGATCGTAGTTTGATTCTAAAGTAAGGTTGCCTGGCCCTCCTTAACCCTCTTGAGCCTCTGCATCAATTGCTCATAATCAAGCTGGGCAACCTGACTAGAGGAAGGTGCACAGGCTTGTGAAGTGCCCTCCTCAACCCTCGGGACATCCTCGTAAAAAATGGAGGCTTCCTTTGCAACCTCTGCCAGCTTCTCTGCCTCCTTCTCAGGCACTACTTCCTCCGCTGCAATCCCAGCCTCCCCCACAGTTGATTCCAACTCAGGGAATAACCTGGAATCAACTTGGGAGGCTATTGTAGTAGACTACCTCACCGGGACGTGACTTCAGCATGGAAAATACCACTAACTGCATTGTTGAATAACATGTGTCAGAAAAACTTTAATAAAATAAATCGTTAATCAATTAATTTGTGACATTTAACAAGATAAAATGGAACTTACTCGACGATTGTCAAATATAGGAACAAACTGAGCTGTCGAAATAATGATATTGGTCTTCGTAGCCCAGCTAAGCATCCTTGGAATCTGATTCCCACTGTTCTCACCGAACTTACTCCCGAGAGTTGGCATGGCCTCAAAAGCCCAGCAAAGAAGTACGAGTGCATAGCCATTGGAACTATACTTCGCCTCCTTCTGTTTTTTGCTCGAACCCTCTTTCTTCTTTGCCTCGTAATGCTTCAATTGCTTCTGCATGTCCTTGTGAACTCCTCTAATAACCTTCTTGAAGGACAACTTCCCCCACGGATACTTGAAAAAGTAGTCAAGATCCTCAACCATCTTCAGGGAATCACCCCATATCGTCGTTGTCTTCTCTGGGGCATTCAGTACCCCCCCTATCAAATAGCACAAACCCATCTTAAATGCATCTTCTGGGTTTGTCGAGGACTTCAAAGCATCTTCCAACTGACCGAAACTAACCTTCGAATCACCATTACAGTATTCATGGATGATCCGATCACTTGAAAGATGCTTTCTCAACTCGTCTGGGGACGGGGTGTTCCCAAAATTCAGCCCAGTGACTAGGGCAAACTCTGCAATCCCAAATTGCAAAGAATGTTGCCCAGTAGAAGTGGCCCTCTTCAGCCTTCTTGCTTTCCACCTTTCACAACATAAGCTGATGCAGCAGAACCCCAAAAAAACTAAACGACTTGGCCTTGAAGAACTGTCCCAACGGGCATGCCTGTGCCTGTTCAATTAGATCGTGCCTCTTAAATTGCTCTATAAGGGTTTCTAAGTAAGCACTACCCCTATAGGTTACACGACCAGGAAAGTGCTTCTCCAATGACACAATCAATTCAGGCATCTGAAAAAAAAAACAAAAAAAAAATGTTAAAAATGTAAAACAATCTGGTAACTATCGAGTCCTATTGAGACAGGTGCTAAAATCAGCCATATGCCTAATATCATTGAGTCCTATCGAGGCAGATGCTAAAATTAGCCATATGCCAAATATCATCGAGTCTTATCGAGGCAGGTGCTAAAATTAGC
Source organism: Humulus lupulus (assembly GCF_963169125.1). Lineage (NCBI taxonomy): Eukaryota > Viridiplantae > Streptophyta > Magnoliopsida > Rosales > Cannabaceae > Humulus > Humulus lupulus. Next base: position 189,072,765 of record NC_084796.1, read on the forward strand.
CACAAGTCTAATATCATCGAGTCTTATCGAGGTATATGCTAAAAAATTTCTATATGCCTAAAATATCATCGAGTCCTATCGAGTCTCATCGAGGCCTATCGAGGTACAATCAAATCCAGAACCTAACATATACTATCGATTTCTATCAATGTGCATAAAAAATCTCGAAAAAAAACCCAGATTTCTTCATTCCCCAGCCCCGATTTATCCTATGAACAAAAAATTAACAAATAAAGCAGACCTAGACAATTTATTGCATAATAAATAAGTAAATCCCTCACATTTTTCTATTTCGGGGTTGTTTCGTTGATCTCTTGGGTTTTCTCGCCTACCCGCCTACTCCGGTCGAGATTTCTTGCCACTGATGTGCGGTCGTGGTCATGGAAGACAATGCCTACAGATTCGACAGTGAATGCGAAAGGAGAGTGAGCAATTTTGAGGATTTTGATATCGGAACCGAGAGAGTGAGGGAGAGAATAGAGAGCGTCCGAGAGAGTAGAGTGAGAAAGCGGGAAACAAATGACAAGGGTATTTTTGGAACTAAGGAAAATACTAAGATAAAATGTACATATATATAGTAGAAGAGTATCTTTGTTATGGTACCACTATTTAATGCACTAAAAGTCAAATTTCCCCATTTAAATTAACCCTAGATTGTCTCTTGATGTAAACGACGTGTCGTTCAATAAGATTTGGTACTTGTGTTGGGAGTAAGAGCAGGGTTTAAGCGCAGGGTCTAAGAACGCTCTCACAAAACACAGATTTCAGTTTCACCATCGTCGCCATCAACCTTTTCCTTCCTTCCACTGCAATTCAATCCTAGTCTGTTGCTTTTTTGATAATCACACACACACACACACACACACACAAATATATATATATATATATATATATATAACGGTACACGGTGTGAGAAGGAGACGACATTCATCGTCTTCAACTATGGAAAAAGGCACTTCTTTTTTGTTCGCTGGAATCCATTTTAATAAGAAGAAATTCTCCAGAGACTTTTCCAGATTCCAGGTACCATTTTATTTAAATTGGGTATTTGCTTTCGTTTTTCTTCTGCATGGTCTGGGTAGTTTTCAAAATTTCTAGTTTCGTTTCAACAAAACACAATCTGGGTATTTCTGTTTGGTTCTCGGGAAAGCTTCATATAATTCTTTCTGATACTAAAATCTAGTGTTGTAATTTTGGGTTGTTTAGGAGAAGAGGGAAAATGATGAATTGGTTGAGAATTTGAGCTTGAACGAAAATAGAGAATTAGAAGAAGATGAAGAAGAGAAAGTAGAGGAGAAAGTACGTGTGAAGAAGAGGAAGAGAAAGGCAGTTGGTTCTGGACCTTCTGGTAGTTATTGGTTTTGCCATTGTTTATTGTTCAATATGTGTGCAATTAAAAGGTATAATAAGCTTTACTTTGAAAATTGTCTTAATAATGCTAAAACAGAATCTGTGGAGGGATTCAACATTTTCAAGAGTTCAAAATCAGTTGAAGCTATCGTGAAAGAAGAGAATGAGAAAACTGAGAAAAAACTCTCCCAAGAGAAAAAGAAATTTTATCAGCAACAAGAGGTTCTTTCAGCTTTCCCTCTTCTTTTTTTTTTTAAAGAAGATTTTGTTTTTGTGTTGGTGCTTTTTTGGTTTCTGCTTTAACATCTTTGGTATTTTCTCAGCGGGATGCACTTTTCAGGAAGGAGCATAACATCCACGTTTCTGGGAATAATATCCCATCTCCACTTACAGATTTCGCAGAGTTAAGCTCGAGGTATGTCATTTTGCTTAGGGGTCTGTTGTTTAAAAAATTGTAAACATATTCTGAGTTGTCTATATTTGTGCTCTTGAGAAACTCTTTTGCACTATGTAGTTTCCCTCTAGCAATTCACAAGTGATTACTTAATGGTTTGGTTATTCTTGTATTTTTTTTATAAGACCTGGAGATCAACTTTTTATGTGTACTGTATTCTTCCTGGATTTTCTGTTATGCTTGGTTCTGTCCAAATGGCCATGATTTCCCCTTATCCCGTAAATGCTGAAGAAAATCAGAGAATTTAGTTGTTCACAATTTCATTTTGTGGCATTTGAGTTCTTCCTCTTTGCTGTATTTGTCATCTTTCTTTGCTTTGCTTTCAAAATACATTGTTGTCTGCTTGAACCTGAAGCTTTTTTTCCTCCTTTCTGAAAGCTGCTGATTCTTAATTCTAGTTGATGTTAATCTCCTGTTGTTATTAATTAAAACTAAGAATCTATCTTGATTGCTCTTATAGATATGGATGTAAGGCGAAATTATTACGTAATTTGGCAGAACTTGGAATTAAAGAGCCAACACCAATCCAAAGGCAGGCTATACCAATCCTCTTATCTGTATGGACTTCCATTTAAGCTATCTTATGGTCTTTATTTTCTTTCACTTTGTATTTATTTCTTTTGTTGTGATTGAAACGAGAAAAAAAAATTATTAATTCAATTTCAACCAATCAGAATTGACCATGAAATATTTAGTTTCAGCTGCACTATTTTGTATATATATATATAGAAATTCTACAATAGGGTCGCCACTTTTGCCCCTACTGCGATAGGGGCGATTCTATTTTCGGCACGTGGAGAAATTATAATTAAATTTTTTTTATATGATGATGTACTATGTAGTTATAGTAGACATCCCACCAATTTTCGGGAAATTTTGAATAATTTATTATGCTAAAAAATAGAGTCCAAAATAAAAAGTTTCACATGAATAAAAAAACCAGGCATGCATGACTGACTGACGGTTTGAACTATATTTTTGGCATCTCAAAAACTAGTGAGATGTCTATTATAACTACAATGTACACTGTTATATAAAAAAAATTGGGTTATAATTTCTGAACGTGTCGAAAACAAACGTTTCTATCGGTAGGGGCATAAGTATTGTCCTTATTATAGAATTCTCCTATATATATAAAATATGAATAAAATCAAATCACCATAATTTTTTTACACTACATGATGTTAGTTCTGATCATTTTTTCTTAGGGACGGGAATGCTTTGCCTGTGCTCCAACTGGGTCTGGCAAAACCTTGGCTTTTGTTTGTCCCATGCTTATGAAACTTAAGGTATTCTGTTAGTGAATTGAATTATGTTTGGTTCTTGAATTTTGCTGATTTTCTCTTTCCGTGTAACCAGCCTGCTTCTAAAGATGGTGTTGGAGCTGTAATACTTTGCCCTACACGTGAATTGGCATCTCAAACAATTAGAGAGTGTAAAAAGTTTGCCGAGGGAAGTAAATTTCGTATAAAGCTGATGACTAAACAGCTTATACGAAAAGCTGACTTATCAAAGTTCTCTTGTGATATACTAGTATCCACTCCACTTCGGTTAAAGTTGGCTATTCGAAAGAAAAAGTTGAATTTAAGCAGGCAAGTAATTATTTTCAATGTTTTGAACTTATAAATGATGAGAGCAACATGAAAAAAATTATGTTAGCTTGCTGCAATTTATATCTATTCGGTAGTCAAATAACAATGGTATAGCAATAATAGATATCTATATTTTAAGATCACTTAGATTTTGCTGTTATTTGTAATAGGTGAATTCTGTTATTCCCACTTCATAATTATATCTTTTAAAAGTTGCGAAATCTCAATTTTAGTGATCAATGCAATGGTGTTAGATGAATACCGAGCATTTAAGGATTTGCAATGAACTCATGAATTTCTGGTGTTATGCAGGGTTCAATATCTTGTATTGGATGAATCTGATAAGCTATTTGAGCTTGGCTTGCTAAAGCAGATTGATTGCATAGTCAAAGCATGCTCAAATCCTTCAATAGTACGCTCATTGTTTAGTGCTACTTTACCTGATTTTGTCGAGGAGCTTGCACGTACAATAATGCATGATGCTGTTCGAGTTATTATTGGCAGAAAGTAAGCTTCATGAATCTATTGCAAACCAGAGTTTGACATGTGTTACATGTTGACAAATAAACTGATGTATATCATTTTGATTCTAAACAGGAATACGGCTTCCGAAAATGTCAAGCAAAAGTTGGTTTTTGCTGGAAGTGAAGAAGGGAAACTTTTAGCACTTCGTCAAAGCTTTGCAGAGGTACATTTTGCAGATATGCACCACAGGAAGAATTTTTGCTATAATTTTCTATGTTTGACTAAGATGTGGAAGCTTTCTTTCTCTCTCTCCCCCTCATAGAGGATAATAAGACCAAGGAGATAAAATATGGAAATTATTTTCATTATGATTTGAAGAGTCTGGTTAATAATAGCATATGGTTTCCATTGGGAGAAATGAATCAACATGCTTGTTTGTTGTGCAATATTATTATTATATCACATCAGTATTTTCAATTGGAGCATCTTAATATTCTTCCAACTCATCCTTTATTGTTTTTCTTGTACTTGTCAGTAGAGTCTGAATCCGCCTGTGTTAATCTTCGTCCAAAGCAAGGACAGAGCTAAGGAACTGTATGGAGAACTGTTAGTTGACAACATTAGAGTTGATGTCATCCATTCTGATCTGACACAGGAACAGGCAAGTTCTTGTTATCTTTTACATACATTAGTTCAATTGATTATGGCAAAGAAAAAAAAATTCTAGTGATACCTACAGGATCCTTTTCTCCTTCATAATTCTCACCAATCACCATCCGATTTAAGCAATTTGACAGAAATTGAAACAAAATCCAGAATAATCGAGTTGGGTAACTTTTGGACACTCTTTATTATGTCATTGTTGAAGTTGCTTTTCTTAATATTACTGTAGTGGTAATGGGAAAGTGCCTAAGAATTGGGATTTTGAACATGGTAGAGTTTTGTATGGAAATATTTAGGACTACATCCGTGTGCTAGGTCATTTGGAACTTTATTTTTCTTTTGTGAACTCTCTATGGAGTTGTGCTCATGTGCTCAAGTAACTGCTTTTGAGTTTATTTTTTACATGAACTACAACAAACTACTGTTGTTAAATGGCATACAGCGAGACAGTGCTGTTGATAACTTCAGAGCTGGCAAAACATGGGTTTTAATCGCCACTGATGTTATTGCCCGAGGTATGGATTTCAAAGCAATCAACTGCGTGATCAATTATGATTTTCCAGATTCTACTTCTGCATACATTCACAGGATTGGTATGTCATTCAAACTCTTCTAGCATGTGTTTGAGACCCTAATCATGAAATATAGAATTGAACTTTTAATTTATTGTTTTCAAAGGTGCCTTGCAAATTTATATTCCATACCACATTAGTATTATTAAAAAAAACTGCTTGCCCCTGGTTTCTTTGAAATGAACCTAACCTCTGAGACCATGTTTGCTATTGTTCTATGAAGGTCGATCTGGCCGAGCAGGAAGGAGTGGGCAAGCCATTACTTTATACACAGAGGAGGACATTCCATTTTTGCGAAACATAGCCAACGAGATGAAAAGCTCTGGCTCTGTGTTTCCATCTTGGGCTCTTGGCTTGCAGAAAAAGAAGTGGAAGAAACACCGGCCTCGAAGAGATACAATCTCAACAACCCCTCAAGATAAGGGAGAAAAAAAGAAATAAACAATAAGTTTTCCCAGTTATCAGTTTTAGACTACATTGTATCTGTTTTAATTTATTTGGCTATAGGCTACAAAATTTTGCACACCTGAAATGTTCTAGGATGATTATTGCTGTGTTTTGGTCTAATGCTCAATATCAAGCTGGTTTACTTTTGAATGAAATTTCTGCGGTTATACCAATAATAATGTGATTGAATACAACATGCTTCCATATTCTTTTGAAGTAAATGAACAAAAGAATTGTAATCTCAACTTGTTTTGAACAGCTTTAACATACTAAACAGCAAGTGATTCCTTGAATTAGATAGTAGACTTACTCCACTGAGGATTTTGAACCAATTCCTTTAGTGATTGAACATTTTCTGACCATGGTTGCAGCAAACATTGAACCCCTTGAACGAATTCCAGATCAGGTAAGCACCTGAGGAAAGGGGAAAAAAATGAATAAACATCTCTAAAGATAGATAACTATCTAATCTATTTCTGTTTTAACTCGGTTTGAACTCATATGAATCAAGCAAACTTCGAGCATCCAATTGGGTTGGGTTCATTGACAATTTCACATTAGAACATATCAAAAGACAGCCAAATTTGGACTAAATGTACATAAATTATCATTTGAACACCTCAAAATCAAGAAGCAAACCCGAGATGATCATAGCCAGAGGCAAGAGGCAGTTTAGTTTCCTTGAGGCTGGTACTCAGTCAGTGCACAAGTGGCTTTGGGCTTTCAGTGAAATTCGAAAGGGTATGCATATTCATTCCACAGAATCAACCAGGAAAACCTCTTTTGTTATAAAAAGCCTATGTCTCGAGTGGATCACAACCTTCATCCAACATCTGGAACCACAACTCCTCAAGCTTTTCATATACTTTGTCCCTCTCTGGATGGAAAGTATCATCAGCCAAAAAGACATGGGTTCTACCCTTAACTTCAATCCAGCTCTGACCTGGAACTTTTCTCACCCCCCTTTCTTTCATCAAGCTCCTTAATCTAGATACTTCTGCCCAATGGCCAGAAGAAGCGTGTATGTTGCAAAGTAACACATGAGCAGCAGAATTAGAGGGATCGATTTTTATAATGTTCTCTGCTGCCCATTTTCCTATATCAGTATTCCCATGAGTTTTGCAGGCAGCTAAGAGAGTCTTCCACACCACAATGTCAGGCTCGAATGCCATTTGCTGGATGAAGTCCTCTGCTTCGTGTAAGCGTCCAGCACGAGCAAGCAAGTCCACCATACAAGAACAGTGCTCTCTTGTTGGTACAATCCCATGTTCAATTTCAATTGTTCTATAGATTTTTTGTCCTTCTTCTACTAGTCCAACGTGACTGCAAGCAGTAAGGACCCCTACAAATGTAACTTCGTTTGGCTTTACTCCCAAACTTTTCATTTTTCTGAAGAGTTCAAGAGCTTCCTTTCCATATCCAAACTGAGCATAACCCACAATCAAACTACTCCATGAGACTACATCAGGACTTTCCATTAAGATAAAGAGCTTTGTAGCAGTTCCAAGTGAACCACACTTTGTATACATGTCAATCAATCCATTGGAGACAGAAGCATTTAGTACAAGCCCACTTTTCATAGAAAAGCAATGAACTTGATTCCCTACCTCCAGAGATGCAATTACAGCACAACCTGTAATTACATTACTTAAAGTGATATGATCAGGTCTCATTTGAGAACAAAGCATCAGTCTAAACAATCTGAAAACCTCTCCAGCTTCATTGTGCTGTGTGCACGCTGTTAAAATGGCATTCCAAGATACCAAATCAGCACTGCTTTCTATATCTTCAAAAACTTTAAAGGCATCATAGAGAGCTGAACACTTTGCATACATAGACAGCAAAGTGTTGTGCACAGGAACATTTGAATCAAAACCCATTTTAATTGTATAAGAGTGGACTTGCCTACCCTGCTGGATTGTCCAGGAGCTTATGCAAGCAGAAAACAATGACAGAACAGTCACATCATTGGGTTTAAGCCCTATACATCTCATCTTATTAAAAAGTGATATGCCTTCATTAGTGTCTCCACTATTCGCAAACCCTGAGATTATCGCATTCCAAGAAACTAAATCTGGCCTGTCTATATTATTGAAAGCAGTTTTTGCAGACTCTAAGAAGCCACATTTCGCATACATATCACAAAGTGAGCATCCCGCAAAAATATCTCTTCCTAAACCAAATTTTATACACATCCCATGAATCTGTCTCCCATATTCAGGCACAGAGAGGCTGCTACAAGCGCTGAAAGCACTTCCAAAAAAGAACTCATTCGGCTGGTAAGCACCCTGGCATAACATTTCCTTGAAATGAAGCAAAGCTTCTAACTCATAGCCAAGTTGAGAAAATCCTGCAATAATCGAACCCCATGATATCAAATCCTTTGTTACAATACGTGAAAACACAAGGGAAGCATCAGCAATCAGACCAACTTTAGTGTACATTGCAATAAGAGCATTTTGCGCGATAAGTTGATCACCACTTTCTGATTTAACAACATGAGCATGCAATTGCTTCCCCAACCAAGCATCACTACGCCCTGAACAAGCTTTCACTACACTCCCAAACGTGAACTGATCAGGCATATGTCCTAACCTTCGCATTTGACAATACAATTCAATAGCATCATTATATTGACCATTTTGTGAGCACCCAGATATGACTGAAGTCCAAGAAATAACATTTCGTTGAGGCATTACGTCGAATACCTTCATGGCATCCTTAACTGACCCACATTTCCCATACATATTCAAAATACGATTCTGAAGAACGATGTCCTGTTGAAAATTCGACGTCAAAATAAGATTATTATGGATTCTCTTACCATGTTCGAGAGACCTTAGAGAAGAGCAAGCAGAGACCAAGTGAGAGTAAGCACTGGGGCATATCCTAAAAGATGTAGTTTTCTCTATCAAGTCAAACACCTCAAGAGCTTCTTTGTAACGTTTTTGCAAGCACAAGTGCTTCATATACTCATTGCTAGACTGTTCAGTTCTCAAGTTGGGTAAGTTCCATGGATGAAAACTTGGCTTGTTATGAGGTTTGAGCTTGGTTATCATCATGGCTGTCATATTACTCAGGTTTGAGTAATGTACAAGACAATATATGTATATGCATGTGTGTGTGTATTTTGCTCAGATTTTTACTTGAAAAACTAACGAGGAGAATGAATGCCTCTCTTTTCAAAGACTTTCATATATCCAACTATTCTACTATAAACGACATGTCGTTTTCTTGTCATGTTCTAGAATAGTGTGTGTATCCACTATATAGCTCATGTTCGAGCTTTACAAAAGAGTAGCTGTTACTCCACATCAGGACAGATGAAGAAAGGAGAAAAAAAAAAAGTTACCTTGCAAAGTTTTGTTCTTTGAAATTAAAATTTGTGTTGAGAAGAAATTGAAATTGAATCAAAATAAATAAATAAATAAACTTGTGTTATGTTACAAACCAGTACTAATTAAAATAAGGTGTAATCGTGCAATTGTTTGCTTAAAATGTTCGAAAGTTAGTTGTATATGACATGATTAGAGAGAGACAGAGAGAATCCTTCATTTTTATTTTATTTTATTTTTCTTGAGTTTAAACTTATGAATCATCCATTAAAAAGAAACCCATATCAATAATCATCATAAAAAAAAGGTATAATTCCCCAAAAGAGCCCTTGATGTGCAAGTTAATTTCACACTTTTTTTTGGTATAAAAATAGGACCCCACTCAAAAACAAAAATGTCCATGTGATACATACATATATAAGTCTCTCTACACATTATTTTACTTTATTATAAGTCATGTCTTGATTCACGACCAAATTAATCAGCAATTGTTGTCCTCAATTGTCAATGTAATTTTTTTTAATCACCATAATAATTGTATCATGGAGGAGAAGTTAAGACCTCAATATCTTTTTGTTTATTATTATTATTATTATTATTATTATTAAACTACACTTACTGACTTCACACCCCCAAAAATTAAACCAATGAGAATTATATTTAATATTAATTAGTTGATGGGTTTCAATCCCCAACAAACAATATATTGATACCAATCACCAAACTCATCAAAGCTTTCACTACCATTTTCCTTTGACTTAAAGGGACAACAAAGCCCAAAACCATACAAACAAAAACACACACACACCAATCCAATTTGAGTTTCCAAGTACCAATCGCATACCCTCCTCTCCTTACTTTATATATAAAATATATATTCAAATAAGGTTGTCACCTTTCTATCTCTCTCTCTCTCTCTCTCTATTTATATACTATGATACCCAGATTCTGATTTAACAAGTTTTCATATCAAAAACTTGAATTTTGAGGAGAAAGAAAGGTAAGGTATGGGGTCAGTTGAAAGATCAAAAAAGAGAGTCCATGTATGGAAAAAAGCCATAGTTCATTTCTGTTTATGCTTTGTTATGGGGTTCTTCACTGGCTTTTTCCCAACCGGTAAGTCTTCACTTTTCTCCTACGACAATTTCAACTATGTCGTTTCTTCATCAACAAGTAATAAGCAAGAGTTCTCCCCTCAGCCTATTGAAACAACCTCTCACCGAGAAACGACAATTCGTTTTACCACTACTACTGGGTCTACTACTACTAATGTTAATGTTTCAGAAGAAGCAATTGTTCCCATGCCTCATGAGCGTCCCCAAAGAATGAAATTATCAGAACAAGAAGAGGAAGAAGAGAAACGACAACTACCACCACCAAGAAAGCTAGTGATAATAGTGACACCAACAAGCACAAACGACAACAAGTTTCAAGGGGTGCTTTTGAGAAGGCTGGCTAACTCTCTACGCTTGGCTAAACCACCATTGCTTTGGATTGTCGTTGAGGGACAAAGTGAGTCAAACGACGTGTCGCAGATACTAAGGAAGACAGGTATTATGTATAGACATTTGGTGTTCAAAGAGAATTTCACTGACATTGAAGCCGAGCTTGATCATCAAAGGAATGTTGCTCTCAAACACATTGAACATCATAAGCTTAGTGGGATTGTTCACTTTGCTTCCCTTTCCAATGTTTATGATCTTGAATTCTTCGATGAGCTTCGAAAAATTGAGTAAGCAAATCTTTAATCTCTCTTTGTTCTTCTTAATTTCAAAATTTTCTTGTTTTAAAAAAAATAAATAAGCAAAATCTTTTTGAATGTTGCTTGAGATAGTGTTTTTTCTTTAATATTTGTTGTGCCTACTATCTTTGATTCCCAAAGGTTGTTTGATTTGTACAAGTAGACAAGAAGAATTAGTTCAATGATTTTGCCTCTTAACCACTTTAGATTATTATTATTATTATTATTATTATTATTATTATTATTATTATTATTATTAAATTATAGAATAAATAAAATACAGATCACGATAGGTAGTTTTAATATATATGGTTGTGATATGATTGTATTGCTAAAATTTTACTTAAAGACTCATGGTATGTTTCATATGTCATAATTGTATCACCATTATATATGGTACTATTTTAGTGTCTTTAATGTGTTCCAAGTAGGCTTTAGATGTCTCCTATTTAAATATAAATAATATAAATATAAATATATATATATAATGATGTAAATAGTACTTATTTTGGGGACTTAAATGTATGTAGAGCTTTTGGGACATGGCCAATGGCATTACTAGCAGCAAACAGGCAGAAGGTGATGATAGAAGGACCTGTATGTGATTCTTCACAAGTCATGGGATGGCATCTAAGAAAAATGAATAATGAAACTGATGATGACTCCAAACCTCCGATTCAAATTTCAAGTTTTGGCTTCAATAGCTCTATCCTTTGGGACCCCGAAAGATGGGGTCGTACTTCCCCCGTTCAAACCACATCTCAGGTATTTAAATATACGAATATATGTATTGTTATGTATATTTTAAGGTGTCCAATATTACATGATGAAAAATATTAATTAATTTGTATAATTTAATATTGAGTCCCAATATTAAATTGCACTTATCACTATATGCCGCAGTATATAGGTGGACACTTGTGTCTCGTAACAATATTCTTAATATAAATACATATATATTAAGTTTGAAAACTCAAAATTGTTAATCAATTGTTTTGTTAATTATTTACGTGGAAATACAACAATTTCATTTTCTAAACCGAACATGATATAAAAATGTTCCATACCATAAAAATTAACATATAACTTCATTAATTATTTGTTAAAGTATAGATCTTGAATTTATACTTTAATATTTTTTTTAATACCAAACCTAATATTTGTATGTTTTTCCACCTTTATGGTTAGCAAGTAAGGTTGAGCAGAGGTTTGGCCAACCTACAAATATTATATAATAAGATTTGACAGACTTGCAAACATTAGTTAATTATTATTATTATTATTATTATTAGGTGAGACTATAATGAAATTTTTTAACTTAGTTAACTAATTAAGTTTATTCTTCTGCAAAAGAGTTAATTAGATGTACTTAATTATTATTTAACTAATTATTTATTTATCATTATTTCTGAAATAGGATTCAATCAAATTTGTGAAGCAAGTGGTTCTTGAAGATGAGACTGAAATAAAGGGTATCCCACCAGATGGGTGCTCTAAGATCATGCTTTGGCGTCTTAATTTTCCATTTCAATCATCACCAAATAATGTTGTTCCACCTCTAAGTACAGCAATTGATAATAGTCAAAGATAAAAATAATTAAAAATTGAGATACCCAAAAGTAATTGTTACAATGTCAAATTTACAAAAAAAAAAAAATTTATATAAATACCCGAGGATATGATTTTTCTTTCCCTTATACTTTTTCTTTTTTTAATTTTGTAATTTTATTGATTCATATTTTTCTTTTACAATTGAAGTTTTGTAATGACTTGTAACATAATGATTGTTCAAATATGTAGCATAAAATAATGAGGAATTTATCTTTATCACCTTTTTTTGTAGAAATAATATCATTTGTATGCTCTTTTTATTTTTTATTTTTTTTATGTTACGTGTTTAGTATATATTTGGTATAGGTTCTCTATTTAATTCAAAACTTATATTTTTAAAAATTCAAGATTTTATTTTAGAAAGAAAATAAAAATATAATACCATAAAAAATAATAAAAAGAACTTAAAAAATTCATTTTATGTTTGATATATGTTTCGTGTTTGATTCAAAAATTGTGTTTTGAAAAAAAAAAAACCAACAATAAGATGAGAAATTAAAAATTAATATAATGTGAAATCCCTAAAATAATTCACCAAAAACTATTATTTTACTAACTATTCTTTAATGGGATAATTTGAGAGTACTAGTTTTAAGATTAATTAACCAAAATTAGCCACTAAATACATTTAGTTTAATATTACTTTTTTTTATTATCACATTTCTCATAGTACCACTTCAAAAATATAGTTTAGTTATGAGTGTTTGAGCAAAAAAAATGCTATAGCAGGAATAGTAACTAAAATACTAGTATAATTTAAAAAAATAAAAATATGACTAGAAATGAGAGAGAGAATTTAAAATGGAAATCCTTACTAATTTTTTGTTCTCTTTTTCTTTAATAGAGATATCATATTAGAACTGGGCTGGGTACATTTGAATTCTGGACTTGGCCCAATAAGCCTTGCATGTGTTAAACTTGGCAAACGAAAGTTTTCATAACTATGCACCATTATAATATTTACAAATATACCTGATTTTAAATGATTTAAATTGACATTAGACTCCATAATTTACTCTCCTAATATAACAACTTTCCTAAAATATCTTAAATTTATTATTAATTGATTTATTAAGTTTTTTTTACTTAATTTGAAATACAGAGAATCATATATATATCACACGTACGTTTCTATTATTATTATTATTATTATTATTATTATTATTATTATGTTACTTGTATTTAACTACCAAATAGTATTTTATTTTTAAAAAAATTAAAATTTTAGAAACATTACACATGTACAAATGAATATGGATATCATATAAATTTTTTTGGTGTCCATATACTTTCGAATACATTCCAACTAGTATATCTCTTATATATAAAAAAATGTATAGATAAAGACTTTTTTGGTTGGGTTTCTTTTATTAATTTTAATGAAATATTATAAATATTTAACGGAATTTAATTTTAAAACTAATTAAAAATATATATTTATTAATTATATTAATATAAATTCAAATATTATAAAATATCATTATTATAATAATATTTAATATAATATTAATGTTACACCTAAATTTTGAGATTAAATAAATAGTCTTGAAATGTAGGCTTGTAAATAGTAAGCTCGAGAATAACAAGTGTTAGCAGTACACTTGTACAAATTGACAAACAATTTTAGATCTGCCATCAGCGTTCGAGCATGAGTTGCAGGCTCAAAGATACCAACATTCTCCGAGGGATGAGTTTGATCGACTCAGTGAGAGAGGGGGAGGTAACAACTGGAATGGTGATCTCGAAGTTTGGTTGATCTCGAAAGCGCATTAAAGTGATGATCGAGCTCGATGGCGCATTATCACACGGAAAAGCTGTTAGGAAATCTCTATTTCTTTGGAATTCGTTAAAACTGTGTGGTAAATCCCTATTTTCACGGGATAATTATTTAATTAATGCATTTGATTTGTATTATTAATTTAGATATTTATTTGAGTTTAAATATTTGATTGTAACTTCCTTGAATTGGGGGAAAGATATTCCTACAATCAGGTTTATAAATAGCATGGATTAGGTCATTTGTACACACGCACAATTTAGTACTAAGGAGAGACTGCCAAATTGCTTTCATCCAAAGCTTTTACAAAGTGTTCCTAATAATAGTGACTCATGGACGTAGGAAGATTTTAACTGCTGAACCATGTTAAAAATTTATGGTTTCTTTATTGCTCTACATAATTAAGTTGACAAAAAACGTCATCAATAATTTGGTACTTTCATTGAGAGCAGTAAGCAATTCTTTGTATTGTTTAGTAAAAACTTCTTGCACAACATCAATGACCGCCTTGGACATCCTCAGAACTAGTATATTTATATATATTACTAGAAAATATAGTCACACTCGCGCGATCATTTATAATAACTAAAAACTATATATAGTTAGAGTTCTTTTATATTTGTATAGTTAATTATATTTTTGTAGCTGTTAAATATTTGTGATAAATGAGTGACATAATAAAAAGTATGATGTTGTGTTTTGATAATCATTTATTTTCTAAAAGACTTTTTGATGCTTTTAAAAGTTGAATAAATGAAATACATTATTATTGTTAGATCCTTTTAAATAGTGTCGAAGCAAAAAAAATATTTCACTGGAGCTAATTCTGAATAAAAGAATTTAGGGAGGTATTATTATTATTATTATTTAAAATTTAATATTATCATTTTTTTTTACTAATTTAACATAAAGAAATACAAAGGTAACAAAAAATTAAGCAGTATCCCATAAATCATAAAGGCGCTTTATATACCATTTGTTGTCCGTATTTTTGCCTCCGACATGTGACAACTCATAATGACTGGCTCGGACGGTCATAGACGTCTTCAGAGTATGTTACTCCCCGATGACTCTACTTGAGGCGAAGATCCTTTTAGGTGAGGTCACCTGTCTCTGCCGGTGGGTAGGCCATGGATACCTTAAAGGTAGATTACTCTCCGAGATTTGCCCTCGGAGCCGGAGGTTCTCTAGCTCAAGTAATTAAGACGAGGGCTCTCCTTCCCCCAGTTGTCTCCCAGGTCCGAGGTTTCGGTTCTCAGACCTAAGATAAGGTGCCACGTGCCAGCCAATGCAGGTTTACAACATTAGAGGGGCACTTGACAACCTTTTAGGCGATTCGCCTACTGTGTTGTCGATTGTACGACACGAAAATTTGCACTCCCACTACGCCGTCTGACACGGAAATACGTACAGCATGCCCTGACAGTACTAGGGGCATGTTCCCCATAAAGTAAGTACCTTTCTGCAGTGGGCCCCGCAGATCTCGCTTGGGCTGTGGTCTCTATTCAATGCAACCCAATGCATTGAATTGATATTAATCCCCCAATAACGGGAACAATGTATATTAATTACGAATGATTAGTATTAATTACCCTAGCTTCTATAAATAGAGCTGGGAGTCTCATTATAAAGGGTGGGTTTTCGATAGAGAGAAAACACCTTGTACTCAGAGCAATCTAAATGCTGCTTGAGAATACACCATTGGAACTTGCCTCAACAAGCTTCCAATCCACTTAATACCAGAGACTCGTGGACTAGGGTTCTTTTATAACCTATACCACGTAAAAACCTTTATGTTCTTGATTGTTCATTTCTTTAATCTCTAGATTAAGGTTGATCACGAAAAAGGCAGTCAACATTTTGGTGCTTTCGTTGAGAGCCTGAAGAAAGCATTTGTGTAATGCCCTGGATAACCAAGACCGTTACACTATGTGTTTTAAAATAGTGCAAGACTTGCTAATCATGTCGTTTGAACAGTAATGTGATCCTAAGGTCAATTATCAGGTTAGGTTTAAAAGATTTTGAACATAAACGGTTAATTTTCATTAAAATATATGTTTGGTACATGGGATCCCAAAAACAGGGTTTAAGAGACAATTTACAATTTCCAAAAATTATATACAACCAGTGGCCACTCTAATAGAAAAATACACATTTTAGGCTCTATCCCTGTATTTTTCCTCGGCCGTGGTGGACGAGCAGCTGACAATGTACACCTTGCCCCCAGAGCTCTCAAACTCATGGTTGGTCCAGCTTACAATTGCCTTTACCTGCACCACACAGCACCCGTGAGCCAAGGCCCAGCAAGAAAACCATAACAACAAATACATAATCAGTAATTACAACCAATCAATCAAAAGGCAGGTATCCATAAATTTAATAGGTCATAGGTATCAAACTAATAACAGTAAACATGTACGTTCAGCAATAAATCTCAATCAATATGCAAATGCTCAGGGTCAGCACCCTTAGGCTGAGCCCTCTATTTACTTTACTGACTCCGGCTTGCTTAAGCCCAGTCTAGTGTTTATCTAGCTGACCCCGTCTCATAGTGGTCGAGCCGCGTTCTGCGTGCAAGACATCAGCCCCGGCTCTCTTAGGCCGATCATTTCATGTTCGCATAACAATATCATAGTTATACAACACATATACTTAGATACAGGGAATCTTAGTCCCAACACAACCACGCAAGGGTGCAGTTTTCTTACCTCGAATCCCAAGTGGAGGATGCAGAATGGTATCAAGCACGATTCTCAGTCCCGAGCCTTGGCGATAAACCTAGTCACAGTGGCCAATGGGTAATTATCAATTTCTAATCCAAATAAATACTTAGGAGATAAAAACTAGCCTTCAGAACCTCGATTTCTACTAAACCAGGCAGTAGAAATCATCCCAAACACTTAGGTTCGAACCCCCGAGCCTCACCAATTCTAGAAACCATCTTAAGGAAATAACCCCTAGGCGGGCTGCGACCTGACCCTAAGGGCCGTGACGCACCCCCAAGTCAGAAACCAAATCCTCAAGGGAGGCGGGCCGCGACTTGCCCCCTAGGGTTGTAGCGTGCCTTCAAGTCAGAGAGCCACCCAGGGCCCTCTGGGCATGCGGGCCGTGGCGTCCCAGAGGTGGGTCGCGGCGCCCCCCTACGAACCCAGACTTTCTAGGTTTTCTTCCCAACATTTCCAGCCAAAAACCTCAATAATTCAACCCAATAACATTTCCCACTTCCAACCAAATTGCAAGAGCAAGTCCATGACTCCTTACCATAAATTCTAAGCATATTAAAACACTATCAAAACTACCAGCAATTCACCAATTAACTTCTACATCAAGAACTCAACCCAATTGACCACATAACCTGAATTCCCAACTAAAACTAGGCAAAGTTCTTACCTCACTTGCTGCTGAATCCTCTCAAGTTTCCAGCCTCCTACCAGCCTCAACATCAAACCTCAAGCTCCAGGTTCCAGCCAAACGCACTGGTTTCCAAAGCTTCAATTCATCCAAATTCCTTCAAGAGCGAAAGAGATATAGGAAAAATCATATAGAAGGAAATGAGAGAGAGAGAGAGAGAGAGAGAGTATGAGGCTTCCTTTGTGTCTAGTGTAGAATTAGTGGGTTCAAACATCTTCTAGGACCTTAGCTGATATTATCCTTAACTAATAAAATGACTAAAATGTCATCCCTTGTATTACTTAGCTCTTTAATTGCTCTAAGGGTAAAATAGTCATTTCCCCCCAGTTCCCGCTAATTCCTCAAGTGTTCCCCAATATTTACCAATTTATCGTGTCATCTAATTAATTACCAAATATTTATTCCATATCTAACAAATCCCAAAATATTTTATAAATTCCCAAAAATACTCCCAGCCTCCCCTTGAGCCGGGTATTAAACCCTGCTGTGAATTTTTCGCTAAACTTCTGACTGGGACCGTCTCGAGCCATATAATGCAAATATATCCACATAATAATGTGGTCTCAACAATTTATCACATATAATCGCATTCATGCCCTTAACATGCCAAAATTACAAATATTCCCTTAAAGTTATAAAGGGCCCACATGCATATTTAGTACTCGTAAACATGCATATAACATACTCATATAATCATATTAATCATGCATGCCACATAATCATGTATTTAACCAATTAAACTTACATATAAACCAATTATGCCCTCCCGACACACTAATCAAGGCCCTAAGACTTATTAGCGATTTTGGGTCGTTACAATTTGGAACAATTATAACTATGGTGACTACTCAAAAGAAACATTACAGATGACATGATCCCTCCTACCAGAGTCAAAGGAGGGGAACCCAGTAGACAGCCACCTCAGGACGTGCTTGAGATGGTACAGGACTACGACGAAGACGCCAAGTACGACGACGAAGATGACGGCATCGACCAGGGGTATTATTGGGAAGAATACCCTCAGCCCATGGAGGTGGACGAGATGCTGGAGGTGGTGATGCTTCGTGAGTAGGTGGCCACCCAACAACAAAAGATCGATGCGTAAGAGGGTAACATCACCGCCCTACAGGAGATGGTGCTTGCCATGAAGGCCACTCTTGCAGCCCAGGGGCTGTGAGGGGACCCCAATGGAAATGCACCAGTTGGGCACCCAACTAGTGTGCCACCTGCGTACTCCATTGGAGTGCCACCTGTTAATGCAGCTAGAGTGCCTCCCGAGCACCCGGCTATAGAGGTGCGAGATTCGAAAGCTTGGGTGCTCGCCGGGCACCCAGCAAGAGTTGGAACCCTGATGCCACCATAAGATCGTGGTAAAGGAAAGGCTAATGATAATCTTGCTCCAAAGCAGAAGAGGGCTCGTCAGGATCACGAGGGCCACCAAGTTCCTCAGCAGGCTGGTAAGGGTAATGGCCCAGGGGTCCGAGGACACTGCCAGACTATCAGCGCCCGTGGAGCTCGGGCATTCCACCTTGACGCGCTCATACGGACCGCCCGAGGCTTGGAGCTGGTGTCCCTTCGGGACCTAACCAGCCTCGAAGGAATAACGGTCCAGGGATCTGCCCAAGGAATGCCCCGCAGAACCGAGAATGTGGTATCAATATCTTGGTAAATGAGAATGCTGAGTCCGACGGAGAAACCGAAGTGGTTTGTCCCGAGGATAATGGTGTGTTTCGAGGTTAGGCTGACTTGTGAGACAACCTCAATGCCTGAAGATGCAATAAGGCAGGGGGACATGAGCCCACCGAGAGAGGTCTATGAGACCTCCGAGATAATCTCAATGCCTAAAGAAGAGATAACCTAGCTCAGAGCATCAACCAAGATTGTGACCCGCTCCGAACGGAGTTGGAAAGTCTGAAACCGATCATGCTCAGAATGCCTAGGTGGCAAGGCCACAAATCTGACTCGGAAGACGAAGAAGTGGAGCCATGTGCTCCTCACATTGTTGAAGCCCCTCTACCACAAGGCTTCAAGATGCCGACCATACCACCCTATGATGGTGGCTGGGACCCCACATACTACGTGTCTAAATTCAACATGTTAATGTCGGTGCATCGCATCTCCGATGACGCTAAATGTCATGTGTTCCCGATCACCCTGACGGGACTAGCAGATGAATGGTTCAAAAAGCTCCGACCAGGGTCCATTCAATCATGACATCAGTTATCGTCTGCCTTTTGAAAATAATTCATAGGAGTTCGGAAGGTAAGCTTTGAGGTCAATGCCTAGGCCAATATAAAGCAAGGGCCCTTCGAGACTTTAAAGGCATACATCAAACGCTTCAAGGAGGAAGCGGTGAGAACCAAAAGGGTTGATGATGGCCAGCAATTGATGGCATTACAAGCTGGCATCCACACAGGGTCCCCGCTTTGGGATGACCTCCAACGGAGGGGATGCCAACGTCTTGACGACTTCATTCGTCGAGCACAAGAATATATCAGCTGGGAGGATGCCCAGATTGGGGCATTCGGAGCACCCTCCATTTTCCCTACTTCGGTTGCACTTGGCCCCGTGGCTTCAGGAATCCAATATTCCCCCTTTTCTCTCGTCCAACGGGGCTTGAGGGGAGTCCAACCCAGCCAAAATGCTCCATCTTCCGGTTATCGCACCATGCCCGCTCCTGGATTTAGTATGGCTCCAGCAGAGTATGGGGCAGTGTCCACTGGATATAGTGCTTTTCAGCCTACATTCAGTGTTGGAGTTGCTGCCCCTTCCCAGCTTGCCGAATCCAGTCGAGCTCCCGGTAGTAGTAGATGCGAGGGGAAAGGCAAGGGCCGGAAGCCCAAGGGAAGTGGAACCGCACAGGGCGAGCAAAGAGTCACATCTAGTGAGAAGTATGTCTCGCAATATTCCAAGTACACCGACTTGGTAGACTCCCGAGAGAATATCTTCGTGGCCATTGCATAACACGTTCATTACAAGAAGCCGCAACCCATCCAGAGAGACAGGAAAAGGTGGGACCCTGGGAAATTTTGTCGCTTCCACAACGACATAGGGCACCACACCAATGAGTGCCGCCAGCTCAAGGATGAGATTGAAAATCTCATCAAAATGGGACACCTCCACCAATATGCTAAGAGTGGAGCGCGTCAGGCACAACCTTTCGTGGCAGGACTGCTGGTACCACCTGTTGCCCCATAGGTCCTAGCAGTTTCTCTTGTAGTTCCCCAACATCCAGTGGCGCAAGGACCTCCTCCGGTGAACGGGCGGGTAGAAACCATCTTAGAAGGGCCCCACTTGGGTGGCACCTCACGAAGCTTGCAGAACAGGTATGCACGAGCTTTGAATCAAGATGATTAGGTAATGGCTTTGGCCCAATTACCTGCCCAAATGCCACGAATGACTGACCAAGTCATAACATTCTCTGAAGATGATGTTCGGAGAATGAATTTCCCACATCACGACCTGTTGGTGATTGAGAGCCAAATCTCCAACAAGATGGTGGCACATATTCTAGTAGATAATGGGAGTTCGGTGAATATCCTGTTTAAGTCAACCTTCGAGAAGATAAGGCTGACCATGGTAGACTTGTCCCCGTGTGCCTCGATACTCTACGGATTCGCGGGAGAGGCCCTCATCCCATAGATAAAGCTCCCTGTAATGCTTGGAGAGGTGCCTCTCCAGGCCTTCAAATACTGCACCTTTGTGGTGGTAGACTGTTCCTTGGCATACAACGCCATCTTAGGATGACCTGCACTGGTGGAGTTTGGAGCCATCACCTCCATCCGTCATCTATGCATGAAGTTCCCCACAGAGGCAGGAATTGGTACGCTCTGCGGGGACTAGAAAGAGGCGAGACAGTGTTACAATGTCTCCCTCAAAACTCCCATGACGGTGGTGGAGGAAGTCCCCGAGAAGCCCGAGGCATCGAAAGTACAAGCTGTCCAGGAGATCGGGCCTGATGAGTTGGACCCGAGGGTTCAAGAATATAGGTCCATTGATAGAGGAGGTGGATGAGATAGTTCTTGATGCCTCCACCCCTGATAGAAAAATAAAATTTGGGGCAAGCTTGAAAACGGAAGTCCTAGAGGCATTGGTGGGCTTCCTCCGAGAAAATCAAGACGTGTTCGCAAGGTCACATTATCCTCAGACTGATGGTAAATCAGAGAGAGTTATTCATTATTGGAGAGACACTTTATGAAACGTTGTATAGCAAGAAATATTTATCACCCGTTCATTGGAATGAGATGGGTGAGATGTTATATCAGGATCCTGAGGTAGTTCAGGGGACCATTGAAATTATTAGAGGTTAGAGCTTGGATGCTCACTTCTCAGAGTAAATGGAGAAGTTATGTTGATTTAAGATGCAGGAACATGGAGTTCCAAGTAGAAGATTGTATCTTCTTTAAAGTATCACCATGGAAAAGGGGTGAGGAGATAAGGGCAAGTTGAGCCCTAGATTAATATGACCATTTGAATTCTTGATAGGATTGGTTAGGTTGCCTTTGGATTGGCTTTAGTTTAGGCACTGTCAGTTGTACACAGTGTATTTCATATTTCCATGTTGAGGACATGGGTTAGAAGAGACTCATATGTTGAGTTATAAGAATATGAAGATTGAGGCTAAGTTATCCTGCGAGGAGTAGCCAGTTTAGATCTTAACAGAAAGAATAAGGTTCTGAGAAGCAAAATTGTACCTTGGGTTAAGGTATGATTCAGAAACAGTGAGGTTGAGGGAACGACCTGGGAAACTGGAATCAGTTGTGCGAAATTCTTATTCCGGGCAGTTCAGATAAATTTTGAGGACGAAATTTCTGTAAGGAGGGGATAGTTTTAATGCCCCAAAATCCCTAATAAGGTTTAGGACCTTGATTAGGAGGCCGGGAGGGCCATAATTGATTTATTATGCCATTAAATGATTATATGCATGTTTAAGTGAATTATATTATTATATGATGATAAAGGCATGCATATGGGTCCATTTTTAATTATAAGGGAATTTTGGTAATTTGGCCCGTTGAGGGCATAATTGTGTATTTCCATGCATATTGGTGAATGGTGAGTGAGATCACATCATAATGTGGATTTGTTCGAGCCATTCGGCATGAGACGATTTTTGAATGCAAGTTATCGGTCTGGTCATAACGGGGTTAATTTCAGGGCTCGGGGTGAGTCTCGGGGTAATTTGAGGATTACAACATTTCTGGGAGTTAAAGGGTAATGGGATATGATTTATTAGCATTTGAGGATATCGAGAATAACGGGAATTGGAGGGTGTTAATTATGATTAACGAGATAGGTGGGAAATGATAGTTTTACCCTTGGTTGCCTTAAGAGGATTTTAAATGACCTAAGGGTATTTTAGTCTTTTCACCCTAAGGGATATATATATATATATAAGCCATCAGAAGCTTAGAAGGCTGTAGAAAATAGAGCACTTCATCTTCCTCTCTTGATCTTCTTCTTCTTCTTTTCTTCTTGAATTTTGAAGCTCTTTTTGAGGAACCACGCTTTGATGACCTAGAGTTATGTTCTACCATTGAAGAGGATGTGATACTGAGATTGAGGTAAATTTACAGCCATTAAAACTCTGGTTCTTGCCCTGTTTTCGTTTTGCTTTTTCAGCTAGATTTTTGAGTTGGATAATGGGAATTAATGGGAGTTTTTGGCAAAGATTACTTGGGTTATGAGGCCTAGGACTTGTGTATATGGTTTTTGGGTTCATTTGGGAGTTTAATTGAGGTTTGGAAGCTGGTTTTGAAGGTTGGAAATGGTGGAGTCGAAGGAGGGAAAAACCAAGGTTGGAAACCTTAGTTGTAGCGCTACAGCGCTAGCCAGGGGGCCTTCAGCTCCGCCAATAGCGCTGGGGCGCTAGGGGGGTAGCACTGTAGCACTACCTGCTTTTCCAGATTCCTGTTTTGGGCACTTTTGAGGGTTTTTGGCTCGGGGTTTCATTTCCTAAGGCTCAGGATCGAATCTACTCACCGTTTGGGTACGATTCGGGGTCCCAGGATTGAGGTTTAGGTCAAGACCCTTTCATTGTTGATTTCATTAATTGGAGGTTATATTTGGTTATGACTAGGTGACCGCTAAGGAATCAAATGATTGATCATTCTCAAGGGTCGTTCATTTGTTATTTCTCGCTCGAACCAGAGGTAAGAAAATTGCACCCAGTATGTGATGCAAGTGATGTATGAGAAACATGTGATTAGGGAATGACATGAATGTTGAATATGAGATTGTTCAGAGCTTGATCATAATTATGCTAGTGATTGTTAAGTAAGCATGATGAATGCCCTACTTTTGGATATTTGACATATGATATATGTCTGATTGCATTGCTTACTTGTGCATGGCACTGACTCATTAGTCAGAATCGGCAATGGTATCAGTATTAACTGTGAAGCTGTGACTCATTAGTCAAGTTCGGCAGTAGTACTGAGCACTGGTCGTATGTTATTGGCTTAAGAGTCAAGAATGGTCTTAGCGTGTTTAATGCAAGCCGAAAAGATTAGATCTAATCAACATCAACATTGAATGACTCATCATGAGCATTAATGCTGGATCGACCTCAAGTTCGATGAAAACTAAAAGCACTTGTCTAGCCTATGGCTAGTCACTTAGAGCCAGGGCCAGAAGGCCCAGGTGACTGCATTGTTACATGGCTATAGGTGTTGAGCCCACGTAGAGACTCACTCATCAGTCACTCATCTGGTTTAAGTTAGTGACTTACTCATCAGTCACTCATCTAGTTTAAGCAAGTGACTCACTCATCAGTCACTCATCTGATTAGGGCTATAAGCCCCATCATGGTTAACAGAATCTCAAAGTGTTAAATCACTCATCTGATTAGGGTTATACGCTCCAGCATGGTTATCAGAACCTCAAAGTGTTAAATCACTCATCTGATTAGGGCTATACGCTCCAGCATGGTTATCCGAACCTCAAAGTGTTAAATCACTCATCTGATTAGGATTAACTTGATAGTCATCCTTGCAAGAGGGCAGGATCCACAACCATCATTGTTTGGAATTATTTGCATGCATGAATAGGGCTATTATTGCTAGGCATGCAGATTATGATTTAGTAACATGTTATTACTGTTCATGAGCATATTGAGTTTTCTTGCTGAGCCTCAACTCACAGGTGCTATGTGGTGCGGTAAAGGCAAAAGAAAGCTAGACCATCCTTGAGTTGGAGAGCTTAGGTGACAATGTGTACATATGCAGCTGCTTGACCGCCACAGTCGATGGTTTAAAGAGGAACTAGGGTTAAACCCTATTTTTCCGCTTAGGTCGGCTGGTTGTAAATAACCTTTAAATTATATTTTTAGGATCCCAATGTATACAGTAAACATTTTAGTGAAACATTGTGTCTTAACCAAAAATTTTAACCCTAAATCGCTAATTATACTTAGTTACACAATTATGGGCAAATGACTCGATTAACGAGCTTAGCACTGTTTAAAATGCACACCATAACGGTCCCTGGAGTTTAGGGCGTTACAAACTTGGTATCAGAGCGAGCCAAGGTTAAGGGTTCCTGAAGACAAGCTGGGCATGTACACTCGTCATCAAAGATAGCTTCACTCAAGGAATGGTAACTATTTCTGTAGTTATGTGCTTAACTGCTTAAATAGAATGTAAATGCTTTACCTGCACATTGTATTAGGGAGCATGAGATTTTGATAGAGCCTGGCTCTTGACTATATGATTACATGCTCCATGAATATATATAAATGTGATATTTGCATGTTGGAGTTGGAGGCATGGTAGGTATGTTGGAGGAGAAGGGATTATGATTGATGTACAAATGCTATAGGCATGGTTTTTACCACTGTAGTGGGTTTGTGAATGTAAAGTGGGTTTGTGAGTGTAAAGTGGTTTGTGAATGTAGTGTGGTAAGATTGTTCCCATGGGGGAAAGTTCTTGAGATGCTCATCATATTTAATGGGTCAAGCTATTGACTGCAGATTCAATCAGAAGGTATGTATCCAAGGTAGATAATGAGACCTGATGGTGGTTATACAGAGGCTGGGAGTTTTAGCCAGGGGTTGAGCTCTTCATTTTCCCCTCAGAATTTCCAGCAAATGTTTACAGATTTGCAATTAAGATTGCAGAGGCAAGAGCAAGAGAATAGGTGTTTGAAGCAACAACGGAACCCGTCGGGGAACACCTCTTCCTTTGTTATGCCAGGAGTGGCACCAGTTTTGGCTCAGCCTAGGGTTGAGAACAGATGGGAATTTCTTTGTGGAAGATTCCAGGAGTATTACTGTAACGACCCGAATTCGCTAATAAGGCTTAAGGGCCTTGATTAGTGTGCCTGGAGGGCATAATGGAGACTATGTGTGGTTTTAATGATTTAGATGCATGATTATGATTTAAAGCATGTTATATGATTACTTGAATATTTGAGATGCATGACTATGTGTGTTAGTATGCATATAGGCCCAGATTATGTTAGAAGGGCATAATCGTAATTTTGGCCATTATGGGCATAACTGCTTTGATATATGTGATAAATGTCGAGACCACATTATTATGTGGATATATATGTGATTTGTGACTCAAGACGATCCTAGTGAGCAAAGTAGCGGAAAAGTCATAGCGGGGATTTATACCCGACTCGGGGTGAGCTTAGGGGTATAAATGGGAATTTAGTGGATGAACTGGAGTCCATTTTGACATTGAGGAATACCATTGGTGATTAATTAGGTATCGGAAGTTAAGCGGGAACTAATAGAGACACTCGAGGAATTAGCAGGAATTGGGTAAAATGACTAAAATGCCCTTAAGTGGACTAAAGGATTAGAATTAATAGGGAGGGCATAATGGTCATTTGGCTCTTAAGGATGGGTATTACTGGGGCTTTATGTTAGTGGGATTTGTAGAATATTACAGAAGTTTGAAAAAGAAGGAAAAGGAAGGGAAAAGAAAGAGGGAAAAAGAGAGAGAGTTTCTCTGAGTCGGCTCAGGCTTTCTTCATCTGTTTCTTGAGGACTTTTTGGAGTAAAGCTCAGAGGAGAGCTGGGATTTACTAGGCATCAAGGATCCTAACCTAAGACTGAGAAATTGATAGAGGTTTAGCAAGGGTTCATCAACACTTGAGGTAAGGTTCTAGAGTTCATCCATTTCTGTTTCTGGTTTTTGAGTTGTGGTATTTAAGTTGAATTGAATGAAAATTTGGGGAATTCAGGCTTAAGGCTGAGGAGTGGCAAGCCAAGGAAGCCCATGGATAGCTTGTGGGCGAAATCCTATCAAAGGTATGAATTCTAAGCTCTAACTCTGATGTTCAGCTGGTTTCTGTTGGGTTTTAGAGCTTAGGAGTGGCTATGGTGAAATTTGAGTTTGTGGATGCATGTGCTTGGGTTTTAGGTGTTTGGGGTGCTTGGGATGAGTGGAGTGTGTTCATGAGGTTGTTTTTAAGTTTGGGTAAGAGTTGGAAGAGGTTTGGTTGAGGTTGGTTCGAGAAAATCGCAGAAGAGAAATTTTGGTGTTGGGCTGTCTGTGACTAGCGCTACAGTGCTAGCCTTTGGGCGATGTAGCGCTAGGCCATGTTGCTGAAGGGTTTTTGGCTTCTGTCTGTAGCGCTGTAGCGCCCTCCCAAGAGCACTGTAGTGCTACCCTGCCTTCTGAAGGGGATTTTAGGGTTATTTGCAAGGGTTTTTGACCTAAGGTTTGGGGTTTGGTTCCACCACCTTGTTTGGTGGAACTAGGACTTCCCGGGGGCTCGGGATTGGCCCCGGGGCTAGGTTTTGAACTTGGGGATTGATAATGACCTTGGCCATGATTGTGTTTAGGTGAGCGCTAGGGCTCGAGGGGGATCGTGCTCAAGGAGTCGAGGGATCAAAGCTATTGAATTGAAAGGTAAGAAAACTGCACCCGGTTGTATGATTGTGATGGGACTAAGTGCTCCCGAGAATTGTGTCATGTCAATGTTGGTATTACGCCATGGGACATGTAAAGGCGGCCTAAGAGTGTCGTACATGATATTAGCGCACGGGGCGCAGATTGGCCACTGGTAGCCAAGAACAGCGGGATAACAGAGGGAGCAGCCTGAGGGCGCGAGCCCAGGTTATCATTTGTGAACTGTACATGTTATGAATTGATATGTCTAGTATGTGGAATATTTGATTACTCTGATTGAGTATATGGTTGAAGTTATGTAATACAATGTAAGATATTGACTTGACTGCTAAATGCTTATGCTCTGTTGTTGTTGTGTTTTTTTGCTGGGCCTTGGCTCACGGGTGCTACGTGGTGCAGGTAAAGGCAAGGGCAAGTTGGACCAAGCGTGAGGTGGAGAGCTCCGAGGTGAAATGTACATAGCCAGCTGCTCAATCACCACATTCGAGGAGTGGACCAGAACAGGGATTACCTAACTGCTTGTTTTGCCTTAGTATGGCTGGTTAATGTATCTGAGTCTTACAACTTTTGTAAACGATCTTTAAACTTGTATTTTTGGGATCCCGTGTAAACAGATAATGTTTCTTAATGAAAAATGTGGCTTTTGAGACCAAAACGCTTTTAACCCTAGTTCCTTTATAGCTTATGTAACACGATTTTAATTGGATGACTTGATTAGCAAGTCTGGCACTTTATAAACACACAGTGTAACGGTCTTGGCTATCCAGGGCGTTACAATTACCCTCTAGTCTTTGAGGGAGGCCTAGATCCATTCAGAGTTGAGCAATGGATAGGAATGACTAGTTCCATTCTTGATAGTATGGGCCTGGTAGGTCACAATGGGGTGATTTGTGCTACATATGTATTGCGGGATGATGCCCGTACATGGTGGGAAGTAGTATCCTAGACGCGAGATACAGTTGTGATGGACTAGAAAGAATTTAGGCAGCTATTTAATGAAAGGTATTACTGTGATGCAGCCAAGACTGTTAAGATGAATGAGTTTATGAACCTAGTTCAGGGAAATGCAATTGTAACCGAGTATGTTATCAGATTTGATGGGTTGGCCAAGTTTTCTTTTGATATGGTACCCACAGATGTAGCTCGGAAGGAAAGGTTTATCCAAGGATTGAATCCCAAGATAACTCAGGGCATTAGAGTTGCCCCAGTGCATGAAATCTCTACCTACGCTCAGGTGGTAAGGAAGGCCCTTGCTGTTGAAAGCACATGAATTCAGATTGAGAAGAAGAGTGTTGAAGAGAACGGAGCTCAGATAGTGGTACCTCTATTTATTGGAGCGAGTAAGAATAAGAACTAGAAGACTTACCCAGAATGCACTCGGTGTAAGAGGCGTCATCTGGGAGAATGCTGAGAAAGGGCATGTTTCTTATGTAGAATGTTTGGGCATTGTAAGAAGAATTGCCCAAAGCGAAGGAAAGATGAGAAAAAAAGGATGGACAACTCGACTCCAGCTTGAGTGTTCATTCCAAAGGAGTCAGATTTGGAGACTGAGATTAAGGCTGGTTCCTCAGGGATGGCAGGCCAGCTTTCTAGTTTTGATTTTTGTATTATGCTGATTGGTTTTGGTACCATGTTGTTTCTTTGCTTGTTGCATATAGAGAGGCATATAGATGATATGCAGATTGCATGGTTATGTTATGATGGGAATGTGATACTGTATTGGTGATTTAAGAGATGAGTTAGGTTATGATGGAAATGACTCATCAGTGGTTTTGATAGAGTTGGTCATGACTGACTTCGAGATGATCCTCGATATGGATTGGTTAGTCAAGTGTCAGACAATGCTAGATTTCAAGGAAAAGATAGTAACTCTTGGGTTTGAGAGTGGGAAGCCCTTATGGTAGTTGGCACTGTGCATGGATTTTGTATACTGATGACATCTATATTCAGAGCTAGAGATCTATTGCAGGAGGATGCATAGAACTTTTAGCTAGTGTGGTGGATACCACTTAGGTTGTGCCAGTGGGACTAGGACAGACTGGATTAGTTTATAAGTTCTTGGATGTGTCTCCAAGGGATTTGTCAAGATTACATTTACATAAAGAGATAATGGTGATTTGGATTGGTGTCAGGGATGAAATCAGGTCTAGGGCACAGTATTGAACGAATTCAGAAAAGTGGTAAGACCTAAAGGCTCAATTATTGGATAAGGTGGTATTCTCCAAGGTGGATCTTTGATCTGGTTAGTACCAGCTGAAGGTTGGGGAGAAGGATATGCAGAAGACGGACTATTGTATCAGATAAGGGCACTGAGAGTGCTGAGTTATGATTTGAGAGTTTGATTAATGCCAAGTTGTTTTTATGGATCAGATGAATAGAGTTTCAAGAATTATCTGAATTGGATTTATGATCGTCTTGAACGATGGTATTGTGATATATTCTTGGTTGGAAATTTTCCAAGGTCAAGGAATGTCTTAGGGGTAGGAGTTTCCTTGGATAGGAAAGATATTATATGTGTTTTGGGAAAGAGTTCTGAGTCTTCTTGTAGATCAGAATCAGTTTGCATGTTGTTATGACACCTCAGTGACAAGGAAAAGTGATTGCCTATGCATCATGTTGGTTAAAGGATCTGACCAGAACTAGAGTAGAGTTTTTGGTGGCCCAGGTGGCTAGCGGTATACTTGAGTTTACTCTTGTAGAGAAAATCTAAAGGAAGATAGCTAAGTGGAGCACATATAGGAAGATTGAGAGGAAAGTTTTAGCTAGATTAGATAAGGATTTTACAGTGTCAGGTATGAATTTATTGAGGTATAGAGATCAGATTTGGAATCCGATGGACACTGGGATTAATTGGGAGATTCTAGATGAATCTCATACTACTCTCTTTTTCTCTTCATCCAGGCAACATGAAGATGTAACAGAGTTTGGAAGCTTTATATTGATGGTCTGGGATGGAGAGGGACATGACAGAATACATGGCAAAGTTCTTAACCTAATAAGCAGGTCAAGACAGAGTATCAGAAACCAGTAAGGCCATTGTAGCCTTTGAGTATTCTATAATGGAAATAAGGAAACATCGCAATGGGTTTCGCGGTGGGGCTGCCAAAGATAGTGGGCTAGCGTGATTTGGATTGGGTCATTATGGACCAGTATTTAAAGTGAGATCACTTCCATCAGTAAGGACAAGTAACACAGTTGATCAATATTCAGATCTTTGTGAGAGAGAGATCGTGCGCCTTCATGCAATTCAAGGTCTATCTTATCAGATGAGGACTCTGTTTTTACTTCCAGGTCTTGGGAGGGTTAAGGAAGGCAATGGGTATATAGATGGAATTTAGTGCAATTCATTATCCTCAGACTGATGGTATATCAGAGAGAGTTATTCAGTATTGGAGAGGCATTTTATGAAACATTGTATAGTAAGAAATGTTTATCACCCGTTCATTAGAATGAGATGGGTGAGATGTTATATCTGGATCCTGAGACAGTCCAGGGGACCATTGAGATTATTAGAGGTTAGAGCTTGGATTCTCACTTCTCAGAGTAAATGGAAAAGTTATGTTGATTTAAGATGCAGGAACATGGAGTTCCAAGTAGAAAATTGTATCTTCTTTAAAGTATCACCATGGAAAGGGGTGAGGAGATAAGGGTGTTGGATTAGCTTATACAGGATCTTTATTTATTTTAAGGTATATCTAATATTAAACAAATTAATACAAGATAGCCTAAAACATGTTTCTAAAATTGAATTCAAAGAGAAACAAAGAATAGAATACTTACAGTATACGCAGCGGAATTAAAGAGTATTTCCTTCAGTTTCTCTAACTCCTGTATCCTCTCTGTCGCAGAGTATTATCAAATAACTGAACCGATCTTCTATTTTCTTTACAATCTTCCAATGTATCCTTAGAACCACGTAGACTAGTGTGGGCAATTCTCAACACATAAGATAGATATAGAGAGAAGAAGAGAAAATAACAAAGAGGCTTAGAAAATGACTTGTGTTTAGAGAGAATCTAAAACTATCAGAAAATCTGACTTGTGACTTATGTTTTGACTTCTCTCTAAACACTCATTTTATAGACTCAATTAGGCAATTTAATTTAATTAAAAAATCAATAAAATAATAGCCATTTTAAAGCCCTAGGTCGAAATTATCATGGGCTATAGGCCCGTGAACTTTCCCATTTGATTATAAGCCCATTGGACTTAAAATCAAGGCTTGTATTATTTTCTATTGATTTAATTAATTAAATAATTATTTAAATCATTTATCAAATTAATTATTTATAATTTGAACCTTGATTTAAATTTATTTATTAATTTAGATACAAATTTATCTTAATTAATAAATCTGCCATAATTTCTCTTTTCTTCTCAAAATTACACAACTCTGTGAAACTATCCAAAATTGACCTGGTCAACTTTGATAATTCTAATTGATGATTAAATCAATTAATTGAGACTATCTAGATGATTTTATCCAAGGTACAACGGGGACCATGGGCCTATGAAATCAAGCTCCAATAAGTTATCATAAATCTAACAAATAAATTTACTAACTTATTAATTCCTCGTGACTCCACTATAGACTCAGAATTGCACTCTTGAATTCATAGAATGCTCTATAATAAATATATATACGATATTAATTATCCATTGTTACAGCCATAATTGTCACTCAATCCTCTATAGACGGTCTACAATGAGATAGGACTAAAATACTGTTTTACCCCTCATTGTATTTTATCCTTAAAACACTTAGTTCCTTGTAAATGATATTTCAGTAAACTAATTTAATTACTGAAATGAGATCTCTATCATTTAACACCTTGAACCAAACTAAAAGGAAACCATCGTTTCACTTCTCCATCGGAAGCTATAGATGTTCATATCTATGATTAACACTCCCACTCAATTATACTACCGAGTTCCCAAGATGTAAGTATGGGCTAGTCCGTAGGGTAAGCTGGTAACGAACAAGTCAAAGAACTCAAACAATACAATCAGTTAGAATACTAACCATTCAGAATTGAGATTGAATTGACCTATGGTCAACTATATGATATGACTAGAATAGATAATAACGGTATGTTTACTTATCTTATCAACTGTCAATATCGGTCCTGTCCGATGTAACATATACATCCGATCTTATCTACTTTGCTAATGTTCTGTTAAGAACATAACACTTTAATGTGTAAGTAGA
The DNA here is from genome assembly GCF_963169125.1 of Humulus lupulus. NCBI lineage: Eukaryota > Viridiplantae > Streptophyta > Magnoliopsida > Rosales > Cannabaceae > Humulus > Humulus lupulus. The sequence goes on from NC_084796.1 coordinate 189,105,255, forward strand.
TCATATCATAGATTGGTAAGTCAGTGTAAATCCTGTGCACTGACTAATCTTAGGACTAACTTATTTTGAACATATAATCATATTTATATTCCACTGTGATTACGTCACTATAAATAAGATTAGCTATATGCTCGGGATTTAATAGAAGCTTATATTAAACAAATAATCATGAAAATAAAACATGTGAGCAAAGTGATTAACCAAGTCAAAAAATGATTTCTATTCTTTTATTGATAATAAAATGAGATTACAAAGAATTTGAGTTTTAATTAAGGCATAAAACCCCAACAAAGGGCAAGTTGAGCCCTAGATTAATATGATTGTTTGAATTCTGGATAGGATTGCTTAGGTTGCCTTTGGATTGGCTTTAGTTTTGGCACTGTTAGTTGTACACAGTGTATTTTATATTTCCATGTTGCGGACATGGGTTAGAAGAGACTCATATGTTGAGTTCTAAGAATCTGAAGATTGAGGCTAAGTTATCCTGTGAGGAGTAGCCAGTTCAGATCTTAACATAAAGAATAAGGTTCTAAGAAGTAAAATTGTACCTTGGGTTAAGGTATGATTCAGAAATAGTGAGGTCGAGGGAACGACCTGGGAAATTGGAATCAGTTGTGTAGAATTCTTATTCTGGGCAGTTCAGATAAATTTCGAGGACAAAATTTCTGTAAGGAGGGGATAGTTGTAATGCCCCAAAATCCCCAATAAGGTTTAGGACCTTGATTAGGAGGCCAGGGGGGGGGGGGAATAATTGATTTATTATGCCATTAAATGATTATATGCATGTTTATGTGAATTATATTATTATATGATGATAAATGTGTTGGATTAGCTTATACATGATCTTTATTTATTTTCATGTAGATCTAATATTAAACAAATTAATACGAGATAACCTAAAACATGTTTCTAAAATTGAATTCAAAGATAAAAAAAGAATAGAATACTTAAAGTATACGCAGCGGAATGAAAGAGTCCTTCCTTCAGTTTCTCTAACTCTTGTATCCTCTCTGTCGCAGAGTATTATCAAGAAACTGAACCGATCTTCTATTTTCTTCACAATCTTCCAATGTATCCTTAGAATCACCTAGACTAGTGTGGGTAATTCTCAACACATGAGATAGATAAAGAGAAGAAGAAGAGAAAATAATCAAAGAGGCTTAGAAAATGACTTGTGTTTAGAGAGAATCTAAAACTATCAGAAAACCAGTGATTAAACTTCTGTTTTGACTTCTCTCTAAGCGCTCCTTTTATAGACTCAATTAGGCCATTTAATTTAATTAAAAAAATCAATAAAATAATAGCCATTTTAAAGCCCTAGGTCGAAATTATCATGGGCTTTAGGCCCGTGAAATTTCCCATTTGATTATAAGCCCATTGGACTTAAAATCAAGGCCTGCATTATTTTCTATTGATTTAATTATTTAAATCATTTATCAAATTAATTATTTATAATTTGAACCTTGATTTAAACTTATTTATTAATTTAGATACCAATTTATCTTAATTAATAAATCTTCCATAATTTCTCTTTTCTTCTCAAAATTACACAACTCTGTGAAACTATCCAAAATTGACCTGATCAACTTTGATAATTCTAATTGATAATTCTAATTGATAATTAAATCAATTAATTGAGACTATCTAGATGATTTTATCCAAGGTACAATGGGGACCATGAGCATATGAAATCAAGCTCTAATAAGTTATCATAAATCTAACAAATAAATTTACTAACTTATTAATTTCTCGTGACTCCACTATAGACTCGGAATTGCACTCTTGAATTCATAGAACACTCTATAACAAATACAGATACGCTATTAATTATCCATTGTTACAACCATAATTGTCACTCAATCCTCTATAGACGGTCTACAATGAGATAGGACTAAAATACCGTTTTACCCCTCATTGTATCTTTTTAGTAAAAGATTGGGCCGAGTTTAATTTTAATTCAAAATTCAATTTAAGAATAAGAACAAAGAACAGAAAGTAATTGCTGGATTACAACATATCCATTGCTTCAAATTCAAATTTGATTTCCTTCCAAACTTCACAAGCAGCAGCTAGTTCAGGACTCCATTTACAAGCCTCACGAATAATTTCAATACCCTCACGAGCAAGTTCACGTCCCTCATTATGAGCTTGTACACATGCTTCTAGAGCTACTCAATTAGCGACAAACTACTATGAAAGAAAAGTAAGGAAGTCCTTTTCTTGACTTGGCCTGCATGCATTATACCTAAACCCTTTTTAAAGAACTTTATTTCAATCTCAACAAAGAAATGAAAGCAGAACTCTTTGCTTGTTGTCCTCTTACTTTTTTAGCCTGCCTAACACTTAGTTCCTTGTAAATGATATTTCAGCAAACTAATTTAATTACTGAAATGAGATCTCTATCATTTAACACCTTGAACCAAACTAAAAGGAAACCATCGTTTCACTTCTTCATCAGAAGCTATAGATGTTCACATCTATGATTAACCCTCCCACTCAATTATACTACCGAGTTCCCAAGATGTAAGTATGGGCTAGTCCGTAGGGTAAGCTGGTAATGAACAAGTTAAAGAACTCAAATAATACAATCAGTTAGAATACTAACCACTCAGAATCGAGATTGAATTGACCTATGGTCAACTATATGATATGACTAGAATAGATAATAACAGTATGTTTACTTATCTTATCAACTGTCAATATCGGTCCTGTCCGATGTAACAAATACATTCGATCTTATCTACTTTGCTAATGTTCTAGAAAGAACATAACACTATAATGTGCAAGTAGATCATATCGTAGATTGGCAAGTCAGCGTAAATCCGGTGCACTGACTTAATCATAGGACTAACTTATTTTGAACATATAATCTGTTGACCCTTGAATTAGCCAACGACATGGAGTCAAATATACGACAAAATATGGAACGACGCTCGAAAAGATAATCTATTGGAAAGGGAAAAAACACCAAGGAATTATAGTGGTTCGGCCCCAAAGATTGGTAACAACCTACATCCACTTAGTGTATTGTTATTATTGAACTTGAAAGCCGTGATAAAAAAACTAGGGTTCTTTGAGTTTCACAAACCTTGGAAGGATTACAATAGAATGATGAACAATCACTATAGCTATTTCTCTCTCAATATCAAGCAAAAAAGCTAATGAATCAAAAAGTCCTTTTCTTGAGCTATTTCATGCATATTTATAGGCTCAAGGAGGGTTACACATGCTAACGTATCCTATCTTTCCTTAATAATCGCGTATCAAGGATAATTATGAAGAAATATTCAAATGCAGTTAATATTAGATTACAACTTAAGAACGAAATAAATCGGGCTTCACGATCAGCCTGGTTGTATCAAAAAATTAATGCTCACAATGAGGTGTGCTCCTGGTCGAGGGCCGAACAACACCTTTGTCCTTCAATTCTGCCACATGTCAATCCACATGTAAGAATTCTTTGCCACATCATCAAAAACCATTTTTGGGTAAACAGTTGCCCCCCCCAAGTTTACTTATTGCGACCAGCAATAAGTAAACTTAGGAAACTGACTCTTTGAATACCCCACGAAATCTGTCAGAACTGCCCATGCTTTCTCGAAAAAGGTGACCAATCATGTCTAATCAGGTCCTTTCAGTTTCCCAAGAATGTGTCCGACGGCTATCACGCTTCTCCACTCCTTGAAAAATTCCCCTTAATGATTACCTTGGTAACCGCTCCTCGGCTAGTATAAATGACCCTTCATAATCATTTTTCACATTTTACATACTTTTGCCTTCCTGAAGAACATTGAAGAACTCGTGTTCCAGAGCCCAGAAATTTTCAAACATCTACACGCAGATGTTCAATAGCTTTCACCTTCGGATTTCAACCTTTACCTGAGTAAATTTCACGAACTTTCTTGCCTTTTGGGTTTCCATACGAAACTGTCTTATGCTTGCTTTCATCTCTGAATCATTTCGTGTTCTTGGCTGAAAATGTATGGGGATTGTTTGCATGTTGACAGATGATTGATAGGGTAGTAAAATATTGTTCCGTAGGAGTAAGGAGCCAGTTTGGTAGTCGAGATTGTAGATTTAGGGCGTAAAATTGAAGTAAAAATTCGATTTTTAAGCTAGGTGAAAAACTGGGTTTTTCCCGCCCCTTCGGAGTCGAAAAAGCTTTTTCCTAAAAAAAATTTTACTTCCACTTTTCAATCTGTTTTTCAAACTGCTCGTATAGAACTTAGTGTTTCTGTTAGAATGCTGCTGGTCGTATACACGAGAAACGTTATTCCAACTTTCAACACAAGCTTTTAAGCTTTATGTCTTATCTCCCCCTTTCTCTGTTCGCAACTTTCATGCAAGATCCGTGGGGAGGAGAAAGACCCATCGATGATGACTTATTGGCCCACCTGCTTGAGGACGAGGAGCAACCGTCATCGCTAATACCTGACATTCCCTTTTCTCGTGCCACTTCAAACACTCCATTTATCCTTATTCAAAATATGGCTCGAGCAAAAACTACAGTCCAGAAAAAGAAAACCCCCAATCCTTCAAATCAGCCTGCTCCTTGGGCTGAAATTCCCTCGACCAGTGGTCAAGCAGAAAATACTCCTGATCCCAATATCCAAACTCATGCCCAGCCCCGAAATTCCATTCAACCAGATGTTGAATGGTATGTTGTTTCTGAAAGCCGGGTGACGATCAGGATGATCGCCAACTATATTAGGAAATATGGACTCTCGGGGGTGACATTAGTTCGACCCAACCAAGACCAACGGGCGAACTTGCCCGGAGGCGCCTTCAGTGCCTGGTCGAGATACCATATTGAGGCAGGGACTACCTTGCCTCTTCATCCATTCTTCCAAGGGGTGGCCAACTACTTCGGGGTCGCCCCTTTCCAAATAACCCCCAACGGGTATAGAATGCTTACAACACTCTATATCCTATATAGCCACAAAAAATGGCCTGTGCCCCATGAGGTTAATTACTTGTTCGACCTCAAGTCTAACCCCAACCAAGAAGGTACGGGGTTCTTTCATTTTTGTCATCAAGTAACAGGGCGCACCTTCCTGATCGACACCACCCACATATCAAACGTGGGGAGGTACCACCAGGAGTACTTCCTCACGATTGACTTGGTCGCGAACAACCTGGCCTTCACTCAAGGAGGTAACGCCTTTGTACCACTGGTCGTTAATCTTTCTTTAATTTTTTCTCTACATTTTCTTATATTTTTAGTGCCTTTCAGGCCCATGGTTGCGACCAGATCCCACTCTAGACATGGAGTTAAGATCAGCCCTCTTGGCAAGTATGACTGACGTGGAAAAAAAAGTCAAGCATCTGGTCACAGAGGCTAACCTTAGGCTAGTCGGCCTTTTGGCCCCTCATCAGGATGTGAGGGAGTCAACAGCAGGGAGTGCTACTGGCGGAGAGGTTCCCAAGCAGCACCTAGCCGTGGAACAACCTCTTCTGAGGAGGGCCACTGGAGTAACAATCAGGGAACCTTTCGGCACTCCGCGGGCTGCTGCTCGCCCTGCCTCAAAGGGAAAAGGAAAAAAGAAGGCCACTGAACCCCCCGCTCCCATCGACGAATCTTCAGATGAGAACGGTACTGATCTTTCACTCTTAGATAGTTTGCCAATTCCCTGTCACTTATTTGACGGGGATGGTAACTTTAGGTATACTCCAATCTTAAGTTCAAATTTCTTCCATGTAGTAAGTAGTTCAGTAAGTAATGTAGCGACCAGTAGTTGTAGCGCGGGTACTTTACTTATAATCTCTTCACTTTCATTTTCAGCCCCGTATAAATATCTTGTCTCATTGCTCGTGTTGTTTCCTTTTGTGCAGATATGTCATCTGAAGACGTGTTCGAGCATTACAAGGCAGCTGCTGCATCTTCTGGCAAGAAGAAGGACAGCAAGAGGTCTCGAGGGGAGAGCAGTAAAACCGCCTCTAAGAAGGCTCGAATTGAGGACCCTCCAGCCACCGTCCCTTCGAAGGAGAACACACCATCTCCATTGCAACTCGAGCAGCCGGCCTCAACTCCTTTGGTCGACCAACATTCCACTCCTTCAACACCTGTTAACCAGCAGCCTACTCCTCAGGTCCCTACTAGCCAAACACAGCGCACTCAGCCCGAAGGCTCCCTGTCCAGCATCGTGGTCAGCTCAGCCAGGGAGAGGATATACAAGCTCTCCAAACACAAACGCAGTCAAGAGTCTATTACCAAAACCATTTCCATGGAGCCTGACTAAATACTCAACCGAGGGCTGAACGAAATAGTTAGCGTAAGCTACCTCCTGATGCTGAATAATTTATTTTTGATTCTCTGCCATCACCTTATCCTTTTTTATTTGATTACAGGGATTACTGACCATGACCGCTGGCTGGTGCCATGCTCGGGCGATGGTGTCCCGGGCCTAAATTTTTGACACCAAGCTTGCTGAGGCTAAGAAAGCGCTCGAAGAGAAAAACGCTGAGTTGCTTGAGAAGAACAATGAGCTAACCAAATAGAACGATGAGTTGCTTGAGAAGAGTACGAAGCTGTCTAAGCAAAAAGAGGAACTGCTCGAGCAAAAAGCCACTCTGACCGAGGAGCTGCTGGAGGTTCGGGACGGCTTGAAGAAATCCAACGAAGACAAAGAAAAGTTCAGGGAAAGCGCCAAACTCAACTACCAACAAGCCGCAGAACTCGAGCTTGATTTGATCGCGAGCAGGCAGGAGACGAAGGAGCTGGAAAAGCATGTGAAGGAGCTTGAGGAAGCTGAAACTAGGAACTTGGAGAAGTACAAGGAAGCCACTCATCTTTGCTTCTACGAGTTCTGGAAGCACAACTGAGAGGCTAACTTCAACTATCTGTCTGAACGCCTGAGGCAGAATCTAATGTCTTAGTGTGCCATTCGCCTGGAGGAAGAAGAGAGGGCTAAAGTACCTGCTTCCCCGGAGATCTCTCTGGCAACATGGATAGATGGTGCAGACAACAAAGTTGGCGCAGCTGTCGACCAGGACATTCCTCAAGACCTTCCAGCCCCTTAGTCTTTTTCCTTTTTTTCTTTTGATATTTTAATTACACGACCTACTGGTTGTGATGTAAAGACATTAATTTTTTATTGCTGCGCAGGCAGCTATTTTCCTTTTAATCAGACAATTACATCTGAGCAGTACTGCTCGCGGTGTAAAGTAATCCATTTTTGATATTATAATGTGTACGCCCTACATATCCGCGCACTATTGGCGAGCTAGAAAATGGCCTAATTCGATCTGCCACGTGTAAATCATCCACCCGAAGCTGTTTCTTACGGACCTCCATCCATCCAGCCCGAGCTGATTAGAGAGGTAATTGCTACTCGGAGGCATCATGTCAGCAGTTTGAGTGTCACAAGCTGGCGCCACATTAAGCTCGGAATGTGGCAGAGATCTGACACCCGAATCCTTGTAAAGTCAACCACGCAATATAAACGTGCATATATCAGACATCACGTGTCTATTCTATCCCTGAATTCTCGGACACGCAGTATAAACATGCGTATTCAGACACCCCACGCCTGATTTGGGCCATGCGGCCCATTATCCCTCCTTAACTATTGATTAGACCTCACTTCACTGCAAGATTTAGGAATTAATCATCAGCGTCACAGAGATGACGTGAAGGGTAAAGAGATCACGGGATGACCCCATTGCCAACCCAGATATCTTCTTCCTATAAATACCAAGACTCTGGGTAGTGCAAGGGGTTGGAAGAATTTTTGTAAAGAAACACTCTGTAAGAAATAGTCAAGAGATATCAATAATATCGACTGGTGGACTAGAGGGATTTTAACCCTCGAACCACCTAAAAAGAAAGGGAGTGACCATCTTTCTATCACTATTAGTTTCCCAAAGTCTAAATTGTAATTCTTTTCATATTACGGTTCACCAATTAGCACTAATTCGTCCTATTTATTCGTATAATTACCTGTTGGCGAAGAACTGCGCCAATAGTTTGGTGCTTTCATTGAGAGGATTTAGATTGGTGCTATCACAAAAACCTAATCATGGTGGTTACTCGTTCGAGGCACGGTAACGAGGTGGATCAACATGATGGGCAGGAGGCCCACCATGCCTCCATATCCGATGAACCAAACCCCAAGGTCTAGTAGCGATCGGGAAAGCAGCCGATGGGCCAGGACGATACCGGGAGTTCGGCGCCCCGACCGCCAAATCTGAACCTGGGTTTCCTGACGGCGATAGAGATGGAGAACATACAGTTGAGGGGTCAACTATCCAGAGCAAGTAAGCAAATCGAAGAAGTCTTAGCCCGGCTACCCCCTCTTATAACCGACGTTAACATCAGAAAGAGGCAAAGTGGAACTCACAAGTCCCGCAGGGATAATCGGCCCAGACCCAGTCAATTGGTCAGAACCTCAACCCCGTGTTCTGCACCCATGTCACACCATAACCAGGAAACTATGTTTGAGGAGTTTCCCAGGACCAATCAGCAATTCAGCCGATCAGTCCCAACCTCGACTCCTAGCTCGATTCCACCGTCGAATGCGCCTAGAAGGGCTCGTGGAAGCTCGCGGAGGAGATCCAAGGAAGGCTCGCACAGACAACCTGCTCCGGTCAGCCCTCCCGTGTCGCGGTCAGACCGCCAGGCGCAGGATGCTGGAGATGGTAGAGTAGAGCGGCCGGTCGGATGGGACTAGGATCGCTTCACCAGTTAGGCATCCCCCGTCGCCGATAAGATACCCGTCTCCTCCCTGTCCAGTTTGAGACATTTCGACACATGGGAGCAGCAAAAGAAATCCTCCTCCCGCTGATCCTTCCCATCGCCCCCGAGCACGGGGGGAGGTCCCGGATCCTCACCCCCAGCAGCGGGCTCCAAGCTTTTCCAATGAGAGCTACTGGACCGAGAGCCACCGAAGTGGAAGATCCGATGGAGACCTGTGTAATCGCTTAAGTTCGGCGCAAAGCCCTCGTCCCACCTCGAGGGCCGACCTTCAAGATCGCCTCAACTCGCAGAGGGGGAATCCGGCCAGAAATGAAAGTCATGCTCGCCAAGAGGGTGGTCATTCCAAAGTACGTGACAATGGGAATGTCCCACCTAACCATGCTCAAGCTTGGAGGGACAATAACCTGCCTAACGCGTACAATGGAACTGGAGCTATTGAACAGCCCTAGAACAACCAAGGGATTAAGGACCAGACCCTAGAACGTTTAGCTCAAAAGGAGGAGCTAATGAAGAAGCTCTTGTCAGAAAAGGAGAAGGACGAGTATGACTCGGGGGACGAACTCGAGCTTTTTTCCTCCAACATAGCAGCCACAACGTACCCGCCGGGTTTCCAGATGCCCCACCTATCTAAATTCGATTGATACGGAGACCCGTTGGATCATTTGGGTATGTTCAATACCCTGATGATGGCCCATAATATCAGACCCGAGTTGAGGTGTTTGATATTCCCTTCCACCCTGACCGGGCCAGCTAGGCAGTGGTTCAAGCAGTGTAAAACGCATTCCATCAGCTCGTGGAAGAATTTTTCTGCTGACTTCAAGAGGGCATTTCGAGCTTCTCAAGCTGCCCGCGTCAAAGCTGACACCCTGGTGAACGTGAAGCAATAGCGCGGGGAACCTTTGAAAGCTTACCTGAGCAGGTTCGCAAACGTTGCAGCTCGAGCCAGGGACGCAGACGATAGTTCCAAGCTTATGGCCTTGAGGACTGGAATCCTCGTTGGAGGCGAGCTATGGAAAGAGATACAGAGAAGAGGTGTCAGCACCATGGATGAATTCCCGAACAAGGTCCAGGAATGGATAAACCTGGAAGAGGCGCAAGCATCGGTCGCGGGAACTAGCCAAACTTTTGATTAGCCCGTTGGAGTGGAAACGGATGTCGTAAAAATGACTCAAACCGTTACCCAGAATAAACAAGGGGGTGGAGGCAAGAGAAAAGGGAGCGGCGAGGGCGGCCAGCACAGTCTGAAGAAGAACAAGCTCATGGAAAAGTTTAAACCAGTGTACGCGACCTATATCGAGCTCACAAACACTAGGGAACACATTTTCCTAGAAAATTCTACCCACCTCCCCTGGAAAAAGCCGGAACCTTTGAAACATTAGAAGGCTAAGAGGGACCCTTCCAAGTTCTGTCGATTCCACAACGACATTGGCCACAACACTAACGATTGTAGGCATTTGAAGGATGAGATCGAGATACTCATCAGAGCCGGACCTTTGGCTCAGTATGCGTGGAACTGGGTTCCTACTAGTCAGCCAGCCCCGGAAGCTCCGGTAAATCAGCCCGGGCCACGGATAAGTCAGAATACCCCTCCTCCTATAATAGGTGGAGAGATATCCACAATCTCTAGAGGCCCCCATTTGGACGGCACAAGCAGAGGTGCCTAGAAGAGATATGTCAATGAGTTGAAGGCTCATAATGGAGTGGAATTCATCCCGGAGCAGCATCTACCCAAACAGCAACGATTGGAGAGGCAACCAATCATTTTTACCGAGGAGGACACTGGTCACGTCCAATTCCCCCATAATGATCCTCTAGTCATAACCGCCCAACTCGCCAACTGGAGAGTTAGAAGGATACTAGTCGATAATGGGAGTTCGATGAACCTGCTGTTTCGGTCTACACTGAAGAAAATGGGATTGTTTGTCACCGAACTGAAGGCCACCTCCATGATGCTGTATGATTTTCCGGAGAAGGGTTGGAAACAATAGGAATAATCAAGCTAGTAATAACCTTAGGAGAGGGACCCCGAACTGTCTCTAAGCTCCTCGAGTCCGTGGTCATCGATTGTCCCACCGCCTACAACACTATTATGGGCTGACCTACGTTGATGGAATTTGAGGCCATAACTTCTATCTGCCATCTCGCAGTCAAATTCCCCTCCTCTACGGGGATATGTACGGTCCGAGGTGATCAGCTCGCTGCCAGGGAATACTATAGCATTTCCATGAAGGGAAAATCATGACCCGGGCAGCGGACGATGACCATTCAAAGCGGACATGAGGAATCTTAGGAAGTAGGACCTATTCCTGGGATAGAGCCAATAGGGAATGTATCACCTTGAATGATGATATCGACCCTAGATTAGGCGAAGATAGATCTGAGCTCCAGGCCATCGAAGAGGTGAACATCGATCCGAAACACTCCTTGAAGGTGGTGAAGCTCGGGAAAAACCTGTGTAATGAGAGAAAGGAGGAGTTGCTGAGGTTCCTACAAGAGAATCTAGATGTGGTCGCTTGATCTCATGAAGACATGATAGGGATCAGCCCAAGCGTCATCATGCACACCCTCAACTTGGACAAAAACATGCCTGCGAAGTCCCAGAAACAAAGGCGCCTGGGCACGACCCGAGCTGAGGCCTTAGAAGAGGAAGTAGCTCGACTGCTAAGGTGCGGTTTTATTCACGAGGCAAAATACCCGATCTGGCTTGCCAATCCTGTTTTGGTCCCGAAGCCCAACGGGAAGTGGCGGATCTGCATCGACTTTTCCGATCTGAATAAAGCCTACCCCAAAGATTGCTTCCCCTTGCCGAGAATTGACCAATTGGTAGATGCCACTGCGGGGCATGAGCTCATGTCCTTTATGGATGCATACTCGGGCTATAACCAGATCGCCATGAATCCTGTGGACCAGGAACACACTAGCTTCATGACTCCAACTAACGTCTATTGTTACAAGGTCATGCCCTTTAGGCTAAAGAATGCAGGAGCTACATATCAGAGATTGGTCAACAGGATGTTTGCTAATCAGATCGGGAAAAACATGGAAGTGTATGTTGACAACATATTGGTCAAGTCAAAAACTGCCAATAACCATGTCCTTGATCTGAAGGAGTGTTTTAAGATTTTAAGATAGTACGGTATGAGGCTGAATCCCCAAAAGTGTACCTTCGGGGTCGCGTCAGGAAAATTTCTAGGTTTCATAGTCAACACCAGAGGAATAGAGGCGAACCCCGACAAAATCAGGTCGTTACTCGAAATGCCATCACCCCGGTCATGAAAAGACGTCCAAAGTCTAACAGGAAGGGTGGCAGCCCTTAATCGGTTCATTTCCAAATCAACCGACAAGTGTTTGCCATTCTATAACCTGCTCCGGGGAAATAAAAAGTTTGAGTGGACCGAAGAGTGTGAGTGGGCCTTCCTCGACCTAAAATCACATTTAGCTGAGCCACCCGTGTTATCTAAACCAACGGCAGGAGAGCCTCTTTTTCTTTACCTAGCTGTAACGGAAGACGCAGCCAGCGCCGTGCTGGTTCGTGAGGAGGACCGGTCTCAAAAGCCGGTCTACTACATTAGCAAGAGGCTCCTCAGAGCCGAGTCTAGATATCCGATGATGGAAAAGATGGTGTTCTGCCTTATCACGGCCTCCAGAAAGCTCAGGCCGTATTTCCAGTCCCATTCAATCCACGTCATAACCGATCAACCTTTAAGGCAGGTTTTGCAGAAACCTGAGGCATCGGGGCGTCTTTTGAAGTGGGCTATCGAGTTCAGCCAATTTTAGATACTGTACGTGCCACGAACTACGATAAAAAGCCAAGCTCTTGCTGATTTTGTAGCAGAATGTGCAAGATTCCAAGAAGAGCCAGTGGAAGAACCGGTACGAGCCTCGTGGAAAGTCTTTATGGATGGTTCGTCTAACGAGAACAGATTCGGAGCTAGAGTCATTTTGATATCCCTGGAGGGACATCGTTTCCACTCTGCGTTGCGGTTCAGATTCGAAGCATCCAACAATGAGGCCGAGTACGAGGCTTTATTGGCTGGGCTAAGGGTGGCCCAGGAGCTGAAGGCCAGCTCCATCCAGTGCTATAGCGATTCCCAGCTCGTGGTAAATTAGGTATTAGGAGAATACCAAGCGCGGGAAACCAAGATGGCGGCCTACCTGGCCAAGGTAAAAAAGGGGTTGTCTGCATTTGAGCACAACCTAGTTGAACAGATACCTCAGGAGCAAAATGCCAATGCTGACGCCTTAGCAAAGCTCGCCACCTCCGGGGAGGCCTAAACCTTGGGCCTGGTACCGGTGGAATTCTTGGAAAGGCCAAGCATAGAGGAAACCGGGAGAGAGGTCGAGATGATCGACGCCAGGTCGACCTGGATGACTCCCATAGTCGAGTACCTCACAACAGGAAAGCTACCTGAAGAGCGAAATAGTGCGAGGAGGATACTTTACCAAGCTCCAAGGTATGCAATGGTAGACGGGACGTTGTACCGGCGTGGTCTTTCTTTACCTCTTCTATGGTGTGTTCTGCTAGGCGAAGCAAAAACTATCCTACAGAAGGTACATGAAGGATTTTGTGGGGATCACGCTGGGGGGAAAAGCTTGGCCTTGAAGATATTGAGGCAAGGATATTATTGGCCCACTCTGTCAAGGGACTCGATTTCCTACGTACAAAGATGTGACAAGTGCCAGCGGTTCTCAACGATCGCCCGAGCTCCACCTGTTGAGCTGAGGATGATCTCGTCCCCGTGGCCGTTTGCAGTCTGGGGAATTGATTTAGTTGGTGCCCTGCCCACGAGAAAAGGAGGAGTTCACTATGCGGTGGTGGCTATTGACTACTTCACGAAATGGGCAGAAGCGGAGCCCCTGGCAACGATTACATCAAAGAGGGTCCTCGAATTTGTGGTTAAGAATATTGTTTGCCGATTCGGGCTGCCGAAGAAGATCGTGTCGGATAATGGAACCCAGTTTGATAGCGACCTCTTCACCGAATTCTGCGAAAGGCACGACATAATTAAAAGTCTTTCCTCCGTGGCCTACCCCCAGGCTAATGGACAGGTCGAGGTTGTGAACAAGACACTAAAATCAAACCTTAAGAAAAGGTTGGATGAAGCCAAGGGAGTTTGGCCGGAACAACTCCCCCAGGTGCTATGGGCGTACCAGACCTCGCACCAAACTTTGACGGGTCACACTCTTTTCTCCATGACTTTCGGGAGCGAGGCCGACCTTCCTGTCGAAACAAAGATAGCCTCACATAGAGTCCGGGCGTTTGACCAAGATCAGAATGACAAATTGCTCAGTGCGTCCCTCGACCTAATTGACGAAAAACGAGAAGCTTCGCAGCTGCAGCTCGCGCATTATCAACAAAAGATCACTCATTATTTCAACTCAAAGGTCAAAAGATGCATCTTTAACTTAAGTGACCTGGTGCTCCGAAGAGTCTTCTTAGTCGGTAAGGATCCCAAGGACGGAGTTTTGGGACCAAACTGGGAAGGACCCTATTAGATAATAGAGGTTGTGAAGGAAGGGACCTTTAAACTAGCTCGGCCTAATGGAGAAGCAGTCCCACGGACATGGAATGCTATACACCTAAAGAAATATTATCAATAGTCATACTTTTGTAAGGCTTAATTATGAAAGCCACCTTGTTTTATTAAAAAATGAGAAGTACTTTTGTATATCGTTGTATATTTCCGTGTGCGTGTGATGTTAGAAGAGCGTGTTCCAAGTAACCAAGAAAGATCCCTTTCTATTTACTTGGGGGGCATATACCCTGGATACAACCAGGTCCTAAAACTTAGAAGTTGGTTAAATTGACTAACTAGTGTTTTTCCTAAAGAACACGAGGTGTTGATAAAACTAACGCGAACTAAGTTTTCAAATAAATGCCCTGGATACAACCAAGTCCTAAAACTTAGAAGTTGGTTAAATTGACTAACCAATATTTTTCCTAAAGAACACGAGGTGTCGATAAAAATAACATGAACTAAATTTTTAAATAAATGTCCTGGATACGACCAGGTCCTAAAACTTAGAAGTTGGTTAAATTGACTAACCAGTGTTTTTCCTAAAGAACACGAGGTGTCGATAAAACTAACGCAAACTAAGTTTTTAAATAAATGTCATGGATACGACCAAGTCCTAAAATTTAGAAGTTAGTTAAATTGACTAACCAGTGTTTTTTCTAAAGAACACAAAGGGTCAATAAAACTAACACGAACTAAGTTTTTAAATAAATGTCCTTGATACGACCAGGTCCTAAAGCTTAGAAGTTAGTTAAATTGACTAACAAGTGTTTTTCCTAAAGAACACGAGGTGTCGATAAAACTAACGCGAAGTAAGTTTTTAAATAAATATCCTGGGTACGACCAGGTCCTAAAACTTAGAAGTTCGTTAAAATTAACTGGCAATGTTTTGTAGTTTCGAAGAAAAAGTCAATAAACTAACGCGAGCTAGGTTTTTACCAATCACATCATATTAAAAAGAAAAATAAATGATGAAATTCAGGGTAACTGAAATCAATTGTCTCGAGGAGGAAAAACCTCGTGATAAATTATTACAGGAAAATAAAAGAAAAATACAAAAGTAGTAGGCCCCCCCAGGCCGCTTCGACGAGGTCACCCCCTCGATCTCTTGCTCGCCAGCAATGGAAGTCTCCCCAGTCTCAGAAGGCGGCTCCTGTTGAAGACGGGCTTTGAACTTCTCAAGGAATGGCTCCCAAACCTCGGGCGCTAGGAAGGAGAAATCTCCATCCTGGTTGAAGGCCCAGCAATGGTAGAGCATGGCCTCCATGGAGGAGCTGGAAGATGCCCTCTCCGCCACGGTGGCGGCCTCAGCCTCCAACTGCTTAGCCTTGGCCTCCTCGAGCTCGGTCTTCGCAGCGGCCAAGGCGACCTGTGCGGCCTTTTCACTTTCTTTGGCAGCCGTCAAGGCAACCATGGCACTTTGCTCTTGCTATTGGGCAGATGCGAGAGCGACCTGAGCAGTCTGGAACTCGCCCCTGATCTCGTCAATCCTGGCCCTGGACTGAGCTATGCTGCGGTGTAGAGCCAAAGCCATCTGCAAAGTCATAGATAGTAAGGCACGTGCTGGGAAGAAAGCAAAGAAATTTTACTAAGTAAACTTACCGTGAGGGTCATCCCAAGCGAAGACTCCATGACATTCTTGGGGCTCCTCGTCTCGATCTCCCTCAAGTCCCTCGGGGTGGCATTGTAATAATGCTCCACCGTATAGCTCGCGGTCTCATAGACCATCCCTCGAAAGGCCTCGGGGATTTTCTCCAGGGCCTGGGCATTAATCGGGATGCGCACGGTGGGAGGAAGAACTGGTGGGGTTCCAGCTGGTGCCTCCTGTTCTCGAGTAGGGGCTGGAGGTCGCGAGGGAGGTGGGGGCATGTTCTCTGTGGCTGCAGGGACCTGGCCCCTCCCCTTGGCGGGAGACTTGGAGGTGGTCCCGGAAGGAGGAGTCTTCTTGGCCAGCCGGGGTTTCTTGACCAGTGGCCCGGACGATCCGGAGGGAGGATTCCCCCCTGGAAGATGGATCGCAGGGCGTTGTCTCCGGGCTGTGCCATCTCTTTGTCTGAAACAAAAAGAAGGGAACGTTAATATACATGTAAGGTTACTTTATTACAAGAAAAATCTAAAGGTGTATTGAAAAGGTCCTACCCTCCGAGCTAGAGGAGGAATCTATTGCCACGACCTCCGGCCTCGGAGCTTCTATAGGGGAGCTTAAGTCTATTACTTCACGGATAAGAGGGGGTTCTGGGTCCGAATCCGCCTCAGGACTGGACTCCTCTACATATTGCCTAAGCCTCGGAGCGACTACACCCTCCAGAAGGGAGGGCCACGACCTAAGGTTGGTCCCGTACTCCTCAAAAAAGGCCGACCTAAAGGATGAGGTGTTATCTACTACTACGGTGCCCCTAGGAGAGCCCATATCATGGCGTAACACTAGTTGATCTACACACTAGAGTAGGGTTATGTTAAGGTTTGGGTCATCTCGATGACAATGTACGAGCTGGCTGGGGTTAAACCTAGCAAGCCTTAGGTCTACGGCAGGCTTGTTTAAGTCCCTAAACAAGTATGGGTTACCTTGGCTAGAGGGGCCGGCTACTGCCCCCGACTGAACCCGATCCACGTCGAGGCCCTGAGCAGCCTCGAGAGCTCTCTTTCATCGCACAAGCGGCACCTCATTTTCTTCGTCTGACTCATCGTCATCACCATATGCGGCATCCCCCTCGGGGATAAGCGCCAGTTTGTGGGCTACTAGTTGATTAGCCCGCGTTTTCCTCAGGGCCAGCGTCTGGCCCGCAGAAATTAACTTACATGCCAGCATCGTCTCATCAGACACAAGCTAGCGGTAGTCTTTCTCACTTGGCGGAAGCCCCACCAAGGTTTCTTATTGACCCCCAAGGGTCACCAATTTAGTCGTCCTCACAGAAATGGCTGCACGATGATATTCAAGTCAGTACGCACGAAAAGAAATAAAGCAATATGGTGATTTCGCGAGCTGAGAATAGAGAGAACTTATGAGGACGGTTGAAGTAGTGGTACTCGCAGTTGCGAAACCCCGTCGACATGAAGAATTGGTCCTTGAAGTTATTTGGGTGGCTGGGCAGCTCGATGACTGCAGGAGAGTTGGGAAAACAGGTCAAATAGTAGAACCCGTCACCTCGCCCCCATTGATCCAGGCTGGCTTTGAGGCAGAAGAAGTAAAGGATGTCCGCCGGTGTAGGGACCTCCCACTCGTGCCTCAAGAAGAGGTACCTCAGCCCCGCCAGCAGACGGTAGGAGTTAGGGGGTAGTTGGAATGGAGCCAGCTTCACGTAATTCGGGAAATCCGCAAAGTACTGGTCTAGAGGTAGGAAGGCCCCGGCCTTGAGGTGTTCGTCGCTCCAAGCCGCGAACTCCTCATTAAGAGGCGTGCAGCTCGTCTCACCCTCGAGGGAGGTCGGGCAACAAGAACGCCTGTCCCAACTTCAATGTTATGGGACAACAGGATCTTGTTGACCCTCCCTTGGGTCATAATCATTGAGACTATCCTCTCTGCCTCGAAGAAGGCGTCAGGTCCCACCTCAACCTCTTTCTCCACCATGGGACCGAATTGGGGGATGGGAGACTCTGCGGCAATCTCTTTCCCCTTACTGGATGCTGGGATGACGAGCCAGCTATACTCTTCTTGGGTATGTTCCTTCTGGGTCCCATCTGGTCGCCTAACGAACAAGAATGAAGAAAATTTTAAATAGGCGACCTAAAAATAGGAAAGGGAATATAGCGCGAGAAATGATTTTCGTACACGGGCTGAGGTAATCTTAGCCCGCGGTATGTGAAGCCACACGTTGCCATGGTCACGCGCCCACATTCCCAACGGATCCCCGATTGCTCGGGATCTGTGTGTCAGGAAGGTCAGGATAATGCTTACCTTGGAGGGAAAGTTTTAAAAAGCAAAACCGCCTAGGAAGCGTGACCCCTAAGCTACTCGGTTTTGCACCCTAGAAACCTCTCACCTTCCATTTTCCAAACAGGCATTCCCTAAAGCTACCCAGAAAAATTACCTAGAAATTATCTTGTCATAAACATCACATTCCTAGACATGTACTCAAATAGTCGATATGCCTAGAGTCAAAACCTATGCACCAAAAACCAGCCAAAAACAACCTACAGTGTACGACTAAGAAAGAGGTTCACCTAACAGAGAAACAAAAAGATCAAAACATGCAACAGGCAGAGGACTTACAGTGTATTTTCCATTCGAAAGTCACAAAAAGCGTAGGAATCGGAGTCCTGGTGGAATCCTTAAAGCTGGAATGATGAAGAAACTCTTGTGACGGGAGCGTATGGATCTCTGGATTGATAATCAGAAGAAGAAAAGCTTCTGAGACTAAAAGGAGAGAAAATGAGGAAAAAATTTCAAATGAAGGGTGGCTAATGCAGAAGATGGCTAGCCTTATATATACGTAAGAGGCATAAAGAAACGAGGACCGTTCGATCAAATTAATGCGAGATACGAGGTTCATAACTCGAGAGGCGAAACGATGGCCGAAAGCAGGCTAGGCCATTTAATGCAATTCTCGGAAACCGAACAGTCACCAACCATGGCGCTCCACATGTTCGATACCCACGCAGTGGGTGGGACATGAAGAGTCAAAAGGGAAACTCAAAAGCCCCCGCTCTGAAGATCATAGATGACGTCATGGGTCACGAGCAGGGGCTTGGGGGGAAAATGTACGCCCTAAATATCCACGCACTATTGGCGAGCTAGAAAAGGGCCTAATTCGATCTGCCACGTGTAAATCGTCCACCCGGAGCTGTTTGTTACGGACCTCCATCCATCCAGCCCGAGCTGATTAGAGAGTTAAATGCTACTCGGAGGCATCATGTCAGCAATTTAAGTGTCACGAGCTAGCGCCACATTAAGCTCGGAATGCGGCAAAGATCTGATACATGAGTCTTTGTAAAGTCAACCACACATATAAACATGCATATATCAGATATCACGTGTCTATTCTATCCCTGAATTCTCGGACACACAGTATAAACGTCCGTATTCATACATCCCATGCCTGATTTGGGCCATGCGGCCCATCATCCCTCCTTACCTATTGATTAGACCTCACTTCACTGCAAGATTTATGAATTAATCATCAGCGTCACAGAGATGACATGAAGGGTAAAGAGATCACGGGATGACCCCATTGCCAACCCAGATATCTTCTACCAATAAATACCAAGATCATGGGTAGTGCAAGGGGTTGGAAGAAGTTTTGTAAAGAAACACTCTATAAGAAATAGTCAAGAGATATCAATAATATCGACTGGTGGACTAGAGGGATTTTAACCCTCGAACCACCTAAAAAAAAAGGGAGTGACCATCTTTCTACTGCTATTAGTTTCCCAAAGTCTAAATTGCAATTCTTTTCATATTACGGTTCACCAATTAGCATTAATCCGTCCTATTTATTCGTATAATTACCTATTGGCGAAGAACCGCGTCAACATAATGCATTTTCATTTTATTATAACATCTGTTCGCATGACCGAACTTAGCATAGCACTTTGGTTTGATTTAACAAAATACAAAAATTTTGAAAAATACTCTAAGTACCCTAGCATGCTTTCACTTATTTTGCTCATGTGTTTACATACCTTTTGATGATATGCTTTGCTTACTTGTACCTTATATGCCCCCCAAGTGATCGAGGAGCTTTAGGTCCTTGGTCACTTGCCTTGACCAAAACCTGTTTGAACAATACTGCTCAGAGAAAAATAATTGAAATTGTAATACAGCAAAACAACACACATAATGAGCAAATACTTGTAATAAATACAATAATTGGCAAGAAATGACTGGCTGCGCACAGTTCCTTATATTTCTAATAATAAATGGACAAAACATGTCTGTACGAGTGATCAATAAGATCTTACACTTATAAGTGATCGGTCACATAAAATGACCAACCCTTTTTCAAAACTTGTAAAAAGTAAAATTAATACAAGCCAATTCTTTAAGAAGAATTATTTATTGGTAATACTTGCGCAGGTGTTCTCCATTCCAATAGCGAGGAACGAGATCTCCATTTAAGCGTGCAAGTTTATAGGTGCCTGGGTGAAGGACTTCTTCAATCTGGTATGGCCCTTCCCAATTAGGTCCGAGTACTCCAGCAGCTTGGTCACGGGTGTTTAGAAAAACTCTTCGGAGTAAAAGATCTCCAACGCAGAACTTTCTCTCTCGCACTTTAGAGTTGAAATACCGGGCAAATTTTTGCTGGTACACAGCTACTCGGAGTTGGGCTTGTTCACATTTCTCATCGATTGAGTCCAGGGATTCCATCAATAACTGTCTGTTCAAATCTCGATCATACGTTATTCTGCGACGCGAAGACGGATCTAACTCAACAGGAAACCTAGCTTCATATCCATAAGCCAAAGAGAATGGAGTATGACCCGTTGATGTTCGGTGGGAAGTTCTGTACAACCAAAGTACTTCAGGAAATTGTTCTGGTCATGCCCCCTTAACTTCTTCTAATCTTTTCTTCAGTGTATCCTTCAGCGTTTTGTTGACTGCTTCAACTTGTCCATTTTCTTGGGGATGAGCGACTGAAGAGAAGCTCTTTATAATACCATGCTGCTCACAGAAGTCCGCGAATAAATTACTGTCAAACTGGGTGCCGTTATCCGAGATGATCTTCCTTGGCAATCAATAGTGACAAATGATGTTTTTGATCACGAAATCCAGAACTTTCTTGGTCGTTATGGTTGCAAGCGATTCAGCCTTGGCCCACTTGGTGAAATAGTCGACGGCAACCACAACATATTTGACACCGCCTTTTCCCGTGGGCAAAGATCCGATTAGGTCAATACCCCAAACTGCAAATGGCCATGGGCTTTGCATCTGTTTAAGCTCATTAGGGGCTGCCCGTGGGATTTTGGAGTATCTCTGACATTTGTCACACTTTCGCACAAACTCCATCGAATCTTCATTCATTGTGGGCCAGAAATATCCTTGCCTCAGTATCTTTTTTGACAAACTCTGCCCCCCAGCGTGGTCTCCACAAAAACCTTCATGCACCTCTTTCATCAATTCTTTGGCTTTCTCCTTTGTAATACATCTGAGGAGTGGCATTGAGTATCTCCTTCAGTACAAGATTCCATTGACCAGGATATACCTAGCAGCTTGCCATTGAAGGGTCCTGGCTTTGTTTCTGTCCGTTTGTAATGCTCCTTGCGTTAGATACTCTACATATGGAGCCATTCACGTATCCGCCATCTGATCACTAGAGTGGTTTCCTCCGCTTGGATGCTTGGCATTGTTAGCTGCTCAACCGGCACTATATTCAGAGTATCAGCATCCTTCGCACTCGCTAATTTGGCCAAAGCGTCCGCATTGGAATTCTGATCGCGCGGTACCTGCTGGAGACTGTATTTGTCGAACTGAGCCAATAGATCCTTTATTTTGTTCAGATAGGCAACCATCTTTAAACCTCACGCCTGGTACTCTCACAGGACCTGATTCACCACCAGCTGAGAATCACTATATATGTCAAGCACTTTTATATTCATGTCCCTGGCTAACCGCAATCCAGCGAGTAGTGCTTCATACTCGACCTCATTGTTAGAAGCAGTGAAGTCAAATCTGATTGCGCAGTGAAATCGATGCCCCTCTGGCGTTATCAATATCACTCCTACCCCAGCATGGCACTCGTTAGAAGAACCGTCTGTAAATAATTTCCACGTGGGGGCTTGGCTTTGACACTCAGGCTCTCTAGGTTCTTCAATCTGCTCACCACTCATAAGTTCAGTGAATTCTGCAATGAAGTCCGCCAGGGCTTGTCCTTTTATCGCTGCTCGTGGCAAGTAAGATATGTCAAACTGCCCAAGTTCGACTGCCCATTTTAACAATCTACCTGCAGCCTCTGGTTTTTGCAGGACTTGTCGAAGAGGCTGATCGGTCAAGACCGTAATTGGATGAGCTTGAAAGTAAGGCCGCAACTTCCTGGAGGCCAAAACTAGGCAATATGCTAGCTTCTCGATGGGTGGGTACCGCTGTTCTGCTCCAATTAGCCTTTTGCTTACATAGTAAAAAACCTTCTACACGCCTTCTTCCTCCCTTACTAAAACGACACTAGCAGTGTATTCCGTGATTGCCAGGTAGATGAACAAAGTTTCTTTATCGACCGGCTTTGAAAGGATGGGTGGTTGCGCCATATGTGTTTTTAGTGCTTGAAAAGCCTGTTTGCACCCCTCCATCCATTCAAACTTTTTATTGCCCCTGAGTAGATTAAAGAATGGGACGCACTTATCTGTTGACTTTGAAATGAATCTACTTAGAGCGAAAATTCTTCCGGTTAAGCTTTGAACATCCTTAATCTTTACTGGCGATTTCATATCGATCAGGGCTTTAATTTTATCGGGATTGGCTTCAATTCCCCTCGAGTTAACTATAAATCCCAAGAACTTCCCTGATCCTACTATGAAGGAACATTTAAGGGGATTTAGCTTAATCTGATATTTGTTCAAGACGTTGAAGCACTCTTGCAAATCCCTTACATGCCCTTCTGCTTTCTTCGACTTGAACAGCATGTCGTCGATGTAGACCTCCATGTTTGTGCCGATTAATTCCTAAACATATGGTTGACGAGTCGCTGGTAAGTCGCACCAGCGTTTTTCAAACCGAAGACCATCACTTTGTAACAGTAGAGCCCTGTATCAGTCTGAAAGCTAGTGTGATCTTCATCAGGGGGTGCATACTAATTTGATTATATCTGGAGTATGCATCCATGAATGAGAGGATCTCATGTCCTACAGTGGCATTGACCAGCTGGTCGATCCTTGGGAGTGGGAAACAATCTTTGGGGCATGCTTTATTCAGGTCCGTAAAATCCATGCACGTATGCCACTTGCCATTCGGCTTGGGCACTAGTATGGGATTAGAAACCCACGATGGATAAAACGCCACCCTGATGAACCCATTCTCTTTCAACTTCTCGACTTCCTCTTTTAAGGCCTTTGATCTATCTTTGTCGAGCAGCCTTCTTTTTTGTTGCAGTGGTGGAAAACTCTTTTCGATGTTTAGGACATGGCTGATGACTGCAGGATCTATCCCGACCATGTCTTTGTGCGACCAGGCAAAGACTTCCTGGTTCCTCCTTAAAAACTCCACTAGTGCTTGTTTTGTTGTTGTCTCTAAGTTTTTACCGACTTTCACAACTCTGGTCGGATTTTCTTCATCGAGTTGGACCTCTTCAAGGTCCTCGATGGGTCCCACTTCTTCTTCAAAATCCCCAAAGCGAGGATCTAAGTCCCTATCCTCACTTTGGGCAATGCCCTATTTGGTGACATCATCACCCGAGTGGGCCTAAACATCAGTCGCCATTTGCAATTCCTTTCCGGTAGCGTCTCTCGATACACCCTTCTTCGCCTTGGTGATCGAGGTGTTGTAGCACTCCCTCGCTTCCCTCTGGTTTCCCAATACGCAACCTATCCCTACGTTCGTTGGGAATTTCATGGCGAGGTGCCATATCGAAGTGACGGCTCGTAGGTCGACAAAAATTGGTCTCCCAATTACAGTGTTGTATGCCGAAGGACAATCAACTACTATAAAAGCAGTGAGTAATGTCCTATTAGCAGGTGTGATGCCTGCTGTAATTGGGAGTCTAATTGACCTTGTTGGGGCGAGCCCTTCTCCGGAGAAATCGTAAATGGTTTGGTTGCATGGCTCCAGGTCCTTCACGGACAACTTCATTCTTTCCAGCGAAGACTTATATAGGATATTGACCGAACTTCCTGTATCGACCAATACCCTCTTCACCATCATGTTTACAATCTGCACGTCCACGACCAGCGGATTGGAGTGTGGGAATTTCACGTGCTGGGCGTCGTCGTCAGAGAAGATTATCAATTCCTCCTCTGTTTTAGCCTTTTTTGGTGCTCGATCCTCGACACTCATCATCTCGATGTCCTGGTCGTGGCGCAGGGTTCAAGCGTATCGTTCCCTTGCCTTCCCACTATCTCCTGCAAGATGTGGGCCTCCGCAGATGGTGAGTAGAGTGCCTGCCACAGGAGCTGGCTGTAAAGGTGGTGAGCGTTGGCGTGCAGGCGCCTACTCATTGCCACCTTGAGCCTCTCGCTGAGAACCTCCTGCGGCTCGCACATATCTTCTTAAATGTCCCTGCCTTATCAGGAACTCAATCTCTTCCTTCAGCTGGTTACACTTGTTTGTGTCGAGCCCGTAGTCGTTGTGAAAACGACAGAACTTTGTTGTGTCTCTCTTGGAGATATCTTTCCTTATGGGTGCAGGTCGTTTGTAGGGCACGTTTGAGCTGGTCGCCTGATAGACCTCAGCTCGGCTTTCGACAAGGGCAGTGTAGTTGGTGAATCTCGGTTCATACCGACTGCCTTTGGGGCGTTTACTCTCAGAGGTCGAGGGTTCATTGTTCGCTCGCTTTCCACCATTTCTACCATTGCTATTCCCGTTGCCTTTGCCATTGCCATTGGGTTTTTCCGACCCATTGGCGGCTTTGGCGAGATCTTCCTTGGGCCCCTTATCTTTTGTTGGCGATTTTCCTTCGTTGGCAATCGCGTCTTCGAGCTTGATGTACCGATCAACTCGATCTAAGAACTCATGGGTGCTCTTTACCCCATTCTTTCTAAGGCTGCTCCATAGGGGTGAATGGCGTCTAACCCCAGCAGTTAGGGCCATCATCTTACCTTCATCGCCCACAGTCTTGGCTCCAGCTGCAGCTCGCATGAAGCGCTGAACATACTCCTTCAAGGGCTCTCCCTCTTTCTGGCGTATTTCGACCAACTGGTTGGCCTCAGTGGGGTGCATGCGACCCGCATAGAACTATCCATAAATGTCCTTTACGAACATTTCCCATGATACTATACTAGCAGGAGGGAACTTAAAGAACCACTCCTGGGCAGTGTTAGATAGTGTTGCAGGGAAGATGCGGCAGTGGGCATCTTCTGACACCTTTTTTATATCCATTTGTATCTCAAACTTGTTAATGTGAGATACCGGGTCTCCATACTCGTCAAAATTTGGCAGTGTTGGCATTTTGATTTTACAGGGGGATTTAGCCACAGCAATCCTCTGTACAAAGGGGGTGCCTCTTCTTCGATCGTACTCAATGTGGGATGTTCGCCCCCCAACTAGCTCCTGCACCATCTGGTTCAGGGCATCGATCTGAGCCTGAACAGCTTCTGGGGTTGCTGGGGCCACTGGTGCTGGGGGAACGTACTCATCATGCCTTTCACGGCGGTCGTTAAGTACGTCCCTCAGATCATCGTCTCTTCGTCTCTGCTCGCTGGCTCCCAGCCGACTAAAGATGTTCTGCTGCCTTGGCTACCCCCCAGCGTTATGGCCCACTGGTCGGTCCTCTCTAGGTGGGGGGCTCCTGCCTCCACCTCTTTCTTCGTTTATCCGACCAGCATTCCTTCTGTCGGAATCGGCTTCATTGTAGTCGTGGCCATCTCTGAATTGTGGTTGACTATGGTGTGACCGGCTATTCACTTTGTTGCCTCCTCGGGCTGACATTTCTCGAGCGTCAGGGGGAGGCCTGCGCTGGTCGGTGGGTCCCCGGGCACTGTTATGCCGTGGGGGGCCCCTGACCGCAGAGCCTGTCTTGGAGTTCCTCCAGTTGGCAGAAGGACGCGGCCCCCTGCTTGATAGGTTCGACTCTTCATCCCATGGGCGTCTAGGGCTGCAGGGCGGTTGCCCGGCCCTATTCTGCCTCGGGCGCTCGGGATTGCCTCAACCAGCCTGAGATGGAGGCTACTGCTCAGGATCCCTAGGTAGGACATCATCCTGAGCCACAAGCGGCTGCTCCGGCCTTTGAGGGCTTACCGGATGGAGCGGAGGACTAGGATTGGGACCCCTTTGAGGCGGCCCGCTTGGTGGTTGATCTGGTTGGGAGGCTGGCGCAGCCTGATTCCTAGCTAGTTGGATGGCTGCTTCAAGGGCGGCCATGGCATCCCTCTGCCGATGATCCATCTCAGCCTGCCGCTCGCTCAGCTCCTGACACTGGCGTTCTATTTCTCTTTGTCGCGACGCTATTATCTCTGCAACATTCTCTTGATTGGCCCTCAGATTGGCCAACTCATCCTGCAACACCCCTAGTGTTGCCTTCAAGGTTTCAGAATCTAACTCCTCCTCATCAAACTCCAAATGTGGTTCGTTCTCAGCCACATTTGGGGGAGGAGGCTAGGATAATGCAGCGCCAGTGGCCTATCCGGTTTTCTTGGATGTTTTTGCCATTAGATTCTTTCAAAAGCTCTCAATGAAAGCACCAGAATGTTGACCCTCGAATTAGTCAACGACATGAAGTCAATTATACAACGAAATATGGAACGACGCTTGAAAAGATAATCTAATGGAAAGAGAAAAAACACTAAGGAATTATAGTGGTTCAACCCAAAAGATTGGTAACAACCTACGTCCACTTAGTCTATTGTTATTATTGAACTTCAAAGCCGTGATAAAAAAACTAGGGTTCTTTGAGTTTCACAAACCTTGGAAGGAAAATAGAATGATGAACAATCACTATAGCTCTTTCTCTCTCAATATCAAGTAAAAAAGCTGATGAATCAAAAAGTTATTTCCTTGAGCTATTTCATGCATATTTACAGGCTCAAGGAGGGTTACACATGCTAACGTGTCCTATCTTTCCTTAATAATCGCGTATCAAGGATAATTATGAATAAATATTCAAATGTAGTTAATATTAGATTACAACTTAAGAAGGAAATAAATATGGCTTCACGATCAGCCTGGTCATATCAAAAAATTAATGCTGACGATGAGGTGTGCTCCTGGTCGAGGGTCGAACAACACCTTTGTCCTTCAATTCCGCCACGTGTCAATCCACGTGTAAGAATTCTTTGCCACATCATCAAAAACCATTTTTGGGTAAACATAATCATATTTATATTCCACTGTGATTACGTCACTATAAATAAGATTAGCTATATGCTCGGGATTTAATAGAAGTTTATATTAAACAAATAATCATGAAAATAAAACATGTGAGCAAAGTGATTAACCAAGTCAAAAAATGATTTCTATTCTTTTATTGATAATAAAATGAGATTACAAAGAATTTGGGTTTTAATTAGGGCATAAAACCCCAACAAACTCCCACTTGCACTAATTGAAACTAATGCCTTAATTCTAATAATCTCATTTCCTTGATATGCTTATCAAATGTAGCTTCTGGTAGTGTCTTTGTAAATGGATCCGCAAGATTGTATTCAGTTGCAATCTTCATAACCTTCACATCTCCCCTGGCCACATATTCTCGAATAATGTGGTACTTTCTTTTCTATATGCTTACTCCTCTTATGACTTCGAGATTCTTTCGAGTTGGCTATCGATCCTATATTGTCACAAAACAACACAAGAGGTTTATCCATTTATGGAATAACACCAAGATCCGAATATAACTTCTTTAGCCAGACTATTTCCTTAGCTGCTTCTGACGCGACTATGTACTCAACATCCATGGTGGAATATGAGATTGCAGACTGCTTTATGCTTCTCCAAATCACAGCTCCACCCCCAAGAGTAAACATCATTCCAAAAGTAGACTTCCTGTCATCGACATCAGTCTGAAAATCTGAATCGGTGTAGCCTACAGGGTTCAGAACACCACCCTTGTAGACTAACATATAATCCCTAGTCCGTCTCAAATACTTTAGGATATGCTTAACTGCTATCCAATGTTCCGGTCCTGGGTTTGACTGATACCTGCTCACTACTCCCACTGCATAGAAGATATCTGGTCTAGTACACAACATGGCATACATCAGACTTCCAACTGCAGATGAGTAAGGAACTTTTCTCATTGCATCTTCCTCTTCAGGAGTCTGGGGAGACTGCTTCTTTGAAAGATGAATTTCATGGCGGGATGGTAGACGCCCTTTCTTGGAATTTGTCATTGAGAAAAGTTCAAGCACTTTATCTATGTAAGCTGCTTAAGATAGAGCTAAGAGTCTGTTCTTTCTATCCCTGATGATCTGGATACCTAGAACATAACTTGCTTCACCCAAATCCTTCATCTGGAATTGAGTGCTCAGCCAATTCTTCACATCTGATAATTTCTTAACATTGTTTCCAATGAGTAAGATATCATCTACATAAAGAACCAGGAATACCACTATTTGATTTGCCTTCAGTTGGTAAACACAGGGCTCATCAATATTTTGTTCAAAGCCATAGATTTTGATTATTTCATCAAACCTAAGATTCCAGGAACGAGAAGCTTGCTTAAGTCCATAGATGGACCTATTCAACTTGCAAACTTTTCCTTCTTGTCTAGATACTTTAAATCCTTCTGGTTGATCCATATAAATGACTTCGTCAAGCTTTCCATTAAGAAAAGTTGTCTTGACGTCCATTTGCCAGATCTCATTGTCGAGAGCGGCTGCTATGGATATGAGGATGCGAATGGATTTGAGCATGGCTACCGGACTAAAAGTTTCCTCATAGTCCACACCTTCTCTTTGGGTATAACCCTTTGCCACTAATCGAGCTTTATAAGTCTCAATATTCCCATCAACACCTCGTTTCTTTTTGTAGATCCACTTGCACCCAATGTCCCTAAAGTCACTAGGTGCTTCCACAAGATCCCAGACGGAATTTGAGTACATGGACTCAATTTCCTGTTTCGTGGCTTCGAGCCATAGTTCCTTTTCAGGGCTAGCCATTGCCTATTTGAAAGACAATGAATCATCATCACTAGTGTCACCAACAACCATATTGGTTTCACCATCCAAACCATAGCAAACTGGGTTCCAATAAACCCTCTCACTACGACGAGGCTCCGTGACTATTTGCTCAGGAACAGTGGTGCTTTCTTCATTTAAATCGACTTGCATCGGTTGGACGTGAAGGGTGGGAATTTCATCATCAACTCACGTTGATGACGATGGAACATTGGTTGGAGTCAATTATTTAACCATCTCCTCTAAAATTACTTTGCTACGAGGTTTAAAGTTTTGGACATAGTAATTTTCCAGAAAAGTAGCATTTGTAGAAGTAAAAACTTTATTTTCTGAATGATTATAGAAAAGTCCACCCCGAGTACCTTTAGGATAGCCAACAAACATACTAACTTCAGTTCGCGGTTCTAGCTTTCCCTCCTTTTTCCTCAGGACGTGAGCGGGACACCCCCATATTCTATAATGAAGTAAACTAGGTTCACGACCATTCTAGCGTTCTAAAGGTGTTTTGGGGATTGATTTAGACGGCACGGCATTGATAATGTCATTCGAGGTTTCAATTGCATGTCCCCAGAACGAAGTTGGTAGAGTTGAGTAACTAAGCATGCATCTAACCATTTCCAATAAAGTTCTGTTTCGGCGTTCCGCTACGCCATTTTGTTGCGGAGTACCTGGGGCGATAAGTTGTGATAAAATCCCAAGTTCAGTTAAATGATCTTGGAACTGCATATCCAAATATTCTCCACCCTTATCAGATCACAAGATCTTTAACGTTTTAACTAATTGGTTCTGAGCCATTGCTAGGAATTCCTGAAATTTTGAAAATGTTTTTGATTTCCTATGCATTAGGTAAAGAAATGAGTATCTAGAGTAATCGTCAATGAAAGTGATGAAATACTCAAAACCACCCATGGCTTGTACATTCAAAGGTCCACAAACATCTGAATGCACAAGACTAAGTGGTTCTTTGGCTCTATCACCCTTTGCAGAGAATGGACGCTTGGTCAGTTTGCCTTCTAGACAACATTCACAGACAGGTAATTCACCTAAGGTGAGTTCCCTCAAAGGTCCGTCATTTGTAAGTCTTTGAATCCTATCATAGCCAATGTGACCTCGTCTCAAGTGCCATAAATATGTCATATTATTGTTATCGGTCTTTTGACGTTTATTGTTCCTATGTTTAGCTACTTTGAATAAATCATTATTAAGAGCGAGGGGTTCGTTAGGTCATAGAATATAAAGCCTGTTTTCCAAACATGCAATACAAAATTGTGATCCATTGAAAGAAATAGATATCTTAAAACTTGTGAAAGTCATAACAAATCGTTTTGATTGCAACATGGAAACTGAAATTAAATTTCTACTAAAATTCGGAATAAAAAATACATCTTTTAAAATTAAAAATTTATTTATGAACTTCAGACGAGCTCTTCCTCTAGCTTGGACCGCAACGAACGCTCCGTTCCCAACTCTAAGCTTTAAGCCACCTTTGTTCACTTCCTCCCATGATTCAAGAAGCTGTAAAGAGTTACAAACATGGTTAGTAGATCCAGAATCAATAATCCAAACAGAGTTATCATTCTCTAAAACACATGTTTCCAAGATAAATGAACTATAATCATTATCTTTGTTTTTATCTGCTAGAAACTTGGGGCAATCCTGTTTCCAATGCCCCTTCTCTTTGCAGTGAAAACATTTACCTTTACCTTTCTTGTTTTTCTTGTTTTTCCCCTTAGGAATCTGTGCACTTGGTTGTGCACTCGCCTTTGCAGCCTTTGCAGGCTTGGGGTTGTTGCTTTGCCCACCTTTCCTCTTGTTTCCAGCTTTCGAAGACGAAGCTTGGTTAGCTTCAGCCTTTGTTGGATCAGCAACAGTAGTAGTAGTTGTCTTCTTTTCTCCTCCCTTACTAGGTCCACCCATGATAGACTCAAAAGTCTGAAGCTCATTCATGAGCTGCATCAGACCATAGTTGAGTTTATTCAACACATAGTTGGTGGTGAATGGAAGGAAAGCTGGAGAAAGACTGTTGAGGATTAAGCCAACTTGAGTTTCCTCGTCTATTATGGCTCTGTGCAGTTTAGCTTCCTGAAAGTAGTTTGTCATCTTGATCAGGTGATCACGAACATGTTGAGAAGGTGCCATTCGAGCATTGGCATATTTCTTGGTGGCCTCAAAACGAGTCTACGCGGACTTGGCACCAAACATGTCTTGGAGCTGATCCATGATTTCGTAGGCTGTCTCGACATTCTCCATCTTTGTCTTGAGAGTGTCGACCATACTAGACAACATGTAGTACCACGCCTTGTTGTTAGTCGCTTGCCAATGCTCATACTTGTCCCCCACAGAGTTGGTAGCTCCTTCAGCTGGAACTTTCGGAGATTCCTCAGTCATGACGAACTTGGAGTTGGCACCAATCAACACAATGTTGATGTTTTGCTTCCATTTAAGTAAGTTTTCTCCAGTGAGTTTCTCCATCGAAAGTTGAGAAAGGATGGGAGTAGACACAGCCATAATTATACTACAAATTACCAATAAAATAGAAATCAATCACATTTGCTCTATAAAACTTCTATTCACACAAATTTCAAGAAATAACATAACATATACCAAAAATATGTAAGATATGACAAAAAAAAACCAAAAACAATCATATCTCTATTTCTTTAGGTTTTTAACTAATCTATGATATCCTTGTCCCGGTTGGCGAGAGTAAAAAATATCACTAGTTAAATAGAGTTGTAAACTCATTTAATAATGGACACCACTATTAACAACCTAATATTCGATCAAAATAAGAAAACAAAATCTCTTATTTTATGAGCTAGACCCATGGTTTCAATAATCATAGACTTAGTCCTACTAGTCACCGTAGGGGTGAGTCTAGTAGAATTTGACCTATAATTATCTATCTTTCGAAATCTAACCTTGTCAAAATAGCTAATAAACACCTTTCGTAGGGGTACGAATAAAGCACCTTGAGGCCCCATTGAGCTATTGACTATGTTAAACCAACGGTGGAGATTGAATAAAAAACTTAAAATAAGCTCATTATTAAAATAAAAATAGTATTTTTATTATTTATTTTTAGAAAATTAATGACTATGGTTTTCCAAAAAAAAAAAATTAAATTTTTTTAAAACCAAAGTCCTATAATTTCTTTTCAATTCTAAAGTTTCACATTGAAACAAATTCAATTAATTTAAAATTAATTTATTGCTAATCAATATTTAGGTTTAACTAATATAATGAACCTATACAATTAAGTCCAACTCAGGTAAATGGGCCTTAACAATTGGGCTTGTATGGAGGAGGGCTGGGTCCAAAATGTCGTTCTCACTACAAAGGCCCCCTATCTTCCATACAAGGTCCAAAAGACAAGAATTTAAACCTTCGTTTTATTAATTGTTATTAATTGATTAGGTCCACTATAGTCATGCAAGGCAAATGGGCCTTCACAAGTGGAGTATTGGCATCTTTAACCTTGAGATGGTTAAATTTGTTCAATACTTTCTCAACATAGTGGGCTTGCCCTAACGCAAAACCCCCACTATATTTCTTTACTTTGATACCGAGTATGGAATCAACTTCTCCAAGATCTTTCATCTTGAAGGTTGATGATAGAAACCTCTTCGTTTCTTCTATCCCTTTCATGCTATTACTTAGAATAAGCATGCCATCCACATATAAGCAAACAATGATCACATATCCCTTACAAGTTTTGGAATACAAACACTTGTCGCCATTGTTATGTCTAAACCCATTAGACATGATGGCTTGATCAAATTTCTCATGCCATTGCTTAGGAGCTTGTTTCAATCCATATAAGGATTTTACAAGTCTACAAACTTTATGTTCATATTTTGGTAGGACAAACCCTTCGGGTTGTTCCATATATACCTCCTCATTGAGATCACCATTAAGGAATGCCGTTTTGACATCCATTTGATGAACATACAAGTTGTGTATAGAAGCTAAAGTGAACAAAATTCTTATAGAAGTTGTTCTTGCAACAGGCGCATAGGTATCGAAATAATCGATACCCTCTTTTTGCCTAAACCCTTTAGCTACTAATCTAGCTTTAAAGGTTTGGATAATGCCATCAGTGTGATATTTTCTCCTAAATACCCACTTACACCCAATTGGTTTAGACTCCGGTGGGAGGTCTACCAATTCCCAAGTGTTATTGGAAAGAATGGAATCCATCTCATCATTGATGGCTTCTTTCCAAAATGCACTATCTCTCGATTGCATAGCTTCTCTATAAGTCTTAGGATCATCCTCAACGAAAAGTACAATAGGAATTTTACTAATGACTTCCTCTCTATTTCCTTCTACCATGTAGAATGAAATTCGTTGAGAATCTATCTCATCCACTACTAGACTTTTATGATTTTTAAGCCTTTGACTTCTTCTAGGTTCAAAGGGTTGCTTTACATCCTTTTGAGAATTCTCCTCTTGAGAATCAACTTTGGATGTAGAAGCTTGAGAATTGTTCTCATATAACAAATTCTCCTTTAGAGATGTTGAAGCTTGAGAATTGTTGTCACATGACATATTCTCAAAAAATTCAACTTCTCTAGATTCAATCACAACATTGGACTCTAAGTCTAATAGCCTATAAGCTTTATTATTATTGGCATAACCAACAAAAACACACTTTATGGCTCTTGAACCTAACTTTGTTCTATTAAGTTCGTTTTTCTTGCAATATGCAAGACACCCCCACACTTTGAAGTACCCTATGTTGGGTTTTCTTCCTTTCCATAACTCATATGGAGATATCTCATTTTTCTTCATCGGTTTTCGATTAAGAATGTGACAAGCGGTTAAAAGCGCTTCACCCCATAAGTTGAAGTTCAACTTAGAAAATACCAACATAGAATTTATCATCTTTAGATAAGTCCTATTTTTTCTTTCGGCTACACCATTGTGTTGTGGTGTATAAGGTGCAGTGCACTCATGAATTATACCATTTTCTTCACAAAATGTATTGAATTCATTAGAGAAGTACTCTCCTCCTTTATCACTTCTTAGCACCTTAATCTTTTTATTTAGTTAATTTTCAACTTCTAATTTATACAATTTAAAAGCATCAAAAGTCTCATCTTTATGCTTTAAAAGAAACACATAGGTATATCTACTAAAATCATCTATAAAAGTAAGAAAATACCTTTTACCACCTCTAGTTAAAACACCATTTAATTCACAAAGATCACTATGAATTAAATCTAGTAAATTAGATGATCTTTCTACACTAGGAAATGGTTTCTAAATCATTTTCGCCTTAACACATGTTTCACATTTACCATAGTTCTTAATATTGCATGCAATCATACCACATTTTACTACTCTTTTCATGGTAGAAAAACCTATATGCGATAGTCTAAGATGCCACAAAAATAAAGAATCATACTCAATAATATAGGAGGAATTAACATTTTTATTGATAACATTGAAAGTTACATCATTGGTGCACAATTTAACCATTCCCTCACAAGAGTACCATTTTCCCAAGAATACATTTGATTTGGTAAGTATAAGTTTACCGGACTCAAAAACGGCTTTAATGTCGGGCTTGCCAAGCAAATCACCACTTACCAAGTTTCTACTCATTTCGGGAACATAAAGTACATTCACTAGTGTAACTTTCTTGTCGGAGGTGAAGTAGACTTCAATAGTACCTTTGCCAAGTACCTTGGATTTGCCCTCATTGCCCATTTGTATCTCATGGTTTCCCTTTGACTCTTAAAATGTCTTGAACAATGATTTGTCATAGGTGACATTGACAGTGGCACATGTATCATACCACCACCATTTCACCTTGCCTTGGACCGCATTCACCTCACTAAGGGTAGCAACTATGTTTTCCTCTTGAGTTGCGTTCACCTTAGGTCCTTGTTGGTCTTTTCTATGCCTACACTCTCTAGCATAGTGGCCCTTTTTCCCACACACAAAGCAAGGACCTTTCTCGCCCTTAAACTTGTTTGTGTTGGTTTTTGGACCCAGAGGTTTCTCGTTCCCCTTTTTCCCTTTGTTTTTGGGATGTTTTGGTTGTGACACCGTATTTGCTTTGGAAGTCTCTCCATTAGACCCCTCCACAAGTTTATCTCTACATATCAATTCTTCTTTGATTCGAATATGCTTTTGGATCTCCTCCAAAGAATAATCCTCATTTTTATGAAGGATTCTTTTCCTATAACTCTTCCAAGTTGGTGGTAATTTAGCCACTATAGCACCAACTTGAAAGGCCTCGGGAAGCTCAATCTTTAAAACTTTCAGTTTGTTAACAATTATTTGCAATTCATGAATTTGAGGAAGAATAGGTTTATCACCAAAAAATTTGAAATCGAAGTATTGAGATATCAAAAACTTTTTGGTACCTTCTTCTTCTGCCTTAAACTTTTTCTCAAGTGCATCCCATATCTCCTTGGCCGATTTGGTTTCGGTGTAGAGGTCATAGAGCCTGTCGGAAAGGGCATTGAGGATATGACCCATACAAAGGAGATTGTCCTCCTCCCTCTTCCTTCTCTTCTCCACCTCCTCGGGAGTGTCCTTGTCGGATGGCGTTGGGAGAGGTTCTAGAGTGGATTCTAGAATGTAGGCGATTTTGAGAGTGGTCAAAAGGAATCTCACCTTGTCTTGCCACCTAGTGAAATTGGATCCATCAAACCTATCCAACCTCACTAGGTCTTGATTCATGATTTTGATGGTCTCACCATCCATTGAAACAAACAAAGGAATAAGCTTTTGAATGTTAGGAAAAAAATGTATTTGCCTCAATGGAAATGGTAAGAAATTACAACTCTATGCAATATATTACAAATAAATAATGATTGATTAAAAATGAGTTACAACTCTATAATTGAAAATTACAAATAAACAAAGAAAATGAAGAAGATGATGAAGAAGAAGAGAATGGTGAGAATACAACTCTAAGCAAAAGATTACAAGTAAGATAAAGGTGGTTGAAACAAAAGAAAAGATTACAACTCTTAAACAAAATATACAAGTAAAAAGAACAAGAGAATAAGAAGAAAACAATACAATAAAATGGAGAACAAAAATACAAGAAAAACTCTCACTTACACAACCTAAGGGAAGAGGGTTAGGGATCACCAACTTGAACAATGTTTAAAACCTTTGTCCAAAAGCTTATTTCCCCCTAACTCAAGCCCTAAGGGATCTCTCTCAGATAT
Source organism: Humulus lupulus (assembly GCF_963169125.1). Lineage (NCBI taxonomy): Eukaryota > Viridiplantae > Streptophyta > Magnoliopsida > Rosales > Cannabaceae > Humulus > Humulus lupulus. The sequence goes on from NC_084796.1 coordinate 189,141,353, forward strand.
TGGAAATGCTTTCTGGAATTATCAAGCCTCAAGGTGTTTCTAGCCAAGTGCTCTAATGGATAGAAAAGTTGTGTCTTACAAGTGAGTTATAGGCTCCTATTTATAGAGTTTAGAGACACCCTTTGAATTTCAAATTCCACCAACCTCCATGGCTGTTACCAATGTTTAATTGGATTAATATGGAATTAAAAAGGAGATTTGGGAGTTATTTGGGTTTTTTGAGCCGTTCAACAAAGATTGAAAAAACTGAAAAATTGGTCAGTTTTTGGCCTATGGCCGCGGCCACTGGTCTCTGTCCCACAGGTCGCGGCCACCGACCAATTTCACCACTTAAAAATGTGTTATTTTTCAAAACGGTTCCAAACCCTCCCAAATGATTTTGTAACTCCCAAAACACATTATTTGGGTTAAAACCATATCTCTAACAGCTATTTCACATATGGCTTTATGAAATTCATCTCAATATTGTGTAACAACAAATTTACACAATAAAAGATAATATTTGGAAGTTACAAATTTGTAACACCAAATATGTTACATTATTTGGATATATCTCATATATCTAAATATTGTAACTCTCTATTATATGTTACAATATGTGACACTCTTTGTCACATTTATTTAATCTAAAACATTATATTATAATATAATATAATATTACATTATATTATATTATAAAATAATATAACATTAAACTCATTAATAACCCTAAAACATATTAAGGTAATGTACACATGTTATTAATGTGACATTACCCAATTTAACTACTTAAATCTAATTCCCATTATTTGTGTCCATTTATGGTAGAAAAAGAATTATACTACTTTTCTATTCTAGGAGACATGTTAATAATAAAATTAACATTCATACATAGCATGTCATTTTAATGTTGCAATGAGTGGACGTTCCTATTCTATATGACATTTGAAGTGATCATATCAACATGTTACCAATCATACAATATAATTAAACATTAGGGTATTGATCGGGTTCTCTTTTGTGGATACCAAAATTCCACTTGAACGAGACCGTCGCCTCGTGGCCCTTGGAGTATAGGCTTAGGATGGAAATAGCCCTCACGCCCCTGCATCCTCGCGCCAGGGCCTGCGGACACCATCTCGCCCACACGCCCCTGCGTCTCACGCCAGGGCCTCGCAGACACTGCCTCAGCCACGTCCCTGCGTCTCGCGCCAGGGTCTCGCGAACACTGCCTCAACCACGCGCCTGCATCTCGCGCTAGGGCCTTGCAGACATCGCCTCGGCCATGCCCCTGCATCTCGCGCCAGGTCCTTGCAGACACCATCTCAACCACGTCCCTGCATCTCGTGTCAGGGCCTCGTGGACACCTCCTCAGCCACGCCCCTGCGTCTCGCGCCAGGGCCTCGCAGACACCGTCTCGGCCACGCAACAGCGTCTCGCGCCCCATAGGTGCCTCGCGAGGTCATCGTTGCTTGGCTACTTGGGAGGCCCCTTGCACACCTGCCTTACCCATCTACCTAGACACAAGGGCCTCGCCTAGCGATGGCCATCTCTCCCATCTCACCAGTCTGCCGTGATGTCGCTCACGCATAGGGCCATATTCTATTTTCCAAAGCATCCTTAGCCAAAGGAATGCCTCACCATATACAACTCATGCCCCGCCTAAGAAGCCCTACTTATCCCCCTATAGAAGGTGCCACCAGCGAGGCACATCTTCACTGCCACTTCTCTTAAAATATAAAGTCTAAAGCTTCCCAAGTATACATATGAGGAAAACTAGTAAGGGCCCAACCATCATTTGGTATCAAGCTAGAATTGGTGAAGGTGACTAAGTATGTTATTCATGATGGCTTGAAAGCTTTCCCACACTTAGCAAAATACAATGGATCTTGGAGAAAAGATGTGTCTTGGAAATGTAAGAAGGACCATCAGGTACGAGGCACGCATACGGGTAGGAGATGTACGACCTTGAGGAAGACAAAGGCGTGACTCTAACATCCGTATCTGACAATTAGTACGATACGTGGTGGCATGACCTCCATGCCTCTGACCATCTATCAACATCGACACCACAACCCTCTTCTCCACCACAACCTGTGCCACTACCATGACAGTGTACCCAAGTACCTTCTTGTCCTCTGGGACCACCTCGTATCCAAGGCTATTAGAGCCAAACTATAAATAGACCTCCACCCCTCAAACTAAGGGGTTGGAAAATTCTTGTAATGCCAGGCTATTCAACGAGCAATATACATGTTTTCTTTCATTACTCTCCTGCCGTTGTTCTCTGAGTCTTCATAAGTTTTCCTAAGATTATAAGTTCTTGGTTAAGTCTCTGAATTTTCTGACCTTAATTTGTTGATGAGTTCTCACCGTCAACATCTTTATTAAACGAAATTACAAAAATACACCAATGCATTCCTTGGACTTCAAAGCTTCTTGTAATCTCCATGAGTTTCATTCTTTGTTGTGGGCCTTCCGGGATTACAAACTTAAACTCTAACCCTAGGTTCTAAATGAGATGACCTAATTTCCAAAATTATGATTTATCAAAAGTTTCTCAAATTTTGTTATGAAAATAATAATTTCATAAATTATTAATTAATAACTAATGGAAAGTGGCTACCATTTATTTAAGAACAATTTCATAAATTATTAATTAATAACTAATAGTTTAAAAAACTATTATCAAATTTTGGGAAAAATGTTTCGAAAAATACTATTATTTAGTGGGAATTATTGAGATTATAATTACTCAAATTATATTATTTAATAATTTATAAGTTTCTATAAACTAAATTTTGATTCCAATTAAGGTGTTCAAATATTTCTATTTCTCTAAATGAAAATTATTATTAATCTTATTAGTGATTTCTTAAACAAATATTTGATTTCAATAAATTAAATATTTTTCATTAAGAAATGAAAATTGATAATATTGTTTCATAAACAATGTATTTGACTAATTTAATAGTCAAATGTTCCCAATAATAAAATTAACAAAAGTGAACAATTCACTTTCTTGATTTTGAATTAAGACATAAATCTCTTGTTTTCCAAAATGAATAATTAACAATTTATTTGGTAATAAATTAATTAATTAAATAATTTAATTAATATCGTCCATTTTCAAAATTTTGAAATTGATTAATAATGAGATAGTTAATTAATTTAAATTTGAATTTGATAACCATTACCAACTTCTCTATTTTTTGTTTAAGAAACAAAAAGATTGGGTCATTCAACTAACAACCCAAATATATCCTATACATATTATAATATCAAATATTAAAATATATTTTATTTATTTTAAATAATTAATCATAATTAATTAAATCATTTAAAATATAACTCCTTATGGCTAGAAATGTGCACACGGCATGTTTCATTTTTTTTTAAACTTTGATCAATTAAAAAAATTACTTATGTCAATGACCATTAAACATGTGTTTTACTTCTCAACCTGTTGACGCGGTTTTTCGCCAACAATGGATTAAGAAATCTGATAACTGAGATATTAGTGTCATTTTCTAAACCATAATTAATCAAATGAACAATTTCTCACACTCACATTTTTACGTGGTTCAGTGGTTAAAATCTACTTAGTCCACAAGGCAATATTATTAATCTCTTAAAATTTCTGCAGAATTTTTGTATCTTAAAAAGCAGTCCCATTTTCTATCCATTATTTCTGATATTTATAGTGGGTATTCCTAAACAAATTTGGGTAACTGCGTGCATAAATGTGGTAAATAATCAATCAGGATAATTTTCCATTTACATATGGATATGATTGCCGATGGAATTTACATCTGTTATCTAGGGCAATAAATGTGTAATACGGCCTGCCTGGGCATTAATGAGCGTATAAGGAACCTCCGAGTCTTTTGGGATCCTTCATTGTGTGTCATGATCAGGTTTCCACGAGCTAAACATTTTCCTCGAGCTGGATGTCGAAGAGCAAATGGACTTTGATACGTACCAGGTTCAGAGTATCCAAAAGTTGACCTAGCCATCATATACCTCGAACTAGGTTATTATCCTGAGAGGCAATCTGAAGATTATCTGATTGTCATACTGCCAAGTCTAACTTGAGTTGCTCACACCAGAATTAGCTAGATGCTCTACTCGTACGATTTCTCCATGTGTTTGTTTGCCTGTTGTACCCATGTCGAATGATTAAGTTCATGCTTATTTTGGGTACAATATTGCTAAGTGGTTCATCAATTTTCAAAGAATTGATCAGATATCAATTTGAACAAAATTGATCAAATATCAATTCCTCCATACTTTGCAACAGTCACGGCTCAAGCGAAAATTGTAAAACCATATTTTGATGACTTATCAAGTGACTTAGCCAATTGATCACACACTCACGGCATCACCTTTGCACTCACATGAATGAGATGCATTTTTTTTAAATAAAAAAAATGGTTACAGTAACCATTGACATACATGTTTGGTGATTTTTACAATATTTTATTGAATGAAATCTCATTCAAAAACATAATTCTAAATCTAAAACAATAAAAGTAAAGAATTACATAAAATCTATACCCAATCAAACAATATGGGTGTATATTGAATCTAATTCAAAAAATTAAGAACAGACCAAAAACAAAAAGAATCATATAGTTAACGATCAATCTCATTCATCACATTCATAAAACATATTCAAAATATATAAGAAATAAGAACAATCCTTAAGTCCACTCATAAAACATGTGCTCTATGTGTTCATACATTCAAAATAAACATAGATCAGATTCATGATACGTGATCTCAACTATGGCTCTGGTACTAATTGTTTGTTTTTGATCATGTGATTGACAGTGCAGCGGAAACATGGGATAATATTTTAATGCGATAATAACAATTATTAAAACATAAGAACAAATCACTCTAGGAACCATAACTAGAATGAGATCTTTCTAATGCGACATGAATGTGAATAAAAGAAAAATACAAATATCTTTTTGTAGATGTAGAACACGTGTAGATCAAATAGCATCTTAGCCTCTTAACCCACCATCTTCCATACTATGAATCACACAAAGAGAAGGAGACATGTAGATATCTATGCTATTTGGTAGGATACACAATAACGCACTTTTGAATCTCAACACATGAGAGAGTGTTCTTCTCACAATTCAGAGAGAACAAAGTTTTCTATTTTTCTCTCTTGGCAAATAACGTGAAATGCATATGATCTTTTTTTTTATGATGTTATGTTCTATTAATATAACAATCAAAAGAAGACCTAGCCCTAATCTCATTGGGCCTATGATATTTTATCTCTACAAAATACTATTTGTTACTCCTTTATCATATTTTTTTTATGTAGTATACAATTATACCACAAAATTAAATATGACTAAATTAATTTCACAAAATTATTAATATAATTTTATTTGTCATTAAATATTATTTCACAAATAATATTGATTTGTGAGATTAAAAATAATATTTTATTATTTTAATTATTTCCTTTTAATACAAAAATCCTACCTTTGTGTTATCGAGCTAGTATGGGGACAATATGGACCCGTAGTTCTATGTTCCAATAATTTAACATTAATTTCAGTGACTCTTATGTAAAGACCCGACTAACTTAAAGACCTCTGACCTTTAAAACTACTAAGACATAACTACTATCTTTGGATATATATATATAGAATAATAAAACTTTATTATAGAAAATCTAAAAAAATACAAGATCTCATTGTTTATACATAAAATCATAAGGAAAACAAAACATTTAATTAAATGTTCAAATACTAAATGCGGAAATCGTAAATACATAATTAAAAGACTCAAATGTCAACGTCATCCTCGATCGATCCCATCAATTCATTCCTTTAGTTCCTCGCCTAATACACATGCCAAAGCCACCTCGGATCCGTCCTGCCTTCCATGCTCATTTACCTGCACAATCTAAATAAAAAGGAATGAGCCTAATGCCCAGTAAGGAAAAACTACTAAAGCATAAACATAAAACATAAAACTGGACTACAATATTAATAGCCATTAACTCCTTACCGTAGTTTAGAAACTGCTATAGTCCTCTTGCTACTATTTAGAGGTAGGTTTAAACACAACTATAGTCTACCATATTAATAAAGATCTCTGGATTTTCTATCTAAGCAACCATATTTCCCAAGCGACTAAAGACATAAAAAGAAAACATACATACAAACACATAGCACATAAAATCTAACTTATTTTCCTTACCAAAAACTGGGGTATTGGAGACAAGTGCAAGATTGGAAACTCCTAAAACCAAACAGTAAAACCATAAGTTTCCTAAAGAAAAGAAGATCTAAACCATCAAGATAAAAACTTATCGAAAACCTTAAGTTTCAAAAAAATCAAGCACCTAACCAAAAGCCATTATAACGAGTTAGGATTTGAAGCGAAAGAAAAGAATAAGAGATATATCAATGAACTAAACCTGAGGATTAAGAGTACCTTAGATAGCTTAGAGCTTCGATCTATACCTCAATACCAAAATCACACTATAGCTTACTTCCCAAGTGTTTAGAAAATCTTAGATTTGAAAGCTTTTAACCCCAAAACCCAAGTGTTTCTCCCTAGAACGAAATTGGCAGCTTGGAGGCATTGAGAAGGGTTTGAAAGATGATGCAAATGGCTGAGTGCATGGTCCTATTTATAGAGTTCAAGGAGTGAAACTAACTCCCTTTAAAATGAATAAATAAATGAATAAAAATGAGATTTTCTGCTCAAAAAATGCCCAGAACTTGGTCAAAATCATTCAAGAGCAAGTCCAAGTTGTTGAGGGTTGTTTCTAGCTTCGGATTCCACGGGGTTTTAAACATAGCCACCGGAGCCGATATATCGCCCCCTATAGGCGGGGCGATATATCGCCTCCCCTATTTTTCCGAGGCTCCGTGGTTTCATTAATGCAAAGTCTACGTATTTTTCGTATCAACATAGGCGATAAATCGACCCCTATAGCTGCGATATATCGGCTTAGGCAGATATACTAGACCACATTTTTACACATTTTAAGCACACTTAAAACTATTTAAACCATTTTAACTAAGTAATACGAGATCCTAGCATCTGAGGGAAGGTTCTAGACTTCCTAGGTTTATCCTTGATTATTGTATTCATCTAAAATCCTTAAATCCTTAATAAACATACATGTGACATATGTCACATTCTTAATTATTCTATCTAAACCTTAGGTTATAATAAATAATATTTCTAGGACCAACTTCAATAATTAAACCTTATGATAAAATTAATATTTCTAAACTATACGGTAAACTTATAAAATAAATAACTATCTCTATGACTTTCCAAATAATTCCCGGCTTGAACCAATATCCATGAAAACTAAAATACTACAGCATAATATACTACTATCTAAGTAAGTAGAATTCTGAGGTGCTACAATTCTCCCCTACTTGAAAGAATTTCGTCCTCGAAATTTACTTAACAAACAATTCCAGATACCGTGCTCGAATATCTTCCTCCAATTCCCACGTTGCCTCCCGGTCTGTACTATTACTTCGTAAGACCTTGACTATTGGAATACTCTTCTACTGTAATTCCTTTACCCCCTTCTCCAGGATGTGAACCGGTCATTCCTCATAACTTAGGTCTTTCTGAAGTGCTAACGTATCGTACTTGTGAACGTGAGATGGGTCTAACACATATCTATGCAACATCGAAATGTGAAACACATTGTGGTTGTCTACTAGAGCTGGCGGTAGGGATAATCTATATGCTACTGGTCCTACCTTGCCCAATATCTTAAAAGGACCTATGTACCGGGGACTAAGTTTGCCTTTCTTCCTGAACCGCTTCACTCCTTTCATTGGAGATATCCTTAAGAAGACTTGATCTTTGACCTTGAATTCCACATCTCGTCGCTTGGCATCTACATAACTCTTTTGCAGACTCTAAGCAGTGAGCATACGCTTTCTAATTAGTTCCACTGCGTCTTGAGCCTCTCTAACAACCTCGGGTCCAAGAATTTGTCTTTTTCCTACCTCGTCCCAATGTAACAGCGACCGACATTTTCTTCCATAAAGTAGCTCATAGGGCTTCATACTGATCATTTCCGAGTAGCTATTATTGTAGGAGAACTCTATAAGTGGAAAATACTTACTCCATAATCCTCCAAATTCTAGTACACAAGCACACAACATATTTTCTAAAATCTGTATGGTATGCTCGGACTGTCTGTCGGTCTGAGGATGAAATATCATACCAAGACTTAGCTTGGTACCCATGGCTTGCTGCAAGCTTCCACAAAATCTCGATGTGAACACCAAACCTCTGTCGGATACTATGGTCTTAGGGATTCTATGCAGTCATACAATTTCTCGAACATAAATGTCTGCGTAATGGTCTGCGGTGTACGAAGTCTTGACAGGTAGGAAATGAGCTGAATTTGTGAGTCTATCCACCACAACCCAAGCCGAGTTGTGTTGCTTACTTGTCTATGGTAGTCCTGTCACGAAGTCCATGGCTATGTCTTCTCACTTCCATTCCGGAATACTAAGGCCCTGTTTGGCATGGCTTTAAAAGAGCTTTTGAGATCTCAAAGTAACTTTCAAGGGTGTTTGGATGATACATTAAAAGTGCTTCTTTAATTTAGAAGAGCTTTCTAGAGAAGTAATGACTCACCAGCTTTTCTAGGAAGGACTTCTAAAAAAAAAAAACACGGGAAGCTATTTTATTGTTTTAATGAAACTTTGATAATTCCTATTTTACCCATTTTTTTATGAAAGAAAAAATTTAAATTACATCTTTATCCTTAATTATATATTACGATATATTACACACATATTTCATTCATCTCACAATGAAAACCTAGCAGCCATTTTTATAAAATAAAATAAAAACCAGTCATTTCTTCATCAAGAAAAAATTGAAGGTTAGTAATTTCTTTGATCTATTTTGTCTAGTTTCTTCATGAAGAATATAATATAGTTTTCTCTACTTTTCATTTTTGGAACAGCCATTTTCAAAACAATCTCACTCATTTTTTGATCGACAAAAATTCAAGATTAGTAATCTTTTTATTTATTTTTTCTGCTAATGGTATTCAAAGTTCTTATTAAACTACGATTGTTTTTCTACGAATCGTTTTTAAGTTTAAATTTTAAACAAATCGTATCTTTTATTATTTGTTTAATTTTTTTATTTTATAAATAGAAATTAATTTCCTAACCATATTTAGATTTTTTTTTTTTGTATTATAATATTTTATTTGAAATTTTGGTTGTTCATTTTTCTTTAGATCTTGTTGTATTATAATCAGATATTTATTTCTTGTTATAGAAGTATAATGTGCTTTTTCACTACTATCTTTTTTACAATTTCATATGCAAGGGACTAATTTTTTTCACATAACATATATATATACCAATTGGTTATAGTGAGTGTAACTTTTCAAAGTCATTGTACGTTATTTTATGTTTTATTAATTATAAAGGTTATCATAATTTTTATTCACATAACATATATATATATATGTATATACCAATTAGTTATGGTGAGTGTAACTTTTTCAAAGACATTGTACATTATCCTTAGATTTAAATTGGATTGGATCTTCATGGGATGGAATGAGTCATTTCAGATTAAGTTGATTACCCTTACTAAACGTGTGTAGCTCCACATAACACAACTAATTATTTTAAGATATTACAGAGTAAATTGGAATATAAATATTTAAATATTTGGGGCAATTTTTATCTAGATTTTTTTAAGTCTAGATTTGAATGAGTTTGATAAGATATACCAATCACATTAAAAAAAATAAAAGCATATTTATATTATGGAATGAAAATCTTCACTAATAAAATACATTTAATCCAGGCGTATTATTGCATTTACTTAAGAAAATAAAATCCCTAAAATACATAAAAAGTAAAAGACGTAATAGTTTATATACAAAAAAATCCTAAAAATAGGGTAATTATTAATTGTCGTATGTAATTTTTTATTTACAAAAATATATATGAGTGTGTATGCATTCTAGCCTAAATAGATATATGTAAATTGTAGAATTATAATTATGTAAAAAATATTTATTGAATGGAACTTCTCAAGTTCCATCAATTGATCATCATTAAATATATGAACAAGAGGTTTCCAACACCTTTTTATATTAGATTTTAATGCTTTTAAATCACTATTGCATTATTATTCTTTGTGACATATATGTATCTATAACAAAACTTTTTTTGGTCAAATATATCATTTATGTTGTTATTAATTATTATTATTATTTTATGTCTATTATTAAAAAAAACTACCCAAGACCATTGACTTTTATTTATTACTGAATTTGAAAAAGAGAAACACATGCATGCTTAGGGATGAAATTGTTTGAGTATACTGACATAATTAAATTTGATTCACATATTGAAAGTATCTCCTTTGCTTACTTCTCCACAATGTGATCCTTAATATGATCCATGAGTGATCCAATTTCTCTTTTATTCCTTGTAATTAATATGTTATCTTAATGACTCTTGATAAGTAGTGTTTCTACTAATCTTTTTGTCTTCCTCCTCTATCATGGAGGAGAGGCCTTTTTCACACACACACGTTTTTTAAGTTAAATTTCACATTATTAATAATTATTGCTCCTATTTTGAGAAAATAAAATATTATGTGTGTATATTATTATTTTATGTTAGTTTGCATTTCTTATATGAAACTTTTTTTTTAAATAGAATGACGAGTGAGGGTGAGGTAACACAAGGAAAATCAAAAGCAATTTGGGATCCACCAACACATGAGAAATGGATTGATTTAGCTGTAGAACAAGTGAGAACAGAAAATAGAAATGGATCACATTTTAGGGAATTAGGTTGGAAATTTTTTATTGAAAAATTTAATCTTGCAACAAAAATAAATTATGATCGAAAGCAAATGAAAAATCATTGGGATAATGTTAAAAAAGAGTGGCAACAATGGGATTCACTACTTAGAGGAGAGACTGGACTTGGTTGGGACATACAGAGGCAAACAGTTGATGCTCCAGATGAATGGTGGGATGCAAAGTTACAAGTAGGTTTCTGTACAAAGCTCTTATAATTATGATTTTTTTATAAATAATAATCTTACTATACATTTTGTTTCCTAATTAATATAACATCAACAGAAATATCCGGATGCTGCTAAATTTCGAGTGACTCTGCCGAGTGGACCACAGCATGGGTAGTTTCAGTAGCCGAAGTCGCCTCAATTGGCTGGATGGCCTTGGTAGATTGGGTCGCCTCGGCCGTTTGAACCTCTTGGGTCGCCTCGGCAGCTGAAGCCGCTTCTGCAACCTGGGTCGCTCGAAGACGCTCTTCAAAGAGGAGTCTATACTTCTCGGGCTCTCCAATGAAATCCAAGCTCATGTCTTGGCTGTGGTACCAGGCCACGTAGAATGCATCCTCGATGATTGTCTTAACTTCATTATTCAATTTGTCCACCTGACACCGAGACGACATGTTCATTTCCATGGCTTGGAGGGCTTTTCTCTCCCCTAGTTCAGCTCGGTCGATGGCCTCCTTAGCCTGCTCCTGAAGTTGGGAGTTTTCAAGGACCCTTCGGGCGACCTCGGCTGTGGCCTTCTTAGCCTCCTCTTGGGCTCGCTGCATACTCTCCATGGCCGTTTTCGTTTCCTCCTTGGCCCGCTGCATGTCCTCGATGGCTTTTTGGACAACCTCTTCAAGCTCTCGAGAGCGTTTTTTCTCGACTACAAGGGCTGCCTTAGCTCGGGTGAGCTCTTCTTGAGGGCCTTGGAGTTTCTCCTTGAGGGAGGTTATTTTGTTTCGGGACCTCTGGAGTTCATATGACTTCTCCATCATGATGTCTCCCAAGTGTTGGCATGCCAAGGTGGACTGCAAAAGAAAAAAGGAAAAGGTTAGCCTAAAGCATTGATGAAGTGAATTAGAATGTGAGAATGGATGACTTACCTGGATAGAAGTGTACCGACACGAGGCCACGAGAGAAGCCTCGTCGCTGTCGCCCAATTAAGAGAAACTTCGAGCAGTCAACTCACACATAGTGGATCTGACCCCCTGAAGGAGCTCAGCGGCAAAAGGGGCAACAATCTACCTTAGCTTGGCAGAGAATAAAGTCTCCAGCTCGGCCCGACCTATTGGAGGAATGGTTGGCCTCTCTCAGGGTGGCTTAAGTTGGCAAAGGGCCTTGGATGTCTCGTGGAGAGCCTTGTTGCCTTTCTCCAGCCTTGCTTCAAAATGTTGAATCATTTTCTCGTATTTCTTCAACAGGGCCCCCTCGTACTTGTCGACGTACACCAAAAGACAGATCTGGGGTGGCATGGCCTCTTGCTCCAAGTTTTGGACCACCTCTTGCTCTGAGTCTTGGACCACCTCTTTTGGCCCGGGTGAGGACGGGATCTCTAGTACCGGGGGTAGGTCGACCTTAGGAATGGCCGCAAGGGAGTAAGAACTATCTGCCTCTTGGTTGGAGGAGAGGGTTCTGGATGCTCCTGAAGGCGTGAAGACCCCTCTCCCAACGAAGAGCTCGGGGGTGGTCCAATCCTCAAGGCGGACTGGGAAATATCAGCTAACCCCATGTGAGCTGCAAGAACAAATCAAACAGTTAGTGTATTTACCCGCAATAAATTAATGCAAATAACATAAGCTGCTCGGAGGCCCACCGTGAGTTAATCCTCAGTGCAGGAAGTGAGGGTGTCTTATCCTATTTCCGACCTCACAACTCATGTTGCTGCCATATTGGCAAAACCAATTATAGTTGAAAGACGTCACTCTGACTAGGGGTACAAAGCCCCGAGGAGTTGAGTGTCTCCCCGAGCAATGGAAATACACGTCTATGAAATCTAAATAATCTTGGAATTCTTCCCCAGTCCAGCGTCGATGTGACATTTGACCACAACGAAGGAGAGCTGGAGAGGCCCAATCATGCTCGGGACTTATCCTATCCCCTATCTGGGGAGCATAATATAGGCTGAGGGGTAGTTTACCTGGAGCAACGTGAAAGGCTTCCATCCCCGCCTGAAGCTCTTCCTCAAGCTCCCGATCCTCTTAAGCTTCTCGGGCTACTTCCACGGCGCACATATTTTCCAGTCGATCCTCCGCCGCCTGCTTCTGTAAAGCCCTCCTAGCTAGCCCGTCTATGTATTTCATATGACAGGACGCCAACTCCCAAGACTTTTTAGATTGTCGATACTTGGTTAGCTCCTAGTTGTTGATTCGTTGTTCCACGCTGAGAAGTCCCAACCTAATGAGATTGGCTTCCGTTACCAGGACGCTAAGGTCCAAATCTCGGTCAGGAAGAGACTACATTGCCTGAAGGCGATCCTCGAAGAGTTGGACGTAGTGGGCTTGGTGAAAAGGGCCTATTCAAAAGAATTAAATAAGGATCGAACATAAAAGAGCCCTAAAAACATGAAAGATAAAATGTTCGGGAAGATACTCACCAATCCTGGCGAAGTCGAGAATGAGGGCCGGATTGCTTTGAGTCGGGAAGTCGTCCGTGAAGAAGAAGGTATCCTTGTAGTCCCGAGAATGGTTCTCGTTGTGGCAAGGAGCCTTGTAGTCGAGAGTCGAGGCCGCATACTTTGCCAAAGCATAGTACCCATCTCGATTGGTTTTCTTCTTCCTTAGAGTGGTGTGGAAGCTATATAATTATAGGATCTCCACCGACGAAAGCTCGGGCCACTTTTGCTTCCAGTACAGAATGTACATTCCCGTGAGCACTCTGTAGGCATTGGGGAAAGCTAGAAAGGGGCAATCCCCATGAACTTGAGAAAGTTCACGAAATATTGTTTAAGGGGTGGGTATCCCCCGCCATTAGGTGGGCTTGGCTCCAGGCGCCCAGGCCATTAACACTACGATGCGCTCTTTCGGACTCTCGACAAAGGCAGATGAGGCACTTGTCCCCGATCGAGTAGTGCCTCATAATGGCCTCTATGGAATCGAGATGTCGGATCAAGGTGTGATAATCCTCCACTTCAAACCCATCACCCTCATACATCTATGTAGGGTGTGGAAGTAGGGTTCTATTAACTTCCTCCGCAGTTAACCCCTATCTTCGGGCATTTCGGGCATTTAGGGCCTCTCCGCCACTTGGTTGTCAAGATGAACGACTAACTCCCCAGATAGTTCTCGGGCTCCTATCCTTGCATTGTGCTCGGAGGCACCTTGTTCTCAGGCCATGCCAGAAATCTCCTGGTCGAAGAGGTAGAACCCGTGTTTGTGTAGTTGTCGAAGTTCCTCGAACATCTGAGACAAAAACCAAGCAGTTAGTATTATGACCGAAGGAAAGATGGCCAAAACACGGACGACCCTAGCGATACTGCTCGAGGAGAAGAGAAAGGTTTTAGAAATGCGGGGTATCATCGGCGCCTAAGGATAGGCTGGAGGGGATGAACCTACTGAAATCTAGGAATTCCCCAGATACCGGTCACAGGCCCATAAACACAAAATTGACGTAAAAACTTTTGAGGGCCATTTGAATGTCCCTAATAGCAAAATGTGCCTAAAATGACTCGTAAAAACTAGAAATAGACTCTCAAATACCATACCATTGGCATTCCTAAGCATATATCGAAAATCCTCAAGCATACACAAAAACAAAAAGGTAGGTCCAAGGCACTTACCCGAGATGAAACGAAGGTAGGTGCTGAGGCGAGTCCTAACCCTGAAGTATCGTTTGTCATCTACCCAGAAGTACGACGATTCATGCCAATCGTCCAGAGCTCCTGGAAAAAAAAAGGTTGAAGATAAAGGACAACCTAGAGAGAAGAAAGTGTTCTGAGAGAGGGTTTTTTATTTTCATATGTGAGACTGAAGATGGTATTTATGGGCTTTATACCCAGTAAAACTTATGAGGGAAGCAACTTCCCCACGACCATCGAATTGCTTGCCCTGGTGAGATCATGGGGGTGATCCAACGTTAGGGTTCAAAAGGCGTGGATCGCAATCATTATTTCTTTGGGGAAAGACGCCTCGGGTGCACAGTAGACGTTTGGGATCGCAAAGTTGACCCATAATTAAATACACAGATTGACAGTCCCAACAATGGGCGTTGACACATGGGTTCACTCTTCATAGTGATGTTAAAGGAAAGCCCAAATATGTTTCCCTCCACTTTTTCAAATCACTCCTCTTAATTTAAGTCTCCACTACCCGAGAGCGAGTAGAGACTCGGGGGAAAATGTTGTCCGTATTTTCACCTCTGACACGTGGCAACTCACAAAGATTAGCTCGAATGATCGTAGATAACGTCGGGGTATGTTATCCCCCAAGGCCTGTATTTGGGGCGAAGACCTTTTTAGGTGAGGTCGCCTGCCTTTGCCAGTTGGTAGGTTGTGGATACCTTAAAGGTAGATTACTCTTTGAGGTTTGCCCTCGGAGCTGGAGTGTCTCCAGGTGAAGCAACTACGGCAATGGCTCTCCTCCCCCAATCGTCTCCCAAGTCCAAGGTTTTGGTTTTCGGACCTAAGATAGGCGCCAGGTGTCAACCAATGCTGGTTTTCAGCGCCAGAGGATCGTCTGACAACCTTTTTGGGCGATCCGTCCACCGTGTTGTCGAGTGTATGACTCGACGATTCGCACTCCCACTATGTCATCTGACATGGAGGTACTTACAGCACGCCTTGACAGTAACTAAAGCATGTTCCCCATAAAGTAGGTACCTTTCTGCGGGGGGCCCTGTAGAACTCGCTTGGGCCGCGATCTCTATTCAATGTCGCCCAATACAGTGAATTGGTATTAATTCCCCAATAATGGGAAGAATGTGTATTGATTATTGATGATTAGTATTAATGACCCTAGCCCAAATAAATAGGGCTGGGAGTCTCAATGTAAAGGGTTCAGTATTTTAGAGAGAAAACACATTGTACTCAGAGCAATCTAAACGCTGCCTGAGAATACACCATTGGAACATGCCATATCAAGCTTCCAATCTTTTTAATACCAGAGACTCGTGGACTAGGGTTCTTTTATAACTTAAACCACGTAAAAACCCTTGTGTTCCTGTTATTATTTCTTTAATCTCTCGTTTTAAGGTTGATAGCGAAAAAGGCAGTCAACAAAGATCATCAATCATTTGATGCATCCCCAGGCACATAATAGGAAAAATAATTGGGCAACATTTTATGACTGAAAATAAATAAAAGACAATAATATTACTATTTGAAAAAATATCAATTATTCGGAAAGTAAATATGATGCATGAATGCAACAATTAAAAGACATAAATAAACATTTACTTTTCTACAATAAAACTACCCAACAAATAAAGTGTCGTCTTATGGTCGATCAAGTTAAATTCAGATAGCTTATAATACAATCTTATCTTTATAATTTAAACTCAAAATAGCTCTTTATTTTCTCTTTTAAAAAGAAATTACCATTGGTTTGGTCAAGATGCAATTATCCGCTGCAAAAGCTTAATTGCATCTTTGTAAGTGTAACTCATTATTTCGGAATTCGTGACTTAACTTAGAGAATGCCGACTTAGTGTTGGTCAAGCCTAAAATACATCACTTCTCCCTATCTTCGTAAGAAGCCAACCTTGGTATTAATATGTCTAGAAACCTTCCTTAGGGGTACAGAAACAAAGCCGCCTTGAGGCCCTATTCATATCTCATGGTGTTGTACTAATAATGGAGACCGTAGGTTACATTGAGATGTTCACCTTCTCCCACTTACTATTTTAGAAATAATGTGTTTTATTAAACTAATCAATTAAGTCCAAATTAATTACTAGTTTATTAATAACCTATGAATGTAATTAATTAAAAAATATATTTAATTTAAAAGAGCTTGTTTCTACAATTAAT
The DNA here is from genome assembly GCF_963169125.1 of Humulus lupulus. Taxonomy (NCBI): domain Eukaryota; kingdom Viridiplantae; phylum Streptophyta; class Magnoliopsida; order Rosales; family Cannabaceae; genus Humulus; species Humulus lupulus. The sequence goes on from NC_084796.1 coordinate 189,158,142, forward strand.
GTGATCTAGATAATTACTCATTACATTCATCTAACTTTACTAAAACACTTTTTCAACAAAGTTGGTTATCTTAAAGGCCTATAAAACTATTGAATTTATTGTGGTGTGAGTTACCAAGTTTTAACTAATTTAACACTTAGTAGTTTACATGCAATTGATTTCTCCAAAACAATTCACATAAACAATTAGGACAATCCTAAATAATCATGTTTCTAAAGATGCATGAGTAATGAAAAATTGTGTGGGATTTCATGAATGGCATGTAATTGACTAATGCATGATCATGTCATCAATCAAACATTAATTAACATTTATTTAAATAAATACACTAAATAAATAAATAAATAAACAATAAATGATAAATGATAAACCAAGTATTATTGAGTATTTCTAAATTTACAACATTCGAAAAAATAGAAATAAAATTTCAAAATAGCCTTTGGGTGGTTTTCAAGACTCCAAGAATGCTTCTCCGCTCTTTTAGGCTTTCTTGTTTATCTTTAGAAATTTGTTAGGCCCAGCTAATTAATTAGAAACTAACTTTTCAATTAATTTATTTAATTAAAACTAACTTTTAATTGAATAACTATTTTTGTCATCTTTGTCATTTAGTTGAATTTAAATAAATAAAGAATCAAATTCAAATAATCATTTAAACTTAAGATAAAATCTTAACCAACTAAAAGATATTATATTTTTCTAATAAAAATAAAATAAGATAATTAAAATTTCAAATTCAAATAATTAAAAAATTAATTAAAAAATAATAATTGCACAAAAATTAGGACCTAACTTGAGCACCAAGAATGGTGCCCTAGATCACTAGGACCGCGCAGCTACAAGGTGAGTCAACGGGCTTGGGTGTGTGCGACTGGGTAGCAGGCGCACGCAGGTGGGCGCGTAGGCAGCTGGGGAGCTGCACGGCGCAGGGGCGTGGGCTGGCTACTGGTATGCAGGGCATAGGTGCGTAGGGTGTGGGTGCGCAAGGCTGGGCGATGCACACATCAGGAGAGCTTGGGGCTCGGGCGTGTGCAGGTGGCTGGGAGCCTGGGCTCGTGTGCGCGCAGGTGGGGCAGCTGCGGGGCTCGAGCCGTGTGCGTCCAAGGTGAATGGCTCGAGTCCCTTTTTCTTATTTTTCTTGTGTACAAATTTTTCATATCTTGATTTCAAAAATAAAATTTACAAAAAACCTATGCCCTTTATGGCTTACTCAAGATTTTAGAAATTCAAATTCCTAACCCAATAGCACCATATAATTAAAGATCCATCATTCAACTATACATTCAAAAAACATATTCATCCATTTAATATACATATCAACATACATATGAAAAATTCAAGAAACCCACACAGTATTTAATATACATATATATATATGTAGACTGCTCTAGTGCAATTGTTGGTATTTAAAGAGAAAATCAAAGATATGCAGTAGGGGATGGGCCCTTTTTAATAATTATTAATACCAACCAAGATCATACACATATATATACATTAAATCACATAAAATCATAATAAAGATTACCTCTTGTAGCCTATCAAGTGTCCTCGAATCTTTTTGTATAAAATAAACGATCTTCCTATCCAATTTCTGAAAGATCACACCTTGATCTTCCAGACCAATCCTCAAACACACAAGGACGTGTGTGGGCACGTAAGATTCAAAAGGTTGATTTATGACTCTCTAGATGTACCCAACACATGAGATCTAGAGAGGTTTGATAGAGAGAGGAGGAATTGAATAGTTTTCAGGTTTTTTATTTATTTTTTAAAATATTGCTTCTGTTTTAGAGAGATAATCAGATAGTCTATGAAAAACAATGACCTTCTTAAAATTATCGCTTCTTTTTAGATTTATAAAGATAATTAACTAATTTAATTAATCTTTATTTTATTAAAAAAAATTGATTAGTTATAACCTTATTTAATTATTTATTTAAATCATATTTAAAAAAGAATAAGTATATATAAATAATTAAATAAAACAAATTATTTGAAATTCAAAATTCAAATCCCATGCATAAGAAATCTCTGTGTGTGGCGTCACACTCACTGTACAGTGAGTGTGTCGACCACATCATTAGCGTTATCCCTAATTTTTCTCATTTGTTTATTTAATTAATATTTAAGACAACATATTTAACCCAAAATAAATATCAGTTAATTCAAAATTAACTTAATCTTAAAATATCAGTTTTAAATAAATAAATAAATATCTTATTCTAAATAAGATAATTATTAGTCTCTCTTTATATATTAATCCAAACAAGATTAATATTTATTTTAACCTATAGTTTTTCAATTTAAAAATTATATAGTTAAATAATTGATTAATTCATAATTAATCAATTGCCCATAACTATCACATAGTTATTTCATTGTCTTGGAAAATTAATTCATTTGCAATTAAGTACTTCTCTCTACGAATCTTTCTTTTGACATCTTACCCTTGACAGTGTAGGACAAAGGTGATCTGATGACCATAGACCTATAATACGAAGCTCCAATAAACTAGATTATCAATTAAACTCTTTAATCCAATAATCTTATTTATTAATTCCATGATTACTCCACTATAAATATGGAATTTCACTCTAAGTATTTATAGAATTATATTTACAAAGTTTTCTCTTGTAGTTCATTGATATAATCAATAAAATGTAGTTATGTCCTCCATTTATTGGTTTGTTAATTATAGCTGGTCAAAATTACCGTTTTACCATTCTAATTACCTCTTGATCCTTAAGTACCATTAATTCACTAGTGAATAATTAAACTATAATCAAATTACAGATTTGAGCTCAATAACTATTCAATTCTAGAATTAACTCTAAAGGGAACCAATATTCAATTTGTTAGGAAAGCATGAGTTCCATTATTGTAATTCATGTTCCCAGCCATTCATGATATTGAATCTCCAAAACAAAAGTCATTAGTCTCATTATACTAGAAAACCTTAACAGGTGAACAAAAGATCCAATAAACACAAACAGGAGTTCATGAATACTCAAGATTTAGACTGATCTACAAATGATCATCTATTATGATAAGAATCAAATTTTTATGTCAAATGGCAAGTTTATAAAGATAATTAATTCTTATCGGTCCTGTAACGTCCCAAAATTGTTAATAAGGTTTAGTGCCTCGATTAGTGTGTCGGGAGGGCATAATTGGATTTATATGTGAAATTAATTGAATACGTGTGTGATTATGTAAGCATACGTGATTTATATGGTGAAATGAAAATATATATGCATGTTTATGTGTCTTCAATATGCATGTGGGTCAATTCTTGTTAATAAGGGCATATTTGTAATTTTGACTGGTTGATGGTATAAATGTAAATTATTTGTGTGTTGTGAGTGAGACCACATTGTTATGTGGATATATTTGAGATGTGTGGCACGAGACGATCCTAGTGAGCAACCTGGCGGAAAAGTCACATCGGGGGTTAATACCCGGCTCGGGGTGAGCATAGGGGTATTTTAGCAATTTTGTGTGTGTTACCGGGGATGTTAGAGTATGGGTTAAAGTTGGGGGAAAATACTAGTGATGTGAAGACTAGCGGGATTAATTAGGGATTTTAAATGGAATTTGAGGTTTAGTGGGAAATGGGGTAAAAGACTAAATTGCCCTTGAGGGAATTAAAGGGTAGGCTTAATAGGCAAGGGCATTATAGTCTTTTTCCTGGGGATAACTCAGACTTAGCCTGAGGCAAACCTCGCATTCACGTTTCTTTCTGTTGCTCTCCTTCTCTCCCTTGCAAGTGGTTCTCTCAAGCTTGTGAAGGGAATTTGTTGAGTTTCAAGCTTAGGGTTGTCCTTGGTAAGAATTGGAAGCTAGGACTTGGGGATTAGAGGTTGTAAAACTAAAGGATCCAGCTGGGGGCACTCGAATTCTCGTAGGTAATCTCAATTCTCAAGCTTTTAGTTTATGGTTTTTGGTATTTTTGTTGAAACCTTAGAGTTTTGAGTTTGGTGGTGTTTAGAGGGTTTTGATGATTGCTTTGTGGTGGTTTTCTATTGGTGGTGTAATTCTGGGGTTGAATTAGGTTAGAAATCAAGTTTGGGGTGGATTGGGAAGGATTTGCGATTTTTAGAATCACATGAATTCTGGGTTCACGAGGTTGTGCCGCGGCCTGCATGAACTCAGAAGCCTAGGGTGTTTGCTGAACTACCTTATCCCCGCAGCGCTAGGTCGATTGCGCCATGGCGTGTGTCCAATAAATGAACTTGGGAGGCTCTCTGACTTGAAGAGGGTCGTTGCACCTCTGAGGAGCGATGCGGCTCAAATAGAGAGTATTATCCAATTGGGATTTTTAAGCTCGGCAACTCAAACCTAAGGGCTCGAGAAGGATTTTACTACCCTGTTTAATTGAATTCGAGGTTCCAGAGGCTAGGGATCAATTTTTGAAACTTTTAATTGGATTAGTCCTTAATGGATATCCATTATTATGTTGTGACTAGAGGTACCGCAAGGCTCGGGAAACAAAGGATCATGCTCGTTGTCACCCTACCCTATCGCAGAGGACCTGAGGTAAGAAAATTATTTCTTGCACCCAGTATAGGGTGTGTGCCTCAATTGTAGGGCACGGAAAAAAGTGTGCCATGATACCATTATAGTTGAATATCTGTTGTGAATGAATTTATGTTATTATAATTTTTGGTATTGAATGTCTGTTTGGGAGACCGTTAATGGCATCACATGTGTAATGTGCGCCATAGTGGCAAGGCCATAACACGGACCTGGGATCCACCACAGTGGCGGGGCCATTATGAAGATGGAATGTCCATCCACTCGGCATGAGTCGTATAATGTTTGGAAAATATATTGTTGGAAAGTCTATATGAGTATGATGTGGTTATAGAATATGCAATATATGATAATGTTATATGTTTATATGTATGATTACTATGTTTTCTTACTGGGCCTTGACTCACGAGTGCTTTGTGGTGCAGGTAAGGGCAAAGGAAAGCTGGACCAACCATGAGTTGGAGAGCTATGGTGGCATCATTTACATATTAGCCTGCTCAGCCACCACAATTAAAATATTTTGGGGAACAGGAGTTTAGTGGAAGTTTTCCCCCTTAAGTCAGCTAAGTCTGTATTTATTTTTTAATGAACTTGTATTTATTTGAGACCTTTGGGATCCCATGTAATTAGTTAGGCGTTTAAATGAAAAGTCCAACTTTTTGGCCAAAACTTTTGATACTTAAACTGTCGTTTAACCCTAATTACACTTTAAGTCCAAACGACTCACTTAACAAGTTAAGCACTATTTTTAACACACGATGTAACGAGCCTGACTATTCAAGGCGCTACAACTTGGTATCAAAGCTACTAAGGTTTATTAGTTCCTAAAGATTGGTTGGGCATGTACACTCATCGCAAAAGATAAGCTCGACTCAAGGTTTGGTAATTAATAAAATGAGTATGTGCTTAACCATTTAAATGAAATATATGTGCCTTATATGCATGCTTGATTAGGGAGCATGAGCTATACTGATAGGGTCTGGCTCTTGACTGCTGATTGAATATGAGAATGTATGTTTATTATACTATTGATGCATATGGAATGCCAAGTAGCATGATGTATGTGAATGTTATTTAGTTGATTGTGAACTGTGGGGAAATTGTGAAATTTGTTATCATTGCCTGATGAGACGAGCTATTGATTGCAGTTATTCTTGGAGAGTTATTCCTCCAAGGCGATCAATTCGACTAGTCGGTGCTAAGATCGAGGCTAGAGATGATAACCAAGGTCAGGACCCTCCGCCAGTCCCTGAGAATTGGCAGCAGATGCTTGCTAAAATGCAAGCCAGACTGCAGAGACAAGAAGAAGAAATTCGTCAGGTAAGACAACAACAAGTTCCAGCAGGGAACACTGCACCAGTAGTACCATCCGCTGCCCTTGTACATGTTGTACAGGAGCAGCCAAAAGTATTGAACAGATGGGAACCCTTGTATGAGTTGTTAAGGAAGCAACACCCTCCTACATATGAGGGAGGGCCAGACTCACTGCGAGCAGCGCAATGGATGAGTATGACCATCTTTATCTTGGACTTCATGAGGGTGGTGGGTAATGATAGGGTGGCCTACGCCACTTACATGATTCGGGAAGATGCTCGCATCTGGTGGGAGGTTGTATCTCAGACCCGGAACGTTGTTGCTTTGAGTTAGGATGAGTTTTGGGATTTATTCAGCGAGGAATACTAGAACGACGCAGTTCGAGCTGCGAAGGTAGATGAGTTTACCAGACTAGTTCAGGGTAACATGACTGTGACTGAGTATGCCCTTAAGTTTGACAGGTTAGCCAAGTTTGCTTCTTAATTGGTGCCAACCGATGCTGCCAGGAGAGACAGGTTTGTTCGGGGCTTAAAACCCATGGTAGCACAGGATGTTAGGATCACCTCAGTGCCTGGGGTTACCACATATGCCTAGGTGTAGGTGGTTGAGAAGGCCCTTACTGCTGAGGGTGCAGAGGATAGGATTTGGCGGGAGAGTGTCGTGAGACGTGATGCTAGGAGGATGGTACCTCCACTTATTGGGTTTGGTAGGGCCGGAGGCCCCAGTGACCAAAAGAGGAAGACCCCTGACAGTTCTACTACTCCTAATCCTGACAAGAGAGGTCGGGGTACTCAGAGTAGCTACCAGGGTAGCAATGAGGCCTGAAGGAGTTATACAGTAGCGCCAGGTGCTAGAGATGCTATGTGGGAGAATGTCGTGCTAAGGCATGCTTCCTTTGCCGGGTAGTGGACATTTCCAAAGAGATTACCCACAACATAAGAGAGAAGAACATAACAAGGTTGATAGTTTGGCGCCAGCTCGAGTTTTAACACTAACCAAGTCAGAGGCTGAGGCTAGTCCCTCGGTAGTGACATGTCAGATTTCTAGCACTGGCTCTATTTACACTGTATTAATTGATTCTGGTGCTACGCATTCGTTTGTTTCTAGTAGAGTGGTTGATGGACAATTTATGCCCTGTGATTTCTTTACTGTGGGGTTTGGTACCTTGTTGCCTACTGGGGAACTAGTTGTTTCTAGGAGATGGATTAGATCCTTGCCAGTAGAGGTGGATGGTAGAGAGTTGTCAATAGATCTGATTGAGCTAGCTATGGAGGATTTTGATATGATTTTGGGCATGGATTGGTTAGCCAAGTATGGGGCAACCTTAGATTGTAAAATGAGGATGGTGACCTTTGAGCGCGATGGAGATGACCCGTTTTTATTTGTGGGCACTGTAAATGCGCCTCGTATTTCGATGGTCTTAGCACTGAAGGCTAGAGACCTAATGTAGGGAGGATGCATGGGATTCCTAGCGAGTGTAGTAGATATCACCAGGGATGTGTCAGTTAGGCCGGCAGAGATCAAATTGGTCTGTGAGTTTTTAGATGTATTTCCAGAGGACCTACCGGGATTACCGCCGCAGTGGGAGATTGAATTTGTTATAGAGGTGGCACTAGGGACAGAACCTATATCCAGAGCACCATACATAATGGCTCTGACAGAGTTGAAGGGATTGAAGGTACAGTTACAAGAGTTACTGGACTTGGGATTCATTAGACCTAGCTTTTCACCATGGGGTGTGCCAGTGTTGTTCGTTAAGAAGAAAGATGAGGCATTGATGATGTCTATCGATTACAGGGAATTGAACAAGCTGACTATTAAGAACAAGTACCTGCTGCCAAGGATTGATGACATGTTTGATCAGTTGCAAGGTAGGACAGTATTCTCAAAGATTGATCATCGATCTAGTTATCACCAGCTGAGGATCAGGGATGAGGATATTCCGAAGATGACCTTTCGCACAAGATATGGACATTATGAGTTTCTGGTCATGTCGTTCGGGCTGACCAATGCCCCAGCAACTTTTATGGATCTGATTAACAGGGTGTTCAAGGACTACCTCGACAAGTTTGTGATTGTCTTCATCAATGATATCCTAATCTACTCTCAGACAAAGGCAGAACACGAGCAACATCTTCGATTGGTACTTCAGAGGTTGAGGGAGCATAGATTGTATGCCAAATTCAAGAAGTATGAGTTCTAGTTACCTCACATGACCCTCCTTGGTCACAATGTTAGCAGGGATGGAATTTAATTTGATCCAGCTAAGATTGAGGCAATGAGAGATTGGCCAAGGCCCAGAAGTGCCTCAGAGATCAAGAGCTTTCTTGGATTGGAAGGATACTACCGACGCTATGTAGAAGGATTCTCAAAGATTGATACACCATTGATAGAATTGACACGCTAGAATCAGATATTTGTATGGTCAGACAGATGTGAGAATGACTTCCAGGAGTTGAGGCGAAGATTGATTATAGCTCCAGTATTGAGTTTTCCATCAGATCAGGATTATTTTGTGGTTTACTATGATGCGTTAAGGCAGGGGTTAGGTTGTGTCCTTATGCAAGCAGAGAAGGTGATCACTTATGAATCATGGAAGTTGAAAGAATATGAACATCAATACCCTACACATGATTTGGAGTTTGCAACAATGGTCGTTGCACTAAAGATATGGCGGCACTACCTCTATGGGGAAATGAGTGAGATCTACACTAACCACAAGAGCTTGAAGTATTTCTTTACCCAAAAGAATCTGAACATGAGACAGATGCATTGGCTGGAGTTGGTGAAAGATTATGATTGTGAGATTCTTTACCACCCATGGAAAGCCAACATGGTGGCAAATACCTTGAGTCGGAGGGGTCTGGGATAGTTATTTAGCCTGAAGCAGATATCGAAGGAGTTGGTAGAAGATATGACCTGAGCAGGGATTTAGTTGGTCATGGATCGATTAGACAAAGTCACCTTGCAGTCACCCTTTTGGAGAGGATGAAAGAGGGCCAGTTGAGTGATCCTCAGCTGATGAGACACCGAGGGGACGTCCTAGCTGGAGTGGCTAAGGACTATATTATTTCAGAGATGGGGATGCTAAGGTACAAGGAGTGGATTTGTGTTACGGTGGACTCTGCTATCAGATGAGAGATTCTAGATGAATCTCATATGACACCGTATTCACTTCATCTAGGCACCACGAAGATGCATCAAAACCTGAAAACCTTATATTGGTGGAATGGGATGAAGAAATATGTGACTGAGTATGTGGCTAAGTGCCTGACATGTCAGCAAGTCAAGGTTAAACATCAAACACCAGTAAGGTTATTACAACCTTTGGGTATCCCTGAATGGAAATGGGAGGACGTCACTATGGACTTCGCAGTTGGGTTACCCATGACAGTGGGTCAGCATGATTCAGTGTGGGTGATTGTGGATCGGTATACCAATTCAGCCCACTTCTTGCCAGTAAGGACGGACTATACATTGTTATATTATTTCATATAATATAATTTTAGATTAAATAATGTGACAAAATGTGATTTGTCACACCTTGTGTTGACTGCGTTTTTGGCCAACGACATGTAGACGTCAAAAACGACAAAAACCTTCAAGAGAAATAAACGACACAGACGATTTTTATAGTGGTTCAGCCCCAATGTGTTGGTAATAGCCTAATCCACTTAGAGTTGTGATTATAGATCTGCACTCAAGATCAGATGAACCTGAGTCAACTGAGTTTCTTCAGTGCAGATTACAAGAATACAAGAATTCTCTCAAATACAAGTACTCTCTCTCTCTCTCTCTAGAAAATAAGAATTCGAATCAAAAGTTCAAAAGTCCCCTTTTATGATGCCATTAGCCTTGTATTTATAGGCTCAGGATCGTACAGATGATATCCCCCATAATCGGGATATTTTGCTATTCTCATTATATTTAGTTTACAATAATATTCAAAATATAATAGTATACTATATTCATGGGATAAACTGAGAGATTCTCGCGCAAGCCAAGACCGATTCTTGTTGAAGCCATTTCTGGGATCTCTTGCGTAGCCCTGCTCTGTCTAGTCGATCCTTATCTCACTCAGGCTGGTCGACCAAACCTTCACTGGGCAGACACGCACCTGACTGGGCAGACATGCACTTAACTGGGCAGACATGCACTTGACTGGGCAGACATGCACTTGGCTGGTCAGACATGGTCATGACCGATCGGCCAAGGTCATGACTGGTCGGCCAAGGTCATGCCTGGGCAGACAAACATGTGACTGGTCAGACAAGGTCATGCTTGGGCAGTCAAACATGTGACTGGTCGGACAAGGTCATGCCTGGGCAGTCAAACATGTGACTGGTCGGACAAGGTCATGCCTGGGCGGTCATGACACTTCTCTGGCCAGTCAAAATTCTTCACTGGTCTACCGAGTCACTCCTAAGCCAGATCACCCCAACCATTCCTTGCCATTTGTCATTTTTATTGCCACGTCATCGGATTCCAATTTTTGGGGATAACATTTGCCCCCCAAGTTTATTATACGATTTACTCGTATGATAAACTTTTTCTCTAGCAAAATGTTTTTGAGGTCATCCAAAAGCTTCCATTCGGTCGATAACTTTCATGTAATCCCACGATTGAACTTGTCTTTCAATTTCTTCAAATTCTTTTTTTGATGTTGTGGTAGTATCCCATGAGTAAGAAAACATGTTTGTGCCCCATGTCCTTGAGATTTATTGTCCTTTTGGACATTATAGTTAATTGGTCATTATTTTTTCTAACCATTCGGACAATGGGTATGCCCCAAGCTGCTCGGACGCAAAAGATTTAGTCTTGAATTTCTATGCCCACCAATCGGTCACCTTGATGCCCCTCAAACACCTTGATGCTGGTTGGTCGGATGCCCAAGGCTTAGCTCCTCGGACGCATGCTGCTCGGACAGATGAATACTGCTCGGACACAGCCCAAGGCTTAGCACCCCAGCTGCACGAACGAATGCTGCTCGGACACAACCACACCCGACCGGATGCAGCTCAAATCCACTCAGACGCAGCCTTGGCTGCTCGGACACCAGCCCTCGAATGCACGCCATTCGGTCATCAGCCTTCGGATGCCCAGCCAGCCATTCGGATGCAACCCCCCAATCGATCGGACGCACGCGCGGAAGCAACCTAGCTGCTCGGACACCGCTCGGATGCAGCCCTCGGACGCGCGCGCGGGCCTGCTTCGGCACACTCGGCATCTGCTTGGGCACATGACATAGCCATTTAAGCCTATGCCTAAAACTTTCCCTACCAAAAACCATCAAAGCACCTTGTTCGAATTTCCCAAAAGTGTTTTGAGAGATTGATTTCTCTCAATCAATCTTGGGAAAAAATGACTTCTCTTCTCGAAGAAATTTTTTTCACTGTGTAGTAAATATTTTTACTTTGCATTCATTTGCTCGTGTTTGTTTGATCCACTCCAGAGACTCATCGATGTTATTTATGCTAAACAACAGAGTTTCCTACTCGATCGGTGATACATGCTTAGCCGACCAGGGAAGTTGTATCTGCTCTCCCGACCAGGAAAACTTTGCACCTGATCAGCTAAACCTTGTACCCGGCTAGTAGTTTGCTCTTTAGTTTTGTGAAGACAATTGTTGCTTAGCAGCTTTGATATTTCTCTCTTACAGCTGAGTTGTTGGCATTTATACTTTACTTTTCTTTTCTAACTTAAAACATTCTAAGTCTTTTTAGACTTAAAAAGTTATAAGTTTTTTGTGAATAGTAAAGTCACTCTGATGTATGCCTTATATTTTCGCATGAGTACTTAGTTTTCTAACTTAGAAATTTTAGACATTTCATAAGTCCATACTAAGTATAATTTCTCACACTCTTATTGCTCTAACATTTTATGAGCATAATGTTTATTGTCACACGAATATCTGCTTCTAACTTGAAATTTTAAAAAATTCCAAGTTACTTAAGCTTTGTCAAACAAGTTAGCTTAATGGCCTTTTTGGACTTCGAAAATTCATAAGTCAGCCTAAAAACATATATATTAACTCGTGCTCTTATTGCATGTGTTAAATTATATACCAGTATACCCCATGTGCCCCCCAGGTGATCAAGGGTTGAAAGATCCTGGGTCACTCGCTACTTGACCGAATCTGCTCAAGCAGTTAATTGCTCGTGAAACACATAGAATATATGGAAAATATTCGAGCAGTTGAACACTGATTGAACGTATCGACCAGTTGAACACTGTCCGATTTTACCGACCAGTTGAACACTGCTCGGATAACTAACACACATGCATATTTGTAGCAAGAATCGACCTCGCTGCGCGTAGTCTCTTTTATTACTCATAAATTAAAAAGGACAAAACATGTCTAATAACGAGTCTTAAACAAAAAAAATTGTTCAAAAATAAAATGACTGGTTAGCAAATAACCAGCTCATAAACCAAACTTAAATAACAAGTCTAACAACTCGAAATCAAGCTACCACTCTGAAAGCGGTATTTAGAAATAATATATCCTCCGATGCTCGCCACTCCAGTGGTTTCTGATCCTAGCACTCCTGCTCAACATACCTCTCCCTTGCTTCGTTGCTATCCTCAGCTAAGTGTGGACCTCCACATATAGTGTCTAAGGTAAAGGCCACAGGTCCGGGTTGCAAGGGTGGAGATCTTTGTCGTTTGAACCCAGGATTGCTGCTGCCTCCTTCTCCTTGGGGTGTCTCTGCCCAATACTTTCTCAACTTGCCCGACCGGAGAAGAAATTCTATCTCGTCCTTGAGGTGATTGCATTCATTCGTGTCGCGACCATAATCTCCATGGAAACGACAAAACTTATTCATGTCTCTCTTCCTCTTCTCTTTCCTGATGGGTGGAGGTTTCTTGTACGGAACCTCTTCATGACTAGCAAGATATATTTTCGCTCGGCTGGCCAAGAGAGTGGTGTAATTAGTGAATTGAGGCTCATACTTGGTTGGCTTTTTGCTTGAACTCAACTTTGCTTTCTTTTCCTCAGGGTGGTCAGACCCGCTATTTCTACGTTTCTTTCCACCATTACTAGGAGAGTCAGTTGATCCGCCCGGATTGTTTATGCCATTCTCCTCTTTCTCGATTGCATCATCCAATTTCATATACTTGTCTGCTCGGTCAAGAAATTGTTGAAGTGTTGAAATTGGATTTCTATGTATACTATCCCACAAAGGGCTCCGATAAGTTATCCCAGCGGATATGGCAACCATCTTCCCCTCGTCTCCTACAGCAGTTGCTCTATTGGCTTCTCTCATGAATCTCTGTATATAATTCTTTAGAGACTCATCTTTTCCTTGTTTGATATCTGCCAAGTGGTTGGCATAAACTGGTGGAGTACGGGCAGTGTTGAATTGTCTACAAAACTCCTTCCTGAATGCTTCCCAAGAGGTAATGGAGTTCGGCTTAAACTTCCAATACCATTCCTGGGCAGTATCCGACAAAGTAGTCGGGAAAACTCTACACCGATAATCATCACTCACTCCGAGCGATTCCATCTGGTCCTCGAACTTCCCAACAAGTCTGATGGGATCTGCCTTTTCTGTATATACTGGCAGAATCGGTGCTTTATATTTTGCCAGTGGCTGGGCTGCTCTAATCCGGGCACAAAATGGGTTGCCACTCCGGTGGCCAATCGCATCTATCCCGGAAGGTCGTTTTGACAAACCTTGCACTGCAGCTGTTAGCATGTCAAGCTGGGCTTGGATGGCTGGTGCAACTGATGAAGTTCCAAGGTCTTGACCGCCTGGTCGGGCATTACCATCTGGTGCACTGTCGTCAAGTATTTCTACTTGACTGGCAGGGCGATTCAGATTTTGCCCTTCGACCGGGACGGTCCTCCTCTTGTTAGTGATAACGTCCCTCAAATCCTTCCGGGAAGCATGCTCTCCTGCCCAATCGAACACCATACTTTTCGATTTTTCAGAGGGCTTAATACGCGGGACTTGCACTCTCCCACTACGCTGCTGGCCGGGGTGCAGTGGAGGCCTTTCGGTACGCCCCGGGCAGCCTTTTCCTCCTTGTTGGTTGTTATCATTCTTCTCCTTTGACTGGTCGGTGTGATGACTATCAGCTTCATCACGACCATGCCCATCTTTGAAGTGTGAAGTTTCTTTACCTCGAGGAGCTCTATTTTGCTCCTGCTCAGGTGGAGTTTTTTTGCTACCTGATTTATGAGTCCCTGATCTAGAAGTCTTTGATCGATGGCTCCTTGAGGGGGTTCTGGAGTTCCCCCTTTGGGTTGAGGCAGTGCCCAACCGGACCCCATCTTCTTCCCGACCAGGTGGGCTACTACCACTCCTGTTTGGCCCTCAAGAATTGGGCCTATCAGTGTTCTTACGACCAGCTTTTGTGGTCCTTGCTCCAGGGGTGGCTGCTCCTCGTGTTGTAGCTTAGGCATTGGCTTGGGCCAGCTACGTAGCTGCCTCCAGAGCGAGTGCAGCCTCGCGATGTCACCTATCGGCCTCCTCCTACTGTCGCTGGATCTCCTCACTCCTGGCGTCCATCTCCTGTCTCTGCTGCTCAAACGCCGCCTTCTGCCTTGCCATCTCTTCAGCGAACGCCTCCTGTCTGGCATTGAATTGTGCCATCTCCTTCTGGAAGGCCCCCATGGCTTCCTGGAGTTCTTCAACTTCTGGAGTCACGTCCTCGAGCACGACTCTAGGCTTAGTCTCACGATCTTGTGGGCCAGGACCTTCTGATCTGGCAGGCTCTTTAGAGGAGCATGTCTTCTTGGAGGCCGCATTGGTGCTCTTAGGCACCATAATACTTCAGGGATCGTCTGTCTTTCTCTTCAGGCTCTCAATGAAAGCACCAAAATGTTGACCGTGTTTTTGGCCAACGACGTGTAGACGTCAAAAACGACAAAAACCTTCAAGAGAAATAAACGACACAGACGATTTTTATAGTGGTTCAGCCCCAATGTGCTGGTAATAGCCTAATCCACTTAGAGTTGTGATTATAGATCTGCACTCAAGATCAGATGAACCTGAGTCAACTGAGTTTCTTCAGTGCAGATTACAAGAATACAAGAATTCTCTCAAATACAAGTACTATCTCTCTCTCTCTCTCTCTCTAGAAAATAAGAATTCGAATCAAAAGTTCAAAAGTCCCCTTTTATGATGCCATAAGCCTTGTATGTATAGGCTCAGGATCGTACAGATGATATCCCCCATAATCGGGATATTTTGTTATTCTCATTATATTTAATTTACAATAATATTCAAAATATAACAGTATACTATATTCATGGGATAAACTGAGAGATTCCCGCGCAAGCCAAGACCGATTCTTGTTGAAGTCGTTTCTGGGATCTCTTGCGTAGCCCTGCTCTGTCTAGTCGATCCTTATCTCACTCAGGTTGGTCGACCAAACCTTCACTGGGCAGACACGCACCTGACTGGGTAGACATGCACTTGGCTGGGCAGACATGCACTTAACTGGGCAGACATGCACTTGATTGGGCAGACATGCACTTGGCTGGTCGGACATGGTCATGACCGATCGACCAAGGTCATGCCTGGTCGGCCAAGGTCATGCCTGGGCAGACAAACATGTGACTGGTCGGACAAGGTCATGCCTAGGCAATCAAACATGTGACTGGGCGGACAAGGTCATGCCTGGGCAGTCAAACATGTGACTGGTCGGACAAGGTCATGCCTGGGCGGTCATGACACTTCTCTGGCCAGTCAAAATTCTTCACTGGTCTACCGGGTCACTCCTAAGCCAGATCACCCAACCATTCCTTGCCATTTGTCATTTCTATTGCCACGTCATCGGATTCCAATTTTTGGGGATAACACCTTGTAACATATTATTGAGAGTCACAAAATTTGACACATATGTGTGCCCAAATGTGACATATTTTGGAGTTACTAAATCAGTTACAAATTTGTAACTCCCAAATATTACCCAATAATGTGTAGATTGTATGTTACACATTTGAGATTGGATTTCACAAAGCCATTATGAAATATGGTTGTTGGAGACATGTTTTAACTCCCATTAGGTGTTTGGAGGTTACAAAATCATGTGGGAAAAGATTTGGGACGTTTTGGAAAAATGACATTTTGTGTCGAAAATGGCATGTGGCCATGGCCACTGACTTTCCCTAGCCGCGGCCAAGGGGACAGAGGCCAATGGCCGCGGCCACTGATAGTCCTAGCCGCGGCCAGTGAGGCTGATAACCAATTTGTTTTTTCCAGTTTTTTCCAATTTGAACGATTCTAACATCCCAAGTAACTCCCAAATCTCCATTATAATTCCATAAACATCCAATTAAACATTGGTAACAGTCATGGGGTTGGTGGAATTTGAAATTCAAAGGATATCTCAATACTCTATAAATAGAAACCTAATGCTCACTTGTAAGACAACTCTATTTCTATCCACTAGAGCTATTGGCTAGAATTACACCAAAATGCTTGATTATTCCAGAGAGCTATTTTCAATATTGAGAGAATCTCTTAGTGCTTGAGTAGGGAGAAATAAGCTTTTGGGCAAAGGTTGTAAACCTTGTTAAAGTTGGTGATCCCCAATGCTCTTCACTTTGGTTGTGTGAGTGAGAGTATTTTACTTTTTTGTTCTTGTTATTTTTTTCTACTATTGATTTTGTCTTCTCTTCTTCTATTTTCTATTTACATATTTATTTGTATCCTTTGTTTTAGAGTTGTAGTTCTTATAATTCTCTTCTTCCTCTTATTTCTACATTTACTTGTATTTTGATTATAGAGTTGTAATCTTATTTAATCAATTACCTTGTCTATTGTATTTTGCATAGAGTTGTAATAGTGTTTCTTATTTTCCATTGAGACAATAAAAATATATCTAACATACAATGGACCAGTATGTTGATCTTTATGTGAAGGAATTAGTACGTCTCCATAGGGCGCCTAGGTCGATCGTATCAGATCAAGACCCCATCTTTACTTCCAAGTTTTGAGGGAGTCTGCAGAAGGCTATGGGAACTTAGTTGAAATTTAGTACAGTTTACCATCCTCAGACAGATGGTCAGTCGGAGAGGACGATTCAAATACTGGAAGACATGCTTCGGGCATGTGTTCTGGACTTTGAAGGGTCCTGGAGTAAGTATTTTCCTCTGATAGAATTCTCCTATAATAACAGCTACCAGCCAACCATTGGAGTGGCTCCTTACGAGATACTGTATGGGAGGAGGTGTAGGTCGCCCATTCACTAGGATGAGATGGGTTAAAGGAAATATTTAGGTCCTGAAGCAGATCAGAGGACCAATGAGGCCATATAAAAGATTAGAGCTCGGATGCTCGCGTCACAAAGTAAACAGAAAAGTTATTCAAATCTGAGGTGCAGAAATGTGGAATTCCAAGTGGGAGACTATGTCTTCCTTAGAGTTTCGCCGCTGAGAAGGGTGAAGAGGTTTTGGAAGAAGGGCAAGTTTAACCCTAGATTCGTAGGACCATTTGAGATCCTAGAGAGCATTGGTCAGGTAGCCTATAGGTTGGCTTTACCACTGGCTTTGTCGGGAGTTCACAATGTGTTTCATATATCGATGCTCCAGAGGTATGTATCATATGCAACTCATCTATTGAACTATGAGGATCTAGAGTTGCAGACAGACTTGTCCTATGAGGAGCATCCAGTATAGATTTTGGATGGAAAGGATAAAGTCTTGAGGAACAACACTATACTGCAACGTCCCAAATTACCTAATAAGGCTTAGGGCCTTGATTAGGGGGGCAGGATGGCAATTTATGGTAATTATGTGCTTGTGTGGTGTATTTAGGTGTAATTATGTGATTATGTGTAACGACCCAAATTTGCTAATAAGGCTTAAGGGCCTTGATTAGCGTGCCTGGAGGGCATAATGGGAAGTATGCGTGAATTTAATGATTAAGACGCATGATTATGATTTTAAGCATGTTATATGACTATTTGAGTATTTGAGATGCATGATTATGTGTACTATGGTATGTGATAATTCTAGCCCGTTGAGGGCATACGTGTGATAATTATGTGATGTGATTTGTACCACGTGGGTGTGGTGATATTAATGCGATGCACGTGCCGAGACGGTCCTAGAGAGCTAGATAACTCAAAAGTCACAACGGGATTTCATACCCGGCTCGGGAGGAGCCTAGGGGTATTATGGGGATTTTGTAATTTAGTTCTTGTGAGATATTGGTAACCGGTGGTTTGGTAACTTGTGTAGCTGTTAGTAACCATAGAGAGTAACAAGATTGGTTAAAAGAAGTGGTAGAATTGTAAGGAAGTAGGAATGACAAGAAGGGCCTTGAGGTTTAGTTGGAATGGGAGTTAGATGGAAGGGTAAAGTGGTCATTAGGCAAGGATTAGGATTACTCCAGCTGTAGGAAAGGGGAATACGTATTATACTTTGTTATATTTTGGTTTATGCTGAAATTGAAAGAAAGGGCTAGAAAGAAAAGGGAAATGAAGAAGGGGCTGAACTTGGGACCTAGGAGGAGACTCAAAGGGAGTTTGAGGCAATCAAAACCAGGTTTAAGCTAGGACTTCTCAAAGGTAAGAATTGTGCTCTGTTTAAGTTGAATTTGAGTTTGAATTTTCAGAGATTAAGTGAGAAAACTTAAAGGGAATATGGCTGGTTTTACTTTGAAATTCAATTAGGGTAATCAAGAGCAAAGAGGTTGGGAGCTGGAATTGGGAGGAGTTCAAGCTAAGTTTGATTGAGGTAAGAATCTTTAGCATGTTTAATTTCGTAATTGGTGTGGCTTAAGACTCTTGAAGCATGATTTGTAGTTTTGGAAGCCATGGTTAAAGTTTTAGGAATTTGAAACTCAAGATAGGATTTTGGGGTGTGTTTGTGTGATTGGGGTTGTTTGTGATGTTTATAGGTTGTTAAAGGGGTTCATTTGGGGTTCTGAGTTGATTTTGAGGCTTAGGTATAAGGTTGGGGTGATTTGGAGTGTTTTGGGTTCGGGAAAACGCAGGGGAAAAACCCAGAATTCTGGGCTCGCGAAGGAGCGCCGCGGCGCTGTTCTAGCGCACCGCGGCGCAAGGTTGTTTCTGGGCGGTGCGTGTGCTCTCTGACTTGTTGGGCCCCGCGGCCCTATAGGGCAGCGCCGCGGCGCTAGGCCATTTCCAGAATGTGATATTTTGCAGTTTTGAGCTTTTGCTCCGGGGATTCGGGGGATGTCTTTGGTGCATTGTTTTAGGGATTTGGGGCATTCAGAGAGTGTGGGATTGGTTCCGGGAAGTAGATTTGGATTGGTTAGTGATAAAGGATGTTTTGTTTGTGTTATGACTAGGTCTTTGGTGAGGCTCGGGATAGAGGACCGTGCTCGCGGCATTGGGGCATCGGAAGCTCGGGATACAGGTAAGAAAGCTGCACCTGAGTATGTGGTTAGGTTGGGACTAAGTGTTCCCTATGTTTGTATGCATTATTATGTGAATGTGATTAACCATGTGGTCACGATGGGACTAAGAGTTCCCAATATTTGTATATCATGTCATGAGATGGTATTATTACGCCATGGGACATGCGATTACCGACCTAAGGGTGTCGGAATCATTATTTGCGCACTGGGGCGCGGCTCAGCCACTGGGAGCTGAGGCAGCTTATTTATCACTGAGCTCGGTTAAGCTGGCCAGAGTCAGTGAGTATTACACTGGGGGCGGCCCTATTGAGCCGAAGACAGTGTGTTAAATAGAGGGTGTGACTAAAGGCGCCAACCTTGAATGTTATTTGATGGATATGACAATCTATTGGTTATGAATGTGAATATTGTGCTATGAATATAGTTGGTTGATTGTTTGGATGACAAACTGTTATTACTGATTGGATAAATGTTATGAAATATTGAATTCTTGGTTGAGCATTGTGAAATATTTGATAAGTGTTGCTGATCTTGCTATGTTATTATGCTTTCTTGTTGGGCCTTGGCTCACGGGTGCTACGTGGTGCAGGTAAAGGCAAGGGTAGGCTGAATCAACCATGAGTTGGAGAGCTCTGGGGGCGAGGTGTACATTGTCAGCTGCTCGGCCGCCACGGTCGACACATTGTACAGGAACGGAAACCTAAAATGTATATTTTGCCATTAGAGTGGCTTGAACTATTTGTAACTTCTAGAATATGTTGTAACTAAGACATCTAAACCCTGTTTTGAGTCTCCATGTATTAAACCGTCATTTTTAATGAAAATAGCCTGTTTGTGACCAAAATCTTTTTATTCTTACTCTGATAATGGTATAGAGTCTACACTTTGTCTGAGTGACTTGATTAGCAAGTCTTGCACTATTTTAAACACACAGTGTAACGGTCTTGGTTATCCAGGGCGTTACATTATGTGAGTTATAATATAATATGCTAGATATGCATGTTTAGGTGTATTAAATATGCATGTGGGTCTGTTTCTTATTAGAATGGCAATTTTCGCAATTTGGCATGTTGTGGACGTAATTGTATATATGTGATATATGTGAGAGACCACATTATTATGTGGGTTTATTTGGGTTACTCGGCACGAGACGATCGTATAGAGTAAGTTAGCATGAAAGTCACAACGAGACCTAATATTCGACTCGGGGTGAGTCAAGGGGTATTTTGGGTAACTAGTACATTACTGGGTTATCGGGTAATGGGAATAAATATTTGAGGATATATTTGGAGATAGTGAGATTAGGAGGGAATATCATGGATTTTTACCATTTTGCTCTCGGGACGTTTTTGGTACCCAAGCCTCGAGATTAGCTTAAGTTACTTGAACCTTAAGAAAACAAAACACAAAACACTCAGCTCTCTCTTTCCTCTCCCAACCAACTCTCTCTCTATCTCTCTCACTCTCTCTCAACTTTGGTGTGAAATTCTTGAGAAACCAAAGGGAATTGAAGGCTTGGGTTAGGATTTGGGATTTGTTACAGATAGGAGATCATTAAACACAGTTGAGGTAAAGCTCTAATCCCCATTTTAGTTGAATTATGTTATGATTTCCTAGAGTTCTTGGAGTGCTCTTGAGCTTTGTGGTTCAAGGTGTAGATTTTGTGTTTTTGTAGGATTTTGGCTAAACTTAACGTTGGGTTTTGTTGTTGGTATCATGTTGATGTTATTCTAGGGATTGAATTATGATTCTAGGAATTATTTGGGAGGATTTGGTGGGTTTTTGGCTGAGGAAAAACATGGGAATTCTGGGTTCGTAGGTTCAGGCTGTGACCCTGTTCTTGGGGAGCCGCGACCCATGCGAACCCAGAGCCAGGTGGGGCTTCTGTTTCGGAGGCGTGCTGCGACCCTCAGGGGCAAGTCAGGGCCCGCGTCTTGTCTCCAAGCAGGAGGGGCTCTCTATTCTAGGAGGCGCGCTGCAACCCTTAGGGTCAATTCGCGGCCCACCTGGGCAGCTTTGGCCACCCTAGGGTTTTAGTGACAGGAACTCAAACCTATGGGCTCGGGATCGAATCTACTACCTGGTTTAGTGTAATTCGATGTCTTGGAGGCTCGGACTTGGTCTGGAAGCCTTTATTTGCTCGATATTGACGGAATTCTATATTATGGTTGTGACTAGGTTATTGCTAGGGGCTCGGAACCAGGATCGTGCTCGAGGGTCATTCTTATTATACTTTGCATTCATACCTGAGGTAAGAAAACTGCACCCAATACGTGATATATGTGATTATGGCTCGAGCCACTGAGAATGAATGTGATTGAGTTATGTTGTGCTTGTTGATTAAACAAACTTGAATGCTCAGTTTCTGGCTAAGTATTATATGATTGTTCGCATGGTTTGCGTAGTTAGGGGTTGGCCCCGTTAAGGAACATGGTTATTACTATGTTTGCATTTAATTAATGGTGTTATATAATTAATATGTATGCGCACTTGTATTGTCTAAAGTATTCTTATCTATATCTGTATCTGTATCTGAATACTTGGCTCAGGACTTGACTTATTAGTCAAGGGCAGCAATAGCACGCTGCGCGCTGGTCGAAAGGCTTAAGCCCAATCAGGAACATACTATTATGTTGGCCGAGCCTATGGTCGTTTGAAAACAAAGCGTTGGACCAACTCTATGGCTAGTTATTAATAGATAAGGGCAAGGGCCCCAAGTGACTCTATGGTCACATAGCTAGGGCATAGGGCCCCAGGTTGACTCTATGGTTAATTATTCAAGGCAGCAGGTCCCAGAATGATCCAACGATCATTTATTTGTAATTGTAAGCATGCATGAGTAGGTTATTATTGTTGGGCATGCTAGATAAGTATTTGGAATATGTATTTACTGTTCATGCACATGTTTAAGTTTTCTTGTTGAGCCTTGGCTCACGAGTGCAATGTGGTGCAGGTAAGGGAAAAGGAAAGCTTGACCAGCCATGAGTTGGAGAGCTTCAGTGGCGGCGTGTACATATGCGGCGACTTGTCCACCACGGCCGAGGATATCTCAGAGGAACTAGGGTCGTATCCCTTATTTTGCTGCTTAGGTTGGCTGGTTGTACTTTTGACTTATATATACCCCTTTTAACCATCTGTTTGGAATATTTTGGGATCCCATGTATGTATTAAACTTTTAAATGAAAAGTCAACAGTTCATTTGACCAAAAATTTTAACCCTAACCCTTGACATTAACCTTAGTTACACGTTTATGACCAAATGACTTGATTAGCAAGTCTGACACTATATAAAGAACACAATGTAACAGTCTTGGATTAGGAGGACGCTACATATCCCTTGGTTAAAGTGTTGTGGAGGAGTAACAAGATCGAGGAGGCGACCTGGGAACTAGAATCAGACATGCGAGATCAGTATCCCGAGTTGTCCAAGTAAATTTCGAGGACAAAATTTTCAGTAGGAGGGGGTTGTAACGTCCCAAAATTGCTAATAAGGCTTAGTGCCTCGATTAGTGTATTGGGAGGGCATAATTGGATTTACATGTGAAATTAATTGAATACATGTGTGATTATGTAAGCATACGTGATTTATATGGTGAAATGAATATATTGTTGGGAATAATGCCCTTAAAGCAATTGTAGTTGACAAATGTTTTAAATGAAATAAATAATTGAATTGAATTATTATATATATATAGACTATGTACAATATTATATTGATAATATTAGGTGAATATCAGAAAATTTCAAAGTTTATCTATGTGGTCTTGATCTCATATTGGTATGAGAGGATCGAGATTAAGATAATAAACTTAAAATAGTTCGCAGTAAAATAAAGTTATTGAATCTTTGGATTAATTACTGCTAGTACGGTTCGCTAGTATTATGAATACAAGTGACCTAGATCTGGGTCACTAGTGTAGTAGGACACTTTAGTGAATGTACTTTATATATAGTGATATATAGAATTGGACTAGAAGTGATTTGTTAATACTTGTTTAAATATCGTTTCGTAGTATTAATCAAACACATCAAATGATGACCATATACATGTTGCTCTTAATCGTGAGGTTGCTATGAACTCCTATATATGTCATCTGATCCTTTGCTTCATGCGTTAAGGTTTGTCATAATGATTAGGCTAAGAATAATTGTTTTGGGGACTCAATGATATATATGGTTGGGGACATAGTTTAACAGATATGGAATCTATACCTTCTTGTAGATTGAATAATGGTTCCCTATTGGGTTGACTTTCGCAACTAAAAATATTATGAGCACTCACATCGCAAACTTGTTGTGACACAACCTTAACTAGTAAAGTCAGTGGTACTCTAGGAACAAGATATAGCTAAAAGGGTAAAATAGTAATTTTATTCCTTTTTAATTATGAACCATTAATAGAGGATTAACGTTGTATGTAATGATTATATCAATGGACACTTTATTCTTTAATAAAGTACTCAGTAAATTTATGTCTATAATTATCAAGAGTTCAATATCATATTTATAGTGGAGTAATCATGAGATTAATAAATATGATTATTTAATCAAAGAGCTTTAATTAATAATCTAATATTTATTGGAGCTTGATATTATAGGTTCATAGGTCCTCAGGATGGCTCTATCAACACCATATCAAACTAAGAGTTGATACAAGGGTAAAACTGTAATTTGGGAATTTGAGAAGAATTTTATTCTTCGGGTCAAGTATGCAATTATATGGTAATTGATGTTGAATAATTAACTTGGAATTAATTATTAATTTTTTAAAATTATTTATTAATTTAAATATATAATTTTTTAAATTCATATATATAAATAAATTTTTTAAATTAATTATTTTATTTGAGTGGGAGAAAATAAAATTGGTAAGTCAAAAATAGTTTTTGGTTTATTGAATTTTAAAAGATGATGATAATGATGATCATCAATTTGAATTTTGAATTTAAAATTTAAATTTTGAAATATAGTTGTCATATTTTCCTTAAAAAGATAAATACCTTATTTTGTGGAAGATTGATTTTAGTTAAATAAATAAATAAAAGAAAAATGCAATATCCCTGGAAAGAAAAATAGCAGTTCATGCATGACACGGTTCAACCACTACACTGATATTGTATCAGTGTTGTTTTTATTTTATTTAATTAATTAATAATTTGAAAATAGTTTTTTCAAATTTGGTAAGTTAGATATTTACATAAATCAAGTCTTATCATCATTATGATATTATTATTATATTACTATTATTATTAGGAATAATAAGGTAATAGAATAACCTCTATATATATGATATAGAAAAATAAGAAGAAAAAAAGAGAAGTCAGAGACACAATTCAGAATAGGTTTCAGAATTTTTGTCAGACAAAAAGATTGTGTTCTTCTTCTTCTTTATTCTAACTATTGTCAGACCATAATCCAAGTTCACATGTGTTGAGAAATACTTGTGATTCCTAAATTGCAAACCCATGTTCTCTATGTGCCCACACACATCTTGAGGTGTAGAGAACACTTCGGAAGATCATGGTTTGAGTGCTCAAAGCATTGGATAGGAAGATCGATAAATATACGAAAAGACTCAAGGACACTTAATAGGCTTCAAGAGGTAAATTCTTATGTTCTTGAATATTTATGTACTTATATGTTATATATAAATATATTGAATATTTATATAAATTTTGCATGATTAATAATATTGTATGTTAATGTTTTTGTTTGGATGTTTTATTGTTTATATGAATGATGAAAATTTTTGTTGTTTTATGAAATGGGCTGTAACGCCCTACTACCCAGGGACCGTTACAGTGTGCATTTTAAACAGTGCTAAACTCGTTAACCGAGCCATTTAGCCATAATCGTGTAACTAAGTATGATTAACGGTTTAGGGTTAAAAATTTTGGTCAAAGATACAACGTTTCACTAAAACGTTTACTATATACATTGGGATCCCAAATATGATTTAAAGGTTAATTATAATAAAATATTTACAACCAACCGACCTAAGCGGCAAAATAGGGTTTAACCCTAGTTCCTCTTTAAACCCTCGGTCGTGGCAGTCAAGCAATCGCATATGTACACAACGTCACCTAAGCTCTCCAACTCAAGGATGGTCCAGCTTTCTTTTGCCTTTACCTGCACCACATAGCACCCATGAGCCGAAGCTCAGCAAGAAAACTCAATATACTCATGAACAGGTAATAACATGTTACTAAATCATAATAGGCATGCCTAACAATAATAACCCTACTCATGCATTCAAATAACTCCAAATAAATGTTTGTGGAGTCCCGTGCTCTGAGTAGATGACTAATAAGTCTCTTGCTCTGAGGTAGATGACTAATAAGTCTCTCTGAGGTAGATGACTAATAAGTCTTTCTCTGAATGGACGACTAATAAGCCATACTCTGTATAGATGACTAATAAGTCTATCCTTATGTAGGTGACTGATAAGTCTATCTCTGTATAGATGACTAATAAGTCTATCTCTGTATAGATGACTGATAAGTCTATCTCTGTTAGATGACTGATAAGTCTATCGCTGAGGTAGATGACTAATAAGTCTCTCTGTATAGATGACTTATAAGTCTATCCTTATGTAGATGACTGATAAGTCTATCTCTAAGGTAGATGACTAATAAGTCTCTCTATATAGATGACTAATAAGTTTATCCTTATATAGATGACTGATAAGTCTATCTCTGTTAGATGACTGATAAGTCTGTCTCTAAGGTAGATGACTAATAAGTCTCTTTGTATAGATGACTAATAAGTCTATCCTTATGTAGATGACTGATAAGTCTATCTCTAAGGTAGATGACTAATAAGTCTCTCTATATAGATGACTAATAAGTCTATCCTTATGTAAATGACTGATAAGCCTATCTCTGTTAGATGACTGATAAGTCTATCTCTGAGGTCCCATGCCCTCCTAGCCATGTGACGTATCAATCACCTGAGCTTATAGCCCTGGCTCTATATAACTAGCATTTAGACTAGACAAGCGCTTTTAGTTTTCATCGAACTTCAGGTCGGTCAAGCATTTCATGCTTATGATGATAATGCTTATGTCGATTAGATCTAATCTTTTCAGCTTGCGTTAAACATGCTAATACCGTTCTTGACTCATAAGCCAATACCATACGACCAGTGCTCAGTACTACTGCTGATCTTGACTGATAAGTCACATCTTCACAATCAATACTGACACCAATGTTGATCCCTAACTAATAAGTCAGTGCTTCCTCAATGAGTTAATGCAAATAGACATATATCATATGTCAAATATCCAAATATAAGGCATTCAACATGCTTAATCAATAATAACAAGCATAATTATAATCATGCACAATTACAAGCATAATTCCATGTGTCACATTCATGTCATGCCATAATTACATATATCGTAATCACATGAGCTGCTATGCATTTACAATGCAATCAATGACCATATATAGAGCACTCAACATGCCTCATAAAAAATCATGCATGTCACATACTAGGTGCAGTTTTCTTATCTCTGGTTCGAGCGTGAAATAATAAAAGAAAAACCTTTGAGAACGATCAATCCTTTGGTCCCTTAGCAGTCACCTAGTCATAACCAAATATGGAATCTCATCAATAAAATCAATAATACAAGGGTTTATAATCTAAAACCTCGCTCTCGGGACCTCAAATCGTACTAAAACGGTTAGTAGATTCGATCCCAAGCCTTAGGAATTGAACCCCCAAGCTTAAGCCCTTAAAAACTCCTCCCTAGCACAAAAGGAAGGGGCAAGTCGGCGCGCCCCAAGTCAGAGAGCACACTCAGCCTAGGCACTAGGGCAGGTCACGACTTGCCTAGCCAAGTCGCGACTTGACCCCACGAACAGAGCCCCCTTGCCATTTTCTCCATTAAAACCAGCCAAGAACCTCAATCAAACCTCCATAAAACCAACCATCAATGCATCATATTCGCTAGTTTAACCACAAAACCCAAGCTTTAAACCAATTAAATTCAGCTCAAATAACCACTTCTATACTCAGAACTTTAAGCTCAAAAACGGACTTAAAACAGAGTAAAAACCAGCAAAACCATGGCTAAATTCTGACCTCAAACTCAAGATTGAATCCCCTTCAATGGCTAAAATAATCCTAAACCCTTAAGCTTTAACTCCCAAGCTTGAATCCTCAATCTCAGCTTCAAAATTTCAAAGGAAGGAAGAGGAAGAGAGATGATCGTGGAAGAGAAAGGAAGGCTCTGTTTTTGCTTAAGTTCATCTACAACCTTCTAATTTTAACATATATCATAAGGTCAAATGACCAAAATGCCCCTAAGCCTAATTATTTCCTTAACAGCCACCAAGGGCAAAAATGTCATTTCTCCTCTTATCCCGCTAATTATAATTAACGTCCTCCAATTCCCGTTATTCTCAAATAATTAATAAATCATATCCCATTACCCTTTAATTCTCGGTAATGTACTAATCATCAAATTATCCCGAGACTCACCCCGAGCCCCGAAATTAACCCCGTTATGACCCAACCGCTAACTTGCATTCAAAGATCGTTTCATGGCGAATAGCTTGAACAAATCCACATTATAATGTGGCCTCATTCATAATTCACCAACATGCATGAAAATATACAAATATGCCCTCAGCGGGCCAAAATACCAAAATGCCCTTATAATGAAAAGTGGACCCATATGCATGCATTCATCATCATATAATAATGTAACTCACATAACCATGCATATAATCATTTAATTGCATAATAAATCAATTATGGCCCTCCCGGCCTCCTAATCAAGGTCCTAAGCCTTATTAGGAAATTTGGGCCATTACATAGGCCACCATGCCTATTCCCCTGCGCACTTTGTATGTTTTTACAACATATATATATATATATGCATGTTTATGTGTATTAAATATGCATGTGGGTCTGTTCTTGTTAATAAGGGTAAATTTATAATTTTGGCCTGTTGAGGGTATAAATGTAAATTATTTGTGCGTTGTGAGTGAGACCACATTATTATGTGGATATATTTGAGATGTGTGGCACGAGATGATCCTAGTGAGAAACCTGGCGAAAAAGTCACATCGGGGGTTAATACCCGGCTCGGGGTGAGCCTAAGGGTATTTTAGCAATTTGGTGTGTGTTACCGAGGATGTTAGAGTATGTGTAACGACCCAAAATCACTAATAAGGCTTAATGGTCTTTATTAGTGTGCCAGGAGGGCATAATTGGTTTATGTACGATTTAAATAATTTAATGCATGATTATGTGATAAGCATGCTTATATGATTATATGGATATGTGAAATGCATGTTTATGAGTATTAATATGCATGTGGGCCATGTTTAGATTATAGGGGCATATTTGTAATTTTGGCTCAGTGAGGGCATAAATGTGATTATTTGTGATAAATTGTCGAGACCACATTATTATGTGGATATATTTGCAGCATATGGCTCGAGACGGTCCTGGAGAGCGGTTTGGCGAAATAGTCACGGCAGGGATTTATACCTGGCTCGGGAGAGCCTGGGCGTATTGTTGGGAATTTAGGAAATATATTGGATATTATTAGACTTTGGGTAAATAATTGGTGATTAATTGGATGACGGGATTTAAGTGGTTTATATTAGGAACACTCGAGGAATTAGTAGGAATTGGGAATAAATGACTAGTATACCCCTATATTAAGTTATATGCTAGTTTTGTTTTGGGAGGGTAAAAAGGTCATCTCCTAAGACTAAAAATATATTCAATTTTTCCTTAGAATAAAGCAGAAGGTTGGGGAAATTATTGAAGAAGGAAAATATCACAGAAAGCTCTCTCTCTCTCCCTCGCGATTTATGCTCTCTCTCTCTCTCTCTCTCTCTCTCTCTCTCTCTCTCTCAAGTTGGATATGGACCTTAGTATCAAAGGGGTGCTTAAACTAGGCTTGAGCTAGGGAAATCTTTGAAGAAAACAGAAGGAATTGGGAAGGAATTCAGCTGGGTGTGGAGCTGGAAGTTCAGAGGAGGAAACTGCTATATTGAGGTAAGAATTTAGGCTTTCAATTCTGATTTTCTGCTGGGTTGTTTAGGTAAGTTTGGATTCTTGAACTTGAATTGGATGATGGAATTAGATCAAGATCTTGGAATGTTAATAGCTGATGGATTTGATTGGTGACTTCAAGTTTATTGATAAGGTTTTGAGGATTAAAATAGGCGGTTTATTCTTTAAATTCATAGCTTGATTGATGATTGAAATGGGGAAAGATGTTGGGTAAAATTCTGGGTTGTTTGAGTGTTCTTGGCTGGGAAAAAGAGGAGAAAACCCAGGTTTTCTCTTGGTTCGCAGGGCGCGCCGTGACGCGTGTTGCCCTTCTGGCCGTGGGAGCTCTCTGACTTGGGGGCGTACCGCGACTTTCTTGGCCAAGTCGCGATATGCCTCCCCTTTGGCATGAGAGCTTGCTCTCTGACTTGGGGCAAGTCGCGACTTGCTGAGCCAAGTCGCGACCCACCTGGGAGTTTTGAGCTTAGAAGAGTTCTAAGTATTATTAAGGCTCGGGGGTTCGAACCTAGGGGCTTGGGACAATTTCTACTACCCGTTTTAGTAGAAACTGAGGTCCTAGAGGCTAGTTTTGTTCCCTAGGTATTTTATTTCTAATTGGAAGTTGATAGATATCAATGATTCTTGTGACTAGGTTTGTCGCCAAGGCTCGAGGCTAGGGATCGTGCTCGAAACCAATTCTCCTTCTTCACTCAGAATCAAAGGTAAGAAAACTGCCCCTGGTTGTGTGGCTATGTTGGGACTAAGAGTTCCCTATACTTGTATGCAATGTTGTATGATGGTATTATGCCATGTGAGCATGAAATAAACGGCCTAAGAGTGCCAGAATTAATATTTGTGCACAAGACGCGGCTCGGCCACTGGTAGCTGAGGTTAATTATATAATCACTGAGCTCGGCCTAAGTGAGCCGGAGTCAGTGGGATAAACAGAGGGTGCGGCCTAAGGGCGTCAACCCTAGATATTGTTAATCTGATGATTGTGGCATGTTAATTATCTAGATGATAGATTATTGGTTTGTTGATTGATATCACTGATTATATGAACGATGTGGTCTGCTGAGTACATGATTAATGATTTATGAATTTTTTGATTACTGTTATTGGTTATGTTATGTATATGGTTTTCTTGTTGGGCCTTGGCTCATGGATGCTACGCGGTGCAGGTAAAGGCAGGGGTAAGCTAGACCGACCCTGATTTGGAAAGCTCTGGGGGTAGAATGTACATAGTCGGCTACTCGGCCGCCACAGCCGAGGGATGATACAGGGACAGGAGAACCTAAAATGCCTATTTTGCCATTAGAGTGGCTTGTGGTTGTACATAACCTTTAGAAATTTTAAAAACTGTTATTTAACCCTATTTTTGGGATCCCATGTATCAAACGCTTACTTAAATGAAGTTTATCTTTTATGACCAAAATCTTTTAACCCTAGTTCAATAATGGTTTTAGTGACACATTTTCAATTAAATGACTTGATTAGCAAGCCTTGCACCTTTATAAACACATAGTGTAACGGTCTTGGTTATCCAGGGCATTACAGTATGTGTTAAAGTTGGGGGAAAATACTAGTGTTGGTAAGACTGGCTGGATTAATTAGGGATTTAAGATGGAATTCGAGGTCTAGTGGGAAATGTGGAAAAAGACTGAATTGCCCTTGAGGGCATTAAAGGTTAGGCTTAATAGGCAGGGGCATTATAGTTGTAATGCCCTGGTTACCCCAGAACAGTTACAGTGATCAGTGAACCGTGAATTTAACTCGCTACCCGAGTTCTTTGGTTAAAAATGTGCTTCTAGGCATTATTAATAGGCTAAGGTGGAAAACCAATCCAAAAGGAAAAGATATATTTTATTTAAAACATAAAACTGTTTTATGGGCCCATAAAAACGTTTACAAGTTATTTACAACTCAAAATGGTCATTACAGTTTCAAATTTACAAACCCACCGACCTAACCGGCAAAAATAGGGTAAACCCCCTAGTTCCTCTGAGAACTCCTTGGTCGTGGTGGTCAAGCGGCCACATATGTACACATCACTACCTAAGCTCTCCACTCAAGGCTGGGTGATCTTTTTTTTCCCTTTACCTGCACTACATAGCACCCATGAGCCAAGGCCCAGCAAGAAAACACAATATTGCATGAATATAATATCAAAAATGATCATAATAATCATTCAAGACTTTCGATCCAAAACAGATGAGTGACAGTTGAAAAGTCAGTAAGGTGGGTTCCGTTCCCTTTAGACATGTGACGATAGGGTCACCTGGGCTTTATAAATAAGTGATCCTTTCACTAGCTTATCAAGATAGGTGCTCGATGAACTAGTCACCAATATAACCTACTGCATGACCATAGAGTCATAACCATGGGATTCCGCTCCCTAGCCATGTGACAAGTAGTCACCTAGGCCTTTGGCCCTGGCTCTGAGTAACTAGTCCTAGACTAGCCAAGCGCTTATAAGTTTCATCGACATTAGGGTCGGTCCAGCATTAATGCTCCTACAGTCATTTAATGTTGATATCGATTGGATCTAATCTTTAATCGGCCCTGCATTCAGGACGCTTATGCCGTTTCTGACTCTTAGGTTAGTAATACGCGACCAGTGCCGAAACTGAATAGTCAGTGCCATACACAAGTAAGCAGGAGTTGCTAGCATTTAATATGCAATCAATGTCCTCATTCTATAACCAACATGCCTCAACACAATCACGCATGTCATATATACAGGGTGCAGTTTTCTTACCTCTGATTCAAGCGAGAATGAATAAAAGAACGACCCTTGAGAACGATCAACCTTTAAGTCCTTTAGCGGTCACCTAGTCATAACCAAATATGGGAAACCCTCAATAAAATGGATAACAAAGGTTCCCGAACCAAGATCTAGCCTCCGAGACATCGAATCCCACTAATCCGGTCGAGGCCTAAAACCAAGTTCCCGAGATCAAAACACTCAAATGGCCTCAAAACCCTGCCTGAGCCACGGCCCTAGCACCTTGAGTCGTGGCCCCCAGCCACACCAGGAGCAAGGGCCATAGTGCCCACTACCCAGTGCTGCGGTGCCCAGCACGCCCAAATGCCTCCACCAGCTTCTTTGAGCTTGGGTCACGGCGCCCAAGAACAGGGCTGCGGCCCCCACCCAGAAACCAGCCACAACCTCGATTTTTCTCATTTAAAACCTTCCAAGAACATACCTAAACACTTCCAAATCCAAAAATCAAAGTTCCCAAACATCCCAATGATCCAAATCATTAAATCCCGAGGCTCAAACGAATCAAAAACTCAACGATTTACAAAATCCAATTCAAAGCTTAAAAACTCTAAAAACTCAAAACTTAAAGCTTAGATTACCTGTGATTGGGTTGTTTCTCGTTAAATCCTTCGGTCAAGAAGCTTCTAATCTTTCGTAGGATCTCTATGCCTCGATCCTCGCTTGATTCCGACTCCTAGAACTCAAGATTTCTTCGAAATTGCCTCGAATGGTAAAAGGAACTAACGGGAAGAGAGAAAGTGTTTTCTAACGTACGGTTCTATCTGACGAACTACTTCAGGCTTAAGTAACCTCAAATAAAACCTAATGCTTGGGGTCCCAAAAACACCCCCGGGGACATAATAGTCAAAACTCCCAGAATTTCCTCCTGATCTCAATAACTCCCAATTTATCATCAAATAAACACTCTCATTACTCAAAATCCCAATAAATGACCCCGTTATGACAAAACCGCTAATTTGAAATATAAGACCGTCTCATGCCAAATAGCTAGAATATATCTCCATAATAATGGGATCTCATCCATAAATCACAATATGCACCAAAATACACAAATATGCCATCAACGGGCCAATTTACCAAAACACCCTAACAATCAAATGTGGACCCACATGCATGCATTTAACATCATATTATAATATAATTCACATAAACATGCATATTATCAGTTAATGGCATAATTAAACAATTATGGCCCTCCCGGCCTACTAATCCAGTCATTAAAGCACATTAGGGATTTCGGGGCATTACAACTATCCCCTCTTTACAGAAATTTCATCCTCAAAATTTACCTGAATAGCTCGGGATACTGACTCTGCATATCTGACTCTAGCTCCCAGGTCGCTTCCTCGGCCTTGTTGTTCCTCCACAATACCCTAACCAAAGGTATCATCTTATTCCTGAGGACCTTATCCTTTCTGTCAAGTATCTGGACTGGCTGCTCCTCAAAGGAGAGATCTGCCTCAAGCTCCAGATCTTCATAGCTTAAAATATGATTCACATTAAATACATACCTCCGAAGAGCTGAAACATGAAACACATTATGCATGGCTGACAACGCCGGTGGCAAAGCCAACCTGTAAGCCACCTGACCAATCCTCTCCAGGATCTCAAATGGACCTACAAACCTAGGGCTCAGCTTGCCCTTCTTCCCAAACCTTCTCACCCCTTTGTATGGCGAGACTCTAAGGAAGACATAGTCTCCCACTTGGAACTCCACGTTCCTGCGCCTGGGATCTGCATAGCTCTTCTGTCTACTCTGAGAAGCGAGCATCCGACCTCTAATCTTCTCAATGGCCTCACTGGTCCTCTGAAATGCCTCAGGACCGAAGTATCTCCTTTCACCTGTCTTATCCCAATGAAAGGGAGATCTGCACTTCCTACCATACAGCATCTCATAAGGTGCAACTCCAATGGTAGACTGATAACTGTTGTTGTAAGAAAATTCTATCAAAGGTAGATACTTATTCCAAGATCCGCCAAAGTCCAGCACACATGCTCACAGCATGTCTTCCGATATCTGGATCGTCCTTTCAGATTGCCCATCTGTCTGAGGATGATAAGTCGTACTGAACTTCAACTGTGTACCCATAGCCTTCTGTAAACTCCCCCAGAACTTGGAAGTAAAAGTGGGGTCCCGATCTGACACGATCAACCTAGGTGCTCCATGAAGGCGTACGATCTCTTTCACATAGAGATCTGCATACTGGTCAACTTTATATGTAGTCCTCACTGGCAAGAAGTGAGCTGACTTGGTGTAGCAATCCACTATCACCCAAATAGAATCATGCTGACCAACAGTCCTGGGTAAGCCAACCACAAAATCCATCGTGATGTCTTCCCACTTCCACTCTGGAATATCCAAAGGCTGCAATAACCCTGTCGGCCTCTGATGCTCAGCCTTGACCTGTTGACATGTCAAGCACTTAGCCACATATTCCACTACATCTCTCTTCATCCTCGGCCACCAATATAACGATCTCACATCTTGATACATCTTTGTGGTGCCTGGATGCAAAGAGTAAGGTGTAGTATGAGATTCATCCAGAATCTCTCGCCTCAAAGAAGTGTCTAACGGAACACATATCCGCCCCTTATATCTCAATAAGCCCAAATTAGACATTGTATAATCTCTGGATGCTCCAGCCAAAACATCCTCTCTGATCTTGATCAGCTGTGGGTCACTCAACTGACCCTCCTTAATTCTCTCCAACAGTGTAGACTATAGCGTAATATTAGCCAACTGGCCCACCAGCAACTCTATACCAGCTCTGGTCATATCATCTACTAACTCTCTGGCTATCAACCTCGCACCATAAATCTGTCCCGGACCCTTCCGGCTTAAAGCATCAGCTACCACGTTGGCCTTTCCTGGATGATACAAAATCTCACAATCATAATCTTTTACTAACTCCAGCCAACGCATTTGTCTCATATTCAAGTCTTTCTGGGTGAAGAAGTATTTCAGGCTCTTGTGGTCTGTATAAATCTCACACTTTTCTCAATAAAGATAATGCCTCCATATCTTTAAAGCAAAGACCACAGCCTCCAACTCTAAATCATGAGTGGGATATCTCTTTTCATACTCCTTCAACTGACGTGAAGCATAAGCAATTACCTTCTCTGACTGCATCAGAACATAGCCCAAACCCTGATGAGAAGCATCAAAATAAATCACAAACTTCTCCTGATCTGTCGGAAGACTCAGAATCGGAGCTGTAATCAATCTCTGCTTCAGTTCCTGGAAGCTGTTCTCACACTTATCTGACCACACAAATTTCTGATTCTTGCGTGTCAACTCAGTCAATGCAGTAGCAATCTTCAAGAACCCTTCCACGAAATGCCTATAATAACCTGCCAATCCAAGGAAACTTCTAACCTCAGAAGCATTCTTTGGCCTTGGCCAATCTCTTACTGCCTCAATCTTCGCTGGGTCTACCTTAATCCCCTCCTTACTGACAATGTGCCCAAGAAAGGACACCTGAGAAAACCAGAACTCACATTTCTTGAACTTTGCAAACAATCTGTGTTCCCTCAGCCTCTATAGAACCAACCTCAGATGCTGCTCATGCTCTGACTCAGACTGAGAATATACCAGGATATCATTGATGAAGACAATCATAAACTGGTCCAGATAATCCTTAAACACTCGGTTCATCATATCCATAAAAGCAGTAGGGGCATTAGTCAATCCAAAAGACATGAATAAGAACTCATTATGCCCATACCTGGTACGAAAAGCAGTCTTCAATAAATCTCCCTCCTTGACCCTCAACTGAT
Organism: Humulus lupulus; assembly: GCF_963169125.1. Classification (NCBI taxonomy): domain Eukaryota; kingdom Viridiplantae; phylum Streptophyta; class Magnoliopsida; order Rosales; family Cannabaceae; genus Humulus; species Humulus lupulus. Next base: position 189,193,905 of record NC_084796.1, read on the forward strand.
GATAACCAAAACGAAGGTCAATCTTTGAGAATACCTTCTTACCTTGCAACTGATCAAATAGATCATCTATCCTTGGCAAAGGATACTTGTTCTTAATTGTCAGCTTATTCAGTTCTCTGTAATCAATACACATCCTCAGAGAACCATCCTTTTTCTTTACAAACAGAACTGGTGCTCCCCAAGGTGAGAAACTAGGTCTGATAAAACTCAAATCTAACAGTTCTTGCAACTGTACTTTTAATTCCTTTAACTCAGCTGGGGCCATTCTGTAAGGTGCTCTAGACACTGGCTCCGTCCCTGGTGCCAGTTCTATCACGAACCCTATCTCTCTGTGCGGTGGCAACCCTGGAAAATCTTCTGGAAACACATCCAGAAATTCACAAACAAGTCTGGTCTCACAGGCACGACCAGAGTGGTATCAACCACACTGGCTACGAATCCAATGCAACCTCCTTGCAAAAGATCCCTAGCCCTCAAAATAGAAATCATAGGTATGCGAGGTCCATGCACAGTACCAAAAAACACAAAAGGATCCTCACCTTCAAGCTCAAAGGTGACCATCTTCCTTCTGCAATCAATGGTTGCCCCATACTTTACCAACCAATCCATACCCAATATCATATCGAAGTCAGTCATAACCAACTCTATCAAATCCACTGACAACTCTCTGCCCTCCACTATCATTGGCAAGGATCTGACCCATCTCCTGGATACCACTAATTCTCCAGTGGGTAACAAAGTTCCAAACCCCACAGCATAAAAATCACAGGGTCTACACAGTCTATCAATAATACTACTAGCAACAAAAGAATGTGTAGCACCAGAATCAATCAAAACATTATAAGGGGTTCCAGCACTAAGAAGCTGACCTGTAACAACTAAGGGAGAAGCCTCAACTTCTGCTTGTGTCAACGCGAACACTCGAGTTGGGTCGAGCTGTCCGCTTTCCTGAGTTCCTCTTTTCTTGCCTTAGGGAAATTGTAATGACCCAACTATTCTAGACTTTGGACAATTAATAACTACTATACACAGACACTAATCTTAAGAAAACATACATATGAAATAACCATAACTTTATTAAAAATTGAAAAGCAAAGGTTAAATACATAAAAATGCGGTTAGGATATGGGATCCCATTGTTTGAAAATAAAATAGAACATAACTTAAATCTTAAAATGTGTTACAAAACAAAGTGCAGAAAATACATATAAAGCATAATTTTAAATGACTAGAAACAATTTCATCCTCGAATCGTTCACGCAGTCCACCGATTCCATTCTCCCATAATACGCATTCCCAAGCTGCCAAGAACCTTCCCGCCGACATAACTATTTTTCTGCACATATAAAACATAAAGGAATGAGCCTAATGCCCAGCAAGGAAAATCTACTACAAGCATGAAACATAATCATACACATAAACTATGAACATATATCATATACTATAACACATATATCATAATTCTAACCCATGTACATGGTGACTATTGGGGTTTGCTAACTAAGCAACTATAAGCCTCAAACTACAATGAGGTTTGCTAGTTATGCAACTATAAGCCCCAAAAACATAAAAGTGTTGGGGTTTGCTATATAACAACTATAAGCCCCAAAACATAAAAGTGATAGGGTTTGCTATATAACAACTATAAGCCCCAAAAACATGCATATATATCATAACACATAAAATCATACGATAGCATAATCATAACACTTCTATATAAACATAGCACATATCACATAAGAACTATCCTATTTTCCTTACCAAAATACCGGGATCATGAGAACAAGGTCGGGATTTTGGAACACTCCTAAAAACCATTAATAGAGAGGTGAGTATTCTAAGAGATGAAAAGAATGAACTAAACCATCGAGTAGATACTTACCAATAAGAACCTCAAGTTCAAAGAACTTAGATGCCTAACCAAGAATAAAGAATAGTTAGGATTTGAGTAGAGAAAAACTATAAGAACTAATGAAACAATACAGAAAGGAACTAAGAATAGGAATACCTTTGAAATTGCTATGACCGAACTACACCTCGAAACCGAAATACACTATAAATCTTACTTCCCAAGTGTTTGATAAGCTTATAATGATAAAGGTTATAACCCCAACCCAAGTGTTTAGCACTCCAAAGTAAACCTAGCAGCTTGACCTAGCAGCTTGTAGACTCTGAACTCAGCTTGATGAATGAATAAATGGCTGGGTACTAGGTCCTATTTATAGAGTTCAAGAATGAAAAGATCTTCATTTAGCTTGAATAAAATAATGGCTTTTTAATTGAAAAACATTTGAATAATCATTCAGCAGAGGATGAAGACTCGGTCAAAAAGATTCTGGATTTATCAAGAGGTTAAGGATTAAAATGAGCTCGGTTTCAAAATCATTTGAAAATGGAGCCCTAGAGCCGATATATTTCCTGGGCTCATAATCCCGAGGCTCGTCGAAGTGGTCGGGAGAAGTTACATGTTTTTTGTATCCCCGTGTGGTGATATATCGCCCCCTAGAGCTGCGATATATCAGCATACACTGAAATATTATACACGTAATTACACTTTTTCAGCCTAATTTGAATTGAGTAAAGAGCCTTGACTAAGTCCTTTAACGATTTCAAAGCTGCTGGCAGACTCTAGGATTTTCAAATATTACTCTTAATAAACTTATTCCTCAAAAACACTTAATTTCTCATTAAACATACATATGACAAGTGTTAATACCTTATTGGGTCTATCTAAACCATATGATATAATAAATATTATCTCCATAATCAGTCATATTAATCAAACCTTAGGTTATAATTAATATTCTTAAACTATAGGTTAAACTTATAAAATCTACAAGTGTTACTATGAGTGTCCAACTAAGTCCCGGCTTGAACCAAAATCCACAGTCATAAACATACTATAACTACTACTAGCTATTACTATTACTACTATCTAACTAGCTAAGTAAAGTTCTTGGACTCTACAACAATCCTTTCTAAGATGACCCACTGCTCCACATGAGAAGCAGGCCCTTGCCCTACACTCTCCCAAATGACGCCTCTTGCATCTAAGGCATTCAGGATAAGACTTCGAGGCTTCATTACCACCTGGATGACCCATTGAAATACCATGGGGCCGCCTATCAGAACCTGGAACTAGGAAGGTATCAGGAACCTTCCTCTTCTGATCACTGGGGCCTCCACCCCTACTTGAACCCACAAATGGAGGACTTGTCCTCCTGAACTCCTTTCTGGCTGCATTGTCTCACCAGATCTTGTTCTCTGCACTCTCAGCTGTGAGTGCCTTCTCAACCACCTGTGCATAGGTAGTTACCCCGGCCACAGTGGTAATACGTACATCACAGGCTAATCTGGGCTGTAGCCCCTGAAGAAATCTCACCCTCCTTGTCCCATCAGCGGGCACCAGCTCCATGGCAAATTTTGCCAAACGATCAAATTTCAAGGCATACTCAGTGACTGACAAACCTCCCTGAAGTAGCCTAATAAACTCCTCAACTTTTGCCGCCCTAATGGCATCATTATAATATTTCTCGTTAAACAGAGTCTGAAACTCTTCCCAACTCAGGGCATTAACATTTCTGGTTTGGGTAATAACCTCCCACCAATTCAGGCATCCTCCCGAAACATATAAAGGGCACAAGCCACCCTCTCATTACCAGTCACCCTTATGAAATCCAGGATGGTGGTAATCATACTCATCCACTGCTCTGCCTTGGCAGGATCTACACTGCCTTCAAAAACTGGAGATTGTTGCTTCCTGAACCTTTCATAAAGAGGCTCCCATTTATTACCAACCCCAGGCAGCTGCTCAGCTGCTGGCACTGACATAGGAAGTGCCACTGATACACTGGCCACTACAGGTGCTTGCTGTTGTCTCAGGAGACAAAGTTCCTCTCCCTGTCTCAACACTGTAGCCTGCAGATCGCTAATTATCTGCTGCCAGTTTGCAGGAGCTGGCTGTGGAATCTGTCCTTGGTCATTCTCTTGACCCTGATTGTTATTATTCTGGCCTTGATCACTTTGGCCAGCTGACATATCTATCTGCCCTGGATTCATTCTTATTAGCTTATACCTTGCGGAAACAATGATCAATACGGCCAGTCAGGTAGTAATAACTAAACCTCTTGCCGCCTTACGGTCTAAGAACAAGCAGAAAATTATCATATTCCACAGTCATACAAATATGCAAATGGATACATGATTATAGCATTTAGCACTTAGCATGTATCACATAATGATTGACAATCAACAATACTAATAAGTACGTTCCAGCAATTTCAGTACTATTTAGCACACAGTTGCTGAGGATGCAATATTCAAGGCACAAGTTTCACATGGTGTCTCATGCATACAGGTAAAGCATATATACTATGTTTAAGCAGTTATACATATAACTACATAAATAGTACCAAACCATGAGTCGAGCTTGACTTCAGTGATGAGTGTACATGCACAGCCAGTCTACAGGAACTCTAACCTTGGCACGCTCTGATACCAAGTTGTAACGCCCTGGTTACCCCAGAACAGTTACGATGATCGGTGAACCGTGAACCGTGAATTTAACTCGCTACCCAAGTTCTTTGGTTAAAAACGTGCTCCTAGGTATTATTAACAGGCTAAGGTGGAAAACCAATCAAAAGGAAAGGATATATTTTATTTAAAACATAAAACTGTTCATGGGCCCATAAAAACGTTTACAAGTTATTTACAACTCAAAATGGTCATTATAGTTTCAAATTTACAAACCCGCCGACCTAAGCAACAAAAATAAGGTAAACCCCTTAGTTCCTCTGAGAACTCCTTGGTCGTGGTGGTCAAGCGGCCGCATATGTACACAGCACCACCTAAGCTCTCCACTCAAGGCTGGGTGAGATTTTCTTTCCTTTACCTGCACCACATAGCACCCATGAGCCAAGGCCCAGCAAGAAAACACAATATTGCATGAATATAATATCAACAATGATCATAATAATCATTCAGGACTTTCGGTCCAAAACAGATGAGTGACAGTTGAAAAGTCACTAAGGTGGGTTCCGTTCCCTTTAGCCATGTGACGATAGGGTCTCCTGGGCTTTATAAATAAGTGATCCTTTCACTAGCTTATCAAGATAGGTGCTCGATGAACTAGTCACCAATATAACCTACCGCATGACCATAGAGTCATAACCATGGGATTCCGCTCCCTAGCCATGTGACAAGTAGTCACCTAAGCCTTTGGCCTTGGCTCTGAGTAACTAGTCCTAGACTAGCCAAGCGCTTATAAGTTTCATCGACCTTAGGGTCGGTCCATAATTAATGCTCCTAGAGTCATTCAATGTTGATATCGATTAGATCTAATCTTTAATCAGCCCTGCGTTCAAGACGCTTATGCCGTTTCTGACTCTTAGGTCAGTAATACGCGACCAGTGCCGAAACTGAATAGTCAGTGCCATACACAAGTAAGCAGGAGTTGCTAGCATTTAATATGAAATCAATGTCCACATTCTATAACCAACATGCCTCAACACAATCATGCATGTCATATATACAGGGTGCAATTTTCTTACCTCTGATTCGAGCGAGAATGAATAAAAGAACGACCCTTGAGAACGATCAACCTTTAAGTCCTTTAGCGGTCACCTAGTCATAACCAAATATGGGACACCATCAATAAAATGGATAACAAAGGTTCTCGAACCAAGATCTAGCCTCCGAGACATCGAATCCCACTAATCCGGGTAGTAGGAACGATCCCGAGGCCTAAAACCAAGTTCCCGAGATCAAAACACTCAAATAGCCTCAAAACCCTACCTGAGCCACGGCCCCCAGCCACACCAGGAGCAAGGGCCGCGATGCCCACTACCCAATGCCGCGGTGCTCAGCACGCCCAAATGCCTCCACCAGCTTCTTCGAGCTTTGGCCGCGACGCCCAAGAACAGGGCCGTGACCCCCACCCAGAAACCATCCACAACCTCGATTTTCTCATTTAAAACCTTCCAAAAACATACCTAAACACTTCCAAATCCAAAAATCGAAGTTCTCAAACATCCAAATGATCCAAAATCATCAAATCCCGAGGCTCAAATGAATCAAAAACTCAACGATTCACAAAATCCAATTCAAAGCTTAGAAACTCTAAAAACTCAAAACGTAAAGCTTAGATTACCTGTGATTGGGTTGTTTCTCGTTAAATCCTTCGGTCAAGAAGCTTCTAATATTTCCTAAGATCGCTGTAACGACCCCAAATTTGCTAATGAGGCTTAAGGGCCTTGATTAGTGTGCCGGGAGGGCATAATTGGGTTAAATATGGTTTGCATGAATAAATTGATTTAAATGCATAATTATATGATTAATAATGTTTGTATGATAATTGATGATAATATGATATATATATATATATGTTATATATGTGAGAACCACATTGTTATGTGGGTAGGTTTGCAGAGCGCGACTCGGGGCGATCCTAGGGCTAGATAGCGGGGAAAAGTCACAACGGGACTTAACATATGACTTTGGACAAGTCAGGGGTATTTTAGATATCGGTTAGTGATTTGGACTATCGGGTTATGAAAATAAATATGTGGAGATATATTTGAGGTTAGGAAGTCTAGGCGGGAATATTGGGGAATTTTACCGTTTTGCCCTCGGGGACGGTTCCGGTACCCCGAGCCTTGGGATTAACTTAACGAATAAGATAAACTTAAGGAAACCCGTAGAAAGAAATAAACTAACTTTATTTCTCAGCTTATTCTCTTGTCTCTCAAGGAAAACACAGGGGAAAAAAACTAGGTGAAAACCACAAAGGGGAAACAGAGAATTTCTGGGATTTTAAGCTGGGAATTTGGTGGGAATTCAGTGGGGATTTGAAGCTAAGCTCAGAGATTATCCAGGGGATATTTAATCAAGGCTAAGGTAAGGATCAAACTATGTTTTTGAAGTTTCAATTCTGAGTTTTCAGCTGGGTATTGAGGTGATTCCAATTTTGATGTTTAAGGTGGAATTTGAGCTGGAAAGCTTTGGAAATTAGCTGGGATTTTGATTAGGGAAAGGATTCCATTGAAGAGGTAAGCTTTAATTTATAAATTAGAGGTTTAAATCTAAGCTTTGACTGGTTGGTTTTGAGTGTTTATGCTCTTAAGTTTCAGGAATTAAAAGTATGATTTCTATGAGTTTAAGTTGACTTTTTCTGTTGAATTGTGTAGCTTAACTTGTTCTGAAAGTGTTGGGATTGTTGGGTGTTGAAGTAGGGAGCTTAAGGGTGGTTTTGGCTAAGGTTTTAAGCCTAGAAATGGTGGGGATTATGGGTTCGAAGGGAAGGACCGTGGCTCTGTTCTAGAGCGCTGCGGCCCTAAGTTGAAGATGAGCCAAGGGGGCTAGGCCAGGGGTGAGCATCGCGGCGCCCAATGCTAGGGCCGTGGTGCGTGTCTTTGTCTAGGGCTGCCCTTGGTTTTGTTTTGAGGCCAAGGCCGCAGCCCTTAGTTGTGCACTTGAATGTTTAGGGTTTTTAAGGACGGGAATTGAGCCTAGAGTGCTCGAGATCAATTTCACCACCGTGCTTGGTGGGATTCGATTTCCCAGAAGTTAGTTTTGTACTCGAAAACCTATATTTGGATATTAATGAAATCCAATACTTTGGTTGTGACTAGGTGATAAAAGCTTAGGCTCGGGAACGGATCATGCTTGAGGAGCGTTGCTCGTAATCTGAAACTGCAAAGATCAAAGGTAAGAAAACTGCACCTGGTTGAATATATGAAATGGGACTAAGGGTTCCCTGTTATGTATGCTTGAAAGGATGGTATTATGCCATGCAAGCTAATTAGTGAACCAACGGCCTAAGGGTGCCAAGGGTTACACTAGCGCACAGGGCACGGCTTGGCCACTGGTAGCCGAGGACAGCTTAATATGCACTGAGCTCGGTTTAAGCGGGCCGAAGTCAGTGGGATAAACAGAGGGTGCGGCCTAAGTTGTCGGGCCTGATTATTATGTGATATGAATGTTATAAGTGTCTGAATGCATCCATGATTCTGAATTTATGTTGAATGATTAATGTTGATTATATGATGAGGGTCCATTCTTAGTGAGTTTGTTATCTGTTATTACTGCTTGTGTTGCATATCATGTTTTCTTGCTGGGCCTTGGCTAACGGGTGCTACGTGGTGCAGGTAAAGGCAAGGGTAAACTTGATCAGCCTTGATATGGAGAGCTCTGCGAGCGGAATGTACATGGCCAGTTGCTCAGCCGCCACGGTTGAGGTTTAGGCAGGGACGCGAGACCCAAAGATTGTCCATTTTGCCTTAGTATGGCTAACAGTTGTTTGTATTATTTTGGAAGTCTGTAATCCAACTTTTAAACTCTATTTCTTTTGGGATCCCGTGTATATAACTGTTTAATTTTATAAAATGAAACTTTTGAGACCAAAACCTTTTTAACCCTAGCTCATACTTGTTTAGTGACACGTTTTTAAATTAATGACTTGGTTAGCAAGTCTTGCACCTTTATAAGTACACAGTGTAGCGGTCTTGGCTAACCAGGGCATTACAATCGCTATGCCTCAATCCTCGCTTGATTCCGATTCCTAGAACTCAAGATTTCTTCGAAATTGCCTCGAACGGTAAAAGGAACTAATGGGAAGAGAGAAAGTGTTTTCTAACGTACGGTTCTATCTGATGAACTACTTCAGGCTTAAGTAACCTCAAATAAAACCTAATGCTCGGGGTCCCAAAAACACCCCCGGGGACATAATAGTCAAAACTCCCAGAATTTCCTCCTGATCTCAATAACTCCCAATTTATTATCAAATATACACTCTCATTACTCAATATCCCAATAAATGACCCCGTTATGACAAAACTGCTAATTTGAAATATAAGACCGTCTCATGCCGAATAGCTCGAATATATCTCCATAATAATGGGATCTCATCCATAAATCACAATATGCACCAAAATACACAAATATGCCATCAACGGGCCAATTTACCAAAACACGTTAGCAATCAAATGTGGACCCACATGCATGAATTTAACATCATATTATAATATAATTCACATAAACATGCATATTATCAGTTAATGGCATAATTAAACAATTATGGCCCTCCCGACCTACTAATCCAGCCATTAAACTGCATTAGGGATTTCAGGGCATTACAATAGTCTTTTTCCTAGGGATAATTCAGACTTAGCCTGAGGCAAACCTCTCATTCAAGTTTCTTTCTGTTGCTCTCTTTCTCTCCCTTGCAAGTGGTTCTCTCAAGCTTGTGAAGGGAATTTGCTGAGTTTCAAGCTTAGGGTTGTCCTTGGTGGGAATTGGAAGCTAGGACTTGGGGATTAGAGGCTATTAGACTAGAGGACCTAGCTGGGGGAACTCAAATTCTAGGAGGTAATCTCAATTCTCAAGCTTTTATTTTATGATTTTTGGTATTTTGGTTGAAATCTTAGAGTTTCAACTTTGGCGGTGTTTAGAGGGTTTTGATGATTGCCTTGTGGTGGTTTTGTATGCTGGTGTAATTTTGTGGTTGAATTGGGTTAGAAATCAAGTTTAGGGTGGATTGGGAAGGATTTACGATTTCTAGAATCGCAGGAATTCTGGGTTTGCGGGGTTGCGCCGCAGTGCTGTTTTTGGTGCGCCACGGCCCGCATGAACTCAGAGACCTAGGGGGTTTGCTGAACCGCCTTAGCATCGCGACGCTGGGTAGATTGCGTTGCGACGCTTGTCCACGAAATGGACTTGGGAGACTCTCTGACTTGAAGAGGGTCGCGACGCCTTTGAGGAGTGTCACGACTCACATAGAGAGTTTTAGCCAATTGGGGTTTTTAAGCTCGGTAACTCAAACCTAAGGGCTCATGAAGGATTTTACTACCCGGTTTAGTATAATTCGAGGTCTCGGAGGCTAGGGATCAATTTTTGAAACTTTTAATTAGTTTAGTCCTTGATGGATATCCATTATTATGTTGTGACTAGGGGTATCGCAAGGCTCGGGAAAGAAAGGATCATTCTCGTTGTCACCCTACCCTATCGCAGAGGATCTAAGGTAAGAAGATTGTTTCTTGCACCCAGTATAGGGTGTGTGCCCCAATTGTAGGGCACGGAAGGAAGTGTGCCATGATACCATTATAGTTGAATGTCTGTTGTGAATGAATTTATGCTATTATAATTGTTGGTATTGAATGTCTGGTTAGGAGACCGTTAATGGCATCACATGTGTAATGTGCGCCATAGTGGCGATGCCATAACGCAGACCTGGGATCCACCACAGTGGCGGGGCCATTATGAAGATGGAATGTCCATCCACTTGGCATGAGTCGTATAATGTTTGGAAAATATATTGGTTGAAAGTCTAAATGACTATGATGTGGTTATATAATATGCAATATATGATAATGTTATTTTCTTATATGTATGATTGTTGGGTTTTCTTGTTGGGACTCAGCTCACGGGTGCTTCATGGTGCAGGTAAGGGCAAAGGAAAGATGGAGCAGCCATGAGTTGGAGAGCTATGGGGGCAGCGTGTACATACTTAGCCTGCTCGGCCACCACGATCGAGATATTTTGGGGAACAAGAGTTTAGTGGAAGTTTTGTCGCTTTGGTCGGCTAAGTCTGTATTTATTTTTTAATGAACTTGTATTTGTTTGAACCTTTGGGATCCTATGTAATTACTTAAGCTTTTAAATGAAAAGTCCAACTTTTTGGCCAAAACTTTTAATACTTAAATCGTCGTTTAACCCTAATTACACTTTGAAGTCCAAACGACTCGCTTAACGAGTTAAGCACTATTTTTAACACACGGTGTAACGAGTCTGACTATTCAGGGCGTTACAGGTCCTGTCATATATAATCTCTATTATATACAACACCTTTAGTAAGATGTCTATCCACATAAGTAATACAAATCTAGATCACTTACATCATGTATGCTTAGTAAACCACACTAGTAACCATTTATTAAAGATTCATTTTTTTAATATGTTACTGACTATTTTATTCATTATATATAATCTTAATTCTCTCATACTAATACAAGATCATATTCTCATGAATGAATAAGGAATTTTCTTGATATTATCATATAATTAATTCAAACAATAATTATAATATTCAAATACAATAAAATTGTTCTTTTTATTTAATTCAATAAAATGTCTTTACATGCTTTTAGGTAGGGCTGGCAATTTGGGTCACGACACGAGACACGACACGATTCGATTAAGGTAAACACGAACACAACACATTTAATAATCGTGTCGTATTCGCGTTTGAGTTTTTGACACATTTAATAATCGTGTTGTGTTCATGTTTACCTTAATCATGTCGTGTCATAATCGTGTTGACCTGTTTAATAATCGTGTCGTGTCATAATCGTGTCAGACACGATAATACGAATAATTTGCATAGGCTTTATGATTTTGTTCGTATAATTATGATTAATCGTGTCATAATCGTGTTATTGTGTCGTGTCGTGTTCGTGTCGTGTTGACCCGTTTAATAATCGTGTCGTGTTCGTATTTTTGACACATTTAATAATTGTGTCGTGTTCGTGTTTACTTTAATCGTGTCGTGTCATGTCATAATAATGTCAACACGAATCTGACACATTTACAAGAATTTCCAGCCCTACTTTTAGGGCATTAATCCTAACACCAGGTGCCCCGAAACGTGGGTTTTCTGATTTTTGGGAAATAGGATCTGATTTGGAGGCCCACTTGGGGGCTCAGGGGACGATTTCCTTTCCCTGTTGAATGGAATTGGAGGTCCCGAGAGCTAGGGTTTAATTTTGGAGCTTGTCTCTAGACTTAGTTCCTAATGAGCGTATCACTCATGTTGTGACTAGGGTTTCCGCAAGGCTCAGGAAAAGGATCGCACTCGAGGTCGTTCTGTCCTTAGCATGAGACTTGAGGTAAGAAAACTAGCACATGCACCTAGTGTAAGGCAATGGCCCTGACTTTTGAACGTGGTTATAACCGTGCACTGATTCTGATTAGGGTTATATACCCTTGTTCTGTAATTGCATCTATTGCATTTGTTGTCTTATAATTGTTTGTGATTGGTCGCCATGGGTCGTATTCGACAATAATCATGCGGAATGTAGGCCGTTATGGCAGGGCCACTATGGGGGTGCGGTACACACTTATTCGACATAGGTCATATAACTTGTTGGAAATTTGACTTGAGTTTGTTTATAATCTGTGAAGCACGTTGTTTAAAGTTTATGTTTAATTGAATACTTGTTATGCCTAGTTGAGTTTTCTTGTTCGGCCATGGCTCATGGATGCTTTGTGGTGTAGGTAAGGGCAAAGGGAAGATGGGCTAGCCATGAGTTGGAAGGCTCTAGGGCGGAGCGTACATATTCAGCCTGCTCGGTCACCACGGTCGAGTTATTATTGAGGGACTTAGAGTATAAGTCCAGTTTTGCCGCTTAGGTCGGCTATTTTTGTAACCTTGGTTGTAATTATGCTTTGTTTAAAACTCTTTTTGGGATCCCTCGTATACATTTAAAGTTTTTGTGGAAAAGTTTATACCTTTGGACCAAAAATTTTAATACTTAAACATTTAATTAACTTTAATTACACTTTTGAGTCCAAAGAACTCGCTTAACGAGTTAAACATTATTTTAAACACACAGTGTAACGGTTATGGATTAGTAGGGTGTTACATTATAACTAATCAGTTTTAATTTAATTAAATAAAGAATATTAAAATAGTTTTAATCATCTTTTATAAACCTGAAAAGAAGTGATTCTTTTCTAAGTCAGTAGTTTTTGGTTATCAGACTATCTCAAAGAAAAGAAACATTAGAATTTCTAAGCCTGAAATTCTAGAAGTTTCCATAGCCTTCTCTTTTCTCAAACCTCTCTAGATCTCATGTGCTAAGAATATCTAGAGAGCCTAAAATCAACCTATGAATCCTACGTGCCCACACACGTCCTTGTGCGTTAGAGGAATGACTTGGAAGGCTAGGTGTGAGCTTTCAACTTGGATAGGAAGATCCTTGATTTTTACGAAAAGATTCAATGGTACTTGATAAGTTACGGGAGGTAATCTCTATATCCTTCTATGTATTAATTTAATGTATATATATATATATGTGAGATCCTGGCTGGTATTAATATTTTTTTGAAAATCCCCTCCCCTGCCTTTCTGCTATGTATTTTGATATTTTTCTATTTAATACCTACAGGAACAAGGATAAAGGAGAACTAATGTTACATCAGAGGGATTATATTCTCAAAATCATTGAGAAATTCTCAATGAAAAGAGCCAAAGTAACTAAACATCCTATTACAAATCAACATCAATTATCAAGGTCACAATATCCCAAAGATGAAGAAGAATAGAAATACATGAGCTTAAACTACTCAAAGGGACACCTATTGTCTACTCAGATAGTCAGGGCAATATACACTTATGTAAAAATCTTGTATTCCATGACAGGACCAAACATGTTGAAATCAAATACCATTTCATCATAGACAAAGTAACACGGGGAGAAATAATCATAGAAAAGGTGCCTACTGAAGATAACTTAGCAAACATGGGAACAAAAGTGGCAACCCTAACTAAGTTCAAGCATTGTATGAATTTATTAGGGATTGACCATGGAGGATAACCCTAAGGCCTAAAGAGCAAAGACTCTCAGAGAAGGAAACTCACTACTCAATAGCCCATATGGAGATTTAGGTGGAAATTGTTGTTTAAATCTCCACATGAGCGGCACAGAAAAAGGTCGTTACAACATATCAATAACTAAATAACAGAACTGGCCTACTCAACATAACATATTCAACAAGACTTATCTAGATAGGGAGTTCAGTACTTACCAGAAAAAGAGAGAATCCCTTGATAGATATAAATACCCATCTGCTTAGTGAAAGAATATACTCGAGGCATTTTTATGTAATAAGAAAAAGAAAGAGAGATAGTTGAGAGGAAAAATAGAAGGAAAGAAACTCGCAGAGTTTGAAAAGAAGAGATTACCGATCGGATTATGTAGCTTGAAATCTCCATTGTTGTTGTAACTTGTTCACCGAGATAGTGAAAAGCAGGACATTCTCTGAGGCGAGTTCAACGAGGACGTAGCCCTTAATCTTGGGGTGAAGCTCGATAAATTTGGTGTAGTTCTTCCTTATTCTCCTTTTGATTGTGTTTCTACTTTGTGCCCTAATTTCTTCGATTTTTCTGATGAATTTTCAAAGTCTTGTTTAGCTTTGAATGAAAATAGTAATTAGGAACAAATTAGATCAGCATGTGTACTATTTCGAATTAGATACGTGGCTTATTATTAGCTTGTCTGAATATCGTGTGTGAAAGGTCTATCTTGACCTTGTGTTTTCTAATTAGTGTGTGAGTTGGTGTAGGGGTAAGACCAATTTTTCCTACAATTTCTTTAACGGCTAACCTATTTTAAAAGTAAAAATAGTATTTTTTTATTTAAATAAAATATTCTAAATACAAAAATAATTTAAGTATTTTTGTGGCAAATAATTTTAAGTAATATTGTATTATTAAAATTAAACTCAATACGTTATTTTGTATTGATTGTTAAAATATAAAAAATAAACTATTGAAACCATAAAAGTGTAAGTAAATAATTATGAAAAAAAAAATATCGAATTTTTCCATCTTGGGAGTCCTTCCTCTATAATCTCCCTCCTATTCCTTCTTCTTTTTTTTTTTTTTTTTGGCCAAACAACTAATTTGTATTTGTGGACTCTTACTAATCCTCTCATTCCACCAATCTCTATCCGCCCAAAGATTCCTTCAAAATATTTAGTGAAAAGGTTGTTCAATTCAATTATCCAACAAAATAAAATATACACAAAACAAAACATGTCACGTAGTGAAAAGGTTGTTCAATTCAATCATGTGAACTAAAATATAAATAAAAACAACAAGTTTGTTCAATTCAATTATCCAACATGATAAAATAACAACATAACATAACCTGAAACATAGTAAAAAGGTTGTTCAATTCCATTATCCAGCAAATATATATGTATGTATAAAAAAAACAAAACATAATATCTATTACAAAGCTTTGTTGTTTTTCCTATTTCATACTCATAACTATTATACCACAGGTCCACAGTAGTGATAACTTCTGCCTTTAAAGCTCAATTTGTAAGTAGCTCAGAGAAGGAAATAATGGAGAAAAAAAATGTTAAAAAAGAAAGAAAATAATTGATTCTTGTGCCCTACATTTGCAGCTTATGGTAACCATTGGGATGTGTCACATAATCAATGAGCAGTACAAGTAATTATGGCACTTGAAAGCCCTAATAAATCACTACTCATTTCAAGATTGTTGTTGTCACACCTCACAATATATTAAAACTTTTCTATATGTATAAGTATAACTATAAATAATTAAATGAGATGAGACAGAGTGTGTGATCTACAACTACTCTCATTGCCAATTCATTTTCTTCTGCTTTTTACTTTATATTAATACAAAGTTTTTTAAAATTGATTAAAATATTGTCAGCATTTCATAACGTGGCATGTAGAATCATGTTGGGTGTCCAGCAAACCAAGTCTATATGAAAGTCAAACTTATTCAAATATTAATGCACTGCATCAAAATTTGGAAGAGATGGGCATAAGACAATTATTAATTTGCCAAAAATAATAGATGGTTCGTATTAATTGAAATAATTAATAATTGTTGAAAATATGAAAATGATAATACCATTTATACCATCAAAGTGTGTAAGTAATCTAGAACTATAAGTAGCTAACCATTGAATAACTCTGTTCTTATTCATTAGTTTTTCTTCTTGTTCTTTTTTTTTTTGCAAGGATTTTTTCTTCTTGTTTTTAAGTACAAAATTACAAGGACCACACTAGGCATATATAAGCTCAAAATAAAAACGAATAAGAAATTTAAATAGATTAAGATCCATAACATAACCTTCCATTTTTTAAAAGGGCAAGTTGGATTATGCCTTAAGATTTTATTGTGATTTAATATAATAACTATGTAATCCCTACCCCACTTTTCTATTATATACTCCTTCTAGCTATAAAACTTTGTAATTATTCCAAAAAAAAAAAAACAGATAAACAATGGAAATTTATACAAAATGTATATTGTGCTAAAACAAAATAGAAATAAGTGAAAAGTGTTGGCATTATGCTAGTTCCCTTTTGTTTAAGTCTAAGCAAGGTATCAACTAATTTTTCAACTTAAGTGCTAAAAAAATGATGTGTTTTTTTCAACAAGAAGCAGCAATAAATCAAAATATATTATTTAAATGGAACTAGATTAGGCATAGCAAATTGGGGCAGTGAGGCGGGGCGGGGCCCCGACCCGACGGGACGTCTTTGTCCCGGTAAAAACGGGACAGAATTTGGGGCGGGGTTGCTCCGCCCCACTATTAATTCAAACGGGGCGGAGCTGCCCCGCTCCAATTTTTTTTTTTTTTTTTTATACTCTAACACAATTCTCTCATGCTACTTATATACATACATAGTATGTAAAATTGACATTTTATGTGTAGTTTAGAATATTCTTAATTCTAAATAGACTTTAGGTGTAAAATTTATATAATTTTTTATTCCACAACTACTCTATGAAAGAATTGTAAATATTGAAAAATATGTTTTATATAATTCATCTTTTTTCTTGTATTTATTTTTGTAAATTTTAAAATGAAAAAACAACATAAAATATTTGAGGGTGTAGTTGATATGAAGTGTAAAAAATAAAGATTGCAATAAAAAATAATGTTTAGGTTTAAGGAGAATTCTAAAATTATAATTTAATGTTTTTTAAGAAAAAAAGTTAAATGTAATAAATAGGGCAAGACAAACCCACCCCGATTAAACCGAGGCGGGGCGGGACAGACCCGCCCCATTTACATGCCAAAATTAGATATATATTAATGGATTAAATTTAAGATAACTTGTTACATAATTTTATGCCAATTGATTATAAATTTTGCCAATTTAAAAGGGTCATCTCACTTTTTTTTTTAAATAATATATATTTATATATAGAGAGAGTCACTTCAGTGCAATCAATTTTTTGATTGCATTGGTGCAATCAAGTGGCTCATTTTGGCACGTAAATATTTTTTTTTAATTTTTATGACAATGTACATTGTAGTCATTTAAGACATACTGTAAATTTTTAATAATTTACAGTACTGAAAATAAAGTTCAAACAACTTATTGCACGTGTGTCTACTTTTTTGTATGCGTGTGTAAAATTTAACTGTTTGAACATTGTTTTCAGTATTGTAAACTATTTCTTGAAAATTTATAAGATGTCTTAAATGATTACAGTGTACAAATCATAAAAAAAATTGGAAAAAAAAAATATTTAGATGTGGAAATAGTAAAATGGCTACCCCGGACCAATTAATTTTTGGGTGTACTTTAGTCGCTCCTTATATATATAGGTGCTATTTGGTAACCATTAAAAAAACAGTTTTTTATTTAATTAATTAAAAATTTGACAATTAAACATAAAATAGTGTTTGGTAACTCTATTTTTATTTTTTATTTTTTTAAATTTTAAACAAAATTTATTAAATTTTGAAAATAAAAAATTTTCACTTTCAAAATTTTTTTAAATTATTTTTAACTTTTAGTTTTTTTTTTCTTCTCTTCTTCAAATCACCACCTCATTTTATATTGCTAAACAAAACATAAAAATAAAAGTTATCAAACGCATTTATTATTTTTTAATTTTAAAAACAAAAAACAAAAATAATTATCAAACATATTTTTATTTTTTAAAAATAAAAAACAAAAATAAAAATAATATTTTCATTTTTGTGTTTAAAAAATTCAAAAACAAAAATTTTACCAAACACAACTATAAGGTTTCATTTTAACTTTCGAAATTTAACATTTCAATGGTGGAATGAGTTAAAGCTGAAAAACAAAAAGTGGTGTGCATGATAGGATACACGAGTATGTGGTGGTATTTATTTAAGTGGGACTAACTAAATCAATAAATATAAACGAAGTGAATAGAAGATCACGTTCAGTTAGTTTACTTTATGCCAATAAATTATATATTTCTTAAAAAAAAATACCAATGAAAAAGTGTCTTCTAACATTCTTTTAAAATAATTTTACAAGAGGCTTCAAAGTTTGAATAGTGAAGCATAAATTAAGACAGTTAATTAAGAGAATATACTGATTTGGTTTTCTGGGTTTATGCAAAATATTAGAGATGTGACATAATTTTCATAAATATTAAAATAGTACTTTTGTTTTGTTGTTTATACCAAAATGGTAGCCTAGATATATTTTTAGTCAAAATTATTTAAACTTTTTTTTAAAGACACTTTACTCTTCATTTATATATTTTATTTATAATTATTTAATAAATTAAATAAACTTAAATAAAATGTAAATAAAAATAAACTTAAATAAATTTATATACTTTAAATAAATAATAATACTATAAATTTATTTAAGTTAAAATCAAATATTAAATAATAATAAAATGTAATACTTGATTTTATTCTCATTTTTTATTATTTTTTAAGTTTATATGTTCTTAAAAACAAAGTTTAAGTATTACTATTAATTTATTAAAAGGATTAAAACTAATTTTAATTATAGATAAAATATATAGGTAAGGGCAAAAGGGTCTTTGAAAATATAAATTTAACTAAAAAAAAAGTTTAGAGTACCATTTTGGTATAAACAACAAAATAGAGGGTAATATTTTAATATTTATGAAAACTTGAATGTATTTTTAGTATTTTGTATAAAATTCAAGGAGTAAAATAGTATATTCTCGTTAATTAATTGGTGATCTAGTTTGATATAAATTGACAAAAAAAGACGGTCTTCAGCTTCTCTGTAGCCCCACTTTTTAGCTGTGGGCTAAGTGAAAAGTGAGAAGAGAGAGTGAGAGTATTATAGTATGTGATGCTTTTGATCCAAATTAGGAGGAAGAGTTACTGTTGGGAATTGAAAGAAGAAAGAGACCCCACCAAAGGGAGTGGGGACACATTAACAAAACCCAGCTGGCCTTCTTCATATTCCTCCATCAATGAAATCTTATTTGCCAAGATCTGATCTTTTTCTTCTTTCCTCTTTACAAAGTGGCTTAGGGGAAAAAAAGAGAGAAAGAGAGAGTCTTGACTACTACTTCCTTAGTCTTCTTCTCAAGTCTGCAATAATATCGTCTCTTTTTGGTTTTGTTTTGAAGATAGAGAGAGGAGAGCCAAATCTGTGGAAGTGAACAAAAGGGTTCCTTGAGATCTACCTCTTTGTAAGCAAGCTTCTTCCTTTCTTTCTTTCTTTCTTTGGACCCCTCAACTGGGTTTTTTGTTTTTGTTTTATTTGGTTTTCTGATTTTGTTTTATATTAGCCATTTTTAGAATCTGGGTGTTTCACCATTTTGATTTTTAAGTTTGTCCAGTTACTTGTTGGACATAATTTGGATAAAAATGTTAGCTTTTTTACGTTTGCTAGCTGAGAAAATGTAGAAAGATTGAAGAGATTGTGAGATTTATGCTGTAGTGGTAGAGAAACCTCTTGCAGATGGGAAATTCAACTATTCTAGATCAGTTAAGGTGGATTAGCCCAAGGTAGATTCACAATATTGGTAGTTTTTTTTTTTAATTTTTCTTTTCTAGAGTTTCTAATTTCACACAGACCGAGTATCCTGAGTTTCTTTTTATTATTATGATTTAATTTTTTTATGCATTTTTCTGCCGTGGAATACATAAATAGCAATTTGACCACCTTAACCCTTGTCACTTGCATTTTGAATGTCCAGATGTGGTAGTTCTTTTTGTTCAACTACTCCTTCAAAGGGAAAATTATTATGTTCTCAGATGTTTGATTTGTATTTTGATTTGTTGCTCAAAAGGGGTCAACCAAAGGAATGATAAGAAGATGGGAAGGAAAGGAAATTGGTTTTCTAATGTGAAGAAAGCTCTCAGCCCAGAATCCAAGGAGAAGACAGCCGGGGTTTGAAAATTTTCAGTTTCTTTTTTTCTTTCTTTCATTATTTCAAAAATGTTGCTGCTTTTGCAAGTTTGTGAATGACTGAAATTTCATTATCATTCTTCAGAGATCAAGTAAATCGAAAAAGAAATGGTTTGGGAAGCCAACACACTTGGATTCTGATGCTGGCACAGCAGCTTCTGCTGCTGCATTGCCACCTCTTCCTCCACAAGAAGAGGTGAAATTAGCGGATGCAGAAATTGAACAGTACAACCATGACAACCCCATTGCAGTTCACCCTGCTGCAGTGGCTGAGCCTGTGGTTGTTGCTACTCAGACAGCCCCAGAGGTTGTCCCGGCCCCTAGAGTTTCTCGGTTTGCTGGAAAGTTTGGGGAAGAAGCAGCTGCTGTTAAGATTCAAACAGCATTCCGAGGATACCTGGTATTAATGTTCCACCGAGTTATCTTGTCATGGAATCTTTGTTTTCATACTCTCTGTGGTGGTGAATTTATGTTGTAAACTTTTCAGGCTAGAAGGGCATTGCGTGCCTTAAGAGGATTGGTGAGGCTGAAATTACTGATGGAGGGTTCTGTTGTGAAACGCCAAGCCACAAATACCCTGCGGTGTATGCAGACTCTGGCTCGAGTGCAGTCTCAAATTCGATCGAGGAGGATCAGGATGTTGGAGGAGAATCAGGCTCTCCAAAGACAACTCTTGCAGAAACATGCGAAAGAGCTTGAGAACTTGCGGGTCTATTTTTTTAACTCAATCCATTGGTTATCTATTAAATGGGGCATGAATCATTCTCTAACATGTTGCTGCATGATATTAGGAACTGTCTTTGTTAAGAATTTTTTTTCAAAATGGTAGCAAAATGTGTTAATATTTTATTTCATATAGCTACCAAAACAGAAAGAGGTATCCAAACATTTTGTCAGTTATGTGGCTAAATTTAGGTTAGAAAAACCACATTTGTGATGGTGTTAACTTGTAAAGTTGTTACAGCTTGGGGAGGAATGGGATGATAGCTTACAGTCCAAGGAACAAGTTGAAGCAAACCTACTTGGCAAGTATGAAGCTGCTATGAGAAGAGAAAGAGCATTAGCTTATGCATTCTCTCATCAGGTAATCCATTCCTTTCCTTTTACATAATTAAACTCTATCATAGATGAGTAGTGAAAATACAAAAGGAAAAGTATATGAAATGAGTTGATTGAACGATACCATCAGTGTCGAGCTTGTGCCTTATTGAGTCCTCAATTTTTTTTTAAATTAGGCTCCCGCCTAACCCTACGATATTTGTGGACCAGAAAACCATAGCAGTATCTATGTAGGTACCCAAGAGGGACTTGAACCTTAGACACTTAAGCTACCCCTCTTGGGTCTATTGAGCAATGAAAACATTTACATTTGCTAGGGATAGTTATGTTTTAGATTTTACAATGATTATAAGTAAGACTAAATGCTTATTTTTAATTATTAAGTAATTTTGAACTTTACTTTTTTGTTCTTTGTATTTGAAACCAAGTTGTGAGTTTGACCCTTGAATCACTCTTATTATAGCAAACCTTGAAGAACAATTCGAAATCTGTAAACCCAATGTTCATGGATCCAAGGAATCCCTCGTGGGGTTGGAGCTGGCTCGAACGATGGATGGCTGCTAGACCATGGGAGAATCGCAGCGGTGGCACAATGGATAAAGATTCAAACACTGATGCTTCATCTGTAAAGAGTCGCAGCATTTCTGGCGGCGAAATCAACAAATCTTATGCCAAATACCTTCTCAATTCCGAAAAGCTTTCCTCCCCTACCGCCAATCAAAAGCCAAGCAATATTGGTTTCCAGTCCCCCTCAACTCCAACCAAGCCAATTTCTTCGACGCCATCTAAGAAAGTGAAGTCTGCGAGCCCAAGAGTGAGTAGGGTGCCGGATGATGATAACAGAAGCATGGTCAGCATGCAGTCAGATAGGTTCCGAAGGCATAGCATTGCTGGCTCGTCGGTGAGAGATGACAAGAGCCTTGCTAGCTCTCCTGCACTTCCTAGTTACATGGTGCCAACTGAGTCTGCAAGAGCCAAGTCCAGGCTGCAAAGTCCATTTGGAGCTGAGAAAAATGGGGAACTGGAGAAGGGATCCTCAGAGACAGCCAAGAAACGGTTGGCGTTCCCACCCTCCCCTGCAAAGCCAAGGCGGCATTCTGGTCCACCAAGGGTAGACACCAGTTCTATAAAGTCTGTTGTTACAGTCACAGAAAACAATGAGAACAGCAGCAATGGTATTGGCAGTTAAATAGTAGTTGAACAAAGGAAGAGGTTCAAAGAAGGAAAAGAAAGGAGGAGATAGAGAAATAAAAGGGTTAAATTTATTTGTGAAGAATCTTTTTTAAGATTGATTTAATTTGTATCAAATTATGGGGAAAATGTTGGGGTGTGGGGGTAAAGTTTAGTTTTTAGGGGGTTATGTCATTTGAATTTTCTTTGTTATTTGTCACATATACCTTTATTGATATATTTTTTTTTTTTTTAAAAAAGTCAGATTTCAGAACCCAATCGTGTGACTTGAATGTATTATTATTGTTACTTATAAAGAACAGATTATCATTCTATTGAATTCATTACTTTTTTAGAATTCCATGTAATATATGTATATTTTATTTCCTATTTTATTGTTTAGTGTTTCTTTTAGTCCAATTCAAAATAAATTCTTCAAGATCAAACTGACTCTGATTTTGTTGTCAAACATAACAACAAGACTTGAAATCTCTACAAACAAGGTTAGAAGAACAGCAACAAAACAAGTATAGAATTGAAATGAATGGAACTTGAAAGAGAAATCAAATCAAAGACAAGGAACACCAAATTTATACTGGTTCGGCCATAGCAGTGTCTACTTCCAGTTTATGCATCATCCCCAACAATCTACTAAGAACAATAGCTGTTACAATTCTTCAAACAGTCAGAGATCAAAGCTTCTCTATTTCTCACCAGTACTCTCACAAAAACTCACATTTAGTACCCTTGAAACCAAGCCCGAGCCCCAAGTACAACCTCTCTTGTGCTCTCAAAACTCTCTTTGATATCCTTTCTCTCTAATTACAAAAGCTAAAGTTGCATCTCACAGTAAAAACCAAACTGTTATTACACGCCAGTTGGATAAGTTGTAATAGCTGTTAAAGAGGGATGTTGGATTTAGAGAATAAGAGAGTGTCTCTCTCCTTAATTAAAAAATCTGTTTTTTTGTTTTTAAAAGTAAAAAATTGTTTTTTTGAGAACAAATAAAGGTGTTTGACATGTTTTTAGAAAATAACTTTTATAAACAAAGTTACAAAATACAAAAAATTTTGAGAACAATAAATAGTTCTTTTTAGTTCTCAATTTTCATTTTTTGTCTATTTATTTTTTCTTTTTTCATATTATTTTTTTAATTATTATTATCTCACATTATTTATTTTCACATCACTTTTTCTGTCATTATTTTTTCTCTCATCACTTTCTTTCTTTTCACTATTTTATCTTCAGTTTCTTTCCTATCACTTTATTTTTTAATTTTTCTCGTATCAATTTATTTCTTCTCAATTTCCTTTTCATTACTTTCTCTTTCCTCAAAAATTTTCTCCTTACTTTTCTCACTCCTTATATTATTTTTCCTTTCACGATATTTATCTCATTATTTATTATAAATTTTTAAAACATTTTTCTTTTTGTAAATATATTTATTAATTTTTTGTTTTAGATTTAAAAAAAAACTAAAAAAGTTATTTTTAAAAAATATTAACCCAATACCTTTTGTTTTTTTTTTAACTACAAAATTTTTATCTATTCTCATTTCTAAAAACACAACTTTAAAAAGAAAAAAAATATCAAAGAGTCACTTAGTCTCGGATAATGTAAATAAAATGAGATTGATTGTACTATAAAGTATAAACTATTATCTTGAGTGAGAAATAAACATTTCGTCAAGGAATTTGTTTGGAAAAGAAGGGAAATAGTAATTTTCAAGTCTTTTTAATTATTTTGTGAAATAAAAACTATATATATACATTGTATGAAAATTGAGTTTGAATAAAAATTATTATACTTCTCAAAAAAAAATTATAAGAATACCAATTTGGACCTAACAATACTTACTTGTTAATATAGATGGAAAGGAAGAAAGATACTTCAATCCCTAGGCTAGGACTCAAGGTAAAATAGCTATAGACTTTGATTGAAAATTTAAAAGTAATTATAGTAAATGACTTTATTTTATTTTTGTTAATAAGAAGTAGAGAATAAAAATGAGAAAAAATATTTTCTAAAATTTCACAATGAATTTTGTAATTTGAAAATTTCATTATTTTTCATTTGAATTTTTTTTTAGTGATACAATTTTGTTTCCCTTATTAAAATCCAAGTTGGAAACAAATTGGCAGCTAAAGATTTTCTCAGCCTTGTACACTTGAGACCTCCTCGCTCGTGAAGGCTTCCACTGCTGTCGAGACCTCCACCGGCGCCAGCACCGCCTTCCCCCGTCGACTCCTTGCAGTTCTCACTTTGAGCATTGTTTTCCACTCAATTTTGATTTGTAAGTCAATCAATGTTTTGATGCTTCTCCTTTGGATGTCTTTCGAATTCACAAATTTATACAACACTAAGCTTTAGCTTTACTCAAAAAATGCTTATTAAGTGTTTGATGGAATGCTTCAGCGAAACATACGAGTAAATTGAATGATTTTTATGTTTTTTTTAATCTCTTATGTTATGGGTTGTAGATTATTAATAGCTGGTATTGATAAGTCATGTGTTCTTCCCTTCGTTGATAGAGTCGGGTATTTTCATGAATTTTATCATTCATTTTTGTGTGTGGATTGTGAATCCTTACTTATTTTTTATGGTGTGGCTGTTTATCTTAGTCTTAGACTTAGTTTGTGACACAACTCCCTTGTGGCTATGGCCTTATATTTTGTGTTGAAAATAAGAAAGATTAAGATCAATTTTAGAGAGCTTTATCTTATAGGAAGATTGGAGTGGAACTTTTGATATGGCAAAAACAGTTTGATTTGGAATATCTCAATGGGTTATGAACCTTAAATATTGTGTATGAAATATCATAAAGATGGTGTTGGAATAAATAAATATATATATAATTTTGGTGGGGTCGAAGATATTTGTATTGATGGAAAAAGAGTAGTTAAATCTCTGTTAGCTAATTCGAACGAAAAAGGAACCAACTTATTAGTATAGTTGAGTTTTTTTGTAATGTTATATATATATGTACATATATATATCTATATTTACCATTGTGATCATACTAGTGCCTTTTTTAAATGATTTTGTTGTCACTTGTGATCTTGACTATTCTAGACTTTCCATGTGCAGTGGACAGGCTATAGTTTACATAATTATTGGTGTAATTTCAATTTTATAGCTTTTCACATATTTTCTAGATGATGATATATAAAGATTAATTCTATATTAGTCAATATTTTAAAGCTTTTCAAAAACACGTTTTATTTAGTTATGTTTCATATATTTATATAATTTTGGATGAGTTTATATGCGTTAATTAATTAGAACAGATAGTAACAATCGAAGCACAATAATTTTTTAAAAAAACGAAAGTCATGTATGGAAGGTGTTTGCCAAAATGCTTGAGAGAACCATGGTTACACAAGCAACTAAGATTGATGTAATTTTTCTCTACAATGTCGTTTTTTATGGGTTCTCTAAATTTTTCTAACTAGTGCTTGTAAATTGTTCAACTTTGTTTAGTGAGTTGGAAGGGTAAACTATTATTGTAGCCTCCTTATGTCTAGTGACACAGCTCCACGAGATCAAATGAAACGCAGTTTGGTGGCCTTAGAGCGAAGGTTCGCAGCTGCAAAAGCTGACCTTGTTGTTCAGCAGCAAAAGGACATAAAATATGGAAAAGAGTCTAAATGTATTGGTTCTTCATCTATGGCTCCTACCACAGTTATACCCCCTTCTAAGAAAGGTTGTTCTTTATGAATCCAAACTTTTATTATTGGTTTCTATTGTTTCCCTTAAAAAAAAAATTCATGATGGTGCAGCTCAATATTCATACCAAACTAATTGTACCCAAACCTTACTTTGTCTGCAGGAAATTTCACCTTTTCGGGTCATTCTGCTTCAGAAGGTATTGCTCTAGTTTTGCTAAACTAAATTTGAAGGAAAAAAAAAAAGATTGTTTATTTATACACCTTTGTGTATTTTTTGTACTCTTATAAATATATTTTAGAGAGAGAGAGAAAGATAACTTTGTTGGTGTAAATTGTGCAGAGGTCGATAAAAATGATCAAGCATACTTAAAACTCTCTCAAACTGTACATGAGAATCTATTGACGACCAATGTGGAGGAGGTATGGTATTGGTTTTGAACTAAAACGGTTGGACTTTCTTTGACTGAAAAAGTTCGCAGTTAATAGCTTCTGTGTGACATTCTGCCTGGTGCAATGTAGATTTCTAGTAGAAAAGAAAGCAAAGTTGATAATATTTTGCATGAACTTCTTCAAAATGGTGATTCAGCTCATAAGTACATGCAAGGATCCAGAAACAAAAGAATTGACAATTGGATTCTGCTGGATAATTATGTCCAAGGACGAAGTATATCTACAGGTTCTCGTTTAAGAGCTTTGCGATTGCACTCAAAGCGGTCAAAAAAGCACATGTCCATGAAACAACATAAAAAACACGGATCGCTTGATTTGCCTCGAGAGTTTCACAAGTGAGTTTACATCTCACTCTTAAGTTTATTTTCTTCGTTTTGTTAATATGTGTCTGGATTGCAGATTTGAAAACTTTAAACCTATGCATGAGCTTTGGAAAAGTTACATGACCCAACTTCTCAAAAGTAGTGGGTGAGTGAGACATTTTCTTTGGCTGGTATTGCAGCTATATTAGATTTCAAATCTTCTTTCAACACATTTTCGTGTTTTGCTTCTAATTTACAAGCTGTTGCTTAATGGTATTTTTATTCAATATTACAGGAAAAATCAGTTGGCTCAGTGTCTTCTGGATGCGGATTTACATGGTGCTATTATTTTAGGTCATGATCTTTCCTTGTATGGATATATTAGCTATTTGTTGTTTATTCCCACACTGCCTTGACTTTTGGACTAAAATAGTCTAAACCCAAATCTACTTTTCATATTAGTTAGTATTTGTTATTTCAATATTTTCCATATCTCTTTCCTTGTTTCTTACTGAAGTCTTCTTTTCTCAGTTGCTGAGTGTGAAATATCTGCATTCACTGGAGTGAGCGGTATCATGATTCGAGAAACTGCAGAAACATTTGGGATTGTTACACAAGATAATAAATTCCGAGGTAATTTACAGTTCAATTAGTAACTAACTCAGGTATGATTTATGTTTTAGGCACCAAGTTTCTTGCATTAAGTAATGCCTGGTGTTTTTGATAGGCAAAATTTATGCATTTCTAACTAAGTATCTGATACTAATTTTATGGGAAAACCATCCAATGCTAGAATAGAACTGATTCCTTTTGTTTCTATTCTTGAAATGTTTGTAGAAGCTATGCTGTCACTACTAATGTCTAATACTTTAGAGGATTATTTGCAGTTGTACTGAAAAAGGTCTCAGTCTTTATGCTCCAAGTAGATTGTTGGAAGGTTACATTGCATGGGGACAAACTCACTTCAAGAACTTCTACCTTGACCAACCAATTTTGACTATTGGAAGAAGATAGTATTAGGAATTTTGCTTTAGGGACTGGATTTTCATTGAGCTGATTGATAACTCTACAAAATAGAGTTATTTTACCATGTTTTACATGCTAATTGTTGCTTAGTTCATGAGTTTTTAATTAACTTATTAAGTTTTTATGTAATTTTTAATTTATTAGTCTTATTGTAGTTTTCTAGATTTTTATATGTTTTTATAGATATGTTATTATAATATGTTGTAGTTTAATTATTTAAAATTAGTATTGTTAGTTTGAATGCTAAAAATATGATTTTATTGAAATTAAATGTTATGTAAATTAAATTTTAATTAATGTTTTCATGGGAGTTATATGATATATTTTATTAATGAAAATATTTAATTTTAATTTAGTTTATAATTTATTGTGTAGGAAAATTATTGCCCTTGAAAAGCAAGAAAATCAAAGGAAAGATGGTAATTTTGAAAGAAAGTAACAAGAAAAATGGTGTTTCTCCAAAAGCCCAACCACGTGAGGCCCACTCTAGGCCCAACCCGTGGCCCCCCCTCCAACACCCAACCACCACATTGCTGCCATTTCCCTTATTGAGCCCAACAAAAATGCAATTTGTCCCTTTGTCCCCTATGACAAAAATGCCAACTTTTTACCCTTTTTCCTACACATTTTCACCACAACATCATCATTACACCCTATAATTTACCTCTACATACCATATTTATTTTATTTAATTAATCTAATCAATTTAATTAATTTAAATTGATTATTTTAATAAACTCACTTTGGCTATAAATATGGACTTTCAAGACCATTTTTGGGGTGCTTAATTTTTTGGTTACCATCTTTTTCTCTCATTTTCTCTCTACCATTCTCTCTTCCATTTGGGTTTTTCAAGAGCATTTTGCAAGTATGTATGTCATTTATTTTGTAATTTCTATTCTAGTTATGTGCTTCTAATCTTTTTCATAAGATTATTAAGATCATGATGAAGCAACTTGTAACTAGGTAATATTTATGTTGTATGTTGATTTCCCTTGTAATGCAACAAAGTCTATGGATTTTTCTTCTTCATATATTTCTTTCATCTTAAATATCTTGTATTTTAGATTGTTAGAACATTTTTACACTTTGTTCTTCATTAGTGCATAAACATAATATTCTTTGTGTAAGATGTGTCATTAAATTGTACACATCCATGCTTAGAACAAAAATATTATGTTTTGCCTTATAAATAATGTTCATTGATTTATTTGTTATTTCATTAGATTGATTTACACTAAATGCTTTGAAATTATAATTTTGAAAAGTGAAGAAAAATCCTATCTTTTTATAAGAAAATTGTGCTTAAAATTATAAATATTTTTGGAAAATGATAGTTTAAATTATTTTAACTATCACTAAAACTTGGGAATCAATATACTAATAAATATTATTAAACTTACATTTTGTGGATTCTAGTATCTTAATAATCTTTTCTTTTAATACTTATTTTCAACTCATTATTGGTTTATTTTCATTATCTTAAAAAGCTTTATTTTTCAATATTTCATTTTATGTTCATACTATTAAAACTCATCAATCTTTGGAACTAGGTTAGAATTTATTACTTTTTATTTAAAATAGTTTCATTTTCGATTTTAGACAACTTCTTTGGGTTCGACATCCTTGCTTACGATCACTATTCTATATGGACGATTCGTGCGCTTGCGATATATAAATTTTTAAACATACCCGTTTAGGGTCCATCAAGTTTTTGGCGCCGTTGCCGGGGAGTTGCAAGAGAAAAGAAACGAATTTATCTCAAGGTTAGTGAATTCTTCTACTAGTTATTTTAATTTTTTTTTACACTTAAAAAAAAAAAAAAAAAAAATATCTATAAAATCTAAAAAAAAAAAAGATAAAAAGAAATTTGGGACGGTTCAACCACCCATAAAAAAAAATATATACTTATATTTATATTTATTGTTTTTTTTTTTAGTTGACGGTACTTGTGCCTCCTATCTATCCTTTTAATTTTTATAGTCGATGGCACTTGTGCCTCCTAATTTTGTTGTAATTTTATTTCTTTTATATCTTTGTTAATTGATGGCACTTGTGCCTCTTGACATTTGTTGTAATTTTCTTTATTTATATTGTTGTAATTTTTATTTTATTTAATTTCCGCAAATTACTAGTTGATGGCAATTTTGCCTCCTAGCTAGTTGATGGCAATTTTTGCCTCCTAGTCCTCTATCTTATGTTTAAGTTGATGGCACTTGTGCCTCCTAGTTTTTACCTTAATTTTGTTATGGTTGATGGCATGCTATGCCTCCCTACTCTTGCTTAAATTTTAGTCTTATTTAATTTTTGCCTTATTTTTCTTTGTCTTCTTTAATATTTTAGCGTAATATTGTGAAAAATACTTGAAAAAAAAAAAAAAAAAACCTAAATCTTGTCCTTTCACCATAAGCAATTCTTGCTTAAAGGAAATTTGACCAAAATTCCCATCCGCCTCTACTAATTAACCTCGGGGAGTTGTTAGTAGTGCGCGAGTAAGTGGAATCAAATAGGCCTGGGGACAAGTAAACCATAAGAATTATATTGTTGTGAAATCTCTAAAAATTCTAAGTATGCTCTGTGGTTGCGGTTTTAACTGATCTTCCACATCAGAAAATTGTTTGTTTGAGATTATCCTTGTTGCCTTGTTTGTGAAAAATTGTATGCATCATTGGGAACGTAACTCTAAAAAACGATTAGTAAAAAGACGTTTATCTTTGTTTGAAATTGAAAGTGTTAGTAAAAATTTGAGCATCATGGAACCTATTGCTAATATTCTTGATGAAAATGTTGTGCCTGAAAAAACTTTGCTTGAATATTTTGCACCTATTTCATCTAATGCTCCTTCATGCATTGTTTTACCTACTACTTCTGCTACTCATTTTGAGCTTAAACCCGCAATCATTCAATTATTGCCATCTTTTTATGGGTTAGATAGAGAGGATCCTTACATGCATGTCAAAGATTTCTTAGAAATTTGCTCAACATTTAAATTTCAAAATTTTTCTGATGAGTCGGTCAAACTAAGATTGTTCCCTTTTTCATTAAAAGACAAATCAAAAGCCTGGTTAAATTCCCTTCCCACGGGGTCTATAACTACATGGGATCAACTTTATAATAAATTCTTACTGAAATTTTTTCCTATGTCTAAAACTGATAGTCTAAGGAGAGAAATCTCCGAGTTTTTTCAAAAAGATAATGAAGAGTTTTATGAATGTTGGGAAAGATTTAAAGATTTATTATTAAAATGTCCTCATCATGGTTTTGAAAAATGGAGACTTGTAAAATATTTTTATGATGGTTTGACTCCCTCTAATCGTCAAATGATTCAATCTATGCATACTGGAAAATTTTTAAAATTTCAAGGACAAGAGGCGTGGGACGCCCTTGAAGATTTATCTGTCAATTCACAACAATGGAATTATTTTGATCCTAGGTCTAGGTCAACTAATTCACCAAAAAGAGGAGGAAGGTATGAAGTAAAAGAAGAATTAGACTTAAGAACATCCTTAGATAAATTAGCGAGAAAAGTAGAAGCTTTAGCCATAAGCCAAACTATAAACTCTCCAATTCAACCTAGAAAAGATGTTTGTTCTATATGTTCTAGTCCTTGCCATAATGCCCAATCATGCCCTTCCTACCAAGAAGCCTTTTCTGAGGAGGCCAATGCACTTCATACTTATGGGAAACCAAATGATAGCCCATTTTCGTTCACCTACAATCCAAATTGGAGAAACCATCCGAACTTTTCATGGAGACAAAACCAACCCCAAATGAATCAAGGGCACCAATACAACACACAAAACCAAGCTCATGCCCCACAAAATCAACCATATTCGCAACAAAGAAAACCTTCCTTAGAAGATACTTTACAACAATTTATGCAATCCACCCAACAAATCCTACAAAATCAATCTCAATCTATTACCAAACTCGAGACACAAGTAGGACAACTCGCCACTGCTTTAGCTGATAGAGAAAAAGGAACATTCCCTAGTCAACCTATCCCTAATCCAAAAGGTCAATATGAGATAGGAAAGTCTAGTCATAATGGAGAAGTCAAATCAATTTCAACTCTTAGGTCTGGAAAGAAAATTGTCAAACCCGATTACATACCCGAGGTTGAAAATGAAAAAGAAAAAGAAAAGAGTCAGCCTCCTAGTTCTAATCTCAATGACTCATCAAACAAAGAAACTCCAATCCATCCTTTCATTCCAAAAGCCCCATTCCCACAAAGATTACTTCCAATTAAAAAAGGCAGCCAATATAATGACATCTTAGAAGTTTTTAAACAAGTTAGTATCAATATCCCTTTCTTAGATGCCATTAAACAAATTCCTGCCTACTCTAAATTTTTAAAGGATCTTTGTACTGTTAAAAGAAACACTAATGTTCCTAAAAAGGCGTTTTTAACTGAACAAGCTAGTTCCATTATTCAATATAAGAGTCTTGTTAAATATAAAGATCCTGGGTGTCCCACAATTTCATGCATTATTGGTGATCATTTTATTAACAAAGCTTTACTTGATTTGGGTGCTAGTGTAAATTTATTGCCTTATTCTGTTTATAAGCAACTTGGTCTTGGTGAGCTAAAACCTACCTCTATAACTCTTCAATTAGCCGATCGTTCTGTAAAAATTCCTAGAGGCATTATAGAGGATGTTTTGATAAAAGTTGATAAATTTTATTTTCCTGTTGACTTCATTGTTCTTGATACTCAACCTGTGGAAAATATGCATGCTCAAATTCCTATCATTTTAGGTAGACCATTCTTAGCTACATCTAATGCAATCATAAATTGTCGTAATGGTGTTTTGAAATTATCTTTTGGAAATATGACTGTTGAATTGAATGTTTTTAATGTGGTTAAATCTGTTGAGTGTGAAGAAGTGCATGAAGTTAACATGATAGATAGTATTTGTGAAAATGATGGAAATGACTTATTTGATTTTTGTGAAAAATACTTTGGTATGAACTTGCATGTTGATGACTCTAATGATGATGTGAATTCTTTGGTAGAGCCTATACCCTTAAATGAAACCAAAGTTGAACATTTTTCACCCTTAGGTCATGTTCAATCAATTTCTGAGTCTCCAAAGTTAGACCTTAAACCTTTGCCAGAAAATTTAAAATATGCTTTTCTAGGAGAGTCTGAAACCTTACCTGTTATCATAGCATCCGCTTTAGATAAAGAACAAGAAGGTAAATTGTTAGATGTCCTTAGAAAACATAAAGAAGCCATAGGTTGGACCATTGGAGACATTAAAGGAATTAGCCCATCCATATGTATGCATAGAATCCATCTAGAAGAGAATGCTAAAACCTCTCGGGAATGTCAAAGAAGAATAAATCCAAATATGAAAGAAGTAGTTAGAGAAGAGGTCATAAAATTGTTAGACGTAGGTATCATTTACCCTATTTCTGATAGTCAATGGGTTAGTCCAGTTCAAGTTGTGCCTAAGAAGTCTGGGATCACAGTTGTTGAAAATGAGAAAAATGAATTAATCCCTACTAGAGTACAAACAGGGTGGAGAGTGTGCATAGATTATAGAAAGTTGAATAATGTTACTAGAAAAGACCATTTTCCATTGCCTTTTATTGATCAAATGCTTGAACGATTAGCTGGCCATGCATATTATTGTTTTCTTGATGGGTATTCGGGGTATAACCAAATCCCCATCGCCCCAGAAGATCAAGAAAAGACTACTTTTACATGCCCTTTTGGAACTTTTGCATATCGTCGCATGCCCTTTGGATTATGTAATGCACCTGCGACTTTTCAAAGATGTATGATTTCGATTTTTTCTGACATGGTTGAAAGATTTCTTGAAGTATTTATGGATGATTTTTCTATGTTTGGTTCCTCTTTTGATGAATGTTTGCACCATCTTTCACTTGTTTTAATTCGTTGCAAAGAGAAAAACCTTGTGCTTAACTGGGAAAAATGTCATTTTATGGTTAAAAAAGGAATTGTTTTAGGTCATGTAATCTCATCTGATGGAATAGAAGTTGATAAAGCTAAAGTTGACCTTATTTCAAAACTTCCCCCACCTAAAACTGTGAAAGAAATTAGATCATTCTTAGGCCATGCCGGTTTTTATAGAAGATTTATAAAAGACTTTAGCAAAATTTCTCGGCCTTTATGCCATTTACTTGGAAAAGAAAATGCTTTTGTCTTTGATAGTAATTGCCATGTTGCCTTTGAAAAATTAAAAAATTTGTTGACTACTGCACCCATTATTCGACCTCCTGATTGGAAAATACCTTTTGAAATAATGTGTGATGCTTCTGATTATGCTATAGGTGCTGTCTTAGGACAAAGACTTGAAAAAATACCTCATGTAATTTACTATGCTAGCAAAACTTTAAATGATGCTCAATTAAATTACTCCACAACCGAAAAAGAATTGCTTGCTGTTGTTTTTGCATTGGAGAAATTTAGATCTTATTTGTTAGGATCTAAAATTATTGTCTATTCTGATCATGCTGCATTAAAATATCTCTTATCGAAAAAAGATGCTAAGTCTCGTTTGATCCGTTGGATCCTGCTTTTACAAGAATTCGACTTAGAAATACGTGATAAAAAAGGATCTGAAAATGTTGTTGCTGATAATTTATCTAGACTAGTTGTTGAAACTATACATGATTCCACTCCTATCACTGAAACTTTTCCTGATGAACAATTAATGCATATTTCTTCATTACCTTGGTATGCTGATATTGTTAATTATTTGGTCACTAAAGAAATACCATCTCATTGGTCTAAGCATGATAAATCTAAATTTTATTCTGAGGTGAAAAACTTTATTTGGGATGATCCTTACTTGTTTAAATACTGCCCTGATCAAATAATTAGAAGATGCATTCCAAACTGTGATCAGTCTAAAATCATATCTTTTTGTCATGATCATGCATGTGGAGGACATTTTAGTGGTAAGAAAACAGCTGCTAAAGTTTTACAATGTGGTTTTTATTGGCCTACTATCTTTCATGATACATATGTTTATTGTAAAGCTTGTGAACGTTGCCAAAAGTTAGGAAGTTTAACTAAAAGAAACATGATGCCTTTAAATCCTATTCTTATTATTGACATATTTGATGTTTGGGGCATTGATTTTATGGGACCATTTCCTAACTCTTTTGGTAATCTTTATATTCTTGTTGGAGTCGATTATGTATCTAAATGGGTTGAAGCTATTGCATGCCACACTAATGACCACAAAGTTGTGCTTCGTTTTTTGAAAGAAAATATATTTTCCCGTTTTGGTTCACCACGTGCTATAATTAGTGATAACGGTACTCACTTTTGTAATAAGCCATTTGAACATTTGATGAAACAATATGGCATTACACATAAAGTCTCAACACCATATCACCCACAAACTAGTGGTCAAGTTGAAGTGTCTAATAGGGAAGTTAAGCACATTTTAGAAAAAACTGTGAATCCAACTAGGAAAGATTGGTCCTTAAGACTCATTGATGCATTATGGGCGTATCGTACCGCGTACAAAACGCCCATTGGCATGTCACCCTACAGACTTGTGTATGGGAAGGCGTGCCATTTACCTGTTGAGTTAGAACATAGAGCCTTCTGGGCAATTAAGCAGTTAAATTTTTCTTTAGACAAAGCAGGTGAGAAACGAAAGCTTCAACTCAATGAACTAGACGAAATTAGGAATGATGCATATGACTATTCAAAAAAGTATAAGGATCGCATGAAATTTTACCATGATAAAAATATTTTGAGAAAAGATTTTTATCCAGGTCAGAAAGTCCTTTTATACAACTCTCGTTTGCATTTATTCCCGGGAAAGTTACGCTCTAGGTGGTCTGGTCCTTACATTGTTCGTATTGTTTTTTCACATGGAGCTATTGAAATTGAAAATCCTAAAAATGGTGATATATTTAAAGTTAATGGACAAAAATTAAAACCATTTTTGGAATTAAAAACTGATGAAGTGGATGAGATACTCCTTGAGGACCCTGTTTACCATGCTCTTTGATTCCTGTGTGATCTTGATAACTTGTGTTTTATTTGTATTGTTGTTTTATGTGCGATTTAATTTTTGTTAGTTGTATCCTGTTCTATCTTGTTCTATCTTCGCAATGCACAATATCGAGGTACGACCATTCTAAACTTTACACTCTTGTCAATTTTAATTTATATTTATATTTTGACACATTGAGGACAATGCTTAAATTAAGTTTGGGGGTATCGAGTTTTATTGTGTTTGTTTTGTGTTTTATTTATGTTTGCTTTGCATTGTTTTTAATGTTTTGTGTTTTATTTTATGTATGCTTGTTTGAAAAGAAAAAAAATGTTTGTTTGAATTTTTTTTATTTATTTATATGTTGTGGTTTTGTTAATTTTTTTTTTTTTATTTGTTCATTTTCATAAAAATTCAAAAAAAAAAAAAAATTTAAAAAAATTATTTACAAAAAAAAAAAAAAAAAAAATTTGGTGATATTTTTCATTTTCAATGATAAAAATTCTGATTGAGTTTGAAATTAATTCTCTTAAAAGTATGAATAATTTTTAAGCTTTGTTTTTAATTATAGGGTCAATTTTGCTTGTAACAAAAATTACATTTTTCATAAAAACTCTTATTTCCTATAAGTTTAAGTGAAAAATAATTTTAATAAAAACATATTTTCTAAAAGCAAAATTGACAATTTAATTAATTATATAAGCTTAACTTTTATTCATAATAATTTCTGAGAGTTATTTTCATTGTGCAATTTTTGAGAAAATCATTTTTATATCACCAATAAAAAAAAAATATATATATGTGTATTTTAATTTTTCTTTTGCTTGAGGACTAGCAAAACTTTAAGTTTGGGGGTGTGATAACTCTACAAAATAGAGTTATTTTACCATGTTTTACATGCTAATTGTTGCTTAGTTCATGAGTTTTTAATTAACTTATTAAGTTTTTATGTAATTTTTAATTTATTAGTCTTATTGTAGTTTTCTAGATTTTTATATGTTTTTATAGATATGTTATTATAATATGTTGTAGTTTAATTATTTAAAATTAGTATTGTTAGTTTGAATGCTAAAAATATGATTTTATTGAAATTAAATGTTATGTAAATTAAATTTTAATTAATGTTTTCATGGGAGTTATATGATATATTTTATTAATGAAAATATTTAATTTTAATTTAGTTTATAATTTATTGTGTAGGAAAATTATTGCCCTTGAAAAGCAAGAAAATCAAAGGAAAGATGGTAATTTTGAAAGAAAGTAACAAGAAAAATGGTGTTTCTCCAAAAGCCCAACCACGTGAGGCCCACTCTAGGCCCAACCCGTGGCCCCCCCTCCAACACCCAACCACCACATTGCTGCCATTTCCCTTATTGAGCCCAACAAAAATGCAATTTGTCCCTTTGTCCCCTATGACAAAAATGCCAACTTTTTACCCTTTTTCCTACACATTTTCACCACAACATCATCATTACACCCTATAATTTACCTCTACATACCATATTTATTTTATTTAATTAATCTAATCAATTTAATTAATTTAAATTGATTATTTTAATAAACTCACTTTGGCTATAAATATGGACTTTCAAGACCATTTTTGGGGTGCTTAATTTTTTGGTTACCATCTTTTTCTCTCATTTTCTCTCTACCATTCTCTCTTCCATTTGGGTTTTTCAAGAGCATTTTGCAAGTATGTATGTCATTTATTTTGTAATTTCTATTCTAGTTATGTGCTTCTAATCTTTTTCATAAGATTATTAAGATCATGATGAAGCAACTTGTAACTAGGTAATATTTATGTTGTATGTTGATTTCCCTTGTAATGCAACAAAGTCTATGGATTTTTCTTCTTCATATATTTCTTTCATCTTAAATATCTTGTATTTTAGATTGTTAGAACATTTTTACACTTTGTTCTTCATTAGTGCATAAACATAATATTCTTTGTGTAAGATGTGTCATTAAATTGTACACATCCATGCTTAGAACAAAAATATTATGTTTTGCCTTATAAATAATGTTCATTGATTTATTTGTTATTTCATTAGATTGATTTACACTAAATGCTTTGAAATTATAATTTTGAAAAGTGAAGAAAAATCCTATCTTTTTATAAGAAAATTGTGCTTAAAATTATAAATATTTTTGGAAAATGATAGTTTAAATTATTTTAACTATCACTAAAACTTGGGAATCAATATACTAATAAATATTATTAAACTTACATTTTGTGGATTCTAGTATCTTAATAATCTTTTCTTTTAATACTTATTTTCAACTCATTATTGGTTTATTTTCATTATCTTAAAAAGCTTTATTTTTCAATATTTCATTTTATGTTCATACTATTAAAACTCATCAATCTTTGGAACTAGGTTAGAATTTATTACTTTTTATTTAAAATAGTTTCATTTTCGATTTTAGACAACTTCTTTGGGTTCGACATCCTTGCTTACGATCACTATTCTATATGGACGATTCGTGCGCTTGCGATATATAAATTTTTAAACATACCCGTTTAGGGTCCATCACTGATCTATGGTTTGATTGTCTGTCTTTGTTCTACTCTCAGAAGTAAAATAGTTTTTTTTATTCCTGTTATAATCAAGTTCCTTCTTAATATGTTCTTGAACTTGATTCACAAGGTCTGAGGTTTAGGTGGGAAGTGCAGTTTCCAAAAAAAAAAAATGCATACAAAAATTTGGGCATAAAAGTAAAGATACAGAGTTTAAGCATTTAGGATATGAATGCTATGACATTTGCTTTGGAAAAACAATAGGTTATATAATGAGAATAATAAATATAAAGAGGTAGGGTGTAGTTTCGAGAACTGTTCTTGTTGCATTATATTAGTAGTACACAATAATATATATATATATGTATCATTTATGTGTAATTTTACATGTATACATTTATAATATATAATTTTGAGCAATGTTAGATGTATATATACAATATTACATTCGGATGTACAAAATTACTTAAATGGCCCCAATATCCAGAGTTGTAATAATAATGCATGCTATATAACTTGAATTTCAGCTACTGATGTAATTATATTTATCAAAATGATTCAAAAGACAACTAAAAACAATAATGAGCATGTTAAATAGAAAAGCATTTTGTCATAAAAGAAATTCCATTGTTTGAAACCATAGGTACTATATATTAATCATACCCAATTGGCCTAAAATCCTATTTAGGATGTTCCACACTACCTTCCTAAGTTTATACGCACTTAGGCACACTATATGTGACCACAAAGCATGGAAGCACTGCCTTTGGATCCAAAACGAAAAGCACATCTGTGCCATCGGATTGTTCGCCAACGTGGAATGATCCAACGATAGAATGAAAGCCACCTCCTTCATCATTAAGTCCATGTTCGTCCAAACGAGCAATACGACCTGCAATGACTTTACATACTACAATAGCTTTCTTTGCCAAAATTCCATTTGAACGACACTCATCACTACTAGACGACATGCTTTCATGAGCTTCTCCACTCTGCTCAAAGAATGAAACTAAGCCATCCTCGAGTGAAAATTTTAAATTCAAAACTCTACAAACACCACATCGTTTATTTTCACACGTGTAAGAAGACGATTCCTTGGATCCCAAGGAACAAGAAATTGTCGTTGCATGCAACTGCAAAAGCTCATTCCCACCATTAGCCTGTAAATCTCTGTCCGAACGGCACGTCGTATACCTGTATTTTTCAAACATTAGAAGAGTATGTAAACTGTGACTCACTCTTAGTATTTTATCGATTTTGAGGCTTGTTTTGTGAAGCCAACCTGAGTGGATTGTATTTTCCACGTATCTAAACAAAGGGCTTCCTTCCAAAACCTCTGAAACCATATTAACAAGCCATGGAGTTGGAGAGAAAACAACTGAGTTGAAATCAAGTTTTTTTAAGGGTTTTAACGACTTGTCGTTTAAACAGGAAGTGGGTTTTGGTTTTTTTGAGGATTGGATACCGGATGTTGGTTTGAAACATCTTACACTTGTGCTTGGATGACATGCCAGGATTGCTATGGTGGCTGCAATTAGACACTTTTCATCCATGGAAATTATTATTATTTTGGGTGAAAAATGACCAAATACATGTATTTTTCTTGTTATAAATTTTGGCATATTAAAATGCGTCCCAATGAGAAGACTTGCTCATTTTAAAACATAAATTATGGAGCTAATTTTTTTTTATTATATACATAAATGGTCACTAATTATTAATATTCTTAAACTTTTCTTTTTTACTTCCTTCTTTCCAATTGACACTCTCATATCTATAAATGCCCATAAAATATATATATGGAATAAATTTTATGGATTTGAAAAATGTACCCAAAATTAGTAATTTAAGAATATGAATCAAAATTAGTGCATTACTAATATATGATTGTATACATTAATAATTATTAATAAAGAAAGTAGGATTAATTGTGTTTCTTAGTAATCTTTCTACAAATATTTGTTACCTTTAATATGTTATTCATTATGGTACGTATGAAAATGTTTTCCACTAAGTATAATAAAATAAAAATGTAGTATTTTCAGAAAAAGAAAAAAATAGCAGTTTGACTAGTGCATGGTACGTGTCTGATTTTCATGCAACGTAGGGGTTCAAATATATTAGCTTAAATAATTGCTTAATTGTCTCATCTCAAAAAAGATATATGAAGCTCATCAGCTCACACCATTCAAAGTCTTATATTCCATCAAATAGGCCACTTTTTTCAGGTTTAGTTAGTTATTAGAAGAGAATAAATCGATATTCTAATAAGTTTGATAACTATAATTAATTTATAAGCTAATAATAATAGATAATAGAGTTAATGAAAATGGGATCAGATGCATTCTTAGAGGTGATTTTGGCCATCTTTCTTCCTCCTGTGGGTGTCTTCCTTCGCTATGGCTGTGGGGTAATAATTTTCATTCTCTCACTCACTGAACCCATATATCATGATTAACTTATTTGCTTTGTATGTATGTATGTATGTATATATACAAAAATATGGGAGTTTTTTTAAAAAAATCTTTTATGGCTTTTTTTTAAATGTTTTTCTTTTTTGTCTATGAGTTTCGTTTTCCCATATGTTTGTATAAATTTGTGCTTATGCTATACATTAGTTCTTAATTAAGTTTTTTAAAACTGAGAGGCTACTTTTGTATTTTTTTTTATCCTTATTTGTTTTTTTATAGAAAAAATAGTATTTTTTCACTTTTTTCTTTTATTTTTTAATTTTTTTAATCATTTTTTTCCATTAATTATATTGTCCTTTAATTTTCTCTTTTTTTCCCTTCATTTTTTAACATATATATTATATTTTTCAATAATAGATAATTATATATTTTTTTTATTAATGCACTCTTTTTTTACAGGTTTTTTTACTATATGTAAAAAAAAAAATCAAATAATTTTTTTCAAACTTTTTCTTTTTGTTGTTTCTTTCTTCTTCTTTCTTTTTTTTTTAAGTTAAGTAATTGGTTACCTAATAAATTACCTATATTTATATATATATATATATATATATTCAAATGTGGATGTTTCCATTGGGTAAACCATTACCATCTTTGGGGTAACTAGTTACTTATATTATGGGTAACTGGTTACCTAATAAATTGTCTTTCACACACATATATATATATATATTTTAAAATATGGATGTTTCTATTGGTTAAATCGTTATGATCTTTGGGGTAACCCGTTACTATAACCAGTTACCTTACCAATATTCTGGGTAACATTTACAATCTTTGGTTACCTATATTATGGGTAATCGGTTACCATGAGGATAAACTTTTATTATCTTAGGGGTAACCAGATACTTATATTATGGGTAACTGGTTACGATAATAATAACTTGATATCATTTTAGAGGTAACCAGTTACCATCTTTGGGGCTACATTAATGAACATGAACTAAGCTAAATAACACTTTGTGGTTCTATACATGATCTCCTAGATTAATCGATAAAATGAAAAATAACTTTATAGGGAAATGAAAAAAAATGAAGGAAACTATCAAAAACCAAACACAATGGGAAAAAACGAGGGAAAGAAACAAACAATACTCCTTTTGTGTAAATTCTCAATGAAACAACTCCACCTCCAAGCTTGTGCACACAAATGAAAACACTCATACGGGCAAGAGAGTGAATGATGATAGTGATCTATAGATAGATAAAAGAATAACATGCTTACGTGAATCCAATATGTAACCAATATGTTACTATTGACTCTTGGAACTATTAACCTCTTCAACTCACCAAGCTTAGGTGGTAAAAGTGAAGTCTATTTATTATCACGGTGGATCTAAGAAAAATGAAACAACACAAAAAAAAAAACTAACAAAATTTATTTGAACTTTTTTACGTATAGTAGAAAAAACTATAAAAAAGAGTACAATAATAATAAAATATTATGTGATATTAAAGTATATAAAATATATGTGAAAAAAAGAAAGAAAATAAAACGAAAAGAATAAGAAAATAGAAGGAGAAAAAAGTAAATAGAAAAAAATGGATGAAAAAAATGAAAATAAAGGAAGAAAAATGAAAAAATAGAAAAAGAAGAAAAAAAGATGAAGGAAAAAAATGGTTAGTGAAAAATGAATTAAAAAAGGGAAAAAAATGAAAAAGTGAAAAGAAAGAAGAAGAAAGGAAAGGGAAGGAAAAATAATGAAAATAGGGGAAATAGAAAGAAAAAAAACAAATTTGTATTTAAAATTAAAAAAAATATAACTATCATAAAAAAAATATGACATAATTAAATTTGTTTGAAAATATATGGAAAAGAATCCTATAAGAAAACAACTTTCAAATAAATAAAAAACTATAAAATTGTGGAAAGTTAAATACTCCTATTTTTGTAAACCTACTTAAAAAAAGCCATAGATATAAAAAATCCCATAAATATTCTAGTTTATCAATTTACAATAAATTTTAAATTAAACTCTCAAACTTTCTAAATATATATATATATATATATATCATAATTTTTTGCTTAAATCTAAACAAAATAAAATAAAATTGTTTTGATTCATTTTTTTCCAACCTAAGTTCCAATTAGAGAATGGAGAATTGAACCCTTCACTTTCTCTTTAACAATCAATAGAGTCACCACCAATCCAAATACATTTATTTGTTTAAACCATAGTTTTAGATATTTGTATATACTTTTTAACAATACTTTGCACAAAATTATATCAAAGATAATTATTAGAATTTGAATACCTAATAATAAATACTAAAAAATTTAACTCACAAATCTTAAAATATATTAATATAATTATAAAAATATAAAATTGAGAAAAATAATAGACTTTTATTATAATTTTAATTTATAGATAATTGACAAATAAAAATTTGTTATCATTATTAATGTCAAAATATCGGGCTTTTTATCATATCGTGCTTTTGGGCTAGTTTGTTCGTGATTTCGTGTCGTGCCTTCGGGCTTGTCGTGCCGTTCCGTGCCAATTTTCAATTCGTGTCGTGCTTGGCCCAAGCCCATATTTTTTCGTACCGTGTCGTGCTAGAAAGCCCAACCCGTATTTACAGCTTTAGTTCCAATCAGAAAATATATCTCATTACATTATTTAGTTTTACATTCAGTTGATAAGTTACGACTCTAGTTTTTTTTACATGTTGGTGTTCATTGTAGTTACAATGAAACTCTTGCACATTTTCCAAGAATTCTGACTAATTTAAGGTGTTGAAAATAGGATTCTAGACTTCGAGTACCATCACAAACGCAAGATTTTGTTTAGACCCTGTTTTCGACATTTTAAACTATCTAAAATTTTGTTAAAACATGGGAAAGATTTGTTATAACTACAATGAACACCTTTATGTAAAAAATCTGGAGCACGGTACAGTACAACTTTAGCACCATAGTCGTTTCCTATATCTTATAACAATCATAAATAAATTATAATTTTCGTTTTTAAAAAAATCAAATCAAATAAAATCTCATCTATATATATAGGCTTAAATTATTATTTGAAGGCTTATTTGTAGCAAAATCCCAATTTAATTTGTGTTTTGCTGTTAGGCTTCTAATTTTAATTTTTTATTTAATCAACTCCCTCATTTTATAAAATTAAAATTGATAGGTTTTTTTTTCACTTTTCCATCCAATTTTTCTTTTAGATTTCTATTTGAATCTTAGATTTTAGCAAGCAAAAAATTTCTTAGAGAAAAGAGTAGGAAACATTGAAAAAAAAATTCTAAAATTTAATAAGTGACTTTTTTTTAATATGTATTTATAATTATTCTAAATTTTATAAAATTATACTTTGTTTAAATTTTATTTTTTCTAAAAATAATTTCTCAATCTTTTGTTTGAATCTAAACAAATAAAATCTTTTAGATTTTTTTTTTCTCTCCTAAAATTCAAGATTCAAACAAAGATAAAAACTAGATTTTTGTAGTAAAAATTCTCAATATATATATTTATCCATTTTCACTTAGTTGTGCAACTTCAAATTTTGACATTAGATTTTCTGAATTATTAATTGCAGGTAGAGTTCTGGATCGATTTGTTGCTGACCCTGTTGGGATATATTCCAGGAATTATATATGCAGTTTATGTATTAGTTGGATGATGATTAGGTTAGGTTGCTTTTTTTTTTTTTTTTTCTTTTTTTTGTCCTTCAAATTCAAATTCAAATATTTATTTAATTTAGTGCTATAATATGTTAAACATT
This sequence comes from Humulus lupulus, assembly GCF_963169125.1. Taxonomy (NCBI): domain Eukaryota; kingdom Viridiplantae; phylum Streptophyta; class Magnoliopsida; order Rosales; family Cannabaceae; genus Humulus; species Humulus lupulus. The sequence goes on from NC_084796.1 coordinate 189,238,221, forward strand.
TTCTTCTGTTATGTTGGATGGTGACATATATATGTATTTTAAAATTTTGTTTTTGTTTTTTTCATATTTATGTGACCGTTTTTCTGTCAGTTTCCTCATCAAACGTATGAATAAATTAAAACCCCTTCACACACATGGACTCACTCATACGCCTACAAAATAATAAATAAAGCATAAGTATATAAATATTTATATATTTTTATATGCACATACCAAATAAAGTCAATAATTGATATTTCAACTAATCTTGTGTTTAAACAAAGTGTTAAGTTAAAAGAAAAACTGTTAGCTGAAAGAGATAGCTTTCAGTACATATGCATAATTTTATATATATATATATATATATGGGTGCACTCTTAATGGTTACTACTCATAGATAGTTACTTTAATATTAACCATTGAATTAAAATCAATAGTTCATATTAACCATTGATTTTTCAAATTTTTGGAAGGTTTAACTGATGGAAAAAAGTGTATTTATTATAAAAATATAATATTGTAAATTTTTCATTTTTTAAATATATGTCAATTTTTAAATATAGCTAATGTCTCTCATTGATTGGACACAACATTAATTATGGGAAAAGAAAAATTACTAAATTCGAAATTAATGTAGGAAAAAAAATATTTACTTGTTAGTGACTTGCTATACCAAGTCACTATGTTATCAAATCATCATAATTGTTAGTACCCATCTATGGGTAGTAACCATTGAGAAGTCTTCCATATATATATATTTATATTGTTGTTTGAGGAAAATATGTTTATAAAGTTTGCATATAATGTGAGTTTTTAAAAGTATACTAATACATAGATTATGTTATACATTGTAAATTCATGATAAAGAAAAGTGAATATAACTTAATATATTACAAATTTAATAGTAGATTTAAGGGCTTGAGCTTGAATCATTCTAGCATATAGGCTTAAGTTCCCTCAATTTTTAATTTGTGATTTTTGTTAAATACCAATAAATTTGATTAAAAAAATAGTATTAAGCTCATCTTAAAATATTTTCTGACTGTTACTGGAATGCTATCAATTTTATTTATTTATTCAGAAAAATTGATAATCAATTTACAAATCAAGAAATAATATTTTAAATCTCATATATGTAAAAAGATCACCAAACCATCTAGATTGGAGAAAGCTTAATTTACAGACATGAACAAAAAGCTTACTTCTAGTTCTAGATTCTTAGTGCAACACCTGATATATTGAGAGGTCAATCATTTATTTATATTTATATATATAAATATAGATATATATATATATATATAAGCATCTATAGAGCAGCAGGCCAGAAGGATAGAAAATGATTGCATAGGCCATAAGTAACATTATTAAACTGATCTTTGGTCTGTAGTATTTAATGAAACTGGGGTCCTCCGTTGCCTAGCTGCTGGTATCTATCTTCGTATATATATATATACTAGTAAAGAAAGACACGTGCAAGGCACGTGTTCAGTTTAGAATTAGTTATGAATGTAAATATTGTAATAAATAAAAAATAGACATTAGCCATTACCTTTATGGTCACCATCATTTTTTCATATTTATTGTTTTTATCAAAGAACGGTTTGATTTTTATTTTTTGTTTGTTTTTGGGACAAATCTTGCATTGTTTACTCTTTTCTTAGGTGTTTTTATTTTACATATATTGATCTAAATTATGGTTCTGTTAGATGACATTACATTTTCTGCATTGGAGGAAGATCCATAGTTCCTCAAGATAAGGGAATTTCTTCAGGTTTTCTGTACTGATCAGAGTAAAACATTCTAGTTATATTTCGGAGACTGCGAGGTATAAAATAAAAATTAAGCTCTTTTTCTAATTTCTCTCTCTCTATATATACAACTTATAAATATTTATATCTTTTTTTTAATTTATTATTGGTTTGTGGACATTAAAGGTTGGCTTTAATCTTAAAGAGTTACAAGAAGTTGGTATTCCTCCGCCGGTCGAAATTGAGAATTTAGAGCTGAAATGTTTAAGAGTTGAAGAATCATCAACCTATTGTTCAAGTCTCTTTGATGGCCTGCTCTGGAGTTGTCATCCGAAGAAAATATCTATTTCCTCCGATTCCATACTCCAAAGAAACTGCGCAAAGGTAAAACAATATATACATATGTACTTGAATTCACTTTGATTTAAATTATATATCAAGTCTCATTGTTCATATTGAATGAATAATTAATTTATTTACTTTTTTTTTTGTTTATGTATTTTGTTTAGATTCTACATGAAAAACTATTATTGGCGAGAGCAACAAGGTCGAAATGCTGCAATTCTCTTAACAGAAGATGTTGGCGGCATGAGTTGAAAAGTGTAAGCATGGAGATCTCTCAATGGACGGAGTTTGAAGATGAGCTGCGGCTTCTTTATTGGGACCAGTTGCCGCGCACATGGCCAGTGCTTGGAGATTTCGATCAAGTATTCTTCCATTTGGTCTGGGATTAATTAATGGACTAAAATATATTGTAAAACTATTCAACAAATGGAATGTTTGTAATGATACTTACGACTCCTCAACCAATATTTGTCCAAATTATCCCTACTGAACCAATATTATTTGAGGCTGTAACTATCTAAATTTAAGACTATTTTATATATATATATGGGATGGAATCAAGCATCATGAGAGTAAACACTCATCTTCTAGACTATCTAAGCATCATGATAACAGATCATCCAGGTCCTTAAAACATTCTGATTACAGATCAAAATCTAAAGAGAGCCTCTGTCACGTTTCGATGACAGATACAACCCTTCAGAGTCTCATGACACACATGAAGATGGTAACTCTTCCATCAGCAAATATTATCGATCAGATAAATTTCATGATGAGGAGAATTGAACCAGGGACCACAAAATACAATGGGACAGTTCCTGCTTGCCATTCCGGTAAGTGAAAATATGTTCTCTTTGCCTTCAGCTTTATTATATAATATATAATGTTTATCTATTTGTAACGTTGTACTGAATGCGAAAGGTTGTGTACTTTTGAAAAATACTGTTGAAAGGATGTGTATTTTTGAAATGGTGCGAAAATTTATTTACCATTACTGTTAAATTGTAATTCTTTTTTTAGCATATTCTCTTAAAGTCGTAACAAATTCTGTTAAAACATACCAAAATCCGTTAAATATCAAACACCGTTAGATAACCATTTATATAATAGGTAAGATATATAAATGTCTGATGTATACGAAATTACAGATAGACTAGGGATAACTGAAAAAGATTTCATACACTATGTATGTAATTATATAATAGCTTTTCATGTAGGGATAGGGTAGTAGTAGATAGTAAATATATAAATGCACATAACTTCCTCATCCCATGACTTGTATATATATATATATATATATATGTTTTTTAACAAATCTCTGATTCAAGCAAAAGCTTTGATACCTTGGTCATTGGCATAATTATTTGTTTAGGGACAAAGATTCCCTCACTTGGGTTTGGATGACCTTAGTTTATGTATTAATTATAATTATTTTAGAATAAGAAAGTAAAAATGTTGTATTGTGTTAACATTATTAGCTGCGTGGGCCCGAGAAGGGACCAGATTCAGTAAAAATAATTAACAACCAAAGAAAGTAAGTAACATTTTTGCATGCAATGTCTCCTCAACTCCACCCACTAACTCCCAAGAGGATCATATCATACATTTATAAATATAGTCATATACACACACACACACTTGTGTTTGCTTGTCTTAGTGGGCTTCCTCTTAGGAAAATGACACCCAATTATTTATAGGTCATCTTAGATTAGTGCATCCTTGCTTATATTACAAACAAAGCAAAAGTCTTAAAATAAACACAATAGGATCAAAAGATATATCTCCTTTTCTTTGCCACTTCAATTGTTCATTCTTAGATATGTCTTCAATCCTAAACAAACAAAAGCTAGAAAACAAACACGGCTTATATGTACTTTATTGTTGCGCTAAGGTATATATATATATATATATATATATTGGTTTGGATTTTATTTCTTGATGTGATGAATTCAGCTCCATCAATAATTAGATTAATCAAACGTTATTAATGATTATATATAAATAAAAAGTGTATTAACTTTAAAACTTACGTACATAAATACATACAAATTGATTAGGAATACATGATGCTACAAAATCTAAGCCAATATATATAGATATATTTGAGTCTTTACAAAGTTTTTATGTTTCTCTTACTCTATCTCTCTTGGGATTATAAGGAACATGAGTATTAGCATAGACAAGCATGAAAACCATACCCAAAATTGCTTTCTTTTGGGGTTATATCTCCATTGGCAAGAAAGAAAGAAAGACTAGTATTTTTGTGGTTCTTGAGAAGTGGGGGACCATAGTTGATTTAACCAGCCCACTAGTAAGTAGTGACAACTCACAATCACAAATAACAAATATTAGTGTAGATGAGCTATTCTTGACTAGAGCAATATTAGAGAAAATTGTAACAAATTTTATAATCACTCACAAATATTATGTGATTATTGATACTTAAATTTATAACATTCTTTGGGTTATATATGGAATAGAAGTATTATAAATTTTCAACAATAACCAGATTTTTGGTCACTAGTGATTATGAAAATTATAGATACATAGAGTCATTCAAAAATTTATTTTTTGGTCTTAAATTCCTGCATTTTCCAACCACTAATTTACTTAAGCACATGTTAAGTTTGAAAACTAGACCGTGGCCTGTATATATGCAAAGCCACAATAAATTGATTGCATTGAAACTTGATAAATCATTGAAGAAAGAATCTATTTCACGAGAATTTTGGGATCAACAAAAAAAAAATCTTTAATATATGAAGATCCATGCATGGTCTCAAATCTCAATGGTTTTATAAAAAATAAAAAAAACTAATGAAAATATGAAAAAGTGATGGCTTAAAGGGTAAGTTTGAAGCATATATATTCTTGGTTCACTAAACCAGCTTAATTAAAAACACGTAGCCAATGTTAAATATATCTCAAGGCTCTTGTTCTTGTATAGTATAAAAACTGTTCAATTGGGTTCAAAATCAAACATTAGACAGTAATAATTGACAACAAGCTCAATGATTTGGCATCTTTTTAATGTTTTTATTTTATATTATATTCTTTTTAGTTTTTACCATGAACAAATTTGGGCTATTGTGACTTGCTCAATTGCCACCCATTTTAATAATGAGAGTGCTAAGGAAATTTTTTATTACTCTCTCTTTTACGATATTCTTTATTCATGTATGACATATAAATATTATTTAATTTTTTATATTTTAATATTTTTTTATATCATTAATAGAATATACATGTAATTTATTAATTTAAGAAAATACGAAAAGATAGGGTATTATAGAATGTATTTAGCATTTTTTGTCTTAATAATTTGACCTTATTGTATCCGGACAATTTGCTCATTTGACCAATGGAAGGCCATGCATTAAAGTCGTATAATTCAGAAAGTAGCCAAACAGAAAGTCATAGTCTTTGTGGGATTAGGATCATTCAGTTGGATTAAATGATTCATCACATTTATGAGCTTATCTAGTCGATTTTTTTTCTATTATTACCAAATATAATAATGGCATATACAAATTATAATGTCTGCTCAAAATTATATTTGAATATCTGCAATTAGATAAATGGGCCAATTCTTTATAGGAATTTTTTTTACAAAGTCTATATAATATATAAATATATATAATATAGTCTCATGTCTCACCGGCAATTAGGCGTGTACAAAAAAACTGCTAATTTGTCCCACCCACCCAACCAACCTATCAAAATATTCCCGCTTTAAACCCGCCCATTAAAAAATCCACTGAAATTTGGTTGGGTTGAACCTAACCAGCTACTAGATGGGTTGGGTGCGGGTTGTAATAATATAAGGTGGGTCCAACCTATGTCCGCTACATTTTTTTGTATATATATTTTTTAATAATAATCTAAACTTAAAAATACAACCCATAAATAGTTCATTGAAAATTATAAAATTTGTGACCATTTTAATATTGGATTTTGATATGTGAATCATATATATACATATTTATATTAGTCAAAATATTTAGTTTTTTTTGTAGAAAGCTTTCCTTGCTATGAGATTAATAGTATTAACTTAAGAATTAAGAATTGTATATAAAAACTTGTTTAGGAAAAATAAATGAAAATATAAATAATAGTTTAAATATTATTGAAATTTTTCATAAAAAAAAACTCAAATTATGGAAAATTATCAATGTGTGGATTGATAAGTTTAATGCCATTTATAATTTGTATAATTTAAATAATTATTATAATTTTTGTTATGAAGTTTTAAATTCGTTTAAGATATGATAATATTTTATCAAGTTATTATTCATGATAACATTGATGAGTAAAGAATGTATAAGTTTGAACTTTATAGTCTATAATTTTTTGTTTTTTTTTTAAATATCATAAGTCGATAGTTTTGAACTTGAAATCAACTCAACCCGCCCATAAAACCGTACAAACCCGCCCATAAAAAACCACCCAAACCACACACTTATTGGGTAATTATGGGTTGTGTTTTTCTAAAATCGCCAAATAAAAAAACCGCCCAAAACTCGTCCAACCCGCCCGCCGTGCACCCCTACAAATAACTATAATCTATAACGGACTATTTGGTATGATGTTTAAGTTTGTGAGAGTAAAGTTAAAGGTGGTTTAAAATAAGGGAATGTGAAACTCAAGTTTTAAAGGGGTTAAGATTACCCTTAAATCAAGCTAAAAATTGAACTCACTTGGAAATACAAACCCCAAGTCATTTAAAATAAATTTACCAAACATAATTTAGATTTGACATTCTCATTCCTACCAAACCAAAACTCCATACTAACACAACTCCTAAGGGTAGAGTTCATGTGTGTGAAACAACAATAAAAGAAATTTTATAAAAACATATTATTAGATATTTTAATAAAGTGTTATAAATCAAATATCAACTGTAGGAAGATATGCTCTGCTAGGGTTCGGGGACTCAGTTTTCACTGACGCCATGGCAGGTCGCGGAAGGCCTCGCAAGGGGATATCTCGGAGCTCCGGTGATAAGATTTCTCGATCGGCAATGCAAGGGAAGCGAAAGGCAATTGTTAGAAAGAAGAAAGGGCCAACGTCATCAGATGTGGTTCTCAAAACTAAATCTATGGCAAAGGTTCTAGGTGTTGATGCTCTCTCTGTTTCAGAGGAAGAAAACGAGGAAGATGTGATGACTTTACCAGGTGATTTGGAGGTGCGAGCTATTGAGGATACTGCCGAGGTTCTATCTCCGAAATCATCACTCAATCGTTCGAGATTGGAAGAGGAAACACGAGCAGATTTCAGGTCATTCCTGGAGGCAACCAAATTCTATGAAACTCAATTGAAGGCTGGTAAGAATACTACTCCTCCAATTTTACATCCATCGACATCTTTAATTCAAAATTTGAATGGGAAATTCAAAGATTCAGCAACTGAGATTCTCCCTAAGGGGTCTGCAGTAAAAATTGAAATGGCGGATATAGAAGAGGAGGTGTTGTATTGGAAGGCAGGGATGGTTTGCTATGTTCTTGGAGCGAATCCGCCTTTGGGTCCTTTTGAAGGATTTGCTCGTCGGATTTGGAAGGATAAGGGGGTTGACAAGGTAGGAGTGCTGAAACCAGGAGTCTTCATTGTGAGATTTCAAGCAATCAATACCAGAGATGAGATACTAGATGGAGGATATTTGTTTTTTGACAAAAAACCTGTAATAATGAAGCCTTGGGATCCCTATACCGATTTTCAAAAGGAGGATGTATGCTCGGTGCCGACATGGATATAGTTACATGGACAAGAATTGAAATTCTGGGGGGAGCGATCTCTTTTCAAAATCGTTGGGCAACTAGGGACTCCATTACAGGTGGATGATATTACGAAGAACAAGGAGAGGCTCAATTTTCCAAGAATCTTGGTGGAAGTGCGTATGTTTCAAGAATTCCCAGGAACCATTCCTTTCACTGATGAGATTGATCATGTTCATGATTTAGAAGTGAAATATGAGTGGTTGCTTATAGTTTGTTGTAATTGCAAAGGGATGGGGCATGCGACAGCTGATTGTAAAAAGGGTGAAACTAAGAAAGTTTGGGTTCCTAAAGCTAAGGAGAAGAATCAGATAGAAGATCAGCAAGAGAAGAGTAAAGGAAAAGCTGTGGAAATTAATCAAGAATTTTTTCAAAAGGTCTCAAAAGGGGGTAGAGTGGCTAAAACAGTAGATTCATCACTGCCCGTGATCACCTCTAACAGTTTCCATGTTTTAGATGGACCAGGGGAAAGTTCGAAAAGTATGCCAGAAGAGGTGGTTGCAAAGCAAGGTATTAACTGTAATGCCCCGGATTCCCTAATGTGGTTTAACGGCTGGATTTGTAGGCAGGGAGGGCCATAATTGTTTAATTATGCCATTTAATGTGTTTATGCATGTTTATGAGGATTATATTATAATATAATGTTAGTTGTATGCATGTCGATGATATATGTGAGACCACATTATGATGTGGGTTTGTTCGAGCTGTCCGACATGAGACGATCGTAGATTATTGATTAGCGGTTTAGTCACAGCAGGTTTAAGTGTCGGGACTTGGGTTGAGTCTCGGGGTGATTTTGATGATTAGAGCGTTACCGGGAGATAAAGGGTAACGGGATGTGAATTATTGGTATTTGAGATTATTGGGAATAGCGGGAATTGGAGAGCGTTAATTATGATTAACGAGTTAGGAGGGAAGTACCAAAAATGCCCTTGGGAGTCTTTAGAAAGTATTAATTGACCTAGGGGTAAAATGGTCATTTCACCCCTAGGATAGATATAACCTTTGTTGGCTGAAGAAAATGATGGAAAAACAGAGTATACTTTAGAGTTCTCCCGTACCTTCTTCTCCTCACTGTTCTTTGTGGTTTTTGAACCAATTTTGAGGATTCAAGCTTAGGAAGCAAGCCTTGGGAGTTTGGGAGTGTGTTCCACCATTGAAGACCATCATAAGCCAAGCTTTGGGTAAGTTTCTAACCATAGTTTCTCTGGTTTGCTCTGTTTTGGTTTTGTTTTGCAGCTGAGTTTACTAGGATGAATTCATGGTTTTTGTTGGGAGTTTTGGCTAGGGTTCCCATGCTTGTGATGTTTGGGGTGTGTTGGGATGGTTTTTGGGTTCATTTGGCATCAAGAATAGGCTTTGGAAGCTTGGGAATCGAGTTAGAATCGAGGAAGTTGAAGAAGGTCGGTTCAGGGGTGTTTTGGGCTGGAGGTAGCGCTACAGCGCCCACCCTAGGGCGCTATAGCGCTCCTTAGGAGGCTTTTTGGCTTTTGGGAGGTTCTGAGTAAAGCGCTGTGGCGCTAGGGGTTGAGCGCTGTAGCGCTACCCTGTTCCTTCCAAACCCCATTTTGAGTGTTTTTAAGGGTTTTTGACTTGGGGTTTCAATCCTTAAGGCCCGGGATCGAATCTACTCACTGTGTGGGCATGTTTCGAGGTCTCGAGGGTGGTGCTTAGGTTAAGACCCTATTATTGTGGATTCTCATTAATGGAGGTTATAATTGGTTGTGATTAGGTAACCGCTAAGGAACTAAAAGACTGATCGTTCTCAGGGGTCGTCTTTATCATACTTCTCGCTCGAACTTGAGGTAAGAAAACAGTGTATGGATACAGTTGCACCCTGTACAGGTATATGACATGCATGGTTTGATATTGAGGCTTGTTGGTTGATATATGTGAACGTGGATTGCATATTAAATGCTAATGAATGCTGATTACCTGTTTAAGACACTGACTAGTCAGGGACCGACTCTAAAGTCGAAGATTACGCATTGAGTGGCTCTATGGCATTAATGCAGGACCGACCCTAAGGTCGAAGAACTTATAAGCGCTTGCCTGGTCTACAACCAGATGTCTATAGCCAAGGTATATGACCCCGGTGACCGTTAGTCACGTGGCTAAGGGACGTTGTCCATAGCTTCGACTCTAGAGTCGTGAGGAAGGTTATGTTGATGACTAATCACCATGCACCTGTTCTGATCGAACATATGAAAGAATCACTTAACCGTTAAGCCCTGGTGACCCTATCGTCACATGGCTAGAGGGAGCGATGCTCGTTATTGTGACTGTTGGCTATTTCCACCTATTTGTTGGGCTGATGGTCCTGAATGGTTATTATGATCGTTGTTGATATTATATCATGTTTTATTGTATTTTCTTGCTGGGCCTTGGCTCATGGGTGCTATGTGGTGCAGGTAAAGGAAATGAAAAGCTTGGCCAGCCTTGAGTAGAGAGCTTGGGTGATGTGATGTACATACAGGGCCGCTTGACCGCCACGGTCAAGGAGTTCTCAGAGGGACTAGGGGTTTACCCTATTTTTACCGCTTAGGCCGGCGGAGTTTGTAAATTTGGAACTGTAGCGGCTCTTTTGTATTACGAACTACTTGTAAACATTTTGAAAGGCTCATGAGCAGTTTACTTACTTAATGAAATGTACCATTTCCTTTTTACTGGTTTTCTACCTTAACCTGATAATAACACTTAGATCACGTTTTTAACCAAAGGACTCGGGTAGCGGGTCAAATTTCCGGTTCACCGTTCACCGTAACTGTTCTGGGGTAACCAGGGCGTTACATTAACAGCGGAGGGGGAGGTCCTCCAATTCCTCATGGATAGGATATTAAGCTGGAATGTTAGGGGTCTCAACAGCCGAAACAAACAAGTAGAGATTAAGCAATTGATCTCTAAATATCAGATCGGGTTAGTTGGGCTCCTAGAGACAAGAGTGAAATCGAAGAATATGGGGAAAGTTTATGTACATATGTTTAGTGGCTGGTGTTTTTCAAATAACATTCCATGGCATCAAGGTGGAAGAATTTTAATAAGCTGGAATCCGACAATGTTTACGGTTAGTATTCTACAATGCTCAAGTCAATTAATGCATTTACAAGTTAGGCCATCAGGGGATCTTGACTCTTTTATGATCACATTCGTTTATGCGTTAAATGATGAGGAAGGAAGGAAAGTGCTTTGGCAGGAGTTAAAAGACCTTGCTAAAGGGATTAGTGATCCCTGGTTGCTACTAGGTGATTTTAATGATGTTCTAAAGCCGGAAGAAAGAGTGGGGAAATCGGTGAAATTAAGGAAATCCACGACTTTTCGAGAATGTGTAGAAGCTTGTTAAGTAGAGGATGTGAAGTTTTCTGGCTCATTTTACACCTGGAATAATAAGCAGGGTCCGAAGGCTAGAATTCATTCAAAGATTGATAGAGTTTTAGCGAACCAACAATGGATCGGGAAATTCGAGCAAGCAGAGGTAGTGTTCCTTGCTGAAGGCCAATTTGATCATTGTCCAGCTATATTGACTATAACACCCTGGATAGCCAAGACAGTTACACTGTGTACTTATAAAAGTGCAGGACTTGCTAATCAAGTCATTATTTTGAAAACTTGTTGCTAAACATGTAAAAGCTAAGGTTAAAAAGGTTTGGTCTTAAAAGACTCATTTCATATATCTATATTGTAGTAGACATGGGATCCCATACAAAAACGAAGTTAAAGAAAGTTTACAGACTCCCAAAAGTACATGAGTAACCACTGGCCATACTAAGGCAAAACAAACAATCTTCAGGTTCTATGTCCTTGCCTAGACCTCAACCGTGGCGGCCGAGCACCTGGCTATGTACATTCTGCTCGCTGAGCTCTCCAGTCAGGGCTGATCTAGCTTGCCCTTGCCTTTACCTGCACCACGTAGCACCCGTGAGCCAAGGCCCAGCAAGAAAACATCATAGATAACTCAAGTAATAACAAAGGGCAAATAGCTCAGTAAGCATGTATACTCATCAGATAATCCACAACAGATATTCAACATATACAATCCAATTCAAGATACATACTATCACATATAACATTCATAACACATAATATTCAGCCGCACCCTCTGTTTAACCCACTGACTCTGGCCCACTTAAACCAAGCTCAGTACATAATAAGCTGTCCTCGGTTACCAGTGGCCGAGCCGCGCCCTGTGCGCTAGTGAGACCCTTGGCACCCTTAGGCCGTTGGTTCACTAAATGGCTTGCATGGCATAATACCATCTTTTCAAGCTTCTACAATAGGGAGCCCTTAGTCCCGTCACATATATTCAACCAGGTGCAGTTTTCTTACCTTTAGTCTGTACGGTTATCGAATTACGAGCAACACCCCTCAAGCACGATCTGTTCCCGAGCCTAAGCTTTTATCACCTAGCCACAACCAAAGTATAGGGTTTCATAAATACTCAAATATAGGTTTCCAGTTACAAAACTAACTCCTGGGACTCCTAATTCCACCAAGCACGGTGGTGAAACCAAACCCGAGCACACTAGACCACTTTCCCATGCTTAAAACCCTCAAGAATTCATGTGTGCAACCAAGGGCTGCGACCCCCAAAGCCTAGCCGCGGCCCTTCCCCAAAACAGAACCTATTCCCTCACTGAACCACACACGCGCCGCGGCCCTTGCCTTGGGCGCTGCGGCGCGCCCCCTTGGCCGAGCCCCCTTGGCTTCCTTGTATGCTAGGGCAGCAACGCTCTAGAACAGAGCCGCAGCCCTCCTCTTCGAACCCAGATTTTTCATCATTTCAAAGCTCAAAACCTTACCTTAAACCATCCCAAAACTTCCCAACTCTTAACCAATTAATTCCCAACTTCTTTAGCATGATCTAAACAACATAATTCCCAAGAAAACACAGCCTAGCACACTCTAATCACCTCCTTTCAACTTCTGAAACCCAAGTGCTATAAACACTCAAACCAGCCACCTAAACTCAATTTAAACCTCTAAACCAGAAGTTGGAACTCACCTTTGCTGTAGAATCACTTCACCAAGCTGTAGCCAAGCTAGGTCCCCAAGTTCCCTTCTTTAATTCTGCCTTAAAACACCAAAACTATACTTGTTTCAACACTTAATCAAAGTCCAGAATTCTAACCACAGAGAAGAAAATTAAGAGCTTACCTTAACCCTGTTTTGATGCTTGATAAATCCCTGAGCTAAACCCCCAAATCCACACCTTAAATCTCATAATTCCAGCTTGTTTCCCTCTTAAGTTCCCTGTGTTTTCTTTTCCCTTTGTTTCCCTTGAGCGTGAGAGAGAGAGAGCTGAAGCTAAGTTAAAGTCGGTTTATGTTTTCTTCTAAAAGCTTCCTAAGGTCTATCTTACATATTAAATCAATCCCGAGGCTTGGGGTGCCGGAACCGTCCCTGATGCCAAAATGGTAAAATCCCCCAGTATTCCCGCCTAGACATTCTAACCTCAAATATATCTCCATATATTTATTTTCATGTCCCGATAATCCAAATTGCTACCCGCTATCTAAAAGTACCCCTAACTTCTCCAAAGTCATAACTTAAGCCCCGTTGTGACTTTTCCCACTATCTGATCCTAGAATCGTCTTGAGTCGTGCTCAGCGAACCTGTCCACATAATAATGTGGTTCTCACATATATCACATATCATATTACCACATAATATAATCAATTATCATATAGGCATTATTAGACATATAATTACTCATTAAATCATAATTATTCCATTAATGCCCTCCTGGCACACTAATCAAGGCCCTTAAGCCTTATTAGCGAATTTGGGTCGTTACATTGACTGTATATCCTGATTTCAAGGTAGGGAAGAGGCCATTTAAATATTTCCGAATGTGGAAACAATTTGAAGGATATAGTGAAATGGTTCAGAAAGGGTGGCGGAGGCAGCTTACAGGGACCCCGATGTATAGGTTGGTATCGAAGTTAAATGTTTTAAAGGAAGATTTTCGAAGCATGAACAAAGACAAAGTTGGGGATATAAAATCTATTGAGGTTCAAGCTTACAATGTAATGATAGCATGTCAAGCTGATTTGCAACAGAGGCCACTTGATGAAGACAGATGCCAAAGAGAACAGGAGGCTCGGAAAGCCTATTCAGACATTCATAAAGCATATCTTTCTTTTTTACATCAAAAAGCTAAGATTTTTTTGGTTAAAAGAGGGAGATGAGAACACTTCTTTGTTCCATGCTAGCCTTCGACAAAGGAGAGCAAACAATAGAATTTATTCAATTAAAGACATGAATGGAGTTTGGGTGGATGACCCGAACAAAGTCAGTGATGCTTTTCTTCATTTTTATTCTGGTTTGCTGGGTTCGAAGCTATCAAACAGGAAGTCAGTCAATCAAAGGCTAATTAATCTCGGGCCAATTTTAACTGAGTCTAGGAAGGAGTTTTTATTGCAAGTTTACACTGCCTTGGATGTTAAAGAGGCTCTTTTTGATATCCCAGGTAATAAATCCCCTGGACCAGATGGATATAGCAGTTATTTTTTTCAGGATAACTGGGAGCTGGTTAAAGAAGATGTTTGTACAGCGGTGCTATCCTTTTTACATTCAGGTAAATTACTCAAGGAACTGAACTCCACTATACTTACTCTTATTCATAAGACTAAGTGTCCTGATGGTGTGAGTGATTTTAGACCTATAGCATGTTGTAATGTGCTTTATAAGGTTGCAACCAAGATGATTTGTTCTTGGCTTAGGCAGATTTTACCTGAATTGGTAGCACAAACCAAAGTGGCTTTATTCAAGGAAGATTCATTGCCTATAATGTTATGGTAGTACAAGACTTGGTGAGACACTATGGGCGGAAAGGAACAAGACCAAATTGTATGATCAAGTTAGATCTTCAGAAAGCATATGATACACTAGAATGGGGCTTCATTGAAGAAATGATTTCGACTCTGAATTTCCCAGCAAGTTTTGTCCGCTTAGTGATGGTATGTATCCAAACTCCTCGCTTTAGTTTGTCTTTCAATGGATCCATTCATGGTTTCTTTGAAGCAAAAAGGGGTTTGCGACAAGGAGATCCCATGTCTCCTCTGATTTTTGTGCTCTGTATGGAGTATCTATCTAGAATATTGTCAAAGGTGGGACAAAAAGAGGACTTTAAGTACCATGATCGCTGTTTGGATTTGAAAATGAATCATCTCTGTTTTGCAGATGATGTTTTATTTTTTTGTCATGAGGACTTTAAGTCCATTTATTACTTGCTCTAAGGTCTGAATTTATTTTCGATGACGTCTGGTTTGCAACCAAATGATTCAAAAACAGCCCTTTACTGTTGTGGAATGGAGGATACTGAGATTAAGAGAGTCCTGGAAGCTTCGGGGTTTACTCGAAGTGAGATGCCATTTAAATACTTGGGAATCCCAATTTGTGCTAGAAGACTTTCAGCATCGGAATGTGAAGTGTTGGTGGAAAAAATGGTTCAAAAAATTCGAGTTTGGGGATCTCGGAATATCTCATTTGCTGGTCGGGTCACTTTAATAAATTCTGTCCTCATCTCAATTCACTCTTATTGGGCACAAATTATGGTAATACCAAAGAGAGTGCTCAAAAAGATTAATGCCATTTGTAGGTCTTTTTTATGGCAAGGTATTGCTGAATCATTCACCTCGGGGTATGTAGCTTGGGAGCAGTTGTGTAAATCAAAATCTGAAGGGGGTTTGGGGATTCGAAATTCACTGCTTTGGAACACGGCTGCGATTGCAAAATATGTTTGGGCTACAACCTCAAAGCAAGACAATCTATGGGTGAGGTGGATACATAGCGTCTATTTGAAATATGAGAATTGGTGGGACTATGTTTCTCCTATTAATGGCAGTTGGTACTGGAAGCAGATTGTACGAGTCAAAGAAAAATATAAACTTCTTTCTAACTGCCAGGCTCTAATGATAGGGAAGTATAGTGTCAACATGGGTTACAAGATGCTTTGTGAGGAGCAAGAGAAGGTGACTTGGCACCGAGAGGTATGGAATCGCTATCATGTTCCTAAACACAGTTTTATTACTTGGCTAGCAATTCAAAGTCGTATACAGACCAAAGACAGGTTGTTTTCTTTCCATATCTGTCAAGATACAACCTATTTTTTCTGTGAAGAAGCTGTTGAGACAGCAACACACTTATTTTTTGAGTGTGAATTCAGCTCTAGATGCCTATTAGAGATCAAGAAATAGTTAGATTGGAGAGTGAGGAATAGACCTCTGCCTGAGCTGCTGCGGTGTATCTCAAGGGCGAAGCTTCAGTGTTTCAAGAAGCAGGTGTTGTGGGCAGCAGTTGTTAGTTTGGTTACTAAATTTGGGTAAACATAAATGATTGTTTGTGGAACCAGAAAATGCAAACAATTGCAGCTTGTGTACAAGTGATTAAATGTAATGTAAAGCATAGAATTACTAGCATTTGAACTAAACAATTTACACAGAAAGAGAAGGAATGGTTTGATACATTATAAGCTCTAAAATGATGTATATAGTATATGTCCTGGCCTTATTTGGTGCTGAATAGGTTGTAATGAAGGTTTTGAAGCAATACAATTGATCTGATTCATAAAAAAAAAAAACATATTATTAGTATTTCTTATTAAAAAGGCTTGGTGGAACCAACTTAAAACACATAAAAAAAATATTATTACAATTTCAATTTGTTGCATCCTAACTAGTGATGCACACGGGGCGGGGATTGGTGGGAAGTACTCCCCTCGTCCCCATCCCCATTTATATTTCTAATCCCCCTCTCTGCCCTATCCCCGCTTATTCCCCGTCGGGGGCGAGGTGGGGAATCCCCACGGGGAACCCATTTATTTAAAAAATAAATTTAATATTTATTATTTAAAATATTAAAACTATCCTAAAATAAATTTATAAAATTAAAAAAGTTACTACTATACTACAAAATCACATAAAAAAATATATAAAATACATATAAATATATTACAAAAATATATAAAAATTCAAACGGAGCCCCGTCGGGGCGGGGAGTGCTATCCCCGTCCCCACCCCATTTAACAGTCAGGGAAGTTATTCCCGCCCCCGCCCCGTTCTCCATTTAGAAAGGGATTCTCCGCCCCATTAGGGGCGGGTCCCCGCGAGGCCCCATCCCTATGGAGCAAATGTGCATCCCTAATCCTAACCTAACTAATATTCAAAGTTAAAGAAAACAGGAGTATATGAAAAAGGTTTACATTCATTTAGACTCTAGCATGCCTACTTTAATTAATATTATTTTTAGTTAGATAATTAAGTTGGATTAAATATTTCATCCCATATATTATTAATTGTAGACTCTCAAAATTACATGCTTGTAAAAGACCCACAGTACGCGCTCAGGTCCCATGAGTGCCTACATACATGGATAAGCCGCGGTGTCCTTGGGCCACCATCGTCTTGCGTCTCACATGCCCCGTACCTGCCTAGATGGGCGAGGGGCCTCGCGCGAAGAAGCATCTTGTGCGCACTAAGCTTGCCATGCCCAGCGCCTCGCGCCTGGGTCTCGTGAGGGTACCTCGACCTCGCACACCTGGTGTACCTCGTGCGCCAACGCCCCGCGCGCCAGCGCCTCGCGTGCCCGAGGCATCCCCGGTGTCTCACACCCTGCACCTCAAGTGGATGTCTCCTATGAAGACCTATCAAGACCCCAACATCTAGAAGTAGAAGCCCAAGTGTAATTCAAAAGGGTCGTACTAGCACAATCTTGCACGGGGTACGACCTTTAAGACCCCGTACGTCTAATACGAATACTTATGCCAGACAAGTAGTGGGAGCACTAGGAGAGGGGACGTGGCCTGTGAGTTTCTAACCAGATGTTAGAGTCGACACCACCACCAGCACCACTACGCCTGGAGCCGCTCCTCTGACACTCGTACTAGATAAGTAGTGGAGACATCACCACATAACTTGACTGTGTAATGGAGCCAACACCACTACCCTTGAGACCACTCTCCTGACAGTGTACTTGCGTACCATTTGGTTCCCAGGACCACAGTGTATCAAAGGCCATTAGAGTCCACTATAAAAGAAACCACACTTCCACATGGAAGAGAGTTGGAAAAAACACTGTATCACTACACCATAAGAAATAAGAAATACAAGTTCGTTTTACCATTTTCTTTCTGCAACTGTTTTTTGAGTTTCTGATTAGATATTTGAAATTTTTCGTTGATAAATTTCATATTCAAATTTTTTCTAACTTGACTTGGTTGACGAATTCTCACCGTCAACATTAATTATGAGTAACTAGCCTAAAGACTCCTTATAATTTGTCTTTTTTATACTTAACCTTCCATTTTTTGATTTTGGTAGAAAAACTTCCCAAATCACCATTTTATTAGCAAATCTATTGTCTCGCCGGATGTTCTTCGTTATTTGCCGATGTGGAGCCACATGACAATCTAAATTAATGTCCCATCAGTAATTTTTAATTATTTTAAACTTAAAAATGAATAAAAATATTTTTATAATTTTAATATTTTTAATTTAAGATCATTTAAAATTAATTTTCAATAAAAAATGAAAAAAATCATTAACTTTAACTTAAACTTGAAGAAAAACTAACTTATACATACTTTTTTTAAGATTAACCCTGATTTTAAAAAAAATAATTCATTCTTTAATTATAAAGATAAACTAAATAATTCATTCAACTTTAAACATATACTTTCATCCAAGATTACTCTCAAAATAAAATTTTGATTCGTCATCCTCATTAAACTAATTTTAAAACGTGTTCTTCTAACTTTTGAAATCTTGATTCAATACCCAGAATCATGAATCAATATATAAAACCTAAATTCATAAACGAATTTTACATTAAATCCCAATAATAACTCAAAAATTCATTAACAAAAACACAGAATTAAAGGAAACAAAAAGTTGCTCTTGAGTACAAATTCTAAAGCCCAGATTCAAGCTCTACCCAGATCCGACGGAAATACATAACAGAAGGTAGAGGTCGTATATGGAGCACTCCTTCCTCCGTCGCAAGTTAAATCAAAACCCCAATCATAGAAATCCAAAAAACCAGATCTGGTTTAAGCTCATTCTTCTGTCATCGTCGTGCATGAAGCCTCTTTCTCTGTCGTTCGCTATGACCTCCAACCTAGAGCTACGGCGTCCGCTACAACTCCAATCCAGATCTGCAAGGTTGACGAGATCACTCAAATATGCAACCCATCGTTCTTCCCGTTGCAGGTCGCCTCCGATCAAAGCTGTAAGAAGAAGAGGACGAAGTGGAAGAAGAAAAGGAGGAAGGGGACGAAGAAGAGGAGAAACGGGAAAGAAAGAGAAAAATTAATTAGGGGTTTTTTTTTTTTATAAATTTTAGTTCATATTATATTTTTTAGTTTTTTATGTATTCTTTAATAAATTTGTTAATTTTAATTAATCTATTTTTAATTTAAAATAATTAAAAATTCATGATGTCATATTAATTTAGATGGTCACATGGTTGGTAGATACAAGAAAACAACAAACAAGACAGACTTGCTAATAAACCAGTTGTTTGAGATCTTTTCCCACCAAAAATAAAGAATTAGAGAATAAGCATAATCAAAAACAAACTATAATAGATTTTGCTGCCTCTATTATTATTATTAGCAAAGATAAATATTCACATATTATAAATCATATCGACCAAAATTAATAATATTATAAATAACTAGTAGTGATATAAAAGATTGAAATTACCGTTGTTTTTATAGAACTTAATAGTGAATAGAAATATAATTTAATCCGAATTGTTCTCGGAGAACATAATTTTTAATATCCAATTTATGTATAAAATAAATGAAAATATAAAGTTAAAGATACCCGATTATATTGTGTAACGATTAATATATCTACCCATGATTATACTTTTATATAAATATTAACATAATTTGTATCTTTACCCTATGACTAATAAAGTAATAAAATAAGATATAGTGACAATTTTTTAATAGTAGATAGTAGAATAATACTCATAATCAGTCTGAACCTTAATCGTTGCTTAACAGTGGAGTTAACTATAAATATTAATAAGAATATGATGATAAAGATCCCATTTTGGCTCTGACTCAAAATTTACTAACATACAAAGTAAAAGAAAACAAGAAACTGAAAAGGGTGTTCCTTTTGACATAGATTTACACATCGAATAAGCTTCAATTTTATTTATTAATGTTTTTTTAGTATGAATTGGGCAGTGTGAGCTTTTACTCTTTCCCAAACAATTTTAGTACTTGGTTAGTCGTCATGAGCCATTGTAGTAGGTCCAACACACACAGTACCATGTGAATTCCCAGAAGAAAAGGAGAGCGCGTGAGAGAGTGGAGGATTATCACGCGCTACGTAGAGCTAGCTAACTCAACTCCATATTTTATAGACTGACAAATAACAAAGGAATAAGAGAGAAAGAAAGAGACTCACTCAGCTCACTCAAGCAGTCAAG
The DNA here is from genome assembly GCF_963169125.1 of Humulus lupulus. Taxonomy (NCBI): domain Eukaryota; kingdom Viridiplantae; phylum Streptophyta; class Magnoliopsida; order Rosales; family Cannabaceae; genus Humulus; species Humulus lupulus. The sequence goes on from NC_084796.1 coordinate 189,258,505, forward strand.
CTCACTTGGGAAGTGAGCACAGAAAAAAATAGAGTTGCAGAAGAAGCTACCGAATCCTCCTATCAATGCTGGACAAGACCTACTATCTCTCTATGCCTGAAAGTGAAACCTTTCCTCTTGTTTTTGCCTCCTAAACATGGCTCAAAGTAGGGTTTTTGACTAGTCTTTCTTATTCTCTATCGGAAAAGACCAAGACTTAGACTAACCCATCTTCACTAGCAGAGAGATCTCTCTTTGTAAGACCAAAAAGGTTGTTATTTCGTTCTCTAATCTGGGTTTTGTTTACCTTTCTCTTTTGTACTTAAAAATGAGGTTTTTATTTGTGTTTTGAGTAATGGGTTGCTTTGTTTCTTGAATTTGTAAAATGGGTTTGGGTAGTTTCATGTTTTCATACGCTTGATATCATTATCTGAGTTTGTGCTTTAAGTGTAGGGAAAGTCTTAATCTTTACCTTTTATCTATCTTTGTTCTACTTAAATAAATGCTTTGAAATGAAAATGTGTATCTTTGGTTGAGAAGGGAAAGTTGCTTGTGTTGCAAAGTTTTAGATTTTGAAGTGTTATTATCATAAGAAATAGTTCAAGTTTGTTCCTTTTTGTTATTATGCTCTTACTTTTTTTTTTGAAGGAGTTATTATGTTTACTTTCAATGTACTTTGTTAGAGCAAAACCGACTTTTTCTTAAAGCTGTTCCCCATAACCTTTGTTTTTGCTGTTCATGTACATACCTGCTCCAGATCGTTGGTGGAAAGATAGTGTGTCATTAGATCTAAGCATTTCCATACTGAAGTTTCAACCAGTTTGAGAGTAAAAAACTTCTCGTTGTGACCATTTTTTTTTCTTGGACATTATCTGCAGCACTAGTTTTATAGTAGTTTATTACCTTAAATACGTCAATGCTATTATTTACTTCTCATAAAGGTTTCATCTTTTCTAACATTTTTTTTTCCTTCTATAATAGTTGGACTTAGTGAACCTCTTGTTCTTCTTTTTCCTTAATGTATTCTCATTATTACTATAATTATCATTTTCCTTCAATATGAAACATTAATCTATTCGGTAATACATTGAGAGTTGATGCAGATAACACTAAATTTTCCTTGATATTTCTTTTTGGCGCATTTTGGCTTTAATTATGTGTTTGGAGACTAGTAGAAGCACTAGAGTAAAAAGGAGGGGAGAAGGGAAAAAGGGTTGCGAAAAAGTTGAAAGGAGGGGCTTATGGCGTTAATGGTTTACTATTCAATGAACCATTTGGGTACAACTTCTTTATAATACATTTTTTTTTTAATTTTTTAAATAATTTATTTTTGGGGTCTTGTGGATTTGGTTGGTGGTAGTGGTGTTAGTTTCTGTGGAGTTTCTTTGAAGGGATGGTGTGTTTTAAGTAACTTGGTTTGTTTGTTTGTTAGGTTTTGTACTCAATAATACTACTGATTTGAATTGAGGTGGCCGTCCTTAATGAGCCATTTACTTGTTTATCTGTACATATATAACTTATTCTCTTTTCTGTTTCTTTCTCACCCAAAGACTTCTCACTGACACAGGTGTTGGTGGGTCAGGGGGGTTCTGAGGCATCTCAATCAATCTTTGTACAATACATTGTTTTTAACTGAGGGAGATATAGAAAATGCAGACACCAAAAACAAAGTAAGTTTTAATTTGTTTTTGCCCTTGATTGTTATGATCTCTCTCTCTTTCTCCATATATGTATATCTTTCTCTCCCTTATATTATACTTATTTATTTTTATTATTTTTAAGAGAAAGATAAAACAGATAATTTATCTGGTCAAGTGGTAAGAGAATAATGCAACTTTTGTAAACTCAGCTAAACTAAATTGTTTTAGTTAAATTAAGATATTAATACGTGGACTTTGGCATGTAAATTTGTGCATTGAAATGGCTATATTTGAAATGGTTTTGTAAATATGGCAATGCACATGATGAGGTGGATTTGTAAACTCATTTGTGTGTATTATCTTAAGATCAAGTTGTGAAATCTACTTCGCTTTTGATTATTTTAGCAATGTTAATTAGATGTGGGATTTTAGGTATGAGAGAATTCATGCCAAATTTTGTTTGACCCTTTAGCTTAAGTTATACTCCAACTTGCAATATGTGTCATAATTGTATTTGAATTTCTCTATGAATACATACAGAGCTGGTACTTTGGAAGTGCCTCAAAGAAGATCACCAGTAACACCTCGAACTGCTCGCAAACTCAAGACTTCTGGATCGGATGCTGATCCAGTTTCCTCTCCAAATATGGCAAATAAGACTCCAAAATCTAGTCCAAAAGTCATTGATCGTAGGTCACCACGAAGTCCTATATCTGAGGTATTTATGATAACTATAATTGCAATTTATTATTCACTGGGGTGTTTGACACAATAGCTATTTTTTTTAAGTCACTTTGTACAATAGCTTTCTTTTTTATAATATATATTTTTTGCAAAATGGCCTTTTAAACACACTAGCACCTTGTCAAAAAATTCTCAACACTCTGCCTGGCGACATTTTTGCAAAAAAATCATCGAAAGAAGTCATTTTGCAAAGTTACATTAAAAAAATGGTGTATTTCACCAATTACTCTTATTGTCTATCCTTCATTGTGCATGTAATGTTTTTGGTTCTTATTAGTCACTGTCTTGTCTTTGAATCTGAGTTTCAGAAGAAGCGCCCAAACAGAGTTTCTGAATTGGAATCACAGCTGACTCAACTTCAAGAGGATTTGAAGAAGGCAAAGGACCAGCTGAACTCTTCCGAGTCATGGAAGAGGCAAGCCCAGCAGGAAGCTGAAGAAGCCAAGAACCAGCTGATGGAGATGTCTGCGAAGCTTGAGGAATCCCAACAGCAGCTGCTGGATATCTCTGCATGTGAGGATGATCGTATTCAAGAGCTTCGTATACTTTCTCAGGATCGAGACAGAGCTTGGCAGTCAGAACTTGAGGCCATCCAGAAGCAGCATTCAATGGATTCTGCTGCCTTGGCTTCTGCCATGAATGAAATTCAGAAGCTCAAGCTTCAGCTGGAAAGGAGAGCTGAATCAGAAGCCAACCAGGCTAGGCATGCAGAGTCTGCACATGATGAGGTCCATAATTTAAGAATGGAGCTATCAGAAACTCTCTCACTGGTTCAGAGAATGAAAACCGAGCTCAACGAATGCAGGGAATCTGAAGCTCAAGCTTTAGAAATTGTTAATAGAACTCAAATGCAATTGGAAACGGCAAATGCAACCATAGAAATGCTTCGAAAAGATGCAGCCAAATCAGTGGAGTCTTACAACTCCTTATCCTTGGAGTTGGAGCAATCCAAAGCTCGAGTGAAGTCGCTGGAGGGTCTTGTGGGCAAACTCCAAGCAGAGCTAATTAATCGAAACAGCCAAAACACGGTGGCTCCTAAGGATGAGAAAAATCTTGTCCTTGAAAATGGGGAAAAAGAACTAAATGAGTTACAAGTAGAGCTTAATTCTGTGAAATCTGAAGTAGGTCAATTGAGATCTGCATTAGATGCTGCTGAGATTAGGTACCAGGAGGAATTCATTCGGAGCACATTGCAGATTAGAAGTGCTTATGAACAAGTTGAGCATACAAAATCTGAATCAAGTCAGAAAGAGGCTGAATTGACATCAGAATTGAAGAAATCCAATGCTCGTATTGAAGAATTGAAGGCACTACTGATGGATAAGGAAACTGAGTTGCAAAGTATATCAGAGGAAAATGAGTGTTTGAACTCAAAGATTGAGAAAAATCTATCAGGTCAATGCGAATTTGAACTTACAATGGAACTGAAGAAGTCAGAAGCTACCTTATCTGAGTTGAAGGCAAGTTTATTGGACAAGGAGACAGAGTTGCAGAGTATTACTGAGGAAAACGAGACGCTCAAGATGGAAATCAAGAATAAGGAAACTGATAGGAGTAAGGCTAATGACGAAGCTGTTGCATTAGCTGACGCTGCAAGGGCTGCAGAGCGAGAGGCGCTCATGAAGCTAGGCTATGCAACTGAGGAAGCTGACAAAAACAGCAGGAGGGCAGCTCGGGTGACTGAGCAGCTGGATGCAGCTCAAGCATCAAACACAGAAATGGAGGCTGAATTAAGGAGGCTCAAGGTTCAGACAGACCAGTGGAGAAAGGCTGCCGAGGCAGCTGCTGCCATGCTTTCAACAGGTAACAATGGGAAATTTGTCGAGCGAACGGGATCACTTGACAACACCTATAACCCCATGGATTCGCCTTATTCAGAAGACATGGATGATGATTCACCCAAGAAGAAAAATGGTAACATGTTGAAGAAGATTGGGGTTTTATGGAAGAAGGGTGGTCAGAAACAGTAGAGTTCTTTAGTAGGTAGGCCTCTTTCCATTCCTCACATGCATATACACATATGTAAACACAAACATTTTACATTGCTCCATGTTTGTTTCATTCATGACAGATGCTATGCTACTCACCCTTGAGTTTCACATGCAAATAAAAGACCAAGCTCTTTTTGCAGACTGTATAGAGGTACTTGAAGATGATGTATGCCGTGGACAAGGATAGTGTTTTTGTATCTTTTGTTAAACTCTTCTCTTTATATATGCTTATTGCTACAGTCAGTCATTTAAAGTTACTACATTGGAGGAATTATGTGATAACAGAAAGAAAAAAAGCTTTTTTTTTGTTGGTATTTTGAGATGTGATTTGTAAGACTAGACTCATTATGATGTGTATCACTATCCTAATTTCCATGGTGTATAAGAATAGATGTGTCCCTTTTTGTTTGTTTTGTTTTATTTTGTTTTTTTTTTGCCTTTGTTTTTGATTTTCAACTAGTGACACTGAGATTAGAACTATTGAAATTCAACAAAAATCATCTTTCAATAAAAAGACAAAGCTTTAGACGTGTTGAACTTTTTTTTTGTTTTAGTTTGTTATGGAAGTGAAGTTCTTTTTTTTTATGTAGCAATTATGGAAGTGAATGTAGTGTAAAATAAATTACTAATAATTCCACACCAAGAAAGACACAAAAGAAGAATTTGATGGAACGCATATGCTGAAAATACCGTTAGAAGGACACTAATACTATATTTCCATGAAATCAATATGAATAATAACATGTAAATGAGATGTCTTGTCTTTTGACATGGTGAGTTTTGTTGTTAGAATTTTTTGTTCAAGTTTGTGTGATTGGTTCAGCCTGTTGGATGCGTAATGGTGCACTTGGAGAAATGATGGGCCAATATTTGTTTGGCTGAGGAAGAAGAAGGGGTAATGGTGGGGTGATTCACGTCTGATCGATTTTAATGCAATGCAAAACATGTTGGCTGCGCTATGGAGGTCAAGAAGGGGAGTCTATATCAAGGAATTGAGAACCAATCTCTATTTATTCCAATTCTATCCAATTCTATCATGAAGTGGACATTCAGAGGGCGATGGAAGGCAGCCCATGGACCTTCAACAGTATGCAAATTGGTTATTGAACGCTTGAAAGAGGGTGATAACCCCAGCTTGATGAAATTCAATAAACTAGATATGTGGGTGTAGGTTCATGATATTCACCTAGGTTTCATGTCCGAACGTGTAGCTAAAGATGTGGCCAATTATATCGGGACCTTTGTGGAATCAGATCAGAATAACTTCAATGGTGTTTGGAGGGACTACTTGACGATAAGGGTGACCATAAATGTCGATTTACCACTGAAGAGGAAGATGAAGATTAGGAGTGGTGGTGAGTGGTTTTGGTCTCATTCAAATATGAAAGAGCACCTACTTTTTGTTTCATATGTGGCATTATTGGTCATTCTGAAAGGTTTTGTGACAAACTGTTTGAGACTCCTTTGGAAGAGAATGAAAAGCCTTATGGAGTTTGAATGAGTGCAGCACAGAGAAGAGCCACTCAATTGATTGGAGCAAGATGGTTAAGATCTGGTACTCAGGCATCAATTTCGACCATCGGAGCTCTAAGGGTGGGTGCCGATAACAGTGGTTTCTCTACCAAATTAATGGTAGTTAATATGGATGAGCTGGATGGAGGAAAACAAGGACAGTTGAGGAAGGAAGGTGGTGGGCATGATGGAGGGAATCGTGGAGCTTTGAAGGAGTCGAATATGAAGGGAATGCAACGTAATGAGGGGGAAGAAATTATGAACATGGAGTTGGTAGGAAGTAATAGTGGATTTAAAAAATATGGGCTGACTATATGTGATCCTAAAAGGCGCCTTGTGGAGGTCTTGGAGGATTGGAGGATGGTGGGCTTGAGAGGGAACAAGATGTTGAGATGGTCCAAATGGAGTGTGGGCTTCAAAAAATGTGCAAGTGGCGGGCCTTGTGAGTGGGGCTCGCCCTTTACAATGAGTGTATTATCTTGGAAGTGCCGTGGGCTTAGGAACCCAAGGCCTTTCAGTTCCTTGAAGAGTTAGTGGACCAAAAGAAACCCATGTTTTTTTCATGTGATACATTATGTAAGAAAGAAAGAATAGCTTGGATTCAGGAACAACTCAAATATGAGGGTTTGGTTTCGTTCGATTCTAAGGGAAGAAGTGGTGTGGTGACATTCTTGTGGACGGTTAAGGAGGAGGCTGAGCTTTTGAGTTTGTCTCAGAATCACATTGATGTACTATTCTGTGTAGCAGGGAAAGAGGCGTGGAGACTCACAGGGATTTATGGAGAACCCAATCGCACCTTGAGGAGAAGAACATGGAGTCTTATTCAAGAGCTCAAAGGGAGACAAAATTTGCCTTGGTGCCTCATCGGGGACATGAACAACATAGTGAATCAATCTGATAAAAGGGGGGGATTACCTTATCCAAATTAGCTATTAGAAGGTGTAACGCACTGGATAGCCAAGACCATTACAATGTGTATTTTAAATAGTGATGGACTTGCTAATCAAGTCATTTGGATTTAAACGTGTACCTAAGAGTAATTAATGGACTAGGGTTTAAAAGTTTTGATCATATGAACAATTACTTTCATTTAAAAGTTTAAGTCTATACATGAGATCTCAAAGTACATATTTACAAGTCATTTACAACTCCAAGTTAATTACCACACAAGCCGGCGGCCTAAACAACAAAATTAGGGTTTGACTCTAGTCCCTCTTGAATCCTCGGTCGTGGCAGTCGAGCAGCTGCAAATTTACACGCTGTCCTAAAACTTTCCAACTCATGACTGGTCCAACTTCTCTTTTCCCTTACCTGCACCACATAGCACCCGTGAGCCAAGACTTAGCAAGAAAACTTAAATCAATAGATTCAAATAAGCAACAAAATATAAATAACAAGCTTAGCAGTAATAAGCCTACTCAATCAAACACATAATCCAATTTAATCAGCCAATGAGTTAGACAAGTGCAGACTAATTATTTAGGTGGCATTCGGGCCAGACAAGTGCATATTGCACTCCCAGGTTGCCCTAGCCAAAACAGCCTGCGTTCTACATGCTTATCGCTGACCTCAGCTCTCTTAGGCCGAGCTTTCATATCTAGTATAATCAAACATACAGTTTGCCTAACACACAATCAAATACAACGGATATAAGCATGCCTAATCAAGTAATCACATGCATAATTATAGTCATATTCATTAACAGGGGCCCGAGCCTTAATTACAACTAGGGTGCAGTTTTCTTACCCGAGTCTCGAGCAGATAGCGTATGGCGATCCCGAGCGCGATCCTTACCACCAAGCCCTAACGGTATAACCTAGTCACAACACAATAACAGGTAATCATCGAGAACTAACTAATTAAAAGCTTCAGGATTAATTCCTAGCCTCCGGGACCTCGGATTCTACTAAACCAGGTAGTAGAATCCTTTCCGAGCCTTTAGGTTTGAGTTCCCGTACTTAAAAACCCCATCTGGAAAAAATCCCTAATTTGAGCCGTGGCGCCCTTCACAAGCGCCACGACTCTCTACAAGTTAGAGAGCCTTGACTCTTATTTCCCTAGACACACGCCGCAACGTAGCCCACCCAACATCGTAGCGCTAAGGCGATTTAGAGAACTGCCCTAGCCCTTGGGTTCATGTGGGCTGCGGCGCTCCAAGAACAGTGCCGTGATGCAACCTCGTGAACCCAGACATTCTGGGTTTTTCCTGCATTTTTCCCCGAGCCAAAACCTCTTCAAACCCAACCCAAAGTTGAACCTAAGTCCCAATTGAGTCTAAGACTCTCAATAACACAACATAAGGATCATAAACACCCCAAAAACTAAACCAAATCCTTACCAAAACTCAAAATAAAAAACTAAAGTTTAAACATCAACCAAAAACTTAAACCATAACAGATTTCCCTCAAAGATCAGAGCACAAATCTTACCTTAACTGAGATTACGACCTCAAGCTGCCTCTTAATCCAATTCTTGGCACCAAGCTTCAAGTTTCCAAACCTTCCTCCTCAAAAATTCAAGAATCCCCAAGTGCCCAAGAGAGAAAGAGATGAACGAGAGAGACAGAGAAAGAGAGAGATAATGGGAGCTACTGAGTGCTAAGTGTTTCCTTTGGTCTTTCTGAAAGCTTCTAGTAACCAAGGTTAGGGAATAGACCATAATTCCCCTCACCCAAGAACTTTCCCTTTAATGCCCTCAAGGGCAAAATGGTCCTTTGCCACATTTCTCACTAATCCTCAAATTACACCATAATTTCCCAATAAATTCTAATATCTCCAAATATTCACCCAAATAAATTCCCATTACCCGATAAACCTCAAAAATGTAATAAGTTACTAAAATACCCCTAGGCTCACCCCTAGCTGGGTATTTGACCCCGTTGTGACTTTCCCGCTAACTCGTTCACTAGGACTGCCTCGTGCCGAATATCGCAAATATATCCACATAATAATGTGGTCTCAATAACATAACACATATAATTATAATTATACCCTCAATATGTCAAAATTGCAAAAATGCCCTTATTAACGAAACGGGCCCACATGCATATTTAATACACATAAACATGCATAAGTATTCATATCACAATATAATTCATATATGTCACATAATCACACATATATTCAATTAAATTCACGTATTAATCCATTTATGCCCTCCCGTCACACTAATCGAGGGACTAAGCCTTATTAGTGAATTTGAGACGTTACAAAAGGTTTTCAACAAGTTCTTATGGATTGTCATTTGGTGGATTTGGAGCTGGGAGGTTATCCTTTCACGTGGGAGATGGGGCGTGGTACGACCTAGTGGGTGGAGGTAAGAATAGATCGTGCTCTTGTTTCACATAGTTGGTTGGAATTATTTCCAATGGTCAAATTAACCAATTTAGAAGTGTCTGTTGGGAAACTTATACATGATCTTAATTATTTTCATGTAAATTTTATATTAAACAAATTAATATAAGATAGCCTAGAACATGTTTCTAGAATTGAATTTTAAACAAAAATAATGATAAGAACACTTACATTATACGCAGCGGAATGAATAAATCATTCCTTCAGTTTCTCTAACCCTTGAATCCTTTCTATCGCAAAGTATCCCCAAGAAACTGAACCGATCTTCAAATTTCTTCACAGTCTTCTAAAGTATCCTTAGAATCACCTAGACTAGAGTGGACAATTCTCAGCACATGAGATAAATACAAAGAGAAGAAGAAGAGAAGAGAATATTGAGGCTTAGAAAAGGACTTTTGCTAGAGAGAGAATCTAAAACCTAGAGCATCAAGCATAGATCTTTTGATTTTCTATCAGATAGTCTTTCTATCTTCTAATGTCAACTCTCACTGAGCATTCCTTTTTGTTACACCTAAATTTCGAGAATATAAATTATGGTCTCGAAATGTAGGCTCGTAACGAAAATGTTGAGCAAGGGTTCAACACTTGTATAAATTAACATGTTTCCTGAGTTGCTCCAATTGGCGACTAAGCACCAGTTAAGAAGGTTCGAGCTTGGGCATCAAGCTCGAAAGGATGGATCTTCTCCAAAGTTTGAGTGTAATTCGAATCTTCATTGGAAGATCGAAGAGGTTGGTCTCCGATGGTTAAACTCGATGAAATTAGTGGTTAAGGATGATGTTAACCAGAGTGATGAGCTCATCACGTTGGTTGATCTCGAAAGTGTGTAAATTGTATGTTCGAGGTCGATAGTCCAGTTTGAATGTGGTTATTGTTAGAAAATCCTTATTCCTTGGGGATTTGTTGTAATATGATACTAAATCTCGATTATCATGGGATATTACATGATTAATATATTTAATTATATGTATTTCAAATTTGAATTGTAACTTCCCGAAATAAAATGGAAGATATTATGTTAACCAGTCTATAAATAGACTGGAGAATTTCATTTGTAGACACAATTTGGTACTGAGAATGCTCTGCAAAATTTCTTTGTAAAAGCTTTAAGATAATTCCACCACTTAATAATATTGACTCATGGACTAGGCAGATTTTAACTGCTGAACCACGTAAAATCCCGAATGTTCTGCTTTATTTTCTTAATTATGTATTTAGTGCTCTTCATATTTAAGTTGATGAAAAACGACGTCAACAGTTTGGTGCTTTCATTGAAAGCATTAAGCAAGTCATTAGATTGTTTGATAAGAAACCTCCTCAATTACCAATGGCTACCACGAACAACCCCAGTACTGGTGGGCGACCATTGTAACGCCCTGGTTACCCCAGAACAGTTACGGTGAATGGTGAACCGGAAATTTGACTCGCTACCCGAGTCCTTTGGTTAAAAACGTGATCTAGGTGTTGTTATTAGGTTAAGGTGGAAAACCAGTAAAAAGGAAGGGGTACATTTCATTAAGTAAACAAACTGCTCATGAGCCTTTCAAAATGTTTACAAGTAGTTCGTAATACAAAAGAGTTGCTACAGTTCCAAATTTACAATCCCCGCCGGCCTAAGCGGCAAAAATAGGGTAAACCCCTAGTCCCTCTGAGAACTCCTTGAACGTGGCGGTCAAGCGGCCCTGTATGTACACAGCATCGCCCAAGCTCTCCACTCAGGGTTGATTAAGCTTTTCCTTCCCTTTACCTGCACCACATAGCACCCATGAGCCAAGGCCCAGCAAGAAAACACAATAAAACATGATATAATATCAACAATGATCATAATAACCGTTCAGGACTATTAGTCCAACAAATAGGTGACAATAGCCAAAAGTCACAATAACGAGCATCGCTCCCTCTAGCCATGTGACGATAGGGTCACCAGGGCTTAACTGATAAGTAGTTCTTGCATAAGTTTGATCAGGACAGGTGCATGGTGATTAGTCACCAACATAACCTTCCTCTCGACCCTAGAGTCGAGGCTATGGACAACGTCCCTTAGCCATGTGACAAACGGTCACCGGGGTCATATACCTTGGCTATAGTCATCTGGTCGTAGACCAGGCAAGCGCTTATAAGTTCTTCGGCCTTAGGGTCGGCCCCACATTAATTCCATAGAGCCATTCAATGCGTGATCATCGACTTTAGAGTCGGTCCCTGACTAGTCAGTGTCATAAACAGGTAATCGGCGTTCACTAGCATTTAATATGCAATCCATGTCCACATATGTCAACCAACATGCCTCAATATCAAACCATGCATCTCATATACCTATACAGGGTGCAACTGTATTCATACACTGTTTTCTTACCTCAAGTTCGAGCGAGAAGTACGATAAAGACGACTCCTGAGAACGATCGATCTTTTAGTTCCTTAGCGGTTACCTAATCACAACCAATTATAACCTCCATTAATGAGAATCCACGTAAATAGGGTCTTAACCTAAGCACCACCCTCGGGACCTCGAAACATGCCCACACGGTGAGTAGATTCGATCCCGGGCCTTAAGGATTGAAACCCCAAGTCAAAAACCCTTAAAAACACTCAAAACGAGACTTAGAAGGAACAGGGTAGCGCTACAGCGCTCAACCCCTAGTGCCACAGCGCTATACTCAGAACCGCCCAAGTGCCAGAAAACCTCCTAAGGAGCGCTATAGCGCCCTAAGGTGGGCGCTGTAGCGCTACCTCTAGACCAAGTTTCCCCTGAACCGACCTTCTTCAACTCCTTCGATTCTAACTCGATTTCCAAGCTTCCAAATCCTATTCTTGATGCCAAATGAACACAAAGACCTTCCCAACACACCCCAAACATAACAAGCATGGGAACCCTAGCCAAAACTCCCAACAAAACCATGAATTCACCCTAGAAATCTCAGCTGCAAAATAAAATCAGAACAGGGCAAACCAGAGAAAACCATGGTTAGAAACTTACCCAAAGCTCGGCTTATGATGGTCTTCAATGGTGGAACACACCCCCAAACTTCCAAGGCTTGCTTCCCAAGCTTGAATCCTCAAAATTGGTTCAAAATCCACAAAGAACAGTGAGGAGAAGAAGGTACGGGAGAACTCTTTTGCATACTCTGTTTTTCCACTACTTTCTTCAGCCATCAAGAGTTATATCTATCCTAGGGGTGAAATGTCCATTTTACCCCTAGGTCAATTAATACTTTCTAAAGGCTCCCAAGGGCATATTTGGTACTTCCCTCCTAACTCGTTAATCATAATTAACGCTCTCCAATTCTCGCTATTCACAATAATCATGAACACCAATAATTCACATCCCGTTACCCTTTATCTCCCGGTAACGCTCTAATCATCAAAATCACCCTGAGACTCAACCTGAGTCCCGGTACTTAAACCTGTTGTGACTAAACCGCTAATCAATATTCTACGATCGTCTCATGTCGAATATGTCGAACGAACCCACATCATAATGTGGTCTCAACATATACCACCGACATGCACACAATTAACATTATATTATAATATAATTCTCATAAACATGCATAAACATATTTAATGGCGTAATTAAACAATTATGGCCCTCCCGGCCTACTAATCCAGCCATTAACCATAATAGGGAATCCGGGGCATTACAACCATTGCCCCAAATACTTGAAGAACAAACTCCTCGCACTGAGGATTACCTGCGTTGACCTGTGAAGCAGCCCATAGCTGACCAGGGCCCAGAGGAAGGGAGTGCATCCTCTGATTCCTAAGGACCGCCTATCCCAGGCCTGACGAGGATCTCTACTATAATCCAGAAAGATACATTCCTATTTTTGATATGGAGAATCGCCAACTGCACCAACAATTGGCAGAAGCTACAAGGCGCAATGAAGAGTTGGCCAGACAAGTTGCTAAGGTCTAGGCACCACCTCAGAGGCCAAGAGGATGTCCCCCGAGGGAGCACGACCGCCAAGAGAGCTGAGCAAGGGCCCGACAGGCTCAGCCGAGGCCCAGAACAAATCCTGGTGATGAGCGCCCTAGGAGAAGTACTTGAGCTGAGGCTACTGACAATCCGACTGCAGAGGTGTCCACAGGAACATGGAATAATCTAGCTCCTCCAATAGCTTGGAACCCTAACCCTGAAGCAGTCAGGAACAACCCAGAACCTGGCCGGGCCAATTCTGGACCATCTAGAACCAACAATGGGAGGCTGCCGCCATCACCTATAATACATCCACCCTCTCCAATAAGACACCCCTCACTAGTCCGAGAGGCACCACGACCTACACCACAAATGCCCTCTCGTAGTGGTAGTCGGGATGGAAATCGTCAGGCCAGACCCGGACATAGGGGCGAAAGGGAGGCTACTCGAGAGTACAGGGCTCCCAAACCATCGGGAAGCCATGTGTTGAGATCACAAACGGCTGGGGCGAGGAGGCTAGTGGATGATCCTCCTCGTAACCACTGAGCCTCTCAGCCGGAGAGAAATGTTAGCTTCGTAAGTGGGAGCTCGGACTACACTCGGTCTATAAGCATATATAATACTGAGCCCAGGAATACTGGAAATTAGGGCAATCATCTTGACCTTCGAGATCACCTAAACCATAATCGGGGGCAGGCCAATCCCACAAACCCTGATTTACGCGACCATTTGAACAATCGAAAACAACCAGCATATGGAAACCATAATAACCCTATATCGGGACAAGGAGCTGGAGTTTTTATAAACAATAACCAGCTCCCTCAAGTTCAAGCTTGGCCTCCAGTGGACCTGGTCTAGGAGAGAATTGACTAGCTCGAAAGGGCGTTCAGGCTCCTACAGGATGAAAGGAACACGGATAAGGTTGAAGACTCCGATGAGGAGCTCGAGCCTTTTGCCTCGCATATCTCCAACACTCCATTTCCACAGGGGTTTAGGATACCCCATGTAGCACCATTTGATGGGAACTCAGACCCATACAGTCATCTGAGCACATCAATACAATCATGCGAGACATCAATGTTGGTTATGAGCTCCGATGTATGTTGTTCCCAGCTACTCTGATAGGACCAGCAAAAAACTGGTTCGAGAAGTTTAGAAGACATTCGATCTCATCTTGGGATCAACTAGCAAAGGAATTTAAGAAGCAGTTCAAAGCCATGGTAGGCGTCAGGCCTGAAGCCTCGGCTTTGACCAACGTCAGACAACAATAGGGAGAGTCACTGAAGAGTTACCTTACAAGGTTTAATATAGAAGTGGCTCAGGCTCACAACGTTGAGGACAGTGGCCATCTGATGGCTGTAAGAGCTGATATATTACTAGGGAGTCCCCTTTGAGAGGATATGCATGGAAAACCCATAAAGTCATTAACTGAGTTCAACAGGAGGGCCCAGAGATTTGTCAATGTAGAAGAGGCGAGGTCAACATTAAATCTGACCTCTCAGCCTGTAACTACAACGACAAATGTTAACTCAGCCTCGACCTTGGTGGCCCCATTGACGTCAAGACCCCCTGGGGATAACCCTTCAAAAAGAAAGAAAAATGAAGGGAATAACCCTGAGGCTGACGGGGGGAAAAAGAAGAAGGGAGACAAGTATTTCTCCATTTACACAGTGTATACCGAGCTCAATGAGACTTGAGAGAATATATTTCTTGCCAATAAGAATCAGGTCCCATTTAGACGATCTGACCCAATGCGGAATCAAAAGGCAAAGAGGGACTCCAATAAATACTGTAGATTCCACAGGGACGTCAGACACACCACTGATGAGTGCCGACAACTGAAGGACGAGATCGAAGGCTTGATCTCGCGGGGATATTTCGAACAGTATGTGAGAAACCTGAATCCCAATCAAACCTCGACATGACAAAGGGCGTCTATACCACCTGCCCAACAGAATAACTCCCGAGCACGGGAGGATGATCGACCTCCCCCTATAGATGGGGAGGATGAGGTAACCATCTCTGGGGGACCACATCTTGCAGGATTGGGCAGAAATGCCCAAAAGAGATATGTAAACGAGCTCAAAACTGGGGATGGTTCTCCCTATGAGCCCGAACCACGAGCTCTGAAGTAGCAGATGGTTGAAACTCAGCCCATCACTTTTACAAAAAAGGATGCGTCACACGTCCAGTTTCCTCACAATGACCCCCTGGTCATCACGCTTCAGCTCACGAACAAGAGGGTACGTAGAGTCTTGATTGATAATGGGAGCTCTGTGAATATCCTTTACAAGGCCACTCTTGAAAAGATGAGACTCACGCTTCAAGATTTGAAAGCATGTGCAACCACGTTGTACAAATTTTCAGGGGAAGGGATCGCTTGTACGGGATCCATTGAACTTCCCGTAACCTTGGGAGACTGTCCAGTCTCAGTAACCAAGATGATGTAGTTCCTGGTAGTGGATGCACCGTCGGCCTACAACGTACTGCTCGAGAGACCAGCCCTGATTGGGCTGGGGGCAGTATCGTCTGTTAGGCACTTGGCCATCAAGTTCATGATGTCTAGTGGCATAGGGACACTGTAGGGAGACCAGCTCACAAGAAGGGAATGCTACAACATTTTCGTGAAAGGGAAAAACCAAACAAGTGCACAGACACTTGTGATCATTCAGGAGATGGACGGATCCATCTTCGAGATAGAAGAAGAGATCGACCCTAGAGTCGAGGAAAGGGCCGATTTCGAACCACTGGAAGAGCTCGATGAGAAAGATACCACGAGGGTGGTAAAAATAGGAAAAAACCTTTCTGAAAATGCAAGATAGCAATTAACTTGATTTTTGAAAGAAAACTAGGACGTATTTGCATGGTCCCACTCGGATATGGTAGGGATTAGTCCGAATGTCATAAGGCATGCACTCAACATTGATAAGAGCTTCCCCCCGAAGCACAAAAACGGAGGCTCCTAGACGACGACAGAAAGAAATCCCTAAAAGAGGAGGCCGATAGGTTAAAATAAAATTGGTTTATTTGAGATGCTTTTTATCCTGAGTGGATCGCCAATCCAGTGCTGGTCCCAAAACCTAATGGCAAATAGCGAACCTGCATCGACTATTCAGACCTTAACAAGGCGTGCCCCAAGGACTGCTTTCCCTTGCCTCGAATAGACCAGCTCGTAGATGCCACTGTAGGCCATGGCATCATGTCATTCATGGATGCTTACTCTGGATATAACCAGATTTCCATGCATGCACCTAACCAAGAACATACGAGCTTTGTAACGGACAAGGGATTGTACTGCTACAACATCATGTTTTTTGGGCTCAAAAATGCTAGAGCCACATACCAAAGGCTGGTAAATAGGATGTTTGCTGAGCAGATAGGGAATAACATGGAAGTTTATGTGGACGATATGTGGGTCAAATCCAAACATAAGAATAACCATGTAGATGATCTCGCTGAATGTTTTGTTGTACTTTGAAAAATACAACATGAAACTTAACCCACAAAAATGCTCATTTGAAGTATCTTCGGGTAAGTTCCTTGGATTCATAGTAAATGCTCGGGGTGTAGAGGTTAATCCCGACAAGATCAAGGCTTTAATAGACATGCCCTCACCTCGAAAACATAAAGATGTCCAGAGCCTAACTGGACGAATGGCGACCTTAAGTAGGTTTATCTCAAAATCTACAGACCGATGCCTTCCATTCTTTAATCTTTGAAGAGGGGGCAAAAAGTTTGAGTGGTCGGATGAGTATGAACTCGCATTTCAGAATCTTAAGAAACACCTCGCCGAACCACCAATCTTGTCTAAACCTATCACAGGAGAAGTTTTGTACTTATACCCTGCCACGACCGAGCACGCTATTAGTGTAGTGCTGGTATGGGAGGATAAGAAAATACATAAACCTGTATACTACGTCAGCAAAAGATTACTGGGGGCAGAATCCAGATACCCATTAATGGAGAAACTGGCTTTGAGCCTGGTGCACGCATCTCGAAAACTCCGACCCTATTTCCAAGCATATCCTATTCATGTGTTAACTGACCAGCCACTTAGGCAAGTTTTATCTAAGCTTGAAGCATCCGGAAGACTGTTGAAATGGGTTGTCGAACTCGGACAGTTCGAGATTACTTATCACCCAAGAATGACAATCAAAGGGCAGGCTTTGGCAGATTTCATTGTCGAATGTACTAGGATTTCCAACGATGGAGTTGTAACCCCAGCCCGCAAGCTGTGGAGACTTTATGTCAATGGATCCTCCAATGAAAATGGATCAGGGGCAGGGATCATTCTAATCACCCCAACAAGAAATCGTTTCCACTCGGCACTAAGGTTTATCTTCGAGGCGTCAAACAACGAGGCTGGATATGAGGCATTATTAGTAGGACTTTGAATAGCTGCCGAGCTCAAAGCAAAGGCCATACATTGTTATAACGACTGACAGTTGGTTGTTAACCAAGTCCTGGGGGAATATCAGGCTCGTGGTATAAAAATGGTCACTTACCTGGAGAAGGTAAAAGCAGCACTCGAAGGGTTTGAGTTCTACGCTATAGAACAAGTCCCCCGAGAGCAAAATTCAAATGCAGACGCATTGGCCAGGCTCGCCACAACTAATGAGGCAGATACACTTAACGTGGTTCTGGTAGAATTTCGACCCCGAGTATTAACGAGCCTGTTGAAGGAGATGTAAGTATGATTGACTCACAACCCACTTGGATAACCCCAATAGTTTACTACCTCGAAACCAAAAGTCTCCCAGTTGACCGGAACGAGGCTAGAAAGCTTATGTACCAAATTCCAAGATATATTATTTTGGAAGGAAAATTGTACAGAAAGGGGTACTCTATGCCATTACTTCAGTGTGTAACTCCTTTCGAGGCAAAAAATATTTTGAAAGAAATCCATGAAGGATTTTGTGGAGACCACACTGGGGGGCATAGCTTGTAAAAAAAGGTGATTAGGCAGGGGTTTTTCTGGCCCACAGTCAAGGCAGACTCGTTCAACTACGTAAAACATTATGATAAATGTCAATGGTTTGCCTCAATACCACGAGCTCCACCCACCGAGCTCACCATGATGAGCTCCCCATGGCCATTCGTGATATGGGGAATTGACCTCATAGGATCCTTGCCAGTTGGAAAAGGTGGAGTAAGGTATGCTGTGGTCGTTGTAGAATATTTCACAAAATGGATCAAAGCTGAACCCTTGGCCACTATTATCTCGAGGAAAGTCCTAGACTTCGTAGTCAAAAACATCATCTGCAGATATGGGGTGCCTAGGAAGATAGTATCAGATAATGGGACCTAGTTCGATAGTGGTTTATTTACACATTTCTACGAAAAAATGGGATAATAAAGAGTTTTTCCTCTGTGGCCCATCCCCAGTCAAACGACTAGGTCGAAGCAATCAATAAAACCTTAAAGATCCATGAAGAAAAGGTTAGAAGAAGCAAATGGGAGATGGCCAGAGGAGATGCCTCGAGTCTTGTGGGCTTATAGCACCACGACAAGGACTTCAACAAGGCATACCTCTTCTCCCTAGCTTATGGATGTGAGGCCATGCTGTCGATCAAGGTCGAAATCCCAACAATAAGGCACGATGCATATGATCAGGCCTCGAACCAATCATAGCTCGAAGAAATTCTGGAATTCTTTGAAGAAAGACGAGACGAAGCCCAGTTAAAAAATGTTGCATATCAGCAATAGGCTACTAGATATTCTAACAAGAAGATCCGAGATAGAAAATTTGGATTGGGAGACCTGGTGCTGAGGCGCGTGTTTTTGGCCACGTGAGACTCGTCTGCTGGGGTACTTGGACCTAATTGGGAGGGACCCTATCAAATCGAGTCCATTATTCGACCTGGAGTGTATAAGCTGGCGAGGTTAAACAGAGAATTGGTTCCGCGAGCTAGGAATGGTGAACATCTACGACCTTATTATCAGTAATGTAGGTTTTAACCAAGCATGTACTTGATTTTTTTGCATATTATCAATAAAGTATTGAATTTTGTTCAAAAGTTGTATTTTTTATTGTTATACTTTTTTGCGAACCCTCAAAATTCAATAACCTAAGATTGCAATCATAGGAGATTAAGGGGGCATAAGTGGTATACAATCATACCATAGGCTCGAAAAAATATAACATAAATAAAAGGTAACTCAAACAGCAATGTCTGGATTGTTAACCAGACATGAAAAACAATAATTGTGTGGATCATTAGCCAAACACGCGAACTAAAAATGTCTGGATTATGAACCCGACATAAAAAACAATTAGTGTATGGATCATTAACCAAACACGTGAAATAGACAAGTTTGGAACAAACCAGCAAAACCCGAACCGACGGTAAAAAAGTTAGAATTCTAGATAAACTAACTGTAAACTAAGTTGAAATTGGGGCTGGGAACTTTTGCAAGCAAGTTTCGACCTCGCAACCTCGAGGCCATACTCGAGGATGAGGAAAAGTAACTAGAAAAGTAAAATATAGCTAGACTACTAAGGTTACATGCCAATTAAGTACTTTTCAAGTACATGGTAAAAGTAAAGTTTGACCTTGACAATAACGAAGTTGAACATTGATATTTTGAATAAACTGTGCATGAATGCATTGAAATTCAAACTAAAAATCCAATATATATTTGTACGAATAAACAAGTATAAAAGCATGTCCTTGATAATGGCGTGCTTGAAATATTTCGATCCAGAAATGTAGCGCATGACATTAAGGCAAAAAGCTAAGAGTAAAACAAAGTGCATAACGATTTTCGAGCTAGAAAATTGAGAGCATAAAAATTACTATTGGTGTAAATTCAAAGTGTAATTAAATAGCTCTAAATCAAGTTGTAAATTGTCAATGCCCCAAGGGCACAAAAAAAAAAAAAACAATTACAAAATATTCTAAGGGACGCAACCCTGATTGAAGTAGGTTACTGATTGGCTGAACCGGACTCAGCCTCCTCGCCTTTCTCGTCCTCATTCCCACCATCTTGAATGGTGACTGTGACCTCCTCCTCAGCCAACCGAGCCTTCCATTTGGAGATGAACTCCTCCTCTTTATCCTAGAGGAACGAGGTGTTGATGTCGGGGTTCAGAGACCACATCATGTACATGGCTCGGTCAGTAGCCCAATCCTTCTTGGCCTTAAAATCCTCGAGCATGCGCTTCTTCTCATCCTCGAGAATTTCAATAGAAGAATTCTTTTCCTCCCTTAGACGTTCAATCTCGGCCTTGGAAGCAGTTGTCTCAATTTGCAGGCGATCTATCTCGACCCTGGCAGCATCGAAATCTACTGTCTAGGTGTCGAGCTCCACCTTCAGGTCGTTGACCATAGCCTCATAGGAGTCAAGTTTGACTTGGAGAGGTTTGAGGGCTTCCTCAGCTTTTATCTGGGCTCCCTTGGCCTCCTTCAGACTATCCTCAACTCGGACATGAGCATGGTTTGCCTCGTAGACTAGATTCTTCGTCATTGCCATCTTAGAGGAAAATATTGAACTTTGGCGAAGAACACCAAGAAGGGCCTGAAACAAAAAGTTTAAAAGGGTTAGAAACTGGATAGATGATTAGGGAGGTTAAAAGACAACAAAAACTAGACCTTACCGAGACTGAAAGCTCCACAATTTGGTTAGTGAGGTGTGTGGGATTGTCTCCTCTCAAGAACCGCCACACATTAGCATCGAGATTGCTGCATACCTGGCCGACCCGAGACAGCATGTCTGAGCACAGATCAGCTCCTAGGGCCCCCGCCTCATTCTCCAGGTGGTACTCCTGCATGTGGGAGGAGGCCACGAACTTGCGGACCACGGTCGGGGCGCTCGTGGCCTTGGGGGCCAAAGGAGGCATGATTTGTTTGCCTCTGTCTGTCACAGAGGGGTTGACTGGGAGGAGTTTTCTTATCTTGGGGAGGTGGCATGGTCTCCGAAGGCTTAGCAGCGGCGATCACTAAGGTCGTAAGGGTGGTGCGTGGAACCACATTCATGGAGGATGGAGCTTGGACCTTGGGCTCGGTAGAAATAGGTTTTGAGGGAGAAAAGCCCTCTACGATCTTTGCCAATTTTGAGGTGGTCCCTTTCTTCGAAGTCACGCGGCCTCGTTTGGTACCACGTGGTTTGGGGGGCTGTCCTGGGAGGTTGTCAAGATTCGACTCCATATCACCTGAAGAATACAAAGTATATTGGTTAAGCCAAGAGAGAAAAAAAAAAGAGAATCAACACATTTTTGTATGGAAAAATGACTAAGTCACAAGATCCTAGCAAGAAAACTCACTAGAGCTCGAGCTTGGGGACCAGAAAATTCCCCCATCTTTCGATGAGGCTATGGGAGTCCCATCCCTAAAAGTGGGGGACATCCTCAAAATGTCTCTATAGTCATTCGTGCCATATTGTACTGCTACCCCATCCCAATCCTCATTTAGACTATAGATGGTTTGGTATTCGCCTAGCCAACTATCAAACCTATGAACCCTAAGGTCTACCCACGACCATACTAAAAAATTATTCTTGGGGTCCTTGAAAAGGATCATCACGTCAGGTTTGTGCTTAAGTAAGGAAGGAGACCACATGGATGATTCGAGCACGACTTTACCTCCTAATGAGCTTGCTGAGGCCTCGTCCTATGCATCATTTCTTGAGCCTAAGGGTTCGAAGGGGCGAGGTCGGTGGGCCCAAGAGAATTGATGTAACGCCCTAAACTCTAGGGACCGTTACGGTGTGCCTTTTAAACAGTGTTAAACTCACTAATGGAGTCATTTGGCCATAATCGTGTAACTAAGTATGATTAGCGGTTGTTGACCTAGATTTTGGTCAACTGACACAGAGTCAGAATATGCTTGATGTGAATGAATATGTTAAGAAGAATCAAATGACGAAAAGTAATAAGAACACGATATTTTATAGTGGTTCGGCCCCAGGATTTGGTAATGACCTACGTCCACTTAAACTGTTATTGATATAAGAATCAAAGAAGTGATCAAAGAACAAGGGTTCAATGAGTTTCACTAACCTCTGAAGGACAATACAATATTCCAAGGAGAATTACTCTAATCTCAAATAATTCCAAAGCCCAAAAGTCCCTTCCTTGAGCTATTTTTTCCAATTTATAGGCTCAAAGGGGGATTACATGATTTTGTTGCCAATATTCTCTCCTAAATAATCGGATATCCAGGAGATTGTGTGAGTTAAATTCGGGATCTACAAAGATCTTTACAGTAATATGACATTGCATGCGGAACTATCGACCAGACTGGTCGCGGGTAAGACTGGGCTGCTTACTGTTTCTTGTGCATCCTCTGGTCGATACCCTAGCAGAGCTCTTCCAGGTGTCATCCACGTGTCCAGGGATCACTTGCCACGTCATCGATGCTAATTTTTTGGATAAAATTTGCCCCCCAAGTTTATTTATCACGAGCAATAAATAAACTTTTGAACGAACGACTCTTTGGCAACCCCACCATACGTGTCAGAACCCTTCGTGTGTTCTTGGAAAAAGTTACCTACTTCTGTCTAATCATGACTTTTCGGTTCCCCAGTAATAATGCGACGGCCATTCTGCTTCCCCATACTTCGAAAAAGAGAAACTGATGATTACACCTTTTTAATGCCACAGACAAACTTATATAATACCTTCGAAATCTTCCTTCTCTTTTTACGCACGCCATTGTCTTCTCAAGAAACCCTAAAAACCAGAGTTTTAACCTTCTCCAGAGACCGTTCTTCTGCATTTTCAAGACTGAGTCCAAGGGTTCCTTGATCTCCGAAGACCCTTTTTCCATCTCCACGATCATTTTCTTGGTAAGTTTTCGAATTCTCATGCTTCAAATTTTCATGATGCATGCTCCTGTATGTTGACTATTTGAGTTCATCTGCTTCTGGTTTGAGACGCTTGTGAGTAGAATGTTTTGTAGGCAAAAAAGGGTTACGAGTTAGTTTAATAGTCAGGATCATACTTTTAGGACGTAAAATCGAAGTAAAAATTCGATCTTTAGGCTAGCTGGAAAATAGGTTTTTCCCGCCCTCAGGGGAGTTGAAAAAGCTTTCTTGAAAAACTTTTTACTTTCACCCTTTGATCCGTCTTTCAAACTGTTCGTGCGGAAAATTTAGATTTTTGTTAGAATGCTGTTATATAAAAGCTTGGCTTTTATACTCGACCAGCGTTATTCTAAAAAGCCTTTAAAAATTCTTTATCCTCACCTCCCCATTCTTCTGTTTGCAGACATTGATGCCAGATTTGTGGGGAGGTGAACGACCCATCGACGACGATCTTCTCGCCCAGCTGCTCGAAGGCGAAGAACAACCGGCCGACCGAGTCCACGAGATTCCCTTCTCACTATCCTCTTTTAGACCTCGTCCTTCTCCTCCTCAAATGGCCCGTTCCAAATCCGTAGGCAAGAAAAGACCTGAGTCTGACGATAGACCAAACCTTTCTGCCCAGCCTGATTTGCAGGCTAGGGCTCCCTCGACCAGCGGTCGAGACAATCCTGTTCCTGACCCTAACATCCAAATTAGAGTCCACCCTCGCCATTAGAATCTGCCTGATGTCGAGTGGTATATTTCCCCGACCAACGTAGTGACCCTTCGGATGGTTGCTAACTATTTCAGGAAGTATCCTTTCACAGGGGTTTCCATCACAATTCCTGCCGCAGACCAAAGGGCTAACCTCCCCGGAGGTATATACAATGCCTGGTCTCGGTATCACATAGAGGCGGGGGCTTTCCTCCCTCTACATCCTTTTTACCAGGGGGTGGCTAATTATTTCGATGTCGCCCCCTTCCAAATTACTCGAAACGGATATAGAATGCTGGCCGCACTCTATATCCTGTACAAACTCAAAAAATGGCTAGAACCTACTCCCCACGAGGTCAATTATCTTTTCGACCTTAAATCCAACCCGCAACAATATGGGACGGGTTTCTTCCACCTCTGTCACCAGGAGACAAACCGGACGTTCCTGAGTGACACTACGCACATTTCTAACGTGGGGCAGTACAGTAAGGAGTACTTCCTTACTCCGGACATAACCAGCAACAACCTGGCCTTCACCCGAGGAGGTAAGTACCGTTTTTGACTGGTCGATACTTTCAATCAAGGAGTTTCCTTTCATTTTTCTCAAACTGTACTTTGTCTTTCAGGCCCATGGTTACGTCCAACCCCAACACCAGACATGGTTTTGAGGTCCAATAGACTGGCCAGGATGACAGACGCAGAAAAAAGCGTCAAGTCCCTGGTTACTGATGAAAACCTGAGGCTGTCTGGCCTCCTGGCTCCTCGCCATGAAACAAGAGGGTCCGTGGTAGCTGATGCCACTGCTGAGGGGGTTCCCGAGCAGCAACCTCCTGCGTCCCCTCCACGAAGGAGGCCGACGAGGGTTACAATCAGGGATCCCACGGGCAATCCTTCCGTAGAAAGGCCTTCTGCTCCCCAAGGCAAGGGGAAACAAAAGGCCAAAGAGCCAGTTGTGGACCTGGGGGAATCCTCTGATGAAAATGGTAAAGTTATCTTGCTTTTAAATAGCTTGCCAATTCCCTGTCACTTGTTTGACGGGGGGGGGGGGGGGGGGGCAACTTTACATATACTCCAAATCTAGGGCCAGACTTCTTCATGCCAGATAGTGAGTGTGTGACTAATAGAGTCAATAGTATAGCGACCAGTAGTTGTAGCTCGGGTACTAACTTTGTGACCTTCTTTTCCGTTGAATAAAGAGTTTTCATCTGTCTTTATCTTACCCTCTGTATGTTTTTACTTGTATGCAGATATGGCCACTCCCAACGTCTTCGACCTATACAATGCTGAGGAGGAAGAGGAAGTTCCTCAGCTTCGGCGAAAGCCGTCAAGGAGACAGGCCGGCGAAACAAGCCAGAGATCGGCCAAGAAAAGTCGAACAGAAGACGTTCCCAGGGACGTGCCAGCTGGGCAAACTTCTACTCATCCTTCGGCTCCTGCTGAGAAGTAGACTCCTCCTCCCCCGCCGAACCCTTCGGCTGTGCCCACCAGGGAACAAGACAAGCGGGAAGAAACTCTTGGGGCCAAACTCTCGAGCCATGCCTTACGAGCAGCTAAAGACCGCCTCGCGCACATCGCGAAGAATGACCGCGTCAAAAATGCACTGGTCGAGGTAGAGAGTATGGCAGTTGACCAAATCCTGAACAGGACTCTGAACGAAATAGCCAGCGTAAGTGCCTCTTTATCTCTTAGGCCTTAGTCTTTTATTCTTTGTAATAGGTTCTAACTTTATCTTCTGTCCTCAGGCCTTGCTGTCTGCAACTGCTGCTCGTACCCGCACCCAAGCCACCATTGAACAGGCTCGGGCAAAGGCCATCGAGAGGCACCAGGTGAAGACATCCGAGGAACTTTCGGCTGCAGAGGCCAGGCACGCCAAGGAGTTGGAGGTGCTGGCTCAGCAGAGGGATGCCGCGGTGACAAAGCTATCAGAGGCTGAAGCTACGAAGGCAGCTATAATAAAGCAGAGGGAGGAGTATCAAGATGCCAGCCGCACCCAGTATCGGGAAGTCAAGAGATTGGAAGAGGAGCATAAGTCCAAAGACGAGGCCATTGTTACTCTTGAGGGCAAAGTAAAGCAGCTGGAGCTTGAAAACTCCAAGAATGTGGAAAGATATAAGAGGACGACGCTCCGGTGTTTTTACAATTTCTGGAAACACAATCTGGGTGCCGACTTCAGCTATCTTTCAGAATATGTCAAGACTGCTGAGCTGGCTCGCTGCACTGCTCAACTGGCTGAAGAAGAGGCAAGAGCCAGGGTCCCTGCTTCCCCAAGCATTGCTGCGGTAGAGGAAGAAGGAGTTGCTGAGGATGCTGCCAACCAGAATGCTGATAAAGACCCTCCTGCTCCCAATGCCTCTTGAGCTTTTTTAATATTTTTTCTTTCTTTTGATTATACGACCCACGGGTCGTGATGTAAAGACAATTCCTTTTTTGAATTTGTTGCATGGGCAGCAAACCTTTTCTTTTATTTGAACAGTTACATCCAAGCAGTGATGCTTGCGGTGTAAGAGATTACATCATGATGCTATAACATTTTCATAACATTTGTTCGTATGACCGAACTTAGCATAGTACTTTGGCTTGATTTAACAAAATATAAAATTTGAAAAATACTCTAAGTACCTTAGCATGCTTTCACTCATTTTGTTCATGTGTTTACATACCTCATGGTATGCTTTGCTATCAATGTGCCTTATATGCCCCCCAAGTGATCGAGGAGCTTTAGGTCCTTGGTCACTTGCCTTGACCACGACCTGTTCGAACATTTTTGCTCGGGAGAAAAAGTAATACTTATAATACAGCAAAACAACACACGTAATGAACAAATACTTGTAAATATAAATTCACAAAGGTTGGCAAGAATGACTGGCTGCGCACAGTCCCTTATAATCTCGTATTAATAATGGACTGAACATGTATTTACGAGTGATTCTAAAATAGAATCTTACATATACGAGCGATTAGCCATACAGCGTGGCTAACCCTCTTTGCTAAACTTGTAAAAAGTAAAATTTAATACAAGCCAGTCCTTTAAAAAGGACTGTTCACTAATAGTACTTGCGCAGGTGTTCTCCATTCCAATATCGTGGAACGAGATCTCCGTTCAAGCGTGCAAGTTTGTGTTAACCCAAGATATGTTTCCAAGAGGGGGGGTGAATTGGAAATTTAAACTAATTTCGGAAATTTAAAACTTAATATGCCAAATTATGCAATAAATCAAATTTATCAAGTAAAAGAAAATAATATGGCAATCAAATAGATATAGCAAATAATCAAACTTGTAATGTAAAGAGTTTAAGGTTAAGAAATTGCAAACTCTCGAATTTTACAAGGTTCGGTAGAACTAAGCCACCTACGTCCTTGGTCTTCAAAGCTATGGACCTAGCTTTGAGTTCCACTATCGAGCCAAGTTAACGGGCTTGACTAACCCTTACAACCGGGAATTTTTCACCAAGGTATTTCCAAACCTCTTACAATAGTTTTCCACCACCAAGGTATTATCAACCTCTTTTTCGGATTGTTGAAGTGCCAATCTCACTCTAACCGGGTTGTTTAAAAAACCGGTGCCAACCTCACCTCAA
This sequence comes from Humulus lupulus, assembly GCF_963169125.1. Classification (NCBI taxonomy): domain Eukaryota; kingdom Viridiplantae; phylum Streptophyta; class Magnoliopsida; order Rosales; family Cannabaceae; genus Humulus; species Humulus lupulus. The sequence goes on from NC_084796.1 coordinate 189,285,712, forward strand.
TCACGATATGGGAATGTGTTTGATATTACAAGCAAAAATCACTCTAGAAGTATGATGATACAATGAGAAACCTAGAGTGATTAGCAAGCACACTTAGAAGAAATAAATACAAATTTTGGCTCAAGTGTGTGAATATGTGTTTGGATGATTTAAACTTTGGGAGCTCTTTGAAATCAATGGATTAGGTTTGATATATGTAATAAATGCTCAGCCAACACCTAATTTTGAGTGAAAAACGAGTTTATATAGAGTTTGGGAAAAAACTAGCCGTTGGGGGTTACTTTTTGAAGCTGCCTGCTGCGAACTGGAAGTCCGGATGGGGAACCGGAATTCCGGTTGCCAACTGAAATTCCGGATGGCAGGCAGTGAGCAAAAGTTCAAAATATGCCTATTTTCCCGTTTTTCAATTCTTTATAACTTTTAGCTCGTTTATCCGATTTAAAAAATTCCAATTGCGTTACGACCGTATCGGGATGTATTTTCTTAAAAGTGAATTTAGGATGTCTAGTTCTCATTTTGAAAAATCACCATTTTTAGCACGTGAATGAGCCAAATTTTATACTTATGACTTAAAGTAAACTTGCAATCACTTTACAAGACTAAGAAATGAAATTAAACCTTTATCTTGAGTTTCTTGAAATCCATTTTGGGTCATTTCCGGAAAATTTGGTAGAATGACCATTTTGCCCTTGGTCATAAGTTTGACTTTGAATTGCTAATTCACTTTGGTTTTTGCTACAAAATCAACAAATCATTAGTAACAAATAATAATCAAATATTTTTTAATCATCAAAACAAGGAGACTTAAGAGTTTGGGTCAACAGTTTGTAGGTGCCCGGATGAAGGACTTCTTCAATCTGGTAAGGTCCTTCCCAATTAGGTCCGAGTACTCCAGCAGTAGGGTCGCGGGTGTTTAAGAAAACTCGTCGTAGCACCAAATCTCCGACGTTGAATTTTCTTTCTTTAACTTTGGAGTTAAAGTACCGGGCGACTTTTTGCTGGTACTCAGCAACTCGGAGTTGGGCTTTCTCCCGTATCTCGTCAATCGAGTCTAGGGATTCCATCATCAGTTGGTTGTTCTGGTCTTGGTCGTATGTTAATCGTCGATGTGAGGGGGGATCTAATTCAACAGGCAACATCACCTTATATCCGTAGGCTAAGGAAAATGGGGTATGTCCTGTCGCTGTTCGGTGAGACGTTCTATACGACCAGAGGACTTCAGGCAGCTGCTCGGGCCACGCTCCCTTAGCTTCTTCAAGTCTCTTCTTCAGGGTATCTTTAAGAGTTTTGTTCACGGCTTCGACCTGCCCATTCGCTTGGGGGTGTGCAACTGAAGAAAAGCTTTTGATAACTCCATGTCTTTCGCAGAAATCGGTGAATAAGTCGCTGTCAAATTGGGTTCCGTTATCTGAAACTATCTTTCTAGGCAAGCCATATCGACAGACAATGTTCTTGATAACAAAGTCAAGAACTTTCTTGGTCGTTATGGTGGCAAGTGGTTCAGCTTCGACCCATTTGGTGAAGTAATCAACTGCTACGACTGCGTACTTTACTCCGCCCTTCCCTGTAGGTAGGGACCCAATCAAATCTATCCCCCATACTGCAAAAGGCCATGGACTTTGCATCTGTTTTAATTCGTTTGGAGCTGCTCGTGGAATCTTGGAGAACCTTTGACATTTATCGCATCTTCGTACAAACTCCATCGAATCCTCGTTCATAGTTGGCCAGAAGTAGCCTTGCCTCAAAATCTTCTTTGCCAAACTCTGCCCCCCAGCGTGATCCCCGCAGAAGCCTTCATGCACCTCTTTCATGAGTTCCTTAGCTTTTTCTGGTGTAACGCATCTGAGTAGTGGCATTGAATATCCTCTTCGGTACATAATACCATCGACCAGTATGTATCTAGCAGCTCGCCTTTGTAGAGTTCTGGCTTTGTTTCTATCCGTTGGTAGCGTACCGTTTGTTAGATACTCAAAATAAGGTGCCATCCATGTATCCTCCATCCGAATCTCCATACTGGATTCGACCGCTTGTATGCTTGGCTTACTCAGTCTTTCCACCGGCACAATGTTCAAGGTGTCAGCATCCTTCGCGCTCGCGAGTTTGGCTAAGGCATCTGCGTTTGAATTATGATCCCGCGGAATTTGCTGAAGGGCGTACTCCATAAATTGGGCTAGCAAGTCTTTTGTTTTATTCAAGTAGGCCACCATTTTTAAGCCTCGTGCTTGATATTCTCCTAGAACTTGATTCACCACCAGCTGTGAATCACTGTAAATATCAAGCGTTTTTATGTTCATATCTTTCGCCATCCTCAATCCAGCGAGGAGTGCTTCGTATTCAACTTCATTATTTGATGCAGTGAAGTCGAACCTAATAGCGCAGTGAAATCGATGCCCTTCCGGCGTTATCAATATCACTCTCGCTCCAGCGTGGGATTCGTTGGATGACCCATCCGTGAATAACTTCCACGATGGAGCTTTGTCTTGAGGCTCAGGCGCGTTAGGCTGTTCACACTGTTCGATGTCTGGGAGTTCGGTGAACTCTGCAATAAGGTCGGCCAAGACTTGTCCCTTGAATGCTGCTCGCGGTGAATAAGTTATATCGAACTGCCCTAATTCGACTGCCATTTTAATAATCGCCTAGCCGCCTCTGGTTTTTGGAGGACTTGTCGAAGGGGCTGGTCGGTTAGAACTGTAATAGGATGGGCTTGAAAGTAGGGGCGCAACTTTCTAGAAGCCAGGATTAGGAAATATGCTAACCTCTCGATTGGTGGATATCTCAATTCTGCCCCGATCAGTCTCTTGCTGACATAATAGACTGCTTTTTGTACGCCTTCTTCCTCTCGTACTAGTACCGCACTAGCAGCAACTTCTGTAATTGCCAGGTAAATAAACAAAGTTTCTCCTTCGATTGGTTTTGATAAGATGGGAGGTTGTGCCATATGGGCTTTTAAGGCTTGGAACGCTTACTCGCAGTCTACTGTCTATTCAAACTTCTTATTTCCCCTAAGTAGATTGAAAAAAGGGACGCACTTGTCTGTTGATTTCGAAATAAATCTACTTAGGGCTGCGATCCTCCCGGTTAAACTTTGTACATCTTTGATCCTTTCTGGCGACTTCATATCGATCAGGGCTTTTATCTTGTCGGGGTTGGCCTCGATTCCTCTTGAATTTACAATAAACCCCAAAAACTTCCCTGATCCAACTCCGAAGGAACATTTGAGGGGATTTAACTTCATCTGGTATTTGTTCAATACATCAAAGCACTTTTGTAAATCCCTTACATGTCCTTCTGCCTTCTTAGACTTTACCAGCATGTCGTCCACGTATACCTCCATGTTTACTCAGATCAGCTCCTTAAACATGTGGTTGACTAGCCGTTGGTAAGTCACACCTGCATTTTTCAGTCCGAAGGGCATTACTTTGTAACAGTATAAGCCCGTATCAGTCAGAAAGCTGGTGTGATCCTCGTCAGGGGGGTGCATGCTAATCTGGTTGTAGCCCGAATATGCATCCATGAACGAGAGGATCTCGTGCCCTGCAGTTGCATCGACCAGCTAGTCGATCCTTGGGAGTGGGAAGCAGTCTTTTGGGTAGGCTTTATTAAGGTCTGTAAAATCCACGCAGGTTCGCCACTTGCCGTTAGGCTTGGGAACCAGCACTGGATTGGAGACCCACGATGGATAAAATGCCACCCTGATGAACCCATTCTCCTTTAATCTTTCAACTTCCTCTTTTAAGGCTCTCGATCTATCCCTATCGAGCAGCCTTCTCTTTTGTTGCACGGGTGAAAAGGTCTTGTCTATATTCAGGACATGGCTGATAACTGTTGGATCTATCCCAGCCATGTCTTTATGCGACCAGGCGAAAACCTCCTGGTTCTTTCGCAAAAATTCCACCAGTGCGTGCTTTGTGGTAGGCTCTAAGTTTTTCCCAACCTTTACGACTCTGGTCGGGTCTTCTTTGTCGAGTTGGACCTCCTCCAGGTCCTCGACGGGTCCAACGTTTTCTTCAAAATCCCCAAAGCGAGGATCTAAGTCTCTATCCTCACTTTGGGCAACACCCTATTTGGTGACTTCATCACCGGATTGGGCTTGTGTATCAACTGCCATCTGCAACCTATCTGAGGTAGTGCTCTTCGACGTTCCATTCTTCTCTTTTGTGATTGAGGCGTTGTAGCACTCCCTGGCTTCCCTCTGGTTTCCCAACACGCGTCCTACCCCCGTGTCTGTTGGGAACTTCATGGCCAAGTGCCACATAGAGATGACGGCCCACAGATCAACCAGTATAGGCCTCCCAATGACGGCATTGTATACTGAAGGACAATCGACCACTAAAAAAGTGGCGAGTAATGTCCTTGTTGCAGGCGTTGTACCCGTCGTCACTGGTAGTTTGATCAATCCGGCGGGGGCGAGTCCTTCTCCAGAGAAGCCGTATATCGTTTGGTTGCAGGGCTCCAAGTCCTTAATGGACAATTTCATGCGTTCCAGTGTTGATTTATACAGGATATTCACTGAACTTCCTGTATCGACCAGTACTCTCTTCACCATCATGTTGGCCATCTGGATGTCCACGACCAGCGGATCGGAATGTGGGAACCGGACGTGCTGGGCATCGCCATCAGAGAAGGTTATCTCACCTTCCTCTGACCGAGCCTTTTTTGGTGCACGGTCCTCCACAGTCATCATCTCGATGTCCTGGTCGTGGCGCAGAGTCCGAGCATATCGTTCCCTGGCCTTTCCGCTATTTCCCGCGAGGTGTGGGCCTCCACAGATGGTTAAGAGTGTTCCAGTCACGGGGTCAGGCTGTAAGGGTGGCGAGCATTGGCGCGTGGGCGCCTGCTCATTGCTACCCGGAGCTTCTCGTTGGGAATTTCCCGAGGCCCGTACGTATCTTCTCAAGTGTCCTTGTCTAATAAGGAACTCGATTTCGTCTTTCAACTGGTTGCATTCGTTGGTGTCATGTCCGTAGTCGTTATGATAACGACAGAACTTGGTAGTGTCCCTTTTCGAAATATCCTTTCGAATGGGGCCAGGTTTTTTATAAGGCACACTAGAACTTGTGGCCTGATAAACCTCTCCCCGAGACTCAACGAGGGCCGTGTAGTTAGTGAACCGAGGTTCATAACGATTACCCTTGGCTCGTTTATTGTCGGAGGTGGAAGGCTCGTTATACGACCGTTTTCCACCATTCTTGCCATTGTCGTTGCCGTTCCCGTTGCCTTTGCCGTTGCCATTAGGCTTTGACCCATTGGCGGCTTTGGCGAGTTCGGAAGCCTTCTTATCCTTGCCTGGGGGCTTTCCATCGTCGGTAATGGCTTCTTCGAGCTTGATGTAGCGATCAGCCCGGTCAAAAAATTCCTGGGTAGTTCTTACTCCTTCCTTTCGGAGACTTTTCCAGAGGGGAGAACGACATTTAACCCCTGCGGTTATGGCCATCATTTTGCCTTCATCCCCCATCGTTTTCACTCCAGCCGCCGCTCGCATAAAGCGCTGGATGTAGTCCTTTACTGATTCTCCATCCTGCTGGCGAATTTTAATCAGCTGGTTTGCTTCGGTCGGATGCACACGTCCTGCATAGAACTGTCCATAAAACTCCCTTACGAACATTTCCCAGGAAACTATGCTTGCGGGAGGGAACTTAAAAAACCATTCCTGCGCGGCTTCAGAAAGTGTTGCAGGGAAGATCCTGCACCGAGCGTCTTCGGACACTTTCTGAATGTCCATTTGTATTTCAAACTTATTGACATGAGACACTGGGTCTCCATACTCGTCAAAGTTTAGAAGTGTAGGCATTTTGAAATTTCTTGGAGTTTCGGCATTAGCTATTTTTTGTACGAAAGGAGTGCATTTCCTCCTATCGTGGTCGATATAAGATGTCCTTCCCCCGACCAGCTGCTGCACTGCTTGGTTGAGGGCATCTATTTGGGCCTGTACAGCGGCAGGAATCGCTGTGGCATCTGTTGCTGGGGGGACGTTCTCGCCATGCCGCTCCCGGCGATCGTTGGGTACGTCTCTCAAATCCTCGTCTCTTCTCCGCTGCTCGCTACCCCCGAGCCGGTTGAAGACATTATTTTGCCTGGGCTGCCCCACAGCTTCCCGTCTATCGGGTTGGTCATCTTGAGGTACTTGGCTCCTGCCTTTACCTCTTTCTTCATTCCTTCGGCCAGCGTTTCCCTTGCCTGAGTCGCCCTCATTATACCCATGGCCATCTCTGAACCTTGATTGGCTATGGTGGGATTGATTGTTCCCTCGATCTCCGTCCCTGGCTGAAACGTTCTGAAAGTTAGAGGGCGGCCTGCACTGGTCGTGGTGTCCTCGTGCATTATTATGCCGTGGGGGATCCCGGACCGCAGAGCCTAACATTGATTCCTTCCTGTTACCAGGGGGATACTGACCTCTGTTCGGTAGGTTTGGATCATCGCCCCTACGGCGTCTAGGACTACGAGGCTGATGCTCGGCTCTATTCTGCCTTTGTTGCGGGGGATTGTCGCGACCAGCTTGGGATGGTGGCTGCGCCTCAGGGTCCAGTGGGACATCGTCATGGGGCATCTGAGGCTGCTTGGGCCTTTGCGGACTCGAAGGCTGGATTGGTGGGCTGGGATTAGGACCCCTCTGGGGTGGCCCATTGACAGGTTGGTCAGGCTGCGAAATAGGTGCGGCCTGATTCCTTGCCAGTTGCAAGGCCGCCTTAAGGGCTGCCATGGCTTCGCTCTGGCGGCGATCCATCTCCGCCTGCCTTTTGCTTAATTCCGCGCGCTTCCGTTCAATCTCCTACTGCTGCCGCGCCACAACTTCGGTAGCAGTCTCTTGACTGGCTTTCAGACTAGCCAGCTCCTCCTGCAACGCCCCCAGGGTACTCTTCAGCGTTGCATCATCCATCTCTTCCTCCTCAAAGTCCAGATGTGGCTCATCCTCTGCCACGCTCGCAGGGGGAGGAGGAGGTGGGTTTGATGGTGCAGCAGCGGCTGCCTGTCCAGCTTTCCTTCCAGTTTTCGCCATTGGTTTTCTCAACAATGATAAATCAAGCTCTCAATGAAAGCACCAGAATGTTGACCCAGATTTTGGTCAACTGACACGGAGTCAGAATATGCTTGATGTGAATGAATATGTTAAGAAGAATCAAATGACGAAAAGTAATAAGAACACTATATTTTATAGTGGTTCGGCCCCAGGATTTGGTAATGACCTACGTCCACTTAAACTGTTATTGATATAAGAATCAAAGAAGTGATCAAAGAACAAGGGTTCAATGAGTTTCACTAACCTCTGAAGAACAATACAATATTCCAAGGAGAATTACTCTAATCTCAAATAATTCCAAAGCCCAAAAGTCCCTTCCTTGAGCTATTTTTTCCTATTTATAGGCTCAAAGGGGGATTACATGATTTTGTTGCCAATATTCTCTCCTAAATAATTGGATATCCAGGAGATTGTGTGAGTTAAATTCGGGATCTACAAAGATCTTTACAGTAATATGACATTGCATGCGGAACTATCGACCAGACTGGTCGCGGGTAAGACTGGGCTGCTTACTGCTTCTTGTGCATCCTCTGGTCGATACCCTAGCAGAGCTCTTCCAGGTGTCATCCACGTGTCCAGGGATCACTTGCCACGTCATCGATGCTAATTTTTTGGATAACAGCGGTATAGGATTCATTTTTTTGGATAAGATATAACGTTTCACTAAAACATTTACTGTATATATTGGGATCCCAACAATATAATTTAAAGGTTCATTACAAGAAAATATTTACAACCAGCCGATCTAAGTGGAAAAATAGGGTTTAACCCTAGTTCCTCTTTCAACCCTCGGCCGTGGCGGACGAGCAGCCACATATGTACACATCGTCACCTAAGCTCTCCAACTCAAGGATGGTCCAACTTTCTTTTGCCTTTACCTGCACCACATAGCAGCCGTGAGCCGAAGCCTAGCAAGAAAACTCAATATGCTCATGATCAATAATATCATGTTACTAAATCATAATGTGCATGCCTAGCAATAAAAGCCTTAATCACGCATGCAAATAAATACAAATAATAATGGTTGTGGGCCATGCCCTCCTGTATGGATGACTGTTGACGGTAAGAACTCGTCAACGAAGTTAAGTTGGAAAAATTATCAAATTAAAATCGCTAATTGGAAAGCTATGAAAACTTGAACAATAACTCAAGAACAATGGTATAACAACAATGAAGAATTCAGTATCTCATTCACACTAATGCCTCTGCTACAGTAAAATTTCCAACCCCTTTTCAGGTGGCCTTGGAATTCATTTTATAGTAGGCTCTAATGGCCTTAGGTACATAGGGGTCCAGGGGACCAGGTGGTACAAACGTACTGTATTAGGGGTACGGTTTCAGTGGTAGTGGTTGTACATCCCGTACAGGAGCAGGTGTCAGGGGGATGTTTCCACTACTTGTCTGTACCCCTTCCTGAGGTGTGGCAGCAGGTGTATTGGTGCAGAGGGTAGTGGTGTCGGTTCTGACCCATGGCCGTAGACGTACGGACCATGATCCTTACCCCAGCAACCTCACTGGCACTGGTATCCGTACCTAGTACTTGGTCGTACAAATATGTCGCATTCGACCCGTACGAGACCTCCTAAACATGGGGATCCCGAGGTGTAGAGAACGGGACCTTTGGTACAGGATGCCTGGAGCATTCTAAGGTTACCCACGGGCATGGGCGATAAGCGCTTGGCCTCGCTCTACGTCTTAGCGTACGAGGCAAAACGCCTCCGGGCCATACGTGTCAAGTTACGGGGCGTCGGCGTCCCGAGAAGATGGTGGGTTGATAGACTTTCAGGGATGCGCGTGCGGGGCCTTGCGCGGCCCCGCGTACGGGGCACTGCTGATGGCCTCGCGCGGTTGGAGTGGCCTAAGGGCCCCGTGAGATAGGGGGGCCTCGCCCACGCGAAGGCTCCGTGAGATGGCCTCGCGAGGTGGAGAGGTTTTGCCCATGCGACGGCCCCGCAAAATGGCCTCGCGGGATGGGCCTCGCGAGATGAATTAACGTCTCGCAGCATCCCTCGGCCCCACGCATGGGCATGGTAGGAGTGGCCCAGGGGCTTCACGGAACGGGACGGCTTCGCCATATGAGGGCCTCGCCATATGATGGCCTCGCCCTTGTGATGGCCTCGCGGAATAGGGCGCCTCGCCCCTAGGATGGCCTCGCGGATCAGGAGGGCCTCGCCCCTAGGGTGGCCTCGCGGAATAGGGCGCCTCGCCATAGGATGGCCTCGCGGATCAGGAGGGCCTCGCCCCTAGGGTGGCCTCGCGGAATAGGGCGCCTCGCCATAGGATGGCCTCGCGAAATAGGGCGCCTCACCCCTAGGATGGTCTCGCGGATCAGGAGGGCCTCGCCCATTTGATGGCCACGCGACATGGCGCCTCGTGACTTGGTGGCCTCGTGGATCAGGAGGGCCTCGCCCATTTGATGGCCATGCGAAATGGGGGGGAGGGAGTACGCCCAGGTGACGACCTTGCATTTTCCCTTGATGAGATTATGAGCATCAACACTTGCCCCCCTAGTCTAGGAGAGGGCCTTAAGGTGCTCTTGTAGACTATTCATCTTGGTTCCTATAAATAGGCCTTCATGCATGGCTTAATATTTACATCTTACCTCCTTGGCTTAGTGGTAGTTAGACCCTTGGTCCTTTCAAGAGGTAAAGGGTTCAATCCCCCACAACCACACTTTCTCTATTATTTTATCACTTTTCCATTTTTTCATCATTATTTTCATTTTTTTTTTTTTAGCTAGTTTCTTGGTGTGTATATTTTTGGACTAACACACATTCCTGATTAATTCTTGCAGACGCGCATTTTCAACACTTTGGTGCTTTTCGCCTCCCGACCTTCCGTGGACTCCGACTTCGTTCTTTCAATCGCTTGAGGTAGATTTTCTTTTCTTCTCCCGTTTATTTACTTATTTTATCGGATTCAGACCAACAACACTTGGGATGGGGTACATTAGCCCGAGCTTGTTTTGACCATATGCGCGCCCCTCCTCCTTTTTTTATACATACACCTTATAGTAGTCCATTTAGGGCGTTTGCACCTAGGGGTATTGAGCCTATTCCTTTGTGTTTTGTAGTCTTCCTCTTGTTTATACGTGAGCCCCTTTTTGCTGTTGGGACGTGGTTTCATGGCCGGTGAGGGCCCGTCCGACATACCCTCAAGGGCTGAGTTTATCGACCTGTCTTCAGACCCCGAATCCCCTGAGGGCAACCCTTATCAGGACTATGATTCTTTGAGGCAGGCCCGCATTCGTCACCTTGAGTGCATGGCTGATCTTAGGCATAAAATTTGGGTGGTAGAGAGCGAAATCGACTCGGTGTCGAGGGGAGACGGGGGACCTTCACCCCCGGGCCTTAGCGACCATATAGCGCGTCTTAGGACGGCTCTTTTTGAATTGCGGTGGGAGTTAGAGTTTATGGAGGGACACATTCCGCCATAACCTCCCACTCCCCCTTCGCCTGATGACGATCACAGGGATATCAACTCCTCTCCTCAGCCCCTAGTCTCCGTTGATCCTGGCTTAGCGCTTCCGCCATCGCTCCCTCGATGGAAAACCCTTGCTAGGAAGAGAAAATGGAGGGTTAAGTGCTCTGCCTCTTCCTCACATGTTTCTTTTGATTTTGCAGATATGTCGAAGGTACGCAGACAGGTGTCCGTCCAGGAAGAAGACGACGCCCCCCTACTGGCGTCCAGCCTAGTGTCCCATATGTCTTCGAACAAACTGAAGATCATCGTGAAGCGCTACCGAACTCCTCCAGAATACGCCCTGCATGTTCCTCAGGAGACCTGCCGGGCCGACCGCCCTGAGAAGGGCTTTGTGGCTTTGAGTGAGCAGATTATGAAGGCGGGTGGCACCGTTCCTCTACACCCGTTCTTTGTGGCGGTTCTCAACTATTTTGATTTGGCCCCTTTCCAACTGTCGCCCAACAGTTGGTTGACTTTAAGCTGCCTCTTTCTTTGGTTCAAGAATAATGAGCAACGCGCCCCGACGGCGCAAGAGGTGCATTCCTTGTACAACCTTATTGGGGTGCACAATTCCAAGGGCTTCTATTACTTGCAGAAGGCCAATAGTGAGCTACCCTTGATAGATGGCTCAGTGTCTAACCCAGGGTCCTGGAAACAGGAGTTTTTCTGGGTACAGGGGCCTCTTTCAGTTCGTGAAGGCTTTCGCGCTGAACCTAGTAAGTATCCAAGTCTTTTTCTTTTCTTTTCCTTATTAGAACTCACCGTTTTGCACTCTCGCTTGTACTGATATTGGTGCGGTTCTTGCAGGGCAATTTGCTGATCCCTCGGTCATCGGGTCGGAAGCGGAGGCGATAAACAGACTTATTGCAGCAGACCCTGCCCTGAAGAAAGCAGCAGTCCTATTTACCATGACGAATCTCAATCGCCACCAATTGTCTCCGGTCTCTAACCCCAAGTTCCTATGGTCAATCACCAGGTCTAAGAAGGTTGTGGCTATGCCGGCTGGGCCATCAGTGCACGAAGATGAGGCTGAGGTGGAGATGGAGGATGCCCCCCTGTCCCCCAGGGGACATCCTCCTCATGCCTCCCATGACCAGGACACGGCCTTTCACCCTCTAGGCCCGCAGGCCGCGGCAGGATGCTACGCCTCTCCTGGTCGCGGTGGCGGCGATGCCTTCCCTCCAATTCATCATGATCTCGGCATACCGGCTGCTGATTTCGTCGGGCTCGCGGAGCCCCCTGCCGATGCACCAGAGTCTCAATTTTTCTCTTCTGCTGCGCCTCCTCCTGCCTCGGCGAGTGGGTCGTCTGTCCCAGTCCAACCAGATGCTCCTAGCGTGGGGGCAGAGGCTTGGGTGACCAGGATGGCCTCAGTTTATGGGCAGCGTTTCGTTCCAATAGCTGAGAGTCTCCCTGTTTCCGACTGGAGGGGCCTAGGGAACGTGACTCAATCAGACCTCGGGGAGATGCTAAGGCGTGCTGCGGCCTGGGTGAGGCTTTTCACTTTGCGTTGATTAGTATTATGCATAGATGCACCTGTGTTCTTCTTTTTGTTACTTATTGCTGATGCCATTGGTTTTCTTGTGCAGGTCTATATCGTGTCTCTTCGACATGCTGACTCAACGGGCATCCTTTCCGCATCTACCACTGAGAGGGACGACCTCATAGTCCAGGTCCAGGAGCTCGAAAATGAGCTTAGCGCAACCAAGGTCCAATTGTCAAAAGCCCGGACTAAGTACACCAAGTCGGACTCGAGGAATGAGCAGCTGAAAGCTAAGATCAAGGTGCTGAAGGGCAAGGCTAAATGTTTGGAGCGCGAGCTCAAGGAGGCCAAGATCGCAGCATCCGGGTCGCATGAGATGGTTGTTCGACAGGGGACTGAAGTTGAGGCCCTTAGGACTGAACTACAGTCGGCTCAGGAGAAAGTTGCTTCCTTGGAGGCGGAGAAGGCTGTAATTGAGCGCAAGTCTATAGACCGGGCTCTTTACAATGTGTGGAAGCAGGATCCCGACTTCGACTTCTCCTCTTTTGGCGAGCAAGCTGTTGCCCGAGCGGCCTGGTGGAGTGCCCACTACAGGAGGCCTTGAACTAGTTTCGCTTCCCTTTTTTTTTTTTTTTTTGTAACGTCATTACTAGCGCTACTTTTCTGTTAGTGACCCTTGTATTGTCTTGAGAACTGCTTTCTTTTTTATGTATGAATACATGTGATGTTGTTGTTTATTTCTTGTTCTACTGCATTTGAGGCCCTTTTATGCCTGTATGACGCGGTTTGGTTGGTTCCCTACTTTTATTTGTCAGGCTGGAGGTCCTTTGGATCCCATGTGAGAGGGTTCACTGGGACCTCTTTTGGTGCCTCTTGGCGGTTTTTGTAAGGATATTTTGACCCCTTGGGTCTTAGCTATCCTTTTGGGTTTTTCTTGCGCGCGCTTATTATTTCTTTGCGAGAGGCGTCCCTCTCGTCCTTTTGCATAGTACTATTTTGGCAAGGGTCTCTTTTGGGACTCTTTTTGGCTGGGCGGCTTGGTGGCCGCTCCAGACTTATTAGTGTTGTCACTATATATATATTTTTCTTTCGTAAGGCCTTTTGGCCTCCTTGATGTTCACGAGGGTAGCTAATCCTTGTAAACTCAGGGGAGGCCTTGCAAGGTCTTTTTACTACTTTCTATGTTTAGGAACTTCGTCTAGGGCCCCGATATAAGGGGTCCTTCTAGGAACTCCCATTGAACGGTCCTTTTTAGGGCTACGGTCCTTCTCGGGTCCTCCTGATGCATAGGGGGTCGTTTTTGGGCTACTCCTAATCGAGGGCCCTTTTCAAGATCCCTTATCAGAGGGTCTTTTTTAGGAGCCTCTTTTTTAGGAGGGCGAGGGGTCCTTTTCAAGACCCTCCGTTAGAGGGTCCTTTTCAGGCCTCCCTTGCTAGCTGCGTTATCGCCCGCTGTCCTGCCCCCCAAGTGTTTGGTGAAATTTATTTCGGCGGACACTTTGGCTGATGCCCTGGTATTGAAGAAAAAATAACACACGAAGAGGCTAACAGTCTTACTTATAATACGTGGTTTCATTCATTATATTCGTAACATAATGGTTTCATACACGTAGTTGCAACGGTACATAGGTGATTTTCACATAAAACGAAATAAAATGGCTCACGCCTACTTAGGAGGTTATCTAGGTAACCTCTTTGATTTCTTCCTACCATATCAAGGCAGCGTGCCACACTTGTGCTTTTATCCGTGGGCACTGGCGTCTTACTGGTAGTACTTCCTCAGGTGTTCCGCGTTCCATGCCCGGGGTACGATGGTGTCGTCCATGCGCGCCAGCTTGTAAGTGTTTGGGGGGATGCACTGAGCGACTTGGTAGGGTCCCTCCCAATTTTCCCCCAGCACTCCTGCACTCGGGTCTCGTGTGTTTGGGAGCACCTTCCTTAGCACTAGGTCGCCGACTCTGAAAGTTCTCTCTCGGACCCTCGAATTGTAGTACCTTGCGGCGCGTTGCTGGTATACTGCCACCCTCATCTGGGCTTTTTCTCTCTTTTCCTCCAGGAGGTCTAAGCTTTCGGTCAGGGCTGTGTGGTTGGCTTCGTCTTCATACGCCTGCACCCTGTGGGATATGACTCTCATTTCGACTGGGAGCACAGCCTCGCATCCATAGGCCAAGGAGAACGGGGACTCCCCAGTCGTCGTGCGTGGGGTGGTTCTGTAATCCCACAGCACATTTGGTAGCTCATCTGCCCAGGCTCCTTTCATCTTCTCTAGCTTTGTCTTTAGGTTCTTCTTTAGGACCCTGTTGATGGCCTCCACTTGCCCATTGGCCTGGGGGTGTACCACTGCGGAGAAGCTCCTCCTTATACCTCTTTTCTTACAATATTCATCGAAGGCTCCTCCTTCAAATTGGGTACCATTGTCGGAAATAATTTTGTAGGGTACCCCATACCGGCACACAATGAATTTGTTGACAAAAGAGGTGATGTGCTTAGCGGTTATTTTCACAAGGGGTTCCGCTTCTACCCACTTGGTGAAATAATCTACTGCCACCACCGCGTACTTTGCTCCACCTCTACCTGTAGGAAGAGCGCCGATCAGGTCTATCCCCCAGATGGCGAAGGGCCAGGGGCTGGGCATGCTGGTCAGTTCGCTTGGGGGTCTTCGAGGGTAATTGGAGTGCTTCTGGCACTTGTCACATTTCGTGGCAAAGTCCTGCGCGTCTTTCCCCATGGAAGGCCAGTAGTATCCTTGTCTTACGGCCTTCCTAGCCGTGGAGGGTCCACTTTTGTGGTTGCCGCACTCTCCCTCATGGATTTCTTGTAACACCTTCAACGCCTCCTCTCCTTCTACACACCGCAGAAGAGGCATGGAGAATCCTCTTTTATAAAGGACCCCATCTACCAAGGCGTACCTCGCGGCCTTGTACACCAACCTCCGAGATTCGTTTTTATCCGCAGGCAAGACCCCTTCCTCCAGGTACTTCTTGATTGGCTCGGTCCATGGTTTCTTTGGGACGCTGATCATGTGCACATCTACGTCTCCGATGCTGGGCTTTGGCAAGTACTCCACGGGTATTGATTCCAAGACGTCACCATCCTTGGTGGATGCCAGCTTTGCAAGTGCATCGGCATGGGTGTTCTTTTCTCTGGGGATTTGCTCTATAGTATATGCCACCATTCGCCCCAGGTAGCCCTTTACCTTCTCTAAATATGCTGCCATCTTGGGCCCCCTTGCCTGGTACTCCCCCTTTATTTGGCATACCACCAATTGCGAGTCACTGAAAATATGGAGGCGCGTCACTTTCAATTCCTGGGCTAGGCGCAGGCCAGCTAAGAGCGCCTCGTATTCTGCCTCATTATTGGAGGCCTCGAACCCAAACCGGATTGCGCAGTACATTCTGTGTCCCTCGGGCCCAGTCATCATGATGCCCGCTCCTGATCCTCCTTCGTTTGACGCCCCATCAACATGCAAACTCCACTCCTCTACATTTCCCAGTTCATCCTCCACAACAGGCTGCGCCCCTCCTTCACTCTGTCCTTCTTTCGGCTGATGGGTGAATTCTACTATGAAATCTGCCAGCACCTGCCCATTGATGGAGGCCCTTGGGGTGTAGACAATATCGAACTGACTTAGCTCAATCGACCATTTCATTAGCCTCCCTGAGGTCTCTGGCTTATGTAAGACTTGTCTCAAAGGACTATCCGTTAAGACATCAATCGTATGCGCATGGAAGTAAGGCTTCAACTTCCTCGACGCCACTACTAGCGCATAGGCCAGTTTTTCGATCTCTGGATACCGGCTCTCTGCGTCCACCAGACGCTTGCTGATATAGTATACGGGCTGTTGTTGCTTCTTCTCTCCCTTAACTAAAGCTGCGCTGATGGCATGCTCCGACACTGCCAAGTATAGGTACAGCTTCTCGCCCTTCTCTGGCTTTGCTAACAGGGGCGGCTTCCCCAGGTGCTCTTTCAACCTGACAAAGGCTTCCCCACATCTTTCATCCCAAGCGAACTTTTTGCTCCCTTTGAGGATGTCAAAGAATGGGAGGCACTTGTCGGTGGACCTTGAGATGAACCTGTTAAGGGCCGCCACCCTTCCTGTTAGGCATTGTACCTCCTTCTTATTCTTCGGCGGGCTCATTTCTATGAGCGCCTTTATCTTGTCGGGGTTGGCCTCGATTCCTCTGGAGTTGACCATGAAGCCCAAGAATTTTCCCGAGGATACCCCGAAGGTGCATTTGGCTGGGTTCAGCTTCATCCGATATTTCCTGAGCGTGTCAAACATCTCACCAAGGTCTTTGTTGAGTTCTGCAGCTACTTTGGTCTTCACCAGCATGTCATCCACATACACTTCCATATTCCTCCCTATCTGATTTGCGAACATTTTATTCACCAGCCTTTGATAGGTGGCTCCCGCGTTTTTGAGCCCGAAGGGCATCACCTTATAACAGTAGAGCCCTTTGTCTGTAATGAATGACGTGTGTTCCTCATCTGCGGGGTTCATTGGGATTTGGTTGTATCCCGAGTAGGCGTCCATAAAACTTAGTAACTCATGCCCCGCTGTTGCGTCTACTAATTGATCTATCCTGGGGAGTGGGAAGCTGTCCTTAGGACAAGCTTTATTCAAATTCGTGAAATCGACGCAAGTCCTCCACTTCCCGTTTGGCTTCGGCACGAGTACTGGGTTTGATACCCACACAGGATAGAAAGACTCACGGATGAACTCGTTGGCCTTCAATTTGTCAACCTCTTCCTTTAACGCTGCGTACCTTGTTGGATCGAGCGCCCGCCTCTTCTGCCTGACGGGCCTTGCTCCTGGGGAGATGTTCAGGTGGTGGCACATTACGCTGGGGTCTATGCCCACCATGTCCTCATGACTCCATGCAAACACGTCCAGATTATCCTTCAAAAATCTTATCAATTCTTCCTTCACGCCACCTTGTAGGCTTCTCCCTATCTTCAATTTCCTTAAAGGCTCCTCCGTCACCGTAGCCTCCTCTACTTCTTCTTCCGGTTCTGCTCTTGCCTCATCCACGACCCGAGGGTCCAGCTCCTGCGGACCCCCTGTGGGCATGCTTATCGCCTCGTGTACCACCATGGCCATCGGCTCGCGTGGCTTTGCAGGCGTGCGGAGTGAGGTGTTGTAACACTCCCTTGCTTCCTTCTGTTCTCCTTTCATACTCGCGATCCCTCCTGGGGTCGGGAACTTGACAACTAAGTGATATATTAAAGTTATGGCTTTCAATTCTCTCAGGGATGGCCTCCCTAATACCGCGTTGAAAGCTGATGCGCAATCTACCACAACAAAGTTAGACATAATTGTGGTTTGGCGGGGCTGCTCCCCCATGGTAAGTGTCAACTCAATCATTCCAAGGGGTTGCACTGAATCCCCTGTGAATCCGTATAGTGACGACTGGCAAGGCTTTAGGTGACGAATGCCCAGTCCCATTTTTTCCAAAGCCGGGCGATATAGGATGTCCACTGAGCTCCCGTTGTCCACCAGGACTCGATGCACACGCATATTTGCCAACTGAACTGTCAGCACCAGCGGATCATTGTGGGGGAAGTGTACCCCCCGTGCATCTTCCTCAGTGAACGTTATTGAGTCGTTTTCCCCTTTGAAACTCTTCGGGGGTCGCTATTCTAAACTCATGACACAGGGGGGCGGACTTCGTCGAGCCTCCCTTGCATATTTATCTCGTCTCTTCCGAGAATCTCCTCCAAATCCTGGGCCTCCAAAAATGGTGCGGACCTCCCCTTGTATTTCTGGGGCTCGCTCCTGTGCCTGGGGTGCTCTGGGCTCGTTTTCTGGCCTTTGCCTTTCTTTCTTGACATAACGGCCTAAGTGCCCCCGGCGGATGAGCTCCTCAATTTCCTCTTTCAAGTGGATGCACTCTGCCGTGGTGTGTCCAATGTCTTTGTGGTATTGGCAGTATTTACTGGGGTCCCTCTTGGACCGATCCTTTCTCATTGGTGGGGGCTTCTTGAAGGGCACTCGATCTTCGTTGGTGACGTAAATATGCTCCCTGGTGTCAGTGAGGTTCGTATAGTAAGTATAGGTCGCTGGCCTATGATCACCCCCTCGTTTGGTTTTCCTCTGCTGGTCATCTCTCGACCCCTCATACGTCCTCTTCTTCTTAGCTATGTTCGGCCCGTCGTTAATTGGGGGCTTTGCGTGGGACTCCTCCTTTCCGGCCTTCAGGTTTGCGTGGCCATCCTCCACACGGATGTACTTCTGTGCTCTTTCATAGAAGTCGTCCAAGTCGGTGACTTCCCTCTTCAGCATGTTGTCCCACAACTTGCTCCCTGGGAGTACCCCAGCAGTAATGGCCATTTTTAACTCCCGGCGCGTCAGGCTCCCCACTTTCGCGGCCTCCATATTGAACCGGTGAATGTAGCTTTTTAGGCTCTCCTTTTCCCCTTGCTTCACGTTGGCTAAGCTGGTGCCTGGCATCGTGTAGTCCCGCACAGCATGGTGCTGCTGGAGGAACTCGTCAGAGAACTGCTGCCAGGACCTGATGGACCCCGGCCTTAGCCTTTTGAACCATTTGTAGGCGGGTCCTCTCAGAGTAACAGCGAAGCAATGGCACCTGGCACCACTTCCAATCCCCCTCAATTTCATGAGATCGTTAAACGCATCCAAGTGGTACTTTGGATCCGTGCTCCCTTCGTAAGGGGTCATGTTGGGCTCCTTAAAATTGGCAGGGAGCCGGATTGCCTGAATTTCTCGCACGAAGGGTGACTCATGGTCGAATTCTTCCTCAAAGGCCTGGCCACCCGACGCGGTGACAATCTTGCTCCGCAAGCTCCGCAAGCTCCGCATCTCTGTGTCTAAGTCTTGCCTCCTTTTGCTGAGGGAGTCTCTTAGAGTGGACGGGCTAAGACCTGCCTTTCCCTTGCCTTCTTGAGGCGCCTCAGGGGGTGTGGTCCCTTTGCCTGCCCTTTTCCTGTTGATCTCCTCCCGGAAGTCTGGGGGCGTTCTCTTGGAGGTGACCTCATCCTCGCGTCGAGGGGCAGCAGTGGTTCTCGGCGTTGGCTTTTGGGCCTGCTTAGGCGGTTCGGGGTGATCACGTTGCTTCGTGCGGGGGGTGTTGCTAGTTGAGTGTCGGGTTCTTCCATCATCTACTGGCACAGTGGTCTCCACCCCCCCTTGCCCTTCTCCTTTCCCTTGGGCAAGGTTATGCTGGATTTACCCTGCAGTAGGCCGTTGAGGACCTCTTGCATGTTCTCCAAGGTAGTTTCTAACCTTTGGTTTTTACGGTGGAGCTCACGTATCTCCTCTTCGTAAAATCGGGACTTCGAACTCGAGCTCACGGAGTGGACCCGGGGGTGTTTGTCCGGCCTATGGGTAGAAGGGCCCGGGTCTTGCCGGCCGGAGTTCGGTGCCCGCGGTGGTTTCGGAGGAGGGAACTCATCAGCGTGCACTGGTGGTGCTCTGGGAGGACTCCCCCCGGGTGGAGCAGCCGGTGATGAGGCCACCCTATCTCCTCCTTGAACCTCAGGGTCTTTCGGGGGCTCCACGTCCCTGGGTGGAGGAGCGTCCTTCATGGAGGCCTTCAGCTGGACTCCGTTTAAGTGAACTTCGACCTCCTGCGTCTCCCTTAGTCGCTTCGAGCGTCTCGGCATCTTCTTCTTGTCGGAAATAATGGTGGAACAGTAGCTTAAAACTAAAGTTCCCACAGACGGCGCCAAACTGTTGACGGTAAGAACTCGTCAACGAAGTTAAGTTGGAAAAATTATCAAATTAAAATCGCTAATTGGAAAGCTATGAAAACTTGAACAATAACTCAAGAACAATGGTATAACAACAATGAAGAATTCAGTATCTCATTCACACTAATGCCTCTGCTACAGTAAAATTTCCAACCCCTTTTCAGGTGGCCTTGGAATTCATTTTATAGTAGGCTCTAATGGCCTTAGGTACATAGGGGTCCAGGGGACCAGGTGGTACAAACGTACTGTATTAGGGGTACGGTTTCAGTGGTAGTGGTTGTACATCCCGTACAGGAGCAGGTGTCAGGGGGATGTTTCCACTACTTGTCTGTACCCCTTCCTGAGGTGTGGCAGCAGGTGTATTGGTGCAGAGGGTAGTGGTGTCGGTTCTGACCCATGGCCGTAGACGTACGGACCATGATACTTACCCCAGCAACCTCACTGGCACTGGTATCCGTACCTAGTACTTGGTCGTACAAATATGTCGCATTCGACCCGTACGAGACCTCCTAAACATGGGGATCCCGAGGTGTAGAGAACGGGACCTTTGGTACAGGATGCCTGGAGCATTCTAAGGTTACCCACGGGCATGGGCGATAAGCGCTTGGCCTCGCTCTACGTCTTAGCGTACGAGGCAAAACGCCTCCGGGCCATACGTGTCAAGTTACGGGGCGTCGGCGTCCCGAGAAGATGGTGGGTTGATAGACTTTCAGGGATGCGCGTGCGGGGCCTTGCGCGGCCCCGCGTACGGGGCACTGCTGATGGCCTCGCGCGGTTGGAGTGGCCTAAGGGCCCCGTGAGATAGGGGGGCCTCGCCCACGCGAAGGCTCCGTGAGATGGCCTTGCGAGGTGGAGAGGTTTTGCCCATGCGACGGCCCCGCAAAATGGCCTCGCGGGATGGGCCTCGCGAGATGAATTAACGTCTCGCAGCATCCCTCGGCCCCACGCATGGGCATGGTAGGAGTGGCCCAGGGGCTTCACGGAACGGGACGGCTTCGCCATATGAGGGCCTCGCCATATGATGGCCTCGCCCTTGTGATGGCCTCGCGGAATAGGGCGCCTCGCCCCTAGGATGGCCTCGCGGATCAGGAGGGCCTCGCCCCTAGGGTGGCCTCGCGGAATAGGGCGCCTCGCCATAGGATGGCCTCGCGGATCAGGAGGGCCTCGCCCCTAGGGTGGCCTCGCGGAATAGGGCGCCTCGCCATAGGATGGCCTCGCGGATCAGGAGGGCCTCGCCCCTAGGGTGGCCTCGCGGAATAGGGCGCCTCGCCATAGGATGGCCTCGCGGAATAGGGCGCCTCACCCCTAGGATGGTCTCGCGGATCAGGAGGGCCTCGCCCATTTGATGGCCACGCGACATGGCGCCTCGTGACTTGGTGGCCTCGCGGATCAGGAGGGCCTCGCCCATTTGATGGCCATGCGAAATGGGGGGGAGGGAGTACGCCCAGGTGACGACCTTGCATTTTCCCTTGATGAGATTATGAGCATCAACAATGACTATCAAGTCAATCCAAACAGATGAGTGATTAACACTGAAGGTTCCAATAACCATGCTGGGGTTTGTATCCCTAATCAAATGAGTGACAGAGGATTAAGTCACTAACATGGATTCCGCACCCCTCAAATGAGTGACTGATGAGCAAGTCACTAACTTAAACCAGATAAGTGACCAATGAGCAAGTCACTAACATGGGTTCCACACCCTCAAATGAGTGACTGATGAGGGAGTCGCTACGTAAACCAAATGAGTGACCAAAGAGTCACTAGGGTGGGTTTCGTACCCTTAGCCATGTGACGATGCGGTCACCTGGACCTTCTAGTCCTGGCTCTGAGTAACTAGACAAGCGCTTTTAGTTTTTCATCGAACTTGGGGTCGGTCCGACATTAATGCTCATGATGAGTCATTCAATGCAAATATCGACTAGATATAATCTTTTATCGGCTCTGCGTTCATGATGCTTATGCCACTCCTGACCCTTAGGTCAATAACATACGAACAGTGCTCAAAACTACTGTCGAACTTGACTAGTAAGTCACAGCTTCACAGCTAGTTCTGACACCATTGTCGATTCTGACTAGTAAGTCAGTGCCATTCACAAGTAAGCAATGCTACTAGGCATATATCATATGTCAAATATCCGAATGTAGGGCATTCAGCATGGTTACTTAACAATTGCTAGCATAATTAGGATCATGCGCAAACAAAGAGACTCAAGCTCTGATCAATTTCATATTCAACATTCATGGCATGCCCTAACCACATGTTTCTCGTGCATCACATACGGGGTGCAGTTTTTCTTACCTCTGGTTCGAGCGAGAATAACAATTGAACGACCCTTGAGAATGATCGATCCTTTAATCCTTTAGCGGTCACCTAGTCATAACCAAATACAATCTCTTATTAATGAAATCAACAATAAAAGGGTCTTGACCTAAACCTCACTCTCGGGACTCTAAATTGTACGCAAACGGTGAGTAGTTTTGATCCCGAGCCTTAGGAATTGAAACCCCGAACCAAAAACCCTTAAAAACACCCAAAACATGCATATAAGAAAACAGGGTAGCGCTACAACGCTAACCCCTAGTGCCCCAGTGCTACAACCAGGGGCATTTTGCCCTGACTAGCACTGTAGCGCTAGGACCAGGCAGAAATGGCCCTGGTTCTTCCTCCTTCGAATCCTCCATTTCCAACCTGATTCAAAAGATTCCAAACACCATTTAAACCCCCAAATGAAGCCAAATATCATCAACACATGTCCTAGGCATCACAACCCAAGTAACCCTAGCCAAAACTTCCATCAAATTCTCAACTTTCCAACTCAAAAGCCAAACTGAAACTCCGATGAAAACAGAGCAAGAACAAAAGATTTTATGGCTAAAAACTCACCTCAATCTCAGCTTAGCATCCTCTTCAATGGTAGATCCTAACCCAAAACCCTCACAGCTTGGTTCCTCAAAAAGAGCTCCAAAATTCAAAGAGAAATGGAGAGGAAATGGTGCACGGGAGTGAAGATGAAGGAGACTCTGTTTTCTTGAGCTTTCTCCAACTTTATGGTTGATATAAATCCTTTAGGGTAAAAAGACCTAAATGCCCTCAAGTCTAAATAAAAGCCTTAACAGCCACCAAGGGCAAAACCGTCCTTTCCCGCCTATTTCGTTAATTAAAATCAACACCCTCCAATCGCCGTTATTCTCAATATTCTCCAATGCCAATAAATCATATTCCATTACCCTTTAATTCCTGGTAATTTTCTAATCACCAAATCACCCCGAGACTCACCCCGAGCCCCAAAACTAATCCCGTTATGACCAGACCAAAAACTTGCATTCCATGATCGTCTCATGCCGAATGGCTCGAAAAAATTCACATATAATGAAGTATTATTTATAATTCACCCACATGTATGAAAATATACAATTACGCCATCAACGGGCCAAATTACCAAAATGCCCTTATAATAAAATGTGGACCCATATGCATGCATTATATAATAATATAATTCACATAAACATGCATATAATCATTTAATGGCATAATAAATCAATTATGGCCCTCCCGGCCTCCTAATGAAGGTCCTAAACCTTATTAGGGATTTTGGGGCATTACAACTATCCCCTTCTTACAGAAATTTCCTCCTCAAAATTTATTTGAACCGTCTGGAATATAAATTCCGCACAACTGATTCCAATTTCCCAGGTCGTTCCCTCGACCTCACTGTCTCTGCAACATACCTTAACCCAAGGTATAATTTTGCTCCTCAGAACCTTATTCTTTCTGTTAAAATATGAACTGGCTATTCCTCCAAGGATAACTTAGCCTCAATCTCCAGATTCTCATAAATCAACTCATGAGTTTCCTTTAACCCATGTCCTCAACATGGAATTATAAAATACATTGTATTCAACTGGCAGTGCCAAAGATATGGCCAATCCAAAGGCAACCTGACCAGTCCTATCTAGAATTCACACGGTCATAACAATCTATGGCTCAACTTGCCCTTAATCTCTCACCCCTTTCCATGGTGATACTTGAAAGAAGATACAATCTTCTACTTGGAACTTCATGTTCCTGCTTTTCAATTCAGTAAAACTTTTCCATTTACTCTGAGAAGTGAGCATCCAAGCTCTAACCTCTAATAATCTCAATGGTCTCCCTGAATTACCTCAGGATCCAAAAACAACACCTCACCCATCTCATTCCAATGAACTGGTGATAAACATTCTCTATCATACCTCATCACATAAGGTACATTTCCAATACTGGATAACTCTCTCTCTCTCTCTCTAATTTACCATCAGTCTGAGGACAATGAACTGTACTGAATTCCATCTATATACTCATCGCCTTCCTTAACCCTTCCAAGACTTGGAAGTAATAATAGAGTCTTCATCTGATAAGATAGACCTCAGATTCCATGAAGGCGCACTACCTATTTCACATAGAGGTCTGAAAACTGATCAGCTGTGTTACTTGTTCTCACTGACAGAAATGAACTCACTTGGAATACTGGTCCGTAATGACTCAATGTCAACTCATACTGGCCCACTATCCTGGGCAGCCCCACCGCAAAACCCATCGAGATGTTTCCCTATTTCCACTATAAAATACTCAAAGGCTGCAATGGCCCTATTGATTTCTGATACTCTGATTTGACCTGTTAACATATTAAGAACTTTACCATGTATTCCATTGTGTCCCTCTCCATCTCAGGCCACTACCATAAAACTTTCAAACTCTGGTACACTGTCATGATGCCTGAATGAAGACAATAAGAGGGTAGCATGAGATTCATCCCGAATCTCCCATTTATTCTTAGTGTCCATCGGATTCCACATCCGATCTTTATACCACAATAAATTCATACCTGACACGACAAAACCCTTAGCTAATCCAGCTAAGACTTTTTCCTGAATTTTCCTATCTGTGGTTCACTTAATTGTTTCCCTTTTGATCCTCCCTGAAATAGTAATCTCAAGCATAAAACTGGCCACCTGGCCCACCAGAAACTCTACTCTAGTTCTGGTCAGATCCTTTAACCAACATGATGCATAAGCAATCCTTTTTCCCTATCATTGAGATGTCATAACAACCTACAAACTGATTATGATCTGCAAGAAGACTCAGAATTCTTTCCCAAGGTACATGTAATATCCTGCTCATCTAAGGAAACTCTTGCCTACTAAGGCATTCCTTGACCTTGGCAAATCTCCGCAATAAATACATCACAATACCATCGTCCAAGACGATCACAAATCCCATTCACTTATCCTTTGAATGCTCTGTCCATCTAATTCATCAAGATAACTCAACATTAATTACCCTCTCAAACATAACTCAGCACTCCCAGTGCCCTTACTGATATAATAGTCTTCTGTTTACCCTTTCCCCTGATCTCTAACTGGTACTAACCAGATCTAAGATCTACCTTGGAGAATAGCATCTTATCCAATAACTGAATACCTTGGGTCTTACAACTTTGCTAAAGCTGTTCAAAACAATGCCCTAGACCTGATTCCATTCCTAGCACTAATCCACTCACCATTCTATCTCTTCACACATAAAGGAAACCCTGGCAAACCCCCTGGAAGCACATCCAGGAACTCACAGACTATTCCAGTCTGTTATGATCCCTCTGGCACAATCAAAGTGGTATCCACCACACTACTAAAAGTTCTCTGCATCTCCCTGCAATAAAACTCTAGCTCAATACAGATGTCATAAGCATATAGAATCCATGCACATTGCCAACTGTCACAAGGATTTCCACTCTCAAGGCCAAGAGTTACTATCCTTTCCTTGCCATTTAGCATTGCCCCATAATTACTTAACCAATCCATATTCTGTATCGTACCAAAGCCAATCATAACTAGCCTTATCAAAACCACTGATGAGTCCTTTCCATCATAATCTAACTCATCTCTTAAATTACCAATACAGTAATGCATTCCCACCACAACATAACCATGTGATCTGCATATCATCTTTATGCTTCTCTATATGCAACAAGCAAAGAAACAACATGGCACCAAAACCAGTCAACATAGAACAAGAATCAAAACTAGAAAGCTGACATGCCATCCCTGAGGAACTAGTCTTAGTCTCAGTCTTTAACTACATTGGAACGAACACTCGAGCTGGAGTCGAGCTGTCCATCCCCTTTTGCTCATCCTTCCTTAGCCTTGGGAAATTCTTCCTACGATGCCCCACCATTCCACAAAAGAAACATACCCTTGCTCGACATTTTCCCAGATGACGCCTCTTACACCAAGTGCATTCTGGATAAGTCCTCCACTCCTTCTTCTTACTTGGTCCAATAAATGGAGGCATCACTGCTTGAGTTCTGTGCTCTCCAACACTCTCCTTCTCAATCTGATTTTCTGTGCTCTCAACAGCAAGAGCCTTCCCTACCACTTGAGCATAGGTAGAGATTTCATGCACTGGGACAACTCTAATGCCCTGAGCTATTCTGGAATTCAATCCCTGAATAAACTTTTCCTTCTGAGCTACATCTGTGGGTACCATATCAAAAACAAACTCAGCCAACCCATCAAATCTGTTAACGTACTCGACAACTGTTGCATTTCCCTGAACGAGATTCAGAAACTCATTCATCTTGGCAGTCTTGGCTACATCACAGTAATATCTCTCATTGAACAACTGTCTAAATTCTTTCCAGTCCATCATAGCTGTATTTCGTGTCTGGGATATTACTTCCCACCATGTCCGGGCATCATCCCGCAATACATATGTAGCACAGATCACCCTATCGTGACCCATCAACCCCATACTATCGAGAATGGAACTGATCATGCCCATCCATTGCTCAGCTCTGAATGGATCTAGGCCTCCCTCACAGACTGGAGGGTAAAACTCCTGGAATCTTCCACATAGAAATTCCCATTTGTTCTCAACCCTAGGTTGAGCCAAAACTAGTGCCACTCCTGGTACAACAAACGAAGGGGTGCTCCCCGACAGATTCCGCTGTTGTTTCAAACACCTAATCTCTTCCTCCTGCCTCTACAATCTTAATTGCACATCTGCAAGCACCTGTTGGAAGTTCTGAGGGGCAGATGAAGAACTCAGCCCCTGGCTAAAACTCCCAGCCTCTGTATAACCACCATCAGGCCTCACTATCTGCCTTGGATACATACCCGCTGGTTGAATCTGCAGTCAATAACATGACCCATTAAATATGATGAACATATAAAGAGCTTTCCCCACGAGAACAAACATACCACACTACAATCATAACCCACTGCAGTGCTAAACACATGCCCATAACATTCATACATCATTCACAATCCTTGCTCTTCCAGCATACCTACCATGCCTCCAACTCCAGCATGAAAATATCACATTCATATATATTCATGGAGCAGGTAATCATATAATCAAGAGCCAGGCTCTATCATAATCTCATGCTCCCTAATACAATGTGTAGATAAAGCATTTACATTCTATTTAAGCAGTTAAACACATAACTACAAAAATAGTTACCATGCCCCGAGTGAAGCTATCTTCAGTGACGAGTGTACATGCCCAGCTTGTCTTCAGAAACCCTTAACCTTGGCTCGCTCTGATACCAAGTTGTAACGCCCTAAACTCCAGGGACCATTACGGTGTGCCTTTTAAATAGTGCTAAACTCGCTAACCGAGTCATTTGGTCATACTCGTGTAACTAAATATGATTAGCGGTTTAGGATTAAATTATTTGGATAAGATATTACATTTCACTAAAACGTTTACTGTATATATTAGGATCCCAAAAATATAATTTAAAGGTTCATTACAAGAAAATATTTACAACCAGCCGATCTAAGCAACAAAACAGGGTTTAACCCTAGTTCCTCTTTCAACCCTCGGCCGTGGCGGACGAGCAGCCACATATGTACACATCGTCACCTAAGCTCTCCAACTCAAGGATGGTCCAACTTTCTTTTGCCTTTACCTACACCACATAGCAGCCGTGAGCCGAAGCCTAGCAAGAAAACTCAATATGCTCATGATCAGTAATATCATGTTACTAAATCATAATGTGCATGCCTAGCAATAAAAGCCTTAATCACGCATGCAAATAAATACAAATAATAATGGTTGTGGGCCATGCCCTCCTGTATGGATGACTATCAAGTCAATCCAAACAGATGAGTGATTAACACTGAAGGTTCCAATAACCATTCTGGGGTTTGTAGCCCTAATCAAATGAGTGACAGAGGATTAAGTCACTAACATGGGTTCCGCACCCTCAAATGAGTGACTGATGAGCAAGTCACTAACTTAAACCAGATGAGTGACCAATGAGCAAGTCACTAACATGGGTTCCGCACCCTCAAATGAGTGACTGGTGAGGGAGTCGCTACGTAAACCAAATGAGTGACCAAAGAGTCACTAGGGTGGGTTTCGTACCCTTAGCCATGTGACGATGCGGTCACCTGGACCTTCTAGTCCTAGCTCTGAGTAACTAGACAAGCGCTTTTAGTATTTCATCGAACTTGGGGTCGGCCCGGCATTAATGCTCATGATGAGTCATTCAATGCAGATATCGATTAGATCTAATCTTTTATCAGCTCTGCATTCATGACGCTTATGCCGCTCCCAACCCTTAGGTCAATAACATACGACCAATGCTCAAAACTACTGTCGAACTTGACTAGTAAGTCACAGCTTCACAGCTAGTTCTGACACCATTGCCGATTCTGACTAGTAAGTCAGTGCCATTCACAAGTAAGCAATGCTACCAGACATATATCATATGTCAGATATCCGAATGTAGGGCATTCAGCATGATTACTTAACAATTGCTAGCATAATTAGGATCATGCGCAAACACAGAGACTCAAGCTCTGATCAATTTCACATTCAACAGTCATTGTATGCCCTAACCACATGTTTCTCGTGCATCACATGCATCACATACAGGGTGCAGTTTTTCTTACCTCTGGTTCGAGCAAGAATAGCAATTGAACGACCCTTGAGAACGATTGATCCTTTTGTTGGTTTTTATTGATCAAATCAAAGATTATATGCAGCAGAACAACAATCAAATTGTCAGTTTAATCCCAAAAGATTTCTAGATCTACTTCTTCACATGCATATATATATTGAATCAAAGACAAGAATAGAAAAATTACCTCAGGTCCTTCATTGCTGTTATCTTTTTGTATGGCTAAATCCTTGAGATCTCACACCAAGATCTTCCAAAATGTTCTCAACACACAAAGAATGAGTGTGGGCTCGCTATACAAACAATAGGCAAAAAATATTTATCAAATGTTCTCAACACATGAGATCTGATAAAGTTTGGACCTAGGTTTTGTGAAGAATAGTGACTTTTGTTTGTGTCACTATTCTCTTTCTCTGAGAGAGATTTCTAGTTATTTTTCTATCCCTAAAAAGTTACGTTCTGTAAAACTGATATCCTATATTTAATATATCCAATATATTAAAATATTTTTTATTTTAAACAATTTAAAATAATTGATCAGTTATCAGATTTTTGTTTAAATAATAATATTTTAATCATATTAAAATATCTCATTATTTATTTAATATTTAAATAACTAAAATTGTGGAACCAAGAAACTGATCACAGTCTCTTATGAGTGTAGCACAGTGACTGTGCACTGTGCTACACGTGTACCACATGCCAGTGATGGCATGTGATTTTTCCCAATTTTTATTATTATTTAGATACCAAAAATCCCAAAAATAAATTAATTCAAAATTAATTATATTTTTGTTAAATCAAATAATTAATTAATTACACATAATTAAGCAATAATTATGTTTGATACATAGAAAAATACTTTACTTATCACATAAGTCCTTTTTGCCCATTTTTGTATTTACCTTTGTCAGTGATTGTTTGAGCCATTTCGGGGACCATGGACCTATAACATTAAGCTCCAATAAATAAACTAAATAATTAAACTCTTTAATTATAATAGTTAATTTATTAATTCTGATATTACTCCACTATAAATTCAGAATTGCACTCTTTATGTTATAGATATACTTTTACAGAAATCTTTTCTTAAGTCGTCCATTGATATAACAATCTTACAATAGTTCAACCCTCTAATTAATTATTTCATAAGTTAGAATGGAAGAATTACCATTTTACCTTTCTAATTTACTTCTTATTCCTTAAGTACCATTAATTCACTAGTGAATAATTAATCTATAATCTAATTATAGATTTGAGCTCAAAATCATTCAGTTCCAGAATTAACCCTTAAGGGAACTAATATACGATCCGTTAGGAAAGATTAGATTCCGTATTGTTGATACATGTTCCCAGCCATCCATGATATTAAATCTCCAAAACAAAAGTCATTAGCCTCATTCTTTGAAGAGACCTTAACGAATGAATCAAAAGATTTAATAAACATGAACAGGAGTTCATGAACACTCAGGATTTAGGTTGATCTATAAATGATCATCAGTTATGATATGAATTACAAGTCTTTATTGTTAAATGGTTTTTGGATAAAGAATTTAATTCATATCGGCCCATGTCATATATAATCATATTATATAAAGCACCTTTACCGAGATGTCTTTCCATATCAATAATCCGAATCTAGATTATTTTTATCATTATGATACTCAGTAAACCGTACTTACAACTCCAATTAAAGAATTCCATAACTTTAATTTGTTGTTGTTGACTATTTTTATTCATTCATGTGATCTAAATTCTCTCGTACTAATACAAGATCACATCCTCAATAATGAATATGGAATTTTTCTGATATTTACAAAATTATTCAAACAATAATTTAACAATCTAAATATAACAATAATAATAAACCGTTGTATTTATTTATTCACAGAAAAACAAATGTCTTTACATGTTTTTAGGACACACTCCTAACACCTTTAATCCCTTAGCGGTCACCTAGTCATCACCAAATACAACATCTAATTAATGAAATCAACAATAAAAGGGTCTTGACCTAAACCTCACTCTCGGGACTCTAAATTGTACGCAAACGGTGAGTAGATTCAATCTCGAGCCTTAGGAATTGAAACCCCGAGCCAAAAACCCTTAAAAACACCTAAAACATGCATCTGAGAAAATAGGGTAGCGCTACAGCGCTACCCCCTAGCGCCCCAACGCTACAACCAGGGGCATTTTGCCCTAACTAGCACTGTAGCGCTACCCTTTGGGCGCTATAGCGCTAGGACCAGGCAGAAATGGCCCTGGTTCTTCCTCCTTCGAATTCTCCATTTCCAACTTGATTCAAAAGCTTCCAAACACCATTTAAACCCCCAAATGAACCCAAATATCATCAACACATGCCCTAGGCATCACAACCCAAGTAACTCTAGCCAAAACTTCCATCAAATTCTCAACTTTCCAACTCAAAAACCAAACTGAAACTCCAATGAAAACAGTGCAAGAACAAAAGATTCTATGGCTAAAAACTCACCTCAATCTCAGCTTAGCATCCCCTTCAATGGTAGAGTATAACCCAAAACCCTCACAGCTTGGTTCCTAAAAAAGAACTCCAAAATTCAAAGAGAAATGGAGAGGAAATGGTGCACGGGAGAGAAGATGAAGGAGACTCTGTTTTCTTAAGCTTTCTACAGCTTTATGGTTGATATAAATCCTTTAGGGTAAAAAGACCTAAATGCCCTCAAGTCTAAATAAAAGTCTTAACAGCCACTAAGGGCAAAACCGTATTTTCCCGCCTATTTCGTTAATTAAAATTAAAACCCTACAATTCCCATTATTCTCAATATTCTCCAATGCCAATAAATCATATCCTATTACCCTTTAATTCTCGGTAATGTTCTAATCACCAAATCATCTCGAGACTCACCCCGAGCCCCGAAACTAATCCCGTTATGACCAGACTGAAAACTTGCATTCCGTGATCGTCTCATGCCGAATGGCTCGAACAAATCCACATATGTTACACCCAGATTTCGAGCTATGTTAATTATGACCTCGAAAGTTGGATTCGCAAATAAGTGGACTCATAAGGTTGGAAACATGCTCCAGGATTGTATGTCGAGCTTGCAGGATATAGACGACCTCGAGTATGGTGACCTCGAAGTATTCATGATCTCGAAAGATAGCTCCGGGAACACACTCATCTTCAGGGACGACTTCGGATCAGGGGTCTCGAGATCGACGCACGTACGATCTCGAAAGCCATGTGGCCTCGGGAGATGTTTCTAGCTCGATAGATGACGGGAAACCTGGGAAGCTAAAGCCTTAGAGATACGCGATAACCACCTTGAATATCTACAAGTGTTATAAATATGAGATGTAATCCTCATTTATTATTGTAAATCCCCTAGAATCGTGGGATATTATTTGGTCAGTTATACGTCTCCTGGTCTTCAGGGGACGTTTCCTTTTATATCTGATTATAGGCATTTAAAGCCATTTATTTTATTTATACAAAAAGAGTAACTACCCAAAATATGTGGGATAGTATTCTGCAGCCTTCTCTATAAATAGAGAGGCCATGCACCATTGTAAAGGACCGAAATTCTGATCCTTGAGAGAAAACTCTGGAGAATTCATTCTTGAAGAATTCCTAGAGATAATCTTGAGTTTAATAACAAAGACTCGTGGACTAGGCATATTTAACTGCTGAACCACGTAAAAATCGTGTGTTCACATTGTTTTATTTCAATTGGCCATTATCAACTATTGTTTATGTGCTCTTCTTTCACTGTTTGACGAAAAAATGCGTCAACAACATATAATGTGGTATTATTTATAATTCACCCACATGTATGAAAATATACAATTACGCCATCACGGGCCAAATTACCAAAATGCCCTTATAATAAAATGTAGACCTATATGCATGCATTATATAATAATATAATTCACATAAACTTGCAAGTAATCATTTAATGGCATAACAAATCAATTATGGCCCTACCGACCTCCTAATAAAGGTCCTAAACCTTATTAGGGATTTTGGGGCATTACAATTGACCCCCATGGTTGCCTCTCGAAGGGAGCTTGGC
Source organism: Humulus lupulus (assembly GCF_963169125.1). Taxonomy (NCBI): domain Eukaryota; kingdom Viridiplantae; phylum Streptophyta; class Magnoliopsida; order Rosales; family Cannabaceae; genus Humulus; species Humulus lupulus. The sequence continues at coordinate 189,318,382 of NC_084796.1, forward strand.
AGTGGGCAAGGGTACGTCCTCCCTCCTCGCATATGTGCGATAGCTGGAGTCATTAGTGGACTCGCCTTCTCCAATAAGGTTGCACAGTCGGAGCTTGTCCTCGTTAAGGAGATAGGAGAGGGATCGTCGACCATAGGGAAGCTTGAGGATGGTTTCCCTACGCTCCCTCATGGCATCTATGGGCTGAGGACGATGATAGTTGGCTATATAAAAGATTAAAGTCAGCAGGGCGCACAAGTTAAAAGGGAGTTTAGCTAAAGAATGTGAGGAACTTACGAATTCTTTGAAAGGAGTAGAGTCGAGAAGGAGCAAGACCGTCTGTCCAGAAGAAGGTGGTTTTAAAGTTTGGAGGATGGTTTGGCATGTCTTCGAATAGACGCTTTTCTTTGGGGTAACTGGACAGATAATAGAACCCATCTCCGCCATGGGCTCGGGAAGGATTGCTTTTTAGACAGAAGAGATATAAGATCTCATTTGCTGAAGGCTCCTCCCACTTCATCTCCTTATATAGTGACTTCATTGCGGACAAAACCCTATACAAGTTCGTCTAAAGTTAGAATGGAACGATGCCGACATAGTCAAGAAAGCCTAAAAAATAGTCCTTTAATGGCACTAATGCCCCAGCTCATAAGTGCTCACAACTCTAGGCCGTGAGCTTAACCTTCCAATTTGGGTTGCCAACCCCAGGTGCAGAGCAGCTCCTCTCGTCGGAGCTTGCAGGATGACATACCAAGTTTCCGGAGAGTTTCAACCCATGGCAAGAGAGGAGCTCGAAAGTTTTTCGAGTTGAGGTGATGGAGCTTCGGTAATGTTCAGCCTCAAAGAAAGAACTCTCCAAGACCGGGATGGAAAGTGTTTTGGGAACTTTAGGTGGTTGGTTAGAAGGGCCCTACATTAAGTTGAATGCGAGCTCACTAGGAGAAAACGCTACAATGAACTTGAGTTTGGGGTCTAATGGGATAGTGTAACGCTCTGGTTACTCCAAGACCGTTACTGTGAACTTTGAACCGTGCTTAACTTGCTAATCGAGTTCTTTGGTTATAAACGTGCATCTAGGTGTTATTAATAGGTTAATGTGAAAAACCAATCAAAAGGGAATGATATATTTTATTTAAAGCATAAAACTGTTCATGGGCCCATAAAAAACATTTACAAGTTATTTACAATCGAAAATGGTCATTACAGTTTAAAATTTACAACCCGCCGACCTAAGCAGCAAAAATAGGGTAAACTCCCTAGTTCCTCTGAGCTTATGTACACATCACCACCTAAGCTCTCCACTCAAGGCTGTGTGAGCTTTTCTTTCCCTTTACCTGCACCACATAGCACCCATGAGCCAAAGCCCAGCAAGAAAAGTCAATACTGCATATAAATATTATCAAATGATGATCATTATAATCATACAGAGCTTATAACTCTGAACAGATGAGTGAATATCACTTAGTGGTTACGTTAACCATGAAGGAGCGTATAGCTCTAATCAGATGAGTGATTTAACACTTGAGGTTCTGGTAAACCATAATGAGTGACTGTCGAGCAAGTCACTATGGGGCTCGACACCCATAGCCATGTGACAATTCAGTCACTTGGACCTTCTGGCCCTGGCTCCAATCAAATGAGTGACTGCTGGGTAAGTCACCCCGGGCTCAACACCCATAGCCATGTGACTAAACCGTCACTGGGGCTCTCTGGCCCTGGCTCTAAGTGACTAGCCTTAGGCTAGACAAGCACTTTTTACTTTTTCATTGAACTTGAGGTCGATCCGGCATTAATGCTCATTTGAGTCATTCAATGCAGATGTCGATTTGATCTAATCTTTGTCGACTTGTGTTAAACACGCTAAGTCTGTTCTTGACTTATGAGTCAATACCATGTGACCAATGCTCAGTACTACTGCCGAACTTGACTAATGAGTCACAGCTTCACAGTTAATACTGACACCATTGCCAATTCTGACTATTTAGTCAGTGCCATGCACAAGTGAGCAAGAATTTCTAAGCATTCGATATGCAATCAATGTCCACATTTAAACATTCAACATGCCTCAAGAATAACCATGCATGTCACATATGGGGTGCAATTTTCTTACCTCTAGTTCGAGCGAGAGATAGTAACAGAACAACCCTTGAGAACGATCGACCTTTTGATTCCTTAGCGGTTACCTAATCATAACCAATTGTAACCTCCATTAATGAAAATCAACAATAATAGGGTCTTGACCTAAACCTCACTCCCGGGACCCCGAATTGTACCCAAACAGTGAGTAGATTCGATCCCGACCCTTAAGGATTGAAACCCCGAGCCAAAAACCCTAAAAAATGCCCAAAACAGAAATCTGATGGAACAGGGTAGCACTGTAACGCTACCCCACTAGTGCCCCAACGCTTAAGTCAGCAAATACTCTCCCTGAGTAGCACTGTAGCGCCCCCTTCTGGGCGCTATAGCGCTACACACAACCTGAAATGACCCTGAATCTTTCCTCTTCGACTCCACCATTTCCAACCTAAAACAAAAGCTTCCAAACCTCATTTTAAGTCCCAAATTAACCCAAAAACCATCTACACATGTCCTAGACATCACAACCCAAGTAACCTTAGCCAAAAACTCCCATCAAAACCCCTTAACCAATTTGGAAAACTAAGTTGAAAACTAAACCAAAAATGGGGCAAAGCTAGAGTTTCAATGGCTAGAAACTTACCTAAAGCTTAGATTAGGAGCCTCTTCAATGGTGGAACACAATCCTAATCCCTCAAGATCCACTTCCTTAGCTTGAATCCTCAAGAAAAGCTCCAAAAATCCAAAAGAAAAAGGGGAAGAAAAGAGGTACGGGAGAGATGTTTTGGTACTCTGTTTTGGCCTAAGTTCCACAGCCTTCAATGGCTTATATCAGTCTTAAGGTGAAATGACATTTTTGCCCCTAGGTCATTTAAGGTTTTCTAAAGGCTCCCAAGGGTAAAACCGTCTTTTTCCACCTATTTTGTTAATCATAATTAACACCCTCCAATTCCCGCTATTCTCGATATTCTCAAATACCAATAATTCATATCCCGTTACCCTTTTATTTCCGGCAACACTCTAATCACAAAATTACCCCGAGACTCACCCCGAGCCCCGAACTTAATCCCGTTATGACTAAATCGCTAATTTGCACTCAAAGATCGTCTCATGCCGAATGGCTCGAACAAATCCACATTATGATGTGGCCTCAACAATAGTTCATCAACATGCATGAAAATATACAATTACGCCCTCAACGGGCCAAATTACCAAAATGACCCTATGATGAAATGCGGACCCACATGCATGCATTTAACATCATATAATAATATAATTCACAGAAACATGCATATAATAGTTTAATGGCATAATAAATCAATTATGGCCCTCCCGGCCTACTAATCCGACCATTAAACCACATTAGGGATTTTGGGGCATTACAGATAGGCCTAATCTCAGAGTCTGGGTCAGGATAAGTTGCCACTCAAAGTCTTTTTCTTTTTCTTTCTACGACCTCGTCGATAAGATGTCAAAAGTGGTCTCATGTATCTTCTTGCTCGCATCGTTCTTCATACGTGCGGATTAGTCCCTGGTTTTGGGTGAAAGGCGACTCGGGACGGGGAGTTGGTGGGTGGTAAGGAATTGCAAACTTGGGCCCTCATCGATTCTCAGAGTACTGCGATATCTAACAAGGAACAAAAAGGTGAAGGCCCATCATATAGAAAATCATAAGGAAATTGTAATTTTGATAACTCGAGCTCGAAAGCTCGAGATAACGAGATTACCTCAATCGAGACTGAAGGCTCGAAAGGGGGAGATTGACTCGGATGTCATTCTCGAACTATTGTAAAGTTCGAACATCGATGACGCACCCACACGAGAGTGAGGGTGTTAATACCAGTTTAAAAAAAATCCCGTGTTTTCAGGGAAAAAGTTGGCAGTTACCGGAAAATGTGATATTTTTCGAGATTCGTGCATTAAAACCCTAAACCAAAACTCTATTTCTTAAGCTACACGAAACTTCTAACCAAAAATCCCCCATTCCAAAAAAAATTCATTTTATACATTTTTACCAGATAATTTTTAGCCGAAATCATGGTTCTAAGCATGCCAAGGCTATTTACATTAGAAAACTTGCCTAATGCGAGAATGAGGCCTAATGAATATGGTAAAAACCAGAGAAACATGTCACGGACGAAAGAAACGTAGAAACAAGAAAAAGAGAAATAGGTGAGGATCAGAGCACTTACACAAATCAATTCGTGGGAACGAGGAGATCTTCGACTGGAGGATGGGAAGCAGGAATGATTCTACGGAGCCGAAGGAGTTGGAGTTTCTTTGTTTCTTTGGTTTAGAAAACATACAAAGAAAAGCTCTGGTTTTTTTCTTTCTTTCTCCCTAATTCGTGTTCTCTGATGAATAAAGATGGGAATGGGGGAGGAGGAGTTATATATATAATCTCAGTCAGTATTCCAAAATTCGAATTGATCTGAGTCATTGATTTGGATTAAAAGAAGATCCAAGGGGTTATGTTTGATTCCAGAGATATGGCGGCAAAAAGAATCGGAATGGACGTGCACATAAAAAGAGGGTACTCAAGTACTATGAATGTGCAATCCCTGAGTGACGCGTGTCCATACTCGAGTATGGTAGGTGGCACGTTTTTCGAAAGGAGAAGTTGAAAAGTTTCCTTCTCATAGGATTCGATCCAACACTTTTGAGGGGGCAAAATGTTACACCCAAATTTCGAGAATAGAAATTATGACCTCGAAATGTAGGCTCGTAAAGTGTAAGCTCGGAAATGTAGGTTCAACACTTGTATACATTAACATGTTTCCTGAGTTGCTCCAATTGGCGACTGAGCACCAGTTAAGAAGGTTCGAGCTTAGGCATCAATCTCAAAAGGATGGATCTTCTCCAAAGTCTGAGTGTAATTCGAATCTTCATCGCAAGCTCGAATAGGTTGGTCTCCAATGGTTAAACTCGATGAAATCAATGGTTGATGATGATGTTAACCAGAGTGATGAGCTCGTCATGTTGGTTGATCTCGAAAGTGTGTCAATTGTATGTTCGAGGTAGATAGTCCAGTTTGAACGTGGTTACTGTTAGAAAATCCCTATTCCTTGGAGATTTGTTGTAATCTGATAATAAATCCCGATTATCATGGGATATTACATAATGAATATATTTAATTATATGTATTTCAAATTTTAATTGTAACTTCCCGAAATAAAAAGGGAATATATTTTGTTAACCAGTCTATAAATAGACTGGAGAATTTCATTTGTAGACACATAATTTGGTACTGAGAATACTCTGCAAAATTGCTTTGTAAAAGCTTTAAGAGAATTCCACCACTCAATAATATTGACTCATGGACTAGGCAGATTTTAACTACTGAACCACATAAAATTCCGATTGTTCTGATTTATTTTCTTAATTCTGTATTTAGTGCTCTTCATATTTAAGTTGATGAAAAACAACGTCAACACTTTTATAGGCTAAATAAGGTCATTTATTTTAATTTAAAAAATCAATAAAATAATAGATAATATCAGCCATTAGGTCAAAATTCTCATGGGCTTTAGGCCTGTGAAATTTCTCACTCTATTATAAGCCCATTGGACTTAAAATCAAGACTTGTATTATTTTATATTGATTTAATTAATTAACTAATTATTTAAATCCTTTATCAAATTAATTATTTATAATTTGAACCTTGATTTAAACTTATTTATTAATTTAGACACCAATTTGTCTTAATTAATAAATCTACCCTAAAATCTATTTTCTTCTCTAAATTTCCTAACTCTGTGAAACTATCCAAAATTGACCTGGTTGTAACGCCTTGGTTACCCCATAACAGTTACGGTGAACGGTGAACAGGAAATTTGACTCATTGCCTGAGTCCTTTGGTTAAAAACGTGTTCTAAGTGTTATTAACAGGTTAAGGTGAAAACCAATAAAAAGGAAAGGATATGTTTTATTTGATACATAAAACTGTTCATGGGCCCACAAGAACATTTAAAAGTTATTTACAACTCAAAAAGGTCATTATTGTTCCAAAATTTCAAACCCCGCCGACCTAAGCGGCAAAAATTGGGTAAACCCCCTAGTTCCTCTGAGAACTCCTTGGCCGTGGTGGTCAAGCGGCCGCATATGTACACATCACCACCTAAGCTCTCCACTCAAGGCTGGGTGAGCTTTTCTTTTCCTTTACCTGCACCACATAGCACCCATGAGCCAAAGCCCAGCAAGAAAATATAACATTATATGTAAACATCATCAAATGATTATTATTATAATCACACAGAGCTCATAGCTTTCAAACAGATGAGTGAATATCACTTTGAGGTTCTGGTAAACCATACTGAGTGACTGACAAGTAGGTCACTAATTCAAATGGAAGAGTGGCTGCTGGGTAAGCCACTAGCCTTCAACAAATGAGAGACTGATGGGTAAGTCTCACAAGTGCTTATAATATTCATCGAACTTGAGGTCGGTCCGGCATTAATGCTCTTTGAGTCATCCAATGCAGAAAGTCGATTAGATCTAATCTTTATTGGCTTGCGTTGAACACGCTAAGGCGTCCTGACTAATGAGTCAGCGCAATGTGACCAGTGCCCAGTACCACTGCCGAACCTGACTAATGAGTCACAGCTTCACAGTTGATACTAGCACCTTTGCCAAATCTGACTAATGGGTCAGTACCATGCACAAGTGAGCAACATTTGCTAAGTATTCCACATTCAATTCATGTCCACATTTATACAACCAACATGCCTCATGAATAACCATGCATGTCACATTTGGGGTGCACTTTTCTTACCTCTGATTCGAGCTAGAATGAACAAAAGAACGACCCTTGAGAACGATTTAGCTTTTAGTCCTTTAGCGGTTACCTAATCATAACACATTATAGGATAACATCAATAACATGATAATCAAAGGTTCTCAAACCAATATCTAGCCTCCGAGAGATCAATCCAAACTAATCCAAGTAGTAGGGACACTCCCGAGGCCTAAAACTAGGTTCCCGGGGTCAAAACGAGCAAACAGGGCGAAAACTGGGCAAGGGCTGCGGCCCTAGCACCTTGGGCCACGGCCCCCAGAGTTCCCTGAAGCAAGGGCCGCGGCGCCCAGTAGGCACAAAAAGCCCCACCTGCTTCTTCAAGACAGGGCCGCGGCACCCCAAGAACAGGGCCGCGGCCCCCAACTCTGGGCCATTCCCAAACGTGTTTTCAACACTCCAAAGCCTCCAAAAACATACCTAAACATTCCCCAATCATCAAAACAAGATTCCCAAGCTTCCCAATGCACCAAAACCCTCAAAACCCAAGGTTCAAACGAATCGAAAACTCAACAATTCACAAAGTCCAATTCAAAGCTTAGAAACTCTAAAAAATCAAAACTTTAAACTTAGATTACCTTCGATTAGATTGTTTTCTATCAAATCTTTCGGTCAAGAAGCTTCTAATATTTCCTAGGATCGCTATGCCTCAATCCTCACTTGATTCTGACTCCTAGAACTCAATATTTCTTCGAATATGCTTCGAGTGACAAAAATGAACTAACGAAGGAGAACGAGAGGTTTTCTAATCGTACGTTCTATCTGACAGCCACTTCAAGCTTAAGTAACCTCAAATAAAACCTAATGCTCGGGGTCCCGAAAACACCCCCGGGGACATTATAGTCAAAACTTCCAGAATTTCACCCTGATCTCAAATATTCCCAATTTATCATCAAATAAACGACATACTTGAATGCACCTCATCATTTATTGCCTTTTTCAAAAATTTAGAGTCCCTTGAGGACATAGCTTCTTGGAAAGTTTTAGGATCATCCTCCACTTGAAGTACCATAGGATACTTCCAAGTGAGTCTCTTGTTGTTTCCCTCTACTAGGTAAAGAGTTTTGTAGTGTCTCGGAATTTTACTTAGCTAGATAGTAGCAGTAGCTTGTAGTATGTTAGTTTTCGTGAATATTGGTTCAAACCGGGATTTAGTTGGAAACTCATAGAATCAGTTATAGATTTTATAAGTTTAACATATAGTTTAGAAATATTAATTATAACATAAGGTTTGATTAATATAGTTGGTCCTAGAAATATTATTTATTATAACCTAAGGTTTAGATAGAATTAATAAGAATGTGACACTTGTCACAAGCATGTTTATCAAGGATTTAAGTATTTTGGACGAATAATTTAATAAAGGATAAATCTAGAAGCTGTAGAACCTTCCAGCAACTGTTATGATCACATTTTACTCAGTCAAAGCTATTTAAACAAATTCAAAATATGCTGAAAGAGTGCAAAAACGTGTTGATATATCAACGTATGCCGATATATCGCATCTATAGGGGTCGATATATCGCCTACGGGAGATACGAAAAACACATCGACTTTGCATGAACGAAAGCACAGGACATAGGTAGGGGCGATATATCGCCTAGGGTAGGCGATATATTGGCTCCTGGAGCCATTTTTGAATCTTTGTGGATTTAAATTAGAAACATCCCCCAACCACTTGGACTTGCTCTTGAACGTTTTTGACCGAGTTCTGGGCATCTGTTGAAACGAAAATTCAAATCTTTTCAATTATTATTCATTTTAAAAGGGGTTAGTTTCACTCCTTGAACTCTATAAATAGGACCTAGTACTCAGTCATTTCACTCATCATTCAAGCATTCTTCAGAGCATCCAAGCAGCAAAGATTACTCTAGAGAGAAAACACTTGGGTTTTGGGTTAAAAGCTTTTCCAATCTAAGCTTTTCTAAACACTTGAGAAGTAAGATAGAGTGACTTTTCGGTATTGAGGTGTAGATCGGAGTTCTAGATCATCCAAGGTATTTTTATCCTCAGGTTTAATCCATCATAGCTCTTTTATTTTCTTCCATTTTTCTTTCAGATCCTAACTCATTATTATGGCTTTTGGTTAGGTGTTTAAGTTCCTTGAAACTTAAGGATTTTGGATAAGTTTCTATCTTAATGGTTTAGTTCTCTTTTTCATTTTTTTTAGAAACTCATGGTTTTTACTGTTGGTTTTAGGAGTGTTCCAATCCCGTTCTTGTCTCCAATATCCCTGTTTTTGGTAAGGAAAATAGGTTAGATTATATGTGTTTAGATGATGTGTTATGATATGTATATATGCATAAATATTTTTTGTAGTTACTTGGGGCGTATAGTTGCTTAGATAGCAAACCCCAAGATTTTTATCATTACCGTGGTTTAGAGTTATGATTTACCCTACCTCGATTAGTAGATTGAGGACCTAGATGGGTTATCATATACTACCTTGTGATCTAACCTACCTCGATTAGTAGACTGAGGACCTAGATGGTTTTATCACATGCTACAGTAATGATTTAATGGCCATTAATATTGCAGTCCTATATGATATACTTTTTTACGTCATATGTTTTATAGTATATGTTTTATGATATAGTCTTATGGTTTATGATATATGTTTTTAGTAGATTTTCCTTGCTGGACATTAGGCTCATTCCTTTTATTTTATATGGTGCAGAAAAATGAACTTGGAAGGCAGGACAGATTTGTGGCAGCTTGGCATGTGTATTGGGTATGGATGGATTGAATGGACTGCGGAAAGATCGAGGATGACGTTGTTTAAAGTCTTTTAATTTATGTTATATATATTTCCGCACTTAGTATTTAAACGATTGATTAAAGTTTATGTTTTTATGTTTTATGTACTAAACAATGGGTACCCATACCTTATTTTGTATTTCGTGCCGTATTTTGGATTTTTAATAAAGTTATAATATTTTATGTATGTATGTATTCCAAAATAGTAGTTATGTTTAGTATTTTTTTAATGGTCCAAGGTCTAGAATTAGTCAGGGCATTACAAGTTTCCACTTGAGAGGTTTTAATTTGTGATCCACTCTCTTTAAGCTTTTGGCTTCTTCTAGGAAATATCGGTTGCTCTACAACCCTTGAAGGTAACTCCTCTTGAGTTCCTTCAAATAAGATCGGTTCTTGAGGCTTATTGTCACTATACAACAAACTCTCAAGGAATTGAATTCTCTTGATTCAATTATCACATTAGACTCCAATTATAATAGCCTATAGGCCTTGCTATTTGAGGCATAGCCTACAAATACACATTTGATGGCCTTTGGACCCAACTTGGTCCTTTTAGGCTTCGTGCTCTTGGAATAAGCAATGCACCCTCACACTTTGAGATACCCTAGGTTGGGCCTCTTTCATTTCCATATCTCATATGGTGAAATTTGATTCTTCTTTAGAGGAATCTGGTTTAGAATATGACAAGCGGTAAGCAAGGCTTCTCCCTATAACGCAAAACTTAAATTTGCATGTAATAGCATAGCATTTATCATTTCAACATATGTTCTATTCTTTCTTTCCGCTATACCATATTTTTGGGGTGTATAAGGGGTTGTACATTTATGTATTGTACCATGCATCTCACAAAACACATTGAATTCATTGGAAAAGTATTCATCACCCCTATCACTTCTAATCATTTTTATTTTATTTTCCAATTGATTTTCAACTTCGGCTTTATAGATTTTAAACATGCTAAAGGTCTCATCCTTATTCTTAAGCAAGTACACATATGTGAATCTATAACAATCATCAACAAAGGTAATAAAATACCTATGTCCACCTCTAGTAATTATTCCATTCAATTCACACAAATCACTATGTATCAAATCTAACAAATTAGTTTTCCTTTCAACACTTGGAAAACGTTTCTTTATCATCTTAGATTTAACACATAATTCACACTTATCATGCTCAACATCATTGCATATAATTAAACCACATTTGATAACTCTTTTAATTGTACTATATCCTCTATGAGCAAGTTTATTATGCCACAAAGTAATAGAATCAAAACCATACACATAAGAGGAAGATGAGCATGCATTATTATCAAAATCATTGTCTTGGTACACAATTTAATCATCCCATCACACACATACCCTTTTCCCACAAAGATTTGCCTTTGGATAGAATTAGCTTGTCAGACTCAAACACTGCTTTGATGTTTGGTATGCTCAACAAATGCCCACTCACAAGTTCTGACTCATATCCGGAACATACAATACATTGGTCAATAAAACATTCCTTTCGGATGTGAAGTAATGATCAGCATTCCCCTTGTCCAACACCTTGGACCAATGCTCATTTCTCATTTGGATCTCATGCCCATCCTTTGAGTCTTCAAAGGTTATGCAGATCTTTCTATCATAAGTAACATGAATGGTGGCAAAAGTGCCATACCACCATCATTGCACTTTCCCTTGGATGGAATTCATCTCACTTAAGGTTGCAATCAACTCCTCTTTGGTTGTGTTGACCTTGGATCCCTGGTTATGGGGCTTTCAATACTTGCATTCTCTAGCCATGTGGACACTCTTGCCACAAACAAAACAAGGACCTCTCACACCCTTGAAGTGCCCTTCATTCTTCCTTGGAGCTAGATGGGTATCTTTCTTTGATTAGGGCTTCTTGTGAGTCTTTTATTTGGATTGAGAGGGTTTCTCGATGGCGTTAGCCTTGGATGTCCCAACATTGGAATCTTCCATGCACTTGTCTCTAGAATGAGACTCATCTTCAATCCTTAGGTGCTTCAAGATCTCTTCCAAATATATCTCTTCATTCTTATGGAGGATCTTATTTCTATAGCTTCTCCAAGATGGAGGTAGTTTAGCTATAATCCCTACCACAATGAAGGGTTCCGGCAATGCTATTGTTGACTGTGTTTTTAGCCAACGACGTGAGAACGTCAAAACGATGAACCTTCAAGAGAAGTTAAACGACACAGACAGTTTAATCAAGAACAGTAAATAACACAAGAGATTTTATAGTGGTTCAGCCCCGATCAGTCGGTAATAGCCTAATCCACTTAGAGATTTTATTATTTTATCCACACTCAAGATCAGATGAACCAGTGTCAACTTAGTTTCTTCAGTGTAAATAGGAATACAAAAAGGGGTTCTCTCTCAAGAAAAACACACTTTCTCTCTCTAGAACTCAGACCCAATCTTAAATTGCCAAAAGTCCTTTTCTGATCCCATTAACCCTCTATTTATAGGCTTGGGGTCCTAAACTGATATCCCTCTAGAACCAGGATATTCTATTATTTATATTATATTTAAATTACACAAAATATTCAAAATACAACAGATTCCTCAATTTGAGTAAGGAATGAGAGATTCCCGCGGTGCCCAGACCGATTCTTACTGAAGCCGTTTCTGGGAATTTGACGTAGTCTGGTCCATTTGTTTGATGAATATCTTCTTCTGGTCGAACACATGCATGCAGGACACACACAAGTGCTGGTCAGACATATGCATGCTGGACACATGCATATGGGCCATACTCCTTGGACTTCTCCTCGGACCAAGGTCTGAGCCACATGCCTTGGGGCTCCTCGGACTAGGGTCCGAGCCATGCTCTCCCTTGGCCTCCTCGGATCAAGGTCCGAGCCATGCACTCCCTTGGCCTCCTCGGATCAAGGTCTGAGCCATGCATGGGGCCTCTCCTTGGACTTGGGTCCGAGCCAATGACTTGGCCTCTCCTCGGTCCATGGTCCGACCCAATGACTTGTGGCCTCACCTTGGACTAGGGTCCGAGCCAAGGACTTGAGCATCACCTCGGACTAGGGTTCGAGCCAATGACTTGGGCATCACCTCGGACTAGGGTCCGAGCCTATGACTTGGGCATCACCTCGGACTAGGGTCCGAGCCAAGCACTTGGGCTCCTCCTCGGACTAGGGTCCGAGCCAAGCACACCTTAGCCCAAGTATTCTCCTCGGGTGCATTTGGCTTGATTATGACATCTCTCAAGCAGTCCAAACTCTTCACTGATGCATTGGGCTATTGCTAAGCCAGATCACCCAACTAATCCATGCTACATGTCAATTTTATTGCCACATCATCATTTTCAAATTTTTGGGATAACAACTATCTTAAGAGTAGACAACTTATTAACAATGACTTGAAGTTCATGTACTCGGGGGAGTAAATGTTTAGCATCAAAGAATTTAAATTCCATGTATTGAGTGATAAGGAATGTCTTGGTACCTTCTTCTTATGTTTTGTATTTCTTCTCAAGAGCTTCCCATATCTCCCAATGTAGTATTTGTGTAGAGATCATAGATACGATCCGACAAAGCATTAAGTATGTGGCCTCTACAAATGAGTCAATCCTCTTCCTTTTTCTTCCTTTCTTTGATCACATCTTGAGAATCACCATCCTTTGGGGACTCCAAAGTCTTCAAATCTTTCTCAAGGATGTAGTGCACTTTCAAAGTTGTGAGGAGGAACTTGATCTTGTCTTACCATCTTACAAAATTTGAGTCATCAAATCTATATAGTCTTACTAGATCTTGAGACATGAGCTTGAGAGGTGAGATTGAGGAGCTTTCTTCCATAGATTTAGTTAGTAGAGACCTTAGAGATAAATAAACTTTGATACAAAACGAAGGTTAAGAGATAGATATTTTTTATTGCTGGAGATTAGGCTTAATAAACATTGTTTTGTATTACAACTCAAAGCATAAAACAACAAGTAATCTAACTCTACAGGTAGATAATCAAAAATTACATAAACAAAAAATAATCAAAGTATAGAGTAGACATTTCTTGAAGAACAACCTTCAAACACAAAATCACAAAGCTATGATTTTATGTGAAACACAAAAGTGACAAGGCTTCACACAAATGTAGATTTGTTGTCCGAAAATCTCTATTCCTAGCCTTCTCCTTGGAATTTGTTGAAGCTACTACAATGGAATGAGATTGGGATTCACAAGCCTTGATCATTCATACAAGTCAAGCTTTCTTGATGAAGATCTTGGAGAAAACTAGTAATCTTGAAAGCTAGAGAGAGAGAGTTCTTTTAGAGAGAGAGAGAGAGGTGAGTGACCAAGTCACCAATTAACTCAAATGAACCCTCTAAATAGTATAGGAACCTCATTAGAATCAACCAATGAGATTAAAGCATTTTAATTTGAATTTTGGAGCTAAAATAAGTCACTGTACGGACAGCCCAGGTGACGTGTCGCTTGGTCTATCAATTTTTGGTTGTGCAACGCGTCGCCTCCCAGAGGCGACGCATAGCCGATGCCTCTGTTTTGATGCTCCAAAATTTGTCTCAAAATATCCCCAAATGCTCCCAAACTTTTTGGGTACTCTTATATACTCCAAAGAAACACTTTAGATCCAAAAAGATGATTTATAATTGCCTATACTGAAAGTCAACTCTCACATGTTGACTTTTGTGAAATCGTTGTGATTTTTGCAACTCTTCGTGCCTAATCAATTTCACTATGTATTTAACCTATCACAACAATTCCTAGGTCATTGCCAAATGAAGGTCATTTCTCATCCATTGTCTTCCATGCTATGTCTAAGTTTACCGTCCTCTATTATTTCATTTGCATGCCATGTCAAATTTTTAGCATATTCGACATTTCGGAAGAAAAAAAACGGAATCAAACAAGGAATGGAAGGAATATACCGCAAAACCTTTTGCATGTATTCTTTCTTTAACCTCATCTGAATTCCATTTCTTTTGCTATCTTGACTCACCACAACTAGGACACAAAGATTATTCCAATATAATATGCAATCATTGTGACAATCATGTATTTTTTTCATATTGTAAGCCTAACGAACACATAGTTTTCTTTGTCTCATAAAAATGACAATGGCATTTCATTTTCTTCAGGCAACAAAAAGATACCAACTGTGTGAAATTCTTATCGCTCCAACCATGTTTGGCTTTTATATTATACAATACAAGAAGCGCTCACAACTTTGTGAATTTAGTGCAACCAGTAAATCAATTTTTCAACGTCATTTAGAAGATTTTCAAACTTAGTGGGGCCTACTTCTGATGCATAATATGCATCATCAATCATGTCATTTAAATTATCGTCATCATCCACTTGCTTATAATTACGCATTTTATTAATCATATAACGGTTAGGAGGAACCTGGAGTTCTTCCCCATGCCAATACCATACTTTGTAACTTTTGTCTATTCCATGGAAATATAAATGCTATCGTATCCTAGTGACTGACATTTTTCTCATATTCCCATACTTTATACAAGGACAACGAATAAAGTTTGGATCTTTCACATGGTCCAAACTAAATTTTAAAAATAAATTGAATTTATTTCTATAATCCATTGACAGCCTATTAGTTGACATCCAATTATTTTCCATATCGTCCCTATTTTTATATAAAACAAAACAAAATAAACATAAAATCAAATCAAATCAAATAAACTAAGCATCGAACAAATTTACAGAAAATCGGGCAGCATTTCCCCTAATTTACTAACTTAGCCATCTATTACAAACAATTCAAACAACATGCAAGTTTTCATCATTGTATCACCACAATACACAAAACTCTCATAACCTATTTCACTTATACATGTAAGTTCCCATCATTTCGCTATCACTGCAGTACACAATTATAATGTTAGAACTTACTTCACTATGGATAAATATATATTCAAACTCCTCAAACATTTGTATAATATTAAAAAAAAAACTTACCTCTTTCAATTAATTATAGAGCGCAATTCTAAATCAAACTCCAATAGTCAAAACTAATTAGAGTTGATACCTAAAAGATTAAACATGCAAATTCAATCAAAATTAATATTCACTATTAAAATAAAAATAAAGAAAAAGTCAAATAAAATTAATATAACCTAAACCCATACACAAAAAAAAACTTATCAATCAATATTTTTATATACTAAATGAAAAAACAAATATATAATCTTTATTCTCATATTTTAATTAAAAATAATTAAAAAAAATATATCCAAATAACTTAATTCAACATTAATTAGTAAAAACTATATACTTGCCAACAATGTGGATGAAAATCTACACTTGATTTTGAAAATGGAGGTTAGAAAATTCTCAATTTCCCCTCTTTTTTAAATCACACAAAATCTAACATTTAATCCAAAAGAAAAATAGTTTAAACTTCATATTATTCAATGGGAAACATCATACAACTAATAAAGTCAAGTTTAGAGGTTAGATTTTACCTAAAATGTCTCGAAAATGGCTTGGATGCCTCTATCGCCAGAGCTGGTGCCAAAAAATGCAGGAGAAAATATCCAGAAAATTGTACCTTGGGTGCACTAAGGCTCAACTATATACAACTTATGGTGACACGCTTTACGTGGAACCAAAAGTCTCTAGGTGTGGCACAAAACCACACTAGGCTTAAGTGAAACTATTCGTTTCACCAAGGTCCATCCAACATCTTTTGCACCCAGCATAGTTTTTAATGCCACTACCTATGTAGCGCCAAAAGTATATTATTAATTCTAGCTATGTGTGGAGTAACAACTCCTCCATGAATCTTTTACTCCACTACCTAAAGAGCATAGCACAAAAAGTTGACACACTAGGCATTTTTTGTAATAGTAAATGAAAACCGTCCTCAATTACTGTTATGATTATCATTAACATATTTTAACTTTTTATTATTTTAGTTCTTACTTTCAACACTTGTGATCGTGATTACATGGGGATTTCATAAACTATATATTAAACAACTAGCTTTACTTTATATATATATAAATATATATATATATATATATTATGATAAACAAGAACTAAATTAATAAGTGCGAAATCAACCCAAAAAAGGATTTATTTTTTTTTTTTTAAAAACAAGTCTTTTTTTTTTCTTATCCACGTACTACTACTATAGATCTCCCACCTTCAGCTCTCTCCTATTAATACTGGAAAGCATGTTTCTATGACTCTTTCCTTAAGAAAAAATAAGTACATAGATCAATACAAAAGGGAAAAAGATTAGTTCAATACAAAAGGGAAAAAGATGGAACAAGCACCTATAGTTATACGGAGGAGGTGGAGAATGTATGTGTTTCTTACTTCTCTTTTGATATACTCTCAAAACAAATGCATAATTGTTGAGAATAATGAATAATTATGTTCGTGATGATCTATGAATCTAACAAAGTAGTACTACTTAGCTGTATCTTGCATCTTTGTAATTTTCAGGTTGAAGCCTAAATATCTCTTTTTATTTTATTTTATCTTATCATGGTGAAAACATAAATAATATTTTTTTATTTCTTAAAATACAATTAAAATCATTATTGTACACTTTTGTTTGTAATATTCGTAAAAGTAGTATTCATATACTAAACACTTTATACTAGCTTGTTGTCTATAGCTGCATTGTGTTAAGGAAAAAAAATCATAAACTATAAAGATTGTAAGAATGTGAAAAGTCATCATCATTTCATTATTTTGTCAGTGTTTCATTACTTTTACGTTTGAGTTGCTTTAGATACAATATTTTATGCATGTGATATATCATTTCTTATATTTGATAGATAACTACAAAATATCTTTGGCATTTATATAAAGGGAGAGACAACAAGAGTAAGAGTAAGCAAGAAACAATGGAAATAAGTATGCTGCGGAATTAGTAAGCATAGAATAATATAATTGATTTTGAATGCGTGGCATATATATATAGATAGAGAAATGCTAATCAGTGTCGATGGGACCAACACCACCATAAATTGTAGTATCACTATTAGTACAATTTAATATTGAATTCCATATATTTTAATTTAACTACTATAAAAAATTTATAACCACTCACCAGACACACCATTGGCGCCTAATAACAATGTTCATATAGATATATACTTGCAATGATTGATGTTGAATGTCCACAACAAAATTACATGTTAAGAAAAAGTCAAATAACTCAGGTCACACTGCATGCATGCATTGCTTGTTCCAATCGCTGGTGTTACTGTTATTTATTTATGGCTAACATATATAATTAAGAATTATATCATCAGCTCCTCTTCCCTTGTTTTCCCTTGCAGTTCAGCAGTACTGCAAGGACACATTGGAGAGGACCATTTTTCACATACAAGTCATACGTGGATGATACATTGCAAGAACAAAATTCTTTATATAATCTATTTATCACCATTAATCAACGTCTTCATCTTCATCTTCACGATTCACACTTCACCATTACAATATTCTTCTAAAAAATTAAGGATATGGCTGACGAGGCAAAGATTGTGGCTTGCATGCATGGAGGAGAATGAATAAATGATATTCCTCCAAAGAAGACCAAATATCATTCTGTGATTTTTTACAAGTAAGCATGCCTCACAAGCCAGGCAATATAGGAGGAGAGAGTATGATAGCTGCTGAGGCTTTAAAGTTTTGGTTGGGTTTGCCCAACTCTTCATTATGGGAGTGAATGGAGATTAGAAGCTATAGATGGAAATCAGGGCTTTTCTGATTAGGTATTTATGACCAAAACCAACTACTCTCTGCCTTTGTATGCCACACCACTACACTAATATAAGAAAAGAAGAGCAAAAGTTATTGCATATTCTCAATACAACAAAATTGGCTTCTTCCAATAGATTATGTACATGAAGAGACTGCTTTCAAAACACAACTCTTTGTTTTCTAATCCTATAGTAATTTTAGAACCTTGACCTTGATGACTGGCTCCGCGAATAAGATGACGATAGTACCTACATGGATATAGATTTATCAGAGATTCATTTTGTTAACATTGTAATCAGAAACCACCTTTCTAAATGGTGTTCCTATGGTTACCTGATATGTCTTTGGTCCTTTCTTGAGTAGATAACCAACACTGTTTAAATTATCAATAAACGCGTCCATATCAGGAACTCTTAGCTCGATCCGATCGGCTAAACTGTATATTTCCTGAAGAAAACAAGAATTTACTTAGAGAAGAATGCTTAATAATGATCTTACATCATCACTGAAAGTGATGATAGAATAGAAAAAGCAAATGGCACCCACTGAGATAGAAAAAAAATCTTTCTGCTGTAACTCCGACTGTTTGTTGAGAGCACTTAAGAACCTTTTGGCCTCTTTTTGTTGACTCATACCACCACTTCGACCGAAGTCCACAAAACCATTCTCATCCACATACTTATCGTAGAGGGATTCTCTCATGATTTCAACTACATCCTGCACAATAAACAAAAATCATTTACAAATCTTACGCACAAAATCTCATTGCGAATCTCACATCTGATGAGGAATGGTTAGCCTGCAAGGCAACTGACCATTGCATCTTGGGCTGTTATTTCTTCTCGTAAATCTAGGCGGGCTCTAGCCTCTGCCAGCCTCACTAGACTCTCAAGTTGTCTAGCTGTTATTGGTGTACTGTCAGCTGATGTAGCGTGATCTCTTAGTTGTAAGTAAAACTTCTGTAGGATTTCAGCTGCTGGCTTTGACATCCTAATTCCACCAAATATCAAATATCAAAAATCAAATATTAATTTGGAATAGTTGAGAGGAGGTGATCAGATCACACCCAATTACCTAGGGAAAACAAAATTTCTTGCATAGGCAATATATTTGCAGAGAAGTTGAACTGGTAACGGAGCAAAAGCACCATCCTTCTTTGGGTCTAATCTCAACCTTGACACTAATGAACCACCATCTACTTTCATCTTTATGCCTCGATCATTCTGCGTTGCTGCATTTTAGTAAGCAAAAGGCACATCTTGAACCTAACTGTATCGATTACTATACATCGAACCCAAGTAGTATAAGAGTACCTTCTCGTCGTAATTTTTTTGCTGCTGGTGCATGCTCTGCGTACCCAGTATGAAGCTGCATAATAGACAACCAATTAATTAATATCATTCAGTTCTGCACTCAACAAAGCTAAATACATTAAAGCGTCTATTATCTTTAGAAGTAATATGAGAAGAACAAGGAAACTGCTTCTTAAGTTGTCACCGTGACTTTGGAAGGATAACTTACAGACATGATGTGCTCTGAGAGCCTCTTATCCAGAAGTTCATCGGGTTTGTCTAGCAATATGAAGACCAAATCAAATCGTGACAGCAGAGCAGCACTAATTTTCAGATTTTCGTTTACTGTTTTTGCACGGCTGTAAATTGAACATTAAAATATTACACTTGAAAAGCTGTAAAACAAAACATAATATGCAGGAAATATAAAGTAGATTTTATCATGTGGATCGCAACAGAAAGACATTAAAGTGAAAGACAAGATTACTTGTAATGACCACCAACGGGGTTTGCTGCTGCTAAGACAGAAGTACGTGCTGACAAACTTGCTACAAGTCCAGCCTTTGCTATCGAGACACACTGCTGTTCCATGGCTTCAAGTAAAGCCTGTAATGATCCCAGTTCGAGTTAGATCCATATTTTGATGTGAAGATTAGTGGTAACAAATGCTAAAAAATTTATACGGAAGATCTTACAAACCTGATGCTCTGAAGTCATTTTATCGAACTCATCAATGCAGCACAATCCACTGTCTGCAAGTACCATGGCACCTATTGGAAAATACATGGTTACAAAAGGAGTCAACTAGAGTTGTAACAGAGACTGGAGTTGGTTAAAGCAGATAAAAATAACTTCTCGTTCAATGTGAAAGAACTGACTCTACATGTTCCCACTCAATGTAATATCAACCGAGATTAATAGTCCTTAACATCACATGAGAACCAAAACAGCTACATAGAAGGAATCTTACCTGCTTCAAAAGCATAATCACTTGTTATTGGATCCTTTACTACAGCTACAGTTAACCCAGCTTTCGTTGTAGCATTACCACACACATAAATGCCTCTTGGAGAAACTGCTGCCGCTGCTTGCAGGAGTTGGCTCTTCCCTAGTCCAGGATCACCTAGCAGAATGACATGTTTTCACTTAGAAATTCTTCATTTTCTCTTTAATTATTATAATTTATTTTTTCACACTAACTTCTAGTTGATCAAATTATCT
Organism: Humulus lupulus; assembly: GCF_963169125.1. Taxonomy (NCBI): domain Eukaryota; kingdom Viridiplantae; phylum Streptophyta; class Magnoliopsida; order Rosales; family Cannabaceae; genus Humulus; species Humulus lupulus. The sequence continues at coordinate 189,339,221 of NC_084796.1, forward strand.
AATAAGAAAATAAAAGACCATCCATATTGTAGGAAATATTGGTGTTTATTAGTCTTTATTACTCGGTATCCTCTTAATTAGGAAACCACTGTGTGCATATTGTATAGTTTCTATATTTTGATTATTTGATAGGTTGTCTATAATATTTGTAATTACCAGAATATTTGGTATTAAATTACCAAATATTTCTTTATTTTGTACAGTACCTATTTAAAGGGATTTGCTCTCAATGAATAAATTATCAGTGAATAATTTCCACATATTCTTATGTCCCATTAAAAACGTTTGGTTGTATATCTTATGTCCATGTTTTTGGACCAAATCGTTCTAAGTTTGATCCTAGAAGACTCAAGTGTGTTATTTTGGGCTACTCTTCTACAAAAAAATAAAATAAAAAATACTATTGTTATCATCCTTCTACTCGTTGTATGTACGTCTCATTAGATGTTACTTTCGATGAAGAACAACCATTTTATCCTAACTTTCCACTTCAGGGAGGGACTATAAGTAATGTTTCCAGTTGGGATATTTGTCTTCCTAAAGCTATTCCTGAACTTTCTGAGTTTAATACAATTCCAAGTTCATTTGAACAACAATCTCAGCCCCTGCCAAAAACTAATGAAATCTTAGTTTACTCTCTCCGACAGAAAAATTCTCATGTAATACAGCCAACTGATGCTCCAACATCCCATGAGTCAGACTCACAGACTATTCCTGCTGTAAGCAATCCTTCTTTGAACCCTATTTTATCTGATGATGTTCCTAATTTTGCGTCTTCTAGTATAGAACCTGAATCTGAGTTACATATTGCCAAAAGAAAGGGCGTTCGGAGTTGTACTCAACACCCAATGCCCATATATGTTTGCTATAGTCGACTAACTCCGCACTATAAAGCTTTCCTAGCAGAAGTCGAACAAGTGGTAGTTCCCAAAAATATTACCGACACTCTCAAAAGCAGTGTTTGAAGAGATTAGTGCACTAGAAGCGAACACTACATTGACAATAGTCAATCGGCCTAAAAATAAACATGTGGTGGGATGCCAATGGGTGTTTGCGGTGAAACACAAGGCTAGTGAAACAATAGACAGATACACAGCAAGACTAGTTTCGAAAGGATTCACTCAAACATACAATGTGGCCTATAACAAGACGTGTGCTCATGTTACCAAGTTAAACACAGTAAGGGTCTTACTATCGATTGCTACCAATCTTGATTGGCCCCTACAACAACTAGATATAAGAAAATGTCTTTCTCAATGGGCATTTGGAAGAAGTTTTATGAGAATATCTCCTGGGTTTGAAGAAAGGTATGGAGTGGAGAATGTATGTCATCTAAAGAAATCTCTTTATGGTCTAAAACAATCTCCAAGGACATAGTTAGAAAGATTTAATGAGGTAATAAAAAGGCATGGATACAAGCAAGCTCAATTAGATCACACTTTGTCTTTTAAACATTCGAAGGCAAAAGTGACTGTTCTCATTGTCTATGTTGAAGATATGATAATAACAAGTGATGATTATAAAGAGCAAGAAAAACTTAAAGGTGTGTGATAGGCCACCCTTAACCTATGTGTATGCAAGGAAGAGAGAAAAGGCAAAAGGGACTGCCAGGTCAGCTGAGGATAGTGCTAATACGGGGGGAATTAATAGGTGGTTATGTGGGTAAAGATAGACTAAGGATTGGTGCAAAATTGTAAGTGTGCACTTGCTAGTATTAGAATAATAGTTTAGGAGAGTTTAGAAGGAGGATGTCGATTAGCTTAAGTATAGTGTAAAGGGAGAGAATACAGGCTCTCGAAAATCCTATTATTACCCATTCAATGAAATTCATCCAATTCTACTCAATTTCTTTTGTTCTGTGTTGTTGAATCTGTAAGAATACCCTAGCAATTGGTATCAGAGACAACGATCCTTCATGGCCAAGAAGTTTGAAGCGGTGGTCGATGCTTTAGATGGTAAGTTCTCCGAATTCTAGCACGAGATCCAGTCAGAAGTGGCAGCACTGAAGGCTAATATGGGGTTCGTGAAGGAGATGGCACGGTTACCTGCGATGGAGAAGGCGCTGCAACTAATTGTGGCCCAGCTGAACCAGCCGACTCACAAGAGCGTGAGCGATTCATCCGCCATAAGCGTCGATCAGATGTGGCGGGCGATTGACAGAGACACGACGTCGGGAGGAAAGCCAGTGAGTCCACAGGAGGTCCGAACTTCACCATCTCACCCGGTTGCTCAGAATGACCACTTACTTTCGGGTCCCTAGGTCAATAGAAATTACCGACCACTGCGAATGGAACTGCCCCTATTTTCCAGCAAAAATCCAGAAGGATGGATATATAGGGCTGAATGATACTTTCTGTTGTCCAAGATGACCAGGGTTCACATGTTGGAGACTGCAATTGTTGGACTAGAAGGGGACGCATTAACGTAGTTTCAATGGGAAAATCAGCGAAGGCCAATTACAATGTGGGCAATTTTGAAGATGCTGATCTTAGGCCGATTTCGTACTCAGCCAATTGGTTCGTTGTCGAAGGAATTTTTGTCAGTCAAGCATGACACAACCGTAAAGGATTATCGTTTTTAGTGGGAGGCACTTGCTTCTCGAGTACCCAATACACCTGAGCATATTTTAGAAGGTAACTTTGTGAAGGGTTTGAAAGAAGAAATTAGAAGTGTAATCCATATTTTGAAGCCCACGGGTTTGGTCCAAGTCATGGATTTAGCCCAAAGAATTGAGGAGCCCACCAAATGTTGAGTGGGTCAAACTTGGGTAGTCGCCCATCTACAAATCAGCCCATTTTGAGCCCAATAATCCCATCTCGTTCATCCATTTTTGCTTGGATGCCTAAACCGCCATCAATGTTCAGTTCAAGCTCATCTGTAGTGTCTGTGTCTACTCACCAACTAATGCAGCTACTCCAGCAAAGACTCCCCACATAAGGCAGATTACTAAGGCTGAATACCAAGACAAAAAAGCAAGAGGTGTTTGTTTCAAGTGTGAAAAGAAGTGGCATAGGGGTCATGAGTGAGCAGAAAGCCCTCCAAATGATATTAATTATGGACGAGGAAGAAGGAAGCCCACCGATGGAGTCTCCCCCTACAACCCCAGAGCCCTTAGAGGATATCACAAGCGAAGAAACGTTGGCAACATTATCCCTCAATTCGTTGGTCGGCATTACATCAGTCGACACAATGAAGCTGGCGGGTAGGAATGGGCAGCAAGCAGGGACTGTTCTCATTGACAGCGGCGCAATGCATAATTTCATCTTCGTTGACATAGTAAAGGCAGCCAATATTTCAATCACGGCCACTTCTTCTTACGGAGTGTTGTTGGGTACAAGGGGCAAGGTACGAATGGATGGTATTTGTAGCTCGATGGAGCTCGATTTGGGGATTTTGAGGGTTGTTACTAATGTTTGTGGAAATAATGCTTCTATATTTTATTGAATTAGAGTTATGCCTTTAAATAGGCACTGTACAAAGAATGAGAAGATATTTGGTAGTTAATACCGAATATCCTAGCATAATAACAGCAAAGAATAGGGTAACAAAATAAGTCTACAATATTCTAAATATGGAAACTATACAAAATATACAGCTAGGTTTCCCATTCTAAACGGGATACCAAATAATATTTCTTACACCCTCCCTCAAGTTGGTGCATAGAGATTCCACATGCCTAGCTTGCAAACTAACTCATTGAAACTTTCTTTAGACAAACCCTTAGTCAGTATATCTGCCTGTTAGTGCTTGCTGGGAATGTCGACAACACATAATTCATTTTCATCAATTTTTTCTTTGATAAAATGTCTATCCACTTCAACATGTTTAGTTCTGTCGTGATGAACTGGATTATGTGCGATGCTAATGGCTGATTTACTGTCACTGTACAACTTCAACAGAGCAGCCCTTTGAAGTTTTAGTTCTTCAAGTATGCGTTTAATCCAGATAATTCACATACTCCTTGAGCGAGTGCTCTAAGTTCTGCTTCAACACTACTTTGAGTTTACCACTGGGTGCTTCTTACTCCTCCAAGTAACCAAGTTCCCTCAAACTTTAGTGCAATAACCAATTGTTGATATTCTATCCTCAACTAATCCTGCCCAATCCGCATCTGTGAAGGCCTCAACACCTCGCTCTTCATTTTTCTTAAACAATAACCCAGTCCCTGGTGTTTTCTTTAGATAGCGCAAGATTTTATACACAGCTTTCAAGTGTTCTTCTAAAGGATTGTGCATGTATTGACTAACCAAACTTACAACAAATGCAATATCAGGTCTTCTGTGAGATAGATAGTTCAATTTGCCCACTAGCCGTTGATACATACCTTTGTCAACTGTCTTCCCTTTTTCCTTTTTGTACTTGCCTCTTGGTTCAATCGGTGTTGCAACTGGTTTACATCCACTCATTCCAGTTTCTTTGAGAAGATCCAGAATATATTTCCTCTGAGATACTGAAATACCTTGTTTTGTTCTTGCAACCTCCATTCTGAGAAAGTACTTCATTGGCCCAAGATCTTTAACTTCAAATTCCTGGACTAGCACTCCCTTGAGTCTTCCTTGCTCTTCATAATCATCACCTGTTATTATCATATCATCAATATAGACAATGAGGATAGTTACCTTCCCCTCTTGTGTGTGTTTGAAAAACAAGGTATGATCTGACTAAGCCTGTTTATATCTATGTTTTCTTATCACCTGATTAAATCTTTCAAACCACACCCTTGGAGATTGCTTTAGGCCATAGAGTGACTTTTTCAAGTGACAGACATTCTCTGTTCCATATCTTCCTTCGAACCCTGGAGGAATCTTCATGAAAACCTCTTCTCCCAAATGTCCATTGAGAAAAGCGTTTTTAATGTCAAGTTGTTGTAAGGGCCAATTAAGATTGGCAGCAACAGATAATAAAACCCTTACTGTATTTAACTTGGCAATCGGAGCAAATGTTTCATTATAGTCCACCCTATATGTTTGAGTGAACCCTTTTGCAACAAATCTTGCTTTGTACCAGTCTATTGTTCCATCTGTCTTGTGTTTGACTGTAAAGACCCACTTACACCCCACCACATGTTTGTTTCGAGGCCGTTTGATTATTTTCCATGTGGTGTTGGCTTCTAGTGCCCCAATTTCCTCATACACTGCTTTCTCCCAGTCTTCTTGTGTGGAGCCTCGGTAATAGTCTTGGGAATCACTACTTGCTCGACTTTTGCTAAAAAAGCTTTATAGTGAGGATTCAGTCTACTATAGCAGACATATCTTGACATTGGATGTTGAGTACAACTTCTAACTCCTTTCCTTTTGGCAATTGGTAACTCAAACTCAGGTTCTACCATACTGGAAGACTCAATATTAGAAATATCAGTAGGTACAATAGGGTTAAGAGGAGAATTACTTGCATCAGGATTGGTCTGTGAGTCAGAGTCATGAGATGTTGGAGAAGTAGTTGTCTGTATTACTTGATGATTTCTTGGTCACCGAGAATAAACTAGGAGTTCCTTAGTTTTGGGCGACTGAGGTCGTGACAGCTGAGGTTGTTGCTCAGAAGAGAATTCAAGAGTAGTCTTAGAAAGGCAAGTATCCCAACTAGAAACATCACTTACAGTCCCTCCCTGAAGTGAATAGTTGGGATAAAAAGGTTGCTCTCCATTGAATGTAACATCTAAGGAGACGTACATACGCGAGTAGAAGGGTGGTAGCACTTGTACTGTTTTTTGGTAGAAGTATCCCAAAAAAACACATTTTAAAGCTCAGGGATCAAACTTAGAACAATTAGGACCAAGAACATGAACATAAGAGATACATCCAAACGTTTTTAAGAGAAGATTGGAAACAAGTGGTGTATATGGATATATTTTAAGAAGCATGGAGAGAGGAGTGTTATATTTGAACACTCGAGAGGGCATTCTATTGATGAGATATACGGCTGTAAGAATAGCCTCACCCCAGAAATGTTTTGGGACAGAATTTGTATACATTAGGGCTCTAGCAATTTCTAAAAGATGCCTATTTTTGCGTTCAGCAATCCCATTTTGTTGAGGTGTGCCTGCACACAAGCTTTTATGCACAATACCATGAGATAAAAGATAATCACCCAAGATTGAATTAAAATATTCAGTTTCATTATCTGTGTGTAAGACTTGTAGATTTGCATTGAATTGAGTTTTTATCATAGAGTGAAAATTTTTGAATGTCATGGCAGCATCAGATTTAGTTTTAAGGAAAAATACCCAACTAACACGTGTGTGATCATCAATGAAAGTAATAAACCATCTAGTATTTGTTATTCGAGATGGTCCTCATATATCACTATGAATAAGAGTAAATAGTTGGGTGGATTTGTAGGGTATAGAATAAAAAAGAGCACGTGTGTTTGGCCAATTGACAAATTGCACATTGAAATAAGCTCAAGTTTTTATTTCGAAACAACTTAGGAAATAAGTACTTTAAATATGAAAAACTAGGGTGGCCTAACCTATAATGCCACCTCATAATATCATTGTCACTAGAAGAAATACAACCAGAAACAAGAGCTTTATTGACTTGAGCAGGAGGAAACGGATCAAGGTAATACAGCCCGCTACATGCCTTCGCATTTCCAATCGTCTTCCTCGAGGACATATCCTGAAAAGTACAACAAAGTGGTGAGAAAGAAGCAAAACACTGTTGATCATGAGTGATTTTACTGACAGAAAGAACATTACAAGAGAGATTAGGAACATGGAGAACATCTCGTAGAACAAGAGAAGGAGATAATTGTATAGTTCCTTTACCAGCCACAGAAGAAAGGGAACCATCAGCAATTTTAGTTTTGGGGTACCTGGACAAGGAGTATAAGCAGTGAACTGATTGGGCTGACCAGTCATGTGATCCAAGGCCCCCGAGTCCACAATCCAGGTATTATTTTGAACATTGAAGGCAGCAGAAGTACCTGGATTGGAGGTGGACGAAGGATCAACTGCAGGGACAGCAGGAGCAGTGCTTAGAAGCTGATGGAGCGAGCTAGAGTGAATGGAAAAGGCTCTGGTGGAGCAGCAACCAAGGCTTGACTATCAGAGTTGGGACGATTTGAGGGACAAGGCTTCTAATCAGCTGGTTTACCATAGATTTGCCAACATTTTTCCTTGGTATGACCAACCTTGTTGCAGTGGGAACACCATGGACATTCACGTCGATTTCCACGAGGGTCGTCACCATCCTTAATGCACCGGCAGCAAGAGCAGATTGATCAGTTTCAGCAGCGACTTGGGGTCCCATCATGACTCTCTTCCTGCTCTCCTCTCGTCGAACCTCAGCAAAAGCCTCACGGATGGTGGGAAGAGGATTCTTGCCTAAGAGACGACCACGCACCTCATCAAGGTCTCGGTTAAGGCCATGGAGAAAGTCAAAAAGTCTCTCTCGATCAAGCATTTTCTTATAGAAAGAAGCAACAGTAGAACATTTCCATTCAGGAACATAAAAAAGATCTATTTCTTGCCAAAGATTATAAAGGATGCCATAGTATTGTGTTACCGTAAGGGAATTTTGTCGCTGATCCCGAAGTCGGGATTTGAGTTCAAAAACTTGGGCAGAATTTTCCAAATCCGAGAAAGCCTCCTGAACAGTGTCCCGCACTTCTTTAGCAGTAGAAAGGAATAAATAAATCTTACCAATGTCCACTTCCATTGAGTTGATAAGTCAAGCCATGATGAGAGAGTTTTCAGACTCCCACTTAGCATAAGAAGGATCATAAGCCTGAGGAGTAGGAACAGAACCAGTGAGATATCCTAAGCGTCCACGTCCTCGAAGGTACATCTTCACGGATTTAGACCATTGCAGAAAGTTCTGACCATTCAGCTTGTGTATGTAATTTGGAGAGTTTTGGTGATCAAAGGATGTGGGAGAGACATCAAAGGGGGTTTTGTTGATAATGGAATCGGCTGAGGTGTCATCAGTGACAGAGGCAGTGGGATTTTGAGTGTTTGGATGGGTTACAGTGGCCATGAGGGAAGAAAGAAGCAGAAAAAACAAGACAAAGGCAGAGAGCAGCGGCAGCTTTAGGGTTAGGCTTTAGGCTCTGGTACCATGTGGAAATAATGCTTCTATATTTTATTGAATTAGAGTTATGCCTTTAATTAAGCATTGTATAGAGAATGAGAAGATATTTGGCAGTTAATACCAAATATCCTAGCATAATTACAGCAAAGAATAGGGTAACAAAATAAGCCTACAATAATCTAAATATGGAAACTATACAAAATATACAGCTAGGTTTCTCATTCTAAAAGGGATACCGAATAATATTTCCTACAATTTTCTTCCTTTGGATTTGGGCGAGGTGGATATAATATTAGGGATCAAATAGTTGACATTGGGGAATATGCAAGTCAATTGGCGAACAATGGTGATGAAGTTCAAAGTTGGGGGTTCTTGGATTACACTACAAGGTGATCCAAGCCTTTGCAAGTCTCAAATCTCCCTCAAGGCCATGATCCATATGGTGCAACAAGAAGGGGAGGGATTTTGGGTTGAGTTTGGTGCCTTTGCAGTAGAGGAATCCCAAATTAGCCCCGTACCACCACCCATCCTCACCATTTTGGAAAAGTTTGAAGCTGTCTTTGATATGCCGCAAGGCTTGTCACCATTCGGTCCAAGGAGCATGCTATATGTTTGAAAGAAGGCATAGGCCCTATTAGTGCAAGGTCATACCGTTATGCTCAGACACAAAAAGATGAAATTGAGAGGTTGATGGCTGAAATGTTACAAGCCGGCATTGTCCAACCTAGCACTAGTCCCTTCTCAAGTCCGGTGCTCTTGGTGAAGAAAAAAGATGGGAGTTGGCGGTTTTGTGTGGATTAACGGGCTTTGAATCGAGCTACAGTTGCTGATAAATTTCCAATATCGGTCATAGATGAGTTGCTAGATGAGCATTTTGGTGCCAATAGTGTTTTCCAGGTTGGATCTCAAATCCGGATATCATCAAATTTGCGTTTATGCTAAAGATGTGGAGAAGACAGCTTTTCGCACACATGAAGGACACTATGAGTTCTTCGTCATGCCTTTTGGCTTGACAAATGCCCCTTCCACTTTCCAAGCCTTAATGAACGAGGTATTTCGTGATTTCTTGCGAAAGTTTGTCCTAGTTTTCTTTGACGATATTTTGGTGTATAGTGTTGCCCTTGAAGAACATGAGCGCCACTTGGAGATGGTTCTTGACCATTTACTTCAGCACAAACTCTATGCAAATCACAAGAAGTGTTTATTTGCTCAAAGTTATTTGGAGTACTTGGGTCACATTATTTTTCCAGATGGAGTGGCAGTCGATCCCCAAAAGATAGTGGCAATGGCGAAGTGGCCCATTCCTAAGACTTTGAGGGATTTGAGAGGATTTTTGAGTCTAACCAGATATTATCGGAAGTTTGTACAAGGGTATGAACAAATTGCAAAGCCTTTGACAGATCAATTGAGAAAAGACGCTTTTGGCTGGTCAGATACAACACAAGAGGCTTTTATTCGTTTGAAAGAGGCAATGTGCTCGGTACCAGTTTTAGCACTGCTGATTTTTCTATACCATTTGTATTGGAAGTTGATGTTTCGGGCAGCAGTTAGGGGCTGTGTTGATGCAGAACTTCTTCTGTTCTGTGTTGTTGAATCTATAAGAATACCCTATCAGTGTGCTAGCTCAAGAATTTGAAGTAAAAGATCTGGATTGATGAAATACTTTCTGGGAATAGAGGTTGCAAGAACAAAACAAGGTATTGCAGTATCACAAAGAAAATATATTCTGGATCTCCTCAAAGAAACCAAGATGAGTGGTTGTAAAACTGTGGCAACACCAGTCGAACTGAAGGGCAAATACAAGAAGAAAGTCAAAGTGGAAACTATCGACAAAGGAATGTATCAACGATTAGTGGGCAAGCTTATCTACTTGTCTCGTACAAGGCCCGACATTGCATTTGTTGTGAGTCTAACTAGTCAGTACATGCACAATCCTCTAGAAGAACACTTGGAAGCGATGTACAAAATCCTACGCTACCTAAAGAAAACACCAAGGACTGGGTTACTATTCAAGAAAAACGAGGAACGGGGAGTTGAGGCCTTCACAGAAGCAGGGATCTATTGAAGATAGAAGGTCAACAACTGATTATTGTACTAAAGTTTGGGGGAACTTGGTTACTTGGAGTACAAAACAGCCAGTGGTAGCTCGAAGTAGTACTAAAGCAGAACTTAGAGCTCTTGCCCAAGGTGTATCGAATTAATTTGGATTAAACGTATACTTGAAGAACTAAAACTTCAAGAACTGAGCCTATAAAGTTGTACGGTGACAGGAAATCAGCCATCAACATAGCACATAATCCAGTTTATCACGACAGAACGAAGCATATTGAAGTGGACACACTTCTGATAGGCCACCATTGACATTTGTGTACGCACGCAAAAACAGTAGAGGTAACAGTAAGGTAGCTGTAGGGGATAATTAGTTGGATTGGTTGGCTAAGTTGTTATGTTAGAGATATTAGAGTGAGGGAGGGTACATGGGAATTCCCTGTGGTTGTAAATATAACAGTGAGTGTGGAACTTAGGGGAGGATAGGAATTGAGTAAGGTGTAACCCTTGTGGGAGAGAACTAGGCTCTTGAATTCCTAGCTAAGCAATACAGAAACTCACCATTTATGCATCTATATTCTCTGTTTACTTACAATTGTGCAGGTTAATCGTATCAAGTGGTATCAAAGCATTCGATTTTCATGGGGCCTAAGAAGGATTCGTACTTGGAGATTTTGGAGGAGAAGTTGGAAGGAGTGCAGTCGGAATTCACTCGGGGATTGGCAGAGGTCCGAACCGAATTCCAGCAGTTGCCGAAGGAAATTGAGTGGCTCGAATTAGAGGTTCAACAATTGCCGGCTATAGAGAAGAAGATGGACTATGTGGTGTCACATCTAGCTCAAATTTTACAGGCTCAAGGGAGAGGAGATACACAGTCGACGGCTGCTAGTGCAGATCAACAACAATGTGCGGTTGAAGGAGAGGTTTCATCAGCTCCGATTCCGAGTACAGTTCCGATTCCACCACCCCCATCGTCGGATCAGGTTCAGCCACCGTCCGCGGTTCCATCAACATCATTGTCAATGGCCGAGGGTTATGGGCATAATTACAAACCCCCTCGGCTAGAGTTGCCGTTATTCTCAAGAGAAAATCCTGATGGTTGGATTTACCGTGTCGAACGATATTTTTTGTTGACAAGGCTTGCTGAGCCTCAGATGCTGGAGGCGGCTATAGTGGGTTTAGAAGGACACGCTCTAACTTGGTTTCAATGGGAGAACCAGCGTAGACCGATCACTTCATGGGCAACATTGAAGCATCAATTGCTTCTCCGATTCCAGGCGGTTCCAATCGGCACAGTGTCGGAGGAGTTTCTGTCTGTTGTGCAGACGTCGACAGTGAGGGAATATTGCCTGAGATGGGAGGCTCTGGCTTCGCAGGTTCTAGATCTGCCCGAGCACATATTGGAGAGGAGTTTTGTTAAAGGGCTCAAGGAAGACATTAAAGGGGCCCTACATATTCTACAGCCCACGGGCCTTGCCCAAATCATGGAAACAACCCAACGAGTTGAGGAGGGGCAACAGATGTTCGCGACAGGCCACAGGTCCAAGAGTTTACTGGCCAGATCTAACCTCAGCCCAATCACACCCTCTTGTTCAATTGTGAACCCCTTCATCGCTGGGTCCATTCGACCAACTGCATCGACTCCATCGACGTCACCTGTACTCAATAGCCCAGCTATTACGAAAGTATCCAAGCCACTGAACACCCGCAGTTTGATGGAGGTGGAATACCAGAATAAAATAGCTAGAGGGGTTTGCTTTAAGTGTGACAAGAAATTCCACCGTGGGCATGAGTGTGACCAAATATTTCTTCAAGTCATGCTCACCTTGGACGATGATGATTCAAGCTCACCTTCAGAATCCCCACCTCCTACACCAGATTCGGCTGAAGCAGTTGCTTCAGAAGAGACACTAGCCACCCTTTCTTTGAACTCCTTGGTTGGGATATCATCTGCCCATACAATGAAGCTCGCTGGTCATATTGGTCTGCGTCCAGTCACCATTCTCATTGACAGTGAAGCAACTCACAATTTCATATCAATGGATGTGGTTTCAGAGGTTGGCATTCCAATCACTCCAACAACATGTTATGGGATTCTTTTGGGCACCAGTGGGAAAGTGCGAACTAAAGGTATTTGTGCTCAAATTGAGTTGGACTTGGGAGCTTTACGGGTCGTCACTGATTTCTTGCCATTGGAGTTAGGAGGAGTAGATGTGATTTTAGGCATCAAGTGGTTGGAGACTTTAGGCAATATGCAGGTGAATTGGAGGACTGGTGATGCGTTTTGAAATGGGGGATACTTGGGTGACTTTGCAAGGTGATCCGGGCCTGTGTAAATCACCTATATCATTGAAGGCCATGATTCATACGGTGGAGCATGAGGGTATGGGTTTTTGGTTCAGATGGGTGCTTTGGCAACCGAGGGAGCAGGTGAGCAAGTTTATCCCCAGGCAGTGGCCGACTTGCTCCAACGTTACAGCTCTTTTTTTGCTATGCCAAACGGGTTACCACCTAGTAGAGGCAGGGAGCATTCGATTGCATTAAGGGAAGGGGTTGCTCCCATTTCAGTGCGGCCCTATCGATACACGCAAGTGCAGAAAGATGAAATCGAGAGGTTGGTTCAGGAAATGCTTCAGGCCGGGATTATTAGACCAAGCACAAGTCTGTTTTCTAGTCTCGTTTTGTTAGTAAAGAAAAAAGATGGGAGTTGGAGGTTCTGTGTTGATTACAGGTGTAATGACCCGAATTTGCTAATCGGGCTTAGGGCCTTGATTAGTATGCCTGGAGGGCAATAAATGATTTAATATGCTAATATGTGGATTTATGTGTATATATGATTATGATACATGTTTAGTTATGTTAAATATGCATGTGGACCCCATTTGGATGTTAGGAGTATAAATGTGATAAATGTTATATATATGTGATATGTCTGTGTAGCACGGACCGAGACAGTCCTGGTGAGCAATTAGTCAGGAAATCACAACAGGGTTGAGATTCGAACTCGGGGCGAGTCGATGGGTAATTTGAGTACTCGGTGTGTTATGGGATTATCGGGACATGAAAATAAATATTTAGAGATAAATTTGAGGATAGAATGTCTAGGCGGGAATACTGGGGAAATTTACCATTTTGCCCTCGGGAACATTTTGGTACCCCGAGCCTTGAGGTAACCCTTTAGACTTAAGTCAAATAAAACAAAAAAGGGAATTACTTAGAAGCTTTGGGGAAACCGACATATACAACCTTCCATAACTGAGATAGCTCTTATTCTCTTCTTTACACTCAAAGGCAAACTTAAAGGGAAACTCAAAGGAATTGGCTAGAAACTAAAGGGAATTCAACTGTGATATCTTAGGAGATTGAAGCTTAAGGATTGAGGATCAACCCAGGGACTGAGTTCAGCAAAGGTAAGCTCTAATTACTAAGGTTTAGTCTTGGATTTCTGCTGGTTTTGGGGATTGCATGTTAGTCAAGATTGGTTTGCTTTTTGAGAATTTTGGCTGAGTTTTGAAGTAGGATCCCATGGGGTTTTGGTGCTGTTACTAAGCTGAAATAATTGTGTTAGTTATCTGGGTTTAATAGATGAGTTTTGGGTGAATTGGCTTGAGGAAAGGTGTGGAAAAATCTGGGTTCGGAGGTGAGAGCCGCAGCCCCAGGAGGGGTGCGCCGCGGCCCGTGTGCGCGCGCGGCCATGGGTGGCCGAGAGGTTCATGCGCGCCGCGGCGCTTGGTGCGCGCGCCGCGGCCCATGTGGTGCTAGCCTCTGTTTCGAGGCTAGCCGCGGCTCTTGTGGGTGGGGTCACAGCCCTTAGTGCCAGTTTGAGTTTTTAGGGGTATTTTAGGCTTGGGAACTCAAGGAGTAAGGCTCGGGATGGATTTTATCACCCGGATTGATAGAATTCAAGGTCCCGGAGGTTAGCGTTATGGCTCAAAGTTATTTAGCGGATTAGAATTTGATGGATGGACATTGTTAATGTGTTGTGACTAGGGTTTCGGCGAGGCTCACGTTAGAGGACTGTGCTCGGAGCATCGGTGCTCAGAAAGCTCGGAACTCAAGTAAGAAAACCCTTGTTCCCATAGAGCTTGTGTGCAGAGCTGAGCCCAATGTATTTGATTAGAATTGATGTGCAGGGCCAAGCCCAATATGTTAGAACTGCGGGGAGTAGCCCTTTAACTGACTATGCTAGAATTTTGTACATGCTTGCTATGCTATATGTATTGTGATGTGAATGATCAGCAAGAGCCGAGAACGGTGTAGGCCGAGAACGGCGAAGGGCCGAGAACGGCGTTGAGCATGTTGAGTGCAAGGCCGAGAACGGCAAGGGGCCGGGAGCAGCGTTGAGCACGTGAAGTGCGAGTTGCCAGGGCGAGTCCCTAGACGGATACCTGGGATATCCTCACAGCGTGGTCCGCGAATCCAGGGCTTGGTAACGCCTGGGTCGGCTAGGTCGTATGTGTGTAGCTAGTTGGTGGCCTGTTTATATGCTTGATATATGTGATGCATATGTTATCTGTTTGTGGGTTTTCTTGCTGGGCTTCGGCTCACAGATGCTCTGTGGTGCAGGTAAGGGTAAAGAGAAGATCAGCCAGCCATGAGTACAGCAGGCGTGTACATGTTTGGCCAGCCTAGCTGCCACAGCCAGAGGATTTTGGGAGATGCTTGTAAATGAACTTGGATTTTGTCGTTTAGCCGACTTAGTACAGTTTTTATGTTGTAAATGTTTCTAAACTCTATTTCAGGATCCTAGGTGTCAAACTTTTATGATCTTCAATGATATGGAGTTAATTCTGTATAGTTTTTCCTCTGTTTAAGGCTTAACTACACTGTTTGATTTAAAACCTTGATTAGCGAGTTGAAAGCACGTTTCTAAACTCACTTAGTAACGGCTCAAAGGGAGTAGGGCATTACAACAGGGCTTTGATCAGGGAGACAATGGTTGATAGATTCCCAATTCCAGTTATTGATGAATTGCTAGACGAGTTGCACGGAGCGAAGGTGTTCTCTAAGCTGGATTTGAAGTCGGGTACCATCAAATTCGCGTGTTCGCTCGGGATATTGAAAAGACAGTGTTTCGCACGAATGAGGGACATTATGAATTTTTGGTGATGCCCTTCGGCCTCACAAACGCTCCAGCAACCTTCCAAGGGCTCATGAATGATGTATTTCGGGATTTTTTGCAGAAATTCGTTTTGGTGTTTTTTGACGATATCTTATTATACAATGCATCCTTGGAAGAGCATATCCAACACCTGGATACAGTATTACAACAACTGCAACATCACCAACTGTATGCAAATAAAAAAAATGCTTGTTCGCTCAAACAAATGTGGAGTATCTCGGTCACGTAATTTCAACTAAGGGGGTGGCAGCAGACCCAAACAAGTTGGAAGCCATGGCTAGTTGGCCTGTGCCTCTGTCAATTAAAGAATTAAGGGGTTTCCTTGGGCTAACGGGTTATTACCGCTAATTCGTAAAGGACTATGGACACATCGCCAGGCCCCTCATTGACCAGCTTAAGAAAGATGCCTTTGGGTGGACTGCAGTAGCACAAGAAACCTTTGTTCGGCTCAAGGAAGCAATGTGCACAGTTCCGGTGTTAGCCATCCCTGACTTTACCTCTCCTTTCATTCTTGAGGCTGATGCATCCGGGTCTGGTCTAGGCGCGGTTTTGATGCAAAATCAGAGGCCAATAGCATATTTCAGTCAAGCACTCTCACCACGAGCTCGCAACAAGTCAGTACATGAAAGGGAGCTGATGGCTATAGTCTTGGCTATCCATAAGTGGCGGCCATACCTATTGGGGCAGAAATTTCTGGTCCGAACAGACCAATGAAGCTTGAAGTACCTGCTGGAACAGAGGTTAGTGGCTTCGAAACACCAGAAATGGCTCACAAAATTATTGGGTTATGATTTTGAAATCCAATACAGATGTGGCTTGGAGAACAAGGCAGCAGGTGCCTTATCCCGCATGCATAGCGACATTTCCTTGGCTGCTATTTCCATTCCTACTGTTCTGTCTATACCAGATTTGAAGGCTCGTGTTGCTTCAGACCCAAGGTTGTCTAAGGTGGTCAAGGATATTGAAAGTGGGCGAGATGGTGGGGGTTACTTCTTGGTTCAGTGATGCCTCAAATTTAAAGGTCGTTTAGTGATTCCTTCAACTTCTCCTTTTATACCATTGTTGCTTCAAGAATATCATGGCAGTAGCGTCGGAGGGCACTCCGGAGTCTTTAAAACTTTCCAAAGAATTGCAGCTGATTTGTATTGGGCAGGAATGCACAAGGAAATCCAGAAGTTTGTGGCCGAGTGTGCCATATGTCAGCAGCACAAGTATATGGCACAATCCCCCACTAGATTACTCCTGCCCTTGCCAATTCCGAAGCAGATTTGGGACGATATTTCGTTGGATTTCATTGAGGGATTACCGGTCTCGAATGGCTTCGACTCGGTATTGGTGGTGGTAGACCGATTGAACAAATATGGGCACTTTATTCCACTCCGACACCCTTTTACTGCTGCAACAGTCGCATTGGTTTTTGTTCGTGAGATAGTCAAGCTCCACGGAATTCCTCGCTCTATTGTGTCCGATAGAGACAAGATATTTCTCAGCCTGTTTTGGAAAGAGTTGTTTCGCTTACAAGGAACGATATTGAAACAAAGTACAACATACCATCCACAATCAGATGGCCAAACGGAGGTCGTCAATCGTTTGAAGATGTATCTACGTTGTTTTGTTAGCTCCAAGCCAAACCAGTGGTCCAAATGGATTCCATGGGTGGAATATTGGTACAACACCTCATTCCATTCGTCTGTGGGCATGACTCCTTTTCGGGTTGTTTATCAAAGAGATCTGCCACCTTTGGTACGCTTTGAATACTCTAGTACTCGAGTTTTAGCTGTCGAACAGAACTTACATGCAAGAGATGAGGTATTGGAGCTGCTCAAACATAATCTGCATCGTGCTCAACAAAAAATGAAAATGCAAACTGATAAGAGAAGAGATGTTCAGTTTAAGGTGGGCGACAAGGTTTATGTGAAATTACGACCTTATCGGCAACGAACAGTCGCAAAGAGATTTAATGAGAAGTTAGCACCACGTTATTTTGGTCCCTTCCCCATCACAGCTCGCGTGGGTGAGGCAGCATATTGACTTCAGCTTCCTCCTGCAGCGATAATCCATCCAGTTTTTCACGTTTCTATGCTCAAAGCAGCCTTGGTACCTAATCAGCAAGCTACTGAGTTGCCCCCAGGCCTTATTGCAGATCTGGAGTGGATATTAGAGCCAGAAGACATTTTGGAGATTCGACCAAGCACACATAAAGCAGCACCGCAGGCACTCATCAAATGGGCTCATCTTCTTGAGTTTGAAGCTACGTGGGAAGATTTCCAAGTTACACAGGAACGATTTCCCCATTTTCACCTTGAGGACAAGGTGAGACTTCGGGCCAGCAGTATTGATAGGTGAAGAAATTCAAAGACAAAAGAGATAATTTGGTGATAAAACTTGATATTTTATTCACTGTGATGAATAGTATTTATAGGCTATACAAGAATAAAATAAAATCTTTACATTTAATTGAAATATTCTAAGGAAAGATAATATACACAATAAAAACTGCCAGCCTATCACAAGGTAATTTTATAATTTCCTAGCTGTCAATACTCCCCCTCAAGCTTGACTATAGATATTGATGAGCCCAAGCTTGTTCATAAGGAAATTATAAACTTTTTCAGATAATCCCTTGGTAAGAATATCTGCAAGTTGTTGATCAGTGTGCACATACTCGATTTTGATAACTCCCCCATCGATTTTTTCCTTAATAAAGTGACGGTCTACTTCTACGTGTTTTGTTCTATCATGATGAACTAGGTTGTGAGCAATGCTAATAGTAGACTGGTTGTCACAGTAAAGCTGGACTGGAGCTTCATACTTAATTTTCAATTCTTCCAATAGTTTTTTTATCCACACTGCCTCGCACACTCCATGTGCCATGGCTCTGTATTCAACTTCTATGCTTCTTCTTGCAACGACAGTCTGTTTCTTACTTCGCCATGTTACCAAGTTGCCCCATAGTAAAGTACAATATCCTGATGTAGATTTTCTGTCATCAATCGATCCAGCCCAATCTGCATCAGTGAATACTTCGACTTTTCTTTCAACAGTTTTCTTTAAAAACAACCCTTTGCCTGGAGTTCCCTTCAAATACTTCAAAACTCGATATACAGCATTGAGATGACCTTGGCATGGGTCGTGCATATATTGACTTATTGCAAAAGCAATGCCTAGTCTAGTAAGCGAGAGATAGATGAGTTTTCCAACTAGTTGTTGATATCTTCCTTTGTCCACTGGTTCTCCTTTAAGCATTCGGTCTTTGTTGCCGAGTTTTATTGGAGTTTTGCTAGCCTTACAATCAAGCATTCTAGTTTCTTCAAGAAGATCAAGAGTGCATTTTCTTTGTGAGACAGAAATACCTCTTTTGCTTCTAGCAATTTCCATACCCAGGAAGTATCTCAGTGTTCCAAGATCTTTGACTTCAAACTCTTTTGCTAATAATTCTTTTATTAAAGTCATATCCTTGGTATTGTTGCCAGTAACTATTATATCGTCAACATATACAATCATGATAGTTATCTCTCCTTTTCCCAAGTGTTTAATAAATAGAGTATGGTCTGTCTGACCTTGTTTGTAGCCGAGATCCTTGACTACCTTCGAAAAACGATTGAACCACGCCCGAGGAGATTGTTTCAGGCCATAGAGAGATTTGTTGAGTTTGTAGACAATATTGGGAGTTTTCTCTTCAAATCTAGGGGGTTGAATCATGTAGACTTCCTCTTCTAGTTCCCCATTTAAGAAAGCGTTTTTTTACATCTAGTTGATGTAATTCCCAATCCAGGTTTGCTGCTAACAAAAGTAAGACTCTAATAGTATTGAGTTTAGCAACAGGAGCGAAGGTTTCGGTGTAGTCAATTCCATAGGTTTGTATATACCCTTTTGCAACTAGTCGAGCTTTGTATCTCTCAATAGATCCATTCGCATTATATTTGACAGTGAACACCCATTTGCATCCTACCACTCTTTTATCAGGTGGTAATTCCACTAATCTCCAAGTTAAAGTTTTTTTAAGAGCTCTCATCTCTTCATAAACAGCTCTTCTCCATTCAGGAATCTCAAGTGCTTCTTCAATATTCCCAGGAATAACAATATTTGACAAGCTAGAAGTAAAAGCTTTAAATGAAGATGACAGATTTGAATAGGAAATAAACTTGGAGATGGGATATTGAGTGCAAGACCTAGTTCCTTTTCCCAATGCTATAGGAATGTCTAGATCAGAATTAGTATTTGAAGGAGGATTACCTGACATATTTGGAGAAGGAGAATCTACCACCGGATTGGTTTCTTGACTATGCTGAGAATACATGATTTGGTTATTTCTTTTCCATCTAGAATAAACACGCAACTCTTGTTGTTGATTTGGTAGATGTATATCTGTTTCAATTGACTTGGAAGATGGAGCAAGAGTTTGAGATTTTGGATCTGCTGAATTTTGAGTCAAGTCTGGAAGCTGGACAGAGGAATCAAGAGGAAGCTCTAACCCCCACGACCATTGAGCTTCATTATGATGAGTATTGTTCTCCCCCTAAAGCGAAGTGGGTGAGAAATATGGAGTACCTTCGAAGAATGTGACATCCCGAGAGACATAAGATTTCTTTGCGAGAGGACAACAACACCTGTAACCTTTCTGAGTAGGAGAGTAACCAAGGAAGATGGTTTTAATGGCTCTTGGGTCAAGTTTAGTGCGATCTCGAGGATGTACATGAACAAATGCGGTACATCCAAAAGTTATAACAAGAAGAGTGCCAAAGGAGATGTGAGGATAGGAAGTAAGAAGAACTGAATGGGGTGTCCTAAAATGAAGAGGTCGACTCGGAAGGCGGTTGATAAGATAAGCAGCGGTGAGAATAGCATCTCCCCAAAAATACTTAGGAACATGCATAGTAAAAATTACAGCCCGGGCCACTTCTAAGAGATGACGATTTTTCCGTTCAGCCACACCATTTTGTTGAGGGGTATCGACACGAGAGCTTTGATGAATGATGCCTTTTTGGGAAAGATAAGGTCCCAAGACAGAATTAAAATACTCTATGCCATTGTCTGTTCGTAATATTCGAATAGATATCTGAAATTGTGCTTGAATCATATTATGAAAATTTTGAAATACATCATGTGTATCAGACTTGTGTTTGAGTAGATAGACCCAAGTGAGACGTGTGTGATCATCAATGAATGTGATGAACCAACGATGACCGTTGGAAGTAGTGACTTTGGAAGGTCCCCATAGATCACTATGAATTAAAGAGAAAGGACTAGTTGGCGTATAATGTTTATGAGGAAAGACAGATCGAGTATGCTTAGCAAATTGACAAATATCACATTGGAAAGACTCAATAGTATTATTTAAAAAAAATGTTGGAAACAAATGTTTTAAATATGAAAAACTTGGATGTCCAAGTCGATAATGCCATAAAATAATTTTGTCTTTATTTGAAACAGAAACAAAATTGAAAGTAGAAACAAAATTAGATAAAATTGACGCCAAACTAGTGGAACTAGGTTGCTGCCTTTTTATTTGTTGACGATTGTCAAAGAAATAAAGTCCACCATGAATTCTAGCACTGCCAATCGTCCTCCCCGATGATAGATCCTGAAATTGACAAGAATTTGGTAGAAATTTAGCAAGACAACTATTATTAGTAGTTAACATACTAACAGAGATTAAATTGCATTTTAATGAAGGAACATGAAGGACTGAATTTAGAATTAAATCAATCGAAAATTTAATTTTACCAATGGCTGCAATAGGAGAAAGAGTGCCATCGGCAATCTTGACACTAGAATTATTAGAACACAGAGAGTAGGAATCAAACAAGTGAAATAAACTAGTCATGTGATCAGAAACACCTGAATCAATTATCCATGGTGTTTGAAATTGTTTTACAGTAGAAGAGAGATTACCAGAGTGTGCAACAGAGCAAGATGCACCATGAGATCCAGAACCAGATAGAGAATTGAGAGAAGACTGATTCAGGAGAGTATACAAATGAGCAAGTTGTTCCTTACTGGATGGGAGTGAAGTGGTTCCATGAGTGGTGTTGGAGGGGGTGTCTTGGGTCTGGGTTTGGTACGCCCTCTTGTCATTGTGACGCCGTGGAGTCCAGTTGGCTGGTTTGCCATGGATTTCCCAACAGGTAGAATGAGTATGTCCATGGCGTTGACAATGGTCGCACCAGAGTCTATCTCCCTTGCAATTTGGCCTTGGATCAGGATTGGATTTTTCATAAGAACCAGATTTGGCAGCAAGAGCTGATCCTTCTAGAGGTTGGGAATCCGAAGCATTAAGCATGACTCGGCATCGTGCCTCTTCACGACGAACCTCAGAGAATGCTTCTTCAGTATCAGGGAGAGGAGAACGACTGATTATGCGACCTCGAACCTCATCGAGTTTGCTGTTCAACCCAGCAAGAAACTCATACACTCTTTCTCTTTCCAGTTGTTGTCGCTGTATTGTACTGCACGCAGCGCACAATGGTGTGGTCTCGAGGTAGAGATCAAGCTCCTGCCATAAATCTTGTAAATCTGAAAAATATTGAGTCACAGTCAGAGTACCTTGTTTGATCTCCTTGAGTTTGGTACGAATCTCAAATATTTGAGAAGTATTCTCAAGGTCAGAATACATTTTTCTAGCAGCATCCCATACCTCTTTTGTTGTTTTGAAGAAAAGATACTTGCGACTAATTTTTTGATCCATCGAATTTATTAGCCAGGCAAGAACAATTGAGTTTTCAGCTTGCCATACCTTGTAAGTTGGATCACTCAAGGGAGGAGCAGGGAGGTCACCGGTAATGTATCCAAGCTTACCGCGGCCACATATGACAATCTTGACAGATTGTGCCCATTCCAAATAGTTTTTCCCTTAAAGTCTGTGTGCTGTAATCTGTGTAGAACCACTGTCATGGCTGTAGAGAGACCTCACAGAACTGCTGGATTGAGTTGGGGCTAGAGATGTGGTGTCTGAATGAGTGGAATTGATGGACCCAGTGGTCTGAGATATAGCTTCCTCACTGGTTGACATTACTGAAGCAGAGAAAAAGAAAAAAAAAATCTGATATTGAAAATCTGGATGTCACCTGAGATAAACTCTGCCGGACTGAGAAGAGAACAACCTTCAACTAAACCACCTTTGAATAATCGGACTGGCTGGTGGGAGTGACTGAAAGGAGGATAATTTGGACAAACGCCTGGTGGTAGCGGCTGAAAGCTGTCGGAAAACAGAGGAGCCGCCGAAAAAAAAAAGTGGAGAAGATTGAGCCTTAAGCTCTGATACCATGAAGAAATTGATAAACAAAAGAGATAATTTGGTGATAAAACTTGATATTTTATTCACTGTGATGAACAGTATTTATAAGCTATACAAGAATAAAATAAAATCTTTACATTTAATTGAAATATTCTAACTAAGGAAAGATAAAAAAATTCATATATCTAGAGCTTGAAAAGCGTAGTTACAGCCTCTCTCTCTCTCCATGGCGAGAAGGAAGACTGTGCAGAAGCTTGCTAGAGTGATTGATTCGGAGCTCCCTTCATCCAATACTTCGATTGTAGAGGAAGAAAGAACGGAATTGGAGGCAGAAGTGCCTGAGGAGATGATTGATCCATTGCTTTTGGATCTTGAGCCTCAAGCTGACACTGATGAGAAATTTCGGTCCGCCTCCTGGGCAGCTGAAGTAGAAGGACAATCTTTCCAAGACTCGACCAAAGAAAACTGGTCCAAGTTTAAGGAGTCCATTCCTAATTTTGGATATACGAAACTCCATTTTCAAGACCCGATCCAACGAGATGGTAAACTGGTGGCTCAATTGGATATTGATGAGATAGCAGTGGAGGCGTCTTACTGGAAATCTGCTCTGGTTTGCATGGTTATTGGGGCAAATCCGCCTCTGGCTGTTTTTGAAGGATTTCTCAGGAAAATTTAGGGTAATCTTGGAATTGATCATGTGGCCCGGGTGAATTCTGGATTCACAATGGTTCAGTTTAGAGATGAGGCAACTAGGGATATGGTGCTTGAATCTGGAGTGATTCACTTTGACAAGAAGCCAGTAATTCTCAGACCTTGGTCTTCAGATGTTGAAACTATAAGGTCAGTAAAATTTGTCCCTGTTTGGATTCGTTTACAAGTCTTGGGCTGCAATATTGGGGTGTTAATTGTTTGAGTGCTCTAGTTAGCACGATTGGCACTCCTATTATGGTAGATAAGATCACAAAAGCAAGGACTATGATTAAATTTGCTAGAATCTTAGTTGGTATGGAGATTGCAGAACATCTTCCTATGCAAATCCATTATCTAAATGAGAGAGGTCAGATTATGGAGCAAGCCATTAAGTATGAGTGGCTTCCCACTAAGTGTTCTAACTGTAAGAAATTGGGTCATTCTGCTGCTGTCTGTAAGCATTCTCCAACTGTTATAAAGAAGAATTCAGAGCCTTCAAACCAAGCTAATCCAGTTACTACGACAGCAAGTGAAACTGCTGCTGATATTCCAATTAGCAAACACCAAAACAAACAAGAACCTGTTGGGGTTACTAAGCAGGGTTACTAAGCAGGATGGAATTCAATCAGATCCTAGTGGATCTAAATGGGTTACCCCTCGAAAGGCTGGAATGAAGAAGTTTGTTGATAAACCTCAACCTGAAATGCATAGGAACTCGTTCAGTATTTTACAGGCAAACCAGCAACAAGCAGCTGATATTACCCTTCCCATTGAACTAAATGGACAACAACATTTTGAGCTAGAATGTTAGGGGTTTAAATAGTAAGAATAAACAACAGGCAGTTCTTGATGTTTGCAGGAAGAATAAAGTTGGTATTGGAGCTTTGATTGAAACAAAATTAAAAGGGGATAGAATGAGGGATTTTATGAATTCATCATTTGTTGGTTGGAAGTTTTATAGTAGCTCTGTGGTGGAGGGGCGTATTTTACTCATTTGGAAAGCCCATATGATGAAGATAGAAGTTATTCAGGAAACTTCTCAGTTGCTTCACTGCAGAGTTTCTCTAGTTGGTGTGAACTTGACTTATTACCTATCAGTTGTCTATGGCTCGAATCAACTAGAGACAAGAAAGTGTTTATGGTCTGACTTAGCTAATGTTCAGAGATCGGTTATCCCTTGGCTCATTATGGGAGATTTTAATGCAGTCTTCTATGTTGATGATCGTCTTGGTGGAAGATCTATTTCTGTTAAAGAGATGGAGGATGGAGGATGCTCGCCATTGGTTGGCTTTGGGAGAGGCTACTGAAATGAAGACTTTAGGCCCTAAATACACTTGGACCAATAAACAAGATGGAGGAGCTCGGATATATTCCGAATTGGATAGAGTGTTCTTCAATGATAACTAGTTTGATAGCTTCCCATTAGCTGTATCATATGTTCAATGGGATGTGATTTCTGATCATTGCTATTTGTTTATTAAACAGGGGGATTTCCATAGTAGGGGAGTGAAGCCATTTCGGTTTTTCAACATGTGGGCTATTCATGATAAATTCAGGGAAGTTGTTCTTCAAAATTGGTCTCTTCCTTTTGAGGGGCAGGGGTTATTTTGTCTTGTTGGTAAACTCACTCGACTTAAGCATATTCTCAAAAAGTTTAATTGGAGAACTATGGGCAGTGTTGCTTGTAATTACGAGGAGAGCAAATCTAAATACCATCTGGTCCAAAATGAGCTTTGTTCTGATCCTTTAAACGCTGATTTATTGTCAAAAGAAGAGGAGGCGCAGCAGGTTTTCTTCAGGCATGAGAAGATTTATTCTAGTTATATTCGTCAAAAAAGCAAGATAACTTGGCTCTGATTTGGTGATGAAAATTCAGCATATTTTCATGCTAGTTTGAAAAAGAGGCAGCTATCCAATCGCATTATTTCTTATGTTGATGCTAATGAGTGTTTTGTGAATGATTATGCTAAGGTTGTAGATTATTATTTTCACCACTTTAAGAATCATTTGGGTAATACTAGCAGAGCTTCGGGTCAGATTGATCCTGAGTGTATTAGTAATGGCCCTGTGTTGAGTTTGGATGACCAGCTGCAGCTAATAAAACTTTTTACTTACCATGAAGTTCGTTCAGCCATGTTTAGTATCAATTCAGTCAAAAGTCCTGGCCCGGATGGTTATGGAGCGGGATTCTTCAAAGTGCTTTGGAAATATATTGGCAAGGAAATTTCTGTGGCTATTTTAGATTTCATCTCTGGCAGAATTCCTTCGGCTCTCAATGACACTATCCTCTCACTCATCCCGAAAGTAGACCAGCCATCAAACGCTACTGAATACAGACCTATAGCTTGCTGCAACACTGTTTACAAATGCATTTCGAAAATGCTTTGTAATCGTATGGCAGCGGTTCTCCCTTCTCTGATTAATCTAAATCAGGGAGCATTTATCAAACAAAGATCCTTGGCTTACAATGTTCTCATTTTACAAGATCTGATTAAAGGATATAATAGGAAGAACAGCTCGCCACGTTGTGCTATGAAGTTAGATTTGAGCCAGGCTTATGATACTATAAATTGGGATTTCTTGGAAAATTTACTTAATATGTTTTGTTTTTCGAGTCGTTTCATGTATTGAATTATGGTTTGCTTGAGGGGATCATCTTATTCTCTGGTTTTGAATGGTAGGATTCAAGGGAATTTCAAAGGTGGGAAGGGGCTTCGGCAGGGAGACCCCATATCCCCTTTATTATTTGTCATAGTGATGGAGTATCTTATTCTAATTAAGGCTTCAAAGGACAATCATTTTAGGTTTCATCCTATGTGCCAATCTTTGAATCTTATTAATCTCTGTTTTGCTGACGATCTCATTATATTTTGCAAAGGATCTGTTTCTTCAGTTCAGGTTCTTAGTGAGGCTTTTGTTGAGTTTGGTAAATCCTCGGGCTTAATGATTAATTACTCAAAGTCTCATATATACTTTTGGAGGTGTTTCTGCAGAGATTAAATCGAGAATTCTGGTTTGTTCGAAGCTTGTTGAGGGCTATTTTCCTCTGAAGTATCTTGGGGTTCCCCTTCGACCAACCAAATGGAAATCAGCAGATTGTGATGTTATTTTTAAAAAGATTCAGTTGCGTCTCAATGTTTGGTTTAGTCGCCATCTTTCTTATGCGGGTAGAGTCCAACTTATTCATTCGGTTCTAATGGGTATTCGGACTTATTGAATGAGCATATTCATGCTTCCTCAGAGTGTTGTGAAGGATATTGATAAAGTTTGTCGTCAATTTCTTTGGGGTGAGAGTGGTTCCCGTACTAAATTTCACTTCACTTCTTGGGAGCAAGTTTGTCGGCCTAAGCCTTTTGGGGGTTTAGGATTTCGGGAGGGGGCTATTTGGAATAAGCTGAAACTTGCTAAGTATATTTGGGCAATTGAATTTAAACAAGACCAACTTTGGGTCAAGTGGGTTAACTGTGTTTATCTGAAAGGAGTTAGCATTTGGAGTTATAGACCTAAGGCTGATTCCAGCTGGTACTGGAGGAAAATGATGTCCTTCTGTCAGTCCATCTCGAAATCTGACGTGCAGGCTGCAGTGATCAAAGGAAAGTTTCAGCTGGGATCCTTTTATAATCAGCACCTGAGGAATGAGAAAGTTGCTTATGCTAAACCAGTTTGGTGTAAGCTTTCGGTGCCTAAGCATAGATTTATTCTGTGGCAGGTTGTTAACCATCACTTGCTTACTTGGGACTTACTGGTTGCTCATCACATACCAGTAGTTAATGTTCACTGTCCAGTTTGTGACCTTGCTGAGGAGAGCCATGGTCATCTTTTCTTTGACTGCATCTTCTTTAGAAAGGTTTTACGGCTGATTTCAAGTTAGCTTGGAGGGGTTTCTTGGCCTGGAGAACTAGATTGCTTGGCTGTCTAAATGGAATTCAGACTGGATTCATCATATAGTGGCTGCTTCTCTTGCTGCTTGTACCTATTATATCTGGTATAATAGAAATACTTGCTATTTTAATGATAGTTGTTTCACAGTCTATAAAATAGATAATCTGATTAGGCAAGCTCTCAAAGCTAGAATCCTTAATGTAAATTCTAGGCACCTATCTACTAGAGAAAGGCAAATGTTTGAATTTGTAAAATCCTAGTAAGTTTTGAGGGTTGTCTCTTGCTCCCTTTTGTATGACTCAGTTTGGTTGATCAATGAATTTTCTTTTTGATCAAAAAAAAAAAAAGATAATATACACAATAAAAACTGCCAGCCTATCACAAGGTAATTTTATAATTTCCTAGCTGTCAATAATAGGCCACCCTTGACATTTGTGTACGCACGCAGAAACAGTATAGGTAATGGTAAGGGAGCTGTAGGGGATAATTAGTTGGATTGGTTGACTAAGTTGTTATGTGAGAGATATTAGAGTGAGTGAGGGTACATGGGAATTCCCTGTGGTTGTAAATATAACAGTGAGTATGAGACTTAGGGGAGGATACGAATTGAGTAAGGTATAACCCTTTTGGGAGAGAACTAGGCTCTCGAATTCCTAGCTAAGCAATACAGAAACTCACCATTTCTGCATCTATATTCTCTGTTTACTAACAATTGTGCATGTTAATCGTATCAACTTCATTAAAATAAATTGATGGAAATTAATTATGTGTTGTTTATGTTCCCAACAAACAACAACAGGCTGACATTTTGACTAAGGGTCTATCAAAAGAAGTTTTCGATGAGTTAGCGTGCAAGTTGGGCATATGGAATTTCTATGCACCAGCTTAAGGGAGGGTGTGGGAAATATTGGTGTTTATTAGTCTTTATTACTCGGTATCCTCTTAATTAGGAAACCACTGTGTACAAATTGTATAGTTTTTATATTTAGATTATTTGATAGGATGTCTATAATATTTGTAATTACCAGAATATTCGATATTAAATTAACAAATATTTATTTATTCTGTACAGTACCTATTTAAAGGTATATGCTTTCAATGAATAATTTCCACAGAAAATAAAAGACCATCCATATTTACAGAAACAACTCTCTGACTCTGAGTTTAATTACACCAAGCAAGAAAGGAATGGTTATAGCGTACCAACAATTATGACATGGATGTCTCCTCTTACAGGAACCTTGTTGCTATCATTTGAATGTTTTCTTACGCCTCCAAGTAGTGCTAGTGTTATTCCCGCTAGGAAAAAAAATGTTCCATAAATTAGTATCAATCTCACCAATAACAAGACATTTAACATAAACAAGCAACAGAAAAGATCACCTTTAACAAGCTCATGACCATAGATAGATGGACAGATAGATTGAAGCAGTTGTCTAAAGGTATCTGAACCATGTTCCTCAGAAAACTTTATAATAAATTCCAAATCCCTTGAAGAAAATGAGAATAAGTCGAAAAGTTCCATTGGTCGTGCATGAGAATTAGAATCTTCTGAGTTGTCAGATGTAGAAAGTGACTTGGAGTTTTTGACTGAAATGGCTTCTAGATACAAATAGTAAAATCCTTGACTTTTGCCTTTCGATTTCCCTAGAAAGGAAAAAGAAAAAAATCAGCTGCACTTATAAACAATGGGACAATGCTCTATTCAAGGATAACATGTTCCACAATAGTTAACAGGTGAGAGTATATGTTGACGTGTTCAAAATTTATTGTTAGGTTGTTAGAGTTTTATTCTCTTATTTATAGGATAAGTTGTTAGTTTGTTATCAAATATATTGTATATGTATGATATTCAGACATGATAAATGAATATAAGAGAGAATATGATTAACTCTTATTTTTTAAATTCTTCTTCGCTGTAGATATTTTTTCTTCTTGTTTAATATACTTTTATGGTATCAAAGCTGAGAAGTATATTTCACGATTGAAGAAAATATGAACCCTACAGTAGTAAGCGAAGGTCAGGTGCCGGATAAGTCTTCAGACTCAATCCAACCGACCTCCAAAATTACTCAAACTTCTCTCTGAAAATCTGTTCACTTCAAATCTCGTCCTTCAAATTGAATGGACGAAATTTTCTAAGCTGGTCCTGATCAGTTAAATTGGTCATCCGCGGCAAGGGAATGATTGGCTTCATTGATGGCTCTAAACCTGCTCTAGATATTTCAGATTCTGCCTACACTAATTGGGACATCAACAACTCCATAGTAATGTCGTGGCTTATTAATTCCATGGAGAATTCGATTGTTGAAATTTATCTTCTCTGTTCAACAGCAAAAGAAATATGGGATGCCATGACAGTAGCTTATTCAGACTTAGAAGATGCTTCTAATATGTTTCAGCTACGTACTCAGTCTCGTAATCTTCATCAAGGTGAAACTAACGTCACTCTGTATTTTAATAATCTCACAAAGCTCTGGCAGGAATTAGATTTATTCTCTCCACAAACCTAGAATGATCCTAAGGATGTTGCTATATATCGTAAAATTCTTAGTAAGGAGCGCACCTATGATTTTCTTGCTGGACTAAATGACAACCTTGACAATGTACGCAATCGTATTCTCGGCCTCAAAACAATTTTGTCACTCAATGAAATCTTTGCCGAGGTACGCCGCGAAGAGTCTCGAAAACTTGTCATGCTCCCAACTGCTGTCCAACAAAAGAATGCTTCCTCAACAGACTCATCGGCATTGGCTGCTCGTAACATTGATAACCGCAACTTAAAAAAATCATCTCAGTTTTGTGATCATTGTCAACGGCCATATCACACAAAAGCAACCTGTTGGAAGCTTCATGGCAAATCGGCTGATTGGGTTTCCTTGTCATCTTCGTGGCACTGATAATAAGGGATTACAAGCTTCATCCTCTTCCGACTGTAACAGTCCTTTCTCCAAAACTCAGCTTGATCAGCTTAGTAAACTTTTTGCTAGAAATGCACCTTCGTTAATAGCACAAGGTACATCACTTTCTGCTATTGTTGTTGCTTCCTTTGATTCTGCTCCTTGGATTATTGACTCTGGTGCTTCCGATCACATGACGGGTAATCGATCTTTGTTCTCAAATTATTCTCCATACAATGGTAATCATATGGTTAAGATTACCAATGGTTCATTTACTCATGTGACAGGTATTGGTTCAGTTCATTTTAATCCAGATTTTTCACTAAAGAATGTGCTTTATGTACCTGAGTTATCATGTAACCTTCTGTCTAATAGCAAGATAACTACTGATCTCTGCTGTGTTGGCAATTTTTCACCTAGTTTATGTGTTTTTCAGGACCAGCTCTCGGGTCGGATGATTGGGAGTTCTAAGGAAGCCTCGGGTCTCTATTATTTTTTGCATAAAAAGTCTACAGATGGGAGCTGCCTTCTTGTGACTGAATCTTCATCCTCTCGGGAAAATAAAGTCATGCTTCTTCATTATCGATTAGGCCATCCTAGTTTTTCTTATTTACGTCGTATGTTTCCAAAACTTTTTTCCAATAAAGACTCATTTGTTTGTGAAATATGTTTACTTGCTAAACATACTCGTGTTTCATTTCCAATGCACCCTTATAAACCTTCTAGGCATTTCTCACTTATTCACAGAGATTTATGGGGCCCTTCTCGGGTCTCATCGGTTTCTAATAAAAAATGGTTTGTTTCATTTATTGATGATCATACTTGTGTGTGTTGGGTGTATTTACTTCGTGAGAAAAATGAAGTGGCAAGTGTTTTTGAAAATTTATGCCATGATTGAAACACAATATGAAACAAAAATTCAATTCCTACAAACTGATAATGGGACAGAATATTTTAACTCTAATCTTGAGCCATTTCTCTTAAAAAATGGTATCCTTCATCAAAGGTCATGTGTCAACACCCCTCATCAAAACGAGGTGGCTAAACAAAAAAATCGTCATCTTTTAGAGGTCACGAGAGCTCTTTTATTTGGGGCAAATGTCCCAAAACAGTTTTGGAGTGATGCTCTTTTAACCGCTTGTTTCTTGATAATCGCATGCCCTCGAAAGTTCTTAAATTTCAAACTCCTTTACAAAGTTTGCAAACTTCTTTTCCAAACAGATTTTTTTCACAGATTGATCTTCGAGTATTTGGCTGCTCTGTATTTGTTCACATCATACTCAAAATCGTGGTACACTTGAACCCCGCTCTCACAAATGTGTTTTTCTTGGCTACTCATCTCTTCAAAAAGGATATCACTGTTTTTTTGTTAAAAAAAATAAATATTTCGTTTCAAAAGATGTCACTCTTGAAAAATCAACCATTTTTCTCGAAAATTCAGTCTCAGGAGGAGCATTTAGGTGATCTAAATTTTCATGATCAAGTTACAAACTCTCAGGTAAATTCAAACTAGGAAAATTCAACTTGGGAAAATTTTTAGCACTTAAATTCACCCCAAATATCTCCAGCTCCAGCCCCTCAAATATCAGTTCCATCACCTCCAATACCTCCAGCTCCAACACCTCAAATATCAGTTTCCCCAGTACCTCAAAATTCTCGACCAATTCCCAATTTCATCCTAGGAAAATCTCCACTGATAAACTCAGAAAATCCACCTCAGTCTACCACGATAAAACATTTTCCTCTCACTTATACCGGACGACCGATTATACAAAAAGATAATACTGTCGAGCAACCTACACACCAAGAGTCAGATCCAGGAATAGGTAATGATTTACATGTAAATGAAATTGATCTTCTAATTGCTCTAAGAAAAGGAACTTGTAGCTGTACTCAGCATTCTATTTCTGAGTTTATTGGCTACTCTCATCTTTCTAAACAGATGTAGGCTTTGGTTACTAATTTATCAGCTACTAAAATTCCTACCAATGTTGAAGAAGCTTACAAAAATAGCAATTGGAAACAAGTTGTCCTTGAAGAAATGAAAGCATTAGACAAGAACAATACTTGGGAGGTAGTTGATCAGCCGTGTGGAGTAGTTTCTATTGGGTGCAGATGAGTTTTCACGGTGAAATATAAGGAAGATGGTTCGATTGAACGCTACAAGGCCAGGTTAGTGGTGAAGGGTTACACACAAACTTATGGAATAGATTATCAAGAGACTTTTGCACCTGTGGCAAAAGTTAATACAATCTGTGTGTTATTATCTCTTGCTGCCAATGTCAACTAGCCTCTTCAACAATTAGATGTAAAAAATGCCTTCTTGAATGGTGACTTAGAAGAAGAAGTGTACATGGAATTACCACCGAGTTTTGACTCAGAAAGGAAGAATGGGAAGGTATGACGTCTTCAAAGGTCATTATACGGGTTAAAACAATCTCCTCGTGCTTGGTTTGAGAGATTTACCAAGGCAGTTCGAAAACATGGCTACAAACAAACACAGGCAGATCATACACTTTTCTATAAATCGAGTAATGGGAAAATATTGATCTTAATAGTGTATGTTGATGATATAATTGTTACAGGAGGTGATGGTGCTGAAATTAACAGAATAAAACAAAAGCTTGCTGAAGAATTTGATATGAAAGATTTAGGGAATCTTCGGTATTTTCTAAAGATGGAAGTTGCTTGAAATAAGGATGGAATCTCTGTGTCACAACAAAAATATGTGTTGGATTTTCTAAAAACAACTAGAATGTTGGGATGTAAACCTGTAGAAACACCTATGGATGTGTGAAGCTCAGTAATGATAACATTGATGATCAACCAGTTGATAAAGGACAATACCAGAGGTTAGTAGGTAAACTCATCTACTTATCTCATACAAGACCAGATGTTGCTTTTGCAGTAAGTTGTGTAAGGCAGTTTATGCATGCACCATCTCAAAGTAGGGCTGAGCAAAAAATCAAAAAAACCTAATAAACCGCTCAAACCGACTGCCCGAACACCGAAAAAACCGATGGAATCGAAAACCGCTGAAACCGCCTTGGCAAAAACCGACATTAAATCGGTCGGTTTATAAGTTGGTTGCAAACCGACCGAATATAGTTAGGTTCTAAATTTGTGAATATAACATTGTAACCATGTGTTTAGATTTTCAAATCTTTAAGTTAACAAATTAAATGAATTAATTTCATATTAAAAAAAAGCTAAAAAAATGGATTACAATAATTTATATTTTTTTAACTTAAATTTCCTTAAAAAATATTTAAAAAATAAATAAAAAAATCAAATTCGATTTGGGTGGTTTTAATCGACCGAACCGCAGTCTAAATCGGTCTGTTTTTTTTGGTGTTGTAAGTAGGTCGATCGATTTTTGGATCGCACCAATCCGAATTGAAAACCGAAATCTAGATTTTAGAATAGAAAAAAACTGCCCAAACCGACCGATGCTCAGCCCTATCTCAAAGTCATCTTGATGCTGTGTACCGAATCCTCAAGTATTTGAAAGGCACACCTGGACGAGGGTTATTATTTAAAAGAGGGGAAAATAGAGAAGTAGAAGTTTATGTTGATGCTGATTGGGCAGGCTCTCCTATTGATCGGCGTTCAACTTCAGGTTATAGTTCTTATGTATTTGGTAATCTTGTGACTTGAAGGAGTAAGAAACAAACAGAGGTAGCTAGAAGTAGTGCCGAAGTTGAACTTAGAGCTACATCTCTTGGTATTTGTGAAGCTCTTTGGTTAAAATTGCTTTTAGAAGAGTTTTTGGTTCAAGTGAAGTTTCCACTGCAAGTCTATTGTGATAATAAAGCTGCAATCTCCATAGCTCACAATCTAGTCCATCATGATTGTACCAAGCATGTTGAAGTGGATCGACATTTTATTAAAGAGAAAATTGATAAGGGAACAATAACTATATCTTATGTACCTACTTCTCAGCAAACAGCCCATGTTCTAACAAAAGCATTATTCAAACCAATGTTTGAAAGTATGATAGCAAGCTTGGATTGTTCAAATGTACACTCTCCAGCTTAAGGGGGAGTGTTGACGTGTTCAAAATTTATTGTTAGGCTGTTAGAGTTTTATTCCCTTATTTATAGGATAAGTTGTTAGTTTGTTATCAGATATCTTGTATATATATATATGATACTCAGTCATGATAAATGAATATAAGAGAGAATAGGATTAACTCTTATTTTTTAAATACTTCTTTGCTGTAGATATTTTTTCTTCTTGTTTAATATATTCCTGAAAAACTAACGCCTTGCTAAAAATTCTGTAGAAACATCAGTAAACATTTACCTCCCCCAATATCCATGTAATTGTTAATTACTCTTATAACTCCAGTTACAGTCACCACATCTCCAGGGATGCAAGCATCAACTAGATCTTCAGTCAATTCACACTCTACAGTTCGAGGCACCCGGCCCTCCTCATGATCCTCAGGCTTTAGCAGCTCCTGTACTCTGGTGTGATATCCAAATCCCAAGTAATAACAATTACAGTCCTAGATAGCAAATAGTGATACTAATACATAAACGAACCTCAATGACAGTGATGGCGATGATATCGATTCAAATATAAATTTGACATCAGTGGACCAACCTTATTTTCTGAAAATCTATTGTCTGAGCAGTCGATCGAATTGGAATAAAACTTTTGCTCTTGCATCCATCCAAGTTGCAGATCATTGGTGGTGAGAATTTCCCATCAGTAAAGATTCTTAAAATCTTTGTCTTACACTTAGCACAGTCAAAACTCATTTCAACCACAAGAGGCCTAACAGTGCTAACTTTTACTACAGAACCACGAACAGATACAAGCTTGTCTGTCACACCAAACAAACATCAGTTCTATCACCAGCAATCATCTCTGAGGATATATAAATACAAATAATTCTGCAGTCCTAAACCATAGAATTTACCAATATATGCAGCTTTTAGGTTCTTCAAGGCAATCAAAGATTGAGGATAATTATGCAGACGTGTGTTTACTTTGGTACCATCTTCCAACTCGCTTTTATCCCACTTGTTCAGCAGCACCTGCTTCTTTTATCTCTTAGTTTCTATAACTCAAAAAAAAAAAAAAAAATCACAATCGCCATTGCCATTGCCATGTACCTTGTGCGCTGAAGCACTCAAGCATAAAAGAGCAATCTTCGGTTTATCCTCCAACAATTCATAAAATTCATGAACATCACAATCCTTTCGAAATCGTTGAAAGTCGATCGAGAAAATGTATATACCATTATCATCCTTGACCTATATTCAATCATATGTATAAATACATAAACTTCATTTTAGCCAAAAAAAAAAATCATACAGCTCGGAATCAAAGAGAGTTACAAAATACCTGAGAAAGGAGATTTTGCGCCGGCGAGGAAAAGAAGCAAATCAGCAGAGAAACGAGGTTGAACACAGCTTTTTCATCGCCAAGCTCAATATGAGAAAAGTACTTACACCAAACATCCCCAAAGTCTCCTGCACCATAAATGCATCCATAATCCCTTCCCAAGCTCTTTCCTGGAGTACCGTACATCTCCGCCACCGCCGACTATCGAGCTCCGGCGACTGGGGTTACGATTTCGAAAATTGGAGTCTCACGTTTTTTGGTGGGAAAATGAAAGGAAAAGATATTTATAAGAGGTTTCGGCGGAGAGGGAATACGGTGTCGTTATATATCCAAAAAGTAGTATTTGACACGTATGAAGTCACGAAGTTAAGCTGATTTGAATCACAGCCGTTGTCTTGCTCAGAATCACCAAGCCGTTAGATTTCCACCACGTGTCTCGGAGTCACAAAATTTTTTCTGGTACGTAAAAGCCGTCCTCTTCTTCGTCCTAACTTTTCTTCTTGTTCTTCTTCTTCTTCTGTAATAAGCTAAAACCCTCAACAACAAAAAAAACTGTTTGATTTTCACTATTTTTTAGTTCAAAAATTTGAAGCTCTCTTCTCAAAACGAAGTACCTTTAAAGCAGGTATTTTTATTTTTATTACATGTTTTGTTGTGTGTATAAATGGATATTTTTTTAGTTCAAAATTGGAACTTTTTTCTTGGTACCATTTTTAGGGCTTTGCAGTAAACTGCTGTTTATTTGGGGAGTTTATTAATTATTATTTTTTTAGGGTTCTTACTTAATGACTGAAAAATCTGAGGCTGAGGGTATTGACCTCAATTCCGGCGTCGTTTCAAGTGAGCTTGTAAATGGGGTTAATGTAGCTAATAACCAATCAGGAGCTGTAATGGAGGTCAGCTTGAATGGAAAAACAAACGAGGTCAAGGATGGCGGTGTATGCAAGGAGAGCTTAGAGAGTGAGGTGAATGGTGCTGAGAGCGAGAAAATGGTAGATTTTTCTTCCAAAGAAGAAGGTACAGATTGTGATGGAAAAGTTGGAGTTTTATTGGATTGTACGGAAGCTGGAGAAGCCATTGCTGCAGGTGAAGTTCTTTCGAAGAGTGTGGACATGGGATTAGATGAAGAAAGTCATGAAGGTGAGGATTTGATGGGAAATGATAAAGGAAAAGGAGGTGCTTTTAAAGCTGAAAAAGAAAAAGGAAAGGAGAAAGCTATTGATGAGATGGAGAGGAATGAAGATGTGGAGAAAGGTTTAGTTGATGAAACTTCGGATAAAGGGGCTTCTGTTGTGGACAATCCAAGTTCAAATGTCGAAAATTCGAGCCTTTCTGAAACTCTTGAGGCTGCAGATTCTGTTTCTGATGTTGTTAAGCCTCAATCTCCTGGAACTACTGAATCTGCAGAGGGTTTAATACACCATGCTGTGGTTGCGGTGTTAGAGAAGAAAGCTGAGTTTTTTCCCCCAAAAGACAGCGAGACTGAGCTATCTGAAGGGATACAAAAGGAGGAGCTGAATTTGAAAGTTCATTTAGAGGCACAAAGCAAGGAAGACATGACAAAAGCCTGTTTTTCAGAAACACAGGCTTCCAAGAGTAGTGAGAACGAATCTAAATCTTTCAATATCATCATCGATTTAAGCCCACGAATGTATTCTAGAGGGAATGTTGAATCAGCTACCTTGAAACCAGAATTCGCTATTGGTGATTTGGTATGGGGAAAAGTGAGGAGTCATCCATGGTGGCCTGGTCAGATTTGTGACCCTTCAGCCGCATCACGAAAGGCAAAGAAGTATTTCAAAAGAGACGGCTTTTTGATAGCCTATTATGGAGATCATACATTTGCTTGGAATGATGTGTCACGGATGAAGCCGTTTCTTACACATTTTTCTCAAATGGAGAAGCAGAGCAATACTGAAGATTTCCATTATGCACTTGATTGTGTATTGGAGGAGGTTTCAAGACGGGTTGAGTTTGGGCTGGCGTGTTCTTGCATACCTAAAGAAGTATATGCCAAGCTTAAAACTCAGATAATTATCAATGCTGGTATACAGGATGATAAATGTAGGATAGATGGTGGAGATAGGTCTTTAACTGTAGCTTCATTTGAACCTAGTAAGCTTGTTGAGTATGTTAAAGAATTAGCTCAAGTCCCATATGGTGGAACTGAGAAGCTAGAACTCGCTATTGCACAGTCACAGTTATTGGCCTTCAATCGTTTGAAGGGTTATTCCCAGCTGCCGGAATTCATCATGCTTGGTGGGCTCTTGGAGAATGATGCTGACATTTTTCCATCTGAAGAGAAGCAGCATTGCAGTGAAGTGATTGGGGCAGTTCATTTGCCACAAAAGGATAGTGATGTTGATGCATCAATCTCTGAGAAAGGAAAATCGAAAAGTCAAGGCAAATCATCCATTAAAAGAAAGCTAGCGTCTGAGGATAGTGCATTTCCAAGTAAAAAAGAGAAAATACTGAAGAATTTTGTTGATCAGAAGCATGCGACTACTCATGCGAGCGAAAATGGTTCAGAAAGCAAGCTTAGTAGTAAGAAACATAAAGAGGGCAAAGTGATGTCTAAAGATTTGCCTATGAAAGAAAAGAAAACCATGGCAAGTATGGCTGATAACAACTCTCCACAGCTCCGCAAGCCAACTTTCAGGGTAGGAGAGAGCATCCGCAGGGTTGCTAGCCAACTAAACGGGTCCAGTCCAATTCTTAAGAATGGAGATGGAATGTTTAAAACTAAAGTGAACATTATGCCTGAAGAATCAAAAACCGGAAGGCTAGAAACTGAGGAGTCTCCTGATGAAAAGCTGTCCCAGCTCTTTTTGGCTGCCAAGGATCCCAAGAGAGTAAACAACTCTTCCATGATCAGCTTCTTCTCAGAGTTTAGGAGTACTGTTTCCTTAGGCTTGCCCAGTTCAGAAATTGAGGAGTCTCTGGAGCATTTGTTTGGAAGTAAGACTGTGAAAAAATTAACCAAGCGTGGAAGAAAATCTAACATGCCCGGGTTTACTGAACTACCTTCACCAGAGTTGATGAAGGAGTCCTACTGGTCTGATAGAATAGTTCGAAGCATTCCTGAGCCTGAAGATCGAAATGAAACTGAGGACTATCTACTTGCGAAATGCAGAAAGGAAAAGATTGGCAACTCTGCCATAGAACAGCAAAATCCCCTTGAACAGCAAACTGCTGGTGAGAATCTCAAAATGGAAGTGGAGAAGAATGATAGTTTCCCCGAAGACAACTATCCAACGGCTTTGATTTTGAACTTTACAAACTTGGATTCGGTCCCCTCAGAAACTAACTTGAACAAGATATTTAGCCGTTATGAATCTTTGAATGAATCAGAGACTGAAATCTTCAAAAAGAGCAGCCGTGCCAAGGTAGTTTTCGGTAAACGTTCTGATGCTGAAACAGCTTTCAGTAGTGCAGGAAAATACAGTACATTTGGACCCTCACTTGTGAGTTACCGACTCAAGTATTTAAAATCTACACTAAGTAAAGCTTCTTCAAGTCCAAAGAAGAGGAGCAAAAAAGTGACTGAATCTGCCGAAGATGGTGCAAATTTGATCCACCAAACTCAGAAAGCTGATGAAGATTGAATAATAACAAGTCGTACTACTTGTGATTATGG
This sequence comes from Humulus lupulus, assembly GCF_963169125.1. Taxonomy (NCBI): domain Eukaryota; kingdom Viridiplantae; phylum Streptophyta; class Magnoliopsida; order Rosales; family Cannabaceae; genus Humulus; species Humulus lupulus. Next base: position 189,378,123 of record NC_084796.1, read on the forward strand.
TTTTTAGTTACTCGGGTAATTTTGTGTGTGGATGGCTTAAGATAAAGAACTAGGTGATATGCAGTAGGTTTTTGCAGTTGGGTTACCTATGTTGAATGAAAAATACTAGGACAGAGGGTAAAACCAAGATGTGTATACCAAGTTCATTTTTTGTTTAATTGATTGTAGCTTAGCCACGTTGCAAACATTTACTGCTTTATATTACAAGTGATATTTCCATTAATTTCAGCTAAACGTGCAGACGTCAAATAAGAAAATAAACAAGGGAACCAAAGCATTCGAACAATGTCAATTAAGAAGCAAAGTTGGATACTTTCGTGCAACAAAATAAAATTTACATCACAAACACAAACTACAATTGAAAACTCTAATTGGGCATCTTGCATATCTTTTACAGGCTTAGGCAAATTATAGTCAGTACATTCTGACTTAATACAAAATGATGAAATCCACAAAATGAATAAATTTTTCCATAAAATTAGTGAAAGGAGTCTTTCATCTGTTGAATCCACTTTACTTGAAATTAGACTGCTGCTATTGTTGCTGCCACATTGGTCCAACTATCTCAGCTGTTCTGTATCAAAATGCTCTTCAGAAAATGGAAGTATGCTGCCGTCTTTCTCTCCCTCTAAGACCACCGATCCTTTTGAACAGTCAAACGACTCATCTATGTTGCAAAAGGAATCCTTGGCAGCAAATGGTATCCTCTTGCCAGTGGTGTTTTCATTGGTGGTGGTCAGAGAAACAGTAGGCTTCGACAAACTAATAACAGAATCCTCCTTTTGAACACAAACAATAACTTCCTGGTGAATGGGTAATTCTGGGGAACAAACAATATCGTCAGTGCTGAGGTTCTGCTGAGAAGAGAGAGAATCTCCAAGGACCTTTTCCTGAGTCTCTGTTATGTTCATGGCACTGACTTGTCTGATCAAGCAATCAATCTGGTCTTCATAGTGGGGCATTTCGTCCTCATTGTTGTTCTTGAAATGTACCACTTCTTGAGAAAGAGGTAGTAGATCTTTAAAGCTAGAAATGGAATTTAAATCACTACGTAATCCACTAATGGGAGTGGTGATCTTTATATCCTTGTGAGCACTACATTTATTTTCCGGGGAAACTTCAGCCTTGATAACATCAACAATCTGATTACTTTCTGCAAAACCAGTATCTTTATCATGTGGGCAAACTTCGGCCTTCATAACATCAACTACCCCATTACTTTCTGCAGTATCTTCACCATGTAAGCCAACATTGTCTCCATCACTTTTAACTTCTTTATCATTGAAGTTATTTTCACTGCCATGTTTAAGTGAAGTATTGTTTTCGACTTTTGGAGATGTCGTGTGGCAACTTTCAATATTTCTTAAAGCATTAGAAATCCTTGTTGCAGCTTTTGATACTTCCTGCAGAATGGAAACTCTAGGTTTCATATTTGAGGAGCTGCGCTGAGCATTTGTGCCATTTGTCATAGCAGTATGTACTCCACTGATGGGAGTAGTGATCTTTCTATCCTCCTTGTGAGCACTACAATTATTTTCCAGAGAAACTTCAGCCTTCATAACATCAACAATCTCATTACCTTCTACAAGACCAGTAACTTTACTATGTGGGGAAACTTCGGCCTTCATAATGTTAACAATTCCATTACTTTCTACAAGACCAGTATCTTTATCAAGCAGGAAAATTTCGGCCCTCGTAACATCAACAAGCCCATTGCTCTCTGCAAGACTGGTAGCTTCACCATATAAGCCAACATCATCTCCACCACTTTCAACTTTCTCAGAATTGAAGTTATTTTCCCCGCCATGTTTCAGTGGAGTATTGTTTTTGACTTTTGGAGATGTTGTGGGACAGCTTTCAACATTTCTTAAAGCATTAGAGATCCTTGTTGCAGCTTTTGATGCTTCCTGCGGAGTGGAAACTCTAGGTTTCATATTTGAGGAAATTCGTTGAGCATCATCAGTTTTTGTGCCATTTTTCATAGCAGTTTGTTCTCCACTGAAGGGAGTAGTGATCTTTATATCCTTATGAGGACTGCATTTATTTTCCAGGGAAACTTCAGCCTTCATAACATCAACAAACTCATTACTTTCTGCAAAACCAGTATCTTTATCATATGGGGAAGCTTCGGCCTTCATAGCATCAATGACCGCATTACTTTCTGCAAGATCATTAGCGTCATCATGTAAGCAACCAGCGTCTCCGCCACTTTCAACCTCTTTAGCATTGAATTTATTTTCACTGCCATGTTTAAGTGGAGTGTTGTTTTTTACTATTGGAGACGTCAAATGGCAACTTTCAACATTTCTTAAAGCATTAGAGATCTTTGTTGCAGCTTTTGATGCTTCCTGTGGAGTAGAAACTCTAGGTTTCATATTCGAGAAAATTCTTCGTGCATCAGCTTTTGTGTCACTTGTCACGTCTCTTTCAGGATTCAACTTCTTTGGCTTAATTTGGCCGCCACTAGGATTTCCACTTCCAGCACAAATTTTAGGTAAATTACTTGGTGCAACAGGGTGAGATTGCCCACTTCTCTTATGAGTGCGGACTGTAGATTTTGCCTGCAAGAAACAAATTCTCCGTTGATTATACAACAACAAAGGTGAAACTATTTTTGCCAACATAATTATCAGATCACCATGAAGGCAAAACTCACTTTCAACTTAGAATAATAAGCATATGAAATTTCTTCAAAGAAGGCAAAACTCACCCCATCAAAAAAACCAATTTTTGGCGATGGCAATCGAAGACCAGAAGGCTTAGAAGATGGAGGACGTGCAACCATCCCCACTGAGCTATGATCATCAGCATGACTCTCAGAATCCAAAGATTGAGGTTCATCAAAATCTATAGATACCCTCTTGCAGGTGTCGCTGATGCTGTCTCTTGAACTACAAGAAATTTGTTGTAAACTAGAAAGTGATGAAACTGACTCCGAAGACCAATCACTAATAGAGCTAGCGGGTGATATGCTAGAAGAAAGCTTGCTGAAAGGCATCAACTGAGAAGAGACATGGGATTTTCCAGGCCCAGTTTTATTTATTGATGAAATTCGTGATGGTGTTTTAGGATTTGAACCCAAGGACCTTGGATTACCAGTTTTAGTATCAGTTTTTCTTTTCATGGAATTGGATGGAGATTTACCCATGTTAACAGACGAAGTACTCGCAGAACTATCAAAGGAGGAAGTTGTTTCTCTGATGGTTGCAGTTGAAGAAGCCCGAGAGGAAGATTTAGATGATGGAATAGGTCTAGGCACATTTCGTAAACTACATGTTAATTTTGATACTGGAGCACCTCTACCTGCCAAACTTAAACAAGCTTAGAGACAACTTCAGTTAAGTTCAAGATACACACATGTTCTGTTTTATCACAAGCAGTATATCAATCTAAATGCAATTTCTTACCAGCTGCAGTTTTTACACCATCTTTCTCCATTTTTAGAAGGCTACCGCCCAAGGAAGCCCTCTTGGCCAATGTTGCAGAGATAGGAATAGGCTTCCCTTGGAAATTAGGTCGCTTCATGAGAGATTGTGTTGACTCTTTATTTGCCACATTAAACTATTTTGGTTACCAAAAAACAATGGTCTCAGTTAATCACATTCAAAGTGGAGTTTGTTTAATAGTTTAATTAACATTAGTCAGCAGCACAATGGATAAAGAATTATTTATTAAATATTGAATTTGAAGTAGAGTGAGTGACTCTCATAAGAAATTCAAAGTATGCTGGCAACTTAGGTTCCAGCTTAAACTCCTAAACTCTCCGGATCTTTTAATATTTCAGTCATTTCCAAATCATAGCATGATGGGGAATTGTGGACCTGCAAAAACCTTTCTTTTTTATTTTAAATCCACGTACCTCTGAGGATTGTGGACAAGCAGAAACCGGCCTTGCCAATCTTCCTGGATTTTGCAAGCCAATACTTGGCTTCTTGCAAACAACTTTGGGCTTCATCTGCAGCAACAAGATTATACCAGATCTTACTAAATTCATTTAGAAAAGAAAACATCATTTACAGCCAACATGCATAAACTAAATCTTACCTTGGGTTGAGAAGATAATTCCACCCTCTTTAAAGCTGAAAAGAAAACGCAGGTTTAACTTGTTAAGTTTTATGCAACATATATATTATAGAATGTAGTAAATACATTTAATTCCCATGACTAATAACATGTTAACCAGTGCAATTAAATCCATTTATAAAAAAAAAAAAATAGTACTACAAAAGGGCTTAAAAGGTTTCAACATTATAATGTAATTTTTAGTTCCCTCATGTGGAACTATCAAGCACCAATCCACTCTCAAATCTCAGTTCCTTCTTTAATTATGAAGAAAAAAAGTATAGCAAAACACTAAAGTATTAAGTATCCTCTTAATTCAGTGACAACAGTGAATGGTCTCAGATATTTATGAAGTCTATAAATGTTAATACTGAAGTGTACTCACCAGTGACAATTTTGGTTTCTCGCACTCCTGAGCCTACTTTACTTCTTTCATCTGCTGTAACAGTAGCTTTGCTTGATTTCTGAATTGAAGCTCTTATATCTTCAAACAAATTAGTTTCATTACTTTCTAGCGTCAAAGTATCACTTCCTAATGTGGAGATTGAATCGGTGGATCTATGAACCTCCTCATCAATTCCAGGTAGCATCTGCCTTCCACCCTCGTTACCACCAGTGATGCTTGATAGCTCCTCAGCATCCAAAACACCTGATTTCACAAAACAGATTCCCTTAAGATGAAAAAGGATAATACAAATAGCAATACCACATTGAAACACGTTAAATTTAAGTTTTTAAATTCACATGTTCATGAAATATTAGCATACCTTCACTGGTGAAAAAGGCACTGTCCCAGGCCAAACTTTTACGCAAGTTATATTTTCCATTTCTCTTAACCCTCTCAGGTTCCAAGCATTGAGAAGGTTGAGGCACTAACTCCTTCATCTCCGGAATGTCACCAAAATACTCTAATTTTTCATTACCAACAGACTCAACCAAATCAATACTTCTCAGGTCTTGACTATCTGCTTAAAAAAGGCAATGCAACCAAAATATTGTTCAAACCCGTTATCACATTGAAGTTATTAAATTTGCTTTGAATTAATCAGTTTTGAAAAAATAAGAAATAAACACACATAACTAAACCAAACCCTAAAAGCTTAACTACAAAGAAGCCCAATTTCACATCAAAACTGGCATTTATAACCCAAAACAGGCCCAATTAAGAAAACCAAACAACCCCATCGCACAATCAGAGAGCAATTAGATCAAAAACATGCAACCCAAGAATCGAAGAAAAAAATTCTACACCCCAACCCCATGTCTGAAAAATCCAATAAAGTATTCAATTCACAAGGACAAGATCATCCATCACCAACTAGCTCAATCCATCCACATTACTCAAACAGACAAAATCCAATATATGAAGATTCTTTTACCTTGGGGAGATCCTGAAGAAAAACCTATGAGAGAATCATCTTCGGAGGAGAAATCGATGATGCTAAGGCGTCTGACTTGGACATCGTCCATCTTGTCATCGTTCTTGGACAAGGACTCGTCCATTTCCAGATCCGAGAGAGCTCTGAAGAAGCCCTTCTTACTTAGTTCCTTTGGAGATATTGA